>NC_086454.1:183607917-184863765 GCF_028390025.1 Pseudophryne corroboree
TGGTATTTGCGACCTGTGAATAGATTATGGAATTCATGACCAGTTTCTAAATATTTGCAGGTGGTGCAGGATGCACATTTGTAGCATCCAGGTTTTTTCAACTGTATATACGGAGCATTGGCTGTACCACGTCATACATTGTTTACATCATTATCTGCCCATGTGGCATGCTCTATGTGGGACAAACCATTCGAAATCTACGAGACAGGATGGCGCTCCATCGATCTGCCATAAAAGCATCATTGGATGGCAAACCAGTTGACCAACCGGTGGCACGCCATTTCAAATTGTGTGGCCACCCGTTATCTAGTCTCAGATACAAAATAATTGACCATATCCCAGCCCATCAGAGAGGCGGAGACCAACAACGGGCCCTATCCAAGTGCGAAGCTAAACGGATCTTTCTATTGGATGCACTGTCTCCAAAAGGACTAAATGAAAAATTTACTTGGAATGTTTTTTTATAACAGAGACTACACATCCATGCTTTGATTAACCCCATTACAACCTATCATTTAGAGGCTCCTGTTCCAATTTCCCCCCCCCCCTCCCCGTCCTCCCCTCCAGTCCCACTCCTTCCCTTCCCTCCCCTCCGCTATTCCACCTCCTCCCCCCCCCCCCCTCCCTGTCGTTGTTCTTCACTATTCCAGGGGGCTCTTCCTCATCACTTCCCCACTTTTCACTCCCCTTAGCACCCCCCCCCCCCCCCCCCCCGTTTTTCACCCCGGCCACCCTGGCCCTGTAAGCAATAACCGCAAGGGCCCAGTGTTAAATGGCCCATATGGTTTCATTGATCATTAGAGTCATTGCTGCAAGTATATAGCTAATATCTAATGCCACTATGGTCCAATGATCAATTTGTATACAAAAATGTCGTGTACTATACAGTGTCATCAATTAACACTAAGTCATTTATGATCGCATAGTATGTCATTCTAATGCAGCTGTTGTTAATAATGTTTTAACTTTTAATGAACTTTATACACTTTTGTCACGTTTCACTTCTCAACACTACCTCTGCCGGCCATGGCATGTAAACACATGCCTCTAGTCACCGCATTTGTTTTCATCACAGACAGGCTTTCCCGGCGCCTGCCACAGTTCACGTACGTTGCTGGGCAACGGAATACGTAACAGGTGAGCCGCTCACGTGACCCCCCCGGAAGTCCCGGACACAGACGCCGGGAGCACCTCTCTTGCACCGCACGCTACTTAACAGGTGAGTGTCTTCTCTGTCGGTTGGTTCTCTATCTGTTTCACAACTCTAGGGTCACTTACCTGATGAAAAGGCAGCCATGCCTTGAAACGTCGTAGTAAGATACCTATTTTTGTTTTTTGTTTGCTTTGATTGACACGATGTCACTTTGATGTTTTAATACAATTGCCTTTTTTGCACAAGTCCATGGAGTGCCGCCTCAGTTCCTTCGCCGCAAACACCTGAGCCACAGGTAGGGAAGGACACCTCCTCTGCATTACTTTTAGGAGGGCACCCTGGCATTTACACGTTTATCCTGAGTGCCGGATATCTCTTGTTGCATATATATATATATATATATATATATATATAGCAGTACGGTACAGTAGTCCATTGCTCTACCTCTGTGTCGTCTATCCATATCTGTGCTGCATTGTAGTTGTGCGCAGTATATAGTAGGACAGTGCAGAATTTAGCTGACCACCAGTATATATATATAGCAGTACGATACAGTAATCCATTGCTCTACCTCTGTGTCATCGAGTATACTATCCATATCTGTGCTGCATTGTAGTTGTGCGCAGTATATAGTAGGAGGACAGTGCAGAATTTTGCTTACCACTAGTATATATATATAGCAGTACGGTACAGTAGTCCATTGCTCTACCTCTGTGTCGTCAAGTATACTATCCATATCTGTGCTGCATTGTAGTTGTGCGCAGTATATAGTAGGAGGACAGTGCAGAATTTTGCTTACCACCAGTATATATATAGCAGTACGGTTCAGTAGTCCATTGCTCTACCTCTATGTTGTCAAGTATACTATCCATATCTGTGCTGCATTGTAGTTGTGTGCAGTATATAGTAGGAGGACAGTGCAGAATTTTTCTGACCACCAGTATATATATATATATATATATATCAGTATGGTACAGTAGTCCATTGCTCTACCTCTGTGTCGTCAAGTATACTATCCATATCTGTGCTGCATTGTAGTTGTGCGCAGTATATAGTAGGAGGACAGTGCAGAATTTTGCTGACCACCATTGTGTGTGTATATATATATATATAGCAGTATGGTACAGTAGTCCATTGCTCTACCTCTGTGTCATCAAGTATACTATCCATATCTGTGCTGCATTGTAGTTGTGCGCAGTATATAGTAGGAGGACAGTGCAGAATTTTGCTGACCACCAGTATATATATAGCAGTACTGAACAGTAGTCCATTGCTCTACCTCTGTGTCGTCAAGTATACTATCCATATCTGTGCTGCATTGTAGTTGTGCGCAGTATATAGTAGGAGGACAGTGCAGAATTTTGCTGACCACCAGTATATATATATATATATATATATATATATAGCAGTACGGTACAGTAGTCCATTGCTCTACCTCTGTGTCATCAAGTATACTATCCATATCTGTGCTGCATTGTAGTTGTGCGCAGTATTATAGTAGGAGGATAGTGCAGAATTTTGCTGACCACCAGTGTGTGTGTGTGTGTGTGTGTGTGTGTGTGTATGTGTGTATATATATATATATATATATATATAGTACACAGCACGGAATGGCACTCCCAAATAACAAGAGATACAGCTTGCTCCGGTGCCCTGCGTCAGTCACAGCTGAAGAATATGCACACAAGAAGGCTGGCACTCATAGAGACTTTTAAACAAGACAAAGATGCAGTATCTTAAGTCTATATATATATATATATATATATATATTTATCTCTGCATCATGTGCTGTTTGGGGACTATTTTTTTAAGTGCCATCCTGTCTGACACTGCAGTGCCACTCCTAGATGGGCCAGGTGTTTGTGTTGGCCACTTGGGTCGCTTAGCTTAGCCATCCAGCGACCTTGGTGCACCTCTTTTTTTTCTTTGCATCATGTGCTGTTTGGGGACTATTTTTTTAAGTGCCATCCTGTCTGACACTGCAGTGCCTCTCCTAGATGGGCCAGGTGTTTGTGTCGGCCACTTGGGTCGCTTAGCTTAGCCATCCAGCGACCTTGGTGCACCTCTTTTTTTCTTTGAATCATGTGCTGTTTGGGGACTATTTTTTTTAAGTGCCATCCTGTCTGACACTGCAGTGCCACTCCTAGATGGGCCAGATGTTTGTGCCGGCCACTTGGGTCGCTTAGCTTAGTCATCCAGCGACCTCGGTGCAAATTTTAGGACTAAAAATAATATTGTGAGTTATTCAGAATAGACTGGAAATTGAGTGGAAATTATGGTTATTGAGGTTAATAATACTATGGGATCAAAATTACCCCCAAATTCTATGATTTAAGCTGTTTTTGAGGGGTTTTTGAAAAAAAAATACCCGAATCAAAAACACACCCGAATCCGACACATAATTTTCAGGGAGGTTTTGCCAAAACGCGTCTGAATCCAAAACACGGCCGCAGAACCGAATCCAAAACCAAAACCCGAAAAATGTCCGGTGCACATCACTACGTACATGCCAGAGTTTTGACTATGAAAGTATGACAAACATATAAAAAATATATATTAGAAATATCTTCTTTCCATTATTCTAATCATTTTTATAGTTGAATCTCTGGAGTAAAACGTCTATGACAGGTGAGGCAGTGCCTCCTCTGCCTACCTTTTCCGCACATTTCTTATAAAAACGCAACAAGTTTCCAGCAGTACACAATACTGCTCCTGTGTATAATAATGTCCAAATGAACCCTTTGGCTCATATATTGTGTATAAATCTGGCTCTGGTACTAGCCAGTGCCTCCTGAGCCATTTACCTCATTACACATACCTGCTGAGCAGCAACAACCAATCCAGTTTAGCAGTTGAAAGGTGGGTTATTTAAATGGGTCCTTGAAACTCCCTCCATGTCTTGACTTCTTCTAACCTTCAGTGGTTCGTGGCACTACAGTACAGCTTCTGGTTTTTTATTATCTTCAGAATTCCTTTTGTACAGGTACCTTTATTTCCTCCTTCCTGCTAGATTTCCCAATGTCTGTGATATAGTAATTGGTTCCTGGTTTCTTAAAGCTCCAACTGTACCTGTGTTCAAAGAAAATGTGGATGCCTCTTGCTGGCGCAGCCTGGCTGTGACGGCAGGAGGCCCGTCACCATCTTTTTGAACAGAGCGGCTGCGTGACGCCCTCAATCACGCCCAGACCACATCTCCGTTCGCCCCACCACGCCTCCATTTCCCCACTGCTGCCCTTGTAATGCTCCGTCTCCGCCTCAGAGTTGCCGCGTTGCCTTCCCTCTCCCATCTCTCGAATGCCTCTGCCTGATTGACAGGCAGGGGCATTCGCATTTACTGCGGTGCACCCACAGTAAATGCGGGCACATGTGCAGGATGGGTCCTGCACATGCGCCCGCATCTTCATTGTAATTTTTGCGGTTGGATCGCCAATTGTGATCCAACCTGAATGAGCTCCATATTCTCTTACACTGCTGTCAAGACACTGACTGCCATTTCTGGTTCCTGTTCTCTGTGCTGCCAGAGGGGCTGCTGTTTTCTCCTCTCATGCAGCACCTCTGGGTTGCCAGAAGGCCTGGTGTCAGAGACTAGTGGTTTTGTTAGTGTTCCAGCTGGGGCTAATTAGCAGGAACACACCCTACTGCTTTCATGTTCAGCTCCCCAGCTGCAGCATATGTTTGTGTTAGGGGGTCTGTCTTGTGAGCTGGTTGATTGGTCCATCCTGTCTTTAAAAGGCATCCAGCCCTAAGCCTCATGGCCAGTTATGGTAGTGCTGTTATAGTTGTACCATCCTAGTCCTTGTCTTGTTACCTTGCCTGTATCCTGAATACTTTACTTGCTGGAATCCTGTATACAGTGACTCTATCCAGTTGGAATCCTGAAAACCTTGCTTGTATCCAGCTGGAATCCTGAGTACCTTGCCTGCATCCTGCTGGAATACTGAATACCTTGATTCTGCTTTGTTTGTATCCAGCCTTTATCTGAATATTGCAAGACTGTGACAAATACTGCAACACTATAGCTTACAGGTGAAGTTAACCTGTTTGCGTTAATTGCCTGCTAAGACTGTTATCAATACTACGACATAATGCCTGCATGTGGAGTTTAACTTGCTCTAGCATTATATACTTATGCTGCAATATTCTGTCTACTAGCAGTTAACCCTGTCATTGCATACTCGTTACTTGTCATGTGCTTCTGCTGGAACCTTTGCAAAGTACAGCTGTATTGAACCAAGCATTATTGTTATGTTCTTCGTTCTACTCCAGTGTATTTACTTGCAGGTCACCAGCTGGTCCATGTTGTCAGGTGAATTCGTAACGACTGCTGCAGCAGTCTTGCAGCATCTCCTGTCCATAGTCTCTCTACACTGCTACAAATGTCCTGCAGCATAACTTTACATAATCTGTCACACTGCTCCAGCAGTCCTGGAGCATCTCCTATGCATAGTCTTTCTACACTGCTCCAGCAGTCCTGCAGTATCACCTGTGCATAGACATTCAACACTGCTCCTGCAGAACTTCTGTATCACTAGTGCAAAGCATCTTGATCCTGCTCAAGGGTGCCTTTCCCATATGAGTGAATCATTAATTACTATCTCAAGTTTACAAGTTTTCCAACATCTCTCACCAATCTAATCCTGTGCTATGTTTGAGGTCTGTGACCTGTAATCTCTTCACAGCAAATTCCCTCCCTTCTTGCTGTCGTTCTCAGTGAACACCAGGGGGCACATTAGACTCTGCTCCTCCAGGCCTAGTGTTGTTATATGTACATATACAGAGCCACACAAACATACACAGGTGGGTCTGACACACTATACATACTCCTTACAGTTGCAATAATGGTGAGACAATCCTGCTTTTCAGGCACTATCCCACCATTCCACCCACTGGCTGCAGTGTCCCGTGGTGGTTTGTGTGTGTGTGTGTGTGTGTGTGTGTGTGTGTGTGTGTGTGTGTGTGTGTGTGTGGAGGAGCAATCTTTCAGTGGAAAACAGGGGTGTGACTGAAGGCCATACCCCTGTGACACAAAGTTACACAATATAAATTGAGGCCATGCCCCTTTTTTTCACACCTTCACCACAGGCTCACAAACGTTGGTAGGTATGCGCAAGTGTCCTTATCCCTGTCACATTAAATGCAAAGGAGTTTTCACTTTGAGGGGCACATACAGTACATACGAGAATCCGACAGCGAGATGATGAAGTTTTGCCTTAACTTGGGATGTGAGTAAGGTGGGAAACTCCGAGCCGGGCTTGGATCCGGGCTCAGATACCAAAGTTCGGGTGGGTCCGGTCCCGCTCATCTCTAGTTCCTTCCATATAACACTGAGCCCCTCACAGCAGTCTGACCTCACAGCCCAAACTGACCCTCTTACTTGATGTCCTCCACAGTACACAGTGACTGCTTCACTAAACCGCTATCAGCTCTCACAGATCACAGCTACACATCAGAGTACTCACTGACCCCTCTTTTACAGCTCACTCACTGCCCCCTAACAGCACTTACTGTTCCAATCACTGTTCACCTCACAGCAATCCCTACCTCATTCAAAATTCACCTTGCAGCATTACCCTCTCCTTCACTATACACTTCACAGCACCCTTGGCCCCTTCAATAAGCACCTCACAGCACCCCCGTCACCTTCAATGTCCACATCACACCACTCCCACCAGCCCCTTCACTTCCATCTCACAGAACCCCAAAGCCCCTCCTTTGTCCACCTCTCACAGCTCCCACCTCTCACAACACTCCCCTACAGTGTCCACCTCTCACAACACTTCACCCCAAACCTCCCCCTTTAGTTTCCTCCTCTCACAGCTCCTCCTTTCAGTGTCCTCCTCTCCCAACACTCGCCCCCCCTTTAGTGTCCTCCTCCCAAAGCCCTCCATCATTGTCCACCTCTCATAGCTCCCCCTTTCAGTGTCCACATCTTTCAACACTCGCCCTAAACCCCTCTTCAGCGTCATCCTCTCACAGCTCCCTCCTTCAATGTCCACCTCTCAAAGCTCCTCCCCTTAAATGTCCATCCCAAAGCACACTCCCCAACCCCCCTTAATAATCATCTCACAGCACACCCACGGCTGTGTGGCTGGATCTTCTGCTTGAGGGCGGTTTGCTCGGGTCCCCTACGCTGGAGTGCAGCCATATTTGACATAAGCTGTCACGATGTGCATGCATGGGAGGAGCTCAGGGATTGCGAGATGCCTGCCTTATCAGAGCAGCTGAGCAGGTGGGAATTCGGAGAGCATTCTTACGGCCTTATTTCTGTGTGCCTCCCGAAACCAGCCATGTACATGCAGAGCATGGCTGCAAGTGGCCCTGGAGCACAAAAACTGTATTGGTCACTACTCTCTGCTCAGTCTTCTTGACATCTCTTCTGCTTTTGACACTGTGGACCACCCTCTCCTACTGCAAATCCTTTCCTCCCTTGGCCTGCATGATGCTGCCCTCTACTGACTGTCCTCCTACATCTCTGACCATTCTTTCTTTATCCCCTCTCCTCCACCCCACCCCCCATACTTCCTTTACCAGTTGGTGCCCCCCAAGTTTCTATTTTGGACCTCTCCTACTACCCTCTATACGTCCTCATTCTTAAGGTGTATACACGCGGTGAGATAAATTTGTAAGATTTTGACTATATAGTCAAAATCTTAAAGAGAGTTAGTGCACATCTCAAGGTGTTAGGCAGCTTGCGATACCGATTCGATCCCGATGCCCACTCCCGTGGGGCTGGTATCGCAAGGCTAGATAGACTGTGCAGGCAAGTCAATCTTGCCTATTTATTACAAAGTATAGTCAAATTTGGCACTTGGTCAAAATCGTACATAGACAAAATCGAAAGTATAGATAGTAAATCTGTACTATCTGTGCTATCTGGGCTATGGGGGAGTTCAATGGAACTCGTATAGTCAAAATTGGGCATAGCAAGGATCTCACCGTGTGTACACACCATAAGTTCTGTAGTGTAAGTCACTTTCTTCTTGTTTTTTTTTTTTTCATTCTGCTTCTGTTTATGTACTTTTTGTACTTTGTAGTGCTCGGCGGACCACTTGTGATACTGCATAAATAAAGGATAATATTATTATTATTATTATTATTATTATAATTATTAATAATGTGACATGCAGTTTCACTGTGCATTTCTTAACACCACTGGGTAATCAGCCTTATATGCTTTCCCTTTAACCTTTAATCTATATAGATTTAGGGGGTCATTCCGCATGTAGCAACTTTTTGCTGCTCGTGCGATCAACTTGACGCCGCCTATGAGGGAGTGTATTTTAGCATAGCAGGGCTGCAATCGCTTGTGCAGCCCTGCTATGCTAACAAAGTTTTGTGCAGAACAAGACCAGCCCTGCACCTACTTACCCAGTGCGACGGATCCAGCGATGAAGGTCCCGGCTGTGACGTCGGACATCCGCCCTCCAAATGCCTGGACATGCCTGCGTTCACCTTAGCATGCCCGGGAAACGGTGAGTAGACGCCCCGATCCTCCTTCCCGCTGTCAATGTTCTTGTGATCGGACCTGCGATTGCAGTCGCCTGGCATCATTGCCCGGCGACTGCCGTCGCTGGGCCACCACGCGCGCGTGCAATGCGGGCTCCGCGCAGCCGCAGTTCCGACTTATTCACACCACAACGAAGAACTGCTGCGTGCAAATGGGTCGGAATGACCCCCTTAGAAAATTAAGTCCATGACTTCCAAAGAACCTAATAGCATCAAGACACATGAGAACTCTACACTATTTTAGCTCTTATTTTTTCAGCCCATACATCTAGTTATTATTTGTCTTATGGTACTTTCAATTAACACAAGGCATCATAAGTTTTCAGATAAGGAGGATTTTTGAATAAACTAGAAGATTTTCCTGTAACCTTTCTCCCTCTTCCTTCCTATGCATTTCCCCTGAATTCTTTCATGCAAACAAGAGAGTTTTGAAGTCATACATCTTCAATTGTATTAAATGTTATTTGAGAAAGCACAGTAATGGACCATGTAACATAAACCTGATAGAATGTGCTAAAGAGGAAATAGCTTTCAATGGACCACTTCACCTAAAATGCAAGTTAAGTCAGTATGGATTTTTCCACAGCTTCTGATTTCTGAATACTAGGCTGCCAGTGACAAGTGTGCATCGATAGATTTATATCACTCAAACACTTGCCATCAAGGCAAAACATAAAACTTCTCACTCCCACCACCATTTTTTTATTTATGGATCCCCCCTTCAGTGTGTGGTGTGGTGCAAGCAGAGGTGTAGCTAGGTGCCATGGTGCCCGGAGCAAGGGTATGTTTTGGCGCCCCCCTTTCCTGTACTGAATTGAGGGCCTGGCAAACATGTGGTGGAATGCTAAATTTGAAAAGAAAAAATATTTGAAAATCCTCAATTGCTGACAGGGCCAGTTGTAGACCTTGCGGGGCTCAGTGCGAAAGTTTCCTTTGGGTGCCCCCATTTTTAAAATATGGACAGTGTGCGCCAAAGGCGCCAACTAAAATATAAGGGCGTGACTTTATGGGAAGTGGCATGGACACATAATAGTACCAATTCACATTGCACTGCACAGTAGTATCCAGTATTCACATTACACCACACAGTAATACCTCTTATACACATTACACCACACAATAGAGTTTCTTATACATGTTATGCCACACAGTAGAGTTGCCTATACATGTTATGCCACACAGAAGAGTCGATCCTACACGTTACTCCACACAGAGCCTCTTATAAACGTTACGCCACAGTAGAGCTGCTTGTACACATTATGCCACAGTAGAGCCACTTCCAGTGCGTCTGGAAAGTATTCACAGCGTTTCACTTTTTCCACATTTTGTTATATTACAGCTTTATTACAAAATGGAATACATTAATTTTTTCCCTCAAAATTCTACACACTGTCAAAGTCAAAATTGCATATTTCAATATTTAGAATACACTATGGCATTTACTAATGCATGCGTCGATACGGTAGGGCGCGAATGACCATAACGGCAAGTTACTCTGCGCATTACGGTAGAAGATGCATTTGTTAATAAATATCATACTGTAACAAAATAGCAAATATTTCTTACATACACTCAAATGTGGTACATCCAGGAATACAAATCAAATAGTGTCTTAAACATACCAGATTGTATTGTCCAAACAGGCATTGTGTCCATGGAAGATAGGCCTTTGACTGAGTGAATGTGTAAATACCGTTCTTTGCCCAAATTGTTAATATGAACAACTGAGGCTTGGTAATGATCCCATTGGGAGTCTTAAGCAAAAATGATAATGACATAGCGGACACACTAAATTAGTTTTTTTCAACAGTATTTACTAGAGAGGACCCAATTCAGGGACTTACACATAATCTCAATAATGAGAATATCCCACTGATAGGTACTTATTTAAGCAAGGAAGTAGTCTGTGACCAATTAAAACATTTAAAGATTAATAGGTCATCAGGTCCCGATGGTATTCACCCAAGGGTTCTAATGGAGCTTAACTCTGAACTTGCAAAACCGCTATTTTTGATCTTTAAGGATTCAGTAATATCAGGTATGGTTCCCAAAGACTGGCGTATAGCGGAAGTATTGCCTATATTCAAAAAGGGAAGTAAAGCTTTACCAGGTAATTATAGACCAGTTAGTCTTACATCTATAGTGGGCAAAGTATTGGAAGGTATTCTAAGAGATAGTATTCAGAAGTTCCTTGAAGTCAATAAGGTAATTAAAAGGAATCAACATGGGTTTATGAAGGACAGATCCTGTCAAACCAACTTACTTGGCTTTTATGAAACAGTAAGCGCAAACCTAGATCAGGGTAAAGAGGTGGATGTAATCTTTTTAGATTTTGCCAAAGCATTCAACACTGTACCACACATGAGACTTATCTAGAAGCTACAAGAAACAGGGCTAGGAAGCACAATATGCACTTGGGTCAAAAACTGGTTAGATAATAAGGGAGCAGCACGTTGTGGTTAATGGATCTTTTTCAAATTGGACTGAAGTGCTAAGTGGTGTGCCGCAAGGCTCAGTATTAGGACCGCTATTGTTCAATATTTTCATTAATGACCTAACAGAAGGTCTAGAGAGCATGGTGTCAATTTTTGCAGATGATACCAAATTGTGTAAAGTTATAAATGCGGAGGGGGATGCTGAGTCACTTCAGAATGACTTAGTTAAATTAGAAGCTTGGGCAGCGAAATGTTGAATGCGCTTCAATACAGACAAGTGTAAGGTAATGCACTGTGGTAACAAGAACAAAAATAACACCTACCTACTAAATGGGGTAAAATTAGGGGATTCTGTACTGGAAAAGGACTTAGGTGTCCTCATAGATAGCAAACTAAGCAGTAGTACCCAAAGTAGGACTGCAGCAAAGAAGGCTAAAAAGATATTAGCATGCATAAAACGGGGAATTGATGCTAGGGACGAGAGTATTATAATCCCGTTATATAAATCACTTGTGAGGCCACACCTTGAATACTGTGTACAATTCTGGGCACCTTACTACAAAAATTATATCCTGGAGCTAGAAAAGGTTCAGAGGCGGGCGACCAAACTAATTAAGGGTATGGAGACGCTGGAATACGAGGAAAGGAATGCAAGACTAGGCATGTTTACACTGGAAAGGAGGAGATTAAGAGGGGACATGATCAACATTTACAAATATATAAGGGGACAATATACAGATCTTGTGCAGGACCTGTTTTTGGTTAGTTCAACACAGAGAACTCGTGGACACTCGCTCAGGTTTGAGGAGAGGAGATTCCGACAATACGGCGTAAAGGCTTTTTTACGGTAAGGACGATACATGTTTGGAATTCCCTGCCTGAGGGAGTTGTAATGGCCGACTCAGTCAACACCTTTTTAGAATGGGTTAGATAAATTCCGAAAGGATAAGGATATCCAGTGTTACGGGGCATAGTCACGCACTATGGTTATTATAAAAAAGAGGGGTAAAACGTAACGGCAGTCATCAACTTCAGTCAAAATTTTATACAAGATAATCATGCATAGGAGACCACAAATAGGTTGAACTCGATGGACAATTGTCTTTTTTCAACCTTAGATACTATGTAACTATGTAACTATCCCGTGTTGCCATGGTCTCTAACAAACAAGAAGCCAGATACCATACAAATTGCTAAGGACATGCAGATTCCGGATTGTGTGCTCTAACTAACACACCCCTGCACTTAACAGAATCTTGATTACATTTTAAGTGACCTAAGCCAGGTGACCATGAAGTTATACTCAATTCAATAAAATAAAGAGCAGATATTGATACTTGAATTAATAGTGATATGTCATATGTATTATGTATTGTGGCTTTATGGTTTGCACAGCACTGACCTGTCCCCTACACAATGAGTTATACATAGCTTTTACACAACTGGTCAACTGTGTATATATATATATATATATATATATATATATATACATACTGTGGTATGTTATAAAAGAGGCAAGAATCTCAGGGATTACCTGGTACGTAATGATATATCAGGTATGAATAAACCCGCATATGGGAGTTTTTTGGGCAAACCTAGAAATGGTTGTTTCAGGTGTCCGAATTGCACCACTTGTGGTTTTTTACAGACGGGCCCAAGTTTTCACCATCCATTCACGGGTCGTAAATTTGACATTAGACACCGGCTCACATGTACTAGCCGTTTTGTTGTCTATGCCATCACATGTCCATGTGCGAAGGTGTATATAGGCAAAACTGAAGTTACTTTTCGTGAACGTATGGCACAACATCGTGCTGCCATACGTGCAGCTTTGAATTCTGGGTCTAGCGTACAACCTGTTGCACGCCATTTCGCTGAGGCGAAACATAATTTGTCTACCCTGAGATATCGTATTATAGACCATGTGCCGCCACTTACTAGAGGGGGTGACAGGTCTGTAAAATTGTTACAACGTGAGTGTGAATGGATCATGCGTTTAGACACATTGGTTCCTCGTGGCCTAAACGAGACATTGGGCTTACAGGTTTTTATTTGAATGAGATTAGCAGTGTTCTTCACAATGTAGCATTTATAACTTTTAGTGTAAGTCACGACATGAAATTCCTCGATACATGTGTTGCTCCTTTAATGTTGTTACTTCTATTGAGAATATGCTAGTATATTTCCTATAGCTTAAGATACTGAATTAGTAATAGTTTGATAATGCTGTCGCTTAGATATAACTGTTCGTGGTTCTCATATACAGCCTGTTGTTTTTAATCATTGTTTGTTTTTTTAATCTTATGTATGTATATCTATTTGTATTCATGCAATACACAGCTGTGGTGATTTGTTAGGTTACTATGGTAACAGCCCTGCAACCTGAGCCGGTCTGTAGGGTGACCTGGATACGGAAGTGGGCGGAGCTTATATGCATGGTGATGGGAGCACTTAAATACCGGTATGTGTAAATCACTTTTGTAATTGGCTTGATAAAAGCGCTGAACGGCGCTGAAACGTTGCCTTAAAACAGCCGACTTGTGTTATTTTTACTTGAACCTTTGAGTGCCGCCATTGGAGGGATATATTATGTGGAGCTGTGCAGGCTTACATGTGGAAGGCACCGGGTGCAGCATGTGATTTATGTCAGCGGAGTGCCGGAGTTGGAGTAACATATATATATATATATATATATATATATATAAAGGTATTGTTCCATTAAATATCAAGCCATATGTGTAGTACAGAGACGGGACTGCATAAGAACACCGTATGTGGGATCACATTGTTCAGGGTCACATAAGTAATAATTCACTGGTTGCGAGGATATTGTCATCTATTGCGGCAACCAGTTATTAGCGATACCGGATTCATGTATATTTCTGATGATACTGTGGTCAGTTTGAACTGGTCTTTAGGTGGGAACCCAGAGGTAAACAACTGTAATCACATCACAAAATTAGGTATCGCCCAGTGTTCGAACTGACCAATAATACACAATGAATGAGAAACCTCCCTCTCCTGGACCAATAACAGAAGACCCAGCCCCAGATATGTATCTTCTCCAATACACAGTATATAAGTACTTTCCCTTGCCCAGGAAGCTCAGTGTTGCTGATTCCATCTGGTGATGTCTATCCTCTGAGCTAAGGGTGATGTATACTGGTTGTATCTATTTCTTATGTAACTGTTTCTTATGTAGTCGTAACTATTTCTTATGTAACTGTTTCTTATGTAGTCGTAACTATTTCTTATGTAATTGTAACTGTTTCTTATGTAGTTGTAACTATTCCTTATGTGACTGTAACACTGTTCCACTTAATTAGGAATATATATGTTATACTGAATGATATACTGTACATATGTTATTTTGTATGCATACCTTTTAATATCAAATATGTATATATATATATATATATATATATATAATGGAAGTAGGCAGCACTCACGGACTTATCGTTGAACAAAACTTGAGCTGACTCAAGGATTGTGACTTAACGTTTCGGTTTTAATAAAACCGTCTTCAGAAGTATAAATACAACATTACACAGCTCTTACCTTTATACACTCTAAGAAACACCACCAGTGTCATGTCCTCGGCGTCCACGCCGGGACCTACTTCCGGTTGCATCATCATCCACGGACACGGTTGTCCTGATAACGGCACACTTCCGGCTATCGTGACTAACCCATCACCATGACAACTTAAAAACCATATAAACAAAAGGGAACTCTGGGACCGGAATGCCCATACCACTGTATACAAGACATAAATACAGAACAACTCATTATTCTATGTCCACACAAAGATGTTCGTCAGTAAATCATGTGTGTGACTACTTGATTTCTCTTAAGGGACATTGGTGGTCATTCCGAGTTGATCGCTCGCTAGCAGTTTTCAGCAGCCATGCAAACGCTATGCCGCCTCCCACTGGGAGTGTATTTTAGCTTAGCAGAAGTGCGAACGAAAGGATCGCAGAGCAGCTACAAAGTTTTTTTTGTGCAGTTTCAGATTAGCTCAAAACCTACTCAGCGCTTGCGATCACTTCAGACCATTCAGTTCCTGTTTTGATGTCACAAACCCGCCCAGTGTTTGCCCAGCCACGCCTGCATTTTTTCTGGCACTCCTGCGTTTTTCTGAACACTCCCTGAAAACGGTCAGTTGACACCCAGAATCGCCCACTTCATGTCAATCACTCTGCGGCAAGTAGTGCGACTGAAAAGCATCGCTAGACCCTGTGTGAAATTACATTGTTCTTTGTAATAGTACATCGCCCGTGCGCATTGTGCCGCATTCGCATGCGCAGAAGTGCCTTTTTTTTCCTCATCGCTGCACAGCGAACGAATGCAGTTAGCGATCAACTTGGAATGACCACCATAGTGCTGCAACATTTAGCACACTATTATTGTATATGGTAATTAGACGCAACTTGCGTCTTCAATATATAACACTGGTATTTAAATGTTTATTTAAAAAAATGGAATTTCACAACACAATACCCCATAATGACAACATGAAAAAAGTTTTTTTTGAGATTTTTGCTAATTTATTTAAAATAAAAAAACTAAGAAATCGCATGTACATAAGTATTCACAGCCTTTGCCATGAAGGTCAAACTCGAGCTCAGGTATATCCTGTTTCCACTGATCATCCTTGAGATGTTCTTGAGATGTTCTTACAGCTTAATTGGAGTCCACCTGTCGTGAATTCAGTTGATTGGACATGGGCCCTCATTCCGAGTTGTTCGCTCGCAAGCGGATTTTAGCAGATTTGCTCATGCTAAGCCGCCGCCTACTGGGAGTGAATCTTAGCATCTTAAAATTGCGAACAATGTATTCGCAATATTGCGATTACACACCTCGTAGCAGTTTCTGAGTAGCTCCAGACTTACTCGGCATCTGCGATCAGTTCAGTGCTTGTCGTCCCTGGTTTGACGTCACAAACACACCCAGCGTTCGCCCAGACACTCCTCCGTTTCTCCGGCCACTCCTGCATTTTTTCCGGAAACGGTAGCGTTTTTTCCCACACGCCCATAAAACGGCCTGTTTCCGCCCAGTAACACCCATTTCCTGTCAATCACATTACGATCGCCAGAACGATGAAAAAGCCGTGAGTAAAAATCCTAACTGCATAGCAAATTTACTTGGCGCAGTCGCAGTGCGGACATTGCGCATGAGCATTAAACGGAAAATCGCTGCGATGCGAAGATTTTTACCGAGCGAACAACTCGGAATGAGGGCCTTGATTTGGAAAGGCACACACCTGTCTGTATAAGGTCCCACACTTGACAGTGCATGTCTGAGCACAAACTAGTGATGTGCACCGGACATTTTTCGGGTTTTGTGTTTTGGTTTTGGATTCGGTTCCATGGGCGTGTTTTGGATTTGGACGCGTTTTGGCAAAACCTTCTTGAAAACTTTTTGTCGGATTCGGGTGTGTTTTGGATTCGGGTGTTTTTTTACACAAACCCCTCAAAAACAGCTTAAATCATAGAATTTGGGGGTCATTTTGATCCCATAGTATTATTAACCTCAATAACCATAATTTCCACTCATTTTCAGTCTATTCTGAACACCTCACAGTATTATTTTTAGTCCTAAAATTTGCACCGAGGTCGCTGGATGACTAAGCTAAGCTACCCAAGTGGCCGACACAAACACCTGGCCCATCTAGGAGTGGCACTGCAGTGTCAGACAGGATGGCACTTTAAAAAAATAGTCCCCAAACAGCACATGATGCAAAGAAAAAAAGAGGCGCAATGAGGTAGCTGTGTGACTAAGCTAAGCGACCCAAGTGGCCGACACAAACACCTGGCCAATCTAGGAGTGGCACTGCAGTGTCAGACAGGATGGCACTTCAAAAAAATAGTCCCCAAACAGCACATGATGCAAAGAAAAATGAAAGAAAAAAGAGGTGCAAGATGGAATTGTCCTTGGGCCCTCCCACCCACCCTTATGTTGTATAAACAGGACATGCACACTTTAACAAACCCATCATTTCAGCGACAGGGTCTGCCACACAACTGTGACTGAAATGACTGGTTGGTTTGGGCCCCCACCTAAAAAGAAGCAATCAATCTCTCCTTGCACAAACTGGCTCTACAGAGGCAAGATGTCCACCTCCTCCTCATCGTCTGATTCCTCACCCCTTTCACTGTGTACATCCCCCTCCTCACAGATTATTAATTCGTCCCCACTGGAATCCACCATCTCAGGTCCATGTGTACATTTCTGGAGGCAATTGCTGGTGAATGTCTCCACGGAGGAATTGATTATAATTCATTTTGATGAACATCATCTTCTCCACATTTTCTGGAAGTAACCTCGTACGCCGATTGCTGACAAGGTGAGCGGCTGCACTAAACACTCTTTCGGAGTACACACTGGAGGGTGGGCAACTTAGGTAAAATAAAGCCAGTTTCTGCAAGGGCCTCCAAATTGCTTTTTTTTCCTGCCAGTATACGTACGGACTGTCTGACGTGCCTACTTGGATGCGGTCACTCATATAATCTTCCACCATTCTTTCAATGGTGAGAGAATCATATGCAGTGACAGTAGACGACATGTCAGTAATCGTTGGCAGGTCCTTCAGTCCGGACCAGATGTCAGCACTTGCTCCAGACTGCCCTGCATCACCGCCAGCGGGTGGGCTCGGAATTCTTAGCCTTTTCCTCGCACCCCCAGTTGCGGGAGAATGTGAAGGAGGAGCTGTTGACGGGTCACGTTCTGCTTGACTTGACAATTTTCTCACCAGCAGGTCTTTGAACCTCTGCAGACTTGTGTCTGCCGGAAAGAGAGATCCAACGTAGGTTTTAAATCTAGGATCGAGCACGGTGGCCAAAATGCAGTGCTCTGATTTCAACAGATTGACCACCCGTGAATCCTGGTTAAGCGAATTAAGGGCTCCATCCACAAGTCCCACATGCCTAGTGGAATCGCTCTGTTTTAGCTCCTCCTTCAATGTCTCCAGCTTCTTCTGCAAAAGCCTGATGAGGGGAATTACCTGACTCAGGCTGGCAGTGTCTGAACTGACTTCACGTGTGGCAAGTTCAAAGGGTTGCAGAACCTTGCACAACGTTGAAATCATTCTCCACTGCGCTTGAGTCAGGTGCATTCCCCCTCCTTTGCCTATATCATAGGCAGATGTATAGGCTTGAATGGCCTTTTGCTGCTCCTCCATCCTCTGAAGCATATAGAGGGTTGAATTCCACCTCGTTACCATCTCTTGCTTCAGATGATGGCAGGGTACGTTCAGGACTGTTTGCTGGTGCTCCAGTCTTCGGCACGCGGTGGCTGAATGCCGAAAGTGGCCCACAATTCTTCGGGCCACCAACAGCATCTCTTGCACACCCCTGTCGTTTTTTAAATAATTGTGCACCACCAAATTCAATGTATGTGCAAAATATGGGACGTGCTGGAATTTGCCCAGATGTAATGCACGCACAATATTGGTGGCGTTGTCCGATGTCACAAATCCCCAGGAGAGTCCATTTGGGGTAAGCCATTCTGCGATGATGTTCCTCAGTTTCCGTAAGAGGTTGTCAGCTGTGTGCCTCTTATGGAAAGCGGTGATACAAAGCGTAGCCTGCCTAGGAATGAGTTGGCGTTTGCGAGATGCTGCTACTGGTGCCGCCGCTGCTGTTCTTGCTGCGGGAGGCAATACATCTCCCCAGTGGGCTGTCACAGTCATATAGTCCTGAGTCTGCCCTGCTCCACTTGTACACATGTCCGTGGTTAAGTGGACATTGGGTACAACTGCATTTTTTAGGACACTGGTGAGTCTTTTTCTGAAGTCTGTGTACATTTTCGGTATCGCCTGCCTAGAGAAGTGGAACCTAGATGGTATTTGGTACCGGGGCAGAGTACCTCAATCAAGTCTGTAGTTGCCTGTGAATTAACGGTGGATAATTGAAACACGTTTCTCACCGCCCAGGCTGCCATGCCTGAGTTATCCGCTTTGCAGCAGGATGACTGCTGTGATATTTCATCTTCCTCGCAAAGGACTGTTGGACAGTCAATTGCTTACTGGAAGTAGTACAAGTGGTCTTCCGACTTGCCCTCTGGGATGACGATCGACTCCCAGCAGCAACAACAGCAGCGCCAGCAGCAGTAGGCGTTACACTCAAGGATGCATCGGAGGAATCCCAGGCAGGAGAGGACTCGTCAGACTTGACAGTGACATGGCCTGCAGGACTATTGGCTTTCCTGTGTAAGGAGGAAATTGACACTGAGGGAGTTGGTGGTGTGGTTTGCAGGAGCTTGGTTACAAGAGGAAGGGATTTAGTGGTCAGTGGACTGCTTCCGCTGTCATCCAAAGTTTTTGAACTTGTCACTGACTTATGATGAATGCGCTGCAGGTGACATATAAGGGAGGATGTTCCGAGGTGGTTAACGTCCTTACCCCTACTTATTACAGCTTGACAAAGGCAACACACGGCTTGACATCTGTTGTCTGCATTTGTGTTAAAATAATTCCACACCGAAGAGGTGATTTTTTTTGTAATTTGACCAGGCATGTCAATGGCCATATTCGTCCCACGGACAACAGGTGTCTTCCCGGGAGCCTGACTTAAACAAACCACCTCACCATCAGAATCTTCCTTGTCAATTTCCTCCTCAGCGCCAGCAACACCCATATCCTCATCCTGGTGTACTTCAACAGTGACCTCTTCAATTTGACTATTAGGAACTGGACTGCGGGTGCTCCTTCCAGCACTTGCAGGGGGCGTGCAAATGGTGAAAGGCACCACCTCTTCCCGTTCAGTGTTGGGAAGGTCAGGCATCGCTGCCGACACAATTGGACTCTCCTTGGAGATTTGTGATTTAGAAGAACGCACAGTTCTTTGCTGTGCTTTTGCCAGCTTAAGTCTTTTCATTTTTCTAGTGAGAGGATGAGTGCTTCCATCTTCATGTAAAGCTGAACCACTAGCCATGAACATAGGCCAGGGCCTCAGCCGTTCCTTGCCACTCCGTGTCGTAAATGGCATATTGGCAAGTTTACGCTTCTCCTCAGACGCTTTTAATATTGATTTTTGGGTCATTTTACTGAACTTTTGTGTTTTGGATTTTACATGCTCTCTACTATGACATTGGGCATCGGCCTTGGCAGACGACGTTGATGGCATTTCATCGTCTCGGCCATGACTAGTGGCAGCAGCTTCAGCACGAGGTGGAAGTGGATCTTGATATTTCCCTATTTTACCCTCCACATTTTTGTTCTCCATTTTTTAATGTGTGGAATTATATGCCAGTATCAATAGCAATGGCCTACTACTATATATACTGCGCACAACTGAAATGCACCACAGGTATGGATGGATAGTATACTTGACGACACAGAGGTAGGTAGAGCAGTGGCCTACTGTACCGTACTGCTATATATTATATACTGGTGGTCAGCAAACTGTGCAAAACTGAAATGCACCACAGGTATGGATGGATAGTATACTTGACGACACAGAGGTAGGTAGAGCAGTGGCCTACTGTACCGTACTGCTATATATTATATACTGGTTGTCAGCAAACTGTGCAAAACTGAAATGCACCACAGGTATGGATGGATAGTATACTTGACGACACAGAGGTAGGTAGAGCAGTGGCCTACTGTACCGTACTGCTATATATTATATACTGGTGGTCAGCAAACTGTGCAAAACTGAAATGCACCACAGGTATGGATGGATAGTATACTTGACGACACAGAGGTAGGTAGGGCAGTGGCCTTCTGTACCGTACTCCTATATATTATATACTGGTGGTCAGCAAAATTATGCACTGTACTCCTACTATATACTACAATGCAGCACAGATATGGAGCGTTTTTCAGGCAGAGAACGTATAATACTGGTGGTCACTGGTCAGCAAAACTGCACTGTACTCCTCCTATATAATACTGCTGGTCCCCAGTCCCCACAATAAAGCAGTGTGAGCACAGATATATGCAGCACACTGAGCACAGATATGGAGCGTTTTTCAGGCAGAGAACATATAATACTGGTGGTCACTGGTCAGCAAAACTCTGCACTGTACTCCTCCTATATAATACTGCTGGTCCCCAGTCCCCATAATAAAGCAGTGTGAGCACAGATATATGCAGCACACTGAGCACAGATATGGAGCGTTTTTCAGGCAGAAAACGCATAATACTGGTAGTCACTGGTCAGCAAAACTCTGCACTGTACTCCTCCTATATAATACTGCTGGTCCCCAGTCCCCACAATAAAGCAGTGTGAGCACAGATATATGCAGCACACTGAGCACAGATATGGAGCGTTTTTCAGGCAGAGAACGTATAATACTGGTGGTCACTGGTCAGCAAAACTCTGCACTGTACTCCTCCTATAATACTGCTGGTCCCCAGAATAAAGATATTTGCAGCCCCCTGAAAGTTCTGAAACAAAGTGAGAGGACGCCAGCCACATCCTCTCACTATCATTTCCAATGCACGAGTGAAAAATGGCGGCGACGCGCGGCTCCTTATATAGAATCAGAATCTCGCGAGAATCCGACAGCGGGATGATGACGTTCGGGCGCGCTCGGGTTAACAGAGCAATACTGGAGTATCCGAGTATGCCTCGGACCCGTGTAAAATGGGTTAAGTTCGGGGGGGTTCGGATTCCGAGGAACCGAACCCGCTCATCACTAGCACAAACCAAGCATGAAGTCAAAGGAATTGTCTGTAGACCTCCGAAACAGGATTGTATCGAGGCACAAATCTGGGGATGGGTACAGAAAAATATCTGCTGCTTTGAAGGTCCCAATGAGCACAGTGGCCTCCATCATCCGTAAATGGAAGAAGTAGAATTTTGAAGGAAAAATGTATTTATTCCAGTTTGGAATAAGGCTGTAATATAACAAAATGTGGGAAAAGTGAAGCGCTGTGAACACTTTCCGGTTGCACTTGTATACACGGTATGCCACAGTAGAGGTCTTTATACACAGTGGGCCTAATTCAGACCTGATTGCTGCTGTGCATTTTTGCACAGCGGGCGATCAGGTCTGAACTGTGCATGCAGTTAGGCTACAGTAGATTACATATTAGGCTACAGTAGAGTCCCTTATACACGTTACACCACAGTAGAGCCGCTATGGAAGTAGCTGTTTTAGCTATTTATTTAATTCAAATAAATTAAAAACACTATGTATGCCCCGACTGACCTGACCTCAAGACCCTCCAATCCCCTAATGAAAATAATGCACCAAATGTGACCACTCCACAGACCTGAACCCTCCCTGCAAACATGAGCAGCTTGAGAGGCAGAGAGAGTTGCTGCAGCTGCCTCAGAAGCAGAGTGAGGTGCTACAGCAGCAGCTGGGGCAGAGAGAGGTGCTGCAGCATCAATATAGATAGAGGTGCTGCAGCAGCCAGGGCAGAGAGAGGTGCTGCAGCAGCTAGAGCAGAGAGGGGTGCTGCAGCATCTGAAGTAGAGCAATGTCCTGCTGCTTCAAGAAAAGAGATAGATGTTGCAAAAGCTGAAGCAGAGAGAGATTATGCAGCAACTGAGGCAAAGAGAGGTGCTGCAGCAGCTGAGCAAAACAGAGAGAGGTGCTGAAGCAGCGGAGGCAGAGAGTGGTGCTGCATGAAAGAAGTAACCATGCTGTACAGCCGCAAGCACAGAGTGAGCCATATAAAGAGGACAGGTAGAGCTACAGCATGTGCCAGCTGTCAGTATCTTCTGCTGTCGCCTCTGGCCTGTCCTGTTCCCTACCTAGTCTCAAAGTCCGAGTCAGTGTGCGCCCCCTCTGCTCCTCTTCCTCCTGCTCTGCAGCTGTATGTATGTATGTAGCTGCTGGGGGCTTTTCCCCTTAATAATAAATCATTGGAGGACTCCTCTTCCCCCCTCTCAGCAATGCCTCTGTGGTTCTTTCTCATGTCATGAGTGTTGTGTAGCAAGGGCCAGTGTACTCGTGCGGTCACTGGCCCTGCTACTAGCATGCGCGTCCCTCCTCGTCTGGGACGGCCCGGCGCCGTCCCATGGGGCCGGAGGCAGCGCTGGCTTCGGGCGGCGCTGGGGACCGGACCTGGTCCGGTCTCCACCTGCCCAGCTGAATGCAGAGTTCGGCAGCGGGCGTGGGGGCGGCGGTGCATATCCACCGCCGCTCCACGCGGGTGATGGTGGTGGGCCTGCATCCTCCGGGACGCAGACCCCGCCAATCACCGCGCGGCATTTTGAATTTGGCGCCAGCCGCGAGCCAATCACGGCTCGCGAACTGGAAGCTAATCAGGAGTGGCGGCGACAAGCCAATCCCGGCTCGCCACGTCATAGTGCTGCCCCCTGGCACTGGCTTGTATTAGCCAGCGCCGGGCGCGAGGGCTCAGATTCGTCGGCCGGGAGGGAGCAGAGATGAGCTCCTGAAGACGGAACCAAGAAGACGTCGCCGGAAGTCCTGGAGGGCGGCGGCACGTGCGAAAGAGCTGCTACACGCCGCCGCCCGCCGGGTGAAGACGTCGGAAGCCCTGGGCCAGCGGTGTGCACCGCAAAAGAGCTTGCACAGGCCACCACTGCCCAGGTGAAGTCTCCAGGAAGCCCGGAGGTGGTGGGAGCCATCCCGCCTCCGGCGAAGACAACGTGGTGGGCGTGGCCAGACCAGGCTTGGTCCAGCCGTTGCCCTTTGGATGGGTAAGTGCAGGTGGTGCCATCCTCCCCCCCTAGACCACCAGGGATTCGGCCACTAGGCCCGTGGGGCATGGCAGGCACTAGGCCTGAGGTGCATTAGGCGGGCGCTAGGCCCGTGGGACCAAAGGGGGCATTAGGCCCACCAGGCCTGAGGTGCATTAGGTGGGCACAAGGCCCGTGGGGGGTAGTTCTAGGTGGTAGCCCCTCTTTCCCCCTAGACCACCAGGGATTCGGGCACTAGGCCCGTGGGGCAAAAACAGGCACTAGGCCTGAGCAGCAGAGGGCGTTAGGCCCCCATTATCCCCCCACAGTTAGGCAGGCCCACGGCCTGAGTACCAAAGGGCGTTAGGCCCCCCATTATCCCCACAGATAGGCAGACATAGGCAAGGGGCATCCAGGGCAAGGAGGCCCAACGCTATGGTGTGTACAGTAAGTCGGCGTTAGGCCGCAGGTTGCTGAAGTCGGCGTTAGGCCGCAGGTTGCTGAAGTCGGCGTTAGGCCGCAGGTTGCTGAAGTCGGCGCTACACCGCAGGTTGCTGAAGTCGGCGTTAGGCCGCAGGTTGCTGAAGTCGGCGTTAGGCCGCAGGTTGCTGAAGTCGGCATTAGGCCGCAGGTTGCTGAAGTTGGCGTTAGGCCGCAGGTTGCTGAAGTTGGCGCTACGCCGCAGGTTGCTGAAGTCGGCGCTACGCCGCAGGTTGCTGAAGTCTGCGCTACGCCGCAGGTTGCTGAAGTCGGCGGTAGGCCGCAGGTCTCTTAAGGCGGGCGCTAGGCCGCGGTTCGCATAAGTTACCGCTACGCCGCATGTGTGATGAGTTCTCAGTTTTCCCCACAGCCAGGCCCCGATGAAAGGTAGGCTGTCGGAAGTACGCGTTGGTGAGTACCACAAGGTTGAAACAGTATTACGGTGTCGTGCTATAACCTCTGTATAAGTGTCTCTCCGTCATAAAGCGTAAGCAGCGCCACGTCCTGTGAGCTGTGTTGTGTGTTCTCTTACAGGAGCAAAGAAGAAGGGCCAGTCGTCTGGCGGAAGCCGAGTATATAGCTGGTGAGCATAAAGGTGTTTCGTGTGTGTTTGTGGTGTATGTTGCCACCTCCCCCACCTCCCCTTTGGGCGTTTTCGTTCAGGGTCGCCCCATGTGCTTCGCACCACTACGGGGGCACCCAGTCTGAGGCCACAAGTGCCAATGATGACCCTTCACTGAGCCCAGGGTAGGCCACCCCTGCGTAGTGTGTCCCCCATTATTTTCAGCTGACCCAGGAAGTTCTCTCCGTGTCTGGACGTGTGCCAGTATCGTCTGAGCTACCTCGACGGACTGAAGGTGGAGGGCGGGAGGCGTGAGGTACGTAGGCCTGGTAAGTGAGCGCTCCGTATTCCTTCCGCAGGGCCCCCCCCCCCGTGCCTCTTACAGTAGCATGATGGGGACTTTACTGAGCTGCTCACACTGCAGCTCCTTCTCTCTGTCTGCCGTAGGTTTATCTCTGAGGTCTCTCTCCAGGCCCTGGCATTAGATGGGCACTGGGTTAGCTGCCAAGGCCCAGCCCTTTATTCTGCTGAAGCAGTGCAGGAGCTCCCTCTATGCTCCCAGCTCTAAGATGTCTCCTCAAATGTGGGAAAAACTGCCCCCTTTATAGGCTAAGGTTCCACAGCCCCTTTGATGTTTCCTGTTTGACCATGCCCTTTTTTGTGTCCTGCAAGTTTTCCACGCCCCTTTTATCTTCAAAACCATACTAGGGTCTCAAGCATGCAGTATCTGCAATAGGCAGAAATATTTAACGCTGAGGGGTAAATTTACTAAGGTAGTTTTTTTTTAGAACTGGTGATGTTGCCCATAGCAACCAATTGGATTCTATCTATTATCTTCTAGAAGAAGCTAGATAAATGTAAAGTACAATCTGATTAGTTGCTAACATCAAAAGTTCTAAAAAAAAAACCTCCCACCTTAGTAAATTTACCCTTGAGAGGGGTGTTATTATTAATAACATAACCTAGAGAGTGTTACATATATAATAATATAACTATGGACAAGGAGTAACTGTAGTTGGTGCCTGGGGTGCTTTTGCTATGGATCCCAGTTGTTTAGTGGGCCTGTCTGTGCCACCCCTATCCATGGTACTTAATACTGAAGAAGGACCCAATATTGTTCATGCATCAAATTAGTACCTTTGTACTTAAGATTGTCACAGGATAGTAGAGAAATGAGAACCAGAATTAGGAGCACTGTAGTCGCAGCACAAGGTGCAGCACTTACACCACTTGGAGCTTGTTAAACCCCTATCACAATATTTTGTAATTACCATCAACATTGGGGGTGCTACCAATTCATAGCCAGATTAAGGGGGAGGGGGTGGGCATGCTGTTCCCCGAGCCCCCCTTTGTCAGGCGCCCCACTGGCCAGAGCACACTGACATCACTAGCTTTTCCTCTTCCGCAGCAGCAGAACCAGCAAGCCAGAATGTGGGCAGGACAGTATACAGTACAATCAGAGACACAGGAGTATAAGGTTTCATGAGATACCAACCAGAGTAGAAATAGGAGGGTGGAGAGAGCTGGACACAGGGATCCCAGCTTCTCCTCCCTGCCTGGGAGTCTGGGTCCTGTGTAACCTGCTATCTAATGAGGGTCTAGACAGAGACACACACACACACACACACACACACGCACGCACACACACACACAGAGTCCTCCTGCGTCCTGTTCAAGTAGCACAGAGGATACTGCTAAGCTTGCATGTGACAAGATAAATTATAGATTTTATTTTTCTATGTGCATTTTAAGGTTGTTTAAGTTGCCTTCATTGTACTACAAGTACATTTTATAAAATAGTTGTCCCTCAAAACAGTACCCAGGGATTATTAAACTATTAGTTTAAATCTAATACACAACATTGGTTTAAATTTAATATACACAATCCATACATCCCAACATGACCCAATCCAGGAGGGACAAAATACTCTCTACCTGGACTTCCTTCTAAAATTATGATGCAATCTCCTCTGTTGAAAATTTTCTTATCAATAAAATAGTTTTAAACAGGTGACACCAGTCATATATGCACAATCTACTATACACCCCCCCCCCCCTCCACCATGGACCCCTGTCTTAAGTACCCCGGGCACCTCCAAGGCTTAATCCGGCCCTGTACCAATTATAGCAATAACATGTACAGAACAAAGAAAGGTCTGTATTGTTGGTGCACAAAAAAGAAAGTATAGATGTATTCCAATTCTTCTAAAATTTTACTTTTAATTCAGTATTAGATTAAAATAATGTGAAATTAATTCCCACACAAACCACAGCGAAACACAGAGGTTAAAATGACGAAGACATAACGTACAGCACATTAAAGTGCAATGAAGAATAATAAAGTGTAATTAAAGATTAAAATTTGTGTCCACGTGTTATTACTATCCAGAAGATATATTGCGCTTAGTACTTAGAGGTGAAACCACTTGTCCCTTAGAGGGGTGATGTTTCTATACAAATGATAGGACCTGGGACTATGTGTAGGTCTTTAGGATATGGAGAAAATTAATATCCCTAGATGCGCTAGGTCTGGATCCTTACATTGGTTTGAAACAAGGGGTGTATATCTCCCTTTATTCCCCTATCACATGAACGGTTTTACGATTGTTGGTCCCTTTTTAAGTCTTGGTGTTCATAAAATATTCCGTAATGTTAGGTTCCTGGTGCTCAGAGCAAGGGAGATGTTATGAAGTGAGTCCAGAGCACCAGGACGTAATACTGGATTTGGAGAAATGGAACGGGAATAGCCCCTGGCACCCTACCTCCGTTGTTTTACCCGTGTTGTCAATTCACGCTTGCAGGACTATGGTTTCTTGGGCCCATGGCAGCCGCGTTTGAAGGGCGGATTAGGTCTGCCCAACTCCGATGCCCCCTCAGGTCTTAAAGAGAGACAAAGCGTGAACTGAGACAGGGTAATAACAAGGGGCCCTCTAACTGAAACAACCAAAGCCAGGGGCTACTAACTAGCCTAAAACTAAATGTATGTGCGGCTTGCCGCCAAAGGAAAAGAACAACAAAGGAAATGCTGACCACACGCCGACACAATACTTTTGTGTACCGGCGGTGACAGCATAAGCAGAACTCTCTGCAAAACAGCAGTGACAGATACAACCAAGGAATACAGCGGCCTAGGCCGACGGACGCTGCAAAGCCGCTACTCACGGAACCGGTACAAATACTGGCAAACGGACAGGAACCCCCAATGCTGCCGACACAGACTCTCAGAACTGGAGGACAGGCAGAATCCCAAACGACAGACCGGTGGACACCAAGAAGCCAGAAACTCGACCAGGCATAGGCAAAGCCACAGGACTTCAGGACAGGAACGCTTCATGGCAGGACACGGGATCAGACACAGAAATCGACACAGGGACTGAGACAGGAATCGACACAGGAAGCAGCTAGACAGACACTGCTAGACAGGAGCTCAGGAACAAGCTCAGAACTCAAGCACTCTGGAAGACTGGAAACCTAGAAATATCACCAGCGTCTGTGAATTGCACTCAGCCAGCATATAACAGAGAGGCCTAATTAAGTATGTCATGCAGCTGCCCTGTTGCATGACTCCAAACTGACAAGATGCAATTAGCAGCCAGGTGAGGCTGAACACATGGGAACAGACTGCAATTACACAGACTCACCACTGACAGCAAACAATAATCTTCTAAACCAGAGCAAAGGGAAATCCTGGCCTGCAAGAGAACTATAAACATAAAATAGGAATGAACCACTACCTGTGGTTCATAACAGTATCCTCTCCTTAAGGGAGAGCTCCAAGCACCCCATGACACCCACGGGGAACAGAAACAGAAGTATAACATAAAATACCTAACCGACATGCAAATCAGGAATGAGCCACAGCCGTGGCTCATAACAGTACCCCCCCCCTTGAGGAGGGGTCAAAGGACCCCAAAATTCAGACTATCCAAAACAAGGGATACAAAAAAAAACTGACACACTGGTCTAACAGACAAGAAAACAGAAACAAGCTGTAACAACAGCTTGTAACAGTGCCCTCCCCTTGACGGTGGCCACTGGACACAAGACAAGGAGAGAGAAAAAATCTTTTTTTTTTTTTTTTTTATCAAGGTAAGAGTCAAAAATTATTTCTTTTTCTTCTTCTTCTTCTTCTTCTTCTTCTTCTTCTTATTCTTCTTCTTCTTCTTTTTACAAAGCTCTTTAGGTCTGACCAAGGTAATTCCCCAAACATTGTCTGAACTGATGGTACCACCCAGCAAGGCTGCGTTCAAATCAGAAATGGGTTTCTTACTCTTGGGAACTGAACTTTAAGGCAAAGTACTCCTATTAGAAGAAGAAGACAGAAAAGCACATCCTGCAGTCAAAACAACGGGCTGAGACTCTTGTGCCGAGTTTACAGTATTTGGTGGACTCTCAGCAGACAAGACGGGTGACTTAGAGGAACCTGAACCAATTTCTTTGGAACCATATCTTTTAATAATTGCATCACTGAATGCTGGGGGGTCCTGAAGAATGGGATCTTCAGCTTTCATTAAGCTGGTCGCCCACTCAAAAGGCTCTCCTCTAAAGGAATAAATCAGATAGAGCACAAGGTTCTCTGAAGTGAAGCCCAGAAATGGTCTAGATAACATAATGATGTAATAGTGTTTGAAAAGCGCCAGAAATTGGACTAAGTCCCCATCAAAGATTATGGATGTTGAGATATCAACAGAGTCAGGATCTGTTTCCTTCCCATCTGACTGACTAGAGTGCTTTGCTAGGACCTGGTCACTATTGACCTTACTCGAGGCTGAGACTCTCTGAACCCCACCCGGGGCAGTGACTTTCTGAACCCCACCCAGGGCAGTGACTTTCTGAACCCCACCCGGGGCAGTGACTTTCTGAACCCCACCTGGGGCAGTGACTTTCTGAACCCCACCCGGGGCAGTGACTTTCTGAACCCCACCCGGGGCAGTGACCTTCGGGAACCCGCTGGGGTCAGCACCTCGGATTCTTTTACTGGGACCGAGCCGTCGGCCTCCCCCACTGGGACCGAGCCATCGGCCTCCCTCACTGGGACCGAGCCATCGGCTTCCCTCACTGGGACTGAGCCATTGACCTCCCTCTCTGAGTCGATAATTATCGAAACTCCTCCCGGGACTATGACTTCCGGGACTTTTGCTGAAGCTAAAACCTTCAGAACCTCCACTAACGCTATGCCTCTTGAGTCCTTTCCTGTGGAAGCGACTTCTAGACCCTTCTTTAGGGCTTTGTCTCTCGAGACCTAACTTGGGGATATTACTTCAAAGATCCCTTCTGGGGTTTTGCTTCTCAAGTTCCCTTCTAGAACTATGGTTTTAGACATCCTTTCTGGGGTTGCGCTTTTCAAGTCCCTACCTGGGGTAACAGCTTATGAGACCCCTTCTGGTATGGAAAACTGAGCTATAATATTTGATGTCCCTCTATAAGCTAGAGCATCGGGTACCGCTCCAGCACTCTGGGCATCGGGTACTGCTCCAGCACTCTGGGCATCGGGTACCGCTCCAGCACTCTGGGCATCGGGTACCGCTCCAGCACTCTGGGCATCGGGTACCGCTCCAGCACTCTGGGCATCGGGTACCGCTCCAGCACTCTGGGCATCGGGTACCGCTCCAGCACTCTGGGCATCGGGTACCGCTCCAGCACTCTGGGCATTGGGTACCGCTCCAAGATCCTGAGCATTGGGCACCACTCCAGGACCCTGGGCAATGGGCACCACTCCAGGACCCTGGGCAACGGGCACCACTCCAGGACCCTGGGCAACGGGCACCACTCCAGGACCCTGGGCACCACTCCAGGACCCTGGGCATCGGGCACCACTCCAGGGGTGTGCAACTCTGCTTGTACAGGAAAATCAAGAGAGGAGAGAAACATTCTCTTTTGATTCCTGAATCTATAATAGGGCTCCCTAGCCCAAGGACCCCAATTATAGGACAGAGAGCTTTTTAGTGTGGGTTGTGTGACAAGTACCTCTGCCACAGTAGAGACAGGAGTAGGTCTTGTATCCTGACTCAGCTTGGCCAGAGGGCAAGACTTGTCCCCACACTTTGGCTTGCGCAACTCACAGGTCTGCAGATAGTGGCCTAAACCCCCACAATATAGGCATAAGTTTAAGTTTCAGCGACGCAGACGCTCCTCTTCTGAGAGCCTGGGCCACAGAAAACTTTTAAACCTTTTCGCTTCAATTAAACCAGAGGATTCTCTTGTCACCATACTGTGAACAAGAGTCTCTTTAGAGATAGATGTACTCTCAACGACTTTTGGCAAGATGAGCAAGATTTTAGTCAGAAGGTTTTGCAGTTGCTTTAAGGATTGCTGCAAAACTTCTAGTCGCTCAGGTCTCAAAGCACTGAAAGCAGAGTTCAGGGCTGAGAGAGATGCCTGCAGGGCTTGTATAGTAGACATAGGAGGATTTAAAACTAGACAAGACAAGACAAGGCAAGACTAGACAAGGCAAGACTGAATTTTTTTAAATTAGACAAAACAAGACTGGATTCTAAACACCGGACTGGATTCTAAACACCGGACTGGATTCTAAACACTGAGTTCTAGACAGGACTGGATTCTAAACACCGGACTGGATTCTGGACACTGAGTTCTAGACAGGACTGGATTTCTAGACTAGACACTGGACTGGGCCAAAAAAGAAAACGTTTTATTTCTTTTTTGTGGTATGGCTGGTGATAATGTTAGGTTTCTGGTGCTCAGAACAAGGGAGATGTTATGAAGTGAGTCCAGAGCACCAGGACGTAATACTGGATTTGGAGAAATGGAACGGGAATAGCCCCTGGCACCCTACCTCCGTTGTTTTACCCATGTTGTCAATTCACGCTTGCAGGACTATGGTTTCTTGGGCCCATGGCAGCCGCGTTTGAAGGGCGGATTAGGTCTGCCCAACTCCGATGCCCCCTCAGGTCTTAAAGAGAGACAAAGCGTGAACTGAGACAGGGTAATAACAAGGGGCCCTCTAACTGAAACAACCAAAGCCAGGGGCTACTAACTAGCCTAAAACTAAATGTATGTGCGGCTTGCCGCCAAAGGAAAAGAACAACAAAGGAAATGCTGACCACACGCCGACACAATACTTTTGTGTACCGGCGGTGACAGCATAAGCAGAACCCTCTGCAAAACACCAGTGACAGATACAACCAAGGAATACAGCGGCCTAGGCCGACAGACGCGGCAAAGCCGCTTCTCACGGAACCGGTACAAATACTGGCAAACGTACAGGAACCCCCAATGCTGCCCACACAGACTCTCAGAACTGGAGGACAGGCAGAATCCCAAACGACAGACCGGTGGACACCAAGAAGCCAGAAACTCGACCAGGCATAGGCAAAGCCACAGGACTTCAGGACAGGAACGCTTCACGGCAGGACACGGGATCAGACACAGGAATCGACACAGGGACTGAGACAGGAATCGACACAGAAAGCAGCTAGACAGACACTGCTAGACAGGAGCTCAGGAACTGGCAGGAACAAGCTCAGAACTCAAGCACTCTGGAAGACTGGAAACCTAGAAATATCACCAGCGTCTGTGAATTGCACTCAGCCAGCATATAACAGAGAGGCCTAATTAATTATGTCATGCAGCTGCCCTGTTGCATGACTCCAAACTGACAAGATGCAATTAGCAGCCAGGTGAGGCTGAACACATGGGAAAAGACTGCAATTACACAGACTTACCACTGACAGCAAACAATAATCTTCTAAACCAGAGCAAAGGGAAATCCTGGCCTGCAAGAGAACTATAAACATAAAATAGGAATGAACCACTACCTGTGGTTCATAACAGTATCCTCTCCTTAAGGGAGAGCTCCAAGCACCCCATGACACCCACGGGGAACAGAAACAGAAGTATAACATAAAATACCTAACCGACATGCAAAACAGGAATGAGCCACAGCCGTGGCTCATAATACGTAGAAGGAAGGCACCTTTATTAATATGGGTTAATGACACCAGCTGAGGTAACCTCAATATTAACAATTGATATTATCATGCAGGGGAGTATATGAGTAATGTATATCAATAACCCCACATTGGTGTATAAGTAAAGGAATCCAAAAGCCAATTAAATATGCATCATATTTGGGACGTCCATATTCCCTTATTTTTGTCAAAGCGTAAGTTTCACCAATTCATGAAAAATACGTGGGAAGGGGAACTGGAACTCCAAACATAAATGACTGCATCCAAAAGGTGCGGTATGATATTGTATAAGCTTTCTCATTAGCTTTACAAAGTACTGTTGAAAATATTGAAACAATGTTACAATACCCTATGTGTCTGCTTAGGTACAGAATGAAACAGTTTGATCTTGTAACCAGTAAATTATATTAATAACACACTCCAGTAGTATGCACTAACCAATCTCTCCTAAAGTGTCAGGAGGTCAGGCATTAACTTAGTGATAATACTTATTAGTTTCAGTTGGAATCACACTTGTGCATAGTAATACAGTGCTTTATTCCTCCGCACGTTCCTGCTGCCTACTCATTCATATTCAGACAAATTGAACATTATCAATATGTTTGTAAGAATATGTGGGTGTAGTATTGACTTCTTGAAACTCACATAAAAGTTACAAACATATTTATAATATTAAATTTGTCTGAATATGAATATAACACTGTTTAGGAGAGATTGGTTGGTGCATACTAGTGAAGCTTTGAGATACATATATGTGGTACATACACTCACACCACACTTTCTGCTTTGATACTTATATATTGGTAGATGCTCAATTAGCTTAGTGATACATACCTCCCAACTGTCCCGCTTTCAGCGGGACAGTCAGGGCAGGAGCTTCCACTAGGCAGCTTTAGGCAGCTGCCTAGGGGCGCCGGGACCTGAGGGGGCGGCCTGCTACAGCTACCTGAAAAAATTAACGCGGTCCTACCTCTCACAGCTGTGGCAATCCCCCCAGCATGCTTATCTTACAGTAGCCACAACTGCCAAGCTCCCATATTGCAGCCTCCAGCTCCGCCTCCACTCAGCACAGGCAGTAACTTTGACAGCTCCTGGAGTCTTGACATGCGGTGCTGCTCTTCATTCCAGGCTCTTTCAAAGACTACTCAGTCCCAACTCTGCAAAACCGCTTGCTGGTAAGGCGGCTGCACAGTGCACTCTCTGCATTTGAAAGGAAGGAGGGGAAAAGCAGCAGTCGGGGGAGGTAGATGAGCAGAAGCATGCACACAGATGGTGGGGGGAATAGAACAGCAGACATTTAACAGAGTGGGGAGGGTGTGAGAGCAGCAGGCACCCACAGAGACTGGGAAGATGGGGAGAAAAGAGCAGCAATGCAACAGACTGGGGGGTGGGGGAGAGTAGCATCATGGCTTTCACCTGAAGGGCGGGTAGGGGGAAGGGGTAGTAGGCAGAAGTTTTGCCTAGGGTGCTGAAAAACCTTGCACCGGCCCTGGGGACAGTCCCGTTATTCGGACCCTGTCCCGCTGTCCCACCCGCGGGCAGCAGTGTCCCGCGGGTGGGGGGGCAGTTGGGGGGAGGCATTGATCACCCGCTGCTCTGCTCTGCAAAGCAGCCGATGATCACTGAATACATACTGTGCGCACGCGCACGGCATGTATTCAGAGCTAGGAGGGGAGCGGGGGCACGCCCCCAAAAAGGCTAAAAAATCGGGCCGTTTGATGAGGCCACGCCCATCACGAGTGAGGCCACGCCCATCACGAGCGAGGCCACACACCCTTTTTGGGTCGGCGCGCGAGAGTCCCGCCTGCTTACACCCAAAAGTTGGGAGGTATGGTGATATCATTCAGGTGCTCGAAAGGGAGGGGTATTTCTGAGCAAGAAAAAATCATTGTCATGTGGGATTTATATCTGGTTACTGTTATCATTCAGGGTGCTGGGGGAAACCAAATGCCTTTTTTTCTTGCTTCGATATTTACAAGTGCATCACTATCCTCAGAATACTGCACAAATCAGTGTGATTATTATTACTGGGGGTAGATACAGGGCCGCCATCAGGGGGTGCTGGGAGCACATCTGTCCCGGGCCCAGCCTCTTTGACAGAGAGAGGAGGGCCCAGGATGCTCATGCAGCCACCTGCCCGCCCACTGCCATCCGTGCCATTCCGTGGTCGTCCCCGCTGTTCTGCCGCTGTCCTCCGACCCTACAGCAGCTCTGTATTGAAAACTTCCCTCCCAAAATGTCCGCCGCCCCAGAGGAGACAGTTATTTAAGATACTAGATTAGCCCTCTAGTATCTTGAATAACTGTCCCCTCTGATGCAGCGGCCATTTTGGGAGGGACGTTTTCAATACAGCTGCAGGAGGATGGAGGAGAGCAGCAGAACAGCGGGGATGGAGGAGGGCAGGCAGTGGCATCAGCATCCTGGGCCCTCCCGACAGCGGCACATGTATGTATGTATGTATGTAGGTATGCATGTGTGTGTATATAATAAACACACACACACACACACACACACACACACACACACACACACACACACATTTATTCATTAACTGGTGCAATTCTAAAGCTGACACCTCCACAGTGGGGGGGCTGCCTATTTTGTCAGTCCCGGGCCCCGCATTTTCTGATGGCAGCCCTGGGTAGATATACTGTATTATCAAACTAGTGATCAAGCTCTGACACTATTACAGTGCATATTGAGTGAAATAATTGTTAGAGACATATCTTTATACCTGATTTATATATGATAAGCTGTCTCCTGAAATACTCACAATATATTGCTGTTGCTCTAAACCCTGCCTGGAGTCTGTTATTAATACAATTTACTGGTTACATGATCAAACTGATACATTCTGTTACAGGAGTGGTTTTTGGTGCGGTCAAGCAGTGTCTGTGCCCTGGGCGCTGCGGACTGGGGGCGCGACCGCAGTCACCCCGCAGGTGCCCGCCGACTACTCGCTCCCCGGCTGCAGCAGACGCCGTGGGCTTTGTGGGCGTCCGCTGCAGCTGGTGCACCTGTCAGGCGCTAGAGGCTAGAGGTCATTATTGACCTCTAGTGTCTGTGCGGCACTGCTATGGGAGAGACGTCATGATGTTTCTCCCATGGAGAGGAGCCATGGGCGGCCGGACGGAGCAGCAGCAGCATTCAGGAAGCAGAAGTGAGGCTGGTAAGTATTGGGTTTTTTTTTAGTGTGTTTGTAAGCGGCTACTAAGGGGCACAGAAACAGGGGGCACAGCGATGGGGTGAATCTACTGGAGGCACAGCTACAGGGGCAAATCAACTGGGGCACAACTACTTCGGGCAAATCTACTGGGGGCACAGCTACAGTGGGCACAACTACTGGGGGCATAACTGTGGCCACGCCCCTCCCCTATGAAGGCACACCCCTATTTTTAAAGGAGCGCACTAACTGTTTTACCACTGGGGGGGCGTCAGTGGAAACTTTCGCACTGGGTGCCACAAGGTGTAGAACTGGCCCTGATTCTGTACCTAAGCAGACACATAGGGTATTGTAACATTGTTTCAATATTGTCAACAGTACTTTGCAAAGTTAGTAAGAAAGCTTATACAATATCATACCGCACCTTTTGGATACAGTCATTTATGTTTGGAGTTTCAGTTCCCCTTTCCACATATTTTTTATGAATTGGTGAAGCTTATGCTTTGACTAAAATAAGGGAATATGGATGCCCTAAATATGAGTGTGCGGCACAAAACCCAGGCCCATCTAGGAGTGGCACTGCAATGGCAGACAGGATGGCACTTAAAAAAACTAGGACCCAAACATCACATGATGCAAGGAAGAAAAAGAGGTGCAATGAGGTAGCTGTATGACTAAGCTAAGCAAAACAAGTGTGCAGCACAAATGCCTGGCCCATCTAGGAGTGGCACTGCAGTGGCAGACAGGATGGCACTTAAAAAAAAAACAGGCCCCAAACAGCACTTCAAATAATAAAAAGAGGTGCAATGAGGTAGCTGTATGACTAAGCAAAGCGACACAAACAACATGGAACGTGCTGGAATTTGCACAGATGTAATACACGCACAATATTGGTGGCACAGGAGAGCCTACCCCTAAAACACACACACACACACACACACACACACACACACACACACACACACACACACACACACACGGCAAAGCCTGCTAAATTGATTTGGATAATAATAACCCTTTTATTTGGAGCTATTATAATAATATGCAGCACTGGCGAGTGTACCCCTACACCACACAGGGCAAACCCTGTAAAAATTATTTGGATAACAATATAAGTAATGTATATAACCCTTTTATTTGGAGTAAATAATATACAGCACAGGACACCACCACTGGACTTATGGCAGCACAAGACACCACCACTGGACTGATGCAGCACAAGACAGCACCACTGGACTGGACTTATACAGCAATACCCCTGGAGTTATACGGCAGTACCCCTGGAGTGTATAGCAGTGTCAGACAGGATGGCACTTTAAAATACTAGTCCCCAAACAGCACATTATGCAAAGAAGAAAAAGAGGTGCAAGATGGAATTGTCCTTGGGCCCTCCCATCCACCCTTATGTTGTATAAACAGGACATGCACACTTTAACAAACCAATCATTTCAGTGACAGGGTCTGCCACATGACTATGGCTGAAATGACTGGCTCTACAGAGGCAAGATGTCGACATCATACTCCGATTCCTCACCCCTTTCAGTGTGTACATCCTCATCCTCACAGAGTATTAATAATTCGTCCCCACTGGAATCCACCACCACAGGTCCCTGTGTACTTTCTGGATGCAATTGCTGGTCAAGGTCTTCCTGGAGGAATTTCTAATTCATTTTGATGAACATCATCTTCTCCACATTTAGTGGAAGTGACCTCCTACGCCGATCGCTGACAAGGTTACTGGCTGCACTAAACACTCTTTCAGAGTACACACTGGAGGGGGGGCAACTTAGGTAAAATAAAGCCAGTATGTGCAAGGGCATCCAAATTGCCTCTTTTTCCAGCCAGTATACATATGGACTGTCTGACATGCCTACTTGGATGCTGTCACTCATATAATCCTCCACCATTCTTTCAATGGTGACAGAATCATATGAAGAGACAGTAGACATGTCAGTAATCGTTGGCAGGTCCTTCAGTCCGGACCAGATGTCAGCAGTCGCTCCTGACTGCCCTGCATCACCGCCAGCGGGTGGGCTAGGAAATCTTATCCTTTTCCTCGCAGCCCTAGTTGCGGGAGAAAATGAAGGAGGAGCTGTTGACGGGTCACGTACCACTTGAGTTGACAATTTTCCCACCAGCAGGTCTTTGAACCTCTGCAGACTTGTGTCTACCAGAACGAGAGATACAACATAGGCCCTCATTCCGAGTTGATTGCTCATTAGCTGCTTTTAGCAGCAGTGCAAATGCTAGGCTCCCGCCCTCTGGGAGTGTATCTTAGCTTAGCAGAAGTGCGAACAAAAGGTTATCAGAACCGCTCGAAAAAAATTTTCATGCAGTTTCTGAGCAGCTCGAAACTTACTCCCACCTTGCGATAACTGCAGACTGTTGAGTTCCTGGTTTGATGTCACAAACACATCCTGCATTCGGCCAGCCACTCCCCCGTTTCTTCAGCCACTCCTGCATTTTTATCTGGCACACCTGCGTTTTTCAGCACACTCCCTGAAAACGCTCAGTTTCCGCCCAGAAACACCCACTTCCTGTCAATCACACAACGATCAGCAGTGCGACTGAAAAGCGTCGCTCGACCTTGTGTAAAACTGCATCGTTTTGTGTGAAAGTACTTCACGCGTGCGTACTGCGGCCCGTACCCATGCGCAGAAGTTCTGCTTTTTTAACTGATCGCCATGCTGCGAACGAAAGCAGCTAGCGATCAACTCGGAATGAGGGCCATAAGGCTTTAAACCTAGGATAGAGCATGGTGGCCAAAATGTAGTGCTCTGATTGTAGTGCAACAGATTGACCACCCTTGAATCCTGGCAAAGCGAATGAAGGGCTTCATCCACAAGTCCCACATTCTTTGCAGAATTGCTTCGTCTTACCTCCTCCTTCAATTTCTCCAGTTGCTTCTGCAAAACCCTGATGAGGGGAATGACCTGATTCAAGCTGGCAGTGTCTGAACTGACTTCACGTGTGGCAAGTTCGAAGGGTTGGAAAACCTTGCACAAGATGGAAACCATTCTCCAGTGCGCTTGAGTCAGGTGCATTCCCCCTCCTTTGCCTATACCGTAGGGGGATGTATAGACTTGAATGGCCTTTTGCTGCTCCTCCATCCTCTGAAGCATATAGAGTGTTGTATTCCACCTCGTTACCACCTCTTTCTTCAGGTGATAACAGGGCAGGTTCAGGAGTGTTTGCTGGCTCTCCAGTCTTTGACACGCAGTGGCTGAATGTCGAAAGTGGCCCGCAATTTTTCGGGCCACCGATAGCATCTCCTGCCATTTTACAAAAAATTCTGCACCACCAAATTAATTGTATGTGCAAAATATGGGACGTGCTAGAATTTGCCCAGATGTAATGCACACACAATATTGGTGGCGTTGTCCGATATCACAAATCCCCCGGAGAGTCTAATTGGGGTAAGCCATTGTGCGATGATGTCCCTCAGTTTCTGTAAGAGGTTGTCTGCGGTGTGCCTCTTATGGAAAGCGGTGATACATAGTGTAGCCTGCCTAGGAACGAGTTATCATTTGCGAGATGCTGCTACTGGTGCCACTGCTGTTGTTGCTGCGGGAGGCAATACATTTACCCAGTGGGCTGTCACAGTCATATAGTCCTTAGTCTGCCCTGTTTCACTTGTCCACATGTCCGTGGTTAAGTGGACAGTGGGTACAACTGCATTTTTTAGGACACTTTTTCTCTGACGTCTCTGTACATTCTCGGTATCGCCTGCCTAGTGACGTGGAACCTAGATGGGATTTGGTACTAGGGGGACACTACCTCCATCAATTCTCTAAGTCCCACTGAACTAATGGGCGATACCGGATGCACATCTAACACCAACATAGCTGTCAAGGCCTCAGTTATCCGCTTTGCTATAGGATGACTGCTGTCATATTTCATCTTCCTTGCAAAGGACTGTTGGACAGTCAATTGCTTACTGGAAGTAGTACAAGTGGTCTTCCGACTTCCCCTCTGGGATGACGATCCACTCCCAGCAGCAACAACAGCAGCGGCAGGAACAGCAGCAGTAGGCGTACCACTCAAGGATCCTACAGAGGAATTTCGGTTAGGAGATTACTCCTAAGTATTGCCAGTGACATGGCCTGCAGGAGTACTAACGTTCCTGACTGAGGAGGAAGTTGACGTTGAGGGAGTTGGTGGTGTGGCTTGCAGGAGCTTGGGTACAAGAGAAAGAAGGGATTTAGGTGTCAGTGAACTGCTTACTCTCTTACCCAAAGTTTCACAACTTGACATTGACTTCTGATGAATGCGCATCAGGTGACGTATAAGGGAGGATATTCCTAGGTGGTTAACATCCTTACCCCTACTTATTACAGATTGACAGAGGCAACACATGGCTTGACACCTGTTGTCCAGATTTGTGGAGAAATAATTCCACACCGAAGAGGTGGCTTTTTTGGTATTTTGCCCAGGCATCACAATGGGCTTCTTCCTCCCAAGGACAACAGGTGTCTCCCCCGGTGCCTGATTTAAACAAACCACATCATCAGAATCCTCATCGTCAACTTCCTCCTCAGCGCCAGAAACACCAATATCCTCATCCTGGTGTACTTCAACAGTGACATCTTCAATTTGAATATCAGAAACTGGACTGTGGGTGCTACTCCCAGCACTTGCAGAGGGCTTGCAAATGGTGGAAGGAGCCACCTCTTCCCGTCCAGTGCTGGGAAGGTCAGGTATCGCAATCGCCAACACACTTGGACTCTCCTTGGGAATTTGTGATACCATCTTAGAACGCACAGTGTTTTTGCCAGCTTAACTCTTATCATTTTTCTAGTGGGAGGATGAGGGTTTCCATCGACATATGAAGCTGAACCACTAGTCATGAACATAGGTAACTTTACGTTTCTCCTCAGACCATTTCAATTTATTTTTTGGGGTCTTTTTACTGAACTTTGGCTTTTTTGGATTTTACATGCCCTCTACTATCACATTGGGCATCGGCCTTGGCAAACAATGTTGATGGCATTTCATGTCATGACTAGTGGCAGCAGCTTCAGCACTAGGAGGAAGTGGTTCTTGAACTGTCCCTATTTTATCCTCCAGATTTTTGTTCTCCATTATTTTTCTGGAGATATTTAATAATATGTGGTACAGAAGAGCGTACCTCTACACCACACAGGGCAAACCCTGTGAGAATTATTTGGATTAAATATTAATAACCACTTTATTTGGAGTAAATAATATACAGCACAGGACAGCACCACTGAACTTATATGGCAGCGCCACTGGACTGGACTTATACAGCAGTACCACTGGAATTATACGGCAGTATCACTGGAATTATACAGCATTATCACTGGAATTATACGGCAGTACCACTGGATTTATACGGCAGTACCACTGGACTGGATTTATACGGCAGTATCACTGGAATTATATGGCAATATCACTGGAATTATACGGCAGTACCACTAGACTTATACGGTAGTACCACTGTACTGGATTTATACGGCAGTATCACTGGACTTATATGCCAGTATCACTGGAATTATAAGGCAGTATCACTGGATGTATATGGCAGTACCACTGGACTTATATGGCAGAACCAGTGGACTGGATTTATACGGCAGTATCACTGGATTTATATGCCAGTACCACTGGAATTATACAGCAATATCACTAGAATTATACAGCAGTACCACTGGACATATACGGCAGTATCACTGGACTGGATTTATATGCCATTACCACTGGATTTAGATAGCAGTACCACTGGACATACACTGCATTATCACTGGATTTATACGGTAGAACCACTGGACATATACGCCAGTACCACTGGATTTATATGGCAGTGCCACTGGACATATACGGCAGTATCACTGGACATATACGGCAGTATCGCTGGATTTATACGGCAGTTCCGCTGGACATATACGGCAGTATCACTGGACATATTCGGCAGTATCACTGGACTGAATTTATAGGGCAGTACCACTGGACATATAAGGCAGTATCACTGGAATTATACGGCAGTATCACTGGAATTATATGGCAGTACCACTGGACATATACGGCATTATCACTGGACTGGATTTATATAACAGTACCACTGGATTTATACGGCAGTTCCGCTGGACATATACGGCAGTATCACTGGACATATTCGGCAGTATCACTGGACTGAATTTATACGGCAGTACCACTAGACATATAAAGCAGTATCACTGGAATTATACGGCAGTATCACTGGAATTATATGGCAGTACCACTGGACATATACAGCTTATCACTGGACTGGATTTATATAACAGTACCACTGGATTTATACGTCAGTACCACTGGACATATACGGCAGTATCACTGGATTTATACGGCAGTACCACTGGACATATACAGCAGTATCACTGGACTGGATTTATAAGGCAGTACCACTGGAATTATATGCCAGTACCACTGAAATTATATGGCAGTACCCCTGGAATTATATGGCAGTATCACTGGATATATACGGCAGTATCACTGGACTGGATTTATACACCAGTACCGCTTGAATTATACACCAATACCACTAGAATTATATGTCAGTATCACTGGAATTATACGGCAGTACCACTGGACATATATGACAGTATCACTGGACATATACAACAGTATCACTGGACTGGATTTATACGCCAATACCACTGGAATTATATCGCAGTACCACTGGACATATATGGCAGTATCACTGGATTCATATGGCAGTACCGCTGGACATATACGGCTGTATCACTGGACATATACGCAGTATCACTGGATATATACGACAGTACCACTGGGCATATACAGCAGCACAGGAACACCACCACTGGACTGATGCAGGATAACATAGCACCACTGCAATGGACTGGACTTATACAGCAGCACTGGACATATGGCAGCAGAGGACACCACCACTGTGACTGGACTGATGCAGCACAAGACACTACCACTGTACTGATGCAGGACAACACAGCACCACTGCAATGTACTGTACTTATACAGCAGCACTGGACATAGGACAACACAGCATCACTGCAATGTACTGGACTTATACAGCAGCACTGGACATACAGTATGTCAGCAGAGGACACCACCACTGTGACTGGACTAATGCAGCACAAGACACTACCACTGAACTGATGCAGGGCACTGAGGACAGAGATACATCCTTTCTCTACACTCTCCAATGCCGTAGTGAAAATAGCAGCGACGCATGGCTCCTTATATGGAATCCAAACCCAGCGAGAATCCGACAGCAGGACTTATTACTTATTACTGGGCTTATACAGCAGCACTGGACATATGTCAGCAGAGGACACCACCACTGTGACTGGACTGATGCAGCACAATGCACCGCCACTGAACTGATGCAGCACAACACAGCACCACTGGACTGGACTTATACAGCAGCACTGCACATATGGCAGCAGAGGACACCAACACTGTGACTGGACTGATGCAGCACAAGGCACCAACACTGGACTGATGCAGCACAACACAGCACCACTGGACTGTACTTATACAGCAGCACTAGACATATGGCAGCAGAGGACACCACCACTGTGACTGGACTAATGCAGCACAAGACACTACCACTGAACTGATGCAGGGCACTGAGGACAGAGATACATCCTTTCTCTACACTCTCCAATGCCGTAGTGAAAATGGCAGCGACGCATGGCTCCTTATATGGAATCCAAACCCAGCGAGAATCCGACAGCAGGACTTATTACTTATTACTGGGCTTATACAGCAGCACTGGACATATGTCAGCAGAGGACACCACCACTGTGACTGGACTGATGCAGCACAATGCACCGCCACTGAACTGATGCAGCACAACACAGCACCACTGGACTGGACTTATACAGCAGCACTGCACATATGGCAGCAGAGGACACCAACACTGTGACTGGACTGATGCAGCACAAGGCACCAACACTGGACTGATGCAGCACAACACAGCACCACTGGACTGGACTTATACAGCAGCATTAGACATATGGCAGCAGAGGACACCACCACTGTGACTGGACTAATGCAGCACAAGACACTACCACTGAACTGATGCAGGGCACTGAGGACAGAGATACATCCTTTCTCTACACTCTCCAATGCCGTAGTGAAAATGGCAGCGACGCATGGCTCCTTATATGGAATCCAAACCCAGCGAGAATCCGACAGTAGGACTTATTACTTATTACTGGGCTTATACAGCAGCACTGGACATATGTCAGCAGAGGACACCACCACTGTGACTGGACTGATGCAGCACAATACACCGCCACTGAACTGATGCAGCACAACACAGCACCACTGGACTGGACTTATACAGCAGCACTGCACATATGGCAGCAGAGGACACCAACACTGTGACTGGACTGATGCAGCACAAGGCACCAACACTGGACTGATGCAGCACAACACAGCACCACTGGACTGGACTTATACAGCAGCACTAGACATATGGCAGCAGAGGACACCACCACTGTGACTGGACTAATGCAGCACAAGACACTACCACTGAACTGATGTAGGACACTGAGGACAGAGATACATCCTTTCTCTACACCAGGCATTCCCAACCACGGTCCTCAAGGCACACCAACAGTGCAGGTTTTAGTGATATCCAGTCTTCAGCACAGGTGACTTAATTAGTAGCTGAGCTATTTTGATTTAACCATCTGTGCTGCAGCCTGGATAACACTAAAACCTGCACTGTTGGTGTGCCTTGAGGACCGTGGTTGGGAATGCCTGCTCTACACTCTCCAATGCCGTAGTGAAAATGGCGGCGACGCATGGCTCCTTATATGGAATCCAAACCCAGTGAGAATCCGACAGCAGGATAATGACGTTTTGCCTCATTCTGGTTTCCGAGTCAGGCAGGAAAATTCCGAGCCTGACTCGGATCTGGGCTCGAGTAGTGAAGTTCGTGGGGGTTTGGTTCTCAGGGAACCGAACCCGCTCATCTCTAGTATCTCCTATATAATAGCCCTGTGATTCTCTGCCTGGGTCTCTAACGCTGGGCGTGGCTAGGAGCTCTCATTGGGTTAGTGGCAGGTCTATCACACCCAGTCCACAGCTGATTGGGCGAGAAACGCCCTCCCACACAGGTTACATCCAATGGGAGGCTCTGCCCTTTGCCTGCTGTGTTTTCACAGAGCAGGATTAGCAATGGGACTGATGGAGCTGCAGCTCCAGCCCCTTACCCCAAAATAGGCCCACTGCATCTGCAGCATCATACCCTCCAACAATTTACACATAAACATTGATGCAAATTCGAAAAGGGGGAATGGCCACGGGTACAGCGGCGTGGTTACTCCCCTTTTTCTATACTTTCAATGGAAGCATGGAGAGTCAAAAAACGGTAGAGACCATGAAAAAAAGGGACTGTACCTGCCAAAAAGGTGCAGCTGGAGGGTATGCCACTGCATCTGCAGCAAGTCTCTGTGCTGTAGATAGGGGAAAAAACAATCCTTTTACTGCAGCATCCTATGGGGGTCATTCCAAGTTGATCACTAGCTGCATTCGTTCGTTGTGCAGCGATCAGGCGAAAACTCAGCACTTCTGCGTATGCAGCGCAATGCGCACTTGCGGCGTACTATTACAACGAACAATGGCCCTCATTCCGAGTTGTTCGCTCGGTAAAAATCTTCGCATTGCAGCGATTTTCCGCTTAATGCGCATGCGCAATGTCCGCACTGCGACTGCGCCAAGTAAATTTGCTATGCACTTAGTAATTTTACTCACGGCTTTTTCATCGTTCTGGCGATCGTAATGTGATTGACAGGAAATGGGTGTTACTGGGCGGAAACAGGCCGTTTTATGGGCGTGTGGGAAAAAACGCTACCGTTTCCGGAAAAAACGTAGAAGTGGCCGGAGAAACGGAGGAGTGTCTGGGCGAACGCTGGGAGTGTTTGTGACGTCAAACCAGGAACGACAAGCACTGAACTGATCGCAAATGCCGAGTAAGTCTGAAGCTACTCAGAAACTGCTACGAGGTGTGTAATCGCAATATTGCGAATACATCGTTCGCAATTTTAAGATGCTAAGATTCACTCCCAGTAGGCGGCGGCTTAGCGTGAGCAACTCTGCTAAAATCGCCTTGCGAGCGAACAACTCGGAATGACCTCCAATGTACTTTTTCACAGGGTCTAGCGATGCTTTTCAGTCGCACAGGCAGCCGCAGAGTGATTGACAGGAAGAGGGCGTTTCTGGGTGTCAACTGACCGTTTTCAGGGAGTGTTCGGAAAAATGCAGCCGTGGCTCGGCGAACGCAGGGCGTGTTCATGACGTCAAATCAGGAACTGAATGGTCTGAAGTGATCGCAAGCGCCGAGTAGGTCTGAAGCTACTCTGAAACTGCACAAAAAAATTTTGGACCCGCTCTCCGATCCCTTCGTTCGCACTTCTGTTAAGCTTAAATACACTCCCAGTGGGTGGCTGCATAGCGTTTGCACGGCTGCTAAAAACTGCTTGCAAGCGATCAACTCGGAATGACCACCAATGTCTAGCTGCCAGTCCACCTGCCCCCTCCGGCATCAACAATCCCCACTCCCTAGCCACGCCGCAGGTGGAACAAAAGCTGCTGCGGCCACCGGCATAGATGTGTATGAAAGCGGCGCAGCGGAAAGCTTTCATAGGCCTCCCTGTGCCGCATACTCTCTGAGCCCCGGAGCCTGCTCTGCGTGGGATGTCACAGAAGTGCCCCCCCACCACAGCCGCACCCAGATCCCCAGAGGCCCTGACTTCGCAACACAGCACCTGGCCTGCCGGCCTAGAAGCCCCAAGATGGTTAATGTAGCGGATAGAGAGGGTGATATCGCGGAGGGTAATGTATGGACGCTGAATCAATGTAAAAGGTGACAGTGCTGCACAGTGCAGTGGGCGTGCAGTCAGGGCTGTTGCTAGAGTGTTCGGCGCCCCCCTGCAAACTATAAATTTGCACCCTTGCATACTTTACAAACGCATAGCGCACATAATGACCCCTGTAGTAGAGACACTTACACATGTAATGCCCCCTGTCCCAGAGATGCTCACACATGTATTACCCCCTGAACCAGTGACGCTTACACGTCATACCCCCGTACCAGTGGCGCTTACACAAGTAACACCCCCTGTAGCAGTGACGCCTACACACGTAATGCCCCCTGTACCATTGACACTTACACACGTAATGCCCCCCTGTACCAGTGACGCTTACACACGTAATGCCCCCTGTACCAGTGACGCTTACACACGTAATGCCCCCTCTACCAGTACCGCTTACACACATAACGCCCTCTGTACCAGTGCCGCTTACACACGTAACGCCCCCTGTAGCAGTGCTGCTTACACACATAATGCCCCCTGTACCAGTGTCCCTTACACACATAACGCCCCCAGTACCAGTGACGCTTACACACATTATGCAGCAGTCACACATACACACACAACACATATATATATATATATATATACAAACACACACACAAACACACACACACACACACATACATATTGTACATACATTACACACATACAGTCACACATATATACAGTATACACAGACACTGTATATACACGCACACACTCACTAGCTTTCCAGACACTTATCTAATGAAGTCTGGCTGACCGAAGCTGTAGCAGATCATCCTCCTGCTGCAGCATGGTACTGTGTAACTCCGCCCCTTACTCCCATCAAGCTCCGCCCACTTTCCCTCCCTCCCGGCCACTGAATGTCACACAGGGGAGGGGGGAGAGGAGGTTTTGTGCTTCCGGCGCCGCTGCATGTGTGACAGCAGCCGGCAGCAGCAGGGATAGCAGCAGAAGCTCAGCACAGGGATGCAGAGCAGGGAGAACGTCTCTCCTTCCTGGTGCCTCCCTGCACTGCATCCCTTTGCTTAGCGGCTAGCGCCGACCCTGTGTGCAGTGTCAACTGACACTGCACAGCACTCTCACCTTTTACATTGATTCAGCCAGTCACACAGTTCTGCCAGCCAGTCACTATTGTTAGCACCAGTGTCCCAACGCGTCGCATTATAGGGAAGTAGACGCACTACATAAACTACAGCTCCCAGCAGCCCTTAGCACTGAAGCATTCCGCCCCTTAGGGCTGCTGGGAGCTGTAGTTTATTGCGTACATCTTCTTCCCTGTAATGCAGCGCATTGGGACACCAGATAGTCAGTATGCAAGTTGACATGTAATGGGTAACTAATGTAATGGTAACTTTAGTATGTTTATTTAATTTGTACTTTGCATTGGTGCTGAAACATCTGAAAGCATGAGACTGATAATAGTGAAACTTATATTTTTGTATCACTCCTGACAATAGTCTAGGTGAGGTTGGCAATTAGTGGCCCTCCAGCTGTGGGACTAAACATCCCAACAGTGGTAGATTTACTGCAAAGCAACCAAAGCGGCTGCTTAGGTCCCTGGAGGGATCAAAGGGCCCACTAATTGGGCTGAATATTCACCCTGGGGCAGGTTGATGGATTGTCCAAGGTTCATTCTGCATTGTCTCTTACACTTACCACCCCAGCAGTAGCTGGCAAGCTCCAGAACCCAGCACAGCTCTGCAGGAAGCCACAACCTCTGACCCAGTGGCTCACTGCATAGGTGCTCTCCAGCATCCTGGTGGCCACCCCACTATGTGGGCTGGGGTGACGAGACAAAGTTGAGGAGCGGCATCCAGCTATCTACAGGGGCTCAACTGCAGAAAAGGATGTGCTTCCAGGACTAGGGTAAGACACTGGAGATCCGGGTGTCCATGGTGCACCTGTAGCACATTTATGTTGACTGGGCAGAGTGCATATTTTACTGTCACTTAGGCACGCTGTACTGAGTACCCCGTTATGTAGTGCTGGTCCTGCGTACCTGGGTGATTGTTTAGTGTAATGTACTGTAATGATTAATGCAGAAATGGGGGGGTGGAATTACTGAGTGCAACATATAGGGGGGATATAATGTATCATATGGAGTTTGTTATGACAGTGCAGCATAAAGGGAATATAGTGAAGAGTATATGGGGTTGTAGTGCAGCATATTGTAGTGTAGGGATGTAGTGCAGTGAATTGGGGGGTGTAGTGTAGCGATGTACTGCGATGTAAAGAAGAGCATAGTGTAGTGATGTAATGTAGTAATGTAGTGCAGCGTATTGAGGGGTGCAGTGTAGTGATGTAGTATAGCATATAGGAAGGAGTAGTTTAGTGATGTAATTTAGTGATGTGGTGCAGCATATTGGGGGAGTGTAGTGTAGTAATGTAGTGCAGCATATAGGAAGGCGTAGTGTAGTGATGCAATGTAGTTATGTAGTGCAGCATATTGAGGAGGTGTAGTGTAGTGATGTAGTGCAGCATATGAGAAGGCATAGTGTAGTGATATAATGTATTGATGTAGTGCATGGTATTGGGGGGATGTACTGTATGATGTGGTGCAGCATTTAGGAAGGTGTAGTGATGTAATGTAGTGATGTAGTGCAGCGTATTGGGTTGGTGTAGTGTAGTGATGTAGTACAGCAAAATATTGTAGTATATGTGGAGGTTGTACTGCAGACACTGGGGGCACACACTGAGAATTGTTTGAGGAAAGTGGAAGGGGGGCCCCAATTAGTGTTTTGCTTAGGGCCCCATAAAGTCTAAATCCATCTCTGTATCCCAGTGTGCCCTGCAACAATTTATCTATCAGGGCATGCTAAAAATGTGCATGCTGGGATGTGTAGTTCAACAGCAGCTGGAGGGCTGTATATTGCCCACCCATGGCAGGAGGATATAGGAGCCTCTGTCCACCTTTATCTCCACCCTGAAATGTAGTGGAACAGAAAAACAACCAGAGGAAGCGCAGAAGGGAAGAATTTAAAGAATACAGAGAAAGGAAAGAGAAAGAAAGAAAGAAAGAAAGAAAGAAAGAAAGAAAGAAAGAAAGAAAGAAAGAAAGAAAGAAAGAAAGAAAGAAAGAAAGAAAGAAAAGATAAAAGCAAAGAAAGGGAGTAAAAAAGAAATCCAGGTAAGTGTATGCTTAGCAATATAATATTTTTGTATGTGCTGTTAAACAAAATGGTTGTAGGGAGTTTCTGTATGCATGAACTATTTAGGGATGCAGTTATGTGACCGGCAGTCACAACACCTCCACCTACTATCACTATCCCGATGGTTGGCATGCCGACCAACAGGGACTATGCCCACTCATGGGTACACAACCACTATTTTATGTAATCTTATGTAATCTCTCTCTCTCTCTCTCTCTACACTGGTCTTTGGGGGGGAATCTTCAGGCTATTTTGGGGGATGGGGAAAAATACCGCAAAATGTAATAATTTATTCCAGCCCCTTCTTCACTGACCCAGAAGCATGGCATTGTTCCTCTGCGGGGACGGGGCCTAATGATGTGGTAACCCATCCCTGCCCCTAAAGTTGCCTGAGGTGTCTCCTCTTTAGTTTGCTCCTGGAGATGAGTCCTAAAAAGTAGGCAAGTATGCTCTGAATTGCCTGTGCATTCCAGTTGTATGCTCTGAATTGCCTGTGTGTTCCCAAAGTTATGTATGCTTACTTGGCAGTGTGAAAACTAGCAAAATTCATCTGCTAAATGGACTTGGTATGGTCATTGGATAGACACAACTTAGGTCGACAGTCATTAGGTCGACCATGGAAGGTCGACATGCATTAGGTCGACAGGGACAATAGGTCGACATGGTCATTAGGTCGACATGTACTAGGTCAACAGGTCATAAGGTCCAAATGAGTTTTTTGACTGTTTTTGGCGTCATTCTCTTCGTAAAGTGACGGGGTACCCCAATTAGTGCACCGTTTCCCCTCGCATGGCTTGCTTCGCTCGACATGCTCCGGGCAAGGTGCCTCCCTCCGCTACTGCTGCGCTCAGCACAGGTTACCGTTCCAATCGTAGTCCACGTGGATCGTTAAGTATGAAAAAATACAAAAAAATACAAAAAAAGTGAAAACCGCACGTTGACCTTTTGACCTGTTGACCTAGTACATGTCGACCTAATGACCATGTCGACCTTCAGTGCTCAACCTAATGACTGTCGACCTAAGCTGTGTCGACCTAACGACTGTAACCCATGTACTTGTATACAACTTTAAATCAACTGCTGTATTTTTTATACCCCAAAATTGTATTACAGTAAAATTGGATGGTCCCTAAGATGTGGAAAAGCATTTTGTCCAGCACAGGGCCCTGCCAAGGCAGCTGCAGAGTACAAAGCCATCCACTGAGCACGGCATCATGGGAGCATAGGCGTGCGCAGCACATTTTATTAGGGGGTGCACCATCGGAGGGGTGTGCCTAACACCATCTATTGAAGGTCAACGCAATATAAAATATCCACACTTGTACCAATCCTAATAAAGCAGATACATTGTCAGATGTTGTGGTGTGCACCAAACAAACACCCCTGATGGCACTCACTGCAATTACACTGCTCCTCCTCAGCCTGGTCTGGCTCCCCCTCTCTTTCCCCTGCAAGCTGCAGCAGCTTACTTACAAGTCAGTCACTCACTGACAGTCGCAGACTAGTACTGCTGCTGCTGGAAAAATGAGTGATGTGTCAATGCTGCTGCCAGCCGCCTGCCAGTATTGAATTTGTCTTCCTAAGTGGAACGCTGGCTGCATGCTGCTCCTCATCAGTGGCTGGCGTTGGCATAGCATAGAAGGAGAGAGGTGGGCATGTGGCGGGTGGGCGTGCGAGCAGCATGACGTAATCACATCACATCATGCTGTTTTTGTACATTGAGGTGGAGCCGGGAGTTTGAAAGCCAGTGGCAGTGGCACCATTGATTAACCCAGGCGTCCAGCCAGTAATGCAGTCCTGATAGGGTGCAGCGCAGAGGGGACAGTAATCAGCCTGCTCGGCGATCGCTGCATCAGGCATGTGAGATCGGGGTGCTGGACATTAGGGGGTGCCTGTGCGCACCAGGCACCCCCCCTGCGCACACCTATGCATGGGAGATGTACTTTTGTCATACTGTGCACTGTATACAGTGTACAGTGTGAGAAAACTACATATCCCATGATGCAGTGCGTGACAGATGGCTCCGGGTGGTGATCTGAGCCAGCTTTGGAGAGATATCTCAATGGAAGTCTGCTGGCTGCGGGTGCGAGCAATGGCTGTACTGCTCTACGGAGTGGACCCAGGACCTGGACCAGTGGTGCAAGAGTCTGGATGGGACCTGTCCTGCAATGGTGGTGACTGCCCTGCTGGCACTATACTAGGGCATTATGTGTAACTGGCACTATACTGGAGCATTATGTGTATTTGGAATTACTGGTGGCAGTATGTGTGAGCAGCTATTACTGTGGCCATTATGTGTAAGGAGCACTAATATGGGCATTATGTGGAAGGCCACCCCTACTTTCCTAGCAGAGCGTGCACATTGGGGGGGGGGGGGGGGGGGGCGGGCTTCAAAAATGTCTTCGAATGATGTTGATAAAAATCCAAATGACCCTTGGCAGAAAAAAGGTTCCCCACCCCTGACCTAGAGGTAACTATAATAAAACATGGTCCAGATGGCACTTACTACACAGAGAAATCATTTATGGCTTTAACAATTAGAACGAAAAGATTATTTTTTTTTGTTAGAATGTTAAAAAGTTATTGTTTTTTGTGTTTTCAAAATCAGAACATTCAATAAACTTATCTTTAAAAAACAAATTAATTTTCACTTGTCCAGATGGCTGATTTATATAGTCAGCTATGAAAATACTGCTTTAAGTATTTGTTCCTGAACTCTTGTATTTAACATGCATTTTTATTAATGATTAATACCTTTTCATATGTTGTTAATAAGTAGTTTTTAAACACATTAAATACCTTTCAATCAGAGTGTGCATATTTTTTTCCCCACCTTTTATCTATGGTAAACTAATGCCATCTGTTCTCCTTTTGTTTTTTTTATTTAACACCTTTCTTTCATTTCCCCAAATCTTACAGAATCCACCATAAATGAATAAACATAACATGACATTAATTTTTTTTTTTTTTTGTCATTTATTTGGTATAATTTTAAACTGTGCATAGCTTGTTAAATGCGCAGTAACAGAGCTGATTACTAATGAAAGTCAAGTGGAAAGTAAAAAACATATTACACTTTTGCAGGAGTGGTAAATTATACTGTTTTATATTTTCTTGGATGTCACAGGAAATCATTTATTAGCAGATATGTGGATATTGCCATGTGTATGTTAATTCATCACCCATATACAGAAAAGGCAATAGGACAGAATGCATGCACGTGAACAGGAAAAGGGGTTGAGTTCAAACTACATTGGTGCATTACCACATCACATTGGTGCGGCCCCCTGCCCCCATCCCTAACATCACACCTGAATGCCATGCGGCAACTGAGGGTCCATCACTTCGGGGTACATGTCTTCGCACGACAGCAGGACACCTCAAATAACAAATGTCCTGCCTCAGAACTATTTGAAGGCTGTGCTGATTTTGCCTGTTCTTACAACATTACCAACCTGCTGCTGATGATATCTGTTGCTGCTTGGCCAGATCTTGTAATGTTAGGGCCCAGTTTAGAAAAGAAATAGGTATACCTCCCCTTCTGGTGAGTTAGGGCTGGGTACACACTTAGCCAGCGGATCTATTTATTGGTAAGGTCTATACACAATCAATCTTATGCATACTGTAACAAGGTTGTATAGATAAGTACTCACAACAGGCAGGTTCTCGGTGAAGTAATGTCTTTAATGGCAGCAGACACTGCACTTTGACATGCTTTGACATAAGCCCGGACAAACAGACACATTATATAAATAAACAAGTGAAAAGTAAATGTCCCAGCACTAAAGTGCTTAATGATCAGTCTGCTACAAATGGTCTGCTATGCTCCTCTGGCACAGCCAATATCATCAGTCTCTGGCACTAAGGAGACTCCAGCCTACTTACTACCCACTTTGCGGCATCAGTGCCCAGAGCACCGGGTGTATGAGAGTTTTAAACCCTTCCTGTCTGTCAGTGATGAGTTGCATCTGGACTTGTATAACCATGAAAACCCGGAGTTTCAAACCTCTACTGTTACTGAAGAATGCACAGGTTTTACTTTAGCCTACTTTGGAGGGAGCTGATCCAACAGAAATGTGGGTAATTCAGCTGAGAGACAACTCCTCTTACCACATATGCCCCCACGTTGCTTTTCCAAGCTTGGGGAAGTGCATTTCTTCCTTTGTGATGGGTGACAAAAGTTGGCTTTTTCAATCTTTAGGGACAATGCGTCCGCATTCCCATGTTGAGCCCCAGCCTGATGAATGATGACATGATCCGTGATTAAGACAAATTCTCTTCCTAGGAGATAGTACTTGAGGGCTTCTATTGCCCATTTTATTGCCAAGTAGTCCAGCTCGACTATAGTGTATCTGGTTTCTCGTGGTAGCAGTTTTCTACTTAAGTAGAGGATCGGCTTCTCCTCCCCCACAATGGACTGTGACTAAACAGCTCCCAAACCTGTTGTAAAAGCATCAGTTTGTAGGATAAAGGTTTTCTGGAAGTCAGGCCCGTGTAGGACCACATTACAACACAGAGCAATCCTCATATCTTCCTAAGCTGCCTCAATTGTTTTGGTCCAGAGGATTGTTTCCAGTTGAGCCTTCTTCAGGGTCTCGGTCAACAGTAACGCCCTGAATGCAAAGTGTGGAATGAAACGGCAGTAATAGCCTACCAGCCCAAGGAAAGTCCTCATTTGTTTCTTAGTGGAGGATCTTGACCAGGACTTATCCACCTCCACTTTCTGTAGCTGGTGTTTCATTTGTCCGTTGCCAATCACATATCAGAGGTAATTGGTCTCGTACACTTAGCTGGATTAGCCGTAAACTCTTGCTTTCTTAGACTGTCCAGTACTTTTGGACTTTGAGCCAGTGTGTTTCCCAGTCTTCAGTTTATATGATAATGTCATCTAGATAGGCTTTGGTGTAACCCTAATTTATACAGTGGTTTTGACTACTTGGTTCTGACTTAAAACAGCAAGTTATGAGGTAATAAGGGTCACCTCACCCAATATAAACATTTCATACAATTGTCATCCAATAAACAATTGCGCTCCAATATATATTGAAACAATAGTGGTAGCAGGATACTTATCAGATGGTAATTCCCTGCTTGATCTTATATTCAATATGTTCCATGCGTAGCTCCCAGCAAAAAAAATAAAACAAAGAAATAACAAAATAGTGTAATATTGCATGAACAGTCTGTTTTCTTTAAAAAGAACCATCCAGTGCTCCAATAGAGAGAATGTTGTGCCACACAGATGTTAGTACAGTCACCAGATGGGTAGCCCGTAATTTCACTGGAATTTCAACACGTGTATTAAAGATGATAAATAGATGCTTACACGTTGCTTACATGTAAGTTTCTTTTTACCTGTCACTTGGAATTGCAAGTTGGATGACAACTACTAGACTGTCCACCCATCAGGTATAAAACATTTCACTGCCCATTCATATCTACTGTATCTGCACAAAATTCATAGTCAAAGGCCATATAATATCAATAATAACATTTCTAAAAACCTAAAATATAGGGCCCTGGATTGGCTGGCAAATGGAGTGGCAGAACGTCAGCTTAGCTCCCGCAGCCTGGTCATTTTGGGACAGCTAATGTAGGGTTTCCCTCCCTAATTCTCCTAATAGCTGGTCTCTGAAGGCTGGGGTAACTGCCTACTCCAAGTAGCAGTCATGGCAGCACTTCCTGAAACCGAGGCATACTTTTTCAGTGAAGCTGCGGCCTCGATTTCTGTCCCGTTTTGCCCATGTCGGGCTCCCATGCCACCGTGTCCAGGCCTCCCCACAGTTCAGATTGTGCTCCATGCTGTCTCCCAGAGCTCCCACTGCCCTCCCTGGCTGAAGCTTGCTGGGCTCCTATGGCCACCATCTTGGGTCTCTGCTCCCTCCGCAGCAGCTCCCTGTGACTGATTGCCTCCAGCAGTCCGCGCCTTCTCCATCACAGGAGGAGTCGGCGCTGGGCTCTGCTGGCCCCCACAGACCATTGGCCCTGTGCCTGGACACAGTGATGGATTCCTGTGTCTGAGGACTGGGAATATGAACCCCATAGCCATGAGTGGTCCCAGCTGTCATCTTGCCTATGCTTCCCTGCCTGAGCAACCGTTGGATGTGTAGGGACACTTTCTCCTAGCTGCTGTGTCCCCTGAAAAGGCTCTCTTTGATTCCCTGCTCTCACTCTGTCGGACCCTGCTGGGATGCTGGGCTGGTAGGCTGCTGCTGCTGGAGAGACTCAGAAAGAGACAAGCATATGATAACTCCCTCGCTGAACAGTGTCACCCCTGCAACCTCCCTTCTACAGTGCAGTTTGTGATACCTACTTTTCCCCTGCATCTGCTGGGACCCTGGAACCAGTGTTTCTCCCAAAAGTGGGGACCGTGAGTACTACTTCCTGATTTTTTTTCCTATGGAGCCCTTCTGCTGGAGACTGCCCTCAAACATTTTCTGTAATTGAAACTTCCCCCAGTGGCCAGCCTTTGTAACTGAACTTGCACTGACTGGTGTCCTGAAATATCTCATGCTGCATGTAATCTCTCATACAACGTGACATGCTCCATGGAGGATATATGTACAACACGGGTATGACCTCCTCTGCTTCCTGATGCCGGGCTAGCCACTACCTATTGGGAATGTGTCAACAGTGGCCCTGACAGCGTACTACTCTATTCACATAATGTTTCATTTGTGCCTTCTTTTGTTATTTTGATGGTTTTTATTATTGTTTTGCCTTGCCAGCATACTTTTTCTCCTGCTTCATGGTGAAAGGCAAGAGAGGCTCTTAAGGTGTAGGAGGAAGATCCTAGGGAGGAACTCTGCTCATGCTAGGAGTACCCCATCCTCCTCCAACATGCAACAGTTTCTCCTGCATCAGGGTCATGTTCCTGCAGATGATACGTCTGAGCCCTCCACCCCCCTCGGCTCTCCCCATCCTCTGATTCCCCCTCCCAGACTAGAGTTTATTCTGTGGACCCAGGTGCTACACGGAAGATGGGCAGTGTTTCACAAATCTTGCATTTATTATACTCCATGCCGACAAAACAGGATTTTGAACAGTTGGATCAGTGAAACGGTTTGCACCAAAATTGCCTCTGTTCAACCTGAGGTGTCCCATATTGGTGCTCTGCTAACTTCCCTGGAGGACTTTACTTCTGATTCTGCTGCTGCCCACAATGCCTTCCGGGCAGCTATGCTCCAACAATCGGTTGAACTTCAGCAATTCAAACACAGCGTGGATGATTTAGATAACCATGGAAGGAGGACCAATTAGAAAATCAGAGGGGTTTCGGAGGGGGTCTACTATGTTATGCCAGCTGTCAGGATCCCGGCGCCCAGCATACCAGCATCGGGATCCCAACCACCAGCATGCCGGCAGCGGGGTGAGGGCAAAAAAGCCCCTTGCGGGCACAGTGGTTATTTATTTTCCCTGCAGGGGTGTCGTGAACCCCACAAGAGGGAGAATAGTTGTCGGTATGCCGGCTGTCAGGATTCCTGGATGGTACTCTATACTGGAACGGTCGAGAAGGTACCACCTGCATATTTTCATAGTGTCCTGTGTCTCTATCTAAATGTTCTTTTGCAATATATATCTATGATCGAATCTGTCACTATCATCTCATCCTACCCTTTTGCCTTATGAAGCCATTGATTTGCCTAGTTATCTACCAAAGGATGAGTGCCATACTATATATCTAACTTTTCTTATTTCTTGTTATGTGTTTAGAGTGTATATCCACTGTCCACTATCACTGTTTACTATATAGTTTGGAGCAGAGAAGGGAAAGTGGGAACATGATAGAAACTTTCAAATATATCAAATTGGTGCAGCAGCTGAATGGGATTGGTAATCTTTAGAGGCTTGGCTGCAGGAGGCTGTTGATTGGCTCTTGTTCCCATATCTCCTGAATCTGCCTTGCACTGTCCTGTTGGAACACTGCTTCCATTCTTTCATAGCTACAGCTCCGCAGAATCCTTGTTTGTTTGTCCCTGCAATCAAGCCATTGTTTGTGTCTGTTTCATGTGCTGTTTGTAGGAGTTCATTGTATAGTTCCTGCTTCTTGTGAGAAACTGGCAGTCCCGTGAGCTCTCATGCTAAAGTATCTTTGCCAGTCCCAGTTCTGTTTGGGTCCTGCCTGCCTTAGCATCAGCTACAGTGTGGATTCTTCCACAGTACTTGTTTCTTTGTCTTGTCCATATCTTTGGCCTTTCTGCATGCCATCCATTACCATTTTATTTGCATACAGCTACACACATAACCACCACATTTGTCTCTACTACCACAGTCCCATTCCACTACAGTCTCTTCTCAGGCCTCTTTAACCATGTACATAGTCACAGCCCTGTTAGTCTGTCCACAGACCAATTCCTGATCTCAGTTTTTCTCTTTCTGTCCTTATCTAATCATCTCCTAGCAGTAGTATTGCTCCTTTATGTTGGTTACTGCGGGTGCCAGGAGTAACATTCACTGGCCTGGAGCATTCTGTGTTAATAGTGTATCTGTTCTGCTTTCCTTGTCTGAACTCTATTGTCATGCACTTCTGTTGTTGCCAGTAGCAACTACTGCTACTGGCAAAAACAGAAGTGCATGACAATAGAGTCAGAACATTCCATGTTATTTATATACCAGATGATTTATGTTCCTTGCCTGTTTCTTTAATTAGTTTACCCTGTCTGTTAGTCAGTTATTGCCATCTCTCCAGACTACTTCCTCATGCTATTACTATTGGTGCACCACTCTTTCTGTATCTCTTAATACTCAGTTATCTCATTAGTACATGTACCCTATTTTTATTCTTTGTTAAATCCACTGTCCTCTTGTCTCGTTCTTGTTTTCTTGGTCTTGTCTTTGTTGTCTTTTCTACCGGTATTGATTCAGGTCACTTGAGGGTTAAGCTCATACTGCCATCAGTGGTGTAAATCCTGGTGGGCATCCCAGTACCGGTAGGCGCATAAAGCCTTATGGGAAAAATGGCTCTTATAGGCTAGAAGACCTGCTGGTGTGTTCTATGAGTCTGAACCCCGGGTATACAGGAGTCACTGCCCAGAAGACAATCTACAACCTCAATTCATTCGGAGAACCTCAGGTGCATTCATACAGTCCTGCAAAGAAACTCAGTTGCATTCATAACAGGGAGGTAGGTTCAAGGAAAATTGGAGGGAAAATTACTTCACAGAAATAGTAGTGGACAAGTGAAATAACCTCCCATCCGAGGTGGTAGAGGCTAAGTCAGTAGAGTGATTTAAACATGCATGGAACAGTCATAAGGATATCCTTATAAAGAAATAAGGATCAAATAAGGTTTGAGGTAAAAATATGGTAAAAAAGGGGCAGCCCAGATGGGCCAAGTGGTTCTTATCTGCTGTCACATTCTATGTTTCTATCCTAGCCTATTGATTAGGGCTGCTCTTGTCACTGATCCCTGGAGACCCCCTTGCTGCCCTGTTTTTCTTGGTCTCTGTCATGCTCCTCACGCCTGAGTTACCAAATGGCGGTAGTGTGTTGCCTACTTGCTCTTTCATTTTATTTCTCTGTTATTTTTTCTGAGTTTGTTTCTTATTATGATTTGTGTGTCTTTTGTCTTACCCTTCCCTTTTCCCTCCTTTCTGTCACAACTGAGGGCTGGTGAAGGTAACTGGAAGACTCAGTTATAGGAGCTGATGGGTACCGGAATTTAGGAGGAGTGAGTGGACTCCTAGACATGCGTTAGACAGTAGCAGTAAGTGCTCAAAGGCGTGGCCATGACAACTGGAGAGATCTTTGAGGGTGTTTATTAAATAAAAAGTCATATAAGTTGCAATGAAACAAATAAAAGTCACAGGTGAGTATAATACGGCTGGTTAGGACCAGTAATCCGGAATGAGCGTGAAAGTTCAGTAAAACACTTGGGAACCCAGGTGAGGTATAACGCGAAGCTGAGATTAGCAGGTGAACTGTAAATAATACTGGGGGTGCTCAGGTAAATTATAAATGAAGCTGGTGTTCGTAGATAAACTGTAGGCGCAGCTGGGGTTCGCAGGAGAACTGAAGAAGAAGCTGGGGTTCGCAGGAGAACTGAAGAAGAAGCTGGGGTTCGCAGGAGAACTCTAAAAGAAGCTGGGGTTTGCAGTAGAACTGTAGATGAAGCTGGGGTTCGCAGGAGAACTGTAAAAGAAGTTGGGGTTTGCAGTAGAACTGTAGAAGAAGCTGGGGTTCACAGGAAAACTGTAAAAGCAGCTGGGGTTCACAGTAGAACTGTAGAAGAAGCTGGTGTTCGCAGGAACACAGAGGGTACCTGGAGAGTGGCTACTGGGAAGCCGGAGTATAACCCTTTTGTTAGGCCTGGGTGCAGGAGCAAAGATGACAGGCTGCACCACAGGGGTTAAACACTGGAGAGCTGGAACAACACCGCAAGGGGAATCCACCAGGAAGTCAGGCTGAACTGCAGGAGAAGTCCACAGTGAACTGCACACTGTATTCACAGGATAGACAATGGAAGCACTGACAATCTTCTGGGAGCTGGGACAGGATATTTATACCTGTTGCATAGCAGGGACTGGTCTGGCAATCATGACATGGCTCCAGCAGCACTGAGGATAGGTGAATGGGTATCATGTGTCAAAGTCCAAGATGGCTGCGCCCATTAACAGAACCAGAAGGGGAACTAAGTGCTGTGAAGCATGAGTACAAACAACAATGGTGGCGGAGGCCGCGGTAGCCAGACTCCACACGCCCAGACGTGCACAGCGATCAAAAAAAGTGATGGAAGTGGCGGCCAGGGCACACAGAGGACGCGCATCCAACAGAGGACCACAGGCGTGGCAATGACGGCCGCGACGGGGCTGAGAGTGCCACACCACCTGAGTACATTTACTGAGGAGGCCGCTGATACCAGCGCTGTAGGCAATAACCATAACCATAGTTAAAGCCTGGCCTTGGCTTGCTGAGCCAGCCTCAGGAGACATCTGAGAGGTAGAAAACGATGTCTCAGTACCCGGATCGTGACACTATCCTTGTGTGGTCGCTAACCCCGGAACAGTCGGTGCCCTCCTCCTCAGCTCCTGTTTTGCCCTTTGTAGAGTAGATGATGGTGGCTGATGCTTAAGTTATGACCATTAAGTTGGTCTCTCTTAATGTGAAAGACTTAAATATACCCAAGAAATGGTTCACAGTTCTCAGAGACCTGTTTGAAACTAAGGCAGGTGTAGCGTTCCTCCAAGAAACCCATTTCAGGTCTGGTGCCGCCCCTACCCTTAAGGACCATAATTACCCGATTTCCTTTTAGAACAACAATAGAAAATGTAAGTCCTTAAGGGTTGCTATTCTCCTGTCTGAACATCTTACATTTCAGGGTGTGAATTCAGTAGCTCTGGAGGAGGAAAGAACACTGGTTAAGTGCAAATTGTTTGGCCAGCTATACACTTTTGTTAATCTCTATGTTCCTAATCAGACTCAACCTGCCTTCCTCTCCGCAGTCCTGAATCGGATTGCCCCGCTGTTCGAGGGCATTCCAGTAATAGGTGGTGATTTGAATTGGTCCCTTCAGCCGGAGGTTGATTTCTCAGGGACCCCTGCCAGATCCTCACTCGCCCCGCACCACAGGGTGCAGTGCATTCTCCGTGAACACCAGCTGGTTAAGATGTGGCGGATTCAACACCCAGGGGATAGGGATTATACTTTCTACTCACGGCCTCATGACTCTAATGTTTCTGGTTGGATTATTTCTAACTCCCCCATATATTTTTACATTTAATTTGGACCGCTAACATAGTCCTAATCACATGGTAGGACCATGCCCCTGTTTCCCTGACACTAGAGACCTCTTAGCCTCATTTTAAACAATGTATATGGCATTTAAATTAAAATATCCTTGCTGATTCACACTGTAAAGCTCAATTGGCTAAGGTGATTGATGATTATTTCTCTACTAATGAGAAGCCTGACGTCTCCAGGGTCATGGGGGTTAATTCAATTTACTGACAGTTGAATAGCACCGGGAATTAGCTCCCGGAACTATTCAATACAGCACTATATGACACTTGTTGGGATTTTCTCTCGCACCCCCAGGGGCTGCGAGCAGAAATCCTACAAAAGTGCTGGCGTGCGGCCGGCGCAAGGCTGATTCTGTCGGGAATCAGCATTGCGCCTGGCAGTTAAGTCGGAGATTGCCCGTTCTGCCGACAAATCAACCTGTTAAGTCCGGGAGAATGGGCATTCGCCGACTAAACATGAACAGAATTGAATAGCGAGGAACTAATTCCCGACGCTATTCAACTGTCGCCAAATTGAATTTACCCCATGGTGTGTGAGGCCCACAAATGTGTGCTTTGTGGAAAACTCATTCAGTTAGTCTCAATGTTGAAGCGTGAAAACACAGGTAGAAAACTTGCCTTGCTCCAAAAGCTGAGAGTTCTGGAGACAATGCAAAAGTCTTCTCCCTCTTCCCAGGTCCTATCTGATTTAATTGAGACAAGGTCTGCTCTTAATGCCTTGTTATTTGATGATATCAAGAAATATTACAGACTTTGTAGGTACCGCTTTTTTCAGTGGGATAATAAACCAGGTGAACTGTTGGCAAGAGCATTGCACTCTCAGACAGCAACACACTCTCATACGGGATATAGCTAACAGATTTCACTCCTATTACACCAAATTATATAATCTCTGGAACTCTTTGTCCCATGAGGCACTGTCGTCTTCTCTGGATCTTGTAGTGCAATACCTATGTGATGCTGGGCTCCCTAGGTTGTGATAAGACAAAAGTGCCTGGGTGGACTCTCCTTTCTCCCTCTCAGAGCTAGAGGCAGCACTTAAAGACATACCCTCTGGAAAAAATATTTTTTTCTAGCTACCTACCCCTGAAAAAGTCCATCTTGGATGAAACGCGTAGATCAATTCTTGTCTAGCAACCAATTGTTTGAGCATCCATCCCAGAGCTCACACCATTTTAAGGTGAGGGTGGTGTAATGCTGTCAACTACTCTCTTACATTGGTGTGTCTATGCGAGTTAACATTATCAATATTGTAGTCCCTTGTTGGGAAGCTGTAACAATACTCACACTATGTTCTGACTATTATTTCAAAATCTGTAAAATAAACTATTTTGCTTTTATTGATTGATTGTCTCCAAATAATTTATTATTGTATCTGTTTGGGTGACCTTCTGGTGAGAGGATGTCTCTACAGGCCCTTATTAGGGAGACCACAAAAAAAAATTGGGGAAACCTCTGCTGGAAACTTCAGAATCAAACATATTCCGCATAGTTAACATCCATATATCAGCGCACTCTGGAATTTGTTCTATATGGTCCTATCTTTTAGTACCCACTAACAGGGGTGCTACCTGCGGTGCTGCTGAATTTCAGTGCAAGATAAAGGGTATATTTTTATTTGTATGTATGTGTATGTATATATATATATATATATATACATATACAGCTGCTGCAAGCGGATCGGCACTCACCTAGCTGGTGATATCATGCTCCGGTGCCCTCTGGAAATCCATTTCTAAAGACAACTCTAATCCATACAGCGGCACTCGGAGACTTGTGCAAAATTGTAGAAAGTGCTTTTAATGAATCATAGTTACAATTTGCATTCCAACGTTTCGGGGCATAGACCACCCCTTTGTCAAGGTGAGCAAAGGGGTGGTCTATGCCCCGAAACGTTGGAATGCAAATTGTAACTATGATTCATTAAAAGCACTTTCTACAATTTTGCACAAGTCTCCGAGTGCCGCTGTATGGATTAGAGTTGTCTTTATATATATATATATATATATATATATATATGACCACAGCTACCAATCCGCGGCACTCAGAGTCTGAACAAACTTCAAAGCTTTAAATCATCTTGGTGTGTTTAATGTGTCCAAAATTTGCATTCCATACCAACGTTTCGGGGCAACAACCACCCCTTTGTCAAGGTGAGCAAACAGAAAGAGACTTTCTGTTTGCTCACCTTGACAAAGGGGCGGTTGTTGCCCCGAAACGTTGGTATGGAATGCAAATTTTGGACACATTAAACACCAAGATGATTTAAAGCTTTGAAGTTTGTTCAGACTCTGAGTGCCGCTGATTGGTAGCTGTGGTCATATGGATATTCATTTCCAGAAGGCACCGAAGCACTTTTCCATAGGATTCAGGCGAGTGTCGATCCATTTGTTACATTTATATATATATATATATATATATATATAGAACTAGTGGAGATAAGGGCGCCTATTTAGTGTTTAAAAAATAATATAGAGTGAACCAAGTGGTAATATATGGACGTCACTTATCTGATACACACAATGTCTTCGGTCACATGACCGTTATAGATATGTGTAGAGAAAATAAAACAGAAATAACATAGCGCGTACAGTTTTTAGACCATATTCCACCAAGATATGCAGTTGTACCTGAAAAAAAAATCTCTCTAAGGATAAGCAAATCCTCAATAAAAGTCCACCAACAGGGATTATCTAAAGGTTTTTCACATATTTTTAATACAACATAAAACATATAAAAAAGGTGGTAAAAGTGCAAACGTACAAAATAAAAACAAGAATTAAAGCTTATCAATCCGTATATGCAGCCGGATACATCCTCTTATCCATATAAATCCAATAATGGTAAAAGTGCAAACGTACCAGAATGTTATATTAAAAAGCTTATCTGTCCCAGTTTATCAGTCCGTATATGCAATCGGATACATCCTGTTTTTCATATAAATCCAATAATAGTAGAAATGCAAACGTACAGGAATGTTAAATTAAAAAACTTATCTGTCCATAAAGAGGTCTCAGGTGCAGCAGGTCCAACGCGTTTCGTCAGCAGTTTGACTTCATCATGGGGATAAGGTCAGTGAACAAGAGTAGTCGTATTTTTACCTGTACATAGTATGAAGGTCTAGCACATGGCCATACTAATGGTGACCTCACTTCCTGTCAAAGGTAGTGATAAAATGCAAAATAACTAATAAAATGTGTTTATATATAAAACGGGATACTTTTAATAAATCTGAATAAATTTATAAAACAGTTAAAACTGTTTAAACGGTAAATGCAGGTGATAAGGAGCCATAAAACTATATTTTCAGCGTGGAACGCACGTTGAAATGCAAATCGACTTCCGGGTACAGAGGAGGAAGTTTAGAGGCGCGACTTCAGGTAAACAGAAAAGGGTTTTGAAAAAGTATATTTATATATCTGGATGCCCGCTGGCTTCAGCCGCCTCTCGAAACAGGCGCACTGACTCCAGACGGGCTTGTGATGAAGCGCGCTGAATAGCGCAGCTTAACACACCGGTAGTGTATGGCGTCACCCTGGCGGTCACGTGGTGCGTCGTCAGACTAATGGAACGCACACGTGACCGCTGGCTGGACCGCATCGTCATCGAGTGGGTGCGGTGTAAACTTAGCCAGTGACAGGGCACATAGGGGCTAATAAAACCGTTTGTAATGACATAAAGACCAATAATGCTCATATTAAAAGTGCATTGTATCACTAATAAATATGGTATATGTCCCATAAAAATTGAGAATATCATGTGGTTAAAACGACCTCTAATATTCCTTATTGAAATGTGCAAGGTATAAGGATTTGATAAGGAACAGTTTCTGATTCTAACATAATATGTACATATCTCAAGATATCAAATTAAACTAATAATTGGTGAGTGAACAAGATCTTGTATAGTTCGAGGTTCCATCCTATTGATCCATAAATACATTTTTCTTCTTGAAATTCCTAGAAGAGAGCAGTGTGCTTAATAAAAGATTGTCAGTGCAGAATTCACATTATAAGTGATATGGAGGTGATGGAGTGTGGCATGCATGGTGTTAGAAAGCATATTTATTATTATTTGGTAATTAGTGTACTCTGAGGTGAGGTGATACAGGGTGCAGAAAAACAGCAAAAACATGAAGGGAATTTTTATAAAAAGGGGGCAATTTCAAATGTCTCGTTGAATCCAAGGGGTGACATGGTTTGAAGTTCAAAGATCCAGAACATCTCTCGTCTGGAGAGTCTGTTCAGTATGTCTCCACCTCTTTCTCCTGATTTTATAAGTTCAATGGCCTTGAAAGTTAAATCCTCCGGGTTAGAAAGATGTTTCTCCTTGAAGTGTCTTGAGACTGCATGATTTTCTACCTTATTTTTAATGTTCCGGACATGTTCCTGAAGGCAGATTTTGAGAGGTAATTTTGTTTTCCTGATGAAGCCTGCTCAGACAGGCGAAACTAGTAGATCGCAGAGGCACCAGCAAACGTCTGCCGGCAGACACCTGATGTTTATGCTTCCAGCTACAAGAAAGCACAGTAAGTCTTTTGGATACAAAGCTTTGGAAATAACAGAGGATATATTTTTTTTACTCTATTGTAAGAAGCCCATTATGAAGACTGACTTTTAGCACTATATAAAAGTACGAAAGACATAATAAGGAGACTCTCAAGTGCAATTTTCCAGCAACTGGGTATAGTACTGGAGTGGTATATTTGACACCATACTGAATTTGGAATAGAAATATTAAGGCCAGGAAAGTGAGTAAATCACCAACAGGCGTATCACCAGCCTATATATGTTATATGTATGTATGTTATGTCCATGTTATAGTATACCGGTATTAGGAATCACCATTTAGTTTTATTCGTTTGAATGTTCATTGAATAGATGATCATCTTTTTCTTAAATAAATAAAAAAATTGAACTTTTATCCGGTCTGTATTTGTACTATTACTAATAGATATTTTAATGTATTGGGTGGTGTGAGTCAACATCACACTTGATTAAATTAGCGCTGGGAGGTATCCCTTGTTTTGTTTACCTGTATATACTGAGAGTAATGTGGAATCCTCTTATCCCTCCACAAGCAGCTTATTATATCAAGTGAAGCAAGAAGCGCAGTCCTCGATTTTGTGTTTTTTTGGGTAATTTTGTTTTGCCCACGTATTTCAGGCCACAACTGCACTCTAAAAGGTAAATAACCATAGACGAATTGCAGTTCATAAAGTCCTTAATAGTGTAATCTTTTGTATTGTTGTAGTTGGAGAAGGTTCTTTTAATAGGGTGTACATATCTACACATATTGCAATTTCCGCACTTGTAATTGCCTTTACATTTCGGTATTGAGGATTTATTTTCTGGTTGTTCTTTTCTAAAAAGACTGGGTGCCAAGATGTCTTTCAAACTCTTGGTTTTTCTGAAGACAATTTTTGGTTGAGGTGGAATAATGTCTTTGAGAACAGGATCAAGCAGGAGGAGGTTCCAATGTTTCTTAAAGGAGTTTCTAATGGTTCGTTCTTGACAGTTGTAGGTAGTAATGAAGGGAACAAAATTCATGAATTCATCTGTGTTTTTAAGAATTGGTTCAGTTGTCCCCTATGTTTTCTCCAGGGCATTTTTGATGGTACTCTCTGGATATTCTCAGTCTCTGAATCTTCTTGCATACAGCTCAAGTTGTCTGTCCTGTTCTTCTTGATTACTGCAATTTCGTTTGATGTGGTGAAATTGTGAGTATGGGATATTGCGTTTCCAGTTCTTAGCGTGACAACTTTTGAAGTGTAAGTAGCTGTTGGTATCTACATCCTTAATGTAGTTACAGGTGCTGATTTGTTGATTGGTGCTTGAAAGGGTCAGATCCAGAAAATCAATTTTTATCTTATCAAGATACAATCTGAGATTGTATTCATTTCTGGAAATCTGATTGAAGAATTCCATAAACTCTTCCTCTTTTCCTTCCCATATTATGAGGATATCATCTATGTATCATTTGTAGAGTATCAGTTGTTTTATGTACAAATTATTAGAGTAGATGTGATCCTCATCCCAACTTCCCATCAGCAAATTCGCGAAAACTGGGCGCGAAAATCGTCCCCATCGCTGTTCCACATGTCTGTATAAAGAAAAATGTCCTGAAATTTGAAATAAGTGTGGCGGAGGATAAAGTTGATGAACTAACAAATGGCTTCTTTATGTAATGGGGATATGTTGATATCTCTGTCCAGAATTTTCCGACATGCTTCTATCCCTTTCTCGTGTACAATGCAGGTGTAGAGACTTTGTACATCTATGGTTATCCAAATGTAAGTTTCTTTCCACTATATATTTGAAGTGATCTTAGCACATCATTTGTTTCTTTTAGATATGATGGTAACTGTATCACATACTTCTGAAGAAAAATGTCTATATATTCTGACAAGTGTGCTGTTAATGAATCAATTCCGGCTATAATAGGTCTGCCCGGCGGATTTTCAAGTGATGTATGGATTTTAGGTAAAAAGTAGAAGATGGGTATTACTGGATTTGATGTCATTAAGTATTGAAATTCTTCTTTTTCCAGAACATTGTTGTGGAGATATTATACGGGTAACGTTCTTAGCTCTTCTACAAAAGCATTGGTCGGATCATTTAGAAGCTTTCTGTATGCAGAGTCATCATTCAAAAGGTGGAGAGCTTCTTTCACATAGGCATCTCGGTCCATTAGCACGAGTCCTCCACCTTTGTCTGCTTGTTTGATGACCACATCCTTATTTTCTTGAAGACGTTTCAGTGCTTCTTTTTCTGAGTTCTTGAGGTTTGATAGTTTAGTTTTCTCAATCTCCCCTTCACAGAGATCTTTTCTCACCAGTTCATAAAAAACATTGATATAATTGCCCTTTGATTCTAGAGGATAGAATTTAGATTTTCTTTTGAGGCCTGATTTGGATGGTTGAGCCACAAACGTCTCTGTGTTTTTTTTTGGCGAAATGTCTTTTTAATGTTAGTGATCTTACAAACTTGTTAAGATCAATAAATGTTTCGAAGTTGTTCATATGGTTGGAAGGTGCAAATTTAAGTCCTTTACTGAGTAAGGAAATTTCAGACGTATTTAGTTTATGTTTTGACAAGTTAAAAATGCCTTTCTCCTTTGGATCTGTTGAAGGTATCTCTTTTTGGTGTTTTGTCCTGCCACTGCCTCTAGTCCTTCTTCTTCTTGGTAGTTTCTTTTTGTAGACAGTAGGGCCTTGAACCTTTCCCTGAAGAAGGTCCTCCTTGTTGACTGTGAGTTGTCTACGACTGGGTCCGGTGACAGAAAATCAGAGTCGTTGTTTGATTCAAGGCGCTGTAGTGCAGAAAATCTATTTCTTAGAGGCACGGTTTTTATATATGGAGAGGCATAATTGCCCATTGTTCTTTGTCGTCCTACATGATTTTTCTTTTGATATGGAGTTGTCTTCCATCTTTTTCTCCTCTGATCTTGGAATACTGGAATGTGGTAGGTGTTTCTTTCTTGAAACCTGCTCCAATTGTTCACTTTATTGTGTATATAATCTTCTTTGTCTCTAAGATACTTCTTTTGTTTGCCCTTGATGACCTCTTCTTCAATACGTTCTATTTTTCTGGTGAGTGTAAGGTCATTTGCTTTGAATTCCTCTTTGTCCTGGTGTTGCACAAGTAACTGTTCTTTCTTCTTAATATCATCCTCGATCCTAGTGAGGATGACCTTTTTTTCTGAGATGATCAGTCGCATCAAGTCTATCGAACAGTTATGGAGTGTCTCGTCCTATTTTTTTATAAATTCCTGGTTGTCTAGACCAAATGTTGGTCTTTTGAGGAGTCGTAATCCTCTCGGAATTCTATTCACTGCGATATACTGTTCTAGGCCTCTGATCTCCCACCACGTTTTAATCTCTTTAGTAAGAAGTCTCTGTGTCCCATAAAACTGTGTCCATATCCTCATAATTTTCAGTGATATATGACGTGCTTGGATTCTCATCATTAAAGATTTGTTGACAGAAGTAATTTCTTTTTTCTATGCCTCTATTCCTAAACATTGTGAAGTGCCTGGTTACTGGCTGCCTCCGAAAATAACCAGAAAAACAAAAAACAATAGATACGGGGGCGCTCAAATAACTTTTAGGTGAGCACTGAGTGCACGTGAATTATGTGATGTGAAGATAGATGGGTGATAATTAAAAAGTTGAAAACACTTGTCCAATTAGTGGATGGCAGCAACCTTAAACAATATAATATGTGTTTGGATAGCACATATATACTATAAAATAGAACTAGTGGAGATAAGGGCGCCTATTTAGTATTTAAAAAATAATATAGAGTGAACCAAGTGGTAATATATGGACGTCACTTATCTGATACACACAATGTCTTTGGTCACACGACCGTTATAGATATGTGGAGAGAAAATAAAACAGAAATAACATAGCGCGTACAGTTTTTAGACCATATTCCACCAAGATATGCAGTTGTATCTGAAAAAAACCTCTCTAAGGATAAGCAAATCCTCAATAAAGCTTATCAATCCGTATATGCAGCCGGATACATCCTCTTATCCATATAAATCCAATAATGGTAAAAGTGCAAACGTACCAGAATGTTATATTAAAAAGCTTATCTGTCCCAGCTTATCAGTCCGTATATGCAATCGGATACATCCTGTTTTTCATATAAATCCAATAATGGTAGAAATGCAAACGTACAGGAATGTTAAATTTAAAAACTTATCTGTCCATAAAGAGGTCTCAGGTGCAGCAGGTCCAATGCGTTTAGTCAGCAGTTTGACTTCATCATGGGGATAAGGACAGTGAACAAGAGTAGCCGTATTTATATCTGTACACAGTATGAAGGTCTACCACATGGCCAGACTAATGGTGACCTCACTTCCTGTCAAAGGTAGTGATAAAATGCAAAATAACTAATAAAATGTGTTTATATATAAAACGGGATACTTTTAATAAATCTGAATAAATTTATAAAACAGTTAAAACTGTTTAAATGGTAAATGCAGGTGATAAGGAGCAATAAAACTACTATCAAAATCAAACTTTTTATAGAAAGAAAATAATCAAAAGTATGATTAATTCCCTGACAATTACCTAATAGAAAACTAATTTTATGCACCTTTCCTACCCGCCCACTCCATCCCACCTGCAGCATCAGAGTTAGCAATTAAGTTACACTGTGTTGGTATCGCTGGGCCCTAGGCATGTGCCTTGTTTACGTAGCAGCAAATCCGGCCCTGGTACAGATAAGCACACCCCACCACAAAGAGGAGCACAGTTCAGCGTATTTCATTTCATGCACAAAATTCAAGAGCAGTTGTGGCTGACTTCCGTTAATCCTTGAATCAGGCTCTTTATAGTTACAAGTAATAGTAACATAAGATAATATGGCTTAAAACCTGACAATCCTTTCGTTAATCCATCGGTTTAGGTAAAATTATGCCATTTTTATGATGCACAGTATGCACTGTGGGAAAGAAGTCATTAATAATAATACATTTGAAAAACTCTTTTCATGTTGTCATCATATGACCAGAGTTTTAAATGTTTTTAGCATAATACAAATGTTATATTTTGAAAGTAAACCAACTTATTTTATCACATGTTCTGCTGTAGGAATTACATGGTTTGAGACGTATTTATTATGTCATGCTTTAGGCTATGTTACTTTGTGTACAGTTGCATTCTTGTAAAGAGATACATTTTCCACACTGAACCTCTATCATCACTTTATTGTGTCATTGTCACAAATTTATTATTATTATTTATTTTATTTTTTCAAATAGCATGTGTTATATTATTAAATTGTATGAGTCTATTGGAGTTCTTTAAAATTTAAGGTGGAGGATTAAAGTCCTCAGGGAATCAGTATTATTTACCCAGGGCCGAAACTAGGATGTTCGGCACCTGGGGCAAGGCAGTAATTTGGCACCCCCACAACAGTCAAATTACACCACACGTTATGTCACACAATAGAGTCCCTTATTCACACTATGCCACATAGTAATAATGTCCTTTAAAGCACATTATTCCACACATTTGTAACCCTTATACAACTTACACTACACAGCAGTAATGCACCTTATATACATAATGCCACACAGTAGCCATGGCCTTTGATTCCAGTTCAGAATATGGGACCAAATGAAAATGAGGGGGGGGGGGGGGAGAAAGAGATGGGAAATAGTAGAGAGATGGGTGAGGGCGAGAGAGGGATGAGGGGGAGACTAGAGAGAGGGAGAGATGGGAGAGAGGGTTGGGGAGGCAAAAAGAGAGGGGGGAGAGAGAGAGAGAGGTGAAGGAGATAGAGGGGGAGAGAGAGAGAGAGCAACCCCCGGCTTGGAATGGCAATTAAACTATACATACTTACCAATGACCACACACTGCATTAATGTTGAAAATGCAGGCTGCCACCAGTCACAGCACCCCGCTGACGTCAACAGTAGCAGGCAGGGTCCGTGATCCAGGTGAAGGAGACTGCACACAACAACCCACTGCCCTTGCAGAATCATGGAGCAGAAGTATTAAGCCTGAAGAAGTGATAAAGCAGTGATAAAGAAGTACTAAGTGGAAGGTGATAATGCACCAGCCAATAATTACGGGTTTGAATATATTTAAAATCAGGGAGTATATTTATACTCCCTAGTTTTAAATTTTATAAACTATAGTATATTTATACTCCCTAGTTTTATATTTATACTCCCTAGTTTTAAATTTTATAAACTATAGTATATTTATACTCCCTAGTTTTATATTTATACTCCCTAGGTTTAAAACTAGGGAGTATATTTATTTATTATTAAGTCGATTTTGGTCGATGTTGATTTTTGATTTATTTTGTGTTTCATGGTCTAAATCACACATTTACTAACGGATGATTTTTGACATACTTTTAAGAAAAAAAAAAAATCATCAGTTAGAAAATGTGAAATTTAAAGGTAAAATTAGAAAAAAACGATCTCGCTTGATGTTTGGTCAATGTTTGGTCAATGGCCCTCATTCCGAGTTGTTCGCAGCGGATCATCGCATCGCAAACGGCAGGAAACCCTCAAACTGCGCAAGCGCAAAAGCGGAAATACGCATGCGCAAAGATAACGATACGACACTTGTGCAGAATTACTATAAGAAAAACTGCTCGTAATACACAAACGAAAACGGGGAGTGACGGAGGCGTGGCAGAGGCACGGCTTCGCAATCCTACGAAATGGGCGTGAAAGTGGGCGTCTAGTGTGGGAGTATGCATTCAGCAGTAGGCGTGTTTTTGGCAAAAATGCGTATCCTATGTTAAAAGTACATAACAAATGTTCGCTATCTTGACGCAGCCGAAGAATGAGTCTGCAGCTACTCAGCACTTGCGAAGTACTGTTACAAGTGTGTGTCTGCTCTAATTAGCAATTAATTAGCAACTGAATTCACCTGTTGAGCATTTGCTCGCAAAACACTGCTCTTACAAAATAATACAAACAGCAATTATATGGCCACTTAATATTTGTATTGTTAGCACAAACAAATCTGACACACTCACAAATAATGCACTGTATTTTTTGTACAAATAAAAATTAACTGATGTTAAATGCATGTTTTAATTATTTGTTTAATAATCTCAAATGTGACTAAACAAATTTATAAACTACATCAGCTAAATCTTCTCAACATAGACATATTCCTTTGTACATACCAAATAACATGAGCACCATAAGGCAGCCTACATTTAATGTGACTTAATATGGTTTTTTTTTGGGGGGGGGGGGGGGGGGGGAATATGTGTCCATATCTAATACTATGGCATGTTGCCCCTAGTAACCCAAGTTTTTTTTTTGTTTTTTTTTAATATGGTGAATAAAGTGTTGTGCAAGGCATACAGATTTAAAATTACACTATGCAATGTTTGTCTTAATATTCTGATTGTTCCCTTGTTCCACAAATGTCAATATGCCATGTTCAAGTTTACAGGGTACAGTTTTCATGAGTGCATAACCTTTAATAAAACACACAAACAATTGTAAAGTAATTTTTTTTTACTTCAAAAAAAGTTCAAAATCAACAACACAACATGGCTACAAATGAGCATCACATACAGAGATGGACATAGCAGCAAGCAGATGGCATTGGGCAAATGCACATAGCAGAACCCAGTACTATGGTAACCCCTTCTTCTGACAAAATATGATGTTTTCAATTAAGTAAGTGAACCCCCAGCCAGACTAAACTTTTAGGGGAACTGAGGTAGATTCCGGAACAAACACACAAACACAAACATACACAGCACGCTAGGAAGAGGAAGATGGCTCAGGTGTAGGCACAAATAACTCACAGGCTACAATTTAAAGAAAACCTTTCACTTTGAGGGAGTTCTACATTCTGGCCACACAAGCCAAAAATAAAAAATACATCGAGGCAACATGTAAAACATGGGTGCTGCCCATCTGGAGAGACATCACTTTCTCTTTTTTTCCCCCGCCTGATGATGTTCTTCTTGGCTTGGTCTGCGGAGCGACCTTCGAGGGCCCTGCCCAGTGGGATGTTCTTCCTGGGCAGGGGGAGGGGAGGGAGCCGATGTGGCTGGCTCTCTGCCACTGTGGGCAAGGGAGACAGCGATGTCCTGGAGCCCTTGCCGAATGGAATTGGCAAGTTCATGGAAGGAGGAGGCGAGTTGATCTTGGCCCTGCCTGATCTCTGCCAGACCTTGGCAGAGTTGAGCTACACCTTGCTCCACACTGGTTCTGTGCTCAGTGAGCCGGACAGGTATCTGGCTTACCTCCCGGAGCATCCTGTCCTGAAAAGCATTCAGGCTCTCACCATACCTGGCTATTTCAGTCAGGATTTCCGGGATAGCAGAGGGTTGAGTGGGGGGGCCAGTTGGAATCTGGATGGGTGGGATTTGTGGTCCCACACATCCAGACACACTAGGTCCCTCCACCTCAGCCTCAGCCACATAACCCTCCTGTGACTCTACCTGCTCACCCCCCTGTGCTGTGTTATGGTTATGTGCAAAGCAAATAGAAGAATGAGTGGAAAAGAGTAGATAAAAACAATATGAGACTTTTGTATCCAAAAAAATAAAAAAATAAAAAATATGTGTGTAAACTTACCTGGCAAGTCATGTGCATGGAGTATTTCAGGCAGGTCCGTGTCCATATAAGACACCCCAACCCCCTCCTCGTAGCTCACACAGTCCATCGCTATCTCCTCCAGATCTGTGTATTCCACAGTGGCAGCTGGTCCTCCCCCTGTTGCCCTTGAGGCATTCCACTCCGCAGACCTCTTGCCCTTCAGGCGGGATTTGAAGTCGGCCCAACTACATATGTGGGTAAAAATAGGGGCAAGGTAGTGTTAAATTATGAAAACCTGCTTTAATATATAGTACACATGTTATGCATTTGGTTGCTATAGGCAACATCACATCTAAGTTACTTTTTAATAATACTTGGCACAGAAAATGGACTGGCAATATACACTTACCGTCTTCGAACTTCCTGCGAGGTGCGGACTATTGAGCCGACTTCATTAATAGAATTAGTGATGTCCCTCCAAATTCTGTCTTTGGTTGCAGCACCCATGTTTTTGGGTCCTCAATGTATTTTTTGCATGGCCTGTGTGACCAAAATCCGTAACTCCCTCTTAGTGAAGGCGGGCTGTCTTTTCTTTTTTTTGGAAGTAGCCTGTGAGCTATCATCCTGACCTTCATCACCATCTTCCTCTTCACTAGCCGCTTGTGTAGTTTGTGTTTGAGCTGCTAGTCCAGAATCACCCTCAGTTTCCCCACTAGCTATGTCTGGCAGGGGATTCACTCCTAACTCCTGGGTAGCAGAAGAAGGAGTTTGTATAGTACTGGGTCCTGCTATTTCAGAGTCAGCATTGGCAAACTCAAGCATCTGCCTCCGCAGTGCTAAGCTTCTATGTGCTAAAGCTGCCATCTGCTTCTGCACCTCGTCCATCTCTGCTGCCGTCTGCTCACGAGTAGCCATGTTGCTGGTGGCATGTGTGTATGCACAAGTGTTTAGCTATTTATAGCTGCGTGTGTTTTCCGGTGCGGAATTCCGCGCAGGTGTGTATTATGCAAATTGGTCCACTAATTGTTGCACTGGCTATATAAGCGCCCTGCATGCAGCCTGTGTGCGTGTATGCTGAAAAATACTGATGCAAGGGGGACATTCTGAGAGCACATTTCTGAGTTAGTTTAGAGAGTATTTTATATTGTTTCAGTACAGTTTTTTTATGTAATATTCTCCTTTTCATGTATGTTGTGTAAGATTGTTGTATCCAATGGTTTTTAATTTTTAAAAATGTTTTTATTTTATATATATATGTGAAGACTAATATGTTTATGAATTGAAGCCATATCTGAATGATGTGTGTGTGTGTGTGTCCGCGGGTGCGAATCTCCGCCCATGAGAACTGTACAAACTGTCCTGCACATCAATGTACACATCAATAAAGTTTATTACAGATGACACCATACATTTCCAACCAATCACATGCAACCACAAACTATAAATATAAGCCTATATATGGAAAACGCCATTGCCATGATGCGCGCAGCAGCATTCACGCGCCGCGAGCTGCGCGTCCTGGTGGCAGTGATGGACCGCCGCGTAGGCCGCGCAGGGCCTTTTGTTCCAAATAGGGTAAAGCGCGATGCCTACGCGGAGGTCCGCCGCTTATTGAGGACCCGCGTCCGCAGCAGGCGGACCATCATACAGTTGGAGAGGCGGTGGAGCGACATCCGCAGGCGTACGCCGGACCGGTTGGCGGTGCTCCGCCAACAAATCCGTAACCTACGTAGGGCGCAGTAAGTAAAATATTACAGTACATAGATTTTTGCATAAACTTTGCCTACTTTCACTAAGTGAGAGTGTGAAAATTAGCACACTTACAATAAACTATTGTAGAATAAACATGACAGTGTGTGTGGGTAGGGCAAGCAGTACTGACTGTATATCAAGGTGCATCTGCAAAAGTGAATGTTGTTGTGCATAATTGCTACACAGGCTGACAACTGAACCCAATAACTTGCTCAGTGGGTTTTTTTTTATAATGTGGGTGGCTTTTGGAACTGGTGATGTTGCCTATATCAAACAATCAGATTCTATATATTATCTGATAGAAGCAGCTTAAGAAAGTTTACGTATAATCTGATTGGTTGCTATGGGCAACATCACCAGTTTAAACATTTTACAAACTTATTAATGTTACCCCTGTCTCTTTAACATGGGACATAACAGAGTAATAGGAATATGCTGATGTTATAAATGTATATGCTAAAACCTAAATATTAAATATGTCATTCTAGGGCGAGCACAATGGCAAGCTGCTGCTGGGAGGCAACACCAGGCCCCTTCTCAGGCCCCCCTCCCCTTCTGTCTCCCCCTCCACCTCTCCAGCCCACTCCCCCTCTCCAGCCCACACCCCCTCTCCAGCCCACACCCCCTCTCCAGCCACCTCTCCCTCTCCGGCCCACACCCCCTCTCCAGCCACCTCACCCTCTCCGGCCCACACCCCCTCTCCGCTCACCTCACCCTCTCCGGCCCAATCCCACTCTCTTTCCCAATCCCCCTCTCCAGCCCAATCCCACTCTCTTTCCCAATCCCCCTCTCCAGCCCAATCCCACTCTCTCTCCCAATCCCCCTCTCCAGCCCAATCCCACTCTCCCGACCACTCCCCCTCTCCAGCCCATTCCCACTCTCCCGACCAATCCCCCTCTCCAGCCCAATCCCACTCTCCCGACCAATCCCCCTCTCCAGCCCAATCCCACTCTCCCGACCAATCACCCTCTCCATCCCAATCCCACTCTCTTTCCCAATTCCCCTCTCTGCCCCCCTCCCCCTCTGTGTCCCAAAAAACCACTCCACCACCCTCACCCTATCATTCCCAAACCCCCTCTGGAAGGTCCTCCCCCTTCCATGCTCTTACACAATTAGACCCTCCTTCCCCCAATCTGCCTCCTTCCCCCATCCAGCACCCATCCCCGATCCAGCCTCCATCCCCCAGCCAGCCACCTTCGCCACCATGTGAATGGGCAGCAGAGGCCCCGGAGCCACTTGAGGGAGGTGGGCAAGTGGCAGAGGAGAGTAATTTCACACACATTCCTTAATTTTTTTTTTGTAAAAAAAACCACACATTCAAATAAATGCAGTGTTGTACTGTGGCCAATCTTTTGTCAAGGTTAAATGCTTGTCTTCTTCATCATGGTATGGATGATGCATTTACATTTGTGTAAGGAACATTATATGTACAGTGTCTACATCTGCAATGTTGAGGATGGCCACTCTGGGTCGCCAATCACTATGTCGACAGGTTTGGCTGCACAACAGGGTTTGTATGTGATACATTATATGCAAAACATTTATCCTTAAAACAGCCATGATGTAGTCACTTTGCCATTAAAGCGGGCCTGTCCAAACTGCGGCCCTCCAGCTGTTGAGAAACTACACATCCCAGCATGCCCTGACACAGCTTTTGCATTCTCTGATCCCAAAACTGTGTCAAGGCATGCTGGTATATGTAGTTTCACAACAGCTGGAGGCCCACAGTTTGGACATGGCTGCATTAAAGTGTGCTTTGTGCCTTAATTGTATAATATGTAATGTGAGTAAGTTAGTAATGTTTTCTTTGCATCTTCATTTCAGATGTGGCAGTTGGAGATCCCAGCAGTTTGCCGGAGATTGTTTGCCACCTTAAAGGCAATCTGAGGGCCGTCATAGCGGACTTAGAACTTTTTGAATCATTTTTATAATTTTTTTTAATTTAAAAATATTTACATTAGTTTAAAAAATAACAAATAAAAAAAATGTTTTTGAAGTTAAGCGGGTGTTGTGTTTATTAATGCTATTTTGGCAAAAAAGATTTGCATGCATAAATTGGTGAGCTAAAACACGTCACATATCTTATTTCTAAATATTTAATTAAAATAAAATAATAATAAAAATTAGGAGCTTATTGTTTACAAAAACATGTTAACACATTTATTCACACTCTACACGTCTACAACAACTAAAAAAAAAAACAGGCACATTTGCCACATCTATATTTTTATTTACTTCTTTTAAATGTTGATGTCCAATTATGCCTACAAAGTGTTATTAAGGGATTCTTTGAAGACTTAATTGGTCATGACCATTATCATTCATTACACTAATTGGATTCGTAATTGAGGAAGGTTTGTGAAGTTTAAACTGAAAGGTGTAATTTAACTTTAAAGAAAAAAAACCATTGCTGTGCGTTTTTTAGCTAAAGCGTGTGCAATTTTAACAGGAATGTGTAAATCTACGATAAGTTAGGATTTTTACGATGAGGTTTGTGGTAATGCGATGGGTTCGCATTAGTGCGATGTCATTTGGCATACACCTACTTTATGTAATACTGCGTACGAAATAGCAAAAACACGTTGAGGGCGAATATTCGCTATTTTGCAACATGTTCGCAATTTTGCTCATACCTTGTGCGAACGAAAAAAATAGCGAACAACTCGGAATGACCACCAATGTTTGTTCGATGTTTGTTCAATTTAGTATTTCAGGGTCTAAATTCTACATTTACTAACAGATGATTTTTTTTTTAAACAATGTCATCTGTTCAAACAATGTCAAAAATCATCTGTTGGTTAAATGTGTGATTTTAAGCCTTTAAACACAAAATTGATCATACATCAATAACACTGGGCAAAATCGACTTTTAGTAAATATACCCCAAGCTCACTGCCTCAAGAAGACCCAATATCTGTTCCTTGATCTTGCAAACCCTCTTTTTCTTTTTGGATATCCCACACACGCTTATTCTCTGTCTTTGCTTTTTTTTCTGTTTAGTGAATGCTTTTAATAACTGTACTATTATGTAATATTACATAATTTGGCTTTAACCCTGGAGCTTGATCCTGAGATGGCACTGTTTCAACATTGCACAATGCCTGCACTATTGTTTCTAATTATGTGTTCTTTTTTATTTCTCAATTGTAAATTACACTGTTTTTATTTTTATTTTTTAGTGCTGGGCAATGATTAATTGCATTATTTTGTTTGATTACTCGCAATTAATCGCGTTGTCAGGTGTAAAATTCAATAATGAATTCTAAAGTAGTGTATTGCACACTTTTATTTTAAAAGTACTGCTATATGAACAACAGTGCAATAACATTTGGTTTGCAAATACTTTAAATTAGGTGCTTTTTAACAGCAGCATTCCCTTTACATAGTAGCAGTTAAACATTTTTTAAATATATTTCTTGTAAATCGCAACTTTAAACATTAACGTAATGTAATCAAATCAAATATAAAACCAAAGCTATTTGCACTGCCAGGGCATTAATGTTTTTTATCTACTGTAGTTTGTTCTAGAAAAACAAGTTACCCTCAGAGTCCAGAGCCGCGTTATAACATTATAACAGGCACCTTCCGAGCAACAGCAACAACATTAACATTTATAAATCTGTTTTCTTTTTTTTCTGAACAGGTACCAGCAGGAAAAAAAAATTTTTTTATCAGGGAGCAGCATAAACAGTTTATGGGGGTTATTCAGGTTTGTTAGCAAAACAAAAAAGTTAGCAATTGGGCAAAACCATATTGCACTGCAGGTGGGGCAGATATAACAGGTGCAGAGAGATTTGGATTTGGGTGGGTTATATTATTTCTGTACTTGGTAAATACTGGCTGCTTAATTTCTACACAGCAATTTATATTTCAGTTTGAACACGTTACACCCAAATCGAAATCTCTCTACAATGTTCATCTGCCCCACCCGCAGGGCAAGATGGTTTTGCCCAACTACTAACCTTTTTCTTTCTAACATCCCTGAATAAGGCCCTATGTTCAGTAGCAAATGTCCCTGTTATGAACCCTACACACTCGGCAATGTGCCGCCGAGCTGCCCGAGGAGGTGACCGGGGAGATGACGGGGGGAGTGAAGTTTCTTCACTCCCCCCATCACCCGGCTCCATAGCACTGCATGCCAATAGGGAAGAGATTGTCCATATTGGCCTTCATGCATAAGTGACCCGGCACCAACGATGAACGAGCACATCGTTCATTGTTGGTGCCTACATACTGCATGGTATGAACGAGAACGTTCATATCGTTCAGTGAAATCTAATAGTGTGTAGGGCCAATCAGGGTGAGGTGAAGTGGTCGAGCGCAAAAAAAGAAAATACACAAATGGGATTTACTATGCACGGGACTTTTTAGTCTGTCTATTCCTCCTACTTTACATTTTCTCAAGCAGGTACGCACCTAAAAGATATCCGTCCAATCTGTCTGGTGGGAACAAAAATCTGGGTTTGTATGAGAGCGAATGACAATCAACCATTTGCTCCCAAACACTGGAAAAAGGACAAAACCAATTTGTTCGGATAAATTTGTTATATGATATCTAATGGATTTAATCAATTTGGCTGAATTACCATTGTCTGTTTTACAGTGTTTGGGAGAAAATGGTTGATTGTCATTTGCTCCCATACATTCCCAGATTTCTGTTCACACCAGACAGATTGGACAGATATCTTTTAGGTGTTTAACTTAATGGGCCTTACACACTGAAAGATACCAGTGAAAGATATGAAAGATCTTGTTCATTAATTAACGAGATATCGTTCATATCTTTCAGTGTGGAGGCACCAGCGATGAACGATGCGTGGCTCCGCACTCGTTCATCGTTGGTGTCGGCTCGTTCATACCTGCAAGCCAATATGGACAATATCATCCATAGTTGCATGCAGTGCTATGGAGACGGGGGGAGTGAAGAAACTTCACGCCCCCGTCACCCCCTCACCGCCAGGTCGCCTGTCGGCCGTATCGGCCATCCAGCACCTCGCCCGGCAATCGAGCAGTGTGTAGGAGCCATTAGCGATTACACTGAAAGATATGAATGATCTTGTTCATATCTTTCAGTGTGTAGACTCCAACGATGAATGATGCGCGGCCCCGTGCTCATTCATCGCTGGTGCCTGCTCGTTTATGCCTGCAAGCCAATATGGACAATCTCGTCCATATTAGCATGCAGGGCAATGGGGCAGGGTGACGTCAGGGAGTGAAGAAACTTCTCTCCCCCCATCCCTCCCCCTGCCACCGTGTTGCCCATTCGCCGTATCGGCTGTCGGGCACCTCAGCGGAAAATAACTAGTGTGTAGGGCCCTTAAGACACACAAAGTCATGGTCTTTTACATTTTCAGATGATAAAGAAACACTCTTTCTGTACAATATGACCAGCAAGAGAAAACAGCCTTTCACAGGGTTAAGATGTTGCAGGTGTGGCCAAGTACTTCTGCACAATGGAGGCCAGTCTGCATGTTTGGACCACGACTCTATCGGACAGAACTCTGTACTGATGGTAGGCTCCACTCTGTATCAACGCACACAGGGCCTAATTCAGTGTTGATCGCAGCAGCAAATTTGTTAGCAGTTGGGCAAAACCATGTGCACTGCAGGGGAGGCAGATATAACATGTGCAGAGAGAGTTAGATTTGGGTGGGGTGTGTTCAAACTGAAATCTAAATTGCAGTGTAAAAATAAAGCAGCCAGTATTTACCCTGCTCAGAAACAATATAACCCACCCAAATCTAACTCTCTCTGCAAATGTTATGTCTGCCACACCTGCAGTGCACATGGTTTTGCCCAGCTGCTAACAAATTTGCCGCTGTGATCAACTCTGAATTACCCCGCACAGTTCTTAACTGAATCTTCCTCCTGTTCAGAATCAGACGCTGATTGAGCAGGCAATAGGGCTACCTTTTTATTTGGTGGCTCCAAAGTTATTGCTTCCACAGGTTTCTCTGCAACCAACCTCTGTTCTTTGAGTAAGTTGGTGACTGAGGCCCACACCCCACCCCTCTCAGCATGTACTTGAGGTCCTTGAATTTCGGATCCAATGCGATAGCAATCTTTAGATATGCAATGTTAGCATGTTCCTTGTGTATCTCCAGGTCTGTTCTGTATGTAGACTTAAATCTGGCCACATAGGCAGGGTGATCATCTGAGCTTTCCATGACTCGAGAGAGATGGCAAAAAAGCAGGCAAGAACCACAGAGCATGAAACATACTTCTCTCCACCCTGAAAGTCAGTCACATACCTGCAACAGAAAAAAAGAATCAAACCCATTTCATTGGGTATGGGAGACCAACAGCGTCATACTGATGGTCAGGAGACAGACAGCGGCATACCAGCAACCAGAATCCCAACAGGGAGGTAAGTATACTAACCCTCCCTACCTTTAATCCTCTCTGACTAATGCCTAGCCCTAACCCTCCCCTGGTGGTGCCTAACCAAAGACCCCCCCCCCTTCTCCCCCGGTGGTGCCTAACCCTAACCCTCACTCCACGCAGCCTAACCCTAACTCTCCCTTATCCCTACCCTAACCCCCCAGCAAGTGCCTAAACCTACCCCCTCTTCCCTGGCAGCATACGCACCTCCTACGGTGTCCATACGATTTTGGCTGCTGTGATCCCGGCATTGGTTTCCTGACCCTGTTCAAGATTTTGGTATCGGGATTTCAAGGGCTGTCGGGATTCCACTGCCAACATCGTAACTACATCCGATTCATGCTATATTTTTTACAGACAAGATAGTGAGAAAATGAAATATAGGATGTACATAAAATATACCTGCAGAGTTCCAGTAACATTTCCAACCTCTGCAGTTTGTCCATTTCAGCTGTAGTTGACATGACAATCTTGGTGTTGCATGTGGTGAGGACATCCCTCAGTGGCTGTTCGTTTCTGTGGACGCTTTTTACCATGTCCAGGATTAAATTCCATCTGGTTGGAATGTCTTGTATAAGTGACTCCTTCTTTAGTCCATGTTCAATTTGTTGTTGTTCTAATTCTGCAGTACTTGCTGGACTGTGGCCTACAACTTTATGCATTTGGCCAGGACATTGTCAAATGCACTGTCCTGCAGAGATACTGTGACAGAATGCTGGAGACTGTCCGCAACAGAGGGGACGTGTTCAAACGGCAGATGTCTTACAGCAGCAATTATATTTTTTGCACTATCTGTGCTGTGTGCCAACTTTATCTGAAATGTTCCACTGCTGTGCAACATGAAAAAAAATGTTCCGCGAACATTTCAGCAAAATGTCTCTCTTCTGTTTTCATCACAGTTAGAGCTTGTGAATGCAGCTCCCACTGTTCATCAATATAATGCACTGTAACTCCGAGGTGATTATGGTTACCCAGCGATGTCCAGTAATCTCCGGAGAGAGCAGCATGTGGTGCACATTGTAATGCCTTTGCTTTTGCAGTCCTCTCCTTTTCATACAACTTGTGTATTCTTGTGATGATGCATATTGAGGGAGGCTCATATGTGCCATAATTTTTGCGATCCTAAGAATATTCCTCAGACCGACATCTTCCACAATACTAATCGGCCTGCAGTTTGTAGCTATCCACTTCGCTATGACACTGTTAGCTTGTCTTGCTTTTGTTTATCTATACTTCTCCCATATGCTATATCCAACATAGGGCCTAATTCAGATCTGATCGCAGCAGCAAATTTGTTAGCTAATGGGCAAAACCATGTGTCACATTCACTGCCAAACTGTGTCACATCTACTTACCCGTCTTTCTGACTGTGTCACATTCACCTGCCTACTGTGTCACATCCACCTACCCATCTTTCCAACTGTGTCACATCCACCTGCCCTGCTCTGTCACATCCACCTACCCGTCTTCCCTACTCTGTCACATCCACCTACCCGTCTTCCCGAATGTTTCACATCCACCTGTCCTACTGTGTCACATCCACCTATCCTACTGTGTCACATCCACCTATCCTACTGTGTCACATCCACCTGTCCTACTGTGTCACATCCACCTGCCCTACTGTGTCACATCCACCTGTCCGACTGTTTCACATCCACCTGCCTGCTCTGTAACATCCATCTTCCCTTCTTCCCGACTGTTTCACATCCACCTGCCCTACTGTTTCACATCCACCTACCCATCTTCCTGACTGTTTCACTTGCACCTGCACCTGTGTCACATCCTCCTATCCCACTGTGTCACATCCTCCTGCCCTACTGTGTCATATCCACCTACCCTTCTTCCTGACTGTTTCACATCTACCTGCCTTACTGTGTCACATCCACCTGCCCGACTGTTTCACATACACCTGCCCTACTGTGTCACATCCACCTACCAGTTTTCCCGACTGTGTCACATCCACTGCCCTACTGTGTCACATCCACCTATCCATCTTCCCAACTGCGTGACATCCACTTCCGCACTGTATCACATCCACCTGCCCTGCTCTGTCACTTCCACCTACAGTACCCGTCTGCCCGGCTATATGTCTGCATCACATCCACCTATTGCATCTGTCTGCCCTACTGTTTCATATCCACAACTTGTCTGTCTGTATCACATCAAACTACTCATCTTCCTACAGCACATCCACCTACCAGTCTTCTTTCTGCCTTACATCCACCTGTGTCACATCCATCTACCTCTCTGCCCACCTGTGTCACATCCACCTACCTGTCTGCCTTAGGGACAGACACCCTTTCACAGCCCTGATCCATCCCTTCCTCCCCTTCTGTTGCCTACATGTGCAGCCTGGCCCCACAGCAGGGATCCAGGAAGCGGTGGCAGCTCAGCGTCTCCTGCAGTACACTGATCTCAGAAGTATTGATGGAGGCTGCAATGATGAAGGGGCACACAAATAACAGAGGAAAGTATAAGTGTGGTAATAAATGTGTCAACTAGTTGCTGGGTGTAAGGTTATTGTGTAATAAGTGTGTGTGAGGGAGGGGATATGGTCGTTAGGTCAACACAGCTTAGGTCGACAGCCATTAGGTCGACCACTGAAGGTCAACATGCATTAGGTTGACATAGTCAATAGGTCGACATGGTTATTAGGTTGACATGTACAAGGTCGACAGGTCAAAAGGTGGACATGAGTTTTTCACAATTTTTTTTTATTTTTTTGGATTTTTTCATACTTAACGATCCACATGGACTATAATTGGAATTGTAACCTGTGCCGAGCAAAGCTGTAGCACTAATTGGGGTTCCGCGTCACTTTCTGAAGAAATCAACGCCAAACAAAGTTTAAAAAAAAACATGTCAACCTTTTGATCTGTCGACCTAGTACATGTTGACCTGATGACCATGTCGACCTATTGTTCCTGTCAACCTAATGCATGTCAACCTTCCATGGTCAACCTAATGACTGTCGACCTAAGTTTGTCTACCCAATGACCCATACCCTGAGGGAGCAAGACCCAGAGTGTGTGAGGCACAGTGTGTGTGAGAGGTACAGAAAGTGTGTCAGTGTGTGTTAGAGACACAGAGTGCACAACAGTTTGTGAGAGGCAGAGAGTAGGCGTCAGTGTGTACTCTCTGCCTCCCAAATAGTGTGCATCAGGCATGGGAGGCACAGAGTATGTCAGTCACTGAGTACTACAGAGGTATACATTATATTTACACTAAAGTGGACATAGGGGCAGATATATTAAGCCTGAGAAGTGATAAAGCAGTGATAAGTGGGAGCACCAACCAGTCAGCTCCTGTCATTTTTTAAACCCGTAATGATTGGCTGGTGCGTTATCACCTTTCACTTATCACTGCTTTATACCTTCTCCAGGCTTAATACATCTGCCCCACAGTTTGTTATTATTAAGGTTGGTACACACTAGAGAGATGTGTGCTCAGCAATCTATCACAGGGGGTAATTCAGAGTTGATCGCAGCAGCAAATTTGTTAGCAGTTTGTAAAAACCATGGTGGTCATTCCGAGTTGTTCGCTCGCTGCTATTTTTAGCAGAATTGCTAATAGGCTAAAATTCGCCAGTTCTGCGCATGCGTATGCATAGCAGGGCGCACGCGCTAAGCAATTTTACACAAAACTATGCTATTTTACTCACGGGCGAACAAAGCTTTTCAGTCGCTCTGTTGATCGGAGAATGATTGACAGGAAGTGGGTGTTTCTGGGTGGTAACTGAGCCTTTTCTGGGAGTGTGCTAAAAAACGCAGGCATGCCAACAGAAAACGCAGGAGTGGCTGGAGAAACGGGGGAGTGGCTTGCCGGACGCTGGGCGTGTTTGTGACGTCAAACCAGGAACTAAACGGACTGAGGTGATCGCAATCTAGGAGTAGGTCTGGAGCTACTCAGAAACTGCAAGGAAATACTTAATAGCAGAATTGCTAATCTTTCGTTAGCAATTCTGCTATGCTAAGATACACTCCCAGAGGGCAGCGGCTTTGTGTTTGCATTTCTGCTAAAAGTAGCTAGCAAGCGAACAACTCAGAATGAGGGCCCATGTGCACTGCAGGGGGGACAGATATAACATGTGCAAAGACAGTTAGATTTGGGTGGGGTGTGTTCAAACTGAAATCTAAATTGCAGTGTAAAAAATAAAGCAGCCAGTATTTACCCAGCACAGAAACAAAATAGCCCACCCAAATCTAACTCTTTGATCACCTGCACAGGTGGCTTAATCAGGAGTGAGTACACAGACTGCCGTTTGCAACACAAACACATGCAGCAGCTTGGAAGCTGAAGTCTGCATGGAGCTTTGTAAGACTAAGCGGAATCCTGAAACCCCTGTATAACAGGAGGTAAGGTACAAGGAGCACTTAGCACATACACAAAATAGTTCAGGATCCCGACAACCAGCTTGAATGAGGTAATTCCTCTAATTAGACTCTTGGAAAACCAGCTAGAGAAACTGAAGGAGGGGCTGAAATGAAGCGATACCGCTAAGTATTTCAGACTTGTAGATCAAGCTATTCATTCACTTCATCAGGGTTGTCAATCTCTTTAAATCAGATCATTATATTTTGGCGACCATACTTGATCATAGGTTTAAGTCATACGTTGTATCTTTCTTTCCAACTGATACAATTCTGAAGAGATGTACAGATGGAGCCACGCTAATCGAGAGTGCCCACCAATGTGCGCCTATCGCAGCGTCTGGGATGTGCGTGCGTGTGAGATGCGCACGCGCCCCATTCACTGCAATGGGAGCGTCTCTGTGCACTAATATAGGGCCTAATTCAGATCTGATTGCAGCAACAAATTTGTTAGCTAATGAGCAAAACCATATGCACTGAAGGGGGCAGATATAACATGCAACAATATAATCCACCCAAATCTAACTCTCTCTGCAAATGTTATATCTGCCCTACCTACAGTGCACATTGTTTTGACCATTAGCTAACAAATTTGCTGCTGCGATCAGATCTGAATTACCCCCATAGCACGGCTAGGCGCCGATCACATAGCCGCGCCAGGAGTGCACGTCTGCAATGGAGCCGCATTAGATGAGTGCGGCTCCAACTGCAGCTGCCAGCAACAAAACTCAGTTTTCCTAAGAGACCTACTGATGGTGATACAGATCAGTCAGCAAAAACTTTTGACATATGGTCTGGACTGAAAGAACTGCCTACAATTAGTGACATGTCTCCCATGACTGCATATGATACTATCACCATTCATAGAATGGTTGATGATTAGTTTAGTGATAGCATTCGAATAGGCATGTCAAACAGTCCATTTCACTATTAGCAGTTGGAAGGCACTTGTTCAAACTGGCTTTGCTTTACTTAAGTTGCCCACACTCCAGTGTGTACTCAGAAACAGTTTTCAGCACAGCTGGCAACCTTGTCAGCGATTGGCATAGGAGGTTACTTCCCCAAAATGTAGAAAAGATAATGTACATCTATATGAATTTCAAATTCTGTGAGGAAGACCTTCACTGGCAATTACCTCCAAAAAAGGCACCTGTAGTGGTGGATTCCAGCGGGGGCAAATTAATAGTGTGTGAAGAAGAGGATGTACACACTGATGGGGGTGAGGAATCGAATGATTATGACAATGGCGCCATCTTGCTTTTGTAGAGGCAGTTTCTGTACGTAGACACTATTGGAAACTTGTTTTGTGGGGGGCTGAAAGAAACCAATCATTTCAGCCACAAGTGGCAGTCCCTGTCACTGGAGTGATTGGTTTGTTAAACTAAACATAAGGGTGGGAGGGCCCAAGGACAATTTAATCTTGCCCCTTTTTTGTTTGCATTATGCACTGTTTTGAGCACTGCTGTCTTATTGTGTCAACGACAAACATTTTCATAGTCTATTAAACTGCCACCCTGTCTGCTAATGTAGTGCCATTCTGTTTCCTAGATGTGCCAGGTTTAAGTGCCACATGTCTGTAACGCCCACTGTTGTAACTTAGCATAGTCATCCAGCTACCTCGATGCAACCTTTTGGCCTAAACTGGATGAAACCAATATTGTGAGCTGTGAGGTGGTCAACATTGACTGGAAATGAGTGCAAATTAATGTTATCGTGGTTAATAACACGTATGAACAAAATCAGGCCCAAATTCTGTGATTTTGGCTGATTTTATGATTTTTAAAAAAATACAGAGCCAAAACCAAAACCCACAAGGGTGGTTTTGGCAAACCCAAATACAGATAGAAAACATGAAGGAGATACAAATCCAAAATCAGAACCCAAGAAGGGGGCCGGCGCACATCTCTATTTTAGATGCAGAAATCTGATCACACTACACACCTCAATTTGATCATGTTCCAAACAGCCCTGCCATCTTACGACTGATGTTGGGACAGTATGACTGATATGAGGCGCAGTCTAATTGCCATGAGAGGAAGAAGTGATCTATCTGCTCTGGTCTGGCAGGAAATTAGAACCAAATAGAGAACACTACACACGTGAGAGGTCTTGTTACCTTACTTATTGAACCACTCTCATATATTTGCTCGTATATATACTGTATATATGCTAAAATAAGTTCTTCCTGAATAAACTTACATACATTTCTTATGCCAATTACTAAACGTAATCTCATTGCCCCACCATCAATACTTGCGGTCTACATTTGTATAAGGCCCATTTTGCCATAAAGCACAAGTCATAGGGCCCGATTCAGACCTGAATGCTGCTGTGAGTTTTTGATCAGCGGGCGATTATCGAACTACTGTTCATGTGTATGCACTGCAATCCGACGAACAGCAGTGATGATTCTGGGCGAAAATTTCATTTGCACGGCGTACGCAAGGTGATTGCCAGGAAGAGGCTGTTTGTGGGTGTTAACTGGCCGTTTACAGGGTGTGTTTGGAAAAACGCAGTCGTTCCCAAGCGTTTTCAGGGAGGCTGTGTGACGTCAGCTCCAGACCTGATCAGCCTGATTTCTTCACACTGGAGGAATAAGTATTGAGCTACGCACACACTGCACAGAATAGGAAAAACATTCAATGGTGAGTGTGATGCGAACGGTGTTGCAGCTGTCCGCTGACTGAGGGGAATTTTTGCACAGCGTACACATGCATTCGCACAATTGCCCAGGGCGAATTTTCACTCCTCCTGGGCGGCGACTATCTGATCGCAGGACAGTGTATTTGTAGCACAGCGATCAGGTATGAATTAGGCCCTTAGTTACCTATTCTGGAGGACTCTTGAATTTCTGTTAGTTCTCCCAGATTCCTGGAAGAGCCATATAGTTTCATACAGTGGTCAAAGTGGAAATTTTGAAGTGGGGATATGGAAAAAGGAAAGGGTCAGTGCTCAACTAAGGCGCGCGCCAAAAATAGGGATGTGGCATCATGGGGAAGGGGCATGGCCACAGAATAGTACCAATTCACATTACACCGCACAGTAGTATCTGTCAGTCACATTACACCGCACAGTAGTATCTGTCAGTCACATTACACCGCACAGTAGTATCTGTCAGTCACATTACACCACACAGTAGTATCTGTCAGTCACATTACACCACACAGTAGTACCCCTTATACATATTATGCTAGGTAGAGCCTCCTATACAACACAGGAAAAACAAAACACAGGAAGAAAAAAAAATTCATGCCCTTTACATTATTTGTCATTTTTGCTCCTTATAGTAATGCCCCTTACACATTATGCCACACACCGTAATGCCCATTACACATTATTCCACACACCGTAATGCCCATTACACATTATTCCACACACCGTAATGCCCATTACACATTATGCCACAAACTGTAATGCCCATTACACATTATGCCATCCACTGTAATGCCCATTACACATAATGCCACATACAGTTATGCCCAACACCATTTTATGCTCCACACACAATAATGCCCCATACAAATTCTGCCCACAGTAAGGCCTCTAATTATTTTTAAATTACCTGCTCGTTGCCAGTGGTCTCATGCTCGTTGCAAATGGTTTCATGCCCTGGGTTCCATGCTCGTTGCCAGAGGACTCCCAGCACTATACCTGGTACTGATGCCGCCACCTGCTCGCTGGAGCCGGACTTGTCACTGCTTTGCTAGACCAGGGAACGGTGGTCATTGGATGGGGCTCTGATGGGCAGTCGGACAGGTCGGAGCTGCTGTCTGTGTGGTAGACCCAGAGCAAGGTGCTGCACCCCCTAGGTGCCAGTCTCTCCAGTCTCTGCCCCCTCTTGCGGCTGACAGCCCCTCTAACCAGGGGAGAGAAGGGGGTAGCAGCGGCTCTCTCCTGGTGCCCCCTCTGCTGCTCGGTATCCCGCGCTCCTTTGCATCAGCCCTGGCAAGGTGCTCAGAGTGGCACATATTCGGCACCATTTTTAAAGCGACAAAAGGCGCTAGGCACCAATTTCAAAATGTAATGCTGACGCTAGGCGCCAAGTGTAAAAACAAAAATGTGTTTTTTTTAAATGTTTGCTCTGCCACGGCTGGACCCTCTCTGGCGGGCGCGGCAGTGATGAGTTAACCACCGGCGCACAAGGCAGCACAAGGCAGCCCCAGCAGCACAAGGCAGCACTACACAGGTGCTCACAAGGCAGCAAGACAGCCTGTTAACTCCAGGTGCCCTGGGGGTGGAAGGAGCTGCATCTGAGAGTCCAGGACCACGGCTCCCGATGCGGCGGCGGGGGGAGGACGAACCCGCTGCGGTCCGAGCGTGCCACACACAGAGGGACCAGGCTAGCCGGCTCCCTGAGCAGTGCTGGGCGCTGATGTCTGGTAGCTTCACTCCTAGTGCTCCAGCGCCAGAAGTAGGCAGAGAAGCCGCTGCAGCCAAGGCTTGTCTGCGCTGCTAAGGGCTTCACGCTGGGGACTGGGAGCTCAGCTCCTTTGCGTCGGCCCTGCACAGTGCTCGAAGTGGCGGCATGAAATACTGTTGTATACTGCCCCACTTCGAGCACTGGTCTCACACATACCTCTTACCAGGGGGCTTGATGATGTGATTCAATGCAAACTGCATTGTCATGGCACTGTCTCTGCTATTCAATTCTGAGAATTACTGTTTTGTACAGCAGGGGTGAGGCCAGGTGCCTGCCCCCACAACTGAATGTTATCTCCCAGAGAGGGCAGCAGGACTATAACAGGGTTCCATAGGGCACTGTGTCAGATCCTAAGTGCACTACGTCATGATGTCACACAGGTGGGACGGCATACCTCCCAACTGTCCTGATTCCAGCGGGACAGTCCCGCTATTCGGACACTGTCGGGGAATTTGGGGGAGGCTTTAATCGCCCGCTGTTCTGCTATGCAAAACAGCGAGTGATCTCTGAATAGATGGGAGCAGGGTGTTGCCCAGCTGCTTTGGGAGTGCTGGGCACTCCACCAAAATGATGAAAAATGGGTCCATGACACACAACCACGCCCACTCAGCGAACATCATGCCCCTCCCATCAAAGGCCACACACCCTTTTCACGGCATCTATTCAGAGATCACCCGCTGCCCTGCAGTATCGGCTAACTGCCCCCCTCCGCTTGCGGAACACTGCGACCTGCGGGTGGGACAGAGGGAGTATATATAATGTTCTCTTTGTCCCTTCCAGCAATTCATCACCTCCGCTCCTTATATAATGTTTTTAAAGATCCCTCCTCACCCCTACCCTTTATAATATATTTTTAATTATATTCTCCCCGTCAACACTCATACAGTATATTTAATGATTTTCTATCCCCCTCTCTTATTATATATTTAACAACCCACCCTATATATATTTAATGAGCCCCCTCACCCACATCCTGTATATTTTTAATGACCCCTCTCACATATTTAATGAATTTATCTCGGTATCCGGTCTATAGATCTACACTAAAAAGGTCTACAGCCAATAGGTCGACCACTAATGGTAGACATGCATTAGGTCGACAGGGTCAAAAGGTCAACAGGGTCAGAAGGTTGGCATAGAATTGGTAGACAGTTCAAAAGGTCAATAGGGTCAAAAGGTCGACATGTAAAAATAGGATTTTGGTTACCTACCGGTAAATCCTTTTCTCATAGTCCGTAGAGGATGCTGGGGCCCACATTAGTACCATGAGGTATAGACGGGTCCCCCAGGAGCCATTGGCACTTTAAGAGTTTGAGAGTGTGGGCCTGCTCCTCCCTCTATGCCCCTCCTACCAGACTCAGTCTAGAAACTGCCCGAGGAGACGGACATCTTCGAGAGAAGGATTTAACACAGATAGTGGCGAGATTCATACCAGCTCACACATACAAGGCACATCAAGCTAACTAGCTTGAAAAACCCAGCAACTGCTGAAACATTACTTACCAAGTAACAATGCAGTACATAACTAAACAAAGTTGTACTGAACCAGATAACGGTTGCAGGAAAACGAAGCGCTGGGCGGGCACCCAGCATCCTCTACGGACTACAAAAGGATTTACCGGTAGGTAACCAAAATCCTATTTTCTCTTACGTCCTAGAGGATGCTGGGGTCCACATTAGTACCATGGAGATGTACCAAAGCTCCCAGAACGGAGGCTCCTGCAGAACTGATTGACTGAACTTCAGATCATCAGAGGCCAAAGTAACAAACTTGTAGAACTTAGCAAACGTGTTCAACCCAGACAAAGTTGCTGCTCTGCAAAGTTGTAATGCCGAGATACCCCGGGCAGCCGTCCAGGAAGGCCCCACCTTACGAGTAGAGTGGGCCTTAACAGATTTTGGACACGGCAGTCCTGCCATAGTATAAGCATGCTGGATAGTGACTCTAATCCAGCGAGATATAGTCTGCTTTGAAGCAGGACACCCAATTTTCTTGGGATCATACAGGACAAACAGAGAGTCCGATTTCCTGTGACAAGCAGTCCTCTTCACATAGATTCTCAAAGCCCTCACAACATCCAAGGACTTTGACGAAATTGAGGAGTCAGTAGCCACTGGCACCACAATAGGTCGCTTGATATGAAATGCCGACACAACCTTTGGAAGAAACTGCTGACGTGTCCAGAGCTCAGCTCTGTCTTCGTGGAAGATCAAGTAAGGGCTTTTACAAGACAAATCCCCCAATTCTGACACACGTCTAGCAGAAGCTAAGCCCAACAACGTGACAGCCTTCCATGTAAGAAATTTGACCTCAACCTCCTGTAGAAGCTCAAACCAGTCTGATTGGAGGAACTGCAACACCACGTTAAGGTCCCAAAGCGCCGTAGGCGGTACAAAGGGAGGTTGCATGTGCAGAACTCCCTTCAAAAAGGTCTGAACCTTAGGGAGGCAGCCAACTGTTTCTGAAAGAAAATGGACAGGGCCGGAATCTGGACCTTCACAGATCCCAATTTCAGGCCCATATACACACATGCTTGCAGGAAGAGGAGGAAACGTCCCACTTGAAACTCCACCGTAGGAAACTTCTTGGACTCACACCAAGAGACATATTTATTCCAAATACGATGGTAATGCCTAGACGTTACCCCTTTCCTAGGCTGTATCAGGGTAGGAATGACCTTTTTCGGAATACCCTTCCGAGCAAGTATCAGGCGCTCAACTTTCATGCCGTCAAACGTAGCCGCGGTAACTCTTGATAGGCGAACGGCCCCTGCTGCAGCAGGTCCTCCTGAAGAAGAAGAGGCTTCGGCTCTTCCTGCAAGAGATTCAGAAGGTCCGCGTACCAAGCCCGCCTTGGCCAGTCTGGAGCAATGAAGATTGCTTGAACTCTTGTTCTCCTTACGAGCTTTAGAACTCTTGGAATGAGTGGAAGTGGTGGAAACACGTACACCGACTGGTACACCCATGGAGACACCAGGGCGTCCATTGCCACTGCTTGTGGGTCCATCGACCTGGAACAATAGCTCTGTTATTTCCTTGAACACCTCCGGATGGAGACCTCACTCCCCTGGATGGAGATCATGTCTGCTGAGGAAGTCTGCTTCCCAGTTGTCCACTCCCGGAATGAAGATTGCTGAGAGCACCAACGTGTGTCTTTCTGCCCAGAGGATGATTCTTGTCACCTCTGACAATGCCGCTCTGCTCTTCGTTCCACCCTGTCTGTTTATGTAAGCCACCATTGTTACATTGTCCGACTGTACTTGAATGGCCCGATCTCTTAGAAGATGGGTCGCCTGAAGAAGACCGGTGTAGACGGCTCTTAGTTCCAGGAGGTTGATCGGCAGGCCGGCTTCCAGACTTGACCACCGTCCTTGGAAGGTTTCCCCTTGAGTGACTGCGCCCCAGCCCAAAAGGCTCGCATCCGTGGTTAGAAGGACCCAGTCCCGAACCTGCAGCCTTCCAGAAGGGGAGGCAATTGGAGTCACCAGAGGAGTGAAATCCTGGCCTTTGGTGACAGACGAATTCTCTGGTGCATATGGAGATGAGATCCTGACCACTTGTCCAGGAGATCCAGTTGGAAGGCCCGAGCACGGAACCTCCCGTACTGGAGAGCCTCGTAAGAGGCCACCATCTTTTCCAAAAAGTGAATGCATTGATGAACCGACACCCAGCCTGGCTTCAGGACATCCCGGACCATTTTTTGTATCACCAATGCCTTTTCCTGTGGAAGAAACACCCTCTGCACTTCTGTGTAGAGGATCATCCCCAGAAAAGACAACCTCTGGGTTGGTTCCAAATGTGACTTTGGAAGGTTCAGAATCCAACTGTGGAGTCTGAGTAGGTGGGTTGTGAGAACAATGGACTGCAACAGCTTCTCCTTGGATGATGCCTTTATCAACAGATCGTCCAGATATGGAATGATGTTCACCCCTTGTTTGCAGAGGAGAATAATCATCTCTGCCATCACCTTGGTGAACACGCTCGGTGCTGTTGAGAGGCCTAATGCAGGGCCTGGAACTGGAAATGACAGTCCAGTAATGCGAAACGGAGTTAAGCCTGATGCGGAATGTGGAGGTACGCATCCTTGATATCCAGGGATACCAGGAATTCCCCCTCTTCCAAACCTGATATCACCGCCCGGAGAGACTCCATTTTGAACTTGAACTCCTTTAGAAAGGGGTTCAGTAATTTTAGGTTCAGAATGGGCCTGACCGAACCATCTGGTTTCGGTACCACGTAAAGGTTCGAATAGTAACCTGTGGTTTGCAAATGAGGAGGAACTGGCAAAATGACCTGTGCCTCCACCAACTTCTGGACAGCCTCTTGTAGGACAGTTCTGTCTGCCAGTAGAACTGATTTGAAAAATCGGTGAGAAGGGAGATTCTGAAATTCCAGCCTGTATCCCTGGGACACAATATCTATCACTCAGGGATCCAGGCCGGACGATACCCAGACGTGACTGAACTGTCTGATTCTCGCTCCCACTGGCCCCACCTCCAGGCCGCGCAGTCCACCATCATGCGGAGGACTTTGGCATACCTGAAACAGGCTTTTGTTCCTGGGAACCTGCAGCCGCAGGTTTCTTGGATTTAACTCGACCTCCCCTAAAGAAGGTATTGGATGGGCTTGTTAGGCCGAAAGGACTGTGATGCTGATGAAGAGAAGGATTTCTTCGGAGCAGGTGCAGCTTAGGGAAGAAATGGAGACTTACCCGCTGCAGCCGTGGATATCCACGCATCCAAAGCTTCCTCATAGAGAGCCTGACCTGTGTATGGTAGGGACTCCACACTTTTCCTGGATTCCGCGTCGGCCGACCACTGGCGCAGCCACAGTCCCCGACGAGCTGAAACAGACATGGATAAGATTCCTGCAGCCATGGAACCCAGGTCTTTCATGGATTCTACCATAAAACCTGCTGAATCGTGAATGTTATGCAAAAACAATTCAACATCACCCTTATCCATCGTATCCAAATCCTCAAGTAAAGTGCCTGACCACTTTACTATAGCTTTTGCAATCCATGCACTAGCAATAGTGGGACGTAATATGACACCCGAAGCGGTGTACATTGATTTAAGTGTATTATCAATGTTACGATCAGCCGGCTCCTTTAAGGCGGTAGATCCCGGAACAGATAAAACCACCGTTTTTGAGAGTCTGGACACAGATGCGTCAACAACTGGTGGGTTTTCCCAATTTTTTCTATCCTCCTCAGGGAAAGGGAACGCCACCTGGACCCTTTTAGGGATCTGGAATTTTTTCTCAGGGTTTTCCTATGCTTTCGCAAATATAGCATTTAATTCCTTTGACGCAGGGAAGGTTAGCGAGGCTTTCTTATTTTCAGTGAAAAAAGCCTCCTCAACCTGCTCAGGTGTGGTATCATTAATATTCAACACATCCTTGATAGCCTCTATCATCAATTGCACCCCGTTTGCAAGAGAGGCAGACCCCCGCAACACATCCCCATTACCGTCTGTAGTTGTCAGAATCGCTATCCGTGTCATTTTACATGACATGAACAAGCGCACATTTGTGGGGGTATATAGCGGAGCGTCCTGAGGTACCAGAATTGGGCCATACTGCCATAGAGTTCTGTAATACCTGGATTGCAGATTCATTACTTGCAACCCTGTCTGAAATCTGAGAAATTCAAGATTTGATAGAGGAAAACCACTCAGGTTCCCTTGCTGGAATCTGTGCTAAACCAGTGCTATCCTGATTACATGGAATGGGATCATCCTGGGAGGACATATCCTCCGCAGCATAGCTAAAGGAGACCACCAAACACTCCACACACACACAGGGGAGGGCAGACAGAGTTTTCCCCCCCAAGAATGGCAAGAGAGACACAGAGATTGGAGCCAACCCACACACAGCGCTTCTAACCAAAGGGAGACCCCTTGTCAGCGCTGACTGTGCACCTTAATAGGATACACAGTCGTATTGCAGCCTCCCCCCACTTCTACAACCCCCTGGTACCGTTTACAGATAGCTGGAGTTGCTGTGGAGGGACCTGTTTCTCCTGATCAGCGCTGTGCAGGCAGGAAAATGGCGCTGAACGCTGCTGGGTCCGCTCTGAAGCGAAGCTCCGCCCCCAAAATGGAGCTGTCTTCCCGCTCTTCCACTGATTATACTGGCCTGAGGATTGAGTGCTGGCTGAGATCTGAGGACCCTGACAGGCTTTGGGACCAGTGTAGGATGTAGCGCAGGCTCAGGGCGCCCCTCACAGCGCCGCACCATGTACCGCTGAGCCTCCCGGAGCGCAGTTAATACTGCGCTCCTACCCTGCTGCCGCCATCTTCACACCGACCCCCCTCTTGCTAGGGGGGTCGGTGTCTCACTCGCTACCGATTCTTCAGCTCTGTAAGGGGGTGGCGGCATGCTGCTGGGGCGAGCGAGCTGGGGGCGAGCGATCCCCTGCAGACACAGTGTTGATCGCAGCAGCAAATTTGTTAGCAGTTGGGCAAAACCATGAGGGTCATTCCAACCTGTTCGCACGCAACGGTTCTTCGTTACGGTGTGAACGGGTCGGAAATGCGCATGTGCAGCGGACACATTGCGCACGCGCGTAGTTGCCGGGCCGCAACGCCACCAATGAGAAAAGTGATTGCAGCGGCGATCGCAAGAAGACGGACAGGCGGGAGGCGATCCGGGGTGGATACTCACCGTTTTCCAGGCATGGTGAGTCCAACGCAGGCATGTCCAGGCGTTTGGAGGGCAGATGTCTGACATCACAGCCGGGCCCTTCATCTCTGGATCGCAGCCCTGCCATGCTAAAATACACTCCCCCATAGGCGGCGTCAGGTTGATCGCACGAGAAACAAAAAGTTGCTACGTGCGATCAATTCGGAATGACCCCCAATGTGCACTGCAGGTGTGGCAGATATAACATTTGCAGATAGAGTTAGAATTGGGTGGGTTATTTTGTTTCTATGCAGGATAAATACTGGCTGCTTTATTTTTACACTGCAATTTAGATTTCAGTTTTGAACACACCCCACCCAAATCTAACGCTCCCTGCACATGTTATATCTGCACCCCCTGCAGTGCACATGGGCCCTCATTCCGAGTTGTTCGCTCGCAAGCTGCTTTTAGCAGCATTGCACACGCTAAGCCGCCGCCTACTGGGAGTGAATCTTAGCTTAGCAAAATTGCGAACGAAAGATTCTCAAAATTGCGAATAGAAATTTCTTTGCAGTTTCTGAGTAGCTCGGGACTTACTCTGCCACTGCGATCAGTTCAGTCAGTTTCGTTCCTGGTTTGACGTCACAAACACACCCAGCGTTTGCCAAGACACTCCCCCGTTTCTCCAGCCACACCCGCGTTTTTCCCAGAAACGGTAGCATTTTTTCACACACTCCCATAAAACGGCCAGTTTCCGCCCAGAAACACCCACTTCCTGTCAATCACACAACGATCACCAGAACGAAGAAAAAACCTTGTAATGCCGTGAGTAAAATACCAAACTTCTTAGCAAATTTACTTGGCGCAGTCGCAGTGCGAACATTGGCCCTCATTCCGAGTTGTTCGCTCGTTCTTTTTCATCGCATCGCAGTGAAAATCCGCTTAGTACGCATGCGCAAAGTTCGCACTGCGACTGCGCCAAGTAACTTTACTATGAAGAAAGTATTTTTACTCACGGCTTTTTCTTCGCTCCGGCGATCGTAATGTGATTGACAGGAAATGGGTGTTACTGGGCGGAAACACGGCGTTTTAGGGGCGTGTGGCTGAAAACGCTACCGTTTCCGGAAAAAACGCAGGAGTGGCTGGAGAAACGGTGGGAGTGCCTGGGCGAACGCTGGGTGTGTTTGTGACGTCAACCAGGAACGACAAGCACTGAACTGATCGCACAGGCAGAGTAAGTCTGGAGCTACTCTGAAACTGCGAAGTAGTTTGTAATAGCAATATTGCGAATACATCGGTCGCAATTTTAAGAAGCTAAGATTCACTCCCAGTAGGCGGCGGCTTAGCGTGAGCAACTCTGCTAAATTCGCCTTGCGACCGACCAACTCGGAATGAGGGCCATTGTGCATGCGCAATTAGCGGAAAATCGCTGCGATGCGACGAAAAATACAGAGTGAACAACTCGGAATGACCACCATGGTTTTGCCCAACTGCTAACAAATTTTGTGCAGCGGGGTACACCGGGGTTCCACTGGGATAACATCGGGGGTGTAGAGTTGGATCTTGATCCGAGGAACCAACAGGCTAAAAGTTTTGACTGTTCCCAAGATGCACAGTGTCGCCTCCTCTATAACCCCGCCTCCGTGCACAGGAGCTCAGTTTGTAAGTTGGTGCCTGCAGTGCAGGCAGCTAACAGGGAGGGCTGTGCTAGGCAGCCCTGAAAAGAGCTCTTTTAGAAGACAGAAGACTTCATGGGCCGCAGCACTGACATATCGTGCTGCGGCTCCCTCACCTCCCCCAGTGGCGCTGTATACTCCCGCGCCCTGGTTGCTGAGTACTTACAGCGGAGGGATCCAGTTTCTCTTCAGGCACACACACTGGTCGCTGCTCTCCAGGATCGTGTAGCCGCTTAACAGGGAGGAGGTAAGACGGTCCCACAGGCGGGACCCGCTGAAAACCGCAATCCGCAGTGGACTCTAGGAGACGGGCTGCGCATGCTGGCGTGGACACTGTGGCCGTACAGGGACCACACTAGACCACCAGGGCAAGGTGCACAGGTCGGATTACCTCATAATCCACTTTAATAGGCCCCGCAGTACCCAGTGGTGAAGTCCAGCAACGGGATAAGGCTCTGACCCAGGCGCCATTTACTGCAAATGTTCCCGTCCTGGAGCTGCATCTCTCTGTCTCCCTCACTCCCTGTTACACACATGCTGAGCTGACTCTGGGACTGCTGGACAATGTCTCCTCTGTAAAGCCACCTGCATCATCAGCGCTGTGCATTTACAGGACACATGTATTCTACATGTCATTTAGACAGTATTAGTTAAGAACAAGTGCATTACTACAGGGATAGTTAGTACATGTACCCTGTGATATACATCCAGTCTTTACTGTGCATTGTTATATCTATATACCTATACCCATGCCTTTACTTAGTGGTACAGTTTGTACTTAGTATTGCTAGTCCAGTGCAGTTTTGTTTGTAATAAGTTCTGCATTGTACATGTGACTGTGTGTGCCAATAGGTGCTGTGTGATTTCTATTTCATGTATCTCACACATATTGCTATTCATATATTCTGTACCGAGGGGGGCTAAGTGCATCAGGGTTATCATATAATATAGTGTTTCACAGGATATACTACCTTGGTATTTTTCTCTGTGTTTTACAGTCACCACATACCTCTTAAATCCTCTGTTTGTGCTCTGCTTTGCAGTCACACTATACAGGGGGTATTTTGTCAGGTAATTTGTCTGCTTATTTTGTACTATTTCACCCTTAAGTTATGCTTACATATAGTGATGAGCGTGTTCGGTTCCTCGGAATCCGAACCCCCCCGAACTTCACCCATTTTACACGGTTCCGAGGCGGACTCTAATCTTCCCGCCTTGCTCGGTTAACCCGAGCGTGCCCGAACGTCATCATCCCGCTGTCGGATTCTCGCGAGATTCGTATTCTATATAAGGAGCCGCGCGTCGCTGCCATTTTCACTCGTGCATTGGAGATGATAGGGAGAGGACATGTGCAGCGATCTCTCAGTTGTGTTCAGTGTGCTGCAAATATCTGTGCTCAGTGTGCTTGCAAATATCTGTGCTCAGTGTGCTTGCAAATATCTGTGCTCAGTGTGCTGAAAATATCTACGTTCTCTGCCTGAAAAACGCTCCATATCTGTGCTGCATTGTAGTATATAGTAGGAGGACAGTGCAGAATTTTGCTGACCAGTGACCACCAGAATTATATCAGTACGGTACAGTAGTCCACTGCTCTACCTACCTCTGTGTCGTCAAGTATACTATCCATCCATACCTGTGGTGCATTTAAGTTTTGCGCATTAGAAGGAGGACAGTGCATAATTTTGCTGACCACCAGTATATAATATATAGCAGTACGGTACAGTAGTCCACTGCTCTACCTACCTCTGTGTCGTCAAGTATACTATCCATCCATACCTGTGGTGCATTTAAGTTTTGCGCATTAGTAGGAGGACAGTGCATAATTTTTCTGACCACCAGTATATAATATATAGCAGTACGGTACAGTAGTCCACTGCTCTACCTACCTCTGTGTCGTCAAGTATACTATCCATCCATACCTGTGGTGCATTTAAGTTTTGCACAGTAGTAGGAGGACAGTGCATAATTTTGCTGACCACCAGTATATAATATATAGCAGTACGGTACAGTAGTCCACTGCTCTACCTACCTCTGTGTCGTCAAGTATACTATCCATCCATACCTGTGGTGCATTTTAGTTGTTGTGCGCAGTAGTAGGAGGACAGTGCATAATTTTGCTGACCACCAGTATATAATATATAGCAGTACGGTACAGTAGTCCACTGCTCTACCTACCTCTGTGTCGTCAAGTATACTATCCATCCATACCTGTGGTGCATTTTAATTGTTGTGCGCAGTAGTAGGAGGACAGTGCATAATTTTGCTGACCACCAGTATATAATATATAGCAGTATGGTACAGGAGTCCACTGCTCTACCTACCTCTGTGTCGTCAAGTATACTATCCATCCATACCTGTGGTGCATTTTAATTGTTGTGCGCAGTAGTAGGAGGACAGTGCATAATTTTGCTGACCACCTGTATATAATATATAGCAGTACGGTACAGTAGTCCACTGCTCTACCTACCTCTGTGTCGTCAAGTGTACTATCCATCCATACCTGTGGTGCATTTTAGTTGTTGTGCGCAGTAGTAGGAGGACAGTGCATAATTTTGCTGACCACCAGTATATAATATATAGCAGCATGGTACAGTAGTCCACTGCTCTACCTACCTCTGTGTCATCAAGTATACTATCCATCCATACCTGTGGTGCATTTTAGTTGTTGTGCGCAGTAGTAGGAGGACAGTGCATAATTTTGCTGACCACCAGTATATAATATATAGCAGTAAGGCACAGTAGTCCACTGCTCTACCTACCTCTGTGTCGTCAAGTTTACTATCCATCTATACCTGTGGTGCATTTTAGTTGTTTTGCGCAGTAGTAGGAGGACAGTACATAATTTTGCTGACCACCAGTATATAATATATAGCAGTACGGTACAGTAGTCCTCTGCTCTACCTACCTCTGTCGTCAAGTATACTATCCATCCATACCTGTGGTGCATTTTAGTTGTTGTGCGCAGTAGTAGGAGGACAGTGCATAATTTTGCTGACCACCAGTATATAATATATAGCAGTACGGTACAGTAGTCCACTGCTCTACCTACCTCTGTGTCGTCAAGTATACTATCCATCCATACCTCTGGTGCATTTTAGTTGTTTTGCGCAGTAGTAGGAGGACAGTACATAATTTTGCTGACCACCAGTATATAATATATAGCAGTACGGTACAGTAGTCCACTGCTCTACCTACCTCTGTGTCGTCAAGTATACTATCCATCCATACCTGTGGTGCATTTTAGTTGTTTTGCGCAGTAGTAGGAGGACAGTGCATAATTTTGCTGACCACCAGTATATAATATATAGCAGTACGGTACAGTAGTCCACTGCTCTACATACCTCTGTGTCGTCAAGTATACTATCCATCCATACCTGTGGTGCATTTTAGTTGTTGTGCGCAGTAGTAGGAGGACAGTGCATAATTTTGCTGACCACCAGTATATAATATATAGCAGTACGGTACAGTAGTCCACTGCTCTACCTACCTCTGTGTCGTCAAGTATACTATCCATCCATACCTATGGTGCATTTAAGTTTTGCGCAGTAGTAGGAGGACAGTGCATAATTTTGCTGACCACCAGTATATAATATATAGCAGTACGGTACAGTAGTCCACTGCTCTACCTACCTCTGTGTCGTCAAGTATACTATCCATCCATACCTCTGGTGCATTTTAGTTGTTTTGCACAGTAGTAGGAGGACAGTGCATAATTTTGCTGACCACCAGTATATAATATATAGCAGTACGGTACAGTAGTCCACTGCTCGACCTACCTCTGTGTCGTCAAGTATACTATCCATCCATACCTCTGGTGCATTTTAGTTGTGCGCAGAAGTAGGAGGACAGTGCATAATTTTGCTGACCACCAGTATATAATATAAAGCAGTACGGTACAGTAGTCCACTGCTCTACCTACCTCTGTGTCGTCAAGTATACTTGTCATCCATACCTGTGGTGCATTTTAGTTGTTTTGCGCAGTAGTAGGAGGACAGTGCATAATTTTGCTGACCACCAGTATATAATATATAGCAGTACGGTACAGTAGTCCACTGCTCTACCTACCTCTGTGTCGTCAAGTATACTATCCATCCATACCTGTGGTGCATTTTAGTTGTTGTGCGCAGTAGTAGGAGGACAGTGCATAATTTTGCTGACCACCAGTATATAATATAAAGCAGTACGGTACAGTAGTCCACTGCTCTACCTACCTCTGTGTCGTCAAGTATACTATCCATCCATACCTGTGGTGCATTTTAGTTGTTTTGCGCAGTAGTATGAGGACAGTACATAATTTTGCTGACCACCAGTATATGATTTATAGCAGTACGGTACTGTAGTCCACTGCTCTACCTACCTCTGTGTCGTCAGGTATACTATCCATCCATACCTGTGGTCCATTTAAGTTTTGCGCATTAGTAGGAGGACAGTGCATAATTTTGCTGACCACCAGTATATAATATATAGCAGTACGGTACAGTAGTCCACTGCTCTACCTACCTCTGTGTCGTCAAGTACACTATCCATCCATGACTGTGGTGCATTTTAGTTGTTTTGCGCAGTAGTAGGAGGACAGTGCATAATTTTGCTGACCACCAGTATATAATATATAGCAGCATGGTACAGTAGTCCACTGCTCTACCTACCCCTGTGTCATCAAGTATACTATCCATCCATACCTGTGGTGCATTTTAGTTGTTTTGCGCAGTAGTAGGAGGACAGTGCATAATTTTGCTGACCACCAGTATATATTATAAAGCAGTACGGTACAGTAGTCCACTGCTCTACCTACCTCTGTGTCGTCAAGTATACTATCCATCCATACCTGTGGTGCATTTTAGTTGTTTTGCGCAGTAGTATGAGGACAGTGCATAATTTTGCTGACCACCAGTATATAATATATAGCAGTACGGTACAGTAGTCCACTGCTCTACCTACCTCTGTGTCGTCAGGTATACTATCCATCCATACCTGTGGTCCATTAAAGTTTTGCGCATTAGTAGGAGGACAGTGCATAATTTTGCTGACCACCAGTATATAATATATAGCAGTACGGTACAGTAGTCCACTGCTCTACCTACCTCTGTGTCGTCAAGTACACTATCCATCCATGACTGTGGTGCATTTTAGTTGTTTTGCGCAATAGTAGGAGGACAGTGCATAATTTTGCTGACCACCAGTATATAATATATAGCAGTATGGTACAATAGTCCACTGCTCTACCTACCCCTGTGTCATCAAGTATACTATCCATCCATACCTGTGGAGCATTTTAGTTGTTGTGCGCAGTAGTAGGAGGACAGTGCATAATTTTGCTGACCACCAGTATATAATATATAGCAGTACGGTACAGTAGTCCACTGCTCTACCTACCTCTGTGTCGCCAAGTATACTATCCAGCCATACCTGTGGTGCATTTTAGTTGTTGTGTGCAGTAGTAGGAGGACAGTGCATAATTTTGCTGACCACCAGTATATAATATATAGCAGTACGGTACAGTAGGCCATTGCTATTGATATATTACTGTTATGCACACCAGTGCCAGCAGGAATGTACTGGTGTCTGAACGGTGAGGGATGCAAAACAAATGAACTCACAGACAGACTGGGGAATATGACATTACATACACAGAAGGTGATAGGGTAACAAAATTAACACAAAGTGAACAGAGAAGCTCAAAGGCTAAGAAACTGGGTGTCTCCCTAGTATTAGGAATGCTCAGATGGAAAGAAGCGAGATGTAGTGATTTAATACGTAGAGAACCCGAAATGCTGTTACTAAGGGCAACAGCAAAACCCTAAAGGGTTACCAACGGGTGTGGCAGTAAACTCCTTGGTCAGAGATGGAATAATAGACACAAGGAGAGTCTCCACAATCCTAGTCCTCACTTGCAGTGCACTGGTTCACCTTACTGCCACTAAACTGACACCTGAACACCTTGCACAGTGAGAAAGGATTTTGGCAGGCAAGTCTGAGAATACAGCCGCAAACTTGCTAGGTTCACAGAGTAGCAAAAGAACCCCAGCAGGTTAAACGACTGACTCCAGTCTTACTGCTAGGTCTGGATTGGCAGAGTGTAATACCAAATCCCAAGGCCTATTTGCAGTAAGCAACAAACAAATACAAAGTTTACACAGTACTAGCTAGCTTTCAGGAACTGACTAACCAACAAAGATTCAGCAGCATCTGCCTAACCTGAGAAGAGGGTTTATATAGCAGGTGCTGTCCACGCCCCACTCAGACCTCACAGACTGTGAGCACAAAAACCAGCACCGGATCCCCTGCCGTGCACAGAGCCTGTAACCACTGCACAGCAAAAGACCCGAACCGGAGTATCAGCTACGCTCAGGTTACTCCGCTAGCACTTGTCTCCCGGTTGCCATGACGACGTGGCAGCACAGAGCAGGAGACCCTAACAGTACCCCCCCTCTGACGAGGGGTCAAAGAACCCCTACCACCGGGTTTATCGGGGAACTGCGAGAAGAAAGAGCGTAACAGTCTGGGGGCATGAAGATCACAACTGCGCACCCACGACCGCTCCTCCGGGCCATACCCCTTCCAGTGCACCAAAAATGACAGCCGACCCCGAACCATCTTGGAGTCAAGAATCCTTTCAACAACAAACTCCCTCTGGCCACGTATCAGAAGAGGGGAAGGTCTTCCACTGGAAGAAGGATTACTAATCGCCCGTTTTAAAAGGGAACAATGAAATGTTTTATTGATACCCAAAGAACGGGGTAGATCTAACTGAAATGCCACCGGATTGATAACCCTAGTGATCTTATAAGGACCGATGAACCGGGGGCCTAACTTATGAGATGGCTGTCTCAACTTCAAATTCTTGGTAGACAACCAGACAAAGTCTCCTAATTTGAAGCTGCAGGGTCTTTTCCGCTTATCAAAAACCCTTTTGGTCACTAATGACACAGACACAAGGGCTTTCTTCACTTTCCTCCAAATACCCCTAAGGGCCAAAACCACAGAGGAACCACCAGGCGTGGAGTCCAGGGGGTCAAAAGAATTGGCCTTAGGATGATGCCCATACACACAAAGGAAGGGAGAGATCCCTGTAGCAGAGTGAGCCGCGTTGTTATAGGCAAACTCCGCCATGGACAGATGAGCAACCCAGTCAGTCTGACACTTGGAGACATAACACCTGAGGAACTGCTCCAAGGACTGGTTCACCCTTTCAGTCTGCCCATTAGACTGCGGATGGTAGCCTGATGACAAGCTGACAGAAATCTGGAGATCAGAACAAAATGCCCTCCAGAATTTGGCCACAAACTGGGATCCGCGGTCAGAGACCACATCAAGTGGCAACCCGTGGAGGCGCACAACATGCAGCATAAAAAATTCAGACAGGAGTCTGGCCGATGGCAGCCCAACCAATGGAACGAAGTGCGCCATCTTCGAAAACCTGTCAACGACAACCCAGATGGCTGTCATCCCCGAGGATTTGGGCAAGTCCACCACAAAATCCATTGAAATGTGGGTCCATGGCTTAGATGGAATAGAGAGTGGATGTAATGGGCCAACAGGAACCCCTCTAGGAGTCTTATTTCGGGCACAGATGTCACATGCCCGAACCCACTGATCCACATCCCTAGCCACCGAGGGCCACCACACCGCCCTAGATTGCAACTCCCGAGTTCTGGCAATACCCGGGTGACCTGCCGACTTCTTGCCATGGAATTCCAGGAACACTCGCTGTCTTAACCTAGGAGGCACAAACAAAAGACCTACCGGAAGGTCTGGAGGAGCCTGCTCCTATGCTCTAAGGACTAATGACAAGAGGTCCTGGGTAATGCCCACTTTAATACATGATGGGGACACAATGGGCAATGGCTCCTCGGTGGTCTCCTGGATTGGAGCAAAACTCAGCGAGAGCGCATCAGCCTTGATGTTTTTTGACCCAGGGCGATATGTTATCAAAAAATTAAAGCGAGCAAAAAACAAAGCCCATCGTGCCTGCCTGGCATTGAGGCGCTTCGCTGACTCTAAATATGCCAAATTCTTATAGTCGGTGAGAATTGAGACCACAAACTTAGCCCCCTCAAGCCAGTGTCTCCACTCCTCGAGTGCATCCTTAATAGCCAACAATTCCCGGTTACCCACATCATAATTCATCTCAGCAGGCGAAACTTTATGGGAAAAGTAAGCACAGGGATGAAGGCGATTATCAGACACCCCCATCTGAGAGAGCACTGCCCCAATACCCATCTCAGAGGCATCCACCTCCACCACAAAAGGACGCTCTGGATCTGGGTGTCGCAGCACCTTGGCCGAGACAAATGCCCTTTTGAGACGGGCAAAAGCCGCTTTGGCCTCACAAGACCAGTGAGCAACATCCGCCCCTTTCTTAGTGAGTGCCACCAAGGGCGCCACTATAGACGAAAATCCAGCGATAAATCGTCTATAAAAATTCGCAAAGCCCAGAAAACGCTGAAGCGCCTTCAAACTAGTGGGCTGCACCCAATCCAGGACTGCCTGTACCTTGGAACCCTCCATTTGGAAACCTTCTGGGGAGATAATATATCCTAGAAATGCGATTTGCTGAACTTCAAATTCGCACTTCTCCAGCTTCGCCCCAAGCCGGTGGTCTCTGAGTTTCTGGAGGACTAAGCGTACATGCTTCCGATGTTCCTCCAGGGAATGGGAGAAGATTAGGATGTCATCTAAGTATACAACTAAGAATCTATCCAAATATTCCCTGAGCACATCGTTCATGAAGTCCTGGAAGACTGCCGGGGCATTACAGAGCCCAAAAGGCATCACCAAATATTCGTAATGCCCTGAGTGGGTATTAAAGGCAGTCTTCCATTCATCCCCCTCTCTTATTCGGATTAGATTGTACGCACCGCGTAGGTCAATCTTAGAAAAAATGGTGGCAGTACGAAGCTGGTCAAACAAGACCGAAATGAGAGGCAGTGGGTATGAGTTTTTAATCGTGATACGGTTCAATTCCCTGAAGTCGATGCAGGGTCGCAATGAACCGTCCTTTTTACCCACGAAGAAGAACCCCGACCCAACTGGAGACTGTGAAGGTCTGATAAATCCCTTAGCCAAGTTCTCCTGAATGTACTCTGCCATAGCCTGAGTCTCAGGACGTGACAGGGAGTACAACCTGCTCTTGGGAAGCTTAGCATTCGGCAACAAATCAATGGCACAGTCATAGGGGCGATGGGGAGGTAGTACCTCTGCAACTCTTTTGGAGAACACGTCCGCAAAATCTGCATAACATCCTGGCAAACTTAGCTGCGAAAGCCTGACTGGAAGGCTCAAGCAACTCCTGAAACAATCAGTACCCCAACTAAGAATCTCCCCAGAGACCCAGTCAAATTGAGGATTGTGGGCCCTTAACCAGGGTAACCCCAACACCAATGGGGCAAAAGTACAGACAGTCACATAAAAGGACAATTTTTCAGAGTGTGTGGCTCCAATAAACAAAGAAATCTGGCTAGTGCAAGAGGTAATTTTACCCTGGGATAATGGTTCCCCGTTTAACCCACAAATCTCAATTTCCGATGCCAAGGGTACTAAGGGAACAGAGTGTTTCAGGGCGAATTGGCGGTCCATAAAAACCCCGTCGGCCCCACTGTCCACAAAGGCCTCAGTCTTGACAGTTTGACCGAGGATCTTCAAGGTCACCGGAATGATAAAAGTCTTCTTGGGAAATTCTGACTTCTGGCCTGACAGGATATTTCCCATCACCCTCAGGCCCTGAAGTTTTCCGGCTTTTCTGGGCATGATACTACCACATGACCTTTATTCCCACAGTACAAACATAACCCCTGCTGTCTCCTCCGCGTCTTCTCACGCGAGGAGAGGCGGGTAGCCCCAATCTGCATAGGCTCCTCGGAAAATTCCTCAGAGTCTGAGGTTCCCTTGGGAAAGAAGGAAACCTCGGTCTCCCTTTCAAGCCTGCGCTCTCTCAGCCGTCTATCCACCCGAATGGATAACTGCATGAGCTGATCCAAGCTATCAGGCAAGGGATATTGTACCAGTTGGTCTTTTAACTGGTTAGAAAGACTTCATCGGTACTGGTGTCTCAGGGCTGGGTCATTCCACTGGGTATCATGGGCCAACCTCCGAAACTCCGTACAATAAACCTCAACTGGCCTTCGCCCTTGCTTAAGGATCGAAATCTGAGCCTCGGCTGAGGCTGTCTTGTCAGGGTCATCATACAACATGCCCAGTGCCGTAAAAAAAGCATCAACACTTTTAAGCGACGGACAGTCAGGCTGCAACCCATATGCCCAGACCTGTGGGTCTCCTTGTAGCAAGGAAATCACTATGCCCACCCGCTGAATCTCCGACCCAGAAGACTGAGGCCTAAGCTGGAAATATAGCTTGCAGCTCTCCTTGAAACAAAAGAACTGCGAGCGATCTCCAGAAAAACGATCCGGGAGATTTACTTTCGGCTCCTTAACCCCTGAAGGTACTGCTGCTGCAGGAGCTCCGCCAGCGGCCTGTGAGGTGTGCATTTTAATGGACAAATCATTAAATTGTCGAGTCAGGACCTGCACCTGATCGACCACCTGTTGCAAAGTATTTTGAGGGGTATGCTCCATATTCCCACAAAATTTCAACAGGAGTATTAGGCTGCTGAATATGTTATGCACACCAGTGCCAGCAGGAATGTACTGGTGTCGGAACGGTGAGGGATGCAAAACAAATGAACTCACAGACAGACTGGGGAATATGACATTACATACACAGAAGGTGATAGGGTAACAAAATAAACACAAAGTGAACAGAGAAGCTCAAAGGCTAAGAAACTGGGTGTCTCCCTAGTATTAGGAATGCTCAGATGGAAAGAAGCGAGATGTAGTGATTTAATACGTAGAGAACCCGAAATGCTGTTGCTAAGGGCAACAGCAAAACCCTAAAGGGTTACCAACGGGTGTGGCAGTAAACTCCTTGGTCAGAGATGGAATAATAGACACAAGGAGAGTCTCCACAATCCTAGTCCTCACTTGCAGTGCACTGGTTCAGCTTACTGCCACTAAACTGACACCTGAACACCTTGCACAGTGAGAAAGGATTTTGGCAGGCAAGTCTGAGAATACAGCCGCAAACTTGCTAGGTTCACAGAGTAGCAAAAGAACCCCAGCAGGTTAAACGACTGACTCCAGTCTTACTGCTAGGTCTGGATTGGCAGATTGTAATACCAAATCCCAAGGCCTATTTGCAGTAAGCAACAAACAAATACAAAGTTTACACAGTACTAGCAAGCTTTCAGGAACTGACTAACCAACAAAGATTCAGCAGCATCTGCCTAACCTAAGAAGAGGGTTTATATAGCAGGTGCTGTCCACGCCCCACTCAGACCTCACAGACTGTGAGCACAAAAACCAGCACCGGATCCCCTGCCGTGCACAGAGCCTGTAACCACTGCACAGCAAAAGACCCGAACCGGAGTATCAGCTACGCTCAGGTTACTCCGCTAGCACTTGTCTCCCGGTTGCCATGACGACGTGGCAGCACAGAGCAGGAGACCCTAACAATTACTGGCATATAATTACACACATTAAAAAATGGAGAACAAAAATGTGGAGGGTAAAATAGGGAAAGATCAAGATCCACTTCCACCTCGTGCTGAAGCTGCTGCCACTAGTCATGGCAGAGACGATGAAATGTCATCAACGTCGTCTGCCAAGGCCGATGCCCAATGTCATAGTAGAGAGCATGTCAAATCCAAAAAACAAAAGTTCAGTAAAATGACCCAAAAATCTAAATTAAAAGCGTCTGAGGAGAAGCGTAAACTTGCCAATATGCCATTTACGACACGGAGTGGCAAGGAACGGCTGAGACCCTGGCCTATGTTCATGGCTAGTGGTTCAGATTCACATGAGGATGGAAGCACTCATCCTCTCGCTAGAAAAATGAAAAGACTTAAGCTGGCAAAAGCACAACAAAGAACTGTGCATTCTTCTAAATCACAAATCCCCAAGGAGAGTCCAATTGTGTCGGTTGCGATGCCTGACCTTCCCAACACTGGACGGGAAGAGGTGGCGCCTTCCACCATTTGCATGCCCCCTGCAAGTGCTGGAAGGAGCACCTGCAGTCCAGTTCCTGATAGTCAAATTGAAGATGTCACTGTTGAAGTACACCAGGATGAGGATATGGGTGTTGCTGGCGCTGAGGAGGAAATTGACAAGGAGGATTCTGATGGTGAGGTGGTTTGTTTAAATCAGGCACCCGGGGAGACACCTGTTGTTCGTGGGACGAATATGGCCATTGACATGCCTGGTCAAATTACAAAAAAAAATCACCTCTTCGGTGTGGAATTATTTCAAAAGAAATGCGGACAACTGGTGTCAAGCCCTGTGTTGCCTTTGTCAAGCTGCAATAAGTAGGGGTAAGGACGTTAACCACCTAGGAACATCCTCCCTTATACGTCACCTGGAGCGCATTCATCAGAAGTCATTGACAAGTTCAAAAACTTTGGGTGACAGCGGAAGCAGTCCACTGCCAACTAAATCCCTTCCTCTTGTAACCAAGCTCCTGCAAACCACACCACCAACTCTTAGACAGGAAAGCCAATAGTCCTGCAGGCCATGTCACTGTCAAGTCTGACGAGTCCTCTCCTGCCTGGGATTCCTCCGATGCATCCTTGCTGCTGGCGCTGCTGTTGTTGCTGCTGGGAGTCGATCGTCATCCCAGAGGGGAAGTCGGAAGACCACTTGTACTACTTCCAGTAAGCAATTAACTGTCCAACAGTCCTTTGCGAGGATGATGAAATATCACAGCAGTCATACTGCTGCAAAGCGGATAACTCAGGCCTTGGCAGCCTGGGTGGTGTTAAACGTGTTTCCGGTATCCACCGTTAATTCACAGGAAACTAGAGATTTGCTCGAGGTACACAGACCTCAGAAAGAGTCACCAGTGTCCTAAAAAATGCAGTTTTACCCAATGTCCACTTAACCACGGACATGTGGACAAGTGGAGCAGGGCAGACTAAGGACTATATGACTGTGACAGCCCACTGGGTAGATGTATTGCCTCCCGCAGCAAGAACAGCAGCGGCGGCACCAGTAGCAGCATCTCGCAAACGCCAACTCGTTCCTAGGCAGGCTATGCTTTGTATCACCGCTTTCCATAAGAGGCACACAGCTGACAACCTCTTACGGAAACTGAGGAATATCATCGCAGAATGGCTAACCCCAATTGGACTCTCCTGGGGATTTGTGACATCGGACAACGCCACCAATATTGTGTGTGCATTACATGTGGGCAAATTCCATCACGTCCCATGTTTTGCACATACATTGAATTTGGTGGTGCAGAATTATTTAAAAAACGACAGGGGCGTGCAAGAGATGCTGTCGGTGGCCCGAAGAATTGCGGGCCACTTTCGGCATTCAGCCACCGCGTGCCGAAGACTGGAGCACCAGCAAACACTCCTGAACCTGCCCTGCCATCATCTGAAGCAAGAGGTGGTAACGAGGTGGAATTCAACCCTCTATATGCTTCAGAGGATGGAGGAGCAGCAAAAGGCCATTCAAGCCTATACAGCTACCTACGATATAGGCAAAGGAGGGGGAATGCACCTGACTCAAGCGCAGTGGAGAATGATTTCATTGTTGTGCAAGGTTCTGCAACCCTTTGAACTTGCCACACGTGAAGTCAGTTCAGACACTGCCAGCCTGAGTTAGGTCATTCCCCTCATCAGGCTTTTGCAGAAGAAGCTGGAGAGATTGAAGGAGGAGCTAAAACAGAGCGATTCCGCTAGGCATGTGGGACTTGTGGATGGAGCCCTTAATTCGCTTAACCAGGATTCACGGGTGGTCAATCTGTTGAAATCAGAGCACTACATTTTGGCCACCGTGCTCGATCCTAGATTTAAAACATACGTTGGATCTCTCTTTCCGGCAGACACAAGTCTGCAGAGGTTCAAAGACCTGCTGGTGAGAAAATTGTCAAGTCAAGCGGAACGTGACCTGTCAACAGCTCCTCCTTCACATTCTCCCGCAACTGGGGCTGCGAGGAAAAGGCTAAGAATTCCGAGCCCACCCGCTGGCGGTGATGCAGGGCAGTCTGGAGCGAGTGCTGACATCTGGTCCGGACTGAAGGACCTGCCAACGATTACTGACATGTCGTCTACTGTCACTGCATATGGGGGGTCATTCCGAGTTGTTCGCTCGTTATTTTTTTGTCGCAACGGAGCGATTAGTCGCTAATGCGCATGCGCAATGTCCGCAGTGCGACTGCGCCAAGTAAATTTGCTATGCAGTTAGGATTTTTACTCACGGCATTACGAGGTTTTTTCTTCGTTCTGGTGATCGTAATGTGATTGACAGGAAGTGGGTGTTTCTGGGCGGAAACTGGCCGTTTTATGGGAGTGTGTGAAAAAACGCTACCGTTTCTGGGAAAAACGCGGGAGTGGCTGGAGAAACGGAGGAGTGTCTGGGCGAACGCTGGGTGTGTTTGTGACGTCAAACCAGGAACGACAAGCACTGAACTGATCGCACTGGCAGAGTAAGTCTCGAGCTACTCAGAAACTGCACAGAGAAGTCTTTTCGCAATATTGCGAATCTTTCGTTCGCAATTTTGATAAGCTAAGATTCACTCCCAGTAGGCGGCGGCTTAGCGTGTGCAAAGCTGCTAAAAGCAGCTTGCGAGCGAACAACTCGGAATGACCACCATGATTCTGTCACCATTGAAAGAATGGTGGAGGATTATATGAGTGACTGCATCCAAGTAGGCACGTCAGACAGTCCGTACGTATACTGGCAGGAAAAAGAGGCAATTTGGAGGCCCTTGCACAAACTGGCTTTATTTTACCTAAGTTGCCCCCCCTCCAGTGTGTACTCCGAAAGAGTGTTTAGTGTAGCCGCTCACCTTGTCAGCAATCGGCGTACGAGGTTACTTCCAGAAAATGTGGAGAAGATGATGTTCATCAAAATGAATTATAATCAATTCCTCCGTGGAGACATTCACCAGAAATTGCCTCCAGAGAGTACACAGGGACCTGAGATGGTGGATTCCAGTGGGGACGAATTAATAATCTGTGAGGAGGGGGATGTACACAGTGAAAGGGGTGAGGAATCGGACGATGAGAAGGAGGTGGACATCTTGCCTCTGTAGAGTCAGTTTGTGCAAGGAGAGATTGATTGCTTCTTTTTTGGTGGGGGCCCAAACCAACCAGTCATTTCAGTCACAGTCATGTGGCAGACCCTGTCGCTGAAATGATGGGTTTGTTAAAGTGTGCATGTCCTGTTTATAAAACATAAGGGTGGGTGGGAGGGCCAAAGGACAATTCCATCTTGCACCTCTTTTTTTCTTTAATTTATCTTTGCATCATGTGCTGTTTGGGGACTATTTGTTGAAGTGCCATCCTGTCTGACACTGCAGTGCCTCTCCTAGATGGGCCAGTTGTTTGTGTCGGCCACTTGGGTCGCTTAGCTTAACCATCCAACGACCTTGATGCACTTCTTTTTTTCTTTGCATCATGTGCTGTTTGGGGACTATTTTTTAAATCTGCCATCCTGTCTGACACTGCAGTGCCACTCCTAGATGGACCAGGTGTTTGTGTCGGCCACTTGGGTCGCTTAGCTTAGTCACACAGCGACCTTGGTGCACCTCTTTTTTTCTTTGCATCATGTGCTGTTTGGGGACTATTTTTTGAAGTGCCATCCTGTCTGACACTGCAGTGCCACTCCTAGATGGGCCAGGTGTTTGTGTCGGCCACTTGGGTCGCCTAGCTTAGCCACACAGCTACCTCATTGCACCTCTTTTTTTCTTTGCATAATGTGCTGTTTGGGGACTATTCTTTAAATCTGCCATCCTGTCTGACACTGCAGTGCCACTCCTAGATGGGCCAGGTGTTTGTGTCGGCCACTTGGGTCGCTTAGCTTAGTCACACAGCGACCTTGGTGCACCTCTTTTTTTCTTTGCATCATGTGCTGTTTGGGGACTATTTTTTGAAGTGCCATCCTGTCTGACACTGCAGTGCCACTCCTACATGGGCCAGGTGTTTGTGTCAGCCACTTGGGTTGCTTAGCTTAGTCATTCAGCGACCTCGGTGCAAATTTTAGGATTAAAAATAATATTGTGAGGTGTGAGGTGTTCAGAATAGACTGTAAATGAGTGGAAATTATGGTTATTGAGGTCAATAATGCTATGGGATCGAAATGACACCCACATTCTATGATTTAAGCTGTTTTTGAGGGATTTTTGTAAAAAAACACCCAAATCCAAAACACACCCGAATCCGACAAAAAATTTTCAGGGAGGTTTTGCCAAAACGCGTCCGAATCCAAAACACGGCCGCGGAACCGAATCCAAAACCAAAACACAAAATCTGAAAAATGTCCGGTGCACATCACTACTTACATATAATGTCTGCTAAACAGGGTGGTAGATCCATAGCTGATCCAGCATCGTGCAGTGCTGACACCACGGATTGCTCCGAGGAAAACATAGCAGCTGGGGGTTCAGGTACTGGGGGTTCTATACCCCATGGTCAGTCTGCAGCAACGGGGGCAAATCAAGACCCAACTTGGGCTGCTTTCTCTAAATTACTGACTACGCCCCCTATGGGACCGCCTGTGCCTTTACAGCCACATATTGTCCCTGCAGTTAATCCGCCATGGGCAGATACACTGTCCTCTCAATCACAGCAATTAAATCAGTCTCTGGCTAAGCAAAATCCTGACTCTCGCCCGTCCAAGATCAAGGGCTCATCTAAACGTGCCATTACTTCCTCACAATCCACACATGTTTCGGATACCTCATCCGATGAAGATGGCGCTTACACTGACCCTTCTGATACTGATGCAGATGCTTCTGATGGGGAATCTCTGACACAAGTGGATGTTCCTGACCAGGGGCGGATCCAGAACAAAATGACAAGGGGGGCACCACAATAGGGGAAGGAAGGGGGGGTTCGGCACATGTGCTCCTGTGAAAAGGGTGTGGCATTGTAACAAGGGGTTTGGCCTCACAGAGAATGCCATACCCATGCGTCACGCCCTCGTTTTCATCACGCTGGGGGCATGGAGTACTAGGGCAGTGGGTGACAGGATGAGAGTGCGGGGACGGTGAGTGAGCAGGGACAGGCCTGGTAGGGGACAAGGCGATGTGCGGGGACAGGCCTGGTAGGGGACAGGGTGAGTGTGCGGGGACAGGCCTGGTAGGGACAAGGCAATGTGCGGGGACAGGCCTGGTAGGAGACAGGGCAAGTGTGCGGGGACAGGGTGAGTCTGTGGGGACAGGCCTGGTAGGGGACAGGGCAAGTGTGCAGGGACAGGCCTGGTACGGGACAGGGTGAGTGTGAGGGGACAGGGCAAGTGTGCGGGGACAGGTCTGGTAGGGGACAGGGCAAGTGTGTTTTTAGTTACAGCGTCCCTTTCTGTAATTATTTTTGTTATAGTCCCCATTTTTGTTGGAGTGGTCCACCTGCTTTTGTTTTTTCTTATAGTGCTCCTCCTTTTCTGTTTTTTGTTATATACCCCTCAGCTCCTGCCAGTGTGTTTTTAATATAGTGCCCTCTGTCAGGGGCGTCAGAATGATTTCACGCTGGGGGGGGCAAGTTTGAATTTCATTCTGGCACCCCTGCTGTGGTGCCGATCTCCTCTCCTTCAAACACCCCCCCCTCCCTCCCCTCCGCTTCCGCTGTGGTGCTGGTCGCTCTCCTTCAGTGCGGGGGGCGCTTACCTCTGCATCCCCGTGGGCGGCATCCAAAGCAGGGTGCGGTGTCCCCTCCTCTGTAATACCCAGCTGTCTCCTCAATGGTGATGCATTACTGGGAGAAGGCGTGGCCCACAGCCATGCCTCCTCCCAGTAATACATCACCAATTGAGAGACAGCCGGCTAGTACAGAAAGGGGCGACGCATCATGTTTGGGGGGGGGGGTGTCAAGCTGCCCCCCCCCCGTTCCGACGCCTATGCCCTCTGTTCCCCGTCCTGTTTTCAGCATCTACCTGTCCCCTGACGTCCACCCACCTCACAGCAGCAAAGCCTGCTTTCTTCTCCCGGCTCCCCTGTCAGGCTGTGGCAGTGTCGCATCCTGATTACAGCAGATTTGCGACGTTGCCGGGAGCCGGGACTGGCGCTGCTGTAAGGGACACGGAGGCAATGCACGCTAACACAGCTGGCTACGCACCCTGTTACTGTATGGTATCAGTGGCAAACGCAGGATTTTCATGGGGGGGGGTTTCCGTACGTGTGTGTGTTTGTAATTGAGCAGCCAGCACACTGCACAAGCTGTGTGTGTGTGTGTGTGTGTGTATGTATACATATATATATATATATATATACACACACACACACACACACAACATCTGTACATAGACATACACACACATACTGTACACAGCATACATGCGTACACAGTTTACATGCACACATCATACACACACAGTATACATGCACACAGCATACTATACATACACACACTGTACATACATATACACAGTATATATGCACACAGCATACACACACACACACACACACACACACACACACACACACTATACATGCACACAGCATGCTGTACATACATACACACACACACACAGTATACATGCACACACAGTACACATGCATACAGCATATATACATAGTTACACACACACACACACACACACACACACACACACACTATACATTTACATAGCAATACACACACTCATTAACAGTAAACAGAACCCCCTCCTCACCTTATACTACTCACAAACTACAATGGGAGCCGAAGACAGCAGCCACTGCCTCACGTAGCTCTGTCTCATGGCCCCTTGAACTGCCTGAGAGGAGCTGCGTGCTTCCGCTGCAGCTCCCCCTACAGGCAGCCACCAGCGGCAGCAGCAGCAGCCAGGTTCTCACTGTCACTCGGACAGTGTAAGGAGCAGGGAGCTGCTTAAAAAGCTTCTCCTCGTTAAAAAAAAATAAATCGGACGGCAGCGACAATGGATCGGAGGCCAGGGGGGGTTTCTAGGTACTCGGAACCCCCCCCCCCCCCCTGCGTGCGCGTATGGGTATGGCTCTGGGCAATCATAGCTGCACATGGGAGGTGCAGCTAAAATGAAAGTTAAAAAGAAATCTTCCTTCTAAACGTGCCTGGGTGCCTCGTTATCCTCTCGCTGCAAAGTTGAGTAAAAATTGGGAAACACCTCCGCCGGTGGATTCACAAGTCGCGCGTCTGGTGGTGATCTCTGCTCTGCCTGTCACTACTGTCACCTCACTGAAGGAACCGACGGATAAGCGCGTGGAGGGTTGCTTGAAGTCCATTTACACTCTTGAAAGAGCTGTGCATAGGCCCACTATTGCTGCTTCTTGGGCGGCAAAAGCTATTGAAGCCTGGGTTCAGGAAATTGAAGTGGAACTACCATCGGATTTTCTTGATAATGCTAGACAGTGTCTTTCATATATTAGTACAGCCTCTCATTACATTCAGGAGGCAGCATCTGATGCAGGTGTCCTGGCGGCCAAGGCATCTACTACGTCCATTCTGGCTCACCGAATTCTCTGGATGTGGTCCTGGTCTGTAGATCTGGACTCTAAAAAGACATTGGAGATGATCCCTTTTAAGGGAAACATTCTTTTTGGGGAAGATCTCAACAAGATTGTTGCTGACTTGGCATCAGCTAAGACTGCATGTCTGCCTAGTACTTCTCCTTCGGCTCCGAAGGCTAAGAGTACTTCCTTTAATTCCTTTCGACCTCCAGGTAAACCAAAGGGTCAGGCATACCCGAAACAGGCTCGCACATCCAAAACCTCTAAGCCCAAACCTAAATGTGCCTGGGCTGCCTGTCAGCCTGCTTCCAAAACAGACAAGCCTGCTGCATGACGGGGTGGACCTCCCCCTGGGGTTCCCAGGTGGGAGGCCGACTTCAGGATAGCTGGGACTCAGCTGCAATTCGTAAATACCGGACTGAAGACAACAAAGCAATGACAACTAGGAGGTGCTTCTTCAAGGTATTTATACCTCTGAGTCTCTGATCATTGGCCTTTGAAGTCAAAGGCCAATGACTCCTGATTGGCTTCTGACTGATCAGCTGGTTCAGCACTATTCCCAACCGATGTAACTTCCTGTTATGTTCCATTGGTGCTCCACAGTCACATGACAAGAACAAAGATGGTGCCGACTCCACGTGGAACACCAATCACTGCAACCACTGCAAGTGGTGATGAACCATGGCCTGAGGCTGCTAGTGGAGACAGTGCCGAAGGAGAAGTACTAGGCAGACATGCAGTCTTAGCTGATGCCAAGTCAGCAACAATCTTGTTGAGATCTTCCCCAAAAAGAATGTTTCCCTTAAAAGGGATCATCTGCCGTATCTGGACGACTTGTTGATCCTGGCGAACTCTCCAGAGGTTCTCCCCTGTCATCTGGAACTGACGGTCCAATTCCTGCAAGCCCACTGGTGGCTCATTAACTGGAACAAATCTTCCCTGGTCCCTGCTCAGAGTATGGTGCACCTGGGAGCGTTGTTTTTGGAGAAGGTCCTGAAACTTCAGGACAAGATAAGATGCTTCCTCTCTCGCCCACATGTGTCGGTACACTCGGTGATGCAAGTACTAGGCTTCATGGTGTCGGCTTTCGACATGGTAGAGTACGCTCAGTTTAATTCCCGCCCTCTTCAGCAGTTGATACTCTCCAAGTGGGACGGCCTGCCTCACAGGATCAGGACTCCCATGATCTCCTTGACTCCAGAGGTCCGCTTGTCACTGAGCTGGTGGCTAAAGGACCAGCAACTGAGCAGGGATCGTCCCTCCTGGATCTCCAACTGGGTCCTTCTGATGACGGATGCCAGTCTGTGGGGCTGGGGAGAGGTGTTGGAGCAACACTCTCTTCAGGGTCGGTGGACCAGGGAGGAATCTCTCCTCCCGATAAACATTCTGGAATTGCGGGCAGTGTTCAATGTGTTGACACTAGCCATGCCTCTAGTACAGAACAGGCATGTTCAAGTACAGTCGGACAACGCCACAACGGTGGCGTACATAAATCATCATGGCGGCACTTGAAGCCGCATGGCAATAATGAAGTTTAAAAAATCCTTTGTTGGGCGGAACGCCATCTGCCAGCCATATTGGCAGTGTTCATTCCGGGAGTCCTCATCTGGGAAGCGGACTTCCTCACTCGTCAGGACGTACACGCCGGAGAGTGGAGCCTTCATCCGGAAGTCTTTCAACTCCTAGTGGACAAGTGGGGCCTACCAGATGTAGACCTGATGGCGTCTCGACACAATCACAAGGTTCCGGTCTTCGGAGCAAGGACAAGGGATCCTCAAGCAGCTTTTGTGGACGCACTGGCAATTCCATGGAACTTTCGGCTGCCGTACGTGTTCCCTCCGGTGTCACTTCTGACCAGTATGATAAGGAAGTTCAAGCAAGAAGGATTAATTCTACTTCTAATTGCTCCAGCATGGCCCAGACGGCATTGGTTCTCAGACCTGTAGGGTCTCTCGATAGTGCGTCCTCTTCTACTTCCACAGCACCCAGACCTCCTCGTTCAGGGCCCTTGTGTATACTAGGATTTGGCCCGGCTGGCTTTGACGGCGTGGCTCTTGAAGCTTCTGTACTAAGGGCCAAAGGATTTTCTTAGGCGGTCGTTCAAACTATGTTGAAGGCCCGTAATCCGGCGTCTGCTCGGATTTATTATAGGGTCTGGAATTCTTACTTCGCCTGGTGTGCGACTAACCATTATGATGCATATAAGTTCAGTACTGCCAAGCTTTTTGCTCTCCTGCAACAGGACCTGGACTTAGGCCTTCGTCTGGCCTCCCTCAAGGTTCATATTTCTGCCTTGTCGATATGTTTCAGAGAAAAATTGCGACTGCCTGATGTTCATACATTCACACAGGGTGTTTTACGAATTCAGCCTCCCTATGTCCCGCCTGTGGCTCCTTGGGATGTGTCGATTGTTCTAGACGCCTTACAAGAGTCTCCGTTTAAACCTCTTGAGTCTGTGGACCTTAAGTGGCTTACTCTTAAGGTCTTGTTCTTGCTGGCTATTGCCTCTCATAGACGGGTTTCAGACTTGGGTGCCTTGTCCTGTAGGTCTCCCTTTCTGATTATTTACCGTGACCGGGCGATTCTTAGAACTCGTCCTAGTTATTTGCCTAAGGTGGTGTCGTCTTTCCACCTTAACCAGGCAATTGTGGTTCCGGCATCTACCTCTCCAGGTTTATGTGGTCTTTGGATGTGGTATGGGCTATCGGTATTTATGTGAAGAGAACAGCTTCTCTTAGGAGAACTGATTCCCTCCTTGTCCTTTTTGGTTTTCACAAACGTGGCTGGCCTGCCAATAAGCAGACCTTGGCCAGATGGATTAGAATGGAGATTGCACATGCTTATGTACAGGCTGGTCTTCCAGCTCCTGCTACCATCAAAGCCCATTCTACTCGGTCTGTTGGACCTTCTTGGGCGGCCCAACGTGGTGCAACCCTTGAACAATTGTGCAAGGCGGCTATATGGTCCTCAGTGAACACGTTCATGCCTTCGATACTGCCGCCTCCCAGGATGCCTCCTTTGGACGCCGGGTTTTTGTGCCCACTACAGTGCGTCCCCTCCCATGAGGAACTGCTTTAGGACATCCCCGATGTTATCCCTGTGGAACCCCAGTGTACACCGCTGCAGAAAAGGAGATTTATGGTAAGAACTTACCTTTGTTAAATCTCTTTCTGCGAGGTACACTGGGTTCCACAGGGCACCCACCCTGATGCATTTAGCTTCCTTGGGTTTGTATGGCATTAGCCGCTGGTACCTTCTCCTGTCGCGAGAATGTGGTATATGTGGCTACTAACTGTTGTTGTCTCTTTTACCTGCTACTGCATTGGACTGGTTAACAAAACTTAGCTCCTGTGCACGGAGGCGGGGTTATAGAGGAGGCGGTGCTGTGCATCTTGGGAACAGTCAAAGTTTTTAGCATGTTGGTGCCTCGGATCAAGATCCAACTGTACACCCCCGATGTTATCCCTGTGGAACCTAGTGTACCTCGCAGAAAGAGATTTAATAAAGCTAAGTTCTTACCATAAATCTCCTTTCAGCTGCGAGCAACTCTGAATTAGGCCCTAAGAACAGTACACTTTGGGCTAGTATAGAATATGGGAAGGCAAGGCACCAATATGCTGTTTCAGATGGAGGCACTGGACTCTGGGATAGCTTTGTGGGAGCTTGAGAATTCCAATATGTGCTCTGGCGGTGGGTATTGACAAGCAAATCTGTGGTAGACACTCCAGCAATAGGCTACCTTAGCAATGTAACAGACAGCAGTGGTACAAGTATCTAAGGATGGCGAGGTATCCGGTTGATAGATAGACATTGTCTAGTTAGACAGTCAATAGATAGACACCATATGTTAGACAGCCATTAGGTTGACAGGGGCAAAAGGTCGACAGGGGCAAAAGTTTGACAGGGTCATAAGGTCAACATGAAAATGGTAGACATAACAAAAGTTCGACAGGGTCAAAAGGTCGACATGAAAATGGTTGACATAAAAAAGGAAGACAGTTTTTTTAAAATGTACATGTTTTTGGACTATTTCATACCTTCTCTATCCATGTCAGCACAGAGTTAGTTATAAACCTTGTGGCGAGCGTAGCGAGCCACCCAGCCCGAAGCATGGCGAGCAGATGCCTTTCTACAATTGGGGGTCCCAGATGACAAAACTATCCACACAAACTACAAAAATGCAACAAAAAAATGGTGTCTACCTCTTTTGTGTTGACCATTTTTTAAGTCGACCTTTTGACCCTGTCGACCTTTTGGCCATGTCGAAATTTTGTACAGTCGACCTTTTTCATGTCGACCCTTTTCCCCTGTCAACCTAATGTCTATCTAACATGTGGTGTCTATCTATTGACTGTCTAACTAGACACTGTCTATCTATCATCTCACACCCGGATGGCGATAGTGTGTGTGTGGAAGGGGGGTGGGTAATGTTAGAAAAGGTATTTATTAATACAATAAAGCACTTTTTAAAAAAAAGAAAATGACCAAAACAACAACCTTTTTTCTATAAATCTTCTGGAAACCAAAGTTTTGCCCTCTCATATATGTCTCATGCAGGCCCGGCGACAGGGGGGGGTCAAAGGGAACAGCTATACCGGGCCCCATGGTTCAGAGGGGCTGGGGTGGGGTGCTAGGAATGCAGCATGGAGTCATTGGGTAGAGACAGACTGTGGGGTGTGTGGGAGGAAGGAGAGAGGGAGACACAGACTGTGGTGTTTGTGGGGGAGAAAGGAGAGATATACATAATTATATATTTGTGTATATATATATATATATATATATTAACAGTTTTGCGCAGCAAATTCAATTGCTATATATATATATATATATATATATATATATATATACTGTAGTATAAAATCTGAGGGGGCCCCAGAGATATTACTGTATGGGACTCCAAGATTTCTGTTGCCGGCCCTGGTCTCTGCCGCCGCCGAGGAGCAGAGCGTCCCTGCAGAGGCGTAACTAGCACGGGGCGAGCAGGGCACGTGCCCTAGGCGCCGTGGCAGCCTCAGCAGAGGGGGGCCCTCGGCACCTGCACGGCCTGCTCGCCCCATGCGACAGGGTTTCGGCGCCGGTGCTGCGGTTGGGCAGAAAAGGTATGCCCCTAATTAATATGGCCGCCGGCTGCTCCAGGAGGATGCTGCTGCGCATGCACGGCCGCAGCAGCTCCACCTAACAGCATTGTGGGTGGCTGGCTGCACAGCCCACTCGCCGTCATTTTCTCGCGGTGTGACATCAGCACGTCACATTGCGCGTCCTCCCTCCCTCCCCACCTGCCCTGCGCTGCCGGCCTGCCGCTGTTCAGGACTGGGACCGCTGGAGGAGGACACAGTGGTGGTGAGTGACAGTGTAAGTGTGTGTTTGTTTGTGTACATTGGCCCTCATTCCGAGTTGATCGGTCGCAAGGCGAATTTAGCAGAGTTACACACGCTAAGCCGCCGCCTACTGGGAGTGAATCTTAGCTTCTTAAAATTGCGACCGATGTATTCGCAATATTGCGATTACTAACTACTTAGCAGTTTCAGAGTAGCTCCAGACTTACTCTGCCTGTGCGATCAGTTCAGTGCTTGTCGTTCCTGGTTGACGTCACAAACACACCCAGCGTTCGGCCAGGCACTCCCACCGTTTCTCCAGCCACTCCTGCGTTTTTTCCGGAAACGGTAGCGTTTTCAGCCACACGCCCCTAAAACGCCGTGTTTCCGCCCAGTAACACCCATTTCCTGTCAATCACATTACGATCGCCGGAGCGAAGAAAAAGCCGTGAGTAAAAATACTTTCTTCATAGTAAAGTTACTTGGCGCAGTCGCAGTGCGAACTTTGCGCATGCGTACTAAGCGGATTTTCACTGCGATGCGATGAAAAAGAACGAGCGAACAACTCGGAATGAGGGCCATAATGTTTGTGTGTATGTCTTCTATGTGTGTGTATATTTTCTATCTGTGTGTATATTTATGAGTGTATGTGTTCAGTGTGTTTGTGTATATTTGTGTATTTCCTGTGTATGTGTTTCATGTGTGTGTGTATGTGTGTGTATATATATATATACATATATATATATATACATATATATACAGGGTATCCGATGGCGTGCGACCGGTTGGTCCACTGGTTTGCCATCAAGTGATGCTTTGATGGCCGATCGATGTAACCGGTCGCACGCCATTTCAAACAAAAGGGCCGTCCGCTATCCAGCCTGCGGTATGAAATCATCGATCACATTCCCAGCCCAGTGAGAGGAGGCGACCGTCACACAGCATTATCCAAATGTGAATCCAAATGGATCTTTTTACTGGATACCCTGTCACCGAATGGACTAAATGAAAAATTTACTTGGAATGTATTCCTCTAATACTTGCCAACAGATTAGACGTTCCTGGTCCAGATTTTGTTCCCACTCCTCTCCCTGTTTATGCCTTTCCTTCCCCCCCTTTCTTTCCTTCCCCCCCTCATCCTCCCCCCCCAACCACCCCCCTCCCCTCTCCCCCTCCCTTTTCCTCGTGATGACGTGAAGTGACAGATTTGCAATCCAGTTCATTTACCCAGTAACCCCGTCAGCCCAATAACTGATTCATTTATCAGATGTTATATGATTTGTCTTAAATGTTGCTATGGTAACCATTTGGGCTTCTCTCTTTACACTGATTATTCTTCAGCTGATGACAAGTAACTTTTTTCACCTCTATTTAAGCTTTAAATGTCATGCACTTTTATACACTAGTCGCCCTTCTTTGGGTGTCATATGCATGTTTTATACATGCTCGATGTTCACTGCTTTTAGTTTTCTACAGCACTTTGACGGGTTTCCCCGGCGCCTGTTAGCGCAACCGTTGCTAGGCAACGGACACGTCACCTATGCGCTAGCCGCGTGACGTACCCGGAAGTCCCGCACTCAGACGCCGGGAACACCTGCTCCTGCACTTTTCTTTTTTTTTAAATCAAGTAGTTTTTATTGAGTTTTATGTCACAAACAAACAAAACAAAACATCAACATTGAAATTTAACTATAACTTTAACAGTTGCCATCAATAAACCGATTTTTTCAATCACATTTTGGTATACGTGTTGTTTCTTATCATATATAGTTACATATATGTATCCATGACGAGGAGTATCCATAGTTTTACAATGTCGCTCATGTGCTTAATACTTGTTCGCCCAGCCCTGCGCCTCCCCAGCGGCCCCACATCTCCGTAAATCGAGAGGTGGAACCCCGTATTTTATACATATGTTTCTCATGGCGAATTACCTCGTTCACCAACGCCCTCCAGTGCTCCACCCTAGGTATATCAGCAGAGAACCAGACCCTAGCAATAACCACCTTAGCTAGCGTTGTGAGACACAGGACATATTTGTACAGCAAAACAGAGTGCGTCTCCTCCAAATCTAGCCCAAATAAACATATGCCAGGATCTAATGTAGGAAGGGACGGTGCTGTCATGACTACCTCACACCAAACTCTATGCCAGAAAAGGGAAATCTCAGGGCAGTCCCACAATAAGTGCCAAAATCCGGCATCAGCTGCCTGACACCTGGGGCAGTTAGAATCTTCCCTAAGACCAGCCCTCCGCATACTAACCGGAGTGCGGTAGGACCTGTGTAGAATGTAGAAAAAAACCTGCTTATACCTTATACATGGTGTAGTGTATTTAAGTGAACTCATAATCTGAAGCCACTGCTCTTGGGACAATTGCCCCAAATCAGTCTCCCATTTAGTACGGAGATTGTTTAATAGATCGGGATAGCTATTGTTATTTAAAGCAGCATATATGGTAGACACCTTCCCCCTCCGGCTCATTGAAGCAAGCAGCGTCTTAACAGGTGAGTCAGCCATCGATGGTGGGCCGTGAGGGAATTGGGTCTGTACAGCATGTCTAAGCCGAAAGTATCGGAACATAACTGTGTTAGGCACATCAAATTCGATCTTTAGTTGCTGAAATGACTTCAGCACTCCACCGTGGTATAGCTGACCCAGTGCCACGACTCCCCTAGCAATCCATATGTTATCTAGCGACATCTCATATAGCTCAGGGTATGCACTATTGAACCACAATGGAGTACAGGTATCATGTCCCTCCCAGTCATACAAAGTGTGCGCATAACGCCAGATAAGCAAGGCTTGACGCAACAAGGGAGGCATGCCAGACGTTGAGAGACCAGAAAGGAGAAGTTGAAGAGGAGAGAGAGAGAAAGCAGGAGAGCACTCCGTCCGCTCAGCCAGAAACCCCCTCATCGTATCCCCCAGAGAGTCCCCAGTCCATTCACTCAGATGGGCCAACTGAGTGGCCACATAGTATAGTCTGAGATCTGGGAGGCTTGCTCCGCCAGACACCTGGGATCTGCACATCGTTCTTATAGAGACCCTCGCCTGCCTGCCACTCCATATAAATGAGGATAAAACTCCCTCAATAACAGTAAAGATCTTCTTGGGAAGGTAGACCGGGGAATTCTGTAGAGCATAGAGAAACTTTGGCTGCATCACCATTTTAAATAAATTGACCCTACCCAGGACAGACAGCGGTAATTTTTTCCAGCTATGTGCCTTTTCTTTAAATGTCGCTAGTATGGGGTCAATATTTTGGGCCATATAGCTACGCGCCATAGGAGTAATCCAGATGCCTAGATATTTGAATCGCAGTGTCCATTGCAAAGGATACGCCCCCTGTGTGTTTTCGGGAAGAAGGCCAGAGATAGGAAAAATGTGGGACTTGTCCCAGTTAATTAGCAGACCGGAAAAGATACCAAAATTCTCCACTACCTGTAATGCTGTTCGTAGTCATCAGAGTCCTGCAGGAAGAGTAGCATGTCATCCGCGTATAGCGCCACCACATCCACATGACCCCCAATCTCAACTCCCCTGACCCCGCTATCACCTCGCAACAGGGCGGCCAATGGCTCCACGGCCATCGCAAACAGTGCAGGAGACAGGGGGCAGCCCTGTCGAGTGCCCCTCTCCAGTGCAAAAAGCTCAGACGTGAAACCATTGGCCGTCACACGAGCCACAGGCAAGGAATACAATAATTGGATAAAGCCAATAAAACGAGGACCAAAGGCAAATTTCTCCAGCACCCCCCATAGGTACCTCCACTCTACGGAGTCGAACGCTTTGGCCGCATCAAGGGACACCACCACCGCGTCCGATCCCCCCACATCATTTCTCTGGAGATGACAGAACAATCTACGTAAATTTTGGGCCGTGGACTTACCCGGCATAAAGCCCGTCTGGTCTGGATGAATTATCGTTGTAATTACCAAATTCAATCGAGATGCCAAGATTTTTGCCAATATTTTTACATCAGTGTTGAGGAGGGAAATGGGTCGATAGGACTCGGGGAGCAGGGGGTCTTTCCCTGGTTTCAGCAGGACAATTATATTGGCCTCGGCCATAGAACGCGGGAGGGCCCCACCCTTTAAGAGTAGTTCAAACAGTTGTAGGAGATAGGGGGCAAAAAAAGTAATGTATTTTTTATAGACCTCGCCCGGAAGTCCATCTGACCCCGGTGCCTTAGACGCCGGGAGAGACAGGATCGCAGCCTCCACCTCCTCCACCGTGATAGGCGCATCCAGAGCCCCAGAGTCCTCCCGGGACAAGCATGGCAAGGTCAACTGAGCCAAAAAATCCCCCAGCTGATCATCAGAGTAACCGGCTCGGGAGGCATAGAGCGAGGAATAATAACTACGGAAAGTCTCCGCCACTTTTGATCCAGAGTAACACATTTGGCCAGCAGAGTTTTTCACACACTGAATTACTGTTCTAGGGGAATCAGACCGGGCCAAAAAGGCCAAATAGCTGCCATTCATCTCAGCCCGAAAATACTGCTCATGTCCCGTAAAAAGGAGTCTACGCCTGGATTTCTCAAATAAACAATCCGACCACTCACTCTGCGCGTTCTTCCACAACAATTCATCAGACCGCAAATGGGTATTAAGATATTGAGATTCCAACTGCTGGCACAAATATTCCAACCGCATCTCCTCCCTTTTACTGAACGCTTTAACTTCAGAGATCCGCTTTATAAAGGAGCCCCGCAGAAACGCCTTAAAGGCATCATGCTTCATTGTCAGAACACTGTATAGTGAATTATCTTCCTGGTACCCTTCCCAGGCGGCCATCAGATCCTCACCCTTCCCCAGCAGAGTCAACCAAAAGGGATTAAGCTTCCACATTTTTGCTCCCCGCTCCCAACCTATATTAACTGTGACCAAAACAGGAGAGTGATCCGATATGCCCCTAGGGAGATAATCCACCGCCAGCACGTCCGGGGACAAATCATGGGAAACCAACACCAAATCAATACGAGAAAAAGCGTGATGGGTAGCGGACTGACAGGAGAACTGAGTGGCCGCGGGATTTCGACATCTCCATATATCCACCAGCCCCATCTCCCCCACCAGTCCTGCGAATGAGGTAGGGGATGCCAGGGGAGGGGAAGATGCAACCGACTCCCTCCACCTGTCCATGCCACCATCCATGACATTGTTAAAATCTCCTAGACATATCACAGGGGGCTCCTGCACTTTTCTTAAATAGGTGAGTGATTCACACTTCGGTTTTGGTTCTTTTCACTCTGTATATTCTCACCGCACATGGGTATACTTACCTGAGGAAAAGGCTTAATGCCTTGAAACGTCGTAAGCCTGCCATGTTTTGTTTTTTATGAACATGATTGCCTTGTTGGCACCATGATTTGAATACAAACGTTTGCTAAAGACCTTGGAGTGCCGCCTCTGTTCCTTTGCCGCATACACCTGAGCCACAGGTGGGGAAGGAAATATTACTGCATTATCTCCAGGAGGGCACCCAGGCATTATCCTCTGTTGCATCGAGTGCCGGATGTTTTCATCTGTATATATATATATATATATATATATATAATTGCAGAAATGAACCGTCACTCGTCGCTGAAGAAAGTAATATACGGTGCCTTCAGTGAGGTAATTGTAGCAGACGTGGAGACTGCGGCACTCGTGGTAGATTTGAAAAAGGTGCTGTTTATTGAATCAAGCCCATAGTAAAAATGCCATGCAAGGCCAACGTTTCGGTGCCACGCACCGTTTTCAAGGCAGGCATGAACACTGGACAAACAAACATAACACATAAATGACACTCACCTAAATAGGGAACAGGCCACTGTACCGCGGGAGAGCCGGGACCGGCGTGTGCTTCCGCCGGCCGCAGCCACGGGTGCGTCACATCCGGTGACGTCAGACGGCATCCGCTGTGGTTACCTTGGCAACGCGTCCCGTTTCCCTGGCGACGCGTCTGCTTGCCGGGCCAGCTGCAAGATACCGCTGACTGATCTCCCCGGCCCTCACCGCGGAAAACTATAGACAAACAAAAGTGCATAATCATGAGATGAAAAATACACATACAAATGTATGTAATATGTGTATACACTTAAATATGATTAATTGCTGTTGAAAATGCATGTACTGGACAGCCAATGGCCACCACGGCATATCGCCGCAACAAGAAAGGCGCCTACAGGTAAACTAAAACTTCATGTAATGGCCTAACTATGAGGCAAATCAAACACATTATTGGCTTGTGAAAGCCACATATCACACCAAAATGTATACTTATAAATGATGAACCCCTACAGGAACAAAGAGGTACATAAGACAAGGTTAAATAAAAGCCAGATGGCAATCAGGAGGAAAATGAAAACCTCATGGCTTATAGGCTATCAACGAAATACATTCCAGTTGAGTCGCTCGTTCATTCCATAGGGAGCTACAGTATTCAGGACGTGAATCCACCTGCTCTCACATTTAAGCAGTTTACCGTCCCGATCACCCCCTCTTAGAGACGCTGGTACATGATCTATCAGGATGTGTTTCAATTGAGCCAGAGTATGTCCTGCTGTGAGAAAGTGACGGGCCACAGGTTGGTCCGCCACTTTGGTCTTCAAGGCTTTGTTGATTGATGAGCGGTGTAGAGCCATGCGTTCACGGACCGTCCGTGTTGTCTTGCCCACATAGTACTTGTTGCAAGGGCAGATGATAATATAAACCACATGTTGATAGACATGATAATACAAAGTTGATCTTGAAGCTGCGATCAGTGTGTGGATTTTTAAAGCAGCTGCCCGTGATCATATGGTTACAGGTGGTGCACCTTGGGCATTTATAACAGCCGGGAGGTCTGGTCATAAAGTGTGGTTCCACTAATGTCTGACTGAAGCCCGTGATATCGGTGTGGACCACCATGTCACGTATGTTCCGGCCCCTTGTAAAGCAAGCCATAGGTTTTTTCTGTCTGAAGCACTGCAATTCTTTGTCTGTTGCGACAATTGGCCACAGTGCCCGACTCGCCCTTTGCACAACCTGACTTGAAGTGGTAAATGTCATTTTCCATGGTATGACTGCATTATTAGTGCGTTCTTGAGGAAGTAACAGCTGTTCTCGGCCCATGGATAACACCTCCTGTTTTTGTTGCTTCAAGGAGGTTAAACTATATCCCCTTGCTGTGAATTTGTCAATCACGGCATCAATCCCTCTAGCAGCTATACCGGGGTTATCTGCAATTCTAGCCACCCTCATCATTTGGGACTTCGGCAGGCCCTTTTTGAGGGGTTTGGGATGATGACTTGATGCCAACAGGAGTGTGTTTCTATCAGTGGGCTTAGAGTATACCTCTGTATGCAAGCCGTCCGGTTGAAGTGTGACAAGAACGTCCAGGTAATGAATCGAGGACACACTATGTTGAAAAGTGACCTTGATGGTAGAATCTCTGTTGTTGATTTCTTCAACCATCTGATGGAGTGATTCCTCACTTCCGGTCCACAAGATGAACAAATCATCAATATAGCGCATGTAGATTTTGATGTGCCGTCGATAATCTTCATTTTGAAAGAACATGGAAGCCTCTTCATGAAACATAAAAATGTTCGCATAGCTGGGTGCCACGTGGCTACCCATGGCACAGCCTGACAGTTGGCGATAGAATTGGCCGTTGTAAATAAAAAAAAATTCTGGTCAGGGTAAGTTCTAGAAGCTGCATAAACAGGTCTATATCCATGTCTTTAATGCATTGGGATTCATAGAACCGCCTAGTTGCCGCCAATCCCTGCTGGTGGGGGATGGATGTGTATAGACTATTGATGTCTAACGTGCACAATATGCTATTTTGTGGCACTTCACCGATCTCTGATAACCGTAGCAGAAAGTCGGTAGTGTCCTTGATGAAAGTAGGTTGACTAATCACATGCGGTTGTAATATGCAGTCAAGGAACATGGAAATGGGGTGATACAAGGAGTTGCGAGCTGAAATAATGGGTCGTCCAGGGGGCTGGGTCAGGTTTTTGTGGATCTTTGGAACGGTGTACAAAACCGGACACACAGGAAACGGCTGTTGTAGGGCCTTTGAGAGTTTTGAATCCATTGCCCCGCTGATGTGCCCGCTGTAGTAAGTCTTGCAACTCTTTTTGATACTGGATGGTTGGATCTCCAGGTAATAGTTGGTATATCTCTCCATTGGCAAGCTGTCTATCAATCTCGGCCATGTAGTCGTTCAAATTCTGAATCACAATGGCGCCCCCCTTATCGGCAGGGCGCACTATGATGTCACGGTATCCTGCTAGGTCCCGTAAGGCCTGGGACTCCTGGCGACTCAAGTTATGATGGACTCTGGGTTGTGCTTGAACAAATTTTTGTACCGAATCATCCATAAGTCGGGTGAAGGTCTTAATCGAACTGTTGACGGATACTGGATCGAATGTGGATGTACTTCTTTTAGACAGGAACACCTGTGTAGGTGTGTCCTGTGTGAGAGGATCTGAGTTCTGGAAGAATTCTTGTAGTCTGAGTGACCTTGAAAATTGATGTAATTCAATGTTCCAATTAAGGTCATTATATGGATTGGTGGGGACGAAGGACAATCCTTTATTTAAAACTTTCTCTTCAAATTCAGTGAGACGTCTGGAAGATAAATTGTATATTATTTTCTCTTGTTCTTTAGAGAGTTGCCTTCTCTTTTGCCTCTCGTTTTGACCCCCGCGGCGGGTGGCTTGGTGCTTAAATTTGACTCTTTCGGGGCTGGTGTATTGCTGGCTAAAGGGATTGAAGGTCCTTCTAAAGGGTCATCAGATTCGCGGGTCACAAATTCACTATCGCTGTTTGAAGTAGGGGCCTCTCGTCCTCTAAGTTCTCGCCGCCTCCGCCAGCTTTGCCTAGAGAAGGGCCCTGTGGATTTTGCCACACGATTCTCCCCCCCCATAGTCATTCTGCACGGTTTCAAACTTCTTGGTTTTAAATGTCACTAGCTCGTTTTGATATGAGTCAATTTTTACTTTAATTGACGAGTAGAGGTCAGTGTTGGCATCACTTGTCAGGACCTCAAGGTTGCACTCTTCCAACTTGGAGATTTTATTGCGTGCTAACTTCAATTCTCGTTCTGATTCTTGTATAACCAAGAGCATGAGATCTAGACTGCATCTATTAACTATCCCAATCCATTTTTGACAAAAGTCAAAGTCAGGATTGTAGCGACCAATAGTGGGCGCATTGCGCACCCGAAATCCGCGCGGAATCATATGGTGTCGATAATATTTGGTAAGAGAAATCCCGGGCCGGGGAGATCAGTCAGCGGTATCTTGCAGCTGGCCCGGCAAGCAGACGCGTCGCCAGGGAAACGGGACGCGTTGCCAAGGTAACCACAGCGGATGCCGTCTGACGTCACCGGATGTGACGCACCCGTGGCTGCGGCCCGGCGGAAGCACACACCGGTCCCGGCTCTCCCACGGTACAGTGGTCTGTTCCCTATTTAGGTGAGTGTCATTTATGTGTTATGTTTGTTTGTCCAGTGTTCATGCCTGCCTTGAAAACGGTGCGTGGCACCGAAACGTTGGCCTTGCATGGCATTTTTACTATGGGCTTGATTCAATAAACAGCACCTTTTTCAAATCTACCACGAGTGCCGCAGTCTCCACGTCTGCTATATATATATATATATATATATATACATATTGGTCGAAGTGGCGGCTCTTCTCCACAGACACGGAAGTATATCTTTTTTAATTAGCAGACAGCAGCAGCACGTGGGAAGGAGACTGGAGTCCCTGGAGGACTCACCGAAGAACGGAGGAGGAGCGGAGACCTGCGCACTAGCTGAAGAGATGCGAGGGAGTGTGCCGCAGGACCAGGAGAGGAACAACACCAGGGAGGAGCTGCCCACGCCTGCCACCAGAGCATCCAGAGCCGTCCGTGCTGAGTGGAGAAGACGCCGCAGAAGAGGAGGAGTCCAGCCAGCCGCAGGATCGGGGAAGGACATCCAACCTTCCGGGATCCTACATCAAGGGAGGAGACTGACCAGCGATGGGAGCACCGGCATCGCGGAGGACACCCGCTTACCGGAGCAAGGACCCGCAGAAGACCCCGGCTGGCTTAAAGAAGATGGTGCGGAACAGCGGGGAGGACAGCGCACATCAGAATCCTGCAACAGGAGAGAAGATCCCCCTTCGGTGCACGGCAGATCACACTGAAAAGGGTGCATCCCCGGTGCGGTGCTCTGCATCCCAGGTGGCGCCGAATACGTGGAGTGTCGGAGGTGGCAGAAGCGCCGCAGCTTGGGGTGAGAAACCGCTGCAACCCTTCCGCTGCTAAACTCTGCAATTAGTCAATTAAGGGGGTAGGCTCCCCTCACCACAGTGCCCGCAGGATTAGTTAATTAAGGGGGTAGGCTCCACTCACCACAGTGCCCCACAGGCCTTGTTAATTAAAGGGGTAGGATCCCCTCACTCTATAATGTGAATTTTGGCTCATACCATGTGCTATAACGTGAATTTCGGCTCATGCCATGTGCTATAATGTGAATTTCGTCTCATTTTGAGTGCTATAATGTGAATTTAGTCTCATACCGTGCGCTATAATGTGAATTTCGGCTCATACCGTATGCTATAATGTGAAAGGGGCACCAGTACTAGATAGCATAAGGGGTCCTTCTATACTGAAGGACACGCCCCCTTTTGAGTGACCACACCCCCTTGCTACCTTCACTTGTTTATTCCCACATCAAAAATTCAACTTTGACCACTGCACCTACATCTATACATACACACCCTGACATCTTTATGTACAGTGACACCGGTGGCATGCGCACATACTTTCCTTTTGTAGTTTTGATTTTTGTTTTTTTTTTGGCGGAGGGGGGGGGGGGGGGCTCGCCATTATTGATCTTGCCCTGGGCTCCAAAAACCCTAGTTACGCCTCTGCGTCCCTCAGCCCTCCCACAAGGCACACCTTGACAGCAGCAGCCACCACCCACAGCACCACCACTGTTGCCTGGCTGTAGGAGGTCTATCTATCTATCTATCTATCTATCTATCTATCTATCTATCTATCTATCTATCTATCCAGAGCCAGCGATAGGCATGGGCAAACTAGGCAATTGCCTAGTGCATTTGATATGACTAGGGGCATCAGCAGCTTCTGCTGATTAAAATGATATGTGGCATGCCTATATTCTGTGCTTAGCATTTCATATGCAGATACAGCCACAGTCTCGCACAGTATATAGGCATGCTGCATACCATTTTAATCAGCAGAAGCTGCTTGTGCATCCTAGCCACATAGTAATGCAAATAAGATGCATTTTCATTAAAAAAAAGTGCCCGACGTTAGTATTGAGGCAACATTTATGAGGACACATCTGTATCCAAGCAGAGGTAGAGGTCACAGTGTTAGTGGCAGTGTGAGTGCTGTGTGCATGTGAGTGGGTTGGTTGTGCAGTAGTGTTAAGAATATGTGTAAGGAGTATTATGCGTGTCATGTAAAAATGCATTAATAATGTGCAACATATGTGTAAGGGGCAATATGTGTGTCATTATGTGTATAAGGGCATTAATAATGTGCGGAATATGTGTAAGGGACATTATGTGTAAAAGCTTATTAATAAAAGCTGTCATAATGTGTAAGGCACATTATGGTTATAAGGACATTAATAATGTGTCTCACATGTGTTAGGGGCATTACTGTGTGGCATTATGTGTTTAAGGTGCTCTGCTATGTGGCGTTGCGTATAGAAAGGGCACTACTGTGTCGTCTAATGTGAATAAAGAGCAATAGGGTGTGGTGTAATGTGAAAAGGGGCTCTACTGTGAGGAGTAACGTTTATAAGGTAAAGTGATAATATTGTGGGATGTAAAGTAATATGAATTATGGAAAGTATTGCATGATCAAATGTGAATAAAGTGCAGTACTGTGTGGCGTAATTGGAATTGGGGTTACTATTGTGTGGCCATGCCCCCTACCAGCAAAAACACACCCCTTTTTGGGCAGTGCACCAAATGTGTGAACTGTTCCTATTTAAAATATAAGGGGTACAAACACCAAAATAAGAACTGCTATGGATGAGGGGTGATGGTGCTGGGAAAGAAGTGCAAGGTCAGAGGTGGAACCAGCGGTGGTGCTAGGGAGCACCAGCCAAAATCTTGCCTAGGGCATCATATTGGTTAGGGACGGCTCTGTATCTATCTATCTATCTGTCTATCTATCTATCTATCTATCTATCTGTCTGTGTGTGTATGCATTGCAAACAAATGAAATAAGCCGCTCCTCTCAAGGGATAAATATTGTCCATAGATGTTTCACAGACAGCAGCGGTACAAGTATTTCAGGATAGCAATAGTGTACACAGTAATATATATATATATATATATATATATATATATATTTACATACACTGCTCAAAAAAATAAAGGGAACACTTAAACAACACAATGTAACTCCAAGTCAATCACACTTTTGTGAAATCAAATTATAGGCAATTTGCAAGACACCCCCAATAAAGGAGTTGTTCTGCAGGTGGTGACCACAGACCACTTCTCAGCTCCTATGCTTTCTGGCTGATGTTTTGGTCACTTTTGAAAGCTGGCGGTGCTTTCACTCTAGTGGTAGCATGAGATGGAGTCTACAACCCACACAGGTGGCTCAGGTAGTGCAGCTCATCCAGGATGGCACATCAATGCGAGCTGTGGCAAGAAGGTTTGCTGTGTCTGTCAGCGTAGTGTCCAGAGCATGGAGGCGCTACCAGGAGACAGGCCAGTACATCAGGAGACGTGGAGGAGGCCGTAAAATGGCAACAACCCAGCAGCAGGACCGCTACTGCCGCCTTTGTGCAAGGAGGAACAGGAGGAGCACTGCCAGAGCCCTGCAAAATGACCTCCAGCAAGCCACAAATGTGCATGTGTCTACTCAAATGATCAGAAACAGACTCCATGAGGGTGGTATGAGGGCCCGACGTCCACAGGTGGGGGTTGTGCTTACAGCCCAACATCAGTCAGGACGTTTGACATTTGCCAGAGAACACAAAGATTGGCAAATTCGCCACTGGCGCCCTGTGCTCTTCACAGATGAAAGCATGTTCTCACTGAGCACATGTGACAGACGTGACAGAGTCTGGAGAACGTTCTGCTGCCTGCAACATCCTCCAGCATGACCGGTTTGGCAGTGGGTCAGTAATGGTGTGGGGTGGCATTTCTTTGGGGGGCCACACAGCTCTCCATGTGCTCGCCAGAGGCAGCCTGACTGCCATTAGGTACCGAGATGAGATCCTCAGACCCCTTGAGAGACCATATGCTGGTGCGGTTGGCCCTGGGTTCCTCCTAATGCAAGACAATGCTAGACCTCATGTGGTTGGAGTGTGTCAGCAGTTCCTGCAAGACGAAGGCATTGATGCTATGGACTGGCCCGCCCGTTCCCCAGACCTGAATCCAATTGAGCATATCTGGGACATCATGTCTCGCTGCAGTCACCAACGCCACGTTGCACCACAGACTGTCCAGGAGTTGGCGGATGCTTTAGTCCAGGTCTGGGAGGAGATCCCTCAGGAGACCATCCGCCATCAGGAGCATGCCCAGGCGTTGTTGGGAGGTCATACAGGCACGTGGAGGCCACACACACTACTGAGCCTCATTTTGACTTGTTTTAAGGACATTACATCAAAGTTGGATCAGCCTGTAGTGTGTTTCTTCACTTTCATTTTGAGTGCGACTCCAAATCCAGACCTCCATGGGTTAATAAATTTGATTTCCATTGATAATTTTTGTGTGATTTTGTTGTCAGCACATTCAACTATGTAAAGAACAAAGTATTTAAGAAGAAAATTTCATTTATTCAGATCTAGGATGTGTTATTTCAGTGTTCCCTTTATTTTTTTGAGCAGTGTATATATATATATATATATACATACACACACGTATGTATGTATGTATGTATGTGTGTGTGTGTGTGTGTGTGTGTGTGTGTGTGTGTGTTAGTGTGTGATTGGGGAATGTAAGAAACATGATTTATTAACACAATAAAGCACTTTTTTTAATCACTTTTGTTTTTTAAATATATCTATTTTAATCAAACTTGTACTGGAAACCAAAGTTGTATTCCCTCATATACAGTATGTCTCATGTACTGTCTGTTTATTGTATCTCACACGCTCATCTCATATACTCTCTACTTATCTGTTTATCTTGTAGACTGTAAAGTACAGCATGAGGATAGGCAGCAGCCAGGCAGTCGGTAGCGGAGGGGAGGGGCAGACAGGACAGAGCAGCTCTTGAATTTCCTGTCTCTGAAGTTGTTCACAAAAAAAAAACCTACTTGAGACTGAGAGATGTTGAGAGAGGAAAGTTTGAGAAGTCTGCACACAGTCATACAGGGACTGTGGAAAGCTGGTGGAGGTCTCGGACGCGTTACCTGTGGTAAGAGGTGAGGACCTATTATGTGTTCTTTATTTCTCTCTCACACTTTTCTTTTCCTCTCTTATGTGTTTCATTTTCCCTGGACTGTCTTATGTTCCTAGTCCCTCCGTTCCTTTCATGTTTTATGTTGTCATCTTTCTCTTTCACATTAACTCAGTGTGATTCTATGTTCATTTACCCTTTACCCTGTATACACAGCATATTTTTTTAATCTCTTTTTCAGTTTTATCTACATCTGCTTTTATGTATGTATGTATTATGTATTTATTTATGTTTTACTTGTTTTCATCTGGACCATCTCACGTGTGTGTGTGTGTGTGTGTGTGTGTGTGTGTGTGTGTGTATATATATATATATAGAGAGAGAGAGAGAGAGAGAGAGAGAGAGAGAGAGAGAGAGATAGATAGATATACTCTCCGATGTTTATTGGTGGATAATTACAAGTCTGCATTTTCTAGGTCTTTATAACATACAGGAAGACCCATCAGTTCTCAGTAGCTTTCCAATGTGCACAGTATTAGTTCACAACTATCTTTATTACTGATTTTAATGCTGATTTACATTTTTCCTAGAGGAATAAAGATCTCTGGAAACAATCTGGATTAGGTTGGTCCATGTAAAGAAATAATCTTGTAGTGTACAAAGAAATTTATTATCACTATGTGATTGTCATTAACTATATTTTTTATCTGTTTAACATAATATTTATTATTAAGTTAAATTCAAGACTTTTGAAGAAAATATTGATAGAACTAAGGAGGTTGTTTAGTGTTACTTGCTTTATTGGTAAATGGATTGGTAGATTAAATGCATGTTTGTATTTTAAAATAGTTGCTTATATATGTTACAGTTTACAGAAGAACAGTTTATTTTCATGTTAATATTCTTTGTTACAGTTGTCACAGTTTATGTGTTGACGTGTTAATGGAGACTGCTATAGTAAGAATGGACCTGTCATGAACAAAATACATGATACGCAGATGGCACCCAACTGTACCTCTTCTCGCCAAATTTTCTACTTCTCCCATGTATCTAACTGCCTCTCTTCCTTCTCCACTGGCTACTTTAAATTAAATGTCAATTGTGAGCTCATTATCTTTCCCAAAATGTTGTTATCCCTTCCCTCACAGTTCACAACATGTCCCCTGTATACCAAAATGACTGCCTTGGTGTCATCATATGGGCTTCTTTGTGTGTTTCAGATCCCTTTCACAATAGGACTACTGGGTTATAGTCCCGGTAATCTTCTCATCGCAAGGGACATCTCTTATCAGAAGAGCTGTCCCAGGCAGTAAATTTACATGCTTATCGGCATTATTAAATGTCATTGTGCATGCGATAGAGAATAGGATGTACAGTACGTGATACAATCTGGCCACAAGGAGTAACCAAAATTCTGCTGTATGCTCTCTTTATTACACACATGGACTATTGCAACCGCCTCTTAATAGGCCTTACCCTCTATCAGTCTTACCTTCCTCTTCCTTCACTTGTGTCCCATACCCTCCAGAACTCACTTCACAATGCTTACCTTCACCTACAAAGTTGCCCCTTTATACATCTCTTATCTTGCCACTAGATGGATTTTAGCTCTGCATCGCCTCCTCTTATTACCACCTCCTAGACTTCTTCTATAACACTGAACTAATCCCCTCTTGCGCTGTAAATAGTATGATATGGCTCAAAGTTCAATAAGGACAAATGGATAAATTCATATATTCTATATATTTTTTAATAATACATATAAATATATATATATATATATACACTTTACAATGAACTATTAGACCGGTCAAAATAAAATCACTATCAAATATATTACCTAGCTATAGGAGGTGGATCTCAGGTAAACTCTGTGCACAGAGTATTTTTAAAAATAAAAATCAGTCCATGTATTGGATTAAAAAATCAATTGACCAACTATAATTCGCACCCATGTAGTGAATAACATATTTAAACGTGGTTATGTATTGGAATTCCTCAATATGTTACCACTTAACCAGGAAGATAGTATTGTGCAGAATAACCGCTCCACACTGGAGCCTTACGTGTAGCTTGCACCAGTGGTTGTATCACGGGAGAGTCCAATGACAGGAGAGACGGTCTCGGGCTGCGGGAACGGCGCTTCACTGGCGCCTGCTGTGCTGATAGTTTACCCGACTTCCAAGCTGCGGGAACGGCGCTTCACTGGCGCCTGCTGTGCTGATTGTTTACCCGACTTCCAGGCTCTCTGAGTACACGTCTCCAAGTGCCGTATGCAGACACCTCAGTCACGGTTGTATTCCGCCAATCTCCGTTTGATCCACGAATAGTACCGCTGGATGATGGTATATTGTAGGGGTGCAAATAAGCTGGTACAAGGGTCCAACCTCCTAGACTTCTTCTATGCTGCTTCCTACCTATGGAACCCTCTGCCTTACTCCCCCAGACTCTACCATAATCTATAATCTTTCAAGTGCTCCTTAAAAACCCACCTCTTTATTCTTCCCTGCTTTTTTCACATCTATCCCCTTGCTCCTGCGTCTCTGCCTGCCCTCACCCTCTAGTAAGCAAGCTGTGTCCCGTTTCTCATACAGTCTCTACCTGCTCACTCCCTCTAGAACAGGCCTGGCCAACCTGTGGCTCTCCAGCTGTTGTAAAACTACAAGTCCCATCATGGTTTGCCCCAGTTTTGCTATTAGGAAATGCTAGAATGGTGGCAGGGCATGCTGGGATGTGCAGTTTCACAACATCTGGAGAGCCACAGGTTGGCCAGGCCTGCTCTAGAATGTACAGACTCACAGGCAAGGCCTTCCCTTACCTTATATCTCATGTCTGCTTTATCAGCCCCCTTTTTGTCTAACCTGCTTATACCTGTAAAGTGTTATGCTGGGATTTTATTTAGCATTATATCAGGTGCAAACTGAGTATATACCTGATGCTACAAAGTCACATATTTCAGTGGGTATCAGGGAATAATTACATTACACACGTAAAGGGAGATTTACAAAATGATGGTTTTACAAATTACCAAATTAGCTAAATCTGCATCCAAAAAAAGAGGTTGTTGTGACAGTCGAAATGGCTCAGACCACTTTTATCTTCACAATTCTGTATAAAAAAAGGGTGAAGTCTCTCCTCCCTCCTCATTGCCCACCTGTATTGTATTAAATGTAATAACATTGTCTCACATATATAATTAATAAATATAGTGCACCCATATATACATTTATAAATTATAATGGCTTCCTATATTCTTGAAATATGCCTCATAGATTTAATTGGTAAATTATGATGGATCTCATATTATTAAAATAACTATGATGTGACCCTTCAGTTTTCCTAAGTAACGACGACTCAGTTGAATATGTAATATTTCTAATGCCCCCCATATTACTTTTAATATTAATACCTGCACAGACTGCTCCCCAAATTATTCTGTAGTGGAGTGGTAGCCACAATTCCCTACCTTTTACTCTTTTACCTTGATCCTCCAAATCACAATGATCCAGAACCTCAATCAACATGATTTAACCATCTGTGCTCAGGCATGTATATACTTAAAACCTGGACTGTTGGGGCGCACTGAGGACCCTGTTTGGGAACCTCTTCCCTAGACTATGACCAGTTGGATGCATGCAAAATTCTGAGTGTTTCCTTTTAATGGATCTCAGTGGTGTAGAAAGATTATGGCCTGTAATGTAAACGGGTGTGGTTCATCAAATCGACAGTGTCTAGGTCGACAATGTTTAGGTCGACCACTATAGGTCGACAGTCACTAGGTAGACATGGATGGAAGGTCGTCAGGGTTTCTAGGTCGACATGTGCTAGGTCGACAGGTCTAAAGGTCGACATGAGGATTTTTTATTTTTTTTGTGTCGTTTTCTTCATAAAGTGACCGGGATCCCAAATTAGTGCACCGCGTCCCCTTGCATGGCTCGCTTCGCTCGCCATGCTTCGGGCTCCGCTACCGCTTCGCTCGGCACACTTTACCGTTCCAATCCTAGTCCACGTGGATCGAAAAAATCCAAAAAAAAAAAATGTGAAAAACTCATGTCGACCTTTAGACCTGTCGACCTAGCACATGTCGACCTAGAAACCCTGTCGACCTTCCATCCATGTCGACCTAGTGACTGTCGACCTATAGTGGTCTACCTAAACATTGTCGACCTAGACACTGTCGATCTTCAGACCGGATCCCAATGTAAACGTTAGGATCACATCAGATAAAATGGAAAGCAGTGAAAATTATACAAAAGAATCTTATCATATACAAATGTGTATGCAAAATAAACAAAAATAATGTTATTTAATTACCTTTTGTTCAGAGAGCACAAAACATGTTACTGTGCTCTTTGTCTAAGGTAGTATTGCACTCGGTAAACAAGGATACACAAGTAGTTTGTACCATTACATTCACACCAGTAGATGAAGGGTTAAGACATGCAACACAGGGAAAGATCACAATGTAGGGAAATAATACAAGTACGGTAAAAAGGAAAACAACAAGGGAAACACGCCGGGGGTGCAATTCCTGCATTGCGAAGATTGTTGTGTAGCTAATGCAATTTGGTATTACTGACACTTTTATCCATCAGCCGCATTATGCTGGTCCGTATGTGGCCTACAGTCTGTTCTGTGGAGATTGTGTGCCTGCTGGTCCGTATGTGGCCTACAGTGTGTTCTGTGGAGATTGTGTGCCTGCTGGTCCGTATGTGGCCTACAGTCTGTTCTGTGGAGATTGTGTGCCTGCTGGTCCGTATGTGGCCTACAGTGTGTTCTGTGGAGATTGTGTGCCTGCTGGTCCGTATGTGGCCTACAGTCTGTTCTGTGGAGATTGTGTGTCTGCTGGTCCGTATGTGGCCTACAGTGTGTTCTGTGGAGATTGTGTGCCTGCTGGTCCGTATGTGGCCTACAGTCTGTTCTGTGGAGATTGTGTGTCTGCTGGTCCGTATGTGGCCTACAGTGTGTTCTGTGGAGATTGTGTGCCTGCTGGTCCGTATGTGGCCTACAGTCTGTTCTGTGGAGATTGTGTGCCTGCTGGTCCGTATGTGGCCTACAGTGTGTTCTGTGGAGATTGTGTGCCTGCTGGTCCGTATGTGGCCTACAGTGTGTTCTGTGGAGATTGTGTGCCTGCTGGTCCGTATGTGGCCTACAGTGTGTTCTGTGGAGATTGTGTGCCTGCTGGTCCGTATGTGGCCTACAGTCTGTTCTGTGGAGATTGTGTGCCTGCTGGTCCGTATGTGGCCTACAGTGTGTTCTGTGGAGATTGTGTGCCTGCTGGTCCGTATGTGGCCTACAGTGTGTTCTGTGGAGATTGTGTGCCTGCTGGTCCGTATGTGGCCTACAGTGTGTTCTGTGGAGATTGTGTGCCTGCTGGTCCGTATGTGGCCTACAGTTTGTTCTGTGGAGATTGTGTGCCTGCTGGTCCGTATGTGGCCTACAGTGTGTTCTGTGGAGATTGTGTGCCTGCTGGTCCGTATGTGGCCTACAGTGTGTTCTGTGGAGATTGTGTGCCTGCTGGTCCGTATGTGGCCTACAGTGTGTTCTGTGGAGATTGTGTGCCTGCTGGTCCGTATGTAGCCTACAGTGTGTTCTGTGGAGATTGTGTGCCTGCTGGTCCGTATGTGGCCTACAGTGTGTTCTGTGGAGATTGTGTGCCTGCTGGTCTGTATGTGGCCTACAGTGTGTTCTGTGGAGATTGTGTGCCTGCTGGTCCGTATGTGGCCTACAGTGTGTTCTGTGGAGATTGTGTGCCTGCTGGTCCGTATGTGGCCTACAGTGTGTTCTGTGGAGATTGTGTGCCTGCTGGTCCGTATGTGGCCTACAGTCTGTTCTGTGGAGATTGTGTGCCTGCTGGTCCGTATGTGGCCTACAGTGTGTTCTGTGGAGATTGTGTGCCTGCTGGTCCGTATGTGGCCTACAGTGTGTTCTGTGGAGATTGTGTGCCTGCTGGTCCGTATGTGGCCTACAGTCTGTTCTGTGGAGATTGTGTGCCTGCTGGTCCGTATGTGGCCTACAGTCTGTTCTGTGGAGATTGTGTGCCTGCTGGTCCGTATGTGGCCTACAGTGTGTTCTGTGGAGATTGTGTGCCTGTTGGTCCGTATGTGGCCTACAATGTGTTCTGTGGAGATTGTGTGCTTCATTTTATTTTGCTCACTTTGTAGACAGAGCGTTAAAGTTCGCTTAATCTGAAGATTTTGTCCCAATACAAAAGGGCTTCATAGGAATGTACAAGTATTCATGTAAACCATAACTACTTCTGGTAAAGCTTTCAGTGCCTTGGGTATGGGATGCCGGCGGCGGGCTCGGTGGCTCGCTGAGCTCGCCCCCAGTTCTATTCCCACTCTGTAGATGTCGTGGCCACCCAGGAGTAGGTATAGCCCCTGTTAGCCAGGATTCCGGCTGGTGGCATTGTCAGTGGTCGGGATTTCTGCGTCAGTATCCTGACCGCTGGGATCCCGACTGCCGGAAATGTAACATCCCCTTTCGGTGTAGTTCTGATAGCAATGGCTATGTGCAGGGTGCTAAAAAGGGCGTGCACTGCTCCACCAGAGAGGAATGTTCTACACGTGACTTACATCCAACTGTACATAAGCCCCACAGCAATTACATCATTTGGCACATATTACATACAGATAGATGTTGATGTAGCTATACAGATATATAGAACTCTGACGTTTCTTTATTTTCTAGTTAACAGCCTGTCAAAATGACGGAACAACATAACAGTAATGTCAGCACCAGTGGCTGTGCACGCCTGAACAGATCATCATTAGAATTGCTCCATCGGGCGCCATCTAGTGGCCGCTGGCTCAAACAACACTTGAGTTCACCCATAGAAGTGGGGAGCAGACTTAACCTTTTACTATATAGGATGTATATAACTGCTAGATAATAAGGGTGAGGCGCAAATGTGGTTTGAACTAAGGCCCTGATTCGGAATTGTATGCTAATGCTGCTGCAACTGCGATCATGTATCCAGTTAAAGTACGGAAATATGCAGATGCTAGTATAAGCATTTCCTTTGTGTACAAGTGTGAGATGGACTGTTCAAAACATGAAACTCCCACTGTACTTAGGGGGTCAATCCGACCCGTTCGCACGCAGCGGTTTATCACGTGCGAACGGGTGCGGAATGCGCATGCGCGGCGGCCGCAGTGCGCATGCGTGGCGTTGCCCGGCGACAGGTGTCGCCGGGTTACGTCGCGTCTTGAGAAGGAAGCGGTCGCAGAGCGGACAGCAAAGTAGATGGACAGGAAGAAGGTGGACCTGGGCGTCACCGCAGCGTTTCCAGCCGTTTTCGGGGAGTGGATTTGAAAACACAGGCGTGTCCAGAAGAACGGAGGGCAGATGTCTGACGTCAAAGCCGGCTCCTCCATCTCTGAGATCGTCGCACAGGGTAAGTAGGTATAGGGCTGGTCTACTTGTGCTTGAAATCTTTTTAGCTTAGCAGGGCTGCAGAAGCGATCGCAGCCCTGCTAAGCTAAAATACACACCCCCATAGGCGTGTACTAGTTGATCGCAGCAGCAACAAAAAGTTGCTGGCTGCGATCAACTCGGAATGACCACCTTACTTGTGCACTGTGCAGATTCATCGTCTGGTCCGTGTACTCCTCCATCACCCAAGCATTGGACCAACATCGATTGCTCAAGTAAAGGCTCATACACACTAGACGAGAAAGTGAAAAATCTTGACCAGGAGGGCTGATGTGAGTGAGATCTTTCACAATCTCATCCAGTGTGTATACTAAATGTCGTGTACGATGTGCGCTCCCGCGCATCATTAATGACCCCCTCCCTCGTCTGAACATGTACAGACGAGGGAGGTCCTCGTTAACGACAAGCATGGCCATCATTTCCCCCCCCGCCTCCCCACTGCCGTCTCTGCCTGTCCTGGCCACATCGGCAAGTGTGTATACACTTGCCGATGCCAGGCCCCCCGCCGGGTCCCCGTCACTGCCAATATCGACGTCGGCGGGGATCGGGTAATGTGTGTGTGGCGTAAGTCCAGGGTCACAGAGATTGAGCTGTGTAACGTCCACAAAATATGACCACTGTGTCTGCAGTGCTGTGAGAGAGAACTGCCAGTGATACTCCCATTATATTCCCACAACAGCCTCTTTTTATTTTGAAGTTTGGTTACCTCCCGGTCTCCACCTAGACTGCAAGTCCTTCGAAGTGGTCTTCTCACATCTGTGCAAGCTGGTACACATGTGCGTGCGCAAAAGGGTTACTAAGTGAATTCACTCATACACAGAATAAAAGCAATAGGCATTTGTGAAAACATATATCGTTGTGTGCTGATGTGGATTGTGTAGATCAGGCTGTAAGTATTGTGTCAGCATTGTGTGGATCAGGCTGTAAGCATTCAAGTTTTGCAAAGCATGCACAGTTGAAGAAAAATAACATCTGCAATGATCAGGGAAAAAACCTGCACAGATGACAAGTATATACTCCATAGTAAAGCTGGGCATACACTATACAATTATCTGGCAGACATCTGTCCAATCTGGCTGGTTGGAATGAAAATCTGGTACTGTATAGGAGCAAATGACAAATGACTATTTGCCCCCAAACACTCAAAAACTGATAAAAACAGTTGTTCAGAAAAATTGGTTAAATCACTTCTCTGTCCAATAGAACTTGATATATTTTGTAGTAGTAATGGACAGATGGCGATGGCAGGTATGCCTGCTCTTTAACCTATGAACCTACTAACGCAGGATGTTTTACAATAGGCTAGACTGTTCTTCAAAAATATCTGCACTACTAGTTTCTCTTTCGTTTATACCTCTTTTATACCAAATACCGCGGGTCGCAGCCGGGAGCATGACACGGGTGCTACCCGGCTGCGATCCGCCTCAAACCCCTTTCCTAAAGCCTGCTCCAACTCGGCATATTACCGGCTTGGTGACATTGACGATGACGCGGTGTGGGTGTCGTTTGGAGATCACATGATCTCCAAGTGCCACCCTTACATGCACTGTAAACGGGAAGCCAGGTCGATGCGACCCGACTCCCATTTACACTGCACAGTTTGCTGGGTTGAGCACGTGTTCAACCCTGCAAACTACCCGAGTTGGAATACCGGGTCACTCGACCCGGATTATCCAACTCGGCCCTTTTACACCGCGCAGCAACACGGGTTATGCATGTTCATGTGCAATAACCCGTGTTATATGCTGGCTGTGTAAAAGGGGCCTTACTCTCTCCCTTCTACTACTGTAGGTTCCTGCAGTTTGTGGAACATTCCCTTTATTGAAACACACATGCCTTCATGCAACACTTATGTTATAACTGTTTTACACTTACCCAACAAGGCCTTAGACTTTTCAGGAAGTCAGGGAGAACTTTGCTATTTAAGGGAAATTCCCTGACATTCAGGGAGTGTTGGCAAGTATGACGGAAATGTATGCATTATGAAAGAATTGGGAATATTACAATTGTATGCAATCTTCTTAGCTAATTTAGGGGATTATTCAGGTGGCATTGCAATATCCCCATGCCCGGTGCCAGTGCGCACACGTGCAGGTACTGTTTTGCGCATGTGAGTGCATGCTCAGTGGCTGTGAATGCCTCTACCTAATTGACAGATAGAAGCATTCGTGGGGTGGGTGGGGGCAGTGATGGACTGTTGTGGGGGCATAACGGGGAAAATGGGGGTGGGTCGCAGCCGCTCCAATGGAAAAAAAGGTGGCGGACCACCTAGCTGGGGCTGCAGTGGGTCATCCACAAATGCTGCAACCGCAATCCGATTACAATCGCAGTCACAAGACGGGAGTTAGTATGTTGGGCGGCCCCCAACATGCTACAAAAGGGCAGAATCTGCAATCCATGCTGAATAGAGTCCTTAATGCATATCATTTTCTTGGGTAATTCTCCATAAAAAATGTTTTAGTTGCTTTCTGCATTGTCTAGCAGTGGCCGTGTAATAAATCTTCCTTCTAGTTCTGCAGAACAGGAAGTCCAGTGTGCATAAACAATACTTCCCATCCATTTACAAAGGTACTGTGTATGTGATGGCTGCTGATAAAACTTAGTAACTCTTTATAACCAGTGCTGTCTACCTTATGCTGACTACATCAGGGAATATAGGCCACATTATACCTGTAAACCATCCTGGTTTGGGCGGCGCAGTCCAAATTTTAGTGAATCAACAATAAAATTGTGTTTTACCAATTGGCGTTTTTTCAAACGGACACTTTTACATGGTTTGCCATGAGATGTAACATAGCTATTTTTTAAAGGTAATATACAGTGTGTACTGCCTTAAAAAAACTTGCTGCTTAAAATCCTGTGGCAGAACTGCTGATTGATCTACAAACTATGAGCTTGCTTATTGGGCCCTTATCTGCATTTTCTCATAGCTCATTTGAAAAAAAATAAGCATATTAAGCCCATAAATGTGGTCAATTGCAGCATTTTTGAGCATTAGGGGCATTTACCAAAGGGGTACAGCAGCAGCTATCAGCAGTGGTGGAACTAGTGGTAGTGCAGCTAGTGCATTGCATCTGGGGGCTGACTGTATGAAGGGGCACGTAGCAAGATGATGCGGTCCATCCGCCTATAAACTATCTCACAATTTTTTTCCCCTTCTCCGATAATTACTACTCACACATGCGCAATTGCTCAGCTAGGTCTGAACCCAGAAGTCAAATGTCTGCTGAAGCAATCACTTTTCTTTTTAGCTTTTGACAGGATAATTCAAAAGAAATAGAATAAGAATGATGTGCATCACAATACATTTTCCTAAATACTACCGACATCTTCTCAGGAGCAAATCGATGTTAGATGAGTACATTGATCTTCTTTTCTCCATACTGTGAATACACAACTTATGTTTGCCTGTTCATATCATCATACAATGATTGATATGATGTGTTTTGTCTTTATCTTACGTTTTTTCTCTTTTAACAGAAAGAAGACAAAACAGAAGAACACTTGAGTGTATTTAACTTCACCCTTTAAAAACAAAAAATGCTTCTCAATTAAAGTGAACAATGGATGCACTGATCTCTTCAAAGCTTTATTTAGAATGAGTTATGCACATTTGGATTTCTTGGAACTTTGTGAAAAGGACTAAAACATGAGAGGACTGTATTCCAGTTCAAATATACTTGGCTGGAGTTTTCAATTTTGGTTTACTAATGAATAATTATCAGTTACTGTAACTTTTTACAATTTGGTTTCCCTTTGAGAGTGATTCCTTGCATCACAATATTTTTGGTGTGGTAGAGGAAAGGTATTACAGTGACCAAGAAGCAGATAAATTACTTTTTTCTTTTTATCCATGTGATTTACAATTAATATTTTTCTTTGGAATAATTTTCCAGTGAACCCGTGACAGTCGGTAGAACGTTATTTCTTCAATATTAATTTCATACTTTTGGCTTTTCACAATGACTTTGGAGAAAGTCACTCAGGGAAAAACAACAGTCAGGCTTCAGATCGGTCTGTGCCGTGAGGCCTATCATCTGCATCCATTTGAGACCAACTATAGCACTGTGAAGAGGCTGGCTGTGGACCTTGTAGAGAAGAAGGTAGGACTTCCTTCATTCCTATGGATGTTGGCATTCTGTATTACAAGCATTTATGAATATGTGATCAGAGTTAACATTGTTATATCTTGACATCGAAAAGGTGGCATTTTACTTTTGTTGTGATTCTTTCATCAGTTTTAGGGGGGCATAACCTTTGTGGATAACAAGTTAAGACCATGTATTAGACCCATGGCAATTTTGGCAATGGATTTTTAGGAGCTAATTATGAGAATTCTACATAAAACAGCCTTTTAGATTCCAACTATTAATGTGCTTTTCTGGCAGAATTTGGTAAGAATATGTTGTTGAGTTATAGCATCATCAGGGCTGGAGATAGCATTTGGAACATAAAGCCTTGGCCTACGAACAGCGAAGGTTGAGAGCTTAATAAGTGCTACTTATGCTAATTATTCCCCTTTATGGTCTGGCCAAACCTCCCTCCAACAATTGTATGTTTTCCCCAGCACCCATCCTACATGTTCTCATGTTCTGGTGCTCCTGTGGCTCATCATATCTAATTACTGGGAATGTAGATCCTACTTTTGCAGCAATGAATGCAATTTCAGTTCACATGGCTGGTAAGTAAGACAGCCTATTTAGGACAACTCCCCCAGCCCCCGCATGACCCAAACAGCCTTAGTGGCATTTAGAACATGTTTTTTTCATCTGTGAATCAACGTTTTCCCCGCATGTTTATAACCATACTTGATGCTGCTGCCCACTTTGGGGGACAGGGTTGGTATTATTCCATTAGGGCCCTCCTCATCTCTGGAAATTGCAGCAATTTCCCCTTCTGCGGGGAGGGGTGGAGCTAAAATGATGGGACTCTTGTAATTTATCCCTGCCCCCTACATACGGTACCATGATTATATCCCCATCCTGCCAGCTTCACTAGAAAGCTGGTGGGATGTGGCAGATCTGCCTACTTTTTTGGGGGGCAGGGCACTACTTGAAAAATCGGAAGTCTCCCGCATCTTCCAGGAGAGTAGGCAAGTATGTTTTAAACAGAAAGATGTATTTACTAACATTGATTTTAGTTGCAATATTTTTGAATTGAACCACAGCAACCAAATAAGCTTGTTCTTGTCTAGCACAATGAAGGCAGTTGTCTGATTGGTTGCTGTGGTTTGTGAAAATGTTTCAGGTGTGTGTTGTGCTATTATATGCACTGGAGGTATATGCTCTTAGTTTTACAAGCTTTATTTTTTTTTTTTTTTGCATATAAAGCCACAAAGGTTTCCTGTAACTTGGTTTCAGTTCAGCATGTAAAAGCAAAAGAGAAAAATAAACCACCAAAGCATTATATGTGACCACAGTCCTCACAGGGTAACTCCACTTATGCTACTTTTTACCCGAACTAGAACTACGCAGCTTCTATGCCAATTTAGGGTTCATCCCTGTTCTGCCAGTGCTATACTGCTTATTGACTCAGTTACTGTACTTACATCTTAAGGATTTCCTCTGCTGGGAGAGTACATACATATTTAATTTAATTTAGGTGAACAGTGTAATGTGATAGAAGCTGGTCTGGATTTAGCTGCTGCTGTTCTGTACTGTACCCCACGCCTGTTGTAACATGCTATGGTCCTAACCCCTGCTCTAACACCTCTTTTATTCATGCTAACCCATCTATTGAAGTTCTGGACAAAGGGTCATAGAGTGCCGTGGTCGGGGTTTCAGTGTGTGTGTGGGTGGGGGGCTTTAGCCTGATGCTTCTGAAGCGCTAGCTAAACCCCTTTCACTAAAAAGTAGAGATGTGTCCTCAGTGCAGGAGTGCTGGCAGAGTCCTCAGTGCAGGGGTGCCGGCGGTGTCGGCAATGCGGGAGTGCTGGAGGTGTACTCAGTGCAGGAGTTCAGGGGTTTGGCAGTGTCGGCAGTGTGGGAGTGCCGGAAGTGTCCTCAGTGCAGGGGTGCCGGCAGTGTCAGCAATGCGGGAGTGCTGGAGGTATCCTCAGTGCAGGAGTTCAGGGATGCATCAGTGTCGGCAGTGTGGGAGTGCCGGAAGTGTCCTCAGTGCAGCGGTGCCGGCAGTGCGAAAGTGCTGGAAGTGTCCTCAGTGCAGGAGTTCAGGGGTGCTGGCAGTTTCAGCAGTATGGGAGTGCTGGAAGTGTCCTCAGTGCAGGGGTGCCGGCAGTGTCAGCAGTGCAGGAGTGTCGGCAGTGCGGGCGGCGGGGTTGGCAGAGCGGGCGGCAGTGTCGGCAGTGTGGGCAGTGGTTTTGGCAGTGCGGGCGGCGGCGCGATTAGTGCTGTGGGGGCATCCATCTTGGGGCCATTTTAGTCTATGGGGAAACGCTGATTGGCTGAGAGCCATGACAGACAGCTCTCGCAGCCAATTAGTGGCTTTCCATAGGTTACTATGGAGACCAGCATCCGAGGCAAAACCTCAGGATCTGACAGTGGAATCCTGAGGTTTTGCCTCGATTGGGGATCTGGGGCAGGCAGGGACATCCGAGCTGTGGCTTGGATGGCCCCAGATCCCCTAGGTTCGGGGGTTCGGTTCTCTGTGAACCGAACCCACTCATCTCTACTAAAAAGTCACATGCATTTGCTCAAAGCACCCATTCACTGTTGCCATGGTGTGCTGTGCAGGGCTGCGGTGATAGGGTCATACCTTCCAATATTCCGACAGTAAGGGTGAAGTTGTCAACAGTTGAGACATAGGGGTCAATCCAATTAGCCGCGAAGGGTGCAAAGTGCCGTTGCAGCTGCGTTTAAACGACAGCAATGGCTCCTGATCTCGCACCCTTTGCAGCCTGGTTTCTGCCTGAATTTGCTCAAAATTGCTCTCTCCCCTATGGGGCAGCGAGCACTTTTGAGCAATTTCAGGCCACTATAAACTGCGGCTAATTGGATTGACCCCATAGAGGTTGACTGTTTGGACAGCGGGACCTACCCAGCAAAACTTGACTGTGCTGCCTAATGGGGAGAAATAATTGTGCCGGTCGGGATCCCGGTGTCGGTATTTCGACCGCTGGGATTCCGTCCGGCAGGATCTTGACCGCATCCCAGTTGCAGCAATGCACTGTTCAATTATTGGTCTGATCAGCTGATTAGCAGCTGATCGGGCTGATAAATGAACAGTATATGCCCAACATAAGCTGGTTATTTGCTGCACTATACCTCTCTCCAAAACTTGCTAATTCACCCACACCCCCTTAATCTGTTGGGACATATATATATATATATATAAAACACAGAAAATATCCTTATCTTGCGCCCAAAGTGAAAAGCAGCACTACATGTGAGATCTCTGTTGCCAAATCTCAAATTTACATAAGACAGAAAAAACAATTCCCGAGTGCGCTATAATGATTGTATAGATTAAACGGAAGTCCTTCCAAGTGGATATATCTTATACTGCAGAAGACAAGGTTTTCTGGGTTCCTGCAGTGGATAACCCCTCACCAAAAAGTCACACAAACAAATGGCCCAAGGCCAATTAGAATAAAATTATTTGATGGCAGAATAGCAACATATTCATAAAAAGCCTTATACAAAAGGTCTTACAGAATATCGTACATAAAGATTTTTGATAGTTCCATAAATATCCAGTAGGTGATATAGGTGTATAGACTCCCTTACCTTAGCAAGGTGTGAGCTCAACACAAGGGAGCGTTATCATCAACTGGATTACCGATTTAGAGCTGATAAACACAGTGCGTTTCGTCTGTTTGACTTCATCAGGGGTAACTTGTTTGGGGACATAGAAAGCTATTTATAGTTTTTGAAAAAACTGAAATTGTTGAAATTTATTAAATATTAAATGAAAAATTGTTAAACACCTACCAAAAAGAGTAGGGGTCCCCCGTATTTTTAAAACCAGCACCGGGCTCCACTAGCTGGACAGATAATGCCACAGCCGGGGGTCACTTTTATATAGTGCCCTGCGGCCGTGGCATCAAAAATCCAACTAGGCACCCCTGGCCCTTGGGTGGCTGGGGGGGGACGACCCCTTGATTGAAGGGGTCCCCACTCCCCCAGGGTACCCCGGCCAGTGGTGACTAGTTGGATTTTTGATGCCACGGCCGCAGGGCACTATATAAAAGTGACCCCCGGCTGTGGCATTATCTGTCCAGCTAGTGGAGCCCGGTGCTGGTTTTAAAAATACGGGGGACCCCTACTCTTTTTGTCCCCCGTATTTTTGGAACCAGGACCAGGCGCAGAGCCCGATGCTGGTTGCTTAAATATGGGGGAACCCCTGTCAATTTTTTCCCCATATTTCTGCAACCAGGATCGGCTCAAAGAGCCCGAGGCTGGTTATGCTTAGGAGGGGGGACCCCACGCAATTTTTTTAAAGAAAATAACCACTTTCCCACCCCTTCCCACTGATATACATGCACGGATCTCATGGATCCCTGCATGCCTATACAATCACGGATTAAAAAAGCAGGTCTGTTTTTTTTTAGCACTTTTTTACAAGTTGTAATTTTTCACGGCAGTGTTTGTTTTTTTTTTGCTTTGCACTTCTTAGTAAATTACCGAGATTCATACTTAAACAGCCGCGTTTTGACCGATGGTGTATTCATTCGTATTTTTTTGTTGGACTTCCAAAAAATTACGAATGCCCTCATCACTGCCGTGATTATTGCTTGGTAAATTACCGAGATGACACTTTGATGAAAAAACGGCATCTCGGTCAAAATCGGGACCTTAGTAAATATACCCCGGTGAGTGCAGAAAATAAGGAGGGGGTAATATTGCTGTATACACACAGAGTTCACAGCATACACAGAAATGGAACTTGAATTAGGGTAATTGGTGTAGTATTAACCTATGTGTGTTGGTTCATTTCCTACCAACCCTCACACTTGTCAGAAACATAAAACCATTGATTTGATAGTTTATGGTGCAGTAAATAATGTCTACAAAAAGTTGCAGTATGTGTGTGCTTTTTCAATTCCGTTATACATTTCCCTACTGCGAGAGCTATAAGAACAATTTACTAGACTGAATAGGGAGAAAAATGATATAAGTACACAGTTTATTTTAATGTAGTTTCACTATTACTGATTCCCTCTTTTTCCAGCCTTCGCCTCCTCTTCCACATGCAATTTCCTACCACTGGGGGAAGAGCACAGAAATCCTGTCCACAACTGTGCTGTGAAGTCACCATTCAGACGAAATGTAAAACTGTTTATGTAGACTGGTTACTGCGCTCAGGGTCCACTCAATATGGAGTTCTAATCTTAATTCCAGCAATTGCAATGGCCTCTCTGATTGACGACTTGTTATCACTCATCACTGCGCTTACACTATACTTACACACTCCCTTCATCGACAACTTGAATTCCTGGCTATTACGTCATGTACAAAATGGCTGCTGTTGAATAATCTGAAAAGATCCTACTTATACCCCTTTTCCACCTGTAGCACGGGTCGCAGCCGGGAGCCTGACACGGCTGCGACCCGTGCTACAGCCCCCTTCTACACTAGCTCCACCAACCCGGCATATTGCCGGGTTGGTGACGCTGCTGCTGACGTGGTAGGGGCGGCGCTGGGAGATCACATGATCTCCCAGCGCCGCCCTTCCATACACTGTGAACGGGAGCCGTGTCGCATTGACACGGCTTCCGTTCACACTACACAGCTTACCGGGTTGAACACGTGTTCAACCCGGCAAGCTACCCGGGTAGGATTCCCGGATCACTTGATCCGTGAATTTGAAGGGGGGGCCGTTTCCGCAAGAAAAAACATGAGTAAATGCGCGCCCCTGCGCATTTACCTGTGTTTTTAGAGCTAGTGGAAAAGGGGTATTAATCTGTAACCCTGTTGTGGAGCATTGTGAAGAAATGAACCCCACACCAGGATCCTTCTACACTTCTGCTGCAATAGAACCAAGCCTATGTAGTCTACCAACTGTCTGAGTGGACTGAAAAAGGAGATATACAGTACATGAAATATTGCCCATTTTACTGCTGGATGTTATAAATGTATTATTTGGTAGCGATCTTATGGTTGAATTCTCAAAAAAAATATACATTTGGAATTTTAATTTTGCCAGGTGCAACTGCTTCAAAATTCATAGTCCAGTACCCGACAAGGAAGAGGAATATTTAAACACTTGGTGAAAGTACTGCTAGACCGTAGCTGTATGTGTGGGAATTGTCCTTCAGTCGTAACGGACGTAATTATTGGGATAGCAAGTGTGGCAGCTGGGGGCATACCTGCCACCCGTACTGCTCCCAATTCTTGCTCCACTCTGAGGTATCCAGTTAATTTATACCCCTTTCACACTGACCCTCTGACCAGGGATATTGCAGGGGCAACCCGGGTCCTGGCTTCGTGTGAAAGGGTCTACCCGGGACGATCCCAGGACCAACTCGAGTAGTCTGCAGTGTGATTGAACGATCCAGGTTATCCGACCCAGTTGGTGCTAAAAGTAGCAGATAGCTGGATGACTGGCGATTGGAGACGATATCATCTACAAAGTACAGACAAAGAGATGACCCCGCAATAACCTAGGTCCAGCCTGCGGTGTAATTGCGGTTACAAACAACTTGAAACCGTGTTCAATAACCCAGGTTGGACCCGGTTTTTAGTCTGAAAGGGGTATTAATGAGATCCCTACTGTGTGACCGCCAACACCATAAGTCATTTGAAGCCTAAAAATACAAAAAAAATGAGCTACGGGCCCAAAATTCCTTAAAACAGGGCCGTAACTAGGATTTTCGTCACCCCGGGGCAAGTCGGTAATTTGCCCCCCCCCTTCCAAAAAATAAATAAAATAAAATAAATAAAATAAAATAAAAACATGCAAACACTGTCAGACTAAAATAATCATTTTATAAAAAAAAATAAAAAAAGGGGATACTATTGGACAATATTCCCCTATGTGCCCCAAATGCCCTAAGCCAGGCATGTCCAAACTGTGTCCCTCCAGCTGTTGAGAAACTACACATCCCAGCATGTCCTGACACTGTTTTAGCATTCTCTGACAGCAAAACTGTGTCAGGGTATGCTGGGATATGTAGTTTCACAACAGCTGGAGGGCCGCAGTTTGGACATGCCTGCCCTAAGCGTCACATGCCCCACCAGCAGCGTGTTCCACTACATGCCCCCCTGTATGTCCCCATACATTGCACTATATCACTGCACTACATTCCCATATCCACTGCATTACGTCAATCGTACAACATCCCCTACATACTGAACTACATCACTACACTACAGCGCAGGGCCGTAACTACGTGTGTGCCAAGTGGGCTTGGCACACAGCGCAGTAGCCCTGAGGGCGCAACGGCCAGCGGCATGTAATGAGTCAAATTGACTCATTACATGCCGCCTCTGGCTGCTGTGTGCGCCGTGCGCCGCGCTGGAGGGAGAAGAGACCAGCGCCGGGCAGCGTTCAAGGAGGAGGAGGGAGGGGGAGCAGGGAGCCGCAGCAGCGCTATTTGATTGGTAGTAAGCGCCGCTGCAGCACCCCCCTCTCCTTCTGTATTGGCTGCCCGGCGCTGCTATGGATGCTGGGATGCGGTTCCTTCATCCCAGCATCCACAGCAGCGCCAGGCAACCAATACGGAAGGAGAGGGGGATGCTGCAGCGGCGCTTACTACCAATCAAATAGCGCTGCTGCGGCTCCAATCCCCCTTCCTCCTCCTCCTCCTTCTCACCTCACTGCCTGCACCGAGAGGGAGATGCCAGCACGAGGAGCCTGTCAGCGGGGAGAAGGTAAGTATATCCCTCTCTCTCTCTCTCTCTCTCTCAGGGGGACATCGTCTGCCGCAATGTGTAAAAAGGGGGCCTGGCTGCCGCAATGTGTAAAAAGGGGTCCTGGCTGACGCAATGTATAAAAAGGGGGCCTGGCTGCCGCAATGTATAAAAAGGGGGCCTGGCTGCCGCAATGTGTAAAAAGGGGGACTGGCTGCCGCAATGTGTAAAGAGGGGGCCTGGCTGCCGCAATGTGTAAAAAGGGGGCCTGGCTGCCGTAATGTGTAAAAAGGGGGCCTGGCTGCCGCAATATGTAAAAAGGGGGACTGGCTGCCGCAATGTGTAAAAAGGGGGACTGGCTGCCGCAATGTGTAAAGAAGGGGCCTGACTGCCGCAATGTGTAAAAAGGGGGACTGGCTGCCGCAATGTGTAAAAAGGGGGACTGTCTGCTGTAATGTGTAAAAAGGGGGACGCTGTCTGCTGTAATGTATAAAAGGGGCTCTACCTGGTGTAGTGGCGCTACTGTGCAGCGTAATTTGAATAATGTAGACTACTGTGCACCGTAGTATGAATTGCTATTATTTTGTGGCCATGCCCCTTCCCCGTGAAGCCACGCACCTATAAAATTTTTGCGCGCCTACGACGCGCACTGCCTTTATTTTACATGGGGGAGGGCGCCACTGTCGTTTCTTGCACACAGCGCTAAAATGCCTAGTTACGGCACTGCTACAGCTTGTCTGCTCAATGGTGTGTAGGCGGCAGCTTGTTATCGGTCGGTGCTGGCCAGGCAGCAGGGATCATAGCCTTCTTAAAATCACAGCAACAACAGCTCACTTCTATAGCTTGCACAGTTCATTGCATGCTAGTCGCAGCACTGCATGGCAAAGAAGAGAGTCTAAGACTGTAGCTGACATAGGAGAGATCCCAGGTACTGGAGCTCATCCACACAGCATCGGAGCCAACTGTGGGCAGACAGGTGGTTCAGAGACATTGCCCCGGGAGCAGTCTGCTGTCTCACTGGAGCAGCACAGCACTGCTGGTAAACACCCCCCCCCCCCCCTCCAAAACAAAACAAAAAAAACCCTGTTCCTCTGTAACTCCTCGGCACCCCCTCAATTCATGCACCCGGGGCGCATGCCCCCTTAGCCCCCCATGAAAACCAGCTATATCGATCTGTGTTTAAAACATCACAAATATATGTGCTGTCTGTTTGAATGTGTGACATGAATAGAAATTAAATTGTATAATTACATTTCATTCCATTTCCTTGTATCCTGCGGGGTGGAATAGAACAATGGGTTCCTTAAGCAGGACTGTAATAAACAGGATTGCAAAATTAATCGAACGGCTACGCATGCGCAGCGAGCAAAAATAGCGTCAGAAATTGCGTACACATTTTGATTGCAATGCAGCCACTGTCTGACTGACAGGAAGCTGGCATTTCTGGGCAGAAACCTGCCATTTTCTGGGTGTGTCTGAAAAAACGAAGGCATGCCCAGGTGATTTTAAGGAGGTCCTCTGACGTCAGCAATAACCACTTCCAGGCTCTTATGTCTTAAGAATTGTGGATGACCTTGCCTGGCGCAGATAGGAAAAATCTTTGATGTTCCGGTAATTGCGTATGATTTTGCGATCAGCCTGCATATTGCGATGCATTCGCAATTTCTGCAGTGGCCATTTTGTTTTCTATTTCAGGGCGGCAACTATTTGCTCGCAGCAACTGCTTTTTAGCAAAAATTGCAATCCTTACTGAATAAGGTCCTTAGTCTTTTTTAGGAATTTTTGAGCAATAAACATCTTACCTTTACAACAAGTGCATCTATATCCTGCAATTAACAAGCTCTGCCCTCTGCCAGCTACCGTGCAAGACCTCGTCCAGTTCAGTGATCAGTGGGTGTCAATTGACGCCAGTCAGGAGGTGTGGCAGCAGCATCTCTATTGATGCACAGCAACAAGCGGTTCCAGGGCCAGTGGTAGGACCTGGTGGTGGCAGCACCATACCCGACCACTGCATAGTGGGTGGAGTCATTAACAGGGGGTTACTGACAGTAAAAGGGAATCCCCTATTGGCCAGGTCCCATGAGACCCAAAACCAAGTCTGTGATCGCTTGTCGCGGTCAGCTAGGCGCATCCGGTCACAACAGTCCTTAGTAGGGAACACAGAATGGGGAAGCCAAATGTAACATGACTTGTGGAGTGGCCACAGGGACAGAACAGAAGTCTCTGTAAGCATTACTAGTAGAAAATGTGTATATCCACAGCAGATGGCATGGCGGAAAGGCACAATAGATGGTAAACAGCTGCAGATGATGAACTGAGGTTGCTGTTCCAAGTAGCAGAAATCCAGATGACTGACCTAAGCCCCCCAGCCCTCCCCCCCCCCCCGAATCACCAACCCCCCCTTCCCCGCACTGCAGCATGCTATCCCATGTCCTGTGTCCTGTTCGGCTCTTCAGTGATGCATTACTGGGAGGAGGCGTGACCATGCTGGGCCTGCTGGGACATCCCCGCCTCCTCCCAGTAATGCATCAGTGAAGAACCGGACAGGACAGGGGGCAGCACGCTGCGGCACCGGCGGCAGGCTTTTTAAAGTAGGAGTTTCAGCGGGGATCCGGAGGTAAGCACTACCCCTCCCCAGCGCCTGTGCCTCTTACATGTTTGGGGGGAAGCATGCTGCCCCCTTGCCCCCCCTGTTATGACGCCTCTGTAAACATCAGCCACTTGGACTGGCTATGGTGGCTGGTGCAGCAGGGGTTAGGAAGCTGAATAGAATACGGCATCACTGATAAATGAACAAACAGCAGGAAACGTCTTGTAGGATACTGTCAGCGGATATCTGGAACAGGAAACCGTATAGGAGTACTGAGGCTTGGAGACTAGGAACTATCCCAGAAGGAAGGTGTTGTGCTGACAATGAGTAACAGGCAAGAGCAGGTTTAAATAGGCAGCAGTAAATGTTCATGGATTGCTGAAGTCATGTGACTGCTGCTGTAGTGTAGGGATTGGGTTAGTAAATCACATGGAGAAATCCAAAAATAGCTGCGCCCATGCTGCCTGGTGATTTGTTTACAAACAAGCCTGGAAGCAGCATGACTGCTGTGATGGGCCTGGAGATTTGCGGACAGCAATGATATGACTGCGCCAAGTATAGTGTGTAAGACTATAGGCGCATACACTGTTTTTACCCTCCTGAGTGTGTATGCAATGAGCTATCCCCAATGCGCGCTCCTGGGGGTCGTTAACGACCCCCGCTGTCGGCTGTACATGCAGCTCAGCTGACTATATTGTCAGAAGCTGCATGTTCGGGACGGCTGCAGCATGACATCACTGTGCAATATCGCTTGCATTGTGTATGCACTATGTCTGCGGCCTGGGAGTGGAGGAGAAACACTACGCGATATCGCTCATGGAGCATATTGCATAGTTTGTACCCACCTTTACACCCCAATTTGTGACATATTTAACTTTTTAGTTACAGATTATGAAGCTTATAACTTAGTAGCTGACATTCATTTTTAAAGCAGTAATTTGGCTGCTAACTCTTCCTCCTGCAAGGATAGGACTTTGGGGATGATTCAGACCTGATTGCTACTGTGCATTTTCGCACAGCGGGCGATCAGGTCATAACTGAGCATGCGTATGCACCGCAATGCACACGCGCGTCGGACCACGATAAAGGGCATCACCGGTCAGCGGCGGGATAGTGCGAAAATTCCGATTGCACGGGTGTTCACAAGATGATTGACAGGAGGAAGCCGTTTGTGGGTGGTAACTGAGTGTTTATTGGGAGTGACTGGAAAAAAACAGGCGTGCCCAAGAGTTTTCCGGGGGGTCTGACGTCAGCTTCAGCCCCGATTAGCCTCTTTGCATCGCACTGTAGGAGTATGTCCTGGGCTGCGCATAGACTCTACACAGTGGATTTTTGCAGCTTGGCGTGCGCATGGGATCGCACACTTGCACGGCGAATTTACATGCACCCTGGAGGCGGCAACTATCTGAACGCAAGACATCAAAGTTTGCAGCCCAGGGATCAGGTCTGAATCACCCCCATAGAAAGATGGTAGATATTTGTAGATGTATTTGTGAAATAAATGGCTAATTTGATATATGGGTAAGATCTGACTGCTGCTTAGGTACAGATCCAAGTAGCTACTGCAAAATGTTTGCTTATTGCACTGTAATTTCATTTACTGCGTGTATGTGTGCTCCCGCTTAATGCACAAATAATTTGGAAATTACTTATCCCGACGGTAGCACTGTAAGACTTGCTTTTAATACCTGCATTAAGCGTGGGAAAAATGCGGAAATTAGCCTGTACTCCAGGAAAGTGCATCTGATATTGGGGTGTGGTATGGAGGGTCGACAGTAACTAGGTCGACCACTATCGGTCGACTGTAACTAGGTCGACGGGATTTCTAGGTCGACAGTGCCTATGTCGACAGGTCGACCTGAGTTTTATAAAAAAAAATGTGTCGTTTTCTCCGTACAATGACCGGGTACCCCAATTAGTGCACCATGTCCCCTCGGGCAAGGTGCCTCGCTCCGCTACTGCTGCACTCAGCACAGGTTACTATTCCCAATCGTAGTCTGCGTGGATCGTTAAGTATTAAAAAATAAAAAAAATAAAAAATTTAAAAACTCATGTCGACCTTTCGACCTGTCGACCTAAAACATGTCGACCTGGTTACTATCGACCTAGTTACTGTCGACCTAGAGACCGGATACCCTAATATTGGATAACAGTATAGAAATCTATTATTGGCCAAAAGCAAAGTATTTTGGGTTCCTTTAAAAGGTGTCAAATGGCTGAATTTTTTTTTTTTTTTTTAGAGCAGTGAAAGAACAACAGATAGCAAGTGTTTTTCAGCAGAATAATGCTTTAGAAAAATTTGGCGTGAATAATAATATCTGTGCAGTTGATTTATTTTTTGTGTGTGTCATTTTTACAACTTTTAAAAATGTGTTAACCACTTAACTGGCTAATATTTGTACCAAAAAACACTCAGAAATTAGGTTACGAATATCTATGTTAAACGTATCCAACGTGATTTTATTTTATTTTTTTATAAATGGGAACACTATTATTGGAACATTGCAACAGTATTCTCTGCAGCCACCGGGTGTACACAGGAAAGGTGATTACACCAGCAGTGATCGGCTGCATGGCAGGCACTAGGGAAAGGAACAAGGAAGCATGGGGGCAGGGAGGTCCCTCTTAGAGTAGCAGCTGTTGGAAGATTATCTACCAGCAGCCACCCAGTGGGCGTTTCTTGCTGTCCACATCTGATGTGACCATGCCAGGCAAGTGATTAAATAACATCTGCAAGCTTAAAAACACCTGTCCTTTCAACAACCACATATACCAGCCCACATCTTTTTACCCATTATTCTGCATTTTGTAGACTATCACCCCAAAAATTTAATTACTGGCCATATTATGCTTATTAAGAAAGCTAATTAATCATTAGTCAATAAGATGTACAGGTCCCATCCTGTAAGACAAATGCTTTATTTCCTTGTACTTTCGTGCGTTTAGCTAAGTTTTTCATTGAAGTACCTACTGAGGCTGATTTTGAGTTGAACGGAAGGTCAGCTACTGTACATTGTATATACAGAAATAAATGTTAACCTTACCTTAAGCATAGTTAATGCATTTATGCAGCCTCACTACCCCCATCCATCAGCTTGTTGAAGTAGCTATAAACATGCAACTGTACCAATCCTATCCGAGGTGCAAGAGATCTGTCTGAAATCAGATCAGTCTCTTGGTATACACAACATAGCCCCCAATTCTGGCTACATGCCCACAACAGGCCCCCAGAAAGCATCCTGCTCCTAACACCCCATTGCCACTCAGTTACACCCATTCAGGCCTAATTGGAGATACAGGTATGACTCATTTGTGTACAATATTGTATTGCCCATGGGCCCTCATTCCGAGTTGTTCGCTCGCTAGCTGCTTTTAGCAGCATTGCACACGCTAGGCTGCCGCCCTCTGGGAGTGTATCTTAGCTTAGCAGAATAGCGAACGAAAGATTAGCAGAACTGCTACTAAATAAATCCCTGCAGTTTCTGAGTAGTTCCAGACCTACTCCTAGACTGCGATCAGCTCAGTCCGTTTAGTTCCTGGTTTGACGTCACAAACACGCCCTGCGTTGTGCCAGCCACTCCCCCGTTTCTCCTGCCACTCCTGCGTTTTTACCTGGCACGCCTGCGTTATTTAGCACACGCCCGGAAAACGCTCATTTACCACCCAGAAACGCCCCTTTCCTGTCAATCACTCACCGATCAGCAGTGCGACTGAAAAGCGCTGCACGAACACCAGCAAATCTACTAAGTTTTGTGTAAAATAACGTAGCGCATGCTTAGTACCATGCGCATTTTCCACCTAATCGCTGCATTGCGAAAAACGGCAACGAGCGAACAACTCGGAATGACCACCATAGTTTCATACACTCAGACATGGAGCATGGGCAGTGTTAAAAGCACAAGATCCGTCCACAGAACAGAAGTACAGGCATCTCCGCGTCTGTCCCATTGCCCCCAATGACACCAAAGCCATTTCCTTTATTAGCATCTGGGTGAGCTGCATTTCCACACATTGATGTGTATATCGCATACAAAATACACTGGACTATCCTACATTTACCTCCAATGATCTTTAAATGGTAAGAAAAAGCTTTGTTTTGCAATGCGATGCGAATGAAAACATAAAAATGACTGATACAAGGCCTGAAAGTGTTGCTGTTTCTTTGTGTAGGGTCAAGAACCTGGAAGATTTAGTAGACTGTATGATAAACATTGGCACAGGCAACAACCTTGTGTGCCTAGCTAATATATAATAGTGAGAGTACTTGCGTATGACCCAGCCTCCTGTTCCAAGTCCAGCATACACCCTTCTGACAATGATAAACTTAAAAAATGGTGAAGGAAATAAACCCAAGGACCACACTTGTCAGCGTTCAAGTTATTGTTTATTAAAAGCTATTTTCACTTTAACTAACATTCCCTGGCATCCAACCAAGGAAGGGAGGCTGCACTTCCAAGGTCAGCGAGACTCTGTGGCACTCTTGTGCCAGAATTCAGATGTTACAACATGCTACCTTATTCCCACATAATCACTTGTTTGTTGTCCAATGCAGATGTAACATGCACACACACAAGAGCTGTCATTGTTCTGTGTGTTATACCTAGAGTGAGATATGCATGCTAAAGCTTAGGGCCTGATTCAGAAAAGGTCGCAATGCCCACTTGAGCAATATTTTGTTCTGAGACACACATTGCATGTGCTGCCATTGATTACTGATAGCTGGCGCAGTGAGAATTTGGACGTAGAATCATGACAGTCAGTGTGCATTCATGGGAGGTAATGGGGGTGGCTAGTTAAATGCAGGTGTGTTGTGAGCATTTCATGGGTGTGTCCTTGTACATAGCTGTATCGGCAGTGTAGTGGTCTTTGTTGCAATGGACAAGATTGATGGTGCATCTTTGTACGCAAGTGGCGATTAGAGACGCTGCCGGTGGGCAAATTCCAGTTCCAGCGGCATTTACATAGATTTCCAGTACCACGGCGTACATAGGGCCTAATTCAGACCTGATCGTGTGATACTACCCATGTAAGGTAAGTAGGTTGTTGTGGAGTGTCGGTGCTGATGTCGGCCATACCTGATATTGCAGTAACGTGGACGACGACCTCTTCCAGACTTCACTGCTGTACCCTAGGCAGAGCTGTGCTTCACAGTTAAACACTTTTTAAAATATAATATCCTACTCTTACATGCCCCGCAGTATCATGTGAATAAGCCTTAGCAATATTTCTTGTGTTCACTAGGTGGCAGTTCAAGTGTTAAGGAGGGTACACACTGGCCGATATATCGGCCGTTGTCTTGAACGGCCGATATATTGCGGCTCCGTCGGCCAGTGTGTACAGGCGATACATCTGTGAACTCCATTGTTCACAGACGTATCGCGTCGGCCCCGCAGCACAGCCGACGGCCAATATATCTACCAATACATTGGCACGTTGCTGTGTGTGTACAGGCGGTTGGCCGACCGCCCGTACACATGCTGCGGCAGCCGGCAGTGAATGACAGCTGAACTGGGCGGGCGTGTGTACACGCCCACCCAGTTCATAACGTCAGTCCCCGACGGATCAGGCAGTGTGTGTGCTCAACACAATGCCCGATCCGTCCATAGATATATCTGCCGACCAATTGATCGGCAGATATCTCTACCAGTGTGTACCCACCTTTTGTCAGGCGCAGCAAGTGCTCCTTTTATGTCACTACTGTCCATAAAATGGCCGCTGAAGCCTTAATAAACTGAAGCACTTTTTAGAGTCAAAAGCGCTATAATGTTTCTGTTGTACTGACAATGGCAAAGTGAGCCTACAATACCACTTAAAACAAGCAAATGTTCCTTCTCGGTGAAGTCTTTTTGTCCACTAGGCTGTATAACTGTTCCTTTAGTAGTTACAAATAAATTATGCAGCCTAATTGCTGGACAGTTATGCAAGCAGTCACCCAGTTCAAGGGACAGAACGCAGGCATGGAGATAAGCTAACAAGTTGCAGTGGGTTACTATAAGCACATCAGTTCAGCTTCTGATTAGGTAGGCAAAAGAGCTATACAGTTTCTACCTTCTCCCTTTACTCCTGACAGAGATAAATAAACACGGAGCTGCCGCTGGCACCTCAGTAACACTCCTAAGTACCTCTGTGGCACTCTGTATTTGCATATAACTCAGTCTCTCTCTTCTGGGTGCTGAGTTGATTGGCTGATAAAGTCTCTTTCTGACTGGAAACCTGTGTTTAGCTGATGATAAGAGTAACTGACGCTGGCTACTACATGCCCTGGTTGTTACTGACTGAAAAAGCACCACTCTCTCACCTCTCAGTTCTCTGGTACTCAGTTCTGTCACATACTCTCCTTGTGACTGACAGTCTGCAACGCCTCAAGTCAGGTGTTTTACTACTCACAGAACAAGTAGGCTGAGTGCTCGGTGAATGGTGGTGTAAACGATTGTCAGCAGCAGCTGGAAAAGGGGAAAGCCAATCCCTAGGAAATGCAATATGAACAACAAAAACCAGGTTGCGCTTGACAGTCGAAAAAATTAGAGATGAGCGCCTGAAATTTTTCGGGTTTTGTGTTTTGGTTTTGGGTTCGGTTCCGCGGCCGTGTTTTGGGTTCGAACGCGTTTTGGCAAAACCTCACCGAATTTTTTTTGTCGGATTCTGGTGTGTTTTGGATTCGGGTGTTTTTTTCAAAAAACACTAAAAAACAGCTTAAATCATAGAATTTGGGGGTCATTTTGATCCCAAAGTATTATTAACCTCAAAAACCATAATTTACACTCATTTTCAGTCTATTCTGAATACCTCACACCTCACAATATTATTTTTAGTCCTAAAATTTGCACCGAGGTCACTGTGTGAGTAAGATAAGCGACCCTAGTGGCCGACACAAACACCGGGCCCATCTAGGAGTGGCACTGCAGTGTCACGCAGGATGTCCCTTCCAAAAAACCCTCCCCAAACAGCACATGACGCAAAGAAAAAAAGAGGCGCAATGAGGTAGCTGTGTGAGTAAGATTAGCGACCCTAGTAGCCGACACAAACACCGGGCCCATCTAGGAGTGGCACTGCAGTGTCACGCAGGATGGCCCTTCCAAAAAACCCTCCCCAAACAGCACATGACGCAAAGAAAAAAAGAGGCGCAATGAGGTAGCTGTGTGAGTAAGATTAGCGACCCTAGTGGCCGACACAAACACCGGGCCCATCTAGGAGTGGCACTGCAGTGTCACGCAGGATGTCCCTTCCAAAAAACCCTCCCCAAACAGCACATGACGCAAAGAAAAAAAGAGGCGCAATGAGGTAGCTGTGTGAGTAAGATTAGCGACCCTAGTGGCCGACACAAACACCGGGCCCATCTAGGAGTGGCACTGCAGTGTCACGCAGGATGTCCCTTCCAAAAAACCCTCCCCAAACAGCACATGACGCAAAGAAAAAAAGAGGCGCAATGAGGTAGCTGACTGTGTGAGTAAGATTAGCGACCCTAGTGGCCGACACAAACACCGGGCCCATCTAGGAGTGGCACTGCAGTGTCACGCAGGATGTCCCTTCCAAAAAACCCTCCCCAATCAGCACATGATGCAAAGAAAAAGAAAAGAAAAAAGAGGTGCAAGATGGAATTGTCCTTGGGCCCTCCCACCCACCCTTATGTTGTATAAACAAAACAGGACATGCACACTTTAACCAACCCATCATTTCAGTGACAGGGTCTGCCACACGACTGTGACTGATATGACGGGTTGGTTTGGACCCCCCCCAAAAAAGAAGCAATTAATCTCTCCTTGCACAAACTGGCTCTACAGAGGCAAGATGTCCACCTCATCTTCACCCTCCGATATATCACCGTGTACATCCCCCTCCTCACAGATTATCAATTCGTCCCCACTGGAATCCACCATCTCAGCTCCCTGTGTACTTTGTGGAGGCAATTGCTGCTGGTCAATGTCTCCGCGGAGGAATTGATTATAATTCATTTTAATGAACATCATCTTCTCCACATTTTCTGGATGTAACCTCGTACGCCGATTGCTGACAAGGTGAGCGGCGGCACTAAACACTCTTTCGGAGTACACACTTGTGGGAGGGCAACTTAGGTAGAATAAAGCCAGTTTGTGCAAGGGCCTCCAAATTGCCTCTTTTTCCTGCCAGTATAAGTACGGACTGTGTGACGTGCCTACTTGGATGCGGTCACTCATATAATCCTCCACCATTCTATCAATGTTGAGAGAATCATATGCAGTGACAGTAGACGACATGTCCGTAATCGTTGTCAGCTCCTTCAGTCCGGACCAGATGTCAGCATCAGCAGTCGCTCCAGACTGCCCTGCATCACCGCCAGCGGGTGGGCTCGGAATTCTGAGCCTTTTCCTCGCACCCCCAGTTGCGGGAGAATGTGAAGGAGGAGATGTTGACAGGTCGCGTTCCGCTTGACTTGACAATTTTGTCACCAGCAGGTCTTTCAACCCCAGCAGACTTGTGTCTGCCGGAAAGAGAGATCCAAGGTAGGCTTTAAATCTAGGATCGAGCACGGTGGCCAAAATGTAGTGCTCTGATTTCAACAGATTGACCACCCGTGAATCCTTGTTAAGCGAATTAAGGGCTGCATCCACAAGTCCCACATGCCTAGCGGAATCGCTCCCTTTTAGCTCCTTCTTCAATGCCTCCAGCTTCTTCTGCAAAAGCCTGATGAGGGGAATGACCTGACTCAGGCTGGCAGTGTCTGAACTGACTTCACGTGTGGCAAGTTCAAAGGGCATCAGAACCTTGCACAACGTTGAAATCATTCTCCACTGCACTTGAGACAGGTGCATTCCACCTCCTATATCGTGCTCAATTGTATAGGCTTGAATGGCCTTTTGCTGCTCCTCCAACCTCTGAAGCATATAGAGGGTTGAATTCCACCTCGTTACCACTTCTTGCTTCAGATGATGGCAGGGCAGGTTCAGTAGTTTTTGGTGGTGCTCCAGTCTTCTGTACGTGGTGCCTGTACGCCGAAAGTGTCCCGCAATTCTTCTGGCCACCGACAGCATCTCTTGCACGCCCCTGTCGTTTTTTAAAAAATTCTGCACCACCAAATTCAAGGTATGTGCAAAACATGGGACGTGCTGGAATTTGCCCATATTTAATGCACACACAATATTGCTGGCGTTGTCCGATGCCACAAATCCACAGGAGAGTCCAATTGGGGTAAGCCATTCCGCGATGATCTTCCTCAGTTGCCGTAAGAGGTTTTCAGCTGTGTGCGTATTCTGGAAAGCGGTGATACAAAGCGTAGCCTGCCTAGGAAAGAGTTGGTGTTTGCGAGATGCTGCTACTGGTGCCGCCGCTGCTGTTCTTGCGGCGGGAGTCCATACATCTACCCAGTGGGCTGTCACATTCATATAGTCCTGACCCTGCCCTGCTCCACTTGTCCACATGTCCGTGGTTAAGTGGACATTGGGTACAACTGCATTTTTTAGGACACTGGTGAGTCTTTTTCTGACGTCCGTGTACATTCTCGGTATCGCCTGCCTAGAGAAGTGGAACCTAGATGGTATTTGGTAACGGGGGCACACTGCCTCAATAAATTGTCTAGTTCCCTGTGAACTAACAGCGGATACCGGACGCACTTCTAACACCAACATAGTTGTCAAGGCCTCAGTTATCCGCTTTGCAGTAGGATGACTGCTGTGATATTTCATCTTCCTCGCAAAGGACTGTTGAACAGTCAATTGCTTACTGGAAGTAGTACAAGTGGGCTTACGACTTCCCCTCTGGGATGACCATCGACTCCCAGCGGCAACAACAGCAGCGCCAGCAGCAGTAGGCGTTACACGCAAGGATGCATCGGAGGAATCCCAGGCAGGAGAGGACTCGTCAGAATTGCCAGTGACATGGCCTGCAGGACTATTGGCATTCCTGGGGAAGGAGGAAATTGACACTGAGGGAGTTGGTGGGGTGGTTTGCGTGAGCTTGGTTACAAGAGGAAGGGATTTACTGGTCAGTGGACTGCTTCCGCTGTCACCCAAAGTTTTTGAACTTGTCACTGACTTATGATGAATGCGCTGCAGGTGACGTATAAGGGAGGATGTTCCGAGGTGGTTAACGTCCTTACCCCTACTTATTACAGCTTGACAAAGGGAACACACGGCTTGACACCTGTTGTCCGCATTTCTGGTGAAATACCTCCACACCGAAGAGCTGATTTTTTTGGTATTTTCACCTGGCATGTCAACGGCCATATTCCTCCCACGGACAACAGGTGTCTCCCCGGGTGCCTGACTTAAACAAACCACCTCACCATCAGAATCCTCCTGGTCAATTTCCTCCCCAGCGCCAGCAACACCCATATCCTCCTCATCCTGGTGTACTTCAACACTGACATCTTCAATCTGACTATCAGGAACTGGACTGCGGGTGCTCCTTCCAGCACTTGCAGGGGGCGTGCAAATGGTGGAAGGCGCATGCTCTTCACGTCCAGTGTTGGGAAGGTCAGGCATCGCAACCGACACAATTGGACTCTCCTTGTGGATTTGGGATTTCGAAGAATGCACAGTTCTTTGCTGTGCTGCTTTTGCCAGCTTGAGTCTTTTCATTTTTCTAGCGAGAGGCTGAGTGCTTCCATCCTCATGTGAAGCTGAACCACTAGCCATGAACATAGGCCAGGGCCTCAGCCGTTCCTTGCCACTCCGTGTGGTAAATGGCATATTGGCAAGTTTACGCTTCTCCTCCGACAATTTTATTTTAGGTTTTGGAGTCCTTTTTTTTCTGATATTTGGTGTTTTGGATTTGACATGCTCTGTACTATGACATTGGGCATCGGCCTTGGCAGACGACGTTGCTGGCATTTCATCGTCTCGGCCATGACTAGTGGCAGCAGCTTCAGCACGAGGTGGAAGTGGATCTTGATCTTTCCCTAATTTTGGAACCTCAACATTTTTGTTCTCCATATTTTAATAGGCACAACTAAAAGGCACCTCAGGTAAACAATGGAGATGGATACTAGTATACAATTATGGACTGCCTGCCGACTGCAGACACAGAGGTAGCCACAGCCGTGAACTACCGTACTGTACTGTGTCTGCAGCTAATATAGACTAGTTGATAAAGAGAAGATGTCTATGTAACTATGTATGTATAAAGAAGACTGAAAAAAATCCACGGTTAGGTGGTATACAATTATGGACGGACTGCCTGCCGAGTGCAGACACAGAGGTAGCCACAGCCGTGAACTACCGTACTGTACTGTGTCTGCAGCAAATATAGACTGGTTGATAAAGAGAAGATGTCTATGTAACTATGTATGTATAAAGAAGAATGAAAAAAAACCACGGTTAGGTGATATACAATTATGGACGGACTGCCTGCCGAGTGCAGACACAGAGGTAGCCACAGCCGTGAACTACCGTACTGTACTGTGTCTGCAGCTAATATAGACTGGTTGATAAAGAGAAGATGTCTATGTAACTATGTATGTATAAAGAAGAATGAAAAAAATCCACGGTTAGGTGGTATTACAATTATGGACGGACTGCCTGCCGAGTGCAGAGACACAGAGGTAGCCACAGCCGTGAACTACCGTACTGTGTCTGCTGCGACTGGATGATAAATGATATAAAAAATATATATATATATCACTACTGCAGCCGGACAGGTATATATTATATATTATATAATGACGGACCTGCTGGACACTGTCTGTCAGCAGAATGAGTTTTATTTTTATAGAATAAAAAAAACAAAACACACAAGTGAAGTCACACGACGAGTGTTTAACTTTTTCAGGCAATCACAATATAAGTATACTACTAACTATACTGGTGGTCAGTGTGGTCAGGTCACTGGTCAGTCACACTGGCAGTGGCACTCCTGCAGCAAAAGTGTGCACTGTTTAATTTTAATATAATATGTACTCCTGGCTCCTGCTATAACCTATAACTGGCACTGCAGTAGTGCTCCCCAGTCTCCCCCACAATTATAAGCTGTGTGAGCTGAGCAGTCAGACAGATATATAATATATATAGATGATGCAGCACACTGGCCTGAGCCTGAGCAGTGCACACAGATATGGTATGTGACTGACTGAGTCACTGTGTGTATCGCTTTTTTCAGGCAGAGAACGGATATATTAAATAAACTGCACTGTGTGTCTGGTGGTCACTCACTATATAATATATTATGTACTCCTGGCTCCTGCTATAACCTATAACTGGCACTGCAGTAGTGCTCCCCAGTCTCCCCCACAATTATAAGCTGTGTGAGCTGAGCAGTCAGACAGATATATATAATATTATATATAGATAATAGATGATGCAGCACACTGGCCTGAGCCTGAGCAGTGCACACAGATATGGTATGTGACTGACTGAGTCACTGTGTGTATCGCTTTTTTCAGGCAGAGAACGGATATATTAAATAAACTGCACTGTGTGTCTGGTGGTCACTCACTATATAATATATTATGTACTCCTGGCTCCTGCTATAACCTATAACTGGCACTGCAGTAGTGCTCCCCAGTCTCCCCCACAATTATAAGCTGTGTGAGCTGAGCAGTCAGACAGATATATATAATATTATATATAGATAATAGATGATGCAGCACACTGGCCTGAGCCTGAGCAGTGCACACAGATATGGTATGTGACTGACTGAGTCACTGTGTGTATCGCTTTTTTCAGGCAGAGAACGGATATATTAAATAAACTGCACTGTGTGTCTGGTGGTCACTCACTATATAATATATTATGTACTCCTGGCTCCTGCTATAACCTATAACTGGCACTGCAGTAGTGCTCCCCAGTCTCCCCCACAATTATAAGCTGTGTGAGCTGAGCAGTCAGACAGATATATATAATATTATATATAGATAATAGATGATGCAGCACACTGGCCTGAGCCTGAGCAGTGCACACAGATATGGTATGTGACTGACTGAGTCACTGTGTGTATCGCTTTTTTCAGGCAGAGAACGGATATATTAAATAAACTGCACTGTGTGTCTGGTGGTCACTCACTATATAATATATTATGTACTCCTGGCTCCTGCTATAACCTATAACTGGCACTGCAGTAGTGCTCCCCAGTCTCCCCCACAATTATAAGCTGTGTGAGCTGAGCAGTCAGACAGATATATATAATATTATATATAGATAATAGATGATGCAGCACACTGGCCTGAGCCTGAGCAGTGCACACAGATATGGTATGTGACTGAGTCACTGTGTGCTGTGTATCGCTTTTTTCAGGCAGAGAACGGATTATAAAGTAAACTGCACTGTCCTCACTAGTAAACTCTCTCCACTCAGTCTCTACACTTCTACAGTAACAGTACTCCTCCTAGTCAGCTCCAGTAAATCTCTCTCAGTCTCTTATAATCTAAATGGAGAGGACGCCAGCCACGTCCTCTCCCTATCAATCTCAATGCACGTGTGAAAATGGCGGCGACGCGCGGCTCCTTATATAGAATCCGAGTCTCGCGATAGAATCCGAGCCTCGCGAGAATCCGACAGCGTCATGATGACGTTCGGGCGCGCTCGGGTTAACCGAGCAAGGCGGGAAGATCCGAGTCGCTCGGACCCGTGAAAAAAAACATGAAGTTCTGGCGGGTTCGGATTCAGAGAAACCGAACCCGCTCATCTCTAGAAAAAATATGAAAATTTATTGTAATAAAAGTATTTACAACAATTCTCCCGGGAGTATAATAAAAACAATTCAATATGACATAATAATCTGCTCAAATAGAATACCCCTGAGCTTTGGTAATTAATTAATTAATTAGAAGGTGCTTTCTATGCAAAGAGTGCCTAATGCTGTTTAATGTGGACTACCAATGATTGGAAAGGGATCGGTAACATTAATAGTGAACTAAAAAGTGAACTGCAGGTCTGTATACAGAAAAATAAAAATGAACTAACTTTTAATCCGTGGAAACAAAGTCCCAAAAAAAGGTCTTACATCTATAGCAGCACGTGACAGTTCCAATGATCTTTAAATGATGTGAAATCTTGAATAAGTAAATAAACAGTGTCCGAGTGATATAGAATGAGACTGTGCAAATACACAATTACCCACTGTGATGATGACAGCAGAGAGAGCCCGGAGTGATGTCTTCTCGGTCAGCCGCTATGCCCCTGCATGGGGACGGGAGAGCAGGGTCCGCACTAAGCGCCGGGCCAAGATGGAATGCAGCCCTAAACGCTGGCGGCTGATGCTGGTAATTCCCGGACGGCTAAGCTGTTACCTGTGCGGCCCGATGTCAGCGGGCTCTCACCAATAGCGGCACGACGGGACTTCCACGGGCAGCTCAGAAGGAGCCTCTCTGTTGTTCAACTGTGCAAAGGTGAGATGATGATGGAGTCACAGAGTGTCTGCAGTGTTTGTAAACTGCAGTCAAACACACTGGTAGTGATGCTGTGGTAACTGAAATTTCACACAGAGCTCCAGGTGGGCTTTGCTAAGGAGCACAGCTGCAGTAATGAGATGACTCCAATAGCCGGTGTCTAGCTGTGAGCTGAATTATGAGCAGCCTCCGTGGCCGTGCTTGTGCTGCAGCTTATCCTTAGTGATAGAATAGTCTCAGGGGTATACAGGAATGAGGGAGAATAACCTGTATCCTTAACGCGTTTCAACGCCAGCAGGGCGTCTTTTTCCAAAAGGCAGGTATTAGGCACTCTTTGCATAGAAAGCACCTTCTAATTAATTAATTACCAAAGCTCAGGGGTATTCTATTTGAGCAGATTATTATGTCATATTGAATTGTTTTTATTATACTCCCAGGAGAATTGTTGTAAATACTTTTATTACAATAAATGTTCATATTTTTTCGACTGTCAAGCGCAACCTGGTTTTTGTTGTTCGTTTTACTACTCACGCTGACCGGTGGACACAGGTTACACATTGCCCCTTCGTTCCAGTACTCACTCCTCACCGTCCTCCAGTGTCTGCAGGGATGCTCTTGAAGGTGGAGCAATGATTCCTCTCCGCGGTGCTCTTTCTCATAACCGGGCTCTCACCGCTGCGCACGCTGGACCGACCGCCCTCTCCTCAGCGTACAGCATTACTTCCTGCTGTCTCCTCAGCATCACCTCAGCGCAGCATCACTCTCCGCGCTGTTACCTCAGAGCACACACACTGGATGGTAACTCCGCCTTCTACTATTCCCGCTCTGCACCACCCAATCAGCGGCTTCGATTCCTCCTGCTCTGCAGGTCTGCACCTGGGTCCTAGCGCACCACAAGTTGCTGTCCTTTGGTTGCTGGCGTTGCCTAGCATTTCTTCGCACCACCCGTAGCACTCCTTCTCACTCTCTTGCTGAAGTCTCAGAGTCTCCGATCTGGATCTCATCCCACCATGGAGTCCCACTGCTTCACTCAGTCTCTCCTGTCCTCGTTCCCTGTTGGGCGGTCAATACACTCTGTCCCATGATGTCCTGAAAGTCGACTTGGATTATCCTCGCTACAGGGCAGTGCTTGTAGAGCCTTATAGAATAACTGTGCGGGTTAAGGATACGTACTGGCACTCTTCCACGATCTACTTTTGCCAGCGTCCTGGCCACTGCAAACGGCTGTTGTCCATCGGAGTCACAGGTCTCGATAATGACCTCATAGTCTCGGCCACCAGGGCCAGTCCTGCAAGGCACCCACAGACAGTTTCAGCTGTAATCAATGTTAAACGACACCAAAATAACATTAAAAAATCATGTCGACCTTTTGACCTGTCGACCTAGAACATGTCGACCTAAAGACCCTGTCGACCTAGACACCCTGTCGACCTAGTTACTGTCGACCAATAGTGGTCGACCTAGACATTGTCGACCTGTAAGGGTATCACAATCGCTGTTGTGCAAAATCGCAAAACGGCCGATTATTGAATGAACAAATGCATAATGCGCAGATGCGAGGCCAAACTGCAAAAAAATCTTGTGTCTTTTTTGATCGCTAGGAGTACGCAGGTTGATTGACAGGAAGCGAATGTTTGGGGGTGGTAACTGGAAATCTTCTGGGAGTGTCAGGAACAACGCAGGCATTCCCAAGCATTTTCAATGAGGGTACTTTTTGTGACATCAGCTCCAGCCCTATAAGCCTGTTTTTTTTTGCACTATAGGAGTAAGTCCTGGGCTACGCACAGACCGCATAGACTGGAAAAATCATTTGATGGTGAGTGAGTCGTGAACCGATTTGGCAAGCTTTTCGCACGGCGTACGCGGATTTTCACTCTGTCTGGGCTGTGACTGTCTGATCGCAAACCTCTGCATATTTGCAGAGGTGTGATCAGGTCTGAATTAGGCCCATAGACACAGTCAGGACGAGATTAGTGTTCACCTCTGAATCAGGGCCTTAGTGAGAAATGTGATATTTGTCTTTGATCTTCCTAAAATCTATTTTAAGGTTTAAAAAAATGCCAATCAGAGCTGAGTATTTGTCATTATATAGTTGTCTCTATTCTCAGTGCACACAGCACAACACAACCCAATGAGAAACCTCATGGCAATTTCTTTTTCAAGCTGCATTAACCTGGTAAAAGCAGAGTAGGGCATTACACCCTTGTAATAACACTATTTACATTCAATTACTTTTACATTTTTCTGTTTGAAGTTAGACTTTGCAGTTTTAGAATTGATTTTCCCTAATATGGGCGTGTATGCTAAGTTATCTACTCATTTGCCTGTTTGCTGCACATCTTTAACCCGGGTGTGGTATTGAAAGTCGACAGTAACTAGGTCGACAATGTCTAGGTCGACAGTAACTAGGTCGACAGGGTGTCTAGGTCGACATGTTCTAGGTCGACAGGTCAAAAGGTCGACATTAGTTTTTAATGTTATTTTGGTGTCATTTTCTTCGTAGAGTGACCGGGAACCCCAATTAGTGCACCGCGTCCCCTCGCATGACTCGCTTCGCTCGCCATGCTTTGGGCATGGTGCCTTCGCTCCGCTACCGCTTTGCTCGGCACAGATTACCGTTCCAATCGTAGTCCACGTGGATCGTTAAGTATTAAAAGGTTCAAAAAAAGAAAAAAATTGTGAAAAACTCATGTCGACCTTTTGACCTGTCGACCTAGAACATGTCGACCTAAAGACCCTGTCGACCTATACACCCTGTCAACCTAGTTACTGTCGACCAATGGTGGTCGACCTAGACATTGTCGACCTAGTTACTGTCGACTTTCAGTCCGGATCCCCTTTAACCCGTGCATTGCGGGATATTTTGGTTACTCATTTGTAAAATGAGGTAATTATAAAATGCAGTAGAGATTCCATGCATTCCAGTAATACGCACTCTTCAGCAGCAAGTCCTCTCGGATCAGAAGTCTCACTGCATCTGGTTATTATTAAAAATAAATATTTACTATGGATTACACAGGTTATTCCTAAATATGATGCCAGTTTGCTAATTTTAATGCTTGCGTCACAAATTATTTGGGCGGAAATGAATATCACCTATTGGGCGGGATGTACTAAATGTCCCATCCGCAATGCAATACATCCCGAGTCTTTATCGTGTTCATACTGGTGTTATTAATGCTGATATATACAGTCCCTAGAAATACGCAAAGCACAACCCTCTCGATGAGAGCTGTCTTTTGCGATAGAATAGCTTCCAGGTTTAGGACCCAGAGGTCCTACCGCACATGTGCATTGTGGTGCGACGGCTGCAGGGCTGCTAGGAGGGATCCAATTAGATCCCTCTGAAGGGAAAATGCAAAGAGAAGCCCATAGGCTTCTATTGGGTAATGCCACATAAAGATGGCGTAACCCAACAGGTCTAAGCTCTGGAATGTATTGCATTCAAGAGCTTGGTACATATAGGAAATGCACCCAAATTCCAAGAACTTTTGACCACATTTTACTTTTAGTACATCCTGTCCATTGAGAGTTGGTTTGGTTTTGTATATAAGTGGCAGTTAATGATGAAGGTATCCAGTACACAATGCAGCTTCTCTTCAGACCACTCTGTCAGAGACTGGGTGAATGTCAGAGACTTGGTGCAGAATCTGGAACTTGGGGTCAGGTACCAAGCAGTTGACGGTACCCAGAACAGGCTGGACAAATTAGCTGAGAGCACCAGACAGGCCCCCCAGTTATTGATATATCATGTAGCTGCAGTACAGACTGAGCAGGCTGACATGTTGAGTAGTAGGATTTCAGGTAACCAGCTGTAATTACAGAATGCAGGCACCTGTGGAGTCATTTGCTGAATGCAAGAGCTGAGGCACTGGGAGACAACTATGCAGGAGCTAGCTGTGACCTGTAGTTCCACAAACTGATGCAGAGGTAAGTCATAAGAATAACCAGCAAAGCATGAGTAATATTAGTTAATGAGGTACTCCACATCAACTAGTTACCAGGAACAACCTGAGTACAAAGAATCTCTTCTTTGAGAGCAGCAGCAGCATCCAGGTGCTTGATCAATGCTGAAAGCAGAACTGACAGATTTGCTGATGCTGCACATGACAGTAACCCCCCTTCAAGTGTGAACTCTGGACACCCTACCTGGACAAGGGGAACTGAGAACAACAAGAACATGGATAGCAAGACAAGTTAATGTCTCAGACGAGACTTCTTTTTCCCCGGTTGATTACCGTGGGTCTGAATACAGTAATTCCAAATGTGTTATCTGAACTAAAGGTACCTTCAACCAGAGAGATTTCATCTGTTTCAGAATCGTAATCTGAGTTAGAGTCCACATCTAAAGGAAGGATTACGGTTTTCTCCTTTGGAATAGATGGTACGGAAGATTTAGCATAGGCAGGATTCATGACAGACTGGATGGACACTGGATATTGTGGGTCATGCTTATTCAGAACTTCACAGGATGGAGACAAAGAGGCATAGCCAGCAGTTAATATCTGGACTTGTGGTCTAGGTGAAGATGGCACTGAGCTGTGAACAACCTGAGACTTACAGTCCTTAGACACTTGGTTCTTATATACTTGATTTTTCTTGTTAGAACCTGAATTCTTGCTCAAAGACATAGAACTCTGAGGAGATTCAGAAGGTACTAACTCAGGACCACCAAACTTCCTGATCACTGCCCGGCTGAAGGCCTCCACGTTCGGCAGAACAGGATCACTGGACTCGATTAACTGGTTAACCCATTTTCTTGCCTTCCCTCTGAAAGACATGAGAATTAATAACACAATCTCTGTCGGAGAGGTACAGAGTGGAGCCGTCTCCATAATCTGTAACATTAATTTGTGATACTTTTCCAGTTTCCCAGAGAAGAGAGTTGGATCTGGATATTGTTCTTTAGGAGGAATCTGTAAACTTTGTGGTTGGAGTTTCTTCCCAGATTTTACAGGGTTGGAAGCTAGATCAGAAGTCTTTTCAGAAGTCCTTGCTAAGGACAAAGCATGAACTACTCCTCCTGGGGTCACGGTTGGAATTCTCCCTTCAAGGGACTCGACAGCATTAACTCCCCCGAGGGTCCTGACTGAAATGCCTCCCTCTGGAGTCACAACAGGAGTTTCCTCTCCTGAGATCTCAATAGGACTTTCCTCTTCAAGGGTCAAGACAGGAATTCCCCTTACAGGGGTCTTGACTGGGATTCTCGCTTCAGAGATCTTGGCTGGAATTATTCCTTCAGAAGTATCGACTTGAATTACCCCTCTTGGGGTTTCGGATGGAATCTCCCCTGTAGGGGTCATGACAGGAATTACCTTTTCAAGGTTCACTACTTGAATCCTCTTTTCAGAGGTCTGGACAGATAATTTCCCTTCAAAGGTCTCGGCTGGAATCACAGCTTTTGAGGTCTCGGCTGGAATTTCCCCTACTGAGGTCACGACAGGAGCTACTTCTTCAAGGGTCATGACTAGAATCCTCTTTTCAGAGGCCTCAACTGGAGTCACCCCTTCTGGGATCTTGGTTGGAACTCCCTTCTTCAGAGGAACCTTCCTTCCATGGGTTTCAGGTAATTCTGATGCACTCTCAGGAGCTGCAGAATCCAATGCTCTTTCTAGGACTATGCAATCATATGCTCCCTCAGGAGCTCCAGGCTTGGATGCTCCTTCTGCAGTTAAAATATCAGCTACCCCTCCTGGGGTCAAGCCATACGCAGAAACTTCTAAGGCCTGAATATTGACTTCCCCTCCAGGGATCAAATCATTGATCATGAAGTCGGATGCCTCACTTGAGGATAAAGAAAGGGGTTCATCTTCTGAGGCAGGAACATAGCTCTCCCCATCTGGGGTCTGAACATCGGATGGTACATGGCGAGACAGATGGCCCTCCTGGGGTTACTGGGCTGGATACTCCCCCTGGGGATGAACACTCGGAGACCCCTCCTGGGGCTGGACACTCAGGGCCCCCTCCTGGGGCTGCAGTGTTGGATGTACTTCCTAGGGTCGAAGAACCAGGGATTACCATGGAATAGTGGGATTCACAAACCATCAATTGGTTCCCAAGTCTTAACTTGGGGCTTCAGGTCAAAGGACCCCAGTTGTAGGCTGGACTCTCCTTTAGGGAACCTTTGGCACTTTCAATGGAAATTGGGGAGTCTGAATGGACCGTTAGAGATGACTTATTGGCCTGGACCTTAATTAATTGAGCATTGTCACTTTTCCCTGACCTGCGGAGCGAGCAATTCTTTATGAAGTGACTTGCGTTCCCGCAATATAGGTAAAGCAGGATCTCCATTCGTCGCTGGCGCTCAGCCTCTGACAGTTTAGTGTGTCGAAAACTCTGGAAACTCCTTTCCATCACCTCTGGAGGAGTGACGCCGCAACTAGCGGAACCAGAGTCGGCGGCCTCTTCTGCTTCTTTAAAAATGGAAGCGACTCTCATGGCATCCAAAGAACTTCCAATCATTTCTGAAAGTAAACCATTAATTTCAGAACATGGTTTAAACAATTGCTGTAAAAGACTGCAACATCCTCAGTTGTTCAGGACTCCCACTGCTGGCAACTGAGGAGACAATGAACAGTCATCTTGAGAGGTGGCCTTTACTCTTTGTCCACATGACTGATAAAGATTGGAGTTGATAGATTTTTTTTGCGTGCAGGAATTTGTTGCTGCAGAGCATCTACACGAATGGAGAGCCCTAGAAAGGCTTGTGACAAAAGGTTAAGCATATCTTCACAGACTTTCACTTTGCAGAATCTGACCAGATTCACTTTCTGGATTCTGACTTGACATGGAAGACTGGACCGGATTAGACATGGCTTGACTGACATGGCTTGACTTGAATTGACTTGCCTGAAGCGGAGTGGGCTGGACTAGAGCAGAATGGATTTGACTGGACCGGACTAGATTTGCCTGGACCAGACTGGATTTGGCTGAACCGGAGTGGATTGGACCGGAGTGGAATGAACTTGGCTGGACCGGACTGGATTTTGCTGGACCGGAGCAGGACCCCTCTTGCTATTCAGTGAATGGCCAGTTATAATGTCAGAGACTGGCTGAATGTCAGACACTTAGTGCAGAAACTGGAACTTGGGGTCAGGTACCAAGCAGTTGACGTTACCCAGACCAGAGGCGCCCAGTCTAGCACACCGGGAGGTCTTCACCAGAGAGCTCCGCAATGGGATATGGTCTTCGCGGCACTCAACGTGCAGGTCACGACCCTCTGTCTGGGTCACTTAGTACCTGAGCTGGACTAGGGTTATAGCAAAGATGATGTTCGAGTATTTCAGACATTAGCAGCAGGACCGCAGTAACACACAGGCACAAATGGGAACTGGAGAAGGTGGCGGGGAACTCACGGCCAGATGGTATACTAATGCCATGGAGATGGTTCGTTAGCGGGTAACACTTCGAGATGTATAGGAGGTAGCGGTACACAGACAGACTGGGATAAATACAGGTAAATGGGGTAGACCGAAGTCGGTAATCTAGGGAACATCAGCAGGTGGAGAAGCTGCAATAATGCTGGAACAAGGCAAAGTGTCCACTGGACAGATAGCTGGAACCAGGCACATGAACCATGGAGCTGAACACTGGAAGCATTAGCTATAACTGGCAAAGCATCTTGGGATTGAGAGGCTTAAAAGAACAGGCTGGACCAATTAGCTGAGAGCACCAGACAGGCCCCCCAGTAATTGATATATCATGCAGCTGCAATGCAGACTGAGCAGGCTGACATGCTGAATAGTAGGATTTCAGGTAACTGCACTGCAGACTGAGCAGGCTGACATGCTGAATAGTAGGATTTCAGGTAACCAGATGCAGACACCTGTGGAGTCAGTTGCTAAATGCAGGAGCTGAGGCACTGGGAAACAACTATGCAGGAGTTAGCTGTGACCTATAGTTCCACAAACTGATGCAGAGGTAAGTCATAAGAATAACTAGCAAAACATTAGTAATATTAGTTAACATCACATCAGCTGTGCAGCTAGTATCCTAGTTACCAGGAACAACCTGAGTACAAAGAAGAGAGAGCAGGAGCAGCATCCAGGTGCTTGACCAATGCTGAAAGCAGAATTGACAGATTTGCTGATGCTGCACATGACACACTCTAAACATATCCACAATTATTTCATATAATCTGTAAAACAAAATTATACTGTTTGATTACAGCTATTGCTAAATCAGACATAAGTTATATGAGAAAAAATATCTTTGTCCACATTACTTTAAGTGATTGGCTTCTTCCTACTCTTTTGGATCTTAGGGCCTAATTCATACCTGATCACTCCTCTGCAAATTTACAGAGGTTTGTGATCAGATAGTCGCCACCAAGACAGAGTGAATACCCACCCCGTGCAAGTCTGCGTACGCCGTGCAAAAAGCTTTGCAAACGCCGGTCAGCTGCAAATCCATTCGCAACTCACCATTGAATGTTTTTTCCAGTCTGTGCATAGCCCAGGACTGACTCCTACAGTGCGGTAGAAACAGGCAGATCGGGCCAGAGCTGACGTCACATACTTTCCCTGAAAATGCTTGGGAACGCCTGCGTTCTTACTGACACTCCCAGAAAACAGCCAGTTACCACCCCCAAATGTCTGCTTCCTGTCAATCAACTTGCGTACGCCTAGCAATCAAAAAAGAAGCAGGATCTTTTTGCATGTGCAGTCGATCGTTAATCGACAGCCTTGTGAATTCGCACAACAGCAATCAGGTCTGAATTACCCTCTAAATACTGTATATTACTTTATCTATATAAGACAGCTGCAATTTTGGGGTTGGGTATGCGTGACCAGCGGTCAGTAGACCGCCGGTCACCATACCGACGCCGAGATCTCAGCTTTTAGATGCCCAGTGGGGAGGGTTGGTGGTGAGCTGAACGAAACCCCTTACAGGGCTCTCTGTGCTCATCACTCTGCTGCGCTCGCCACAGGTTATATTACCGCTTTATAAGTGTAAACTATCGGGACAGTAAGGGGGCGGGATTCCTGGTATCGGTATTGTGACCCCGCCAGTCACGTAACTACCTCCCCAATTTTGTTGCTTGGTTGTGGTCTTTGTTGTACACTACAAGTACAGCACTAACACAGCGTCAGGGATTTTGGGTCTGCCAAACCCAGTGGTGCAAGTAGAAAAAATGTCTTATAGGTACTGTGTGCGCCAAAAAATGGGTGTGGCCAAATGCTATTCGCATCACAGAAGCAGCAAAACACCACTTTTTGTTGAAAGGGTTGTTTTGCAGAGAAGCAAAAGAGGGACTGTTATGTGTCTCTCTGGGGCACACTTTGTTTAAAGACGATCATGGGAACAAGCTCCCCCCAGCGAAACGCGAGTCACTTCCGGTCCGGCACCCGACTTCCGGGACCTCCGTAACGGAGCTCCGACGGGCGGACTCCCCTCCAGCTCACACACAGCAAGTATAGCATCGCTCTCTGCAGCCGGCATCAGCCCTCCGGTTAGGTCCCAATCCCCTTGTGCCCAGCTTCGGTACAGGGGAGAAGTTTCATCCACTCTGTGCATGCTGCATGGACGGGACTGTTTCCATAGTAACCAGTTTTGCTGACTGACGTCTTCCTTGGTTATTGTATATACACACTGGGCATTTACCCAGTGCAGGGAAACAACTCATTAGCTTGCTATTTGTGCATTTAAGCTATTATTTTCAGAGTCAGAGCTACCAGCTCAGTCAGTCAATTCATGGATTACACACATCCCTGCAGCAGGAGAGATTTGCTTTTGCAATTCTATTGCCAGTATTTATTCATATACATTCTGTCTTTACAAATTGTTACAATTGTTTAAATATAGTTGTATCTTTCTTCAATAGACAGATAGCTGCTTTTTCAGCTTGTGTGCTGGAGTCTATGTGTATTTTCATTGTGTTATTTGAGTCAGCGTATGTTATTTCTGCAACTTATTCTGCAACTTATTTATTAATTCATCATTGTGATGAGTATTTAAATACAATTGTATTTTTCTATAACAGACAGACAGCTGCCAAGGCAGCCCATGTGCTGGATTCTATGTGAATGTTCATGTTATTTTATGAGCCACTATTTTCACAAGATATTCAGCAATTTATTTCTGTGATCACTGTAACACAATTGTTTTTTTCTATGCAGCATACAGATAGTAGTTTAGGCAGCCTTATGTGCTGCATTCTTTGTGAAATTGCATTTTTCAGTATATATTATTTCTGTATTATTTCGAGAACACATTTGCAACTTTGATATTTCCTGACCATTTACTCAGGCTATATTACTGCATTGATATATTCATTGTTCATGTTTTTCTAATACATTCAATGAGCTTTTGGAAATTGACATAAGGGTGAATCCTTACGGTATCTTCAATCACATGATATAATTCAGCAATGAGGACATACCATTTTGTTTAATGCCATACCACAATTTCTTTGTGGGAAATTTGGTATTTGTTCTTATCCGAATTCCTTTTTTTGGGGATTTCCCATGAGAGAAACAAATCATTTTGCACCCATTTCACTCAACTAAATTGGGGTGTCTCTCTTCCAAGCTGCCACTTGGGCAAATATTTGGCGTTATCTATCGGATTCATTTGTCCTAATCAGCTCAAGCAGCAGCAGCCCTCCCCCCAGCAGATAGGCACTTACCTGACTTTCTACAGTCATACCATGCTGGACATGCCCGATCTCGTCTGATCTTGGAAGCCAAGCAGCATTGGGTCTGGTTAGTACCAGAAAGGGTGACCCTCTGGGAATACTGGGTACTGTAGTAATAAGGGACATACCGTCTGCTGATCAGTAAAATCCATCACCAGCAATCTTTGCAGCATACTTACCTTAGCTGACCAGTCCACAAGGAGTCCGGATTCACAAAAGCCGGTTCATCTTGAATCTCTCTTATGAATATACAGGTGTATATCTATTCATAAGTGGATGGAGATAACAAGATTTTCTATATTTTCGCTTTTGACAAACGTCGAACATTAACACTCGCTCAATATCCAGTGGGTGTGCAGACAAATCTTCTGCCACCTACGGTACATCCAGTGAGTAACATATCACTTTATTTATATTTAATACTTGTCTTAATCAATTTTGCTGAGATACACAGCAACATTTTTAACATTGTTTTCGTCTGTTTAAAAAATTAAAAAAATTAAAAGTTAAGTTTTATCTTTGCATATACATTGTTTAACTCTCACAAATTTATCTATCAGTCTATTTAAACAAAGTGTGCCCCAGAGAGACACATAACAGTCCTTCTTTTGCTTCTCTGCAAAACAACCCTTTCATAGTTTGATCTGAACTAATGTCTGGGAGCACCGCCAACCCAGTTCTACCCTAAAAGCCCCAAAGGCAAAGTCGGTAGCCTCATGTTGGTCACTATTCTTGCTATTTTTGCCTCATTTGGTTTAAAAATTGTATGACATTTGTCTCTTTCTTTACAATCTGGTCCAGTGCAGATCCCAAAAACCCCCACCCATTACCACTTTTTGTTGTTCAGAACCAGAACAGTGTGGTGTACCTTAATGTCAGTGGTGTGTATACTGTATAATGGCCCTCATTCCGAGTTGTTCGCTCGCTAGCTGCTTTTAGCAGCTTTGCACACGCTAAGCCGCCGCCTACTGGGAGTGAATCTTAGCTTAGCAGAATTGTGAACGAAAGATTTGCATAATTGCGAATAGAAATTTCTTTGCAGTTTCTGAGTAGCTCGGGACTTACTCTGCCACTGCGATCAGTTCAGTCAGTTTTGTTCCAGGTTTGACGTCACAAACACACCCAGCGTTTGCCCAGACACTACCCCGTTTCTCCAGCCACTCCTGCGTTTTTCCCAGAAACTGCAGCGTTTTTCCGCACACACCCATAAAACGACCAGTTTCCGCCCAGAAACACCCACTTCCTGTCAATCACACTCCGATCACCAGAGCGAAGAAATTTCTTCGTTAAGCCGTGAGTAAAATACCTAACTTTTTGGCAAATTTACTTGGCGCAGACGCACTGCGAACATTGCGCATGCGCAGTTTGCGACTAATCGCTCCGTTGCGAAAACCACTAGCGAGCGAACAACTCGGAATGAGGGCCAATGAGTGCAGTGTGTGTGGTGCACAAGTGCTCCAAAGTAGAACATCTCAACAAATCACTGGGAACATGGCATGGCAGCCCTTTTCCTAGCATTTTACGCATGTGCAGTAAGGAAATGTATGGAAAAAAGCCTTTTTCATGGAGTTCTGTGCCTGCTTGTTTGATAGTTACAGTAAATGGTCGACAGTCAATAGGTTGACATAGTCAAATGGTCGACAGTCAAAATGTGGACAGGGTCAAAAGGTCAACATGAAAAAGGTCAACACACATTTGGTCAACACGTTTTTAGTGTTTTTTCATGTTTTTACAACTTTTGCTGCATTTACTATTCGCGTCACAAACTTTCAACTTTAGTAATGTTGTGGCGAGCGAAGCGGAGTGGTGTGAGCCACCGAGCCGGAAGCGCAGCGAGCAAAGCGAGCCAGAGAGGGGACGCATTACAGCAAATTTGGCGAAATATGTTTAAAAACATAAAACTTTCTTGTGTTGCCCTTTTGACCCTGTTGACCTTTTGACCCTGTCGACCTTTTGACTGTCAAACCTATGGTGTCGATCTTTATAATGTCTATCGTCTGTATCACACCCCTGTTGTGGTGTGTTAGGTTTTTTCAGGTGCCTGTTTGAGGTTAGATCTTGTAGAGCCAGACACATATGTTTTATGTGCAGAGAAGGGTAGGCCTGAAATAATTTATCTATGTATGTATTAAGGACCTTATTCAGCATGGGTCGGAGATGCGTTGCGTTCACATTCTCCCATCCGGAGCTGTAATGCGCATGTTCATCGGTGCAATGCACGTGCGCGGGCTGGCATTTTGCGGTCGCATCCCGGAAGGATGTGCTCCCAACATGGTTGCAGTGGCAGGGTGGCCGCATGACATTACACTCGAACAAGAATCTTTCTGACTCACTATTAATGTTTATACAAACAAACGGGAAGCGGTCAAGAGACCGCCGGTCACAATACCGGGGCCGGCTTACTGAACCCTGACAAGCCCGCTGGTCTATATGCCGACCAACAGGGACTATTCCCACTCGTGGGTATCCATGACACCTATAGAGTGGGAATAGACTTTGTGGCGAGCGCAGTGAGTCACCGAGCCCGCAAAGAGCTTTGTTGCGCTCCCCCCGCTGGCCATCAGATAGACGGGATCCCAGTGTTGGTATGGTGACCGGCGGTCTTCCAAACGCCAGTCATCCGATTCCATCCCCAACAAACAGTGTCGTAGGACTAGGATATTATTACACTAATGCTGCTTTCACATCGCAAAACCTGCTTTTGAAACGGTTCTTTAAACGGTTCTTAAAACGGGTCTGAGCAGTTAAACCCCCTTCACATCGCATGTTGTAACCAGTATATTACCATTTCATTACCGTTTTGGTACCTTTCACACTGAACCCGTTTCACCCATACAAAACAGTGGTTGTCATTTTAAATGTTTATTTCCTGCTTCTGCCTGGTGAGATCACACATGGAGACAGCCTATCACCTTCTGGGGCTTGTAAATACCATTTCAGACCCTTTCACACTGCACAATTAAACGGGTCTGAAACAGGTAGGACCCTGCTTTTTTACCGTTTCAAAATACCGATATTTTGTAAACGGTAAATTGAAGGTGACCCTTTCACATCGCAGCTCGAACCGTTTAGGAAGCCAGTAAAAACGGAAAATTACCGGGTACAAGCTGCGGTGTGAAAGGGGTATAAGCTGTTCTCTGACTATTATTGTATCCAGTTCACAGGGGAGAAGACAGATGCGTTAAGTGAAAGGTCACTAAAAGTAAACTGTGCCTAATTCTATAAATGCAAAGCTGAAGAATACAGACGTGATCTACATATTGTATGCTTAGGAGTCCATTATCAGCTTAATTTTGCTTTGTACATGAAATACATCAAATAATATTATTGTATCCTATCCACAGAGCTGTGGTGTTGTATCTAAACGCAACAAACATAAACAAATTTGCTTATATATGTACTAAAATCATGTGCTGATAAAAAAGAGGGCACCCCATCGGTGCACCTGCACATCAGACTTATTAAGATACATGGTGTGCACATATGACACTGAGCTTTATTTTAGAAAAATAACCATCGATCAGACTCTGAAACTCTGTTGCATATAACTCACTAAAGCACATGTACACTCAACACAGTAGCTGCTGTTACACACATGTGTATGTCTTGTACCACTGGTGATTATCTGACCTGGCTAATGACACTTTGATGGTCACTGGTTGACAGGTACTCGGCATCTGAAGACTGGCCCACTGAGCAAAATTCAAGGTACCGGTACTTTCCAGAGTAAAAAACAAGAGATTAAGGGGTCTATTTACTAAGTTGTGGATGGAGGAAAAGTATACGGAGATAAAATACCAGCCAATCGGGATGCAGTCATGTGACCACCGCTCGGGATCCCGGCGGTCACCATGTCGACGCCGGGATACCGAGTGATTAAACTCCCGACAGTCGACAGTGTCCATTTTTCCAACACAGCCTGTAGCATGGCAGTTAGGAGCCGATAAGCTAGTATTTTATCTCCATCGACTTTATCTCCATCCAAGGCTTGGGACTTCATGCATCGGTTTGAGAGGCGTCTCACGTCAGTACTCAGGAGGTCATTCAGACCTGATCACTGGGCTGCGTTTTTTGTTATCCTGCGTTCAGATAGTCGCCGCCTCCAGGGAGAGTGTATTTTTGCCGTGCAAGTGTGCAATGCTATGTGTACGCCGAACTGCTAAAATTCTGTGTGTGCAGTCTCTGCGCAGCCCAGGACTTACTCTTCCAGTGCGATTGAATCAGGCTGATCGTGGCCGGAGCTAACGTCAGACACCCTCCGTGAAAACGCTTGGGCACGTCTGCGTTTACCCGAACACTCCCAGTAAACGGTCAGTTACCACCCACAAGCAGCTTCTACCTGTCAATCACCTTGCGAACACCTGTGCGAACTGTTATGACCTGATCGCCCGCTGTACGAAAACGCACAGCAGCAATCAGATCTGAATGACCCCCTCTGTACTGCTGGGGACCCTGCTCAGAGCTGGCACCAATTCTCCGCCCTTTGCTCATTACACTACTCAAATTATGACACTACTAGTTACCAGCTTATCAAAATGACGGTACAACATAACGGTAATGTCAGGTACGACGGCTATGTGCGTCCAAATGGAGCAACACTTAAATTACTCCGTCGGACACAATCTAGTGGCCGAACAACACTTGTATCCCCCCACCGAGGTGAGGAGCAGTGTTAGCCGTTTTTTATATAGGATTTTGTGCATGCATCCGTATCGTTAACAATCACATGAATGTACAAGACCCTTGTGATTAGCAGCAGCAGCATGTTTAGAATCCTACTTTCGATGTACAGCTTGGCCTTAGTATCGGGGTCAGGTGATTTTAAATATTTAAAATATTTATAATCAAAATCAGAGGCACCACATAATTAGTAGAGATGAGCGCCTGAAATTTTTCGGGTTTTGTGTTTTGGTTTTGGGTTCGGTTCCGCGGCCGTGTTTTGGGTTCGACCGCGTTTTGGCAAAACCTCACCGAATTTTTTTTGTCGGATTCGGGTGTGTTTTGGATTCGGGTGTTTTTTTTAAAAAACACTAAAAAACAGCTTAAATCATAGAATTTGGGGGTCATTTTGATCCCATATTATTATTAACCTCAAAAACCATAATTTCCACTCATTTTCAGTCTATTCTGAATACCTCACACCTCACAATATTATTTTTAGTCCTAAAATTTGCACCAAGGTCGCTGGATGACTAAGCTAAGCGACACTAGTGGCCGACACAAACACCTGGCCCATCTAGGAGTGGCACTGCAGTGTCACGCAGGATGTCCCTTCCAAAAAACCCTCCCCAATCAGCACATGACGCAAAGAAAAAAAGAGGCGCAATGAGGTAGCTGACTGTGTGAGTAAGATAAGCGACCCTAGTGGCCGACACAAACACCGGGCCCATTTAGGAGTGGCACTGCAGTGTCACGCAGGATGTCCCTTCCAAAAAACCCTCCCCAATCAGCACATGACGCAAAGAAAAAAAGAGGCGCAATGAGGTAGCTGACTGTGTGAGTAAGATTAGCGACCCTAGTGGCCGACACAAACACCGGGCCCATTTAGGAGTGGCACTGCAGTGTCACGCAGGATGTCCCTTCCAAAAAACCCTCCCCAATCAGCACATGACGCAAAGAAAAAAAGAGGCGCAATGAGGTAGCTGACTGTGTGAGTAAGATTAGCGACCCTAGTGGCCGACACAAACACCGGGCCCATTTAGGAGTGGCACTGCAGTGTCACGCAGGATGTCCCTTCCAAAAAACCCTCCCCAATCAGCACATGACGCAAAGAAAAAAAGAGGCGCAATGAGGTAGCTGACTGTGTGAGTAAGATTAGCGACCCTAGTGGCCGACACAAACACCGGGCCCATTTAGGAGTGGCACTGCAGTGTCACGCAGGATGTCCCTTCCAAAAAACCCTCCCCAATCAGCACATGACGCAAAGAAAAAAAGAGGCGCAATGAGGTAGCTGACTGTGTGAGTAAGATTAGCGACCCTAGTGGCCGACACAAACACCGGGCCCATTTAGGAGTGGCACTGCAGTGTCACGCAGGATGTCCCTTCCAAAAAACCCTCCCCAATCAGCACATGACGCAAAGAAAAAAAGAGGCGCAATGAGGTAGCTGACTGTGTGAGTAAGATTAGCGACCCTAGTGGCCGACACAAACACCGGGCCCATTTAGGAGTGGCACTGCAGTGTCACGCAGGATGTCCCTTCCAAAAAACCCTCCCCAAACAGCACATGACGCAAAGAAAAATAAAAGAAAAAAGAGGTGCAAGATGGAATTGTCCTTGGGCCCTCCCACCCACCCTTATGTTGTATAAACAAAACAGGACATGCACACTTTAACCAACCCATCATTTCAGTGACAGGGTCTGCCACACGACTGTGACTGATATGACGGGTTGGTTTGGACCCCCCCCAAAAAAGAAGCAATTAATCTCTCCTTGCACAAACTGGCTCTACAGAGGCAAGATGTCCACCTCATCATCTCCCTCCGATATATCACCGTGTACATCCCCCTCCTCACAGATTATCAATTCGTCCCCACTGGAATCCACCATCTCAGCTCCCTGTGTACTTTGTGGAGGCAATTGCTGCTGGTCAATGTCTCCGCGGAGGAATTGATTATAATTCATTTTAATGAACATCATCTTCTCCACATTTTCTGGATGTAACCTCGTACGCCGATTGCTGACAAGGTGAGCGGCGGCACTAAACACTCTTTCGGAGTACACACTTGTGGGAGGGCAACTTAGGTAGAATAAAGCCAGTTTGTGCAATGGCCTCCAAATTGCCTCTTTTTCCTGCCAGTATAAGTATGGACTGTGTGACGTGGCTACTTGGATGCGGTCACTCATATAATCCTCCACCATTCTTTCAATGGTGAGAGAATCATATGCAGTGACAGTAGACGACATGTCCGTAATCGTTGTCAGGTCCTTCAGTCCGGACCAGATGTCAGCATCAGCAGTCGCTCCAGACTGCCCTGCATCACCGCCAGCGGGTGGGCTCGGAATTCTGAGCCTTTTCCTCGCACCCCCAGTTGCGGGAGAATGTGAAGGAGGAGATGTTGACAGGTCGCGTTCCGCTTGACTTGACAATTTTCTCACCAGCAGGTCTTTCAACCCCAGCAGACTTGTGTCTGCCGGAAAGAGAGATCCAAGGTAGGCTTTAAATCTAGGATCGAGCACGGTGGCCAAAATGTAGTGCTCTGATTTCAACAGATTGACCACCCGTGAATCCTTGTTAAGCGAATTAAGGGCTCCATCCACAAGTCCCACATGCCTAGCGGAATCGCTCCGTGTTAGCTCCTCCTTCAATGTCTCCAGCTTCTTCTGTAAAAGCCTGATGAGGGGAATGACCTGACTCAGGCTGGCAGTGTCTGAACTGACTTCACGTGTGGCAAGTTCAAAGGGCATCAGAACCTTGCACAACGTTGAAATCATTCTCCACTGCGCTTGAGACAGGTGCATTCCACCTCCTATATCGTGCTCAATTGTATAGGCTTGAATGGCCTTTTGCTGCTCCTCCAACCTCTGAAGCATATAGAGGGTTGAATTCCACCTCGTTACCACTTCTTGCTTCAGATGATGGCAGGGCAGGTTCAGTAGTTTTTGGTGGTGCTCCAGTCTTCTGTACGTGGTGCCTGTACGCCGAAAGTGTCCCGCAATTTTTCTGGCCACCGACAGCATCTCTTGCACGCCCCTGTCGTTTTTTAAATAATTCTGCACCACCAAATTCAAGGTATGTGCAAAACATGGGACGTGCTGGAATTTGCCCATATTTAATGCACACACAATATTGCTGGCGTTGTCCGATGCCACAAATCCACAGGAGAGTCCAATTGGGGTAAGCCATTCCGCGATGATCTTCCTCAGTTGCCGTAAGAGGTTTTCAGCTGTGTGCGTATTCTGGAAACCGGTGATACAAAGCGTAGCCTGCCTAGGAAAGAGTTGGCGTTTGCGAGATGCTGCTACTGGTGCCGCCGCTGCTGTTCTTGCGGCGGGAGTCCATACATCTACCCAGTGGGCTGTCACAGTCATATAGTCCTGACCCTGCCCTGCTCCACTTGTCCACATGTCCGTGGTTAAGTGGACATTGGGTACAACTGCATTTTTTAGGACACTGGTGAGTCTTTTTCTGACGTCCGTGTACATTCTCGGTATCGCCTGCCTAGAGAAGTGGAACCTAGATGGTATTTGGTAACGGGGGCACACTGCCTCAATAAATTGTCTAGTTCCCTGTGAACTAACGGCGGATACCGGACGCACGTCTAACACCAACATAGTTGTCAAGGCCTCAGTTATCCGCTTTGCAGCAGGATGACTGCTGTGATATTTCATCTTCCTCGCAAAGGACTGTTGAACAGTCAATTGCTTACTGGAAGTAGTACAAGTGGGCTTACGACTTCCCCTCTGGCATGACCATCGACTCCCAGCAGCAACAACAGCAGCGCCAGCAGCAGTAGGCGTTACACGCAAGGATGCATCGGAGGAATCCCAGGCAGGAGAGGACTCGTCAGAATTGCCAGTGACATTGCCTGCAGGACTATTGGCATTCCTGGGGAAGGAGGAAATTGACACTGAGGGAGTTGGTGGGGTGGTTTGCGCGAGCTTGGTTACAAGAGGAAGGGATTTACTGGTCAGTGGACTGCTTCCGCTGTCACCCAAAGTTTTTGAACTTGTCACTGACTTATTATGAATGCGCTGCAGGTGACGTATAAGGGAGGATGTTCCGAGGTGGTTAACGTCCTTACCCCTACTTATTACAGCTTGACAAAGGGAACACACGGCTTGACACCTGTTGTCCGCATTTCTGTTGAAATAGTTCCACACCGAAGAGCTGATTTTTTTGGTATTTTCACCAGGCATGTCAACGGCCATATTCCTCCCACGGACAACAGGTGTCTCCCCGGGTGCCTGACTTAAACAAACCACCTCACCATCAGAATCCTCCTGGTCAATTTCCTCCCCAGCGCCAGCAACACCCATATCCTCCTCATCCTGGTGTACTTCAACACTGACATCTTCAATCTGACTATCAGGAACTGGACTGCGGGTGCTCCTTCCAGCACTTGCAGGGGGTGTGCAAATGGTGGAAGGCGCATGCTCTTCACGTCCAGTGTTGGGAAGGTCAGGCATCGCAACCGACACAATTGGACTCTCCTTGTGGATTTGGGATTTCGAAGAACGCACAGTTCTTTGCGGTGCTACTGCTTTTGCCAGCTTGAGTCTTTTCATTTTTCTAGCGAGAGGCTGAGTGCCTCCATCCTCATGTGAAGCTGAACCACTAGCCATGAACATAGGCCAGGGCCTCAGCCGTTCCTTGCCACTCCGTGTGGTAAATGGCATATTGGCAAGTTTACGCTTCTCCTCCGACAATTTTATTTTAGGTTTTGGAGTCCTTTTTTTACTGATATTTGGTGTTTTGGATTTGACATGCTCTGTACTATGACATTGGGCATCGGCCTTGGCAGACGACGTTGCTGGCATTTCATCGTCTCGGCCATGACTAGTGGCAGCAGCTTCAGCACGAGGTGGAAGTGGATCTTGATCTTTCCCTAATTTTGGAACCTCAACATTTTTGTTCTCCATATTTTAATAGGCACAACTAAAAGGCACCTCAGGTAAACAATGGAGATGGATGGATACTAGTATACAATTATGGACGGACTGCCGAGTGCCGACACAGAGGTAGCTACAGCCGTGAACTACCGTACTGTGTCTGCTGCTAATATAGACTGGTTGATAAAGAGATGTCGTAGTATGTATGTATGAAGAAGAAAGAAAAAAAAACCACGGTTAGGTGGTATACAATTATGGACGGACTGCCGAGTGCCGACACAGAGGTAGCCACAGCCGTGAACTACCGTACTGTACTGTGTCTGCTGCTAATATAGACTGGTTGATAAAGAGATGTCGTAGTATGTATGTATGAAGAAGAAAGAAAAAAAAACCACGGGTAGGTGGTATACAATTATGGACGGACTGCCGAGTGCCGACACAGAGGTAGCCACAGCCGTGAACTACCGTACTGTACTGTGTCTGCTGCTAATATAGACTGGTTGATAAAGAGATGTAGTAGTATGTATGTATAAAGAAGAAAGAAAAAAAAACCACGGGTAGGTGGTATACAATTATGGACGGACTGCCGAGTGCCGACACAGAGGTAGCCACAGCCGTGAACTACCGTACTGTACTGTGTCTGCTGCTAATATAGACTGGTTGATAAAGAGATGTCGTAGTATGTATGTATGAAGAAGAAAGAAAAAAAAACCACGGTTAGGTGGTATACAATTATGGACGGACTGCCGAGTGCCGACACAGAGGTAGCCACAGCCGTGAACTACCGTACTGTACTGTGTCTGCTGCTAATATAGACTGGTTGATAAAGAGATGTCGTAGTATGTATGTATAAAGAAGAAAGAAAAAAAAACCACGGTTAGGTGGTATACAATTATGGACGGAGTGCCGACACAGAGGTAGCCACAGCCGTGAACTACCGTACTGTACTGTGTCTGCTGCTAATATAGACTGGTTGATAAAGAGATGTCGTAGTATGTATGTATGAAGAAGAAAGAAAAAAAAACCACGATTAGGTGGTATACAATTATGGACGGACTGCCGAGTGCCGACACAGAGGTAGCCACAGCCGTGAACTACCGTACTGTACTGTGTCTGCTGCTAATATAGACTGGTTGATAAAGAGATGTCGTTGTATGTATGTATAAAGAAGAAAGAAAAAAAAACCACGGTTAGGTGGTATACAATTATGGACGGACTGCCGAGTGCCGACACAGAGGTAGCCACAGCCGTGAACTACCGTACTGTACTGTGTCTGCTGCTAATATAGACTGGTTGATAAAGAGATGTAGTAGTATGTATGTATAAAGAAGAAAGAAAAAAAAACCACGGGTAGGTGGTATACAATTATGGATGGACTGCCGAGTGCCGACACAGAGGTAGCTACAGCCGTGAACTACCGTACTGTGTCTGCTGCGACTGGATGATAAATAATGATATAAAAAATATATATATATCACTACTGCAGCCGGACAGGTATATATATTATATAATGACGGACCTGCTGGACACTGTCTGTCAGCAGAATGAGTTTTTTATAGAATAAAAAAAAAAACACCACACAAGTGAAGTCACACGACGAGTGTTTAACTTTTTCAGGCAATCACAATATAGTATACTACTAACTATACTGGTGGTCAGTGTGGTCAGGTCACTGGTCAGTCACACTGGCAGTGGCACTCCTGCAGCAAAAGTGTGCACTGTTTAATTTTAATATAATATGTACTCCTGGCTCCTGCTATAACCTATAACTGGCACTGCAGTGCTCCCCAGTCTCCCCCACAATTATAAGCTGTGTGAGCTGAGCACAGTCAGATATATAATATATACATAGATGATGCAGCACACTGGGCTGAGCAGTGCACACAGATATGGTATGTGACTGTCTTGTACTCCTGGCTCCTTCTATAACCTATAACTGGCACTGCAGTGCTCCCCAGTCTCCCCCACAATTATAAGCTGTGTGAGCTGAGCACAGTCAGATATATAATATATACATAGATGATGCAGGCATGCAGCACACTGGGCTGAGCAGTGCACACAGATATGGTATGTGACTGAGTCACTGTGTGTACCGTTTTTTTCAGGCAGAGAACGGATATATTAAATAAAACAACTGCACTGCTGGTGGTCACTGTGGTCAGTCACTAAACTCTGCACTCTCTTCTACAGTATCAGCCTCAGGTCAATCTCTCTCTCTCTCTCCTAATCTAAATGGAGAGGACGCCAGCCACGTCCTCTCCCTATCAATCTCAATGCACGTGTGAAAATGGCGGCGACGCGCGGCTCCTTATATAGAATCCGAGTCTCGCGAGAATCCGACAGCGTCATGATGACGTTCGGGCGCGCTCGGGTTAACCGAGCAAGGCGGGAAGATCCGAGTCGCTCGGACCCGTGAAAAAAAACATGAAGTTCGTGCGGGTTCGGATTCAGAGAAACCGAACCCGCTCATCTCTAATAATTAGGAGAGGTTTAAAGGCCCATATTCACGGGCAGATCTGGGGAGAGATGTGTGCTGAGCGAACTGCTCAGCATACATCTCTCCCCCCGCTCAGCACAGCACGATGTGTGCTGAGCGTGCGGGAGTGGGGGTGCTCATTTCACCCAGCAGGTGAAATGAGCGACCTGCTAGATTGAGCCTGCATGCTGGCCCGACCTGCTAGATTGAACCTGCATGCAGGCCAATCTAGCACCAGCGACAGCGATGCGCGGGGCTGCGCATCACCATCACTGTGGGGGGTACACACGGAGCGATCATACTTAAAATCTAAGCAGTCTAGTCAGATTGCTTAGATTATTGCTCCGTGAGTACCCCCGTCCTTAAGGGTACAACGACAATCATAATTAGCCTTGTATTCTCACAGGGTTAAATACAAGTGGGGGTTGCCCCTTCTCCTGACTCTGATTTAGAAGTAAAGCAAAAAAATCCCAAGTAACTGTGCACCTGGGCAAAACCATGTGCACGGCAGGTGGGGCAGATGTAACACGTGCCGAGAGATTTAGATTTCAGTGGGGTGTGTCCGAACTGAAATCTAAACTGCAGTGTAAAAAATAAAGCTGTCTAACATTTGTGAACTACATGCAAAGGTAGCCAGTATTTACCGTGAAATAAAACATAGATTTGCCCCCCTTGCTTTGCAACATGGTTTGCGTCAGATAAAAAGTTACTTGTGTTTTTTTTTTTTTTTTACGTTACTTCCATATCAGAATCAGGGGCAAGAGCTACAAAGTCAAGACACCACTAAGCTCTCTCTCCCCTCATATCACAGAATATCCCTTTGACACTGCCTGCAACAAGTTCTTCCTCTGATCAAACCCATGGCAATGTACAGGGAAGCATGGAGCCATTAAAAGGTGATCCGGTCAGAATACTGAAGCTGGAATCCCGACACTGCTCGGAATAGCGACGCCGAGATGCCAACATGTATTGCAATGCTGGTGCCAGAATCCCGAAATTAAGTATGCCGGGCAGCGGTGGTTCAGGCCTCGGGTGGGGGGTGGGGTATTAGTTGTAGGCTGTGGGGGAGAGTTAGGGTTAGACTGCAGGGGAGGGTTAGGCTACAGGGTTGAAGGATTAGGTTTAGGCACCCACGGGGTGGGTTAGGGTTAGGCTGTGGGGATGGGAGGGTTAGGTTTGGCTACGGGAATGGGGGGGGATAGGGTTAGGCTGTGGTGGTGGGGGTTAGTGTCAGGCTGCTGGCAGAGAGGGATAGAGGGTTGGAGATTAGGGTTAGGGTACTTACCTAACAGGTGCTGGGATTCTGTGTCGTGATGCTGCTGTTGGTATTCTGACTGTCGGCATCACAATTATCATCCCCATTAAAGATATGTAGTAGACATGATTAATATATCCGTATTTGCTAAATTTTGCTTAGAATGTTGATAAAGAGAATAAAAATTATACAAAGTTTTTTTTTTACATTTATGTTATGACTGCAATGTATGCTATGTTTGCATTGCAAGCATTAAGATGTATCTGAGGCCTCTCTGATATCTTGTTTAAACATGAATCCACATTTTTATATCTGCAATGCCTAGTTAAGATTGCAATGATTAGGCTTAATAGATGGATAACTCGAAATGTATCATTGTGCACAAGAGTTTACCCATCTCATCTCTCCCCACCATCATATTTTACCCTTCATATACCCCTGGAGTACAGAATTTGCCCCTTAACTTAATATGACGGATAGACTTGTGGAACCCTACCCCCATAATCATAAACTGCCTTTCTTACTAATTTTTCTTTCCTTATATGTTCTCCCTACCCATTCCTCATCCTCCAAGATGAGTATTAGTTAATAACTGACAAAATTTAATAAGTGCTTTGAAAAACAAAGAACAAGAGTATTCAAGTTTATTTTTGTTGAATGTCAATGGTCCCATTCACTACAGGAACACACAGTGGTTCTCTAATTTCTGAAACACCAAAGTGCCAAAATAGTTCTCCATGAGACCACTCTTACCACTAACATGCAGGGCTTACATACAAGGAGTACCTAAATGATTTCTATACCACCTCAAATAAGAACGCAAAAGGTAGTGTATAGATGTCCTCCTACACAACTTGTCCCTGTTTAACAACTGTGGATGCCCAAGGAAAATACATTTTCTTCACAGTAGTAATTAAACAGAGCCTCCCCCCCCAATATATATTTTATTGAGGTTTGAAACAAACAGTGATGCATAATATAAAACAAAATAAGACATAGCCATATGTGGAAAAAGATTATATACTTTCAAGTATGCATGAAATATACAAAAGGCTTACTCTTAAAAAAGAAACACCTCAAATTTTCCATTTTCCAACATAAATTATAAAATTGAAGAACCAGATCTGTATAGGGCAGATTAGCAAACCAGAGATAATTGATGATTGGGCAGGTTCGAAAATAAAGAATCAAATATCAAACAGTTAAACATATAAAGGCGTTCGCCCATATGGGGAGCGCATAACATGAACAAAAAAACTAAACTAAAAGGAACAATACCTGCCAAGGCCGGGGGACCGTCAACCCATCCATGGAGAAACCATCAAAGCAGGAGATAATACAGCAGACAGAGTTCAAGGAGAAGTCAAGAGAGAGTCAAAAGAAGAAAGAAGGAATAGAGAGGGAAGAGACAAAAGGTGTCGGAAACTCAGGAGAGGGAAATTGGGGGTCTGTTGTCCAATAGTTGATGACAGTACCAGGTAGTACAATGAAAGCATCGTTGAATAGCCAGTTTTGTAGGGGCAGGCAATGTATAAATATATTTCCCCCAACATTGAAACAATGCAGGAGTCAGGATTTCTTTATTAAGAGATGTTTCCAACCAATCCATAGTGAATAGGAAAAGAAATCTAGAAGTGGCCATCAATAGGGTAGGAGGAGTGTCATGGATCCATTGCTGGAGAATGGATTTTCTTCCAATGGCTGAAAGAAGTACTACCAGTTTTTTTTATCTGGAGAAGGAATGTTAGGCTGATCAAGAAGATGTCCAAAAAGGGCCCAAAAGGCAGTACAATTGAAGTGTATACCCAGCTCAGAGGAACTATATGCCTGCAGCTCACTCCAATAGGTTTGTATGTGGGGGCAGTGCCAAAAACAGTGCATAATGTCAGATACTGGTGCAGAACATTTAGTGCATTTCGCCGAGTCGGAAAGGCCCATTAAATGACTTCTTTTTGGAGATATGTAGGCCCTGTGTAAAATCTTGTACGTCATTTCTTGATAGATACTTGCTGGGATTAGCTTCAGAGAAGCAGTGAAACTATCCATCACCATCTCAGGGGACATGGAAGGTATTTGAGAAGACCATTTTTGGAGATGGGCTAGGTCGGAGATCTGTACAGTATCTGTGCGGATACGGGCATAAATGGTGGAGATGGAGTATGTGCCGGAATGTAAAAGCGTGTCCAAAGGGTTAAGAAAGTCCGGTTTATGGAGGTTTGACAGAGCAGACTGTATGTAATGAGAGGCTTGCAAGTAGTAAAATCCGTGAAGGTGGCTAATATTGTATTTGGAGATTGCTTCAGCAAAAGTGAGTGGTTTATGAAGGGGGTTTAAGAGATTGCGAATATGTGTAATCCCTGCAGAGGGAAAGGATGCCTGACCACTTTGAAAGTCTAAATTGCAAGTAAGAGGAAGGAATAGCGAGTGAGAGTAGTGTAGATTCAGTGATTTCCTAGACATGCGCCATGCTTTGATTGTGGACGTCAGGAGTAGATTGTCAAGGTGAGGCAATTTTAATGTAGTGTTATTGGCATGTAGAATATAGCTAAGGGACAGGGGGCACAGAGTTGGGAGTCTAGTGACGAGTCAGTGAAGACATTTGTGTCCCGAAGCCAGTCCATAGCAAAGCAGAGAAGACACGCCCTATTGTATTGCTCTATGTCCGGTAGATTCAGCACTCAGTTCTGTACTGTCTGGGACAATTTGAGAAAGCTTTTTATAGGCCGTTTATTAGACCAAATGAATCTGAAGGACATAGAGCAATTTTGGGAAACTGGCCATCTTAATAAGATTACAGCGACCTAGGAGATTGATTGGTAAATTCCGCCAGAGACAAAGATCAGTTAGAATTTTAGTGAGAACAGGGTGGACGTTGTAGGAATAGAGAAGAGAAGGATCAGAGAGCAATAAAATACCGAGATAGGTGATGTGGGCAGAAACCATCATAATGGAAAAGAAACGTTCCATCCTAGAGTAGCCTGACTGAATATAGCTAGGGCTTCTGATTTTTCAAAATTAATGGAAAAGCCAGCAAAGAAAGAGAAACGCGTTATAGCATCTTGTAATGCTGGAACAGATTGCTTAGGGTTAGAGGTAAAAAGGAGAACGTCATCCGCAAACGTTATGATTTTTAATTCTTGAGTGCCCATTTTTATACCTTGAAAAACAGATAGATTAATGATATAACGCAAAAAGGGCTCTAAAGCTAGGTTGAAAAGAAGGGGGGAGAGAGGGCATCCGTGTCTAATCCCTCTCTCAAGAGTAAAGGGAGCTGAGGAGACATTGTTTACCATCACCTGCGCAGTAGGGTCAGTATAAAGGGAATTGATAAGGTTACAGAATTTCTCTCCGAAACGCTGATAATGTAAGACTCTGTCAAGATGAGACCAGGCAATCTTGTCAAAGGCCTTCTCAGTGTCGAGGTTAATGAGAATATTGTTCACCATGTTGTGAGTGCGAGAGAAGGTGAGAGCAGCCAAATCAGCTCCAATACCCCGCACCGACTGTCTATGTTTAATGAATCCCAACTGCGCAGGTGAGACAATGCGAGAGAGACACGGTAGCAAACGATTGGCCATTAGTTTGGTCAGAATCTCAAAGTCTTGATTAAGGAGGGAAATCGGCCTATAAGAGCCAGGTAGGGAGGGAGGATATGATTATAAAGGGATGCGAGAGTAGGAGCCAAATCATCTCGCATCATTTTATAAAATTCCACACCAAAACCATCAGGGCCAGGGCTTTTATTATTCGGCAGACTTTTAATAGTTTCAATAACTTCCTCAGCTGTGATCTCTAGGAGGTCCCTTTCTTCCTGGCAGAGGATAGGAAGATTGTCTTCTTCAATAAAAGAGCGGCCAATATCAATATTATCAGGGCCCTTAGTATAGAGGGAGTGATGAAATCGCATAAATTCGGCGCAAATAGCGTCGGGGTCTGAAACCATGTTCCCTGAAACATTAATGGCGCTTACCCATGTATGGGACTTGGGCCCTTTAATCAGATTAGACAACAATTTACCCGATTTGTTGTCCCATCTATGAAACCTGTTCCGCTGGTAATCATAAGAAAGTTGAGCTTGCTCAGTGAGGAAAGTGTCATAAATGAGCTTGGCTGAAAGATAGTCATCCTTGTGAGCAGGGTTGTCGTGTTGTTTATATTGTCGCTAAGAGGAGGTGAGCGTTGCACTCAGTGTCTGTAGCTGTGAGGAGAATATTTTCCTTTTGGAGTGAGTGTAGGACATAACATGCCCCCTAAGTACCGCTTTAGAAGCACCCCAAAATAGTGGTGAATCCGAATTATGGTCGCTGTTATCTAAGGTGTAATTAAGCCAGGAGTGTTTGAGGTGCAGAAGAAAGCCAGTGGAGTGGCGTAGGTATGCGAGAAAGCGCCAGCATGGGGAAGAACGATGAGGTAGAGTCAATTAAATGTGCAAAGATATAGGGGCGTGGTCAGAAATGATAATATCAGCAACTGATGTGAGGGTGACCTTGGGAAAAAGGCTGGTAGAGGTAAAGATATAGTCAATGCGGGAGTGAGATGAGTGAGGATGAGAGTAGAAAGTAAAGTCTCTCGGTGTAGGCTGAAGTATACGCCATGGGTCAAGTAAAACGAGTTGTGTACAGAAAGAGGCAGCAGATGACAAAGAGGGGAAGCAATGCGAGTACTTACTTTGGATCTGTCCATGGATGGGTCGACCACCAAATTAAAGTCCCCGCCTACAATCAAATTCTTACCACCCCAGGTTAGGAGCGTCGTTAAAAGAGCTGCAATAAAAGAATCAGGGGATACATTAGGTGCATAGACATTTAGTAAGGTGTACACAGAGTTGTCAACGGATACATCTAGTAAAATAAACCATCCTTCAGGATCAAGAAATTTTCTACGGATAGAATATTGTAAGGAGGAGTGGAAGAGGATAGCTACGCATCTGGACTTAGGCCCTCATTCCGAGTTGTTCGCTCGTTAGCTGCTTTTAGCAGCATTGCACACACTAAGCCGCCGCCTACTGGGAGTGAATCTTAGCATAGCAGAATTGCGAACGAAAGATTCTCAAAATTGCGAATAGAAATTTCTTAGCAGTTTCTGAGTAGCTCGACACTTACTCTGCCACTGCGATCAGTTCAGTCAGTTTCGTTCCTGGTTGGACGTCACAAACACACCCAGCGTTTGCCCAGGCACTCCCCCATTTCTCCAGCCACTCCCGCATTTTTCCCAGAAACGGCAGCGTTTTTTCACACACACCCATAAAACGGTCAGTTTCCGCCCAGAAACACCCACTTCCTGTCAATCACACTCCGATCACCAGAACGAAGAAAATTCCTTGTAATGCCGTGAGTAAAATACCTAACTGTGCATGCGCAGTAAGCGACTAATCGCAAAATAGAGAAAATCGGCAACGAGCGAACAACTCGGAATGAGAGCCTTAGAGCGGTATGGGGCTGAAATACATTCCCCAATCCAAGGGGCCCGCAAGGAATTTCTAGGATCTTCTAACCAATGCGTCTTCTGAAGAAACACAATATGAGGGGCCATACGTTTTAAGTGAGACGTCACCTTCCTTCGCTTAAATGGGTGATTAAGCCCCTCTACTTTCCAAGAGACAATACGAAGTAGGCTATCACGTGATTCTCCGTCTATATGAGATTGTGGGGAGGCAACCAATGCCATACTAGCCTACCCCCACAGATGGAAACATTAGAGTAAATATGAGTAGGTTGAGATAGGGTCCCTCCCCGTCCCAGCGAGCGCAGGGGGGGGGGGGGATGAATACCCCAGGAGGGAAAGGGGATCCTGGCCAAGGTAAACACAACGTGAAAAACATAAAAACAATAACAAAAACATCAAAGATAGTAAATAAACAGAAAATGAACTAGGAGTGGGCATATATCACAGATATAGCACTCCGCATGCTAGATCCGAATGTATATCTAGGACAATAATAAACTACAAGCAAATGAGGTGAGTTGATAGTCAGGTGTTAGGTTGAGAAAAATGTAGCTTTGCCTCCTCGGGATCATCAAAGAACAGCGGTTTGCCACACTCTAATACCCGGAGGCGGGCTGGGTAAAGTAGAGAAAATGTAACCTTAGAATCAAAAAGGTGCTTGCAGACGGGAGCAAACTCTCTGCGTTTAGTGGCTATGAGGGCAGAAAAGTCCTGGAAGATGAGGAGGCGGTCACCATGAAAAGATAAGCTGGCAGTTTTGTGATAATGGTCAAGAAGTGTCATCTTATCCGCGTAGTTTAGTATCCTCATTATGACAGGACGAGGACGACCAGCAGAATTCCTCTGGTCAGGCCCAACCTGATGGGCTCTCAATAAGAAGTGGAACGCCCTTTAGATCCATGCACAACAGCTCTGGGATGCCCAAAGAGAGGAGATCCATAAGTCCGTGACCTTTAATCATTTCTGGGATGCAAGTTGTTAAGGTGCTGCAATTTTTGAGGTCGTCGACCTTCTCTGAGAGGCCCGATATCTCCAGCTGTTGGGCATGTATAGTACGCTGAGCCGTTGTTAGGTCATCCTCCAGAGACGATATCCGCTGTTCTGCTTCATCAAGGCGGCTAGAGTGTTGGTTGACAACCAAACAAAATGAGTGTTTCTTCAATTGCACACTGCTGAAAGTGATGAAAACCGTCATACAAATAGTAAAAGTAACCACAAATAACGTTGTTGGTTGAGCTGGGTCAAAGTGGATTCAATGGCTTCCTTATTGCCTGCCAATTTTTCGTCCAAAAGGGGCCCCAGGACAGCCACAAGATCTTTATGTTTCATTTTTGGTTGTTTGACAGGCGGTCTGGATTTGCGTGAGCGTTGAGAGGTAGAGCGTGAGGTTGAGTGAGCCGAGTCGGAAGAATTTCCACAGGGGGTATCGTCCCGAGGTGGCAATACAGTACCCATGGACGTTATTGACGTGGGTATGAGGAACTTTTCCATGCAGATGAGCTAAAGCAGTGGGGCGACAGCAACAGGGGTATGCAGAGAGTAGGAAGTTTGAAGAGTGCGACGGGTCTCACATATGAAGTATCCTAGCCGTTAAATCGCCATTTCTTGATCAACACAATGGGGGGGGGTGCGGTAAGATATTGAGCAGTCTTGGGCATAGGAGGAGGTGGAGTCGGCTCAGAGAACTTGTAAACAACTGCAGTGAGTTATAAGCAAAAAGAGGCAGGCATTGCAGTGTAGATATTGTAGAAAATAAGTGACAGATTGAATCCGTCCTGCTGAGTCAGAATGTAGTCCTAGTATAAAAGTCCAGCGCATGGGGTATAGAGGGCAAACATAGAGTAAAACATAAATCCCAATAGGCAGAATGGAGAGTAATGGACTCCGGGAGATAGTGGGCAGAATGGGCTAGAGATGAGCAACCTAACAGTGGTGATAATCTGTTCAAAGCAGATAGGGGAGTTTCAGCAGCAGCAGTATTGTAATGATAACAGCAGAGCAGGAAACAGGAGCAGTTTCTCAATATTCAGAAACAGGTGCTTTATGTATCTTATAATGGGAGTGAGATGTAACCTGCCATATGGTGCCAATACCTGCAGCGGGGGAAGCTGGGAAATGAAGTCCACGGCTATAGGCACAGGAGCAGGTGCCAATTTGTGACCATGGCTCAAGCGGTCCTACAAGTGTGCGCGGTCTCCAGCTGCCAGGGGTGTTGGTAGGGTCACATAGAAGTAGGGAGAGTTACCTGACCAGCCAGACCAAGCGATGACAGTGTAGAGCCCGTACTCCTCGGGAGGCTGCATGTAGTACCTCAGCGGTATAAATAAGATGGCCGCCTGTCAGCGCCAGACTCCAGGGAGAGAGAGATCTGTGCGCTCCCCACTGGGCCGCAGGCTGAAGGCGAGCGGCAGCAGGGTACACGGGGCTCTCCACAGGCGACGGTAGAGCCGGAAAGTGTGGGAGTAGGTGTAGTAGGTCCAACGGTATAGATCAGATAGCCGCCGGTCGGCGCCAGACTCCAGGGAGAGAGATCCGTGTGCTCCCCGCCAGGCCGCAGGCTGAAGGTGAGCGACAGCAGGGTACTCGGGGGTTTCTACAGGTGACGTTAGAGCCGGAGAGTGTGGGGGGAGGTGGAGCAGGTCCAGCCGCCGTCAAAGTGGGGTTTCTGGAAGTCCGGCAGGTCGGCTCCAAAATCAAGGCCCCGGCTTCAGGATGGTATAGAGGTCGCAACCCGCGGGAGCATCCACGGCGCTCCCCGGCTACGCGGCGCCGTCCGGACAAAGGCTAGGGTAAAGCAGGCCAGGAGGGTAGTTTGATGGCACAGGAGCTGGAGCTGATGGAAGCTGCGACTGCTCTCCTCTGGCGCCAGGCTACACCCCCCAAAACAGAGCCTTTTATCAATAATCTCAATTTATGTTGCGATTGTAAGGCAGGGGGCTTTCATAAGCCAGTTCTTTGAATAAACTTCTAAATGTCAAATGACAGCAGATGAAAATTTCAGTTCTATTCTTGAACCCAAAATGGATTGAATAAAATATGTTTGATTACTGTTTAGGACAGTTATAATAATTATGTTAATTAAGTGACCATTTTAAGATTTACAACTTGTACGATTTGTGGTGAGTGCTTTATTCCACAGACAAATATTACACTCTTTACTATTCATAGATTGACTCATCCTTGGTGAATCAGATAACTACTGCATTCATTCATTCACTTCATTTAGCTGAGGCCCCATCCTTTGTGCCCCGTACTGATCATGTGGCAATCATTTTAGAATTAGATTTGAGACTCACGTATGCAGGAACCAGTGGAGCCTAAACACCTCTATACTCAGAATAAACAGAACAGTGACAAAATAGTTCAAGTGATTGCAGAGTTTTACCGACATGGCATTGTGAAGATATCTCCTGACCAATCATGTGCAAAGCCTTTTAAGATTACCCACAGGAATGGGTGAGAGCATCACAACTATAGATTAATCCCGCTTGCCAATTATGCATTAGTCATTGTACAGTATATATAATGTATGTATAAAGAAAGGAAAACGGTGCAGAAGAAAGCTAAGACACAGACATTTCAGCCTATTTGTTTCAAACATTAATGGCAGATCCCACCAAATTTAAATGAGTACTGAGAATAACTTTGATATTCTCAAACAGGATCAAGTATTAGCCAATCGTATTGGAGACAGTCTTGTGTATTGGAGACAATCTTGTCTTTAAATACCGATTTAAAGAGCAGATTAGCTCTGAGTGAAATAAAAAAATATCAAGCACAAACTTCTAGTATGTGGTCAGCGGACAGACAAGCTGTCTGTTAGTCCTCCTGCTTTACATGTAAATATTTGGAGAATCAAATCTAATTTAAATGGTGCAGGATTCAAATGAAACAATGTATTCATTGGGAATCTGTATGTTGTCTGTGTTTTATAATTGCTTCCTACAATATGTAAGTAGAACAAAAATTATTTCAAATCAAGTTTTAGAGAAGGCAGGAGAAATAGTATGTGAAACGTGAGACATGGGCTGATGTATGCACATAGGGCCTGATCAGTGATGGATGCAGTGTCAATGCTGTACACAGTGGAGTGATTTATTGCCACTGTGCAGGCATCTACAGTTGCACTCGAAAGTTTTTGAACCCTTCAGAATTTTTTAGATTTCTGGTGAAATTTGGCCTAAAACTACCTCCGATTTTCATACAAGTCCTGAAAGTGGATAAAGAGAACCAAATCAAAAAAATTACACAAAAAATTAGACAAGTTCATGTTTTTTTATTGAGGAAAATGATCCAATATCACATATTTGTGAGTGGCAAAAGTGAGCCTTCAGGCTTAGCAGATATTTTGAAGCTGAAATTAGAGTCAAGTATTTTCAGTCTATGGGATGACAATCAGGTGTGAGTGGACAACCTGTCTCTTTAAAATAACAGGCATCTATCAATTTCTGATTTTCACAACACCTGTTTGTGGACGTGTATCATGCCACGAACAATGGAGATTTCTGAGGAGCTCAGAAGAAGAGCTGCTGATGCTCATCAGGCTTGAAAAGGTTATAAAACCGTATCTAAAGAGTTTGCACTCCACCAATTAACAGTCTGACAGATTGTGTACAAATGGAGGAAATTCCAGTCCATTATTACCTGCCCCAGGAGTGGTCTGCCAACAAAGATCACACCAAGAGCAAGGCGTCTAATACTTTGCAAGGTCACAAAGGAACCCAAGGTAAACTCTAAGCAACTGAAGGCTTTTCTCTCATTAGCTAATGTTAATGTTCATGAGTCCACCATCAGAAGGACACTGAACAACAATGGTGTGCATGGCAGGATTGCAAGGAGAAAGCCGCTGCTCTCCAAAAAGAACATTGCTGCCTGTCTGCAGTTTGCTAAAGATCACCTGGACAAGCCAGAAGGCTATTGGAACAATGTTTTGTGGACAGATGAGTCCAAAATAGAGCTTTTTGGTTTAAATAAGAAGCATTATGTTTGGAGAAAAGAGAACACTGCATTCCAGCATAAAATCCTCATACCATCTGTGAAACACGGTGGTGGTATCATGGTTTGGGCCTGTTTTGCTACATCTAGCCCAGGATGATTTTCAATCATTGACGGGACAATGATTTCTGAATTATACCAGAATATTCTAAAGGAAAATGTCAGGACATGGATAGTAGAGTGGGATTAATATTCATAATTTTCTGGTGGGAGGGCAGTTTGCTTGACTGCAGATATCTCCAGTTCCTGGAAATAGATTTCGTAGCTTTCAATTGGATAAAAAACTAGAGTTCCACCTTTTAGGAGGTACTGGCGACTTGGGGATCAGAGTTCAGGAGCCAGAGCAATCCACTGACGAAAATATAAATCTGAATACTATGCGTGTGACTGGAGCAGTGACCTGCTGCTGGAAGGCTGATATCTCTTTTTCTGGCCATAGTAGAGACAAGCTGCCAGTGTCTACCAAAAGGGGAGACAGAACCCAAGATATCTGGCTGGGAAGAGCAATTAACAGGCTCAGATGGAGACCACTACTTTGAAGTCGGATATCTCTGGTACCCCTTTAAAAAGGGGACCCTCAGCCATCAGCCTTATACTCCTGGGGACCTTTTGCAAGTGCCCATACAAAAAGGCGGCCGTGCACTTGATTTTAGTTCTCACAAATGACCTTGCCTTTCATGCTTTTGAAATCAAGAATGGAACAAGCCATGGCTGCTCATTGTCACTTCTTTTATTCATTTCTTATGGAACCATTGGAAGCTAGGATTAGCCAAATCCCAAATGTTGCTAGAATGCACACTTGTCCTGAAGTGCATCTACACTTACTTTATGTTGATGACTGATAAATATGTATCCGCATATTCCCTAACTTTCCAATGCAAAGAATTTAACTCAATTGGGGAACTTTGAAATTTCAAAGTTAACTCAGAGAAAACAGAAGTTCTGTCCTTTGATTTTGCCAATAGACCCCCTTTAAAATTAGTGAGATCACAAAATTGAGTATCTTGGTGGATGTCCTCTTAAGTAAGTCATACGTTCAAAGTTATGCAACAAATTTTCCTGAGTTCTAACCATTAAAAAAGATATTCTGAGCTGGGAGAAATTATCTTTATCTTTGATTGAAAGAATTGCATCTGTTAAAATGAACCTCACTTATTATAGTTCAGTCCTATATCCTAAAGGATATAGGGGGTATATTTACTAAATGTCTATGTGGGTTGATTTTGATCGGTGTTTGGTAAATTTTTGATCGATTTTGTGTTTCAGGGTCTAAATAACACATTTACTAACAGATGATTTTCTACATCGTAAAAAAAAATATGTAAAAAATCGACCAAAAAACTATCAAAATCGACCAAGATCACTTTTATCTAGAGTACGTTTCTACCTTCTGTAGAGGACTCCTGAGTTAAGACAGATAAAAGAAAAATAGAGATAAAAGAATCACCCAGACCTAATCCTTATTAGTTATTAAACCTATTCAAGAAATGTATATATTGCATATAGAGTAATATATATATTTAATGTGGATATGTGGATATTAAGTTGCCAACTGAATAGATACTGCATTCCCCCAGGACACATCTAATTACATCAGAAAGGCCATCTCTATTATTGTACACCTCTTAGTTTCAGGTAGATAAATTATATCAATTTAATTCAGAGCTATAAATCATAGATTAAGGAAACATTTAGTAGAATGAACATGTATTTTAGCAGCATAACTTTAGCAGTTTATCAAGTTTCATAGTTTTGTAGTGTGAGTTTTAACTTTAAGCACTTTTTTCAGATACACAGTCTGTCCGCTTTAACATGTATCCAATTGCTCCGGTGGTGTATGCTGGTTCAGTCTTCTTCTTTTAGCAATCCATTAGCCCAATCTCTAGATACTGTTTCCATTAGTTGGTGACTCACTGCTTATTGTCTCTTATAGTGCAGTATAGTAGACAAGGCACGCAGCTCAAGATTGGCAGATATTTATAATCGGTTGACACCTTTGTTTCATTAGATGCATGTTACTTTGAGCTCTAGAGCCTTAGTAAATGAACTACCTCCAATCACAGTTACCATTCCATTTTAGTATATCAGGGGTGTTAATTGTTACATCTTTCTACACATCTGTATCATTAATTATATTGTAACTCGTTAATTTTATTTTAAAAGCATTTCAATACACACAAACCTAAAATGGTAATCACTTCTAAATTAGTATTAGTTTCACTAATGTCCTTGAGGATGCTGGGACTCCGTAAGGACCATGGGGATAGACGGGCTCCGCAGGAGATAGGGCACTTTAAGAAAGCTTTGGACTCTGGGTGTGCACTGGCTCCTCCCTCTATGCCCCTCCTCCAGACCTCAGTTTTACACTGTGCCCAGAGCAAGATGGGTGCACTGCAGAGAGCTCTCCAGAGTTCTCTGCCTAGAAGCATTTTTGTTTGGATTTTTTTCTCTACCTTTTACTACTTTTTCACAAGGAGCACTGCTGGCAACAGGCTCCCTGCATCGAGGGACTGAGGAGAGAGGAGCAGACCTTCTTGTCAAAGATAGGCTCTGCTTCCTCGGCTACTGGACACCATTAGCTCCAGAGGGGGAGAACGCAGGTTCTTACTGGGCGTCCACCCCCGGAGCCGCGCCGCCGTTCTCCTCACAGAGCTAGAAGTACAGATGACAGAAGGCGTCAGGCGGCAGAAGCCTTCAGCTTCACTGAGGTAACGCACAGCACTGCAGCTGTGCGTCATTGCTCCCATACACCTCACATACTCCGGTCACTGTAAGGGTGCAGGGCGCAGGGGGGGGGGCGCCCTGGGCAGCAATATAAACCTCTGCATGGCAAAAAGACTATATACATGTACAGGTGGACTCTGTACATGTATATAAAAGAGCCCCCGCCATATTTTACTAAGTTTGAGCGGGACAGTAGCCCACCGCCGAGGGGGCGGGGCTTCTCCCTCAGCACTCACCAGCGCCATTTTCTCTCCACAGCACTGCTGAGAGGAAGCTCCCCGGACTCTCCCCTGCTTACACACGGTGAAAGGGTGCTTAAAAGAGAGGGTGGGGGGGCACATAATTGGCGGTTTACATATTATACAGCGCTGCTGGGGAAAAACATTTTGTGTTGGTCTCCAGGGTTATTGCGCTGGGGTGTTTGCTGGCATACTCTCTCTCTGTCTCTCCAAAGGGCCTTGACAGGGATACTGTCTTCAGGAAAGGGGTTCCCTGTGTGTGTGAAGTGTGTCGGTACGCGTGTGTCGACATGTTTGACGAGGAAGGCTCGCTTAATGTGGAGGGGGAGTGCTTGAATGTCAGGTCGCCGTCGGCAACGCCGACACCGGAATGGGTGGATATGCTGAATGTCTTGAATGCAAATGTCAATCTATTGCATAAAATATTAGACAAGGAGGAAGCTAGGGATCAGTCAGGTAGCCAGTCCATGCCTGTCCCTGGGGCGCCAGGTCCTTCGGGGTCTCAGAAGCGCACCATATCCCAGATCGATGACACAGAGACCGACACAGATACTGACTCTAGTGTCGACTATGAAGATGCAAAATTACAGCCAAAGGTGGCTAAGGGTATACGGTACATGATTATTGCCATTAAAGAAGTTTTGCATATTACTGAGGAACCCCCTGTCCCTGACACGAGGGTACACATGTATAAAGGGAAAAGGCCTGAAGTCACTTTTCCATCCTCATTTGAATTAAGTGACTTGTGCGAAAAGGCTTGGGAATCTCCGGATAGGAGACCACAAGTTCCCAAAAGGATTCTCATGGCGTATTCTTTTCCACAAACTGATAGGATACGCTGGGAATCTTCGCCAAAAGTTGACAAGGCGCTGACACGTTTGTCCAAAAAGGTGGCACTGCCTTCTCAGGATACGGCTTCCCTCAAGGAACCTGCTGATCGCAGGCAGGAAATTACCTTAAAGCACATTTACAATCATTCCGGTACTATTGCTCGACCGGCTATGGCGTCGGCCTGGGTTTGTAGTGCGGTTGTGGCATGGGCAGATTCCTTATCTACGGAAATTGACACCTTAGATAGGGACGCCATTCAAATGACCATAGAGCATATCAGAGATGCTGCCTTGTATATGAGGGATGCTCAGAGAGACATTTGTTTATTAAGCTCCAGAATAAATGCTATGTCTATTTCTGCTAGGCGGCTCTTGTGGACCCAACAGTGGACGGGAGATGCCGTTCAAAGCGGCATATGGAGTCCTTGCCTTACAAAGGGGTGGAGTTGTTTGGAGACGGCCTCTCGGATCTAGTCTCTACGGCTACGGCTGGTAAGTCAAATTTCTTACCTTATGTCCCCCCGCAGCATACAAAAAAGGCACCTCATTATCAAATGCAGTCCTTTCGTTCCAATAAAAATAAGAAGGTACGTGGATCATCCTTTGTTGCCAGAGGGAAAGGGCAGGGGAAAAAAGCTGCACACAGCTAGTTCCCAAGAGCAGAAGGTCTCCCCTGCGTCTGCATGACGCTGGGGCTTTCCAAGGGGAGGCAGATCTGGTGGGGGCTCATCTTCGATTTTTCAGCCACGTCTGGGTTCACTCGCAGGTGGATCCCTGGGCATTAGAGATTGTTTCTCAGGGATACAGGCTGGAATTCGAAGACTTGCCTCCTCGCCGAATTTTCAAATCGGCTCTGCCGGCTTCCCCGTCAGAGAGGGAGCTAGGGTTGGCAGCAATCCAAAAATAGTATATTCAACAGGTGATTGTCACAGTTCCTCATCTCCAGCAAGGAGAGGGATATTACTCAACCCTGTTTGTGGTCCCGAAACCGGACGGTTCGGTCAGACCCATTTTAAACCTGAAATCTCTGAACCTGTACTTGAAGAGGTTCAAGTTCAAAATGAAATCACTCAGGGCGGTCATCGCCAGCCTGGAGGGGGGGGATTGGATGGTATCCCTGGACATAAAGGATGCTTACCTTCATGTTCCGATATTCCCCCCGTATCAGGCGTTCCTGAGATTTGCAGTGCAGGACTGTCACTACCAATTTCAGACGCTGCCGTTTGGGCTTTCCATGGCCCCGAGAATTTTCACCAAGGTAATGGCGGAAATGATGGTGCTCCTGCGCAGGCAGGGGGTCACAATTATCCCATACTTGGACGATCTCCTCATAAAGGCGAGATCTCGGGAGAGGTTGCTGGACAGCGTGTCTCTGTCCATGAAGACGTTGCAGATACACGGCTGGATTCTCAATATACCGAAGTCCCAGCTAGTCCCTACAACGCGTCTGACCTTTTTGGGGCTGATTCTAGACACAGACCAGAAAAAGGTTTTTCTTCCGATCGAAAAGGTTCAGGAACTCATAGCCATGGTTAGGAACCTATTAAAACCAAAAAAGGTTTCAGTGCATCATTGCACGCGGGTCCTGGGGAAGATGGTGGCTTCCTACGAGGCAATCCCTTTTGGCAGGTTCCATGCGAGGACTTTTCAATGGGACCTCTTGGACAAGTGGTCCGGGTCCCATTTACAAATGCATCAAAGGATCACCCTGTCTCCCAGGACCAGGGTATCTCTCCTGTGGTGGCTGAACAGTGCTCACCTACTAGAAGGTCGCAGGTTCGGCATTCAGGACTGGGTCCTGGTGACCACGGACGCAAGCCTCCGAGGCTGGGGAGCAGTGACACTGGGAAGAAATTTCCAAGGTCTCTGGTCAAGCCTAGAGTCTTGTCTCCACATCAACGTCCTGGAGTTGAGGGCCATATACAACGCCCTGCGTCAAGCGGAGGAATTGCTTCGGAGAAAACCGGTTCTGATTCAGTCAGACAATGTCACGGCAGTGGCTCATATAAACCGCCAAGGCGGAACAAGGAGCAGAATAGCCATGGCAGAAGCGACCAGGATTCTACGCCGGGCGGAAGGCCATGTAAGCGCGCTGTCAGCGGTGTTCATCCCGGGGGTGGACAACTGGGAGGCGGACTTCCTCAGCAGGCACGACCTGCATCCGGGAGAGTGGGGACTTCATCAAGAAGTCTTCGCACAGATCACGGATCGTTGGGGACTGCCTCAAATCGACATGATGGCATCCCGTCTCAACAAAAAGGTAAAGCGGTATTGCGCCAGGTCAAGGGACCCTCAGGCGGTAGCGGTAGACGCTCTGGTGACACCTTGGGTGTTCAGATCGGTCTATGTGTTTCCTCCTCTTCCTCTCATACCCAAGGTGCTGAGAATAATACGAAGAAGCAGGGTCAGAACAATACTCATTGTTCCGGATTGGCCACGGAGGACTTGGTATCCGGAGCTGCAAGAGTTGCTCGCAGGGGATCCGTGGCCTCTTCCTCTAAGGCAGGACTTGCTGCGGCAGGGGCCCTGTCTGTTCCAAGACTTACCGTGGCTGCGTTTGACGGCATGGCGGTTGAACGCTGGATCCTAGCGGAAAAAGGGATTCCGGAGGAAGTCATTCCTACCCTGATCAAGGCTAGGAAAGACGTGACGTTAAAACATTATCACCGTATATGGCGGAAATATGTTTCTTGGTGTGAGGCCAGAGCTGCTCCTATGGAGGAGTTCAATTTGGGCCGTCTACTTCACTTCCTTCAAACAGGAGTGACTTTGGGCCTAAAATTAGGGTCCATAAAGGTCCAGATTTCTGCCTTATCCATTTTCTTTCAAAGAGAATTGGCCTCTATTCCTGAAGTACAGACCTTTGTGAAGGGAGTGCTGTATATTCAGCCTCCCTTTGTACCTCCGGTGGGATCTTAACGTGGTGTTACGTTTCCTCAAGTCACCTTGGTTTGAACCACTCAAAACTGTGGAGTTGAAATACCTCATGTGGAAAGTGGTCATGTTGTTGGCGTTAGCTTCGGTAAGACGTGTTTCCGAATTGGCGGCTTTATCACATAAAAGCCCATACTTGGTTTTTCACGTGGATAGGGCAGAGTTGAGGACTCGCCCTCACTTTCTGCCAAAAGTGGTCTCATCTTTTCATGTGAACCAACCTGTTGTCGTGCCTGTGGCTACACGGGACTTGGAGGATTCCGAGTCCCTGGATGTAGTCAGGGCTTTGAAGATTTATGTGACCAGAACGGCTAGAATCAGGAAGACTGAAGCTTTGTTCGTTCTGTATGCGGCCAACAAGGTTGGCACTCCTGCTTCAAAGCAGACAATTGCTCGCTGGATCTGTAACACGATTCAGCAGGCGCATTCTACGGCAGGATTGCCGTTACCGAAATCGGTTAAAGCCCACTCCACTAGGAAAGTGGGCTCTTCCTGGGCGGCTGCCCGAGGGGTCTCTGCATTACAGTTGTGCCGAGCAGCTACTTGGTCGGGGACAAACACCTTTGCAAAGTTCTATAAGTTTGATACCCTGGCTGAGGAGGACCTCCTGTTTGCTCAATCGGTGCTGCAGAGTCATCCGCACTCTCCCGCCCGTTTGGGAGCTTTGGTATAATCCCCATGGTCCTTAAGGAGTCCCAGCATCCTCAAGGACGTTAGAGAAAATAAGATTTTACTTACCGGTAAATCTATTTCTCGTAGTCCATAGAGGATGCTGGGCGCCCGTCCCAAGTGCGGACTGCTTCTGCAAGACTTGTATATAGTTATTGCTTACATAAGGGTTATGTTATAGTTTTTCGGTGGTACCGTGGCTATGTTGTTGTTCATACTGTTAACTGGGTAAGTTTATCACAAGTTATACGGTGTGATTGGTGTGGCTGGTATGAATCTCGCCCTTAGATTTACAAAAATCCTTCCTCGTACTGTCCATCTCCTCTGGGGCACAGTTTCCCTAACTGAAGTCTGGAGGAGGGGCATAGAGGGAGGAGCCAGTGCACACCCAGAGTCCAAAGCTTTCTTAAAGTGCCCTATCGCCTGCGGAGCCCGTCTATCCCCATGGTCCTTATGGAGTCCCAGCATCCTCTACGGACTACGAGAAATAGATTTACCGGTAAGTAAAATCTTATTATTCTTTTGTGACTGAATATCTTTTAACAAATAAGAGCACAAGTGTATGTAAAAATTATAGAAATCTGAAAAAAATATGTATCTTTTATTTTGTTTATGGCAAGTTTTAATAAATAGTTATCAGAACTGGATAGTTATGTATACATATGCTATCTGATAAAAGGCTAACGCTGCTACTCACCTCTATGGGGGGAATTCAATTGTTTTGCACGCCGATGCCCACTAGATGGCACCCAACGGTGCAATTCAAGTGTTGCTCTGTTTGGGGCGTGCACAGCTGCCGGCGCTGGCATTACTGTTATGTTGTTCCATAATTTTGATGGGCTGGATACTAGTATCTTACTAATAGCATATATAATGTTTCATTCTTTTTTCCTTGTTACTCTTCCAGGTATATATTAAAGACACATCATCATATGATTTCACTCTTCAAAACTGTAACTAATAGACCATATTATCACGAGTACAGGCACATTATTTTTTACGTATATGGTTTTTCATTTTTAATCATTCTGTATCTGTTGTCTTACAACTAAAGAGCCACGTTTTATGTGTATATTCAAGATATATTCATGGCACAATTCCCCGGTAACTTAGTACAGCCTTAATTAAATGCAAAATCTATAAATGATGGGTCACTAAAAATTGTGAATGATGTCTGTTACCCAAAATATATGACAGAACTACTGTAGTTTCACAGTTGCTAAATTACTTTTTTTATATATTTAATTTAAACCTAAAATTGGTATTATTTAATATATGAACATAAAGAATGGGGAACACTGTCTCTCAGATCTCACATCAAAAATATGGTGCTTTTGTAAACATAATTCCTAATGTAACCTAGCTGGATACATAACATTTTAGTGTTCAAGCACTGTATTGTACAAGCTGGATCCGTTCAATTTGCCTGCTGTCGGGATCCCGGCGGTCAGGATACAGGAGTATTCCCACTCGTGAGTGTCCACGACACCCATAGAGTGGGAATAGATCCTGTGGCAAGCACAGCAAACCCACAAGGGTACTTTTTGCACTCACCCCACTGCCGGCATTTTGGCAGACGGGATGCCGCTGTTGGGATATGGACAGCCGGCAACCCACCTGCTGGTAAATCGTATGTATTCCGTACAAGCATTGCATACTTATTTTAGAAGTTGAAAATGTATGTTACAAGATATAGGGATCTCGGAGGGCCAGTGTGACCTCTTACATTTGATTGATTTCATTATCAGAACTATTTTATAGTTAAACATTATTTTCCTTCAGCTTCTTGGGATTGTCATAGGCAAGTTGTCGATTCCAAACTTTGCCAGCCTTGAATGGGTATGTTTGAGCCCTACGGCCATTGCATAGATGATCCAATATTTAATACTTGGATATCACCCTTATAATAGAAATTCAACAAATTCAACAAATTATTACAAAACTTTTTTAAAGAGGCAGTTTCAAATAATTATTCAGTATATATGCATTAAATGCATCAATCACATAAACTGATGAGAAACTTTTCCAAACCACATATATTTGAGAGACAGGAAAAACCTAATTACACTTCTAAGGAAATAAATTAACCTGAAAGTCTTTTAGAGCAAGCCTATATGGAGTCCGTACAGCAAGGCAGAGTAGTTGCATTGACAAAAATAGGGACAGCCTCTAATTAGAGATATTACTTGTTCATTATGAAAATTAATAATTCTTTGATTAAGTAACCAGATGATTAAAAATAATTTTTCTTCTCGTATGTTAGACCCAATATTAAAATTTCAAATAGAAAATGATCGATATTCCAAAAAACCTAGTTGGGATGTTATAAATGTGGGCATTCTTCACATATAACCTAATCATATATGAATAATAAAGTTCTTACGTTTAAATAAACTGTTACCAAAATAAATTTAAAATTATTTGGTCTATTTAACAAAGAGCAGCCATAGAAGAATTTTTTTTATAGCTCTATATCATATCACATTGATAGAAAATATACCAATGCAATTTATCATTATAATGTTTCAGAGGCAACTGAGCGCTACCTGGTAAAACTGGTGTATACACTGATCTCTCTGCAGGCCAGTTGAAATTCTGCGTGCATTTGACCAGGGCTACATGTGCACACCGCACTAGAAGTCCAATCTTTGGCTTTTAATGAAGATTATTAAAAACAAACAAACATTGATTTATATAGGATCTTTTTTTCATCTTTTATTTTTTATTGAAGAATATGCATCAGTACAAAACATCAATAGATACAAACATACTGCACACCACATAAGGCGGTGTGTTTTCGAGGTTAGACCTTGAAAACTGCAACAATTTAAGAAGCAAACAATATATGACAGACACAACGGAGGCATTCATAAGCATTGAGTGGTATACAGTACGGTTGCACAAATAAAGAGAGTAACAACCTAGAGAATCGTTAGTCACTGCAATTTATGATGCAATGCTTCAGCTATTAGAAATCAATTTTAACAAATTTTCATAAATAAAATGAAATAACCATCATATTTAATGTCATATAGGAAAGAGAAAAGATGAAAAGGAAGAGAGAGGGAAGGAAGGAAAAAAAGAGTAGGGAGTGGAGGCCACACTCTTGGGAAAGGGAAAGGCACTACACAATAGAAGACTGTCAATAATGAATAATATCACAGAGTAATATTAGTCAAGGGCACTAAAATATTTTTAAGTGCTAGGAGAGGAACCCAACACAAAAGTAAACCAAGATCTGGTTAAACCTAACAACTTTACCGTGAAGAAAAGCAGTGATTTTCTCCATGTTAGCAATAAAAAATTTTGTTTTAATATGCAATGCAGTGAAGGTTGTTTCCAACATTTTGCTAGGGAGCATCTGGCTGCTTGGAACACATGTAAAATTAATTTATTTGAAGAACTATTGAACCAAGTAGCTGGAAGCCCTAATAGAGCCTTCCATAGACTCATGGGTATTGGCATTTGTAAGATATAACTTAAAAAGTTCCCGATCTCACTCCAATAAGGGAGATGTGTACAAAGTCACCTATCTGCCCACATCCTCGCCAACAAAGTGAGGGGGAAGAGGGAAAGATCTTATAGAGTTTGGTTGATACCAAATGCCCTCTAGAGTACATTTTATAAGTCTCTTTAATTGAAGTGAACATAGAAGATTTTTTCAAATTTTTTCTGTTAATGTTCCATGGATCTTTACCTGGGGGTGGTCCCAAGTCCCCCTCCCAACTACGCTCATGTTTAAGAACAAAATACAAACCATCAGATCGGAGAATATTATATAAAGTTGATATAATACCATCTTTGTAGAGGAAAAATAGCATAATTTTTCAAAAGGCGTAAATTGTCTAAAAACTAAAACTCTAGGTCAGTGGTTCTCAAACTCGGTCCTCAGGACCCCACACGGTGCATGTTTTGCAGGTAACCCAGCAAGTGCACAGGTGTATTAATTACTCACTGACACATTTTAAAAGGTCCACAGGTGTAGCTAATTATGTCACTTGTGATTTTGTGAGGAGACCTGCAAAACATGCACCGTGTGGGGTCCTAAGGACCGAGTTTGAGAACCTCTGCTCTAGGTAAAGAATGTAAATAGAATCTAATCTGTAAATGCTAAAATATAGGCCTAGGTAAATGATATTTGTGTATCACAGATTCTACAGAACACCATGAATCGCCTTCAAGTAAATCACAAATAAATAGAGAGCGATCGGGTAAATAAAACCAAGAATGAGAGAAAAGGGGAGTTGACCATGAAGGGAAGCCCAGGTTATCCTGAACTGGAGTGAGTGGGGATGGAAAGGTAGACAGTTCAAAACTTCTAATGCAGAATAACCAAATTGACCAGGTTAGCATACTAGATGGACTAAAATCTCAAGCGTATTGAATAGATTTACTAGGTATCGAAATAGAGATCAGACCGCGGTTGCCCCTACCACCTTAAAAAGGACTCAGAGTAAGGATAGAAAATTTCACTCTGGGAGGTTTAACTAACCAGACAAATTTTAGTTATTGCTTTCTGTTCCCGACATAAGGCTTCAAGGGGGATGGCTACTGGGATTATCTGTATAAGGTAAAGACTCCTCAGTAAGACATTCATCTTGACAGAGGCCATTCTACTAAACCAGGTTATCGTATGCTTCCTCCATGCCTGAAGGTCAGAGATAATTGAAGCATAAAGGAGGAAAAATTCTCTTTATATTGAGACCTATATTTTGCAGTAATGAATACACCCAAATATTTCATTTTATTATTACGCCAAATAAAATTATAATTATTAGTAAGTCAAATCTGAATATCTGTCGGAATATGAAGTAGTAAGGCTTCATATTTAGTATAATTTATCTGATAACTGATATTGTGGAATAAGAGGTCATAATCTTTAAAAGATTTGGGATACAATTGTGCAGAGAGGAAAGAGTTAATAAAACATCGTTAGCAAATAACAATAATTTATATTCTTTATCTACCACAACTATTCCCATAAAATCTGAATTTAAACGTATTAAACATGCAAGGGGCTCAAAACATAGGTCAAAAAATAATGGTCATAGGGAACATCTCTGTCTAGTACCATTGTTTATCAGAAAAACATTGGAGTGAAAGCCGTTCACCCTTACACTGGCGGTCATACTGAAATATAAAGCTTGAATTACAGTCAATAGCCCCCTTCCCCAGGCTGAACTCCCTTAGGGTAGCTAACATAAAAGGCCATAAGAACCTACCAAAACATCTTCTTGGCATCTAATGATAAGAGTATCGTAGGTGTCAGAAACCAAGCGTGCAGAGCACTGCCCTGCCGGGCACTCTCACCTCTCCCTTTCCAGCATGGCATGGCCGCATGTCTCCACTAGCAGCCTCAGGCCATGGTTCATCACCACTTGCAGTGGTTGCAGTGATTGGTGTTCCACGTGGAGTCGGCACCATCTTTGTTCTTGTCATGTGACTGCGGAGCACCAATGGAACATAACAGGAAGTTACATTGGTTGGGAATAGTGCTGAACCAGCTGACCAGTCAGAAGCCAATCAGGAGTCATTGGCCTTTGACTTCAAAGGCCAATGATCAGAGACTCAGAGGTATAAATACCTTGAAGAAGCACCTCCTAGTTGTCATTGCTTTGTTGTCTACAGTCCGGTATTTACGAATTGCAGCTGAGTCCCAGCTATCCTGAAAACTGGTTCTGCTCCACAGTTCGGTATCTAAGAATTGCAGCTATGTCCCAGCCATCCTGAAAACTGGTCCTGCCCCAGAGTCTGGTATCTAAGAATTGTACCTGTGTCCCAGCTATCCTGGAAACTGGTCCTGCTCCACAGTCCGGTATCTAAGAATTTCAGCTGTCTCCCAGCTATCCTGAAAGCTAGTCCTGCTCCATAGTCTGTTATCTAAGTATTGCATCTAAATCCCAGCTATCCTTAAAGCCGGTCCTGTTTCACGGTCCGGTATCTAAATATTGCAGCTGTGACCAAGCTATCCTGAAAGCCGGTCCTGGTCTGCATCCCGACAACTTAATCTGAGCAAGCTGGTCATGTCCCAGCTATCCTGAAAGCCAGGTCTTCTTCGCATCCCAGCATCCTACCCTGAGCAAGCTGGGTGAAGACCAGCAATCCTGAAAGCTGGCACTGCTTTGCACCCCAGCATCAGAGTCCAGTCATCTGGTCAAGGGCCAGCAATCCTGAAAGCTGGTACTGCTCCATATCCCAGCACTTCTATCTCCAGTATCACCATAACACTCCATTCTACATTATCCTGAGCTGTATGAAGAAGTCTCACATTAAACCTTCTAGTTTCCACTCAAGTCTTTCATGCCCCACAACCAGAGCCGCCTTTTCGTATGGGCTCAGTGAGCAGTTGTCCAAGGTCCCCAGGAGTATAAGGCATGCCTTCTGATGAAACCATTGGCGCTAATAGAACGGAGAAACACATTATGGATTGCAGGATGTTGCTACAGTGACCCTGACAAAAGAGACCACTGTGCTAGCACCGAGATCCAGATCCATCACGCTGCTGCATACATCAATCATAGCCATGTCCTTCCTCCCCTGGTGGTCTATGGACTCCTGTTCAGTCTCAGATGCCGGCAGATAACTAAGAGGAGACAACTTACACCAGTAAACCTAAGGAGTGGTGATAACTTTTGACACAGTGGGAGGTCTACAAGTACAGCCTGATGCACAAGGAATTAGTGCTAAGGAGCCATTGCTATTGACCCTGATGGGTGAAATTGACTCCTTCATTGTGATCATATTTAAACAGGATTTGCTATGGATCCTCCTCTCGTGTGTGTATATATATGAACATACACACTCTCTCTGATTGTCAGTGGGACTACTGTATGAATTGCAAATATATATGTATATATATATATGTGTGTGTGTGTGTGTGTGTGTGTGTGTGTGTGTGTTAGGGGGAAATCCCTGGGGAAATCCAAAGCTCTGTGTGTGCTGCTGGACTTTCCCAGCCCTCTCACAGTAAAACGGAATGCCTTCCCAGATAGCCTCCACCCTGGGAGTTACATGGGAAGGCAGGGAAAAGCGCCAGCATCACAGCCAGATAAGTATTTTCATGGAGCTCCTAAGGGCTCCCACTCACATTACACTGCACAGTAGTGTCCATTATTCACACTACTCGGTGGGCAGGAAGACTGCCGGGGATCTGGGCTGCCCATGTCTGGAACTTGGTTTCAGGCTTGATTTGGTGAGCTGGGTCCCTCGCCAGTTCCTAGAGAAAGTTTTAGGAGGGAACTTTTTTCCTCACAGACTGGATGGCACCAGGGAGTGTCTAACTCGGCAGGAGGGCTGAAGACCAAGAGAAGTAGACACTCCCCACTGTCCATAGAGAACAATGTTAAAGGTTTTCCCTATAGCTTTTAAGCTTGTGAGCAGGGCCTTCCTACCTCTATGACTGTTTGTTATTACCCAGTTTTGTTATATCATTGTTATTTCCAATTGTAAAGCGCAAAAGAATTTGCTGCGCTATATAAGAAACTGTTAATAAATAGATAAAATAAGAAACTGTTAATAATAAAGGTGATCATGCCTTGGGCATGCAAGGCACATGCACTTAATTTGATCGGTTAAAGAGAACAAGGCGGGCTTACCCCGTGGTACTGTGTGTTAATTTGAGAAAAAAAGGGAGGCCTGCATGCCTCAGAATGTACATTCTTCTTTGACATCAAGGGAGATTGAACTGCTGTTAACATTTTTTGTGTGCTGTTCCCCTGGCAACAGGGAAGAGTCCTTTTCAGGGCTACTTAGAGCAAAAAAACATCATTGCCTCAAGACGATTGCCTTCATCTTGCGAACCAAAAGAAATGCGCCAAATGCATTCCCATTCTCTGCCTGTCCTAGGGTAAGCCCAGTGTTTCCAAGTTCCACCCTCTGCCAAGCTACCGTGCTGTATCTGGTCTAGGTCGGCGACCAGTGGGGGTCAACTGATGCTAGACAGAACGTGTGTCAAAAGCATGTCAACGCATACAAAGTTAGAACACGGTCCAGATGCCGTGGTAGAAGCCTGGTGGTGTCTGCAAAATACACTCCTAGTTGGGTGGAGTCAGTAACAGTCTGATTGTAAGAGGGAAACCCTATTGGCCTTGTCCCGTGTGACCCAAACCAAATCTGTGATCGCTGGGCAAATCCAGTAAAGATGCAAGAAGGCGTTCGGTCGCAAATGGACACTACTGTGCAGTGTAATGTGAATAATGGACACTACTGTGCTGTGTAGTGTGAATAGTTGACACTACTGTGTGGTGTAGTGTGAATAGTTGACACTACTGTGCGGTGTAATGTGTATAATGGACACTACTATGCGGTGTAATATGAATAATGGACACTACTGTGCGGTGTAGTGTGAATAGTTGACACTACTGTGCGGTGCAATGTGAATAATAGACACTACTGTGTGGTGTAACGTGTATAATGGACACTACTGTGTGGTGTAATATGAATAATGGACACTACTGTGCAGTGTAGTGTGAATAATGGATACTACTGTGCAGTGTAATGTGAATATTGCACACTACTGTGCGGTGTAATGTGAATAGTTGACACTACAGAGTGGTGTAATATGTATAATGGACACTACTATGCGGTGTAATATGAATAATGGACACTACTGTACTGTGTAGTGTGAATAATGGACACTACTGTGCAGTGAAAAATAAAAAGTGGAGACTCCTATCATAAATGGCGCCTACAAGCTGCCCTGAACTGTGTCCCCCCTTAGAGTATCACCACACTCCCACACAAACAGTAAGTACAAGAAAGTAGAAGGGATACAATCCTTAGCGCTATATTATTATACTTAGATATACATAGATAAACAAATGCACAATACGTCCCTTTTTAGTGGGGTCTTCAAAAATTTTCTTTTCCTCTTTTCTATTCTTCTTATAATCGTCCGATATTATATTCCAGTGATGTGGATAATATATAAAAGAAAAAATTGCATATGTGTAGAACAGTCTATATTTCCATGCACCACACTGTATAACAAGTCCTTTAAGTAGATAATCAGAGGTGTAGTCTAGGCGTACCCCAACTCACACTATGTAGCGTAAAATTATATATATAAAGGTATCTTTGTTTTTTCACTCCTTCACCAGATCACCAATATAACTGTGTTTCTGAGTTAGCGTACCCCACTCACTAGATTAGTAGAATGAGGAAAACATATAAAGGTATCTTTGTCTTCAGATGCGTACCCTACTTACAGGGTTTAAAGATGACCACAAGCATGTCAAGGTTTCTTTTCCCTTTTTGATTTTTCACTGTTAGTAGCCTTGTGCTTCTCCACAGTCTCCCTCGGTGTCAGGTATATGGGAACAAAATTGAAAAAGACCAATGTGTAGACTGAACCAGTAAATTAGTGCAAAAATTGTGTAAAAGTTTAAATTGAAGGATACCTGTATATAAGGGTATCTATACATATATGTGTTTTAAAATATGGTAATCCTTACATAAAGAGATTCCAATAAATTTAATGGGAAGTACCCTGGTGATATAAAGTGACGTGAATATTATAATGGACGTACCCCACTGACACAGAGTGGGGGAAGTGATAAATATATAGCGGTTTCTTTGTATAGAAGAAGAAGGAGATTCTGGCGGGCGTACCCCACTCACAGTCTAGCTGCTTCTTGTCATACACATCAGGGTTTCTTTTATATCCTCTCTCATACAGTTCTTCTGGAAATCTTTCAGCCAAGTATATGTACTTCCATAAATTAAAGAATCCACGTGAAGATAAAAAATTCCTATATTTTATTCCACACTACTCGCCACATGCGGGTAGGTAAAAACAACAATGTCCAGAACAATACAGTACATACAAAAGGTATGGAGGCAGAAAAAAGATGGAAAAATCCTTCTACATCAAAACCATAAAAAATTTGAAAAAATTAAAAAAGAAATTAAAAACAATTCTTTTACCTTGCTGAGTCTTTAAAGGTAAAACTGGAAAAAATGGCTGTCCACACTCCTCCTGTCGACGCGTTTCGGTCTGTGTTTGGACCTTTATCAAGACATAGGTGTAGTGTGGAGAGCCATATATTTATATGAAGAGCAGCCAATCAGTTTCTTTCCAGGAAATGACGTCATAATGATTACACATAATCTAAAATTCATTATTATCCATAAAATCTATGAAGTTTTGTCCCCTATAGTATACATACATCTCTTTTCCTATATAAACTTTCTTTTCTAATCCATTTTTCAATTTTTATTAGTACTATTTACATTGTCCCCAGTGATTCACAGGAAATGATGTCATTCCGGAAGTCGTTGCCATGGAAACCGTCTATGTACAGACTGTATCTAATACTTTTATCCAATGGCGGACTATCCCTATAATGATCTTTCGACGCTCCTCGCCCCTCCCCCCCACGCCCCGCATCGAGCGGTGGAACGATCGCGGGTCGGAACACGGGCTTCTCCGGTGTCCGTATATGCCCGCAGTGGCACACCCCCTTTCTGGCTACGGCGCGTCATAGCGCTAACGTTGCCATGGTATTCCTTATGCTCAGGAAGTTGTCATCTAGTACAACTTCCGTGAGCCAGGCACAGGGCGGGTTTCAGTTTAGAACGAGGAAGTGACTGGTAATGCGGACACTGCTGTCCCGCGTCATATCCGGAAAATGGAACGCAAATCCACTCGGCCATCCGAAATGGAATGCATCCATACATATCCTATCTAATTAGATTTTAGTTGGCATGGCAACGAAAACTTCCCGGAATTGACATCTTACAATAATACATCAATTGTTTTTTTGAAAAATAGAAAATAAAAACCATATATATAACAATAGTCCAGTGATATGTTTATCATTTGTTCTTCCAACTGACAGATTTTTCCACACTACTGTGTGGTGTAATATGAATAATGGACACTACTGTGCAGTGTAGTGTGAATAATGGATACTACTGTGCAGTGTAATGTGAATATTGCACACTACTGTGCGGTGTAATGTGAATAGTTGACACTACAGAGCGGTGTAATATGTATAATGGACACTACTATGCGGTGTAATATGAATAATGGACACTACTGTACTGTGTAGTGTGAATAATGGACACTACTGTGCGGTGTAATGTGTATAATGGACACTACTGTGCGGTGTAATGTGAATAATGGACACTACTGTGCGGTGCAATGTGAATAATGGACACTACTGTGTGGTGTAATGTGTATAATGGACACTACTGTGCGGTGTAATATGAATAATGGACACTACTGTGCGGTGTAGTGTGAATAATGGACACTACTGTGCAGTGTAATGTGAATATTGGACACTACTGTGCGGTGTAATGTGTAATATAAACAGTACTGTGCGGTGTAATGTGAATAATGGATACTACTGTGTGGTGTAATGTGAATAATGGACACTACTGTGCAGTGTACTGTGTATAATGGACACTACTGTGCGGTGTAATATGAATAATGGACACTACTGTGTGGTGTAGTGTGAATAATGGACACTACTGTGCGGTGTAGTGTGAATAATGGATACTACTGTGCAGTGTAATGTGAATATTGCACACTACTGTGCGGTGTAATATGAATAGTTGACACTACTGTGCGGTGTAATGTGTATAATGGACACTACTGTGCAGTGTAATATGAATAATGGACACTACTGTGCTGTGTAGTGTGAATAATGGACACTACTGTGCGGTGTAGTGTGAATAGTTGACACTACTGTGCGGTGTAATGTGTATAATGGACACTACTGTGCAGTGTAATATGAATAATGGACACTACTGTGCTGTGTAGTGTGAATAATGGACACTACTGTGCGGTGTAGTGTGAATAGTTGACACTACTGTGCGGTGTAATGTGTATAATGGACACTACTATGCGGTGTAATATGAATAATGGACACTACTGTGCTGTGTAGTGTGAATATTGGACACTACTGTGCGGTGTAATGTGTATAATGGACACTACTGTGCGGTGTAATGTGAATAATGGACACTACTGTGCGGTGCAATGTGAATAATGGACACTACAGTGTGGTGTAATGTGTATAATGGACACTACTGTGCAGTGTAATATGAATAATGGACACTACTGTGTGGTGTAGTGTGAATAATGGACACTACTGTGCAGCGTAATGTGAATATTGGACACTACTGTGCGGTGTAATGTGTAATATAAACAGTACTGTGCGGTGTAATGTGAATATTGGACACTTCTGTGCGGTGTAATGTGTAATATAAACAGTACTGTGTGGTGTAGTGTGAATAATGGACACTACTGTGCAGTGTAATGTGTATAATGGACACTACTGTGCGGTGTAATATGAATAATGGACACTACTGTGTGGTGTAGTGTGAATAATGGACACTACTGTGCGGTGTAGTGTGAATATTGGAGACTACTGTGCAGTGTAATGTGTACAATGGACACTACTGTGCAGTGTAGTGAGAATAATGGACACTACTGTACAGTGTAATGTGAATAATGGACACTATTGTGCAGTGTAATGTGAATAATGGACACTACTGTGCGGTGTACAGTGAATAATGGACACTACTGTGCTGTGTAGTTTGAATAATGGACACTACTGTGCGCTGTATTGTGAATAATAGACACTACTGTGTGGTGTAATGTGTATAATGGATACTACTATGCGGGTGTAATATGAATAATGGACACTACTGTGCGGTGTAGTGTGAATAATGGACACTACTGTGTGATGCAACATATAAAATGGACACTACTGTGCGGTGTAATGTGAATAATGAACACTACTGTGCAGTATAGTGTGAATAATTGACACTACTGTGCGTTGTAATGTAAATAATGGACACTACTGTGCAGTGTAGTGTGAATAATGGACAATACTGTGCGGTGTAATGTTAATAATGAATACTACTGTGCGGTATAATATTAATTATGGACACTACTTTGCGGTGTAGTGTATATAATGGACACAACTGTGCGGTGTATTATGAATAATGGACACTACTGTGCGGTGTAATGTGAATAATGGACACTACTGTGTGGTGTAGTGTGAATAATGGACACTACTGTGTGGTGTAGAGTGAATAATGGACACTACTGTGCAGTGTAGAGTGAATAATGGACACTACCATGCGGTTTAATGTAAATAATGAACACTACTGTGCGGTGTAATGTGAATAATGGACACTACTATGCGGGTGTAATATGAATAATGGACACTATTGTGCGGTGTCGTGTGAATAATGGACACTACTGTGCAGTGTAGTGTGAATTATGGACACTACTGTGCGGTGTAGTGTGAATATTGGACACTACTGTGCGGTGTAATGTGAATAATGGACAATACTGTGCGGTGTAATGTGAATAATAAACACTGCTGTTGGTGTAATATGAATAATGGACACTACTGTGCTGTGTAGTGTGTATAATGGACACTACTGTGCGGTGTAATGTTTTTAATGGACACTACTGTGTGTTGTAATATGAATAATAGACACTACTGTGCAGTGTAATGTGAATAATGGACACTACTGTGCAGTGTAGCGTGAATACTGGACACTACTGTGCTGTGTAGTGTGAATACTGGACACTACTGTGCAGTGTAATGTGTATTATGGACACTACTGCGCGATGTAATGTGAATAATGGACACTATTGTACAGTGTAGTGTGAATAATGGACACTACTGTGCAGTGTAGAGTGAATAATAGACACTACTGTGCAGTGTAGTGTGTATATTGGACACTACTGTGCGGTGTAATGTGAATAATGGACAATACTGTGCGGTGTAATGTGAATAATAAACACTGCTGTTGGCGTAATATGAATAATGGACACTACTGTGCAGTGTAGCGTGAATACTGGACACTACTGTGTGGTGTAGTATGAATAATGGACACTACTGTGCGGTGTAATGTGAATAATCGACACTACTGTGCAGTGTAATGTGAATAATGGACACTACTGTACAGTGTAGAGTGAATAATGGATACTACTGTGCGGTGTAGAGTGAATGATGGACACTACTGTGCGGTGTAGTATGAATAATGGACACTACTGTGCGGTGTAATGTGAATAATGGACACTACTGTGCAGTGTAATGTGAATAATGGATACTAGTGTGCAGTGTAATGTGAATAATGGACACTACTGTGCAGTGTAATGTGAATAATGGACACTACTGTACAGTCTAGTGTGTACAATGGACACTACTGTGCAGTGTAATGTGTATTATGGACACTACTGCGCGATGTAATGTGAATAATGGACACTACTGTACAGTGTAGTGTGAATAATGGACACTACTGTGCGGTGTAGAGTGAATAATGGACACTACTGTGCGGTGTAGTGTGAATAATAGACACCACTGTGCGGTGTAGTGTGTATAATGGACACAACTGTGTGGTATCCCTGTTTCTCTAACGTCCTAGTGGATGCTGGGGACTCCGTAAGGACCATGGGGAATAGACGGGCTCCGCAGGAGACTGGGCACTCTAAGAAAGATTTAGTACTACTGGTGTGCACTGGCTCCTCCCTCTATGCCCCTCCTCCAGACCTCAGTTAGAATCTGTGCCCGGAAGGAGCTGGGTGCATTTTAGTGAGCTCTCCTGAGCTTGCTATTAAGAAAGTATTTTAGTTAGGTTTTTTTATTTTCAGAGAGTTTCTGCTGGCAACAGACTCTCTGCTATGTGGGACTGAGGGGAGAGAAGCAAACCTACTAACTGCGGCTAGGTTGCGCTTCTTAGGCTACTGGACACCATTAGCTCCAGAGGGATCGAACACAGGAACTTAACCTTGGTCGTCCGTTCCCGGAGTCGCGCCGCCGTCCCCCTCGCAGAGCCAGAAGACAGAAGCCGGCGGGTTGAAACAAGAAGACGTCAAAATCGGCGGCAGAAGACTCCGGTCTTCATATGAGGTAGCGCACAGCACTGCAGCTGTGCGCCATTGCTCCCACACTAACCCACACACTCCGGTCACTGTAGGGTGCAGGGCGCAGGGGGGGGGGGGGCGCCGGGGCGCCCTGGGCAGCAATTGAGTACCTTCTGGCAAAAAGCAGCATATATACAGCTGGGCACTGTAATATGCATGAGCCCCCGCCATTATTTTTACACAAAATCGCGGGACAGAAGCCCGCCGCTGAGGAGGCGGGGCTTCTTCCTCAGCACTCACCAGCGCCATTTTCTCTCCACAGCTCCGCTGAGAGGAAGCTCCCCAGGCTCTCCCCTGCAGACTCACGGTAGAAAGAGGGTAAAAAGAGAGGGGGGGCACATAAATTTAGCGCATTAATCATATATACAGCAGCTACTGGGTAAACACTAAGTTACTGTGTGATTCCTGGGTTATATAGCGCTGGGGTGTGTGCTGGCATACTCTCTCTCTGTCTCTCCAAAAGGCCTTGTGGGAGTCCTGTCCTCATATAGAGCATCCCCTGTGTGTGTGGTGTGTCGGTACGCTTGTGTCGACATGTTTGACGAGGAGGGCTATGTGGAGGCAGAGCAGGTGCAGATGAATGACGTGTCTCCGCCGACGGCGCCGACACCTGATTGGATGGATATGTGGAAGGTGTTAAATGATAATGTAAACTCCTTGCATAAAAGGTTTGATAAAGCTGAAACCTTGGGACAGTCGGGGTCTCAGCCCATGCCTGATCCTACAGCGCAGAGGCCGTCAGGGTCTCAGAAAGGCCCACTATCCCAAATTGTTGACACAGATATCGACACGGATTCTGACTCCAGTGTCGATGGCGATGATGCAAAATTGCAGCCTAAAATGGCTAAAGCCATCCGCTACATGATTAAAGCAATGAAGGATGTATTGCACATATCAGAGGTGAACCCTGTCCCTGACAAGAGGGTTTATATGTATGGGGAGAAAAAGCAAGAGGTGACTTTTCCCCCTTCACATGAGTTAAATGAGTTATGTGAAAAAGCGTGGGATTCCCCCGATAGGAAAGTGCTGATTTCCAAAAGGTTACTTATGGCGTACCCTTTCCCGCCAACGGACAGGATGCATTGGGAATCCTCCCCTAGGGTAGACAAAGCTCTGACACGCTTATCTAAAAAGGTGGCCCTGCCGTCACAGGATACGGCCTCCCTAAAGGATCCTGCGGATAGGAAGCAGGAAAGTATCCTGAAGTCTGTTTATACGCATTCAGGTACTCTACTGAGGCCGGCAATTGCGTCGGCCTGGATGTGTAGTGCTGTAGCAGCATGGACAGATAATCTGTCTGAGGAACTGGATACATTGGACAAGGATACTATTTTACTGACCCTGGGGCATATAAAAGACGCTGTCCTATATATGAGGGATGCCCAGAGGGACATTTGCCTACTGGGCTCTAGAATAAATAATAATAATAATAATTTTATTTATATAGCGCTCTTTCTCCAACAGGACTCAAGGCGCTTTACAGACATCAAAAACAATACACATGATACAGAGGATTTGAGTAATACAACAATAGACAAGCAACACAGACATAAAAGAATAACCTTAAGCCCACAGAAAGCATAACGCAGGATTGGCGCAGGTATTTTGGGTAATAACTTCCAAGGGTTGTGTATTCCACCCTCACAGGTACCAAGTGCAGCAGCCATCTTGGGCGCTCCGCGTAGGATTACCCAGGGTGGAATAGTCTACCCCTAGAAGAGATGACACAAAATGGGGGTGATTTCAGAGTCCTACAGTTTAGAGTAGGGTTCCAACAAAACCACAAGGTCCATGTATTTTTCATCCCATCCACAAGTGTACCATATGGGGCAGCCATGTTGGGCGCACTTTGAAGGTTACACTGTGGGAGGTGAGCCATACAAGGCCAAGTTCATATTGGAAAACTGATGCTTATGTAGCAGTATGATGTACCCTGCATGTAGGGCACAATGGAAAGGTGTGCAATCAGTGGATGTAAACATTACAGGAAAACACATGGTGGGGTGGAAGCGAGCAATGAAGAGGGAAATAAATGCAATGTCGATTTCTGCCAGAAGGGTCCTGTGGACTCGGCAATGGACAGGTGATGCCGACTCCAAAAAGCACATGGAGGTGTTACCTTACAAGGGTGAGGAATTGTTTGGGGACGGTCTCTCGGACTTAGTTTCCACAGCTACGGCTGGGAAGTCAAATTTTTTGCCATATATTCCCCCACAGCCTAAGAAAGCACCGTATTACCAAATGCAGTCCTTTCGATCACAAAAAAGCAAGAAAGTCAGAGGTGCATCCTTTCTTGCCAGAGGCAGGGGTAGAGGAAAGAAGCTGCACCATACAGCTAGTTCCCAGGAACAGAAGTCCTCCCTGGCTTCCACTAAATCCACCGCATGACGCTGGGGCTCCACAGGTGGAGCCAGGAGCGGTGGGGGCGCGTCTCCGAAATTTCAGCCACCAGTGGGTTCGCTCACAGGTGGATCCCTGGGCTATACAGATTGTGTCTCAGGGATACAAGCTGGAATTCGAAGTGATGCCCCCTCACCGTTACCTCAAATCGGCCCTGCCAGCTTCCCCCATGGAAAGGGAGGTAGTGTTAGCGGCGATTCAAAAGTTATATCTTCAGCAGGTGGTGGTAAAGGTTCCCCTCCTTCAACAGGGAAGGGGATACTATTCCACAATGTTTGTGGTACCGAAACCGGACGGTTCGGTCAGACCCATATTGAATTTAAAGTCCCTGAACATTTATCTGAAAACATTCAAGTTCAAAATGGAATCGCTCAGAGCGGTCATTGCAAGCCTGGAAGAGGGGGATTTTATGGTGTCTCTGGACATCAAGGATGCTTACTTGCATGTCCCCATTTATCCACCTCATCAGGAGTACCGCAGATTTGTGGTACAGGACTGTCATTACCAATTCCAGACGTTGCCGTTTGGTCTCTCCACGGCACCGAGAATATTTACCAAGGTAATGGCGGAAATGATGGTGCTCCTGAGAAAGCAAGGAGTCACAATTATCCCATACTTGGACGATCTCCTCATAAAGGCGAGGTCCAGAGAGCAGTTTCTGATCAGCGTAGCACACTCTCAGGAAGTGTTGCAACAGCACGGCTGGATTCTGAATATCCCAAAATCGCAGCTGATTCCTACGACGCGTCTGCCCTTTCTGGGCATGATTCTGGACACAGACCAGAAGAAGGTGTTTCTCCCGGCGGAGAAGGCTCAGGAGCTCGTGACTCTAGTCAGAGACCTCTTAAAACCGAAACAGGTGTCGGTGCATCACTGCACGCGAGTCCTGGGAAAGATGGTGGCATCATACGAAGCCATTCCCTTCGGCAGGTTCCATGCGAGGATCTTTCAGTGGGATCTGTTGGACAAGTGGTCCGGATCGCATCTTCAGATGCATCGGCTGATCACCCTGACCCCCAGGGCCAGGGTGTCTCTTCTGTGGTGGCTGCAGAGTGCTCACCTTCTCGAGGGCCGCAGGTTCGGCATACAGGACTGGGTCCTGGTGACCACGGATGCGAGCCTCCGAGGATGGGGGGCAGTCACTCAGGGAAGAAACTTCCAAGGGTTGTGGTCAAGTCAGGAGGCTTGTCTGCACATAAATATCCTGGAACTAAGGGCCATATACAACGCCCTGAGTCAAGCGGAGCCTCTGCTTCGCAACCAACCGTTGCTGATTCAGTCAGACAACATCACCGCAGTGACTCATGTAAACCGCCAGGGCGGCACAAGAAGCAGAGTGGCGATGGCGGAAGCCACCAGGATTCTTCGTTGGGCGGAGAATCACGTGCAAGCACTGTCAGCAGTGTTCATTCCGGGAGTGGACAACTGGGAAGCAGACTTCCTCAGCAGGCACGACCTCCACCCGGGAGAGTGGGGACTTCATCAAGAAGTCTTCACGCAGATTACAAATCGATGGGAACTGCCACAGGTGGACATGATGGCATCCCGCCTCAACAAAAAGCTAAAAAGGTATTGCGCCAGGTCAAGGGACCCTCAGGCGATAGCTGTGGACGCACTAGTGACACCGTGGGTGTTACAGTCGGTCTATGTATTTCCTCCTCTTCCTCTCATACCCAAGGTGCTGAGAATCGTAAGAAAAAGAGGAGTGAGAACAATACTCATTGTTTCGGATTGGCCAAGAAGGACTTGGTACCCGGAACTGCAAGAAATGCTCACAGAGGACCCATGGCCTCTGCCTCTCAGACAGGATCTGTTGCAACAGGGGCCCTGTCTGTTCCAAGACTTACCGCGGCTGCGTTTGATGGCACGGCGGTTGAACGCCGGATCCTAGCGGAAAAAGGCATTCCGGATGAAGTTATTCCTACGCTAATAAAGGCTAGGAAGAACGTGACAGCAAAACACTATCACCGTATATGGCGAAAATATGTTGCCTGGTGTGAGGCCAGGAAGGCTCCTACAGAGGAATTCCAGCTGGGCCGGTTCCTGCACTTCCTACAGTCTGGAGTGACTATGGGCTTGAAGTTGGGGTCCATAAAGGTCCAGATTTCGGCCCTATCCATTTTCTTTCAAAAAGAACTGGCTTCTCTTCCTGAGGTTCAGACGTTTGTTAAGGGAGTGCTGTGTATTCAGCCCCCTTTTGTGCCACCAGTGGCACCTTGGGATCTCAATGTGGTGTTGAGTTTCCTGAAATCCCACTGGTTTGAGCCACTTAAGACCGTGGAGCTAAAGTATCTCACGTGGAAGGTGGTCATGCTATTGGCCTTAGCTTCGGCTAGGCGTGTGTCAGAATTGGCGGCTTTGTCATGTAAAAGTCCCTATCTGGTTTTCCATGTGGACAGGGCAGAATTGCGGACTCGTCCACAATTTCTGCCGAAGGTGGTGTCATCTTTTCATTTGAACCAACCTATTGTGGTGCCTACGGCTACTCGTGACTTGGAGGATTCCAAGTTGCTTGATGTAGTCAGGGCTTTGAAGATTTATGTGGCCAGAACGGCTGGAGTCAGGAAAACTGACTCGCTGTTTATCCTGTATGCATCCAACAAGCTGGGTGCTCCTGCTTCAAAGCAAACTATTGCTCGCTGGATCTGTAACACGATTCAGCAGGCTCATTCTGTGGCTGGATTGCCGCATCCAAAATCGATAAAAGCCCATTCCACAAGGAAAGTGGGCTCTTCTTGGGCGGCTGCCCGAGGGGTCTCGGCATTACAGCTTTGCCGAGCAGCTACTTGGTCGGGTTCAAACACTTTTGCAAAATTCTACAAGTTTGATACCCTGGCTGAGGAGGACCTTGTGTTGCCCATTCGGTGCTGCAGAGTCATCCGCACTCTCCCGCCCGTTTGGGAGCTTTGGTATAATCCCCATGGTCCTTACGGAGTCCCCAGCATCCACTAGGACGTTAGAGAAAATAAGATTTTACTCACCGGTAAATCTATTTCTCGTAGTCCGTAGTGGATGCTGGGCGCCTGTCCCAAGTGCAGACTTTCTGCAATACGTGTATATAGTTATTGCTTAATAAAGTGTTATGTTATGTTGGCATCCGTGGTTGGTGCTTGGTTGATTGTTCATACTGTTAACTGGGTATGTTATCACAAGTTATACGGTGTGATTGGTGTGGCTGGTATGAGTCTTACCCTGGATTCCAAAATCCTTTCCTTTTAATGTCAGCTCTTCCGGGCACAGTTTCCTTAACTGAGGTCTGTAGGAGGGGCATAGAGGGAGGAGCCAGTGCACACCAGTAGTACTAAATCTTTCTTAGAGTGCCCAGTCTCCTGCGGAGCCCGTCAATTCCCCTGTTTTGATATGGAGGGGGGAGGAGACCAACTATCTTTCAGGTACAGGGCACCAAAATGTTCACTGGCTGAAAATACTAGTTTTTGGGCACTTCTTCCTAGAATAAATAGACCCAAAAGTAATTTGATAAAAGTAAAACTAGTTATGTCATATACATTTTAAATTGTCCAAGTGAAATTATTGGCAGATACATTATTAGGAGAACCACACAACCACTACAAACTTTGTAGTAATCTAGCAACACAAACATATTTGACCCACACACATAACCTTCAATGCTTCCCTATCCAGTTACATCCCGTCTGCACAGTCCCCATAACCTCACATTTTGTCTTCCAACATTGCTGGGTGATCATATCATACAACCCACTAAGAACCTAGCAATCTGGTGGACCATTATGTTAAACATCCTAGCGATATTTGGTGGACCCCCTTCTTTTAAAGTAAAGCATTCATTACCTTGAAACCAGAAATAAAGACACGGAGACTTGAATTTTGGCAGAAAAATTGCTAGCTATTTATTTGTCCCTATCCAATAGCATACCTGTAATAGAGAATTAATTAAGATGCCGATCCAGCCGGCATATGGTGGCAGCAAAAAGAACGGCTCAATTAACCTAACTTAACCTTAAATTACTAAACATTCGAACCGATCCTAAATTTACTAAAGCTATCACAAACCGGTAATAGGTGACAACTCAACCCCCACAGTGACTACCCACCGCTCCTGGGTGCCCTGCCGCTGCCTTCCCGGACGGGTGGTCAAGCGGCCAATAAGTCGATGGAGGTGAGTGCACCTAAACCACACCAAACTGTAAAACACTACAGTTTACCATACAAATACAAAACTGCCGTTCTTTTCCGCCAATAAATAGCCAACGATAAAACCAGCCAACAACTTAACGCCAAGGCACCACGTGCCAGAATTTCTGACCACCGGGGCGGGAGGGTGGGAAAGCAAATCACCACAAAAGAGATCTAAGATGGCCTCACCTTCCCTATATATATCAAACCCTCCCCTTAAAAAAGGCTGTACTTTTCCTCACAGCTAGGTCCACCCCTCACCAGATGTTTAACTCTTTCCTTTCCTATGCAGTCAATTCTCTCTCCAACAGGTTGCATCTATCCTTGTGTATCAATGCCTATTTCCCTATAGATTGTAAGCTTGCGAGCAGGGCCTTCCTACCTCTATGTCTGTCTTTGCCCAGTTTTGTTCTATAACTGTTGTTCTAATTGTAAAGCGCAACGGAATATGCTGCGCTGTATAAGAAAGTGCTAATAAATAAATAATAAATAAATATTTCTCAAATACACAACAAACATACTGAAATTAAAGTGGCTGTGGATCTAATTCTTTCCACTGACATCTAAAGCTACTGTAGAGACAGGTTTCTCCATCTCTGCTGAAGAGAATGGCTCTAGAATCTCAGCACAACCAGGGCCAGCTCAGGGTGTTTAAGCGACCCGGGCGGCCATAGGGGGCGTGGCTTCATACAGGGGGCGTGGTCAGTTACGCCCCCTGTACAGTAGTAGCGCCGCTGAAACGATGTGCGGTGCGCGATGACGTCATCGCGCACCGCACAGCAAAGATCCTTTCCACGAAGGAAAACTAGACGCTATGCGTGTAGTTCCCTTCGTGGAGAGGACCTTTGCTGTGCGGTGCGCGATGACGTCAACGCGCACCGCACATCAATACAGAAAAGGTCCTCTCCATGAAGGGAAAGCGTCTAGTTTCCCTTCACAGCGGGACAGCGGGCAGTGGCAGCAGGGGGCACAGCAGCAGCGGATCTTGCCGTGGTGCGGCGCCCTCCGGATAGCGCCGGCGCCCTCCGGAAGGCGGCGCCCCGGGCAAAAGTCCTGCTTGCCCGTGGCAAGATCCGCTACTGAGCACAACATACCCACAAGGTGTAAATGAGACATTACAGATACTGTATTTACACTATGTAGACAAAAGTGATTGGAAAACTCCCTCAGGCTTGAACAACAATCTGCATTAAATGCAGCCTGCGGGCTGATCGCAGACTCTAATAGCCCAGCAGATTGATTAGCTGCAGTAATTAACCATGGCTATCTGAATCCGGCCATTAAACTATCATCTCATCCCCTCCCCACTGCCCACAATGTCACCTAGCCTTTGGCTTCAACAGCTGGCGCTACGTCTGTGGCAACTGTCACTGCATGTGACACAATGTTAATATAGCTTTTTCCCATGTTCTGCAATGTCTTGTACCGTAAGTTTTTTGCATTTCTCTAACGTCCTTGAGGATGCTGGGACTCCGTAAGGACCATGGGGAATAGACGGGATCCGCAGGAGATAGGGCACTTTAAGAAAGCTTTGGACTCTGGGTGTGCACTGGCTCCTCCCTCTATGCCCCTCCTCCAGACCTCAGTTTTTACACTGTGCCTAGAGCAAGATGGGTGCACTGCAGAGAGCTCTCCAGAGTTCTCTGCCTAGAAGCATTTTTGTTTGGATTTTTTTTTCTCTCTACCTTTTACTACTTTTTCACAGGGAGCACTGCTGGCAACAGGCTCCCTGCATCGAGGGACTGAGGAGAGAGGAGCAGACCTTCTTGTCAAAGATAGTCTCTGCCTCCTCGGCTACTGGACACCATTAGCTCCAGAGGGGGTGAACGCAGGTTCTTACTGGGCGTCCACCCCCGGAGCCGCGCCGCCGTTCTCCTCACAGAGCTAGAAGTACAGAAGACAGAAGTCGTCAGGCGGCAGAAGCCTTCAGGTTCACTGAGGTAATGCACAGCACTGCAGTTGTGCGTCATTGCTCCCATACACCTCACATACTCCAGTCACTGTAAGGGTGCAGGGCGCAGGGTGTGTGCTGGCATACTCTCTCTCTGTCTCTCCAAAGGGCCTTGACAGGGATACTGTCTTCAGGAAAGGGGTTCCCTGTGTGTGTGTGAAGTGTGTCGGTACGCGTGTGTCGACATGTTTGACGAGGAAGGCTCGCTTAATGTGTAGGGGGAGTGCTTGAATGTCAGGTCGCCGTCGGCAACGCCGACACCGGAATGGGTGGATATGCTGAATGTCTTGAATGCAAATGTCAATCAATTGCATAAAAGATTAGACAAGGCAGAAGCTAGGGATCAGTCAGGTAGCCAGTTCATGCCTGTCCCTGGGGCGCCAGGTCCTTCGGGGTCTCAGAAGCGCACCATATCCCAGATCGATGACACAGATACCGACACAGATACTGACTCTAGTGTCGACTATGAAGATGCAAAATTACAGCCGAAGGTGGCTAAGGGTATACGGTACATGATTATTGCCATTAAAGAGGTTTTGCATATTACTGAGGAACCCCCTGTCCCTGACACGAGGGTACACATGTATAAAGGGAAAAAGCCTGAAGTCACTTTTCCATCCTCATTTGAATTAAGTGATTTGTGCAAAAAGGCTTGGAAATCTCCGGATAGGAGACCACAAGTTCCCAAAAGGATTCTCATGGCGTATCCTTTTCCACAAACTGATAGGATACGCTGGGAATCTTCGCCAATAGTTGACAAGGCGCTGACACGTTTGTCCAAAAAGGTGGCACTGCCTTCTCAGGATATGGCTTCCCTCAAGGAACCTGCTGATCGCAGGCAGGAAATTACCTTAAAGCACATTTACAATCATTCCGGTACTATTGCTCGACCGGCTATGGCGTCGGCCTGGGTTTGTAGTGCGGTTGTGGCATGGGCAGATTCCTTATCTACGGAAATTGACACCTTAGATAGGGACGCCATTCAAATGACCATAGAGCATATCAGAGATGCTGCCTTGTATATGAGGGATGCTCAGAAAGACATTTGTTTATTAAGCTCCAGAATAAATGCTATGTCTATTTCTGCTAGGCGGCTCTTGTGGACCCGACAGTGGACGGGAGATGCCGATTCAAAGCGGCATATGGAGTCCTTGCCTTACAAAGGAATGGAGTTGTTTGGAGACGGCCTCTCGGATCTTGTCTCTATGGCTACGGCTGGTAAGTCAAATTTCTTACCTTATGTCCCCCCGCAGCATACAAAAAAGGCACCTCATTATCAAATGCAGTCCTTTCGTTCCAATAAAAACAAGAAGGTACGTGGATCATCCTTTGTTACCAGAGGGAAAGGCAGGGGAAAAAAGCTGCACACAGCTAGTTCCCAAGAGCAGAAGTCCTCCCCTGCGTCTGCAAAGTCCACCGCATGTCGCTGGGGCTTTCCGAGGGGAGGCAGAACTGGTGGGGGCTCGTCTTCGGTTTTTCAGCCACGTCTGGGTTCACTCGCAGGTGGATCCCTGGGCATTAGAGATTGTTTCTCAGGGATACAGGCTGGAATTCGAAGACTTGCCTCCTCGCCGATTTTTCAAATCGGCTCTGCCGGCTTCACCGTCAGAGAAAAAAATTGTATATTCAACAGGTGATTGTTACAGATTGTCACAGTTCCTCATCTCCAGCAAAGAGAGGGATATTATTCAACCCTGTTTGTGGTCCCGAAACCGGACGGTTCGGTCAGACCCATTTTAAACCTGAAATCTCTGAACCTGTACTTGAAGAGGTTCAAGTTCAAAATGGAATCACTCAGGGCGGTCATCGCCAGCCTGGAGGGGGGGGATTAGATGGTGTCCCTGGACATAAAGGATGCTTACCTTAATGTTCCGATATTCCCCCCGCATCAGGCGTTCCTGAGATTTGCAGTGCAGGACTGTCACTACCAATTTCAGACGTTGCCGTTTGGGCTTTCCACGGCCCTGAGAATTTTCAACAAGGTAATGGCGGAAATGATGGTGCTCCTGCGCAGGCAAGGGGTCACAATTATCCCATACTTGGACGATCTCCTCATAAAGGCGAGATCTCGGGAGAGGTTGCTGGACAGCGTGTCTCTGTCCATGAAGACGTTGCAGATACACGGCTGGATTCTCAATATACCAAAGTCCCAGCTAGTCCCTACAACGCGTCTGACCTTTTTGGGGCTGATTCTCGACACAGACCAGAAAAAGGTTTTTCTTCCGATCGAAAAGGTTCAGGAACTCATAGCCATGGTCAGGAACCAATTAAAACCAAAACAGGTTTCAGTGCATTATTGCACGCGGGTCCTGGGGAAGTCCTGGGGAAGATGGTGGCTTCCTACGAGACCATCCCTTTCGGCAGGTTCCATGCGAGGACTTTTCAATGGTACCTCTTGGACAAGTGGTCCGGGTCCCATTTACAAATGCATCAAAGGATCACCTTGTCTCCCAGGACCAGGGTATCTCTCCTGTGTTGGCTGAACAGTGCTCACCTACTAGAAGGTCGCAGGTTCGGCATTCAGGACTGGGTCCTGGTGACCACGGACGCAAGTCTCCGAGGCTGGGGAGCAGTGATACTGGGAAGAAATTTCCAAGGTCTCTGGTCAAGCCTAGAGTCTTGTCTCCGCATCAACGTCCTGGAGTTGAGGGCCATATACAATGCCCTGCGTCAAGCGGAGGAATTGCTTCGGAGAAAACTGGTTCTGATTCAGTCAGACAATGTCACGGCAGTGGCTCATATAAACCGCCAAGGCGGAACAAGGAGCAGAATGGCCATGGCAGAAGCGACCAGGATTCTACGCTGGGCGGAAGGCCATGTAAGCGCGCTGTCAGCGGTGTTCATCCCGGGGGTGGACAACTGGGAGGCGGACTTCCTCAGCAGGCACGACCTGCATCCGGGAGAATGTGGACTTCATCAAGAAGTCTTCGCACAGATCACGTATCGTTGGGGACTGCCTCAAATCGACATGATGGCATCCCGTCTCAACAAAAAGCTAAAGCGGTATTGCGCCAGGTCAAGGGACCCTCAGGCGGTAGCGGTAGACGCTCTGGTGACACCTTGGGTGTTCAGATCGGTCTATGTTTTTCCTCCTTTTCCTCTCATACCCAAGGTGTTGAGAATAATACGAAGAAGCAGGGTCAGAACAATACTCATTGTTCCGGATTGGCCACGGAGGACTCGGTATCCGGAGCTGCAAGAGTTGCTCGCAGGGGATCCGTGGCCTCTTCCTCTAAGGCAGGACCTGCTGCGGCAGGGGCCCTGTCTGTTACAAGACTTACCGTAGAGGATGCTGGGCGCCCGTCCCATGTGCGGACTACTTCTGCAAGACTTGTATATAGTTATTGCTTACATAAGGGTTATGTTATAGTTTTTCGGTGGAACCGTGGCTATGTTGTTGTTCATACTGTTAACTGGGTAGGTTTATCACAAGTTATACGGTGTGATTGGTGTGGCTGGTATGGATCTCGCCCTTAGATTTACAAAAATCCTTCCTCGTACTGTCCATCTCCTCTGGGCACAGTTTCCCTAACTGAGGTCTGGAGGAGGGGCGTAGAGGGAGGAGCCAGTGCACACCCAGAGTCCAAAGCTTTCTTAAAGTGCCCTATCTCCTGCGGAGCCCGTCTATTCCCCATGGTCCTTACGGAGTCCCAGCATCCTCTACGAACTACGAGAAATAGATTTACCGGTAAGTAAAATCTTATTTTTTTTAACTTTTTGTTTTGTTTGAACTGTTTATGCTTACGTAATTTGTAAGGCACTGAGTAAATAAAGCATAATAATAAAAATTTGATATAATGTATTGGTAATTTAATAATAGGATTTTTATAGTTAAAATTTATAGTTAAAAATGGGAAAATAAAGTGTTTTAAAAAATTTTTTAAAGTTGAATATATGCAACTCTAGCATTGATAACTGAATAAGAAATACACAATAAAAATCACAAAAAATATTTATTTCAGTTTTATACTCCTCATATTTTTATATACATAGTAACATTGTATACATTCTGTATACAGAATTTTTTTCCTCCAGCCTCAACGAGTGCCCACGTGTCCTAAACAGAGTTCTTTTAATAAATATTTCCTCTGATAACTCTTTGTAGTGCCCCTTTACATATTTGAAGACATTAATAATGTCTCCTCTTAGGCACCTCTTTTCCAGTGTGTACATATTCAACCTAATAAGCCTTTCCTCGTAATCCAGTCCCTCTAGCCCTTTAATCAATTTAGTAGCTCACCTTTGAACCCTTTCGAGTTCCCCGATATCTTTTTTTATACAGTGGTGCCCAAAACTGAACACAATATTCCAGCTGTGGACGTACCAATGATTTGTACAACGGCAGAATTACATCCTCGTCCATTGTCTCAATTCCACGTTTTATACATGATAGCACCTTATTTGCCTTCGTTACTGTGCTTTGCCATTGTATATGGTTATTAAGCTTATTATCAATGAGTACCCCCAAATCTTTTTCCAAAACTGTTACCCCTAGACTTTCCCCATTTAATATGTAGGATGCAAGTTTGTTTTTAGTCCCGAAATGCATAACCTTGCATATTTCTATATTGAACCTCATTCCCCATTTAGACGCCCAGTTTACAAGTTTAGATAAACCATTCTGCAGAGACTCCACATCTATTTCTGAATTAATTATCCTACACAGTTTAGTATCATCTGCAAAGATTGAAACTGTGCTTTCCAGGCCTATTTCTAGGTCATTGATAAATATGTTGAACAGTAGTGGCCCGAGTATGGACCCCTTTGGTATTCCGCTGACTACCGGTGTCCAGCTTGAAGACTTTCCTTTGACCACTACTCGCTGTACCCTGTTGTCCAGCCAGTTACTTATCCATGTACAAACAGTTTTTCTTAGGCCAAGATGCTTTAATTTGATGATTAGTCTCCTGTGAGGCACTGTATCGAATACTTTTGCAAAATCTAAGTAGACCACATCTACTGCTTTTCCTTGGTTAAGATTGTCGCTCACTTCCTCGTAGAAGTTAACTAAGTTAGTTTGACATGATCTGTCCCTCACAAACCCATGATGGTTCTTGCTAATAATCTTAGTATTCTGCAGATACTCCTGTATGCTATCCCTTATAATTCCTTCCAATATTTTCCCCATTATAGAGGTCAAACTAACTGGTCTGTAGTTACCCGGATGATTTTTGGATCCCTTTTTAAATAATGGCACTACCTCTGCTATACGCCAATCCTTCGGTGCCATGCTAGATCTAAGTGAACTATTGACAATCAAGTATAAGGGTCTTACTAGTTGTGACCTAAGCTCCATAAGAACCCTCGGATGAAGTCCATGTGGGCCAGGTGATTTATTAATCTTTATTTTGCATAGTCTCTCCCGGACTACTTCTTCACTTAAACAAGTATCTAACCACAAATCCTTACTGTTATTATCTCTATGCACTACTCCCACCGTCAGTTCTTCTTTGGTGATCAATGATGAACAAAGTTTGTTCAGTATTTCCGCTTTTAATTCGTCATCATTTATCAATACTCCAAATTCATCTTTTATTGGACCTATGCTCTCCTTTTTTAATCTTTTGCTGTTTATGTATTTAAACATTTTTTTAGGATTGGTTTTACTCTCTATAGCAATTTGCTTTTTGTTTTCAATTTTAGCTGTTCTTATTGCTTTTTTGCATCTTTTATTGCATTCCTTATAGTACTGGAATGAATCCTCCTTTCCATTAGCTTTAAATGCTTTGAAAGCACGCCTTCTTTTTATCGATTTCTGCCTTGCCCTTCTTGTTAAGCCACATTGGTTTAAGTTTGAAACTCCTGCGCTTACTGCCCATTTTAAAGCATCCCACATTTCCAAGTGTTCTTACCATGAAACAAAACCTCCCACTCAATGTCATTTAGTGCACATCTCAGTATACTGAAGTTAACCTTCCTAAAGGTAAATGTTTTTGTTGACCCCTTATAGCTATGTTTGCTAAAATTGGTGTTGAACGTGATCATATAGTGATCACTGTTACCCAAAGTCTTCCCAACTTTAGTATTCGATATGATGTCCACATTATTAGTAATTATTAGATCCAGAGTAGTTTTACCCCTAGTTGGGTCTTCGACTAATTGAGACAAGTAGTGATCCTTTAACATATTTAAGAACCTGTTGCCCATAGCTTTAACACATGAATCGTTACTCCAACTTATATCAGATAATTAAAATATGCACGTTTAATCTTTTGTATACAGATTTAAACAGACATAAAAACATAAATGAAAATAAACATTTTGAAAGTAATATCATTTGATATGCTGCTACTGTAGTTTCATGTTGATTTTCTTAGATGTTTGCTTTATATACTTTTTATATTGTTGTTATTCACTTGTCCATCATTGGATATATTGTAATTTGGGAATGAGAATTGCATAAAATATAGCTGGATTATTTTTATTGTAATTACCCCTGAGATGGAAGTCTTGTCTACCATACATTGAGAATTATCATGTAACAGGGCACCTCCCTCGCACTGTACTCTCCCATGATCATCTTTACACTACACTGTGAAGCAGAACTAGTGGCTTTCCTATCTCCCCATTCAAGCCAAAAAAAGCCCCAAACTCACAACCACCGCACTCAAATTCTCTGTTTCCACATGGTACTGTGGAGTGTACACATACAAGTGTGACCAGCCAAGTAAAAATGGCTCCTTTGTGGAAAACTCAGCACCCCCCCCCCCCCCTCTTCATTGACAATACCATAAAACAGAATACAAGACAAACTTTATGGTCTTTCACAACATTTTCTGAAATACAAGATCACTTCCAGATTCAGCATAGCAGATTTGACCGATTCCTACAAATTATACACTCACTACATATAATCTTATGGTGCTAATGGCCATCCTACCAGAGACTTTGGGGGAGATGTACAAAGCCTTGAAAAGTGGAGAGAGAGAAAAAGTACCAGCCAATCAGCTCCTATCTGCCGTGTTACAGGCTGTATTTGACAAATGGCAGGAGCTGATATGTTGGAACATTCTCTCCACTTTATCATTCTCCAAGGCATAGTACATCTGCCTCCTTATGCCTTACTTACCACCTGATCACAGCTGTTTATAGAATCCTGGTTTAGGGCCAACCCCTTAAATGATTTCCGCAAAGTAAACTAGGAAAATCGACTTTGACCCTGACAGTTGGTGGCCGCTACTGAAGCCCTTTCACCGATCACAGTGCACCGATCAGACTATTGTAGTCTGACAGGGGGAGAGGCACACACCACTAGGATTGCGTTCCATGCTTTGGGTGTCAACCCATTGGAAAAGACATGATATTTATCAATAATTATACTCCTATGCGGACCCATTTGGCATTACAATAGCCGATCTGTGGAATCCTCCTGATTCTGTGAAGAAATATAATCTAACATTGCCAATTAACACATAATTTGAACCTATTGAACCATACCCCTGATGAAGTCCCACATGTGGATGAAACACGTAGGGTCATCTTTGTAACAGCCTGCATCGCTTGTGGGGGATACTCACCTATGAGTTCACACCCGCAAGGTGACAAGCAGCATCATACCCTCCATATTTGGGCAGGTTTATATGTTACTATTGTTCATGCAAAATTATTGTATTGTAATCCATGTAGAATTATAATACACCTCTGTCTGTATAACAATAATAAATGTTTTAGCTGTCTAAGTGTCAATAGTATACATTGACTATATATCCAAAGGGTAATTTTAAAAGAGGGAAGCACCTCTATTTGGTATTATTCATTAGCGCACCTGAGGTATTTCAAATAAATAAATAAATATATATATATATATATATATATATATATATATAGAGAGAGAGAGAGAGAGAGAGAGAGAGAGAGAGAGAGAGAGGCTTTTTCCCCCCCTGTGAATAGTTATCAGGTTATAAAATGGTGACATTAAGCAAAATTGAAGAGCCCATTTTCACTATCAAGTTCTCAGCTATTTTAGTTGTTAATGGGACAACAGATATCGTTCATCATCATACATAGAAAATTGCATATAGCCATATATATGAAATACCACAAAAGGTAGAAAGCAGTCATTGTTGATAAGGCATACGTCACAAGTGTTCTGCTACTCCCACCTTCATTGTCTGTGAGGCATCTGTTCTCCACACCTTTATGACCTTTCTGAAATGCAATTGTTCAGAGAAGCATGTTAACGCTTTTTTTGAATCACAACGCCCTGTCTTCCTGTTCTTTATTCTTAAAATAACATATTAAAGGGTATTGCCACCCAGACAATGTGCATATTTACTATTGTCCACATAGCTTCTGTCATCTTTTACTTCTGTCACTTTGTATTTGTAGAACCTTGTGTATTCGCAGCATGGTCTACACCAAGTGATTAGTTCACAGCCTTGTGATGAAATAAACATCTCATACGGTTGAGTGATGTAGGAAAAGATAGCTGTTGAGGAAAGAGCTGTAACTAGACTTTTTGGTGCCCTGTGCCAGAAAGAGAATTGGTGACCCCCCCCCCCCCCCATTTTCCCACTGGGAAGGGATATGACAAAATTGATCCCAGAGAAAGCCCATGCTATGGTACCCAACCCACCAAGCCACTTGATCACGCATTAAAAACGAAGAGTTTTATAACTATATGAAGCTACCTGTCCTGTACCCCCTAAAAAAATAATTAGCACCATAATCGAGCAGATCCATGCTGTGTAGCAGATCAATCCGTTGCAGCCACACACTACATAGATCTGCCAAGCCGCAACCCCTTTACAAAGTACAAGATAAGCTTCAAATAGTTAAAACTCTCCAGCTTGGAATTCTCTACCTTTCTATGCAGGGTAGATAGCTCAATGAATAGAGTGTCCGACTGCAATGTCAGAGGCAACGGGTTTGAATCCTGAGCACATCAGTATTCCAAAATGTAATAAAGGACAGTGCGACTAAACAATAAAGAGCTCTCAAGTCAAGTTCATGAATGCTGTACAGGTATTAATGGCAAAATGGGTGGGGTTAGGAAACAGGGGCAGTCAGGAGATGCTGGGCTTTAAAAAGGGAGCAAGCTGCAAGTGAAAGTAATTAGATAATGCTGTCAACATTGCCCCCTACCCTGCAGCGCTATGTGCACACACATTTCTCTTATGTCCTAGAGGATGCTGGGGACTCCAAAAGGACCATGGGGTATAGACAGGATCCGCAGGAGCTTGGGGACACTAAAAAGACTTTGACTGGGTGTGAACTGGCTCCTCCCTCTATGCCCCTCCCCCAGACCTCAGTTAGACTTTGTACCCAGGAGTGACTGGACACACACTAGGGGAGCTCTACTGAGTTTCTCTAGAAAGACTTTTGTTAGGTTTTTTATTTTCAGGGAGACCTGCTGGCTACAGGCTCCCTGCATCGTGGGGGTGAGGGGAGAGAAGTCAGACCCACTTCTTCTTAGTTAAGGACTCTGCTTCTTAGGCTACTGGACACCATTAGCTCCAGAGGGCTCGATCACTTGGTTCGCCTAGCTGCTTGTTCCCGGAGCCGCGCCGTCACCCACCTCACAGAAGCCAGAAGAAAGAAGCCGGGTGAGTATTAGAAGAACCGAAGACTTCAGTGACGGCAGAAGACTTCAGTAATGAGGTACAGCGCAGCGGTAGCGCTGCGCTCCGTGCTCCCACACGTATCACTAATGGCACTCGCAGGGTGCAGGGAGCTTGGGGGAGCGCCCTGGGAAGCAGTTACTGGCAAGAACGGATTATACGGTGTCCGGACACCGTATAGAGTACCCCCGCCAATATAAAGAAATTTGAATATAAGCGGGCTACAGCGCGCCGGGAAGGGGCGGGGCTTAGCCGCACATTGCTCATCAACGCCATTTTCTCTATCTCTACAGTGCTGCAGAGACGCTGGCCCGGACCTACAAGCTCCCTCAAGTAACAGGGAGGGAAAAACGGGGGGGGGGGGGGGGGGCACATAAAATTTGGTGCTTTCATACTGTTTTAGACAGCGCTGATCATATATACTATTTCTCTTAGTGTATGGGTGCTGGGGTGTGAGCTGGCATACTACCTCTGTGTTTCTCTCTACAGGCTTCCCTGTGGGTTTGTCCCCGTGTTTGTGGCCTGTGTGAGTGTGGGTGTGTCGGTAACTGAGCCTGGGTGTTCCTCCCCAGAGGAAGTTATTGGGGGTGCAGAAAAGGATTTAGGTATGATTCCGTCGGCACAGCCGACTGCTGATTGGATGACTATGCTAAGTACACTGAATGCAAATGTGGCTTTATTATCTAATACCCCTTTCACACCAGAAATGCAGGGACAAAACCCGGGAATTCTGCCACGGGCTCATGCAGGGACATTCCCGGGTTGGCACCATTCACACCAGCATTTTTTGCCGAGACATCCCAGGTCTGCACCTTTCATACTGAACCCGGGATGGCCCTGCATTTTCTGAAAATGGGCGTCTCAGAAAAACCACAAGACCAGGAAGTGCCCGGAATAGCCAATCAGCATCAGCAGAGGCAACCCGGGAAGGTGGGACATGTCCCTGCACCATTCACACTGTCCAGGGTCCAGGGACGATCCCGGGACCAACCCTGGTCGATTGTAGGGTTGAAATGCAGGGACAGAAATCCCGGGTTTTTGTCCCTGTACCCTTTCACACCAAGAAATTTCCCGGGTTGATGCGCGTTCATGTGTTTTAACCCGGGAAATTTATGGCTGTGTGAAAGGGGTATTAGAGGCTGGATAAATCTGATTCTCAGACACAAACATGGAGACAATCCGTGGAGGACGCTTTGTCTCAGGTACAGACAGTCTCAGGGTCACAAAAGCGTTCTTTTACCCAGATGGCAGATACAGGTACCGACACGGACTCTGATTCCGATGTCGATTTTAATGAGGCTTCTTTGCATCCACGGGTTGTCAAGAGTATTCGGTACATGATTATAGCCATTAAAGATGTTTTACATATATCTGAGGAACCTGCCGTTCCTGACACAAGAGTTTGTTTGTTTAAAGGGAAAATATCTGAGGTAAAATTTCCCCCCTCTCATGAAATGAATGCGCTTTGTGAAAAGGCTTGGCAAACGGTGGCAGATTCCCAAGAGAATTTTGATGGCATATCCTTTCCCCTCTGACGACAGGGAAAAATGGGAGTCGCCTCCCAATGTGGACAAGGCTCTCTCGCGATTGTCCAAGAAGGTGGCACTTCCGTCTCCTGACACGGCTGCTCTCAAGGATCCGGCGGATCGCAAGCTGGAGACGACATTGAAGTCCATTTTCGTTAATACTGGTGCATTGCTCAGACCTGCTGTGGCGTCGGTATGGGTGAGTAGTGCTATTGCTAAGTGGGCTGAAAATTTGGCTTCTGATATGGATACTCTTGATAAAGATAATGTTCTTTTGACTCTTGGTTATATCAAGGACGCTGCAGATTACCTAAAGGATGCGGCGAGGGATGTTGGCCTCTTGGAATCAAGAGCCAATGCCATGGCGATTTCGGCCAGGAGAGCGCTGTGGGTTCATCAATGGAATGCTGATGCCGACTCCAAGAGGAATATGGAAGCTCTCCCTTTTAAAGGTAGTGTCTTGTTCGGTGACGGCCTGGCTGACCTGGTGTCTACCGCGACTGCGGGTAAGTCATCTTTTCTTCCCTATGTTCCCACACAACAGAAAAAGGCTCCCCATCAGCAGATGCAGTCCTTTCGGCCTAATAAATACAAAAGAGGTAAGGGCTCGTCCTTCCTCGCTTCAAAGGGTAGAGGAAGGGGAAGGAAGTCGCCTGCAGTGTCAGGTACCCAGGACCAAAAGTCCTCCCCCGCCTCTACCAAGTCCACCGCATGACTCTGGGGCTCCCCTGCGGGAGTCCCTACCGGTGGGGGGCCATCTCCAATTCTTCAGTCAGGTCTGGGTTCGATTGGCCCTGGATCCTTGGGTCTTAGACATAGTGTCCCAAGGGTACAGACTGGAGTTTCAGGAGATGCCCCCCAGCCGTTTTTTCGTGTCGGCCTTGCCAGTTTCTCTTCCCGAAAGAGAAGTTGTAAGGGATGCGATACAAAAGTTGTGTCAACAGAGGGTCGTTATTTCGGTTCCCCCGTCCCAACGGGGGGAAGGGTTCTATTCGAGCCTCTTTGTTGTGCCGAAGCCGGACGTCTCGGTCAGACCGATTCTGAACCTAAAATCCCTCAATCCATACTTGAAAGTGTTCAAGTTCAAGATGGAATCTCTTCGAGCGGTGATCTCCAGCCTCGAAGGGGGGGATTTTATGGCATCAGTCGACATAAAGGATGCTTACTTGCACATCCCGATATACCCTCCTCATCAAGCCTTCCTGAGGTTTGCGGTACAGGACGGTCATTACCAATTTCAGGCGTTGCCGTTTGGGCTTTCCACGGCCCCAAGGGTTTTCACCAAGGTAATGGCGGAGATGATGCTGCTCCTTTGCAAGCAAGAGGTCACAAATATCCTGTACTTGGACGATCTCCTGATAAAGGCGAGGTCCAGGGATCAGTTGTTGAAAAATGTGGATCTCTCCCTATCGGTTCTGCGGCATCACTGTTGGATTCTAAATTTGCCAAAGTCTCAGTTGATCCCGGCCACTCGGCTGTCCTTTCTGGGTATGATCCTAGACACGGAACGACAGAGAGTATTTCTTCCGGAGGACAAAGCTCTGGAAATCCAGACCATGGTCAGGGAGCTTCTGAGGCCGTCAAGTGTGTCGATTCATCAATGCACTCGAGTGCTAGGGAAGATGGTGGCGGCTTACGAAGCCATTCCATTTGGCAGGTTTCATGCCCAGGTGTTTCAGTGGGATCTGCTAAACAAATGGTCCGGGTCTCACCTGCACATGCACCGGAAAATAAGTCTATCTTCCAGGGCCAGGATCTCTCTCCTGTGGTGGCTGCAAGGCTCTCACCTCCTAGAGGGATGCAGGTTCGGAATCCAGGACTGGATCCTGCTGACAATAGATGCAAGTCTCCGAGGCTGGGGAGTGGTCACTCAAGGAAGAAATTTCCAGGGAAAGTGGTCAAGCCAGGAAGCTTGTCTCCACATAAATGTCCTCGAGTTAAGAGCCATTTACAACGGCCTACTGCAAGCGAAGAACCTTCTTCAGGGTCTCCCTGTCCTGATCCAGTCGGACAACACAACAGCGGTGGCGTACGTAAACCGCCAAGGCGGAACAAGGAGCAGGGCGGCGATGGCGGAGGCCACAATAATCTTTCGCTGGACGGAACAGCACGTGAGCGCTCTGTCAGCAGTCTTCCTCCCGGGCGTGGACAACTGGGAAGCAGACTTCCTCAGCAGACACGATCTCCATCCGGGAGAGTGGGCTCTTCATCAAGAGGTATTTGCAGAAGTGACAAGGCGTTGGGAAATTCCTCTAATAGACATGATGGCGTCGCGCCTCAACAAGAAGCTTCCGAGGTATTGTTCCAGGTCAAGGGACCCCCAAGCCAGTGCAGTGGACGCCCTGGTAACTCCGTGGGTGTTCCGGTCGGTGTATGTGTTCCCTCCGCTTCCTCTCATTCCAAAGGTGCTGAGGATCGTACGACGAACAGGGGTTCAGGCAATACTCATTGTTCCAGATTGGCCACGGAGGGCGTGGTATCCGGATCTTCAAGAATTGCTGGTAGAAGATCCTTGGCCGCTTCCTATAAGAGAGGACCTGTTACTGCAGGGACTCTGCGTGTTTCCGGACTTACCGCGGCTGCGTTTGACGGCGTGGAAGTTGAACGCCAAATCCTAGATCGGAAGGGTATCCCTGGGGAGGTTATTCCCACTCTCCTTAAAGCTAGGAAGGAGGTCACGGCAAAACATTATCACCGTATTTGGAGGAAGTATGTATCCTGGTGTTAAACCAAGGCAGCTCCTGCGGAGGAGTTTCATTTGGGTTGTTTCCTCCACTTTTTGCAGGCAGGCGTAGATGCAGGCCTGAAATTGGGTTCCATCAAAGTGCAGATTTCGGCTTTATCTATTTTCTTTCAAAAGGAATTGGCTGTCCTTCCTGAGGTTCAGACTTTCGTGAAGGGAGTGCTACATATTCATCCTCCTTTTGTGCCACCCGTGGCATCGTGGGACCCTGAAGTGGTGTTACAATTTCTTATGTCTCACTGGTTTGAACCTTTGCGTAAGGTTGAGTTAAAATTTCTCACTTGGAAAGTGGTCATGCTTTTGGCTCTGGTATCTGCTAGACGAGTGTCCGAATTAGTGGCTTTGTCTCACAAGAGCCCATATTTGATCTTTCATTCTGATAGAGCGGAATTGAGGACTCGTCAACAATTTCTGCCGAAGGTGGTTTCTTCGTTTCACATAAACCAACCTATTGTAGTTCCTGTGGCTACGGATGCTGTGGCGGTTCCAAAATCTCTGGATGTTGTGAGGGCCTTGAAGATTTATGTCGCCAGAACGGCTCTTACTAGGAAAACCGAGGCTCTGTTTGTCTTGTATGCTCCCAACAAGATTGGAAATCCTGCTTCTAAGCAGACTATTGCACGCTGGATTTGTAATACGATTCAGCACGCTCATTCTTCGGCTGGGCTACCGTTGCCAAGATCTGTAAAGGCCCATTCTACCAGGAAGGTGGGCTCATCTTGGGCGGCTGCCCGAGGGGTCTCGGCACTTCAACTTTGCCGAGCAGCTAACGTGGTCGGGTTCAAACACTTTTGCTAAATTCTACAAGTTTGATACCCTGGCTGATGAGGACCTCATGTTTGCTCAATTGGTGCTGCAGAGTCGTCCGCACTCTCCCGCCCGGTATGGAGCTTTGGTATAGACCCCATGGTCCTTTTGGACTCCCCAGCATCCTCTAGGACGTAAGAGAAAATAGGATTTTAATACCTACCGGTAAGTCCTGCTGGGCGCCCATCCCAGTGCGGACTGTTCCTTACAGTGATAGTGTTACTGGTTGTTTTTGGTCACACGTGGGTTTTGTATCGGTTATATTCAGCTTGTTGCTGTTATCAGTTCATACTGTTTTCTGGTTTCCTGTTACTCTGGTTGTACGGTATGTTTGTGGTGTGGGCTGGTATGTGTCTCGCCCTTACTTTAACAAAATCCTTTCCTCGAAATGTCCGTCTCTCCTGGGCACAGTTCCTATAACTGAGGTCTGGGGGAGGGGCATAGACGGAGGAGCCAGTTCACACCCAGTCAAAGTCTTTTTAGTGTGCCCAAGCTCCTGCGGATCCCGTCTATACCCCATGGTCCTTTTGGAGTCCCCAGCATCCTCTACGGACTAGGAGATATTAAAATCCTATTTTTTCCTAAGTTTACAGAGAATATTTAAGCAATTTTCATCAGTCTCTGCCCCAGTGGAGCTTACAATTTATATTTCATAGACACACATACACACTTGGGTTCATTTTTTTTTTTTGTCAGCAGCCAGTTAACCTACCAGTATATTTCTGGAGTGTAGGAGGAAACTGGAACACTTGGAGGAAACCCTTGCATGCACACATGCACACAGATTGGCAATGTAGTGAATGAATGTGGTGGGAGACCTATAAAATTCTGGTGTGGAGTTGAACCATAGGCCTCAGGGGATCCGGTCAGGATCCCGATGGTTGCGATCCCAGCAGTCAAAATACTGACGCCGGAATACCGACACTTATTTTATAAGTGTCGATAATTTTATAATTACTATGCACAGAATAACATACCTCCCAACAAGTGATCACTGGAAACTGGAATCCTTGTGCGCATGGCCGAAAATGGGGTATAGCCTCAGCTGGATGGGGGTGTGGTCTCAGATGGGAGGACATGGCCTCGCAGCACGTCCCCCGTTTTCATCATTTTAGGAGCGTGTCTAGTGCTCCGCAAGCAGCGGATCTGCCCCCAGGCTCACTTCCTTGCACTGTTTAGATGCTGTGCGCATATTTTGGATTCACCTGTTGCACTGCTCTGCAGAGCAGCAGTGATAATAGGATTTTAATTACCTACCAGTAAATTCTTTTCTCGTAGTACATAAGGGATATTGGGGAGATTAGTAAGATCGGGTATAGACGGGATCCAAAGGAGCCGGTGGACTTTAAATTTTTTCACTGGGTGTGCTGGCTCCTCCCCTCTATGCCCCCTCCCATAGGCAGTTATAGGTAAAACAGTGCCTGAAGGAAAAAGGACATATATGAGAGAAGGAACATAACAACAAAGAGTGGTGAGATTTAACACCAGCACACCACGAACATATAACAACCAGCAACGGCTTGTAACAATAACGGCAACAGCTGAACAGGTAACCACATAACAGAGAACCTGCAGAAAAGGCAACGCACTGAGGCGGGCGTCCAATATTCCTTATGGACTATGAGAAAAGGATTTACTGGTAGGTAATTAAAATCCTATTTTCTCTAGCATCCATAAGGGATATTGGGGAGATTAGTACGATGGGGACGTCCCAAAGCTTCCAGAACCGGAGGGAATGTCGGGAGACTGCTGCAGCACCATCTGCCCAAACTGGGTATCCTCTTTGGCCAGAGTATCAAACTTGTAGAACTTCACAAAGGTGTACTTCCCTGACCAGTTAGCAGCTCGGCATAGTTGTAAGGCCGAGACTCCTCGGGCAGCCGCACAGGAAGAGCTCACAGATCTTGCATCTGCTTGACATAGATCTTCAAGGCTCGCACCACATCCAATGCCTCTGGAGGAGCAGAAGTGTCAGAACTGGATGGAACCACAATAGGTTGATTCAGGTGAAACGCAGAGACAACCTACGGCAGGAACTGCTGCCTAGTCCTGAGCTCCGCTCTGTCCTCGTAAAAGACCAAGTATGGACTTTTACACGATAAGGCCCCCAATTCTGAGACACACCTAGCAGAAGCCGGGGCCAGTAACATCACTGTCTTCCACGTGAGGTACTTGTCTTCTACCGTCATAAGAGGCTCAAACCAGGGGGACTGTAGAAGTTCCAACACCACATTCAAATCCCAGGGCGCCGTAGGTGGCATAAAAGGAGGGAGGTTGTATGTGGAGTACGCCTTGCAAGAAGGTCTGAACTTCTGGCAACAATGCCAATTTCTTCTGGAAGAATATGGAGATAGCTGAAATCTGGACCTTAATGGAACCCAGACGCAAGCCCTTATCCACACCAGCCTGCAGGAAACGTAAGAACCGTCCCAAGTAGAATTCTGCAGGTGAATACATGCGTTCCTCGCACCAAGAGACATATCTTCTCCAGATATGATGATAGTGTTTTGACGTCACAGATTTCCTGGCCTGAACCATAGTAGCAATAACCTTTTTGGAAAGGCCCTTGTGAGCTAGAATGTTCCGTTCAACCTCCATGCTGTCAAACGAAGACGCCGTAAGTCCTGGTAGACGAACGGTCCTTGTTGAAGAAGATCGCTTTCTAGTGGTAGAGGCCAAGGGTCTTCAACGGACATGTTGACAAGACCAGTGTACCACGCCCTCGGCGGCCAATCCGAGCCAATCAGAATTGCCTGGACTCCCTGATTTATGAATCGCTTGAGCACCCTTGGGAGCAACGGGTAGACCAGCCGGTAAGGCAAAGGCGGCATCAGTGTTCACCACGCTTACCCCTGCATGCCTGCTGGTCTGTGTTGCGGCCTCCGCCTTCGTTGGTCCACGAGCTCCGGCGCCTGGCTGGCGCGGCTCCCGGCAGTTCCCCGGGGCAGGGGCGCCGCCATGACACCCGGCATCACGTGGGCGGGGAGCAGGTGACGTCATCAGACTGTTCCGCCAATCCAGCGGAGGCGGGAGATTCAAAGGCAGACGCCGGGCAGCGCCTCGGGACCTGAGTATCGTCTTTTCCTCTGAAGTGGATGCCACTGCTTCTGTTCTCGGCGGATCTCTCTGCAGCATACCCCAGTGTCTCCGGCATTTCGCCCTAGTCACCAGTGCTTCTTGGAGTCAGCGTGGGCTGCAGGTTAAACGTCGTTCTCAAGTTATACAAATCCTCAGTGTCTTTAACCCTCGCTCTCAAGTTATACAAGTCCTCAGTGTCTTTAACCCTCGCTCTCCAGTTATACAAATCCTCAGTGTCTTTAACCACCGCTCTCAAGTTCTTCAAATCATCAGTGTCTTTAACCACCGCTCTCAAGTTCTTCAAATCATCAGTGTCTTTAACCACAGCTCTCAAGTTCTTCAAATCATCAGTGTCTTTAACCATCGCTCTAAAGTTCTTCAAATCATCAGTGTCTTTAACCATCGCTCTCAAGTTCTTCAAATCAACAGTGTCTTTAACCACCGCTCTCAAGTTCTTCAAATCATCAGTGCCTTTAACCACCGCTCTCAAGTTCTTCAAATCATCAGTGTCTTTAACCACCGCTCTCAAGTTCTTCAAATCATCAGTGTCTTTAACCACCGCTCACAAGTTCTTCAAATTATCAGTGTCTTTAACCACCGCTCTCAAGTTCTTCAAATCATCAGTGTCTTTGACCACCGCTCTCAAGTTCTTCAGTCACCAGTATCTTTTACCATCACTCACAAGTACTTCCTGAACATTTCTCCATACGCTCCTTCTCTGTTATGTGACATTGTGTTGCTCTCTTCCTGCAATAAAGTCCTTTAATATTTTCACCAAGCTTTACTGTCAGAGTCCTGTATGAGGAAGGATAGAAGGGAAAGAACACCAAAAAACAGTTGCGCATAAACCTTTTGAATGCAGCCCAGGTAAACTCACAATGGTTCACCAACCAATTGATAGAGCAATACAATACAGAAAAGAGAGAAACCCAGTGGCGCAAAAAGGTAACAGATGTATAAAATAATATACAATAAAAGTCTTTCCTCTTAATGAAGAATCCTATTCATAGAAGAAGTTCTTCTTTATGGCTTTATCTTCCAAACGATGTACCTCAAACAGGAGAGAGAGTAATCCTTAGTGCAACACCGTTTGATAACTGGATTTATCACACACTAGTGTAACAATATCACACTCACATTTAATGAATCATAAATAGGCACATCATCCTCCACTTTAGGGAATTTAAAGCTCGTTCTCCACTTGGAAATTTACAGCTCAAAGAGAAAAGAAACAGATATAGTGCAACACTGTTTCTTAAAAGCATAACAATTTATTCAACATAGATACACTCACATTTGGTACAAGCATAAAAGGCACATAACACCTCCTGTGGGAATAGACGGCTCTTACAAAGATAAGAAACGTCTATTCCCACAGGAGGTGTTATGTGCCTTTTATGCTTGTACCAAATGTGAGTGTATCTATGTTGAATAAATTGTTATGCTTTTAAGAAACAGTGTTGCACTATATCTGTTTCTTTTCTCTTTGAGCTGTATATTTCCAAGTGGAGAACGAGCTTTAAATTCCCTAAAGTGGAGGATGATGTGCCTATTTATGATTCATTAAATGTGAGTGTGATATTGTTACACTAGTGTGTGATAAATCCAGTTATCAAACGGTGTTGCACTAAGGATTACTCTCTCTCCTGTTTGAGGTACATCGTTTGGAAGATAAAGCCATAAAGAAGAACTTCTTCTATGAATAGGATTCTTCATTAAGAGGAAAGACTTTTATTGTATATTATTTTATACATCTGTTACCTTTTTGCGCCACTGGGTTTCTCTCTTTTCTGTATTGTATTGCTCTATCAATTGGTTGGTGAACCATTGTGAGTTTACCTGGGCTGCATTCAAAAGGTTTATGCGCAACTGTTTTTTGGTGTTCTTTCCCTTCTATTGTCTATTTGTCTTCACCATTCACCTAAGAACTATTGCTGCAAAAATATGTTTTCATTTCGAGATTCTAGAAATGAGTCTGTTAGAACTATATTTCAAAACTCTTTAAGAGAAGAGGAATGTAATGATGACGATCTCTATAGCCTTAGCAAAAAATTAGAAGTTGCTATGCTGAAGGAAAATAGAGTATGGTGGGAGGTCACCACTCTAGATAAATATCAGACGGAAAATTTAATACCTAAAGGTTTACAAATAGTTAAACCACCATCTCTTAATGATACAGACGAGGATTTCTCCAAAGAATGGCAAGACATCCTTAATCACTGCTCTCATAAATTAATTGATCTCATTATCCGAGAAAGGAAAAAATATTTAAAAACATTGAATGAGGAAATAAATAGCTTCCTCACTTTAATTAGTCCGTTTAAAGAATCGAAAGATTTTAAAACATCAGAAGAAGAGATAATGAGAAAAATTAATAAAGAGACCAGAGAATTAAAAGAGAGAAAAATTCGTAAATTCAATCGAGATCTTAATTTAGTGAAATCTCCTCTAACAAAGAGGACTGAGACGAGCTTGGCCACACCTGTTGCAGGTATTTCTAGGAGGAAACCTCCTCCTCCTAGTAAGCCTGATGGAAGTGATAGAGGCTTTAAAACACCATTATATCAAAAACAGAGGATGAGGCCAAATGCTAATTATAGGGATCAAAGAAATTATAAACCCCCTAATAGGGAATCTTGGAGAACTAATGAAAATAGAGGTGATTATTGGGAAAATAGATGTGACCATACATCAAGGTTTAGGAATGACAGGTATTATAAAACACCATTTCAAACCACTAATAGATTTTTGCCATTACGTGATGATTGGAATGAGCCAGCCATTACGTCGCCTTTTTTAGAACGAGATTTCAGACACAGGAAAAGATTCCATTAGAAACAAGAACTAAGAGAGGAAAAAGAGGAGGACGTACTAAACCTGTTAAAAAAAGAACAAAGAAATCTGATGTTAATAAATCTATAGATAAGGGTGTGCCAATTGACAAAATGAAAATATATAATCTAAGTAAAAGACAATTATCCAAAGAGGAGGAAAATGTATTAACGAAGGGCCTAAAATATGCACCAAGCACAAAAGCAGACCCCTTTGATACATTTATTGACCTGCAGAAATACATACGTAAATTAACTGTGAAAAAGTTCTTTTTGGGAAAAAACGATAATGAAGGTATTATAGAGACTGAGAATGCAGGATCATCTCGAATCCAATATAAAAACAAATCTACCTTTTATCCTACTCACTGTAAAGGAAGCTTTATTGACTGCTTCAATAAGATTGTCAGTGAGGAATTAGAAGAAATAACCACAGCTCCTAAAAAACTTCCTAGATGTAATCTTACCATGAAGGAATTTAAAGCATTAAGAAATCTTCAGGATGATAAAAATCTTATAATAAAACCTGCAGATAAGGGGGGTAGCATAGTTTTGATGGACAAAGATGCATATATGGAGGAAATTCATAAACAACTTAATAACGGCAACACATACAAGAAATTAAAGAATGACCCCACAGACAAGGTCATAAAAGGGCTTTGTGATCTTACCCGTACCGCGGTAGAGGAGGGGGTCATTACACAAAAGGAATATGAATTTATTAATATCCAGAATCCCAATACCCCTACCATTTATGTCCTACCAAAACTGCATAAAAATCCGGTGCACCCCCCTGGGCGTCCGATAATTGCAGGGGTAAATAGTGCAACTAGTAATCTCTCAGCTGTGATAGATGGTTACCTTCAACCCTTAGTGAAACAAACTAGAGCCTACCTCAAAGATACAAAAGAGGTACTTAATAAGATTCAAAACACTAATTGGGGAGATAACTATATTTTGTGTAGTGCTGATGTCAGCACTCTTTATACAATTATAGACTGCGAGAAAGGATTAGAATCAGTTGGTTTTTTCCTCAATCGAAGTAACCTTGATAATAACACTAGGAAATTTATTCTGAGGAGTATAGAATTCATTCTTAAAAATAATTATTTCTTTTTCGATGGATCTTATTATTTACAGTCTATTGGAACCGCCATGGGTACCAGGTTCGCTCCCAGTTATGCCAACCTCTATATGTCATACTGGGAGGAACATGCCATATGGCATGATGGCCTCATGGGGGCGGGCCTGGTATCCTGGCAAAGGTTCATAGACGATATATTTTTTGTGTGGAATGGAACGGATGAAGAACTCACAGATTTTTGTAATTCACTTAATATCAATGAGTTTAATATTATTTTGACTTTCAATACAAGTAAAACTGATATAGTGTTTCTTGACCTGTCCATTTACATTAAGAATGGTCAAATCCAGACAAAGAATTATCGCAAACCCACTGATTGCAACAGCTATATATATAGGGATAGCTTACATCATGAGAATTGGTTAAATGGAATTCCTTTTGGTCAATATAGTCGTATCAAAAGGAACTGTTCAGAACCAGAGGTCTGTAAAGAACAAATAAATGAAACAAAACTTCGTTTCTTAGAAAAAGGATATACATCAGACGAGCTAATTAAAGTTGAGAACCGCCTTGAATTGGTAGATAGAGTGGATCTACTAAAGAGTAAACCTAAGACCCAACATGAGAATGCCTTCATGTGGGCCTTTATAAGTAGATATAATTCCAACTCGAAAGAAATAGAAAAATGTATTAGAAAAAACTGGCCTATACTTCGCAAGGATCCTATTATTGGAAAAGAGATCCCGGTACAACCATCTTTTATATACAGAAGAGCCCCTAATCTTAAAAACAAGCTGGTACGCAGTAGTGTAGATGAAGATAAACGCAGTAGTCTTAGGATACAAGGCTTTCATCGCTGCGGACTCTGTACTATGTGTAAAACTACCACTAGGAATAATCCCTCAAAGATTAAGGAATTTGTTGTTAATGGGATTACATATCCCATTAGGGACTTTATTACATGCAACACAAAGAACGTAATATATGTTGTACAGTGTACCTGCAATCTTTTATATGTGGGCAAAACCACGAGAAATTTAAAAACCAGATTGGCGGAGCACGTGTACAACATTAAAAGGGGTTTTGAACAACATACACTTTCTGCTCATTTTAAAGAAAAGCATCACTCTAAAGAATGCTATTTAAAGTCCTTTTGGGGTATTCAAGTCATCCAATCTAATTGGAAATTAAGAAATACAGATCTTAGGTTATCAAAAGCCGAAATGAAATGGATCTTTCTCCTAAAAACTCTTGTCCCCAGAGGTCTGAATGGGGACTTTGAGCTTAAGCATTTTCTATAGATACGTTTTCTTTGTTTTTATATAGGATATTGTATGAGGTGTTATGACACTAATTTTCGATTCTCTTCTTTTTATGTTCTGTTCAGGCCACCCCCACCTTCTATATGAATGGACGCTGTGTTAATTTCATCAGTACCACCCGTTGCCATGACAAAGTTTTATAAATAAAATGGGTTTAACTCTCTGAATCTGTCTGTGGAACGCAGTGGAACACACTCGTTTCCACTTCCTGTCTTTCACCGGAAGCAGTATAACACACTGAATACATCATTGGAACGCGGTGGAACGCATATGCGCAACTTCCGGTTATTACCGGAAGTGATGTAGCGCAATCTTTTAGTGATGTCAGCGCAATCCCAATTGGATTCTTTTCTAAATTTCCACAGTGATCGGTTCATTCGAATACTGGCGCCTTTCTCTCTGGGAGGTGGGGGTGTCCATCAATTATCATTATGTTAATGAATATGGGTATAAATATGTCAAACTGTTGTATACCACCATGCTTCTGAAGAAGGACCTACTGGTCCGAAACGCGTTAAGCTGGTGGATCCTTTTTTATGCTGAGACTGGACTCTTTCTCCTCCGGGTAACTCCACAGGGACTTCGACTTTTATGATTTTAGGATCGGCTGGTTCCGTTTCTTATCTTTGTAAGAGCCGTCTATTCCCACAGGAGGTGTTATGTGCCTTTTATGCTTGTACCAAATGTGAGTGTATCTATGTTGAATAAATTGTTATGCTTTTAAGAAACAGTGTTGCACTATATCTGTTTCTTTTCTCTTTGAGCTGTATATTTCCAAGTGGAGAACGAGCTTTAAATTCCCTAAAGTGGAGGATGATGTGCCTATTTATGATTCATTAAATGTGAGTGTGATATTGTTACACTAGTGTGTGATAAATCCAGTTATCAAACCGTGTTGCACTAAGGATTACTCTCTCTCCTGTTTGAGGTACATCGTTTGGAAGATAAAGCCATAAAGAAGAACTTCTTCTATGAATAGGATTCTTCATTAAGAGGAAAGACTTTTATTGTATATTATTTTATACATCTGTTACCTTTTTGCGCCACTGGGTTTCTCTCTTTCCTGTATGAGGAAGACCTATATCAAGCCATCCCTGTTCCGACCCAACTGTGGTTCCTCTCCCCTACCATCGGGAGAACCCCCGAGTTCACAACACCCCCAACCTAGGTCAGTGACACAGAGTGTCCACTGCCCCCGCCGAGGGTCCCTGGTTTGAGAGCAATACCAGTGAAGCTTCTTGTTGAGATGAGAAGCCATCAGGTCCATCTGCGGGCAGCCCCACCCGTGGGTGGTCTGCTGAAACACCTGAGGGTGGAGTCCCCACTCTCCCAGTTGGAGGTCGTGACGACTGAGGAAGTCCACTTCCCAGTTGTCCGCTCCTGGAATGAAGATTGCTGACATTGCTCTTTCATTTCTTTCCGCCCAGAGGAGTATCTTTGACACCTCTCGCATGCAGCCTCTGCTTTTTGTCCCTCCTTGCCAATTAATGTACGCCACTGCAGTGGCGTTGTCCGACTGAACTTGGATTGCGTGATTCGCAAGCAGAGGAGAGGCCTGAAGCAGATCATTGTGGATCGCCCGAAGTTCCAGAATGTTGATCGGAAGGAGGGCTTCGTTGGCTGCCCTGGAACTGCGCCCCTTGGGTGACAGCACCGCAGACTCGCAGCCGTCGTGAGGAGGGTCCAATCCTGAATCCCAAAATTCTGGCCTTCCAGGAGATTGGAGGACTGCAGCCACCACAGGAGGGAAATCCTGGCCTGAGGTGACAGCCGATTCATCTGGTGCATCTGCAGATGTTATCCGGACCACTTGCTCAGGAGATTCAATTGAAATGTTCTGGCATGGGACCTCCCATATTGGATAGCCTCGTAGGAGGCGACCATCTTCCCCAACAATCTGATGCAAAGATGGAGGGATACACGAGCAGGTCGGAGCACCATGCGGACCATTTCCTGAAGTGTTCTCGCCTTGTCCTCTGGGAGGAACACCTTCTGGGCCACCGTATCCAGTAACATCCCCAAGTACAGGAGCCGCTGAGTCAGTTCCAGGCGGGACTTCTGTAGATTGAGAATCCACCCATGGCATGACAGAAATTGGATAGTGTGGTCGATATGGAGCAGTTAAAGCTCCCTGGATCTTGCTTTTATCAGAAGATAGTCCAGGTAAGGGACAACATTGACTCCCTGGACTCGGAGTTGGAACATCATCTCTGGCATCACCTTCGTGAATACCCTAGGAGCTGTGGACAGGCCAAAGGGTAGTGCCTGGAACTGGTAGTGATCGTCCAGTAGGGCAATCCTCAGATAAGCCTGATGAGGTGACCAAATTGGAATATGAAGGTAGGCATCCTTGACATCCAAGGAAACCAGGAACTCCTGTTCTTCCAGACCCGCAATCACTGCCCTCAGGGATTCCATTTTGAACTTGAAAACCTTTAGGTAAGGATTCAAGGACTTTAGGTTCAAAATGGGCTGTACCGAGCCGTCCGGCTTTGGAACCAGAAACAGGTTGGAGTAATAACCCCTGCCTTGTTGTGGTATTGGTACTGGGACAATGACGTGGGACTGGACCAACTTTCGGATGGCCTGTTGCAATGTAACTTGCATATCCTCCAAAGCTGGTAAGCTTGATTTGAAAAATCGTTTGGGAGAAGCACCGTCGAACTCCAGCTTGTAGCCCTGAGAAATGAGGTCACTTACCCAGGTATCCTGGCAGGAGCTCTCCCAGATGCGGCTGAAGTGACGTAGTCGGACTCCCACCTCGAGATCTCCTTGGGGTGGGTGGGCACCGTCATGCTGAGGACCTAGTGGAAGCAGAACTGGTGCTCTGTTTCTTAGAACCGATGGTTGCAGGTCTTTTTGACTTACCTCTGGCACCTCTATTTGCATTGGAGGCACCTCTGGCCCTAGAACTAAATCTGTTAGACCGAAAGGACTGAACAGATGCCCCGGGTAGAAACGCCTAGCCAGCGGGGCCCCAGAGGGGAGAAACGTGAATTTCCCAGCAGTGACTGGAAATCCACGTATCCAACTCAACCCCAAAGAGCCATTCCCATGAAAAGGGGAGGGATTCCACACTGCGCTTTCATTCTGCGTCCGTTATCTACTGACACAACCACAAAGCCGACACTGCCATGGCAGAAGTCCTAGCATTAATATTCCCCATCTCCTTGAGTGAATCACACATGAAGCGTAAAGTGTCCTGAATGTGCCTTAGGAGGGTCACCGTAGTAACCAGAGGCATAGCCCCGGAGAGACCCTCCTGAATTTGAGTGGCCCATGAATGAATAGCATGGGTTATCCAGCAACCCGCTATGACCGGCCTTTGCAATACACCTGCTGTCATGTAAATAGATGTGAGTGTAGCCTCTATTTTTCTATCCCCAGATCCTTTTTAGTAAAGGAGCCCGGGGCAGGCAGCACTGCCTTTTTTGACAGTCGAGAGACTGATACATCAACCCCCGAGGGTTCTTCCCAAAATTTCCTACCTTCAGGAGCAAATGCGAAAGTGCGCAAAAACATTTTTGACACTTTGAATTTTTTGTCTGGATTTTTCCAGGCTAATATGAATCAGTCATCTAAGTCTGCAGAATCAGGGAAAGTGACATTAGGCTTGTTTTGTGTAAAGAAAAACGACTGCTGTGACGCAGCATCCTCTAGAGGGAGCATTAACACGTCCCGTATAACCAGAATGAAGGGTTCAATACCCTGAGCAGAATCAGAATCCCCACTAATGGGATCCAAGTCCTCCCCATCCTCCTGTATTTCCTCATCTGAATCGGAGAGTAAAGAAGGCAAACCACGCTTCTGTGGTGCTGCATGGGGGGGGGGGGGGGGGATGCTGTGTAACATCTGCCCAGATGCGACCCGTGCTACAGACCCCTTTCAAACAGCGCTCACCAACCCGGCATATTGCCGATTTGGTGACGCTGTTAGTGACGCGGCAGGGGCGGTGCTGGGAGATCACATGATCTACCAGCGCCGCCCTCCCATACACTGTGAATGGGAGGCTCCCGTTCACACTAGACAGCTTACCGGGTTGCCGGGTTGAACACGTGTTCAACCTGGCAAGCTACCCGGGTAGGATTCCCGGATCACTTGATCCGGGAATTTGCATGGGGACCATTTTCCACTAGGGAAAAACATGGGTAAAAATGCGCGGAGCTAGTGGAAAAGGGGTATAAGTCTGCAACAGCCTGTTGTAGTAGCTGAGTTTTCTGTACATTTGCAGTGATCTGGGATGACATATCAGACATCATAGTTTTAAGAGATTCTAGCCAGGAGGTTCACTGATTTGTGAAGATTGGCTGCATTGTTCACAAGAAACAGAATCATATGATACTGGAGAGAATCTAGTGTGACATACACTGCACAGCTTGTGTTTACCCATGTTTCACAGTAAGCATAGTTTGTACTCACCACAGCCGTCACCTTCAGGCATATGTTAGGGGTGTGTGGCGTGCTGCGGTTGTGACAGCAAAGGCGCAGTGCCCCGCTGAACAACAACCCCTGTGACTGCCCCCCCCCCCCTTCCCCCTAACTTACACGGTGCATGTATGCGGTAGCCCAAACAGCATACCGAAAATAATGAACGTTTAAAAGAAATTGAAGAAATCTCTCTGGAGCTGCAGAGATGTGCATCCTCTCCTGAGGGCACTTTTTTCTAAACTGCCTGTGGGAGGGGGCATAGAGGGGAGGAGCCAGCACACCCAGTGAAGCAATTTAAAGTGCAACGGCTCCTTTGGACCCCGTCTATAGCCCATCGTACTAATCTCCCCAATATCCCTTATGGATGCTAGAGAAATAATGCTCCCCCAACTTTCTCTCTACTCGTTAAAATAAAGTCTACCCACAAATACATGATTAAATTACCAGCCCCACCTTAACTCTGAGTTCAATGAGAGTCACATGTCATTGTGACTGTAGTCCTGAAGTACTCACCTTAGCATGCACTGATTAGATCCTTTTTCTGTCATATCAGTGTTTGGCATACTTGCCTACATTCAGGCTGCTCCCCCCGGGAGGGAGCAACCTGTTCACATAGGAGGGGCATGGAGGAGGTGCTACGGGGGCGTGGAGGAGGTGCTACGGGGCATGGTGGCGCTCCCTGCTTTACAGTGCCCACATTACCAGCATTGTAAAGCGGGGGGAGGGTCTACGTGACATGTTTCGCATCATCGCCTCGCCCCTTCTGTGTGACGGGATGCCGAAGTGAGCTGGAGGGATTCGGTAAGCGGTAGGGAGCAGTGGGGATTGAGCGGCACGCGGGAGACTTGCCTACTTCCACGGGGGGCTGGGAGTGCCACCCGATTTTCGGGAGCCTCCCGGCCTTTCCGGGAGAGTAGGCAAATATGGTCTTTGCGCCAGATGTAATAGCCCGCTATTTGCAAGAGCCATCGCAGTTCCAGTGTGGTAGTTATTAAAGCATCAATTAGTTTAAAGGCAATACCAGGCTGGTTCATGGGGCATTCTGGTAGTTAAAAATGTTGCATGTGGGTGGACAACGTGTAATTTAAACAGTATCCTTCATGTTATGCACTCCTACAAGAGCTTTGCGTAAACTGCTTTTTTCCAACACATTCATGATATAATAGGCAGCATCAGTTATCTTTTAGCAGTGGAAAAAAACAGTGTTTATTAAGCAAGGGACCCTTACCTATTGCCAAATGTTATGCATTCCAGTAACATAAAATATGTAATGTATCTTTCACCTAGTAAGCACAGGAATGAGGAAATGTGCTAGAGTTTACATGGTGAAATCCAATATACATAGAAAATGACAATTACTTAGAAAGCGTGTTTCACAAATAGCCCCCAACTACTGTCAGACAAGTACCTACTGCTTACCATAATCTGTAATGAATAATGGTGATTTGCTAGATCAGATCATTTTGTCCTGAGACCCCCCTATGGCAACAAACCGATTGAGTTACAGCAGAACAAAGCTGCAAGAAATATCAACACATCATCAGAAAAAGGAACTAATTATCAATGTTAATATAGGGCCCGTCTTCCTCACAGAGTCACGGGACAAGTGGCGATAACAGTTTGTCATTACATGTCATCATTCATCCCCACATGCTCTAACAATGCATCTGACTTACCCGCACATTCCTCACATGCCTTGTCATCCGCATATGACCCTTACATTTCACCTGACATCCCCACATACACCTAACATGGCATCTGTCATCCCCACATACATCTAACATGATATCTGTTATCCCCACATACATCTAACATGACATCTGTTACCCCCACATACCCCCTCCATGGCATCAGGCATTCCCACATACCCCTTACATGGCATCTGATATACCCACATCACATACCCCTTCCATGGCATCAGTCATACCCACATGCCTGTTACATGGCATCTGTCATCCTACATATACCTAACATGGCATCTGATGTACCCACATACCCTTACATGTCATCAGACATCTACACATACCCGTTATATCTCATCAGCTGACATGCCCACATGCCCCTTACATGACATTTGACATCCCTACATACCTCTAACATTGCATCAGATATCCCCACATTTCATCAGATCTGCCCACATGACCCTTATATGCCCATCAGAAGCCACCGCATACCATTGGTTGATTAGATTTCACTTTATATATTCCTGGTAATACACATCAGATCTCCCTCACTTTCTGTTTTGACTGGACTTGGATGCTGGAGCCTGCACAGAGCGGTGGGAGAGCACAATTGCCTCCTTCTGACCTATTGGATGTACCTTCACTCGTACCTCCCCCTACTGTGCAGAGGAGGAAGTCCCATGACATGACCACAGGAGATCCATCCTACCCCCGCTATCTCATGACCATGCTATTCGCGTCTCTACCATGCATTAGCCAGATTTAATAGTTCATTCATGTGGCTCCATCACAAGTTGGTGTCAGCCCATATTGGGATTGTAAATCACACTTTGTGAACTACTGGCCTAGATTTTAGTTCCCTCAGGTATCTGGAATAGCAGGATTTTTACTTTCTAAAGCATGAAACACGTTTCATCTTTTCTGAGGCTGTAGACAGGCCCCACAAGTCCCATTGCTCCAACAAGATGACTGGAAAGGTATGTTTTCTGTGCAGTTTATTAGCCTTCATGCATACGGACGTTGTAATGGTTAGCATTACTATCTCACAGAACTGAGGTAATGGGTTCAATTCTCACCATGACCTTAACGGTGTGGAGTTTGTATATTCTCCCCGTACCTGCGTGGGTTTCCTCTGATTTCTTCAGGTTCCTCCCACAATGCAAATATATACTGGTAGGTTAATTGACTCAACCCGAAAGATAATACTTTGGTGTAAGTGTGTGTGTAGATGTGCCAAGTGGTTCTTATCTGCCGTCAAATTCTTTGTTTCATATTCTTTGGAATGCTTTTGCCAGAGTCCATGAAATATTTCCAGAAATAAATGAGCACCATAATTCAGCAAATCCATCTCAGATACTTCAGATTTAGGGGGAGAGTTATCAGTGTCATCAGTTCAAAGCATTCCCTATTCTACCCAATGTAATCCTACGTAGTGTGCCCAAAATGGCTTTCTCACCTGGACCCTACATGGATAGGGTGAATTATCCTGCAACTGATAACCCACAGTGGCAGCCATAACATAGTACTATCTGTGGTCTCTGTATTTCATGCAAAGCAAAACCTCTTTACTGTGGCCCTCATTCCGAGTTGATCGGTCGCAAGGCGATTTTAGCAGAGTTGCTCACGCTAAGCCTACGCCTACTGGGAGTGTATCTTAGCTTCTTAAAATTGCGACCGATGTTTTCGCAATATTGCGATTACAAACTACTTAGCAGTTTCAGAGTAGCTTCAGACTTACTCGGCATCTGCGATCAGTTCAGTGCTTGTCGTTCCTGTTTTGACGTCACAAACACACCCAGCGTTCGCCCAGACACTCCCCCGTTTCCCCGGCCACTCCTGCGTTTTTTCCGGAAACGGTAGCGTTTTTTCCCGCACGCCCATAAAACGGCCTGTTTCCGCCCAGTAACACCCATTTCCTGTCAATCACATTACGATCGCCGGAGCGATGAAAAAGCCGTGAGTAAAAATACTATCTCCATTGTAAAATTACTTGGCGCAGTCGCAGTGCGATTATTGCGCATGCGTACTAAGCGGAATTTCACTGCGATGCGATGAAAAATACAGAGCGAACGACTCGGAATGAGGGCCTGTGTTCATTGTTCCTGTGTTTTGTTCATTGTATTTGTAAGGCTGCTTGAGTCCTATTGGAGAAAGAGCGCTATATAAATAGAATTATTATTAATATTATTATTATTATTATTATTATTTTCTCTTACGTCCTAGAGGATGCTGGGGACTCCGTAAGGACCATGGGGTATAGACGGGCTCCGCAGGAGACATGGGCACTATAAAGAACTTTTAGTATGGGTGTGCACTGGCTCCTCCCTCTATGTCCCTCTTCCAGACCTCAGTTAGATTTTGTGCCCAGAGGAGATAGGGTGCATTACAGGGGAGCTCTCCTGAGTTTCTCTGAAAAAGAATTTTGTTAGGTTTTTTATTTTCAGGGAGCACTGCTGGCAACAGGCTCCCTGCATCTTGGGACTGAGGAGAGAGAAGCAGACCTACTTAAATTATAGGCTCTGCTTCTTAGGCTACTGGACACCATTAGCTCCAGAGGGAGTCGGAACGCAGGTCTCACCCCGCCGTTCGTCCCAGAGCCGCACCGCCGTCCTCCTCGCAGAGCCGGAAGATAGAAGCCGGGTGAGTATAAGAAGAACAGAAGACTTCAAGGCGGCAGAAGACTTCAGATCTTCACTGAGGTAAGCGCGCAGCGTTAACGCTGCATGCCATTGCTCCCACACTACACACACACTGAAGGCACTGATAGGTGCAGGGCGCAGGGGGGGCGCCCTGGGCAGCAATAAACCTCAGGACTGGCATTAAGGGTACATTAGGCTGCGGAGGCAGTAAATGCAGAGATCCCCTGCCATTTTTTGTATATTGAAGCGGGACCGAAGCCCGCCGCTGGAGGGGGCGGAGCTTGATCCCTCAGCACTAACAGCGCCATTTTCTCCACAGAACGCTGCAGAAAAGCTGGCTCCCCGGACTCTCCCCTGCTGAACTCGGTGACAGGGGGCTGAAAAGAGGGGGGGGGGGGGCATTTTTTAGGCACAGAGAGAGTATACACTTTGATTATATATATAAAAAGCGCTATCTGGGTTTTATTCCAGTGTCAGTTGGCGCTGGGTATGTCTCTCTGTCTCTCCAAAGGGCCTTGTTGGGGAATTGTCCCCTTATAGATATATCCCTGTGTGTGTGGGGGTGTCGGTACGTGTGTGTCGTCATGTCTGAAGCGGAAGGCTCGTCCAAGGAGGAGGTGGAGCAGATGAGTGGTGTGTCTCCGTCGGCAACGCCGACTCATGATTGGATGGACATGTGGCATATGTTAAATGCAAGTGTGGCCTCATTACATAAGAGACTGGACAAAGCAGAGACCAGGGAGAAAGCAGGGAGTCAATCCACGGATTGGACTGGGTCACAGGGCCCCTCTGGGCCTCAAAAACGTCCACTATCACAAATAGTAGACACTGGTACCGACACGGATTCTGACTCCAGTGTCGACTACGATGATGCAAAATTACACCCAAGGGTGGCAAAAAGTATTCAGTGTATGATTATTGCAATAAAAGATGTTTTGCATATCACTGAGGACCCCTCTGTCCCTGACATGAGGGTGCGCATGTATAAGGAAAAGAAGCCTCAGGTAACCTTTCCCCCATCCCATGAGCTTAACAAGTTATTTGAAAAAGCTTGGGAAACTCCTGATAAAAAACTGCAGATACCCAAAAGGGTTCTTATGGCGTATCCTTTCCCTGCACAGGACAGGGTACGTTGGGAATCCTCGCCCAGGGGGGACAAGGCTTTAACACGCCTGTCCAAGAAGGTGGCGCTACCGTCTCCAGACACGGCAGCCCTCAAGGATCCTGCTGATCGCAGACAGGAGACTACTTTAAAGTCTATTTATGCGCATACAGGTGCTTTGCTCAGACCGGCAATAGCATCGGCATGGGTATGTAGCGCAGTTGCAGCATGGACAGATACCTTGTCAGCTGACCTTGATACCTTAGACAGGGATACCATTTTATTAACCTTAGCCCACATTAAAGACGCAGTCTTATATATGAGGGACGCTCAAAGAGACGTTGGGCTGCTGGGTTCCAGAGCCAATGCCATGGCTATTTCTGCGAGATGAGCTCTATGGACCTGCCAATGGACGGGTGATGCAGACTCAAAGAAGCATATGGAGGTTTTACCTTACAAGGGTGAAGTGTTGTTTGGGGAGGGGCTCGCGGACCTAGTTTCCACAGCTACCGTGGGCAAATCTACTTTTTTACCTTTTGTTCCCCAACAGCAAAAGAAAACTCCACAGTATCAGATGCAGTCCTTTCGGTCGCATAAGTCCAGAAGAGGTTGGGGCTCCTCCTTCCTTGCCAGAGGTAAGGGTAGAGGAAAGAGAACACCTGCTTCGGCTAGTTCCCAGGAGCAGAAGTCCTCCCCGGCTTCTACAAAATCCACCGCATGTCGCTGGGGCTCCCCTAAGGGAGTCCGCACCAGTGGGGGCACGCCTTCGACTTTTCAGCCAGATCTGGGTTCTTCCAGACGTGGATCCTTGGGCGAAGGAAATTGTTTCCCAAGGCTACAAGCTGGAATTCGAAGAGGTGCCCCCTGGCCGATTTTTCAAGTCGGCCTTGCCAGCTTCACCCCCGGAGAGGGAAGTAGCATTAGCTGCAATTCAAAAGCTGTGCCAACAGCAAGTGGTTGTCAAGGTTCCCCGGGTCCAACAGGGAAAAGGGTATTATTCAACCCTGGTTGTGGTCCCGAAGCCGGATGGTTCGGTCAGACCCATTTTAAATCTAAAATCCCTAAACCTGTACTTGAAAAGGTTCAAATTCAAGATGGAATGTCCAGCCTGGAAGGGAGGGATTTTATGGTGTCACTAGACATAAAGGATGCGTACCTTCATGTCCCCATATATCCCCCTCATCAGGAATACCTGAGACTCGCTGTACAGGACTGTCATAACCAGTGTCAGACGTTGCCGTTTGGGCTTTCCACGGCCCCGAGGATTTTCACCAAGGTAATGGCGGAGATGATGGTGATCCTGCGCAGGCAGGGAGTCACAATTATCCCATACTTGGACGATCTCCTGATAAAGGCGAGATCGAGAGATCAATTGCTGAAGAGCGTGTCGCTCTCCCTAAGAGTGCTGCAACAGCACGGTTGGATTCTCAATCTGCCAAAGTCACAATTGGTTCCAACGACTCGGTTATCATTCCTAGGCATGATTATGCACACGGAACAATAGAGGGTTTTTTTCCCATTGGAAAAAGCCGAGGATCTCCAGAACATGGTCAGAGACTAGCTAAAACCAAAAAGAGTGTCTGTTCATCAATGCACTCGAGTTCTGGGAAAAATGGTGGCAGCCTACGAGGCCATCCCCTTCGGCAGGTTTCATGCGAGGACTTTTCAGTGGGACCTTCTGGACAAGTGGTCCGGGTCCCATCTACAAATACATCAGAAAATAACCCTGTCCCCCAGGGCCAGGGTGTCTCTCCTGTGGTGGCTGCAGAGTGCTCACCTTCTAGAGGGTCGCAGGTTCGGCATTCAAGACTGGGCTCTGGTGACCACGGACGCGAGCCTCCGAGGATGGGGAGCAGTCACTTAAGGAAGAAATTTTCAGGGACTATGGTCAAGCCAGGAGGCTTGTCTACACATCAACATACTGGAATTGAGGGCCATATACAACGGCCTACGACAAGCGGAGAACCTTCTTCGCGACCTACCGGTTCTGATTCAATCAGACAACGTCACAGCCGTGGCTCATGTAAACCGCCAAGGCGGGACAAGGAGCAGAGTAGCAATGGCGGAGGCCACCAGGATTCTTTGTTGGGCGGAAAATCACGTAAAAGCGCTCTGTCAGCTGTCTTCATTCCGGGAGTGGACAACTGGAAAGCAGACTTCCTAGCAGACACGATCTCCATCCAGGAGAGTGGGGACTTCATCAAGAAGTTTTTGCAGAGATAAGTCTTTGGGGAATTCCTCAAATAGACATGATGGCGTCACGCCTCAACAAGAAGCTTCGGAGGTATTGTGTTAGGTCACGGGACCCTCAGGCAGTAGCAGTAGACGCCCTGGTGACACCATGGGTGTTTCAGTCGGTCTATGTGTTTCCTCCTCTTCCTCTCATCTCAAAAATATTGAGAATCATAAGACAAAAAAGAGTGCAGACAATACTCATTGTTCCAGATTGGCCTCAAAGGGCCTGGTACTCAGATCTTCAGGAAATGCTCACAGAAGATCCGTGGCCTCTTCCTCTCAGGGAGGACCTGTTACAGCAGGGACCTTGCGTGTTCCAAGACTTACTGCGGTTACGTTTGACGGCATGGCGGTTGAACATCGAATCCTAGCTGGGAAGGGTATTCCGGAGGAAGTCATCCCTACTCTGATAAAGGCTAGGAAGGAGGTGACGGCAAAGCATTATCACCGTATCTGGAGGAAGTATGTATCTTGGTATGAAGCCATTAAGGCTCCTACGGAAGATTTCCATCTGGGCCGGTTTCTCCACTTTCTACAGACAGGAGTGGATATGGGCCTGAAGTTAGGCTCCATTAAGGTACAGATTTCGGCCCTATCTATATTCCTTCAGAAGGAATTGGCTTCAGACGTTTGTGAAGGGAGTGCTGCACATCCAGCCCCCCTTTGTGCCCCCAGTGGCACCGTGGGACCTTAACGTGTTGTTAAGTTTCCTGAAATCTCACTGGTTTGAGCCTCTTCAAACGGTTGAATTAAAATTTCTCACGTGGAAGGTGGTCATGTTATTGGCCTTGGCATCTGCAAGGCGGGTGTCCGAATTGGCGGCCTTGTACCACAAGAGCCCCTATTTGATTTTCCATGTGGATAGAGCGGAGTTGAGGACTCGTCCTCAATTTTTGCCTAAGGTGGTTTCTTCATTTCATATGAACCAACCTATTGTGGTGCCTGTGGCTACAGGGGACTGGGAGGACCCCAAGTCCCTGGATGTAGTCAGGGCTTTAAAGATTTATGTAGCCAGGACGGCTAGGGTTAGGAAAACAGAGGCTCTGTTTGTCCTGTATGCAGCCAACAAGGTTGGCGCTCCTGCTTCTAAGCAGACTATTGCTTGCTGGATCTGTAACACGATTCAGCAGGCTCATTCTACGGCTGGATTGCCGTTACCAAATTCAGTAAAGGCCCATTCCACTAGGAAGGTGGGCTCTTCTTGGGCGGCTGCCCGAGGCGTCTCGGCATTACAGCTTTGCCAAGCAGCTACTTGGTCGGGTTCAAACACTTTTGCAAGATTCTACAAGTTTGATACCCTGGCTGATGAGGACCTTGCGTTTGCTCAGTCGGTGCTGCAGAGTCATCCGCACTCTCCCGCCCGGTCTGGAGCTTTGGTATAAACCCCATGGTCCTTACGGAGTCCCCAGCATCCTCTATGACGTAAGAGAAAATAAGATTTTAAACCTACCGGTAAATCTTTTTCTCCTAGTCCGTAGAGGATGCTGGGCGCCCATCCCAGTGCGGACTAAATCTGCAAGACTTGTATATAGTTGTTGCTTACATAAGGGTTATGTTACAGTTTGAATCAGTCTTTGACTGATACTGTTTTTTGTTCATACTGTTAACTGGTTGCGTATTTTCCAGGTTATATGGTATGATTGGTGTGGGCTGGTATGAATCTTGCCCTTAGATTAACAAAATCCTTTCCTCATGTTGTCCATCTCCTCTGGGCACAGTTTCTCTAACTGAGGTCTGGAGGAGGGGCATAGAGGGAGGAGCCAGTGCACACCCATACTAAAAGTTCTTTATAGTGCCCATGTCTCCTGCAGAGCCCGTCTATACCCCATGGTCCTTACGGAGTCCCCAGCATCCTCTACGGACTAGGAGAAAAAGATTTACCGTTAGGTTTAAAATCTTATTATTATTATTAAAGCTTGAAGAGAGGTAAAGTGGAGAGATATAAAGTACCAACCAATCAGCTCCTGTCAATTTTCAAACACAGCCTGTAAAATGGTAGTTAGAAGCTGTTTGGTTGGGTATCTGTCTCCAAGCTTTTTTACATCTCCCCCTTACTAAGCAATGTTTAAGTATATGGTTTTCAAACCACAACACATCAAATATGGTTTTCAGATACAATATGCAGGATTTACCACCTGCATTTTGATGCTGAATGCTCAAACCGCATCCTATGTGTAGCACTTGTGGTACCCTGGGTGCACCGTCACCTTCACTGCGTCCAACCTGCACTGCGTCCAACCCACACTGTATCTGACCCACACTGTGTCTGACCTGCACTGTTTCCAAGCCGCTCTATATCCGACCCACACTGTATCCGAGGCACACTGTATCCGACCTGCACTGTATCCATTCCACACTGTATGCGACCTGCACTTTAACCTGTACTGTATCCGACCTGCACTATATCCAACCTGCATTGTAAATCGCACTGTATCGAACCCACATTGTATCCGACCCGCACTGTAAACCGCACTGTTTCTGAGGCACACTATATCCGAGGCGCACTGTAACCTGCAATGTATCCAACCTGTACTGTAAACTGCACTGTATCCAACCCACACTGTTATCGACCTTCACTGTAAAACCGCACTGTATCCGAGCTGCACTGTATCTGAGGCACTCTATATCCGAGGCTTATCCATCTAACACTGTAACCTGCACTGTATCTGACCTGCACTGTATCCAATCTACACTGTGTCCTGCACTATATCCTATCCACACTGTATCCGACCTCTTCTGTAACCCACACTGCATTCGAGATGCACTGTATCTGACCCACACTGTTTCCGACCAGCACTGTTACCCGCACTATATCAGACCTGCACTGCACTGTATCCCGTACTGTATCCGACCCGCACTGCGTCCAACCTGCACAGTGTTCTGCACTGTATCCGACCCACCCTGTATCCAGCCTGCACTGTAACCCACACTCAGAGGCGTATCTAGGGTAGGGCGAGTGGGGCACGTGCCCTGGGCACCTTGGCAGGCCCAGGAGAGGGGGGCGCCGCCGGCGGCCAGGGCATCATGCCCCACTCGCCCCCGTCACGCCGAAAGTCGAAATGTGAGGGGAGGAGAGCGCACCGTCTCTCCCTCCCCTCACCGCCGATGAAAGCCCTAGCAGCGCTGCCAGCGGCGCTGCTGTGTCCGGCCTCCGGCGGCGTTAGCCAATCAGAGCTTGCGGACCGGCTCCTGATTGGCTGCCGGTCCGCGAGCTCTGATTGGCTAGCGAACCGGCGCCACACAGCCGCCGGAGACCTGTCCTGGAGCGGTGAGGGGAAGGAGAGGCGCTCTCCTCCCCTCACATAGAACAAGCGGCGCCGCCGCGCCGGTGACTCGGTAAGTGACCGGGGGGGAGGAGGGGGGGGGAGAGCACAGTGGGGCATGTAACTGGCACAGTGGGGCATGTAACTAGCACAGTGGGGCATGTATCAGGCACAGTGTGGGGCATGTATCTGGCACAGTGAGGTATGTAACTGGCACAGTGGGGCATTGTATCTGGCACTGTGGGACAATGTAACTGGCACTGTGGGGCATGTATCTGGCACTGTGGGGCATTGTATCTGGCACTGTGGGGCAATGTAACTGGCACTGTGGGGCATGTATACGGCACTGTGGGGCAATGTAACTGGCACTGTGGGGCATTGTATCTGGCACTGTGGGACAATGTAACTGGCACTGTGGGGCATGTATCTGGCACTATGGGGCATTGTATCTGGCACTGTGGGGCAATGTAACTGGCACTGTGCGGCATGTTTCCGGCACTGTGGGGCATTGTATCTGGCACTGGGGGGCAATGCAATTGGCACTGTGGGGCATGTATCCGGCACTGTGGGGCAATGTAACTGGCACTGTGGGGCATGTATCTGGCACTGTGGGGCATTGTATCTGGCACTGTGGGGCAATGTAACTGGCACTGTGGGGCATGTATCCGGCACTGTGGGGCATTGTATCTGGCACTGTGGGGCAATGTAACTGGCACTGTGGGGCATGTATCCGGCACTGTGGGGCATTGTATCTGGCACTGGGGGGGCAATGCAATTGGCACTGTGGGGCATGTATCCGGCACTGTGGGGCAATGTAACTGGCACTGTGGGGCAATGTAACTGGCACTGTGGGGCATTGTATCTGGCACTGTGGGGCAATGTAACTGGCACTGTGGGGCATGTATCCGGCACTGTGGGGCATTGTATCTGGCACTGGGGGGCAATGTAACTGGCACTGTGGGGCATTGTATCTGGCACTGTGGGGCAATGTAACTGGCACTGTGGGGCATTGTATCTGGCACTGTGGGGCATTGTATCTGGCACTGTGGGGCAATGTAACTGGCACTGAGGGGCCATTTTCAGTGGCCACACCCCTTCTGGAGCATGGCCACGCCCATTTTTTCGGGGGGAGGGGCACCATTTTACATCTTGCCCTGGGCTCCAAAAACCCTAGTTACGCCTCTGCCCACACTGTGTCCGAGGCTCACTGTATCTGAGCTGCAACCTGCACTGTAACCCACACTGTATCCGAGGCTAACTGTATCTGAGCTGCAACCTGCACTGTAGCTGACCAACACTGTATCCTACCTGCTTTGTAACCCGCACTGTGGGCCTAATTCTGAGTTGATCGCAGCAGCAAGTTGGTTAGCAATTGGGCAAAACCATGTGCACTGCAGGGGGGACATATATAACATGTGCAGAGAGAGTTAGATTTGGGTGGGTGTGTTCAAACTAAAATCTAAATTGCAGTGTAAAAATAAAGCAGCCAGCATTTACCCTGCACAGAAATGAAATAACCCACCCAAATCTAACTCTCTCTGCACATGTTATATCTACCCCCCCACCCCCCACCCTGCAGTGCACATGGTTTTGCCCAGTTGCTAACAAACTTGCTGCTGCGATCAACTCAGAATTACCCCTTGTATCCGACTTGCACTGTATCGGAAATCCACTGTAACCCATACAGTATCTGACCGGCACTGTATTCTGTAATTATGGAACTATGTTGGGGAAATTTCGAGGAACTGCTCAACAAAAAGGCTGAAGATTCGGGGCTTTACATGGGCACAGAGTGCCAGTCATCAGTGACCAAAGGTCCCGCAGGAGGGAGGTACAGACAGATTGGGCACTTGTGCTGGTTTTTTTTTATTCTTAGTAAATTGGATTAGTAGTTGGATTGTTTTCTATTTAAAGTACTTGCGAGTTGATTAATTTGGTTATTGCTTATACATACTAATTTGCAAAACATTTTGAAATAGAAATGTGTTTATGCTGCTGCTCTGTTGCTTAGTCTTTTTGGCCTATGTTGGTGAATAATATTGTGAGCTGTGAGGTGGTCGGAAATGAATTTTATTGAGGTTAAAATACTGTAGGACCAAAAAGATGCACAGATTGTGTGATTATACTGTAGCTGTGTTTTATCAGTTTTTACAAAAATACAACCCAAAACCAGAACATTTGAGGGTGGATTTGGTAAAACCGAATTCAAAACCAAAACTTGACAACGAATTAAAAACGAAACCAAAACCAGCAAAAATTGGCCGGTACACTTATCTATTTGAATAATCCTTCTTAATAGGCTTCCAATATCTAACAACAGATCTTAGTATCTCTTAATAATTCTCAGTAGCTGTCAACAGTACTCAGTATCTTTCATATACTGTCAATACTACTGAACCAGGACAAATTTATGTAAAATGTAGGAGCTAGACCATGGGCCTAATTCAGAGCTGATCGCAACAGCAAATTTGTTAGCTAATGGGCAAAACCATGTGCACTGCAGGGGGGAGGGGGCAGATATAACATGTGCAGAGAGAGTTAGATTTGGGTGGGTAATTTTGTTTCTGTGCAGGGTAAATACATGCTGCTTTATTTTTACACTGCAATTTAGATTTCAGTTTGAACACACCACACCCAAATCTAACTATCTACCCCCCTGCAGTGCACATAGGGGGTCATTCCGAGTTGTTCGCTCGCTAGCTGCTTTTAACAGCATTGCACACGCTAGGCCGCCGCCCTCTGGGAGTGTATCTTAGTTTAGCAGAATTGCGAACGAAAGATTAGCAGAATTGCTACTAAATAATTCTTTGCAGTTTCTGAGTAGCTCCGGACCGTCCTACTCACAGATTGCGATCAGCTCAGTCCGTTTAGTTCCTGGTTTGACGTCACAAACACGCCCTGCGTTCGGCCAGCCACTCCCCCGTTTCTCCAGACACTCCCGCGTTTTTCCCTGACACGCCTGCGTTTTTTAGCCAACGCCGTAAAAACGCTGAGTTGCCGCCCAGAAACGCCCCTTTCCTGTCAATCATTTACCGAACAGCAGTGCGACTGAAAAGCGCCGCTGAAGCCACAGCAAAACTGCTAAGTTTTGTGTTAAATAACTAAGCGCATGTGCCCTGCGTGCCTTGCGCATGCGCAATTTGCAGCAAATCGCAGCATAGCGAAAATCGGCAACGAGCGAACAACTCGGAATGACCCCCATAGTTTTGCCCATTAGCTAACAAATTTTCTGCTGCGATCAGGTCTGAATTAGGCCCCATCTTCCTAGACTAAAATATTTGAAAACTGAGTCCCGTCATTAGATGCTGTTACATGCCCATACCAGCTCCAATTCATATTAAACCACACACTGTGCCCCAAATTCATATTACACCACATACTGTGCCCCAAATTCATATTACACCACATACTATGCCCCACACACACTGTCCCAAATTTATATTATTCCACACAGTATACCCCGAATTTAGTTAAGCCTATTCACAACACTACACACAGACCTTTTCCATGAATTAGTAAAACGCACATATCTAGAAGAGCACTAGCAATGGTTTATTTATCTAGCACTGACTAGCTACAGAGGTAGGCAACATGTGGCCTGCTAGCTGCTGTGGAACTACATATACCTGCATGCCCTACAACAATTTATCTGCTAGGGCATGCTGGAAATGTAATTCCACATCAGCTGGAATGCACCATGTTGCCTACCTGTGGTCTAGCACACCTTCGGCCTTATTCAGCTTTGATAGCAAACCAAAAAGCACACTAATGGGCAAAACTATGGAGGTCATTCCGAGTTGTTCGCTCGCAAGGCGATTTTAGCAGAGTTGCTCACGCTAAGCCGCCGCCTACTGGGAGTGAATCTTAGCATCTTAAAATTGCGAACGATGTATTCGCAATATTGCGATTACACACCTCGTAGCAGTTTCAGAGTAGCTTCAGACTTACTCGGCATCTGCGATCAGTTCAGTGCTTGTCGTTCCTGGTTTGACGTCACAAACACACCCAGCGTTCGCCCAGACACTCCCCCGTTTCTCCAGCCACTCCTGCGTTTTTTCCGGAAACGGTAGCGTTTTTTCCCACACGCCCATAAAACGGCCTGTTTCCGCCCAAAAACACCCATTTCCTGTCAATCACACTACGATCGCCTGAGCGAAGAAAAAGCCGTGAGTAAAAATCCTAACTTCATAGCAAATTTACTTGGCGCAGTCGCAGTGCGGACATTGCGCATGCGCACTAAGTGGAAAATCGCTGCGATGCGATGAAATTTACCGAGCGAACAACTCGGAATGAGGGCCTATGTTGCACTGAAGGTGGGGCGGATGTAACATGTGCAGAGAGATTTAGAGTTGGGTGGGGTGTGTTCAAACTGAAATCTAAATTGCAGTGTAAAAATAAAGCAGCCAGTATTTACCCTGCACAGAAACAATATAATATTTCCCCTTGTAGTCAATGCCCCAGGCAGATTAAACTTGTAAGGGAACTATAAGTCCCACCAGGATGGGGTTACAAGCCAAATGCTACTGAAGGGGGGTTAAGGCTAGGCTGCAGGGGGTGGGGTTAGGGTTAGGCTACGGGGAGGGGGGTTAGGGTTAGGCACCACCGGGGAAGGGGGCCTGATTAAGGGTTCCAGCGGCCCTAGGCTAATACAGAAGTGACCGCCCCCCCGCCCTCCACCACCAATTTATTTACTCATATTCAGCTATTATTCTTCTTATTATTAGTAATATTCTTCCTCTCCCCCCTGAAGTTTAAGAAGCAGCACTTATTGTCCTCTCTTCTGGCCCTGGTCCAGGGCCCCAGGAGCAGGGCCGGATGAAGGAGGGCACTGGGGGTCTCCCCTGTAACACACAGCCACAATGACAGTCTACCTATGTGTAGCTATAGGCACATGGATGAACTGCTCTGCGTCCATATAACGTCAGCCGCAGCCTGGGCGGCATCCAAGCGCGGAGCACTGGCTAGCGATAGCCATCATCACCACACTTCTGCTCTTCTGGGTGGCCGGGAGTGTCTGAGACCCACCCTCATTTATAGAGCTTTAAAGGAGGTTCCACAGGTGCCCTAGCTGTTTACTTGTTAGAGCGGTTGCGTCGGCAGGACCTGTACGTCTGTGGACGAACGTCTGGCGGAAACCCGGATAGGAAGACTGTAGACTGGGGTAACTGAGACTCGCTGAGAGGGATGGTGACTCGATGAGGTCAGCATACGAGGAGAAATAACCGGGTGTAGATCCAGCAATCCAGGTGAGAACTCAGGGAACAGGATGCTTTAGAAGCAATGCTGTGGAGCACAGGGAACTAGCACACACAAGGCTGTGTGAGAGACGTTGCACTGGCAATTTGCTTACCCAGAAATCCCTAGATTTATACCTGCAGACTGTTTCCCATTGGTTTTGCAAACCTTGCAGGTGACTGAGTGTTTTAGATTAGCTGACCCTTCCAAGGCGGCGACGCCCATCCCGGACCTCTGCAGCTGGAAGCTGCACAAATGTTTGCTGCTGCCTCTGAGCCCTCTCCTCCCAGACATGCCTGCAAGTTGTTCCCCTCGCCAGTAGTCCGCACCCCCACCGGAGGGACCGCGCCAGAGCATCCGGACAGGTAAGTACCGCTGGTCCCGGAACCCGATCCGCTGGACCGTGACAGGTGGTGTGTTTAAGTCAGGCACTGGGGGAGACACCTGTTGTCCGTGGGATGAATAAGGCCATTGACATGCCTGGTCAAAATACAAAAAAAATCCCCTCTTTGGTGTGGAATTATTTCAACAGAAATGCAGACAACTGGTGTCAAGTCATGTGTTGCCTTTGTCAAGCTGTAATAAGTAGGGGTAAGGTCGTTAACCACCTAGGAACATCCTCCCTTATACGTCACCTGGAGCGCATTCATCAGAAGTCATTGACAAGTTCAAAAACTTTGGGTGACAGCGGAAGCAGTCCAATGACAACTAAATCCTTTCCTCTTGTACCCAAGCTCCTGCAAACCACACCACCAACTCCCTCAGTGTCAATTTCCTCCTTAGACAGGAAAGCCAATAGTCCTGCAGGCCATGTCACTGGCAAGTCTGACGAGTCCTCTCCTGACTGGGATTCCTCCAATGGATCCTTGAGTGTAATTTCTACTGCTGCTGGCGCTGCTGTTGTTGCTGCTGGGAGTCGATGATCATCCCAGAGGGGAAGTCGGAAGACCACTTGTACTACTTCCAGTAAGCAATTGACTGTCCAACAGTCCTTTGCGAGGAAGATAAAATACCACAACAGTCATCCTGTTGCAAAGCGGATAACTCAGGCCTTGGCAGCTGTGTTGGTGTTAGACGTGCGTCCGGTATCACAGGGACTTAGAGAATTTCTTGAGGTAGTGTGTCCCCGGTACCAAATACCATCTAGGTTCCACTTCTCTAGGCAGGCGATACCGAGAATGTTCACAGACGTCAGAAAAAGAGTCACCAGTGTCCTAAAAAAATGCAGTTTTACCCAATGTCCACTTAACCACAGACATGTGGACAAGTGGAGCAGGGCAGACTCAGGACTATATGACTGTGACAGCCCACTGGGTAGATGTATTGACTCCCGCAGCAAGAACAGCAGCGGCGGCACCAGTAGCAGCATCTCGCAAACGCCAACTCGTTCCTAGGCAGGCTACGCTTTATATCACCGCTTTCCATAAGAGGCACACAGCTGACAACCTCTTACGGAAACTGAGGAACATCATCGCAGATTGGCTTACCCCAATTGGACTCTCCTGGGGATTTGTGACATCGGACAACGCCACCAATATTGTGCGTGCATTACATCTGGGCAAATTCCAGCACGTCCCATGTTTTGCACATACATTGAATTTGGTGGTGCAGAATAAAAAAGAAAAAAATACAGGGGCGTGCAAGAGATGCTGTCGGTGGCCCGAAGAATTGCGGGCCACTTTCGGCATTCAGCCACTGCGTGTCGAAGACTGGAGCACCAGCAAACACTCCTGAACCTGCCCTGCCATCATCTGAAGCAAGAGGTGGTAACGAGGTGGAATTCAACCCTCTATATGCTTCAGAGGATGGAGGAGCAGCAAAAGGCCATTCAAGCCTATACATCTGCCTATGATATAGGCAAAGGAGGGGGAATGCAGCTGACTCAAGCGCAGTGGAGAATGATTTCAACGTTGTGCAAGGTTCTGCAACCCTTTGAACTTGACACATGTGAAGTCAGTTCAGACACTGCCAGCCTGAGTCAGGTCATTCCCCTCATCAGGCTTTTGCAGAAGCAGCTGGAGAAATTGAAGGAGGAGCTAAAACAGAGCGATTCCGCTAGGCATGTGGGACTTGTGGATGGAGCCCTTAATTCGCTTAACCAGGATTCACGGGTGGTCAATCTGTTGAAATCAGAGCACTACATTTTGGCCACCGTGCTCGATCCTAGGTTTAAAGCCTACGTTGTATCTCTCTTTCCAGCATACACAAGTCTGCACATGTTCAAAGACCTGCTGGTGAGACACTTGTCAAGTCAAGCGGAACGTGACCCGCCAACAGCTCTTCCATCATTTTCTTCCGCCATTGGAGCTGCCAGGAAAAGGATCAGATTTCCAAAACCACCCGCTGGCGGTGATGTAGGGCAGTCAGGAGCGAAAACTGACATCTGGTCCGGACTGAAGGACCTGCCAACGATTACTGACATGTCATCTACTGTCACTGCATATGATTCTGTCACCATTGAAAGAATGGTGGAGGATTATATGAGTGACAGCATCCAAGTAGGCACGTCAGACAGTCCATACGTATAATGACAGGAAAAAGAGGCAATTTGGAGGCCCTTGCACAAACTGGCTTTATTTTACCTAAGTTGCCCCCCCTCCAGTGTGTACTCCGAAAGAGTCTTTAGTGCAGCCGGTCACCTTGTCAGCGATCGGCGTACGAGGTTACTTCCACAAAATGTGGAGAAGATGATGTTTATCAAAATGAATTATAATAAATTCCTCCGTGGAGACATTCACCAGCAATTGCCTCCAGAAACTACACAGGGACCTGAGATGGTGGATTTCAGTGGGGACGAATTAATACTCTGTGAAGAGGGAGATGTACACAGTGAAAGGGGTGATGAATCAGAGGATGATGATGAGGTGGACATCTTGCCTCTGTAGAGCCAGTTTGAGCAAGGAGAGATTGATTGCTTCTTTTTTTGGTGGGGGCCCAAACCAACCAGTCATATCAGCCATAGTCGTGTGGCAGACCCTGTCGCTGAAATGATGGGTTTGTTAAAGTGTGCATGTCCTGTTTATACAACATAAGGTAAGGGTGGGTGGGAGGGCCCAAGGACAATTCCATCTTGCACCTCTTTTTTTATTTTTTATCTTTGCATCATGTGCTGTTTGGGGACTATTTTTTTAAAGTGCCATCCTGTCTGACACTGTAGTGCCACTCCTAGATGGGCCAGGTGTTTGTGTCGCCCACTTGGGACGCTTAGTTTAGTCATCCAGCGACCTCGGCGCAAATTTTAGGACTAAAAATAATATTGTGAGGTGTGAGGTGTTCAGAATAGACTGGAAATGAGTGGAAATTATGGTTATTGAGGATATTAATACTATAGGATCAAAATTACCCCCAAATTCTATGATCCCATCTCTAACTGTAACATGTTAAAACACATTATTACCTACACATTTACAGTACATGGCGCCTCGCGCCGATTCCTTCATTAAAAAATGGTGAACACTACACAAGTTTATCCCTTGTGATGGGTCTCTGGCCGCAGCACTGTGAAACATTTTTCTGCTACTGGGAACACAGGTTTAGAGTATCTGCAAGCACAAACAGTACAGTGCTGGTGGTACATACTGTATAGCCGCTCTGGTAACACACAGCAAACAGGACTACTGTATACTGGGCAGTGATGGCGTATTCGATGGAATGACATAATTGGGATAAGCATGATGTAAGCAAGGAGATGTGGCCTCAAATTTTGTAACAATGTTTTGTGTCCTTTTTTTAAATTTTATAAATACTATCTAACCACACACATTTGTACCTATATATCGCAGAGCATAAGGTTAGGAGTGTGTGGCCTTATTTAGGATTGTTGCGATATATAGATAAATTGGGGCACACACCTAACCTTATGCTCTGTACCTTTAACAGCGTGTTTGGAATAGAATAAAGGAAATGTCGTTATGGTAAGTGAGTGTGTATACCATTGACATTTTTGCTGTTATTACTCATATAAGCTTTAGTGCTATGGCAGGTGTTCCTAATGTGGGACATAAAAATAGAGTAATATGTTTTATTTTATTCTTGCAAATGATATGAGGTCAGTGAGGAGTGTAAAGCGCTTCAGGTAAAATATTTGACATATTTGAAGAGAACTATATTCCAGTAAGACCACTCCCTCCTGTCATCACTACACTGGCTAGACTGGACCTGAACAACAAGTTTCCCAACATCACGGTACATGAGTAATAACAAAGATATTGACAATTATCCATATAAGCAAAAGATAGTGGATGAAATTCATAAAAAACTTGCATGTTAGTATCTGAAGTATTGTTGGGGAGACCCAGTGGGGGCCCCGTTCGTTAGCACATTGGGCACTGCAGGGAGAGAGTGGAATCTGCAGCAGCCTCTCTCTCCAGCCCAACAGGCTCTGGTGTGTGCTGGCCTGCGAATGGTCCAGGGAGGCTGCTGTTGCTCATTAACAGCAGTCTATTCTCTCACCCTGCATGATGTGGCTGCTGCCACTGCACTACCCCTTACCACTGCCTGCAGTAGGCAGTAGCGACAGTAGGCAGGTAAGAAGTGTAACAGGTTGGGTTCACACTGCTCGCCCTCTTCAGCGCTTGCTGTACACGGGATGCAGTTAATTTGCCGGTTGTCAGGATACAGACGCCGGAATCCCTACAGCTGACAATGCAAACAGCCGGAATCCCATCGCACAGGGGCTATTCCCACCCGTGGGTGTCCATGACTCTTTGCGCTCGCCTCACTGACGGCATTCTGGCGGGCGGGATGTCACGGGGTATTGACAGCCTCCATTCCTTCCTCTGGGAATACGTATATGTATCCCGCCCCCACCTCATTCTGGAATACATTTTGTATTGGGAGAGGGCGTGACGATGGCTCCTCGATTTGACGACCCCCCCAGTAGACAGTCCAGCCCTCGCTCCTGATGGCCCTGCGTGCTTGGCTGGCTGCACATGTGTATGTAGATTTAACCAGGAGTAGATCCAGCAAGCCTTTCCTGTTTTGCTGTCCACCACTGCTAAGTGTAGGTAACGTCATGTCAAGATGGAATTTAGCGACTGTCTCCATAGATGCTGATGGGAATTGTAACATATTACAATTCCATATAGCTGCTGAAAGTAGGTTTCATTATAATGATGAAAAAACATGGATTTTATGTTGTTTACTTTTAAATGTACTTTTTTACTTATCATTTTCTTAGAAATTATATTAGAATTTTTTTTATTGATTTGTAATCTGTGGGTCAGGCTAAATATCTAATGGCCAAATGTAATAACTCCGTTGAACCTTTTTGTTGCCTTTAAAATAATTTCGTCTTTAAATCTTGCAACTAATTCTACAAACTCTCAGCACTTGCTGCATCTTGCAGACTGATATATTTGGCCTGTCTAACTTGTTTTAGCACTTGTTTTATTTGTTTAAATGATCTACTGTAGTTTAAGGGCCCCATACACTACAACGATATGTATGAGGCTGAAGTCAGAGGCGATTTCCCTTGAACTCTTCCGGGAGCTTCCGGGGAGTGGTTCCATACATTTCCATGCAATTTGGTACATTTTGCATGTGATATATCGTAAGCGATCCCAGCCATGCCTGCGGAAACCGACATATCACGAGTGCAGCACTGACGATCTAGGGGAGCCGATCCGACACTCACGGGAACGTGCATTGGTTCAGATCGGAAACACATCCAAAATGCCCGATTTCATCCAATATATCGGCCTGAATGCTCGAAATTGGATGAAATCGGGCATTATCGTTCTAGTGTATGGGGCCCTTTAGGTTGATTTTTTTTTCCGTAAATCTCTTTATTTTCAAAAGAAATAACTAATGTGTGATAAAACGAATGAAAAAGAAAAATAACAGTAATCAAAAAAGGAGATTTTTAGTAGACTTACCATTGTTAAATCTCTTTCTGCGAGGTACACTGGATTCCACAGGGAATAACATCGGGGTGTAGAGTTGGATCTTGATCCGAGGCACCAGCAGGCTGTTGACTGTTCCCAGGATGCACTGCACGCCTCCTCTATATCCCCGCCTCCAGGCACTGGAGCTCAGTTTTGTTAACCAGTCCAATGCAGTAGCAGGTAAGAGAGACGGTAGGTGTTAGTCACATAGAACCACATTTTCACGACAGGAGAAGGGACAAGCGGCTAATGCCATACAAACCCAAAGAAGTTAAGTGCATCAGGGTGGGCGCCCTGTGGAATCCAGTGTACCTCGCAGAAAGAGATTTAACAATTGTAAATCTACCATAAATCTCCTTTTCTGCAGCAGGGTACACTGTTATTCCACAGGGAATAACATCGGGGATGTCCTAAGCAGTTCCTCATGGGAGGGGACACACTGTAGCGGGTACAAGAACCCGGCGTCCAAAGGAAGCATCCTGGGAGGCGGCAGTATCAAAGGCATCGAACCTAATGAACGTGTTCGCAGAGGCCCACACAGCCGCCTTGCACAATTGTTCAGCGGACGCGCCACGGCGGGCCACCCAAGAAGGTCCAACCGACCGAGTAGAATGGGCCTTGAAAGCAGCAGGAGCTGGGAGCCCAGCCTGCGCATAAGCTTGTGCAATCACCATTCTAATCCATCTGGCCAAGGTTTGCTTATTTGCAGTCCAGCCACGTTTGTGAAAATCAAAAAGTAAAAAAAAGGGAATGTGACCTCCTGATGGAGGCAGTCCTCTCCACATAAACATGGAGAGCCGTACAACATCCAAAGATTTTTCTTTGGAAGATAGACCAGAAGAGTTGAAGGCTGCAATCTCCTGGTTAAGGTGAACAGATGATACAATCTTAGGCAAATAACCAGGGCGAGTTCAAAGAACAGCCCGGTCATGGTGAAAAATCAGAAAGGGTGGACGACAGGACAAATCGCCTCTGTCCAACACCCTCCTAGCAGAGGCAATAGCCAACAGAAATACGACCTTAAGCGTAAGGCATTTAAGGTTCACAGACTCAAGAAGTTCAAATGGAGAGACTCTTGCAGGGCATATAATACTACAGACAGATCCCATGGAACCACAGGAGGGACAAAAGGAGGCTGAATCCAGAGGACACCCTGAGTGAAAGTGTGAAGATCAGGAAGAGACACAATTTTTCTCTGAAACCACACCAACAAGGCAGATATATGAACCTTGAAGGAGGCCAGACGAAGGCCCAAGGCTAGGCCTTGCTGTAGAAAAGCCAACAGTCTGGAAGTTTTGAAAGTATATGCATCATAAGTCTTAGCAGCAAACCAGGTGAAGTAAGAATTCCAGACCTTGTAATAAATCCAAGCCGAAGCTGGTTTTCGGGCTTTCAACATTGTGTGAATGACCGCCTCAGAGAATTCTTTTGCTCTCAGGAGTGATGCTTCAAGAGCCACTCCGTTAAAGCCAGTCTGGCCAGGTCTGGGTAGACACAAGGGCTCTGAACGAGGAGGTCTGGGCGCTGAGGAAGTAGAAGAGGATGCTGAGGAAGTAGAAGAGGATGCATTGGTTCTCAGACCCTGCAGGTCTGAGAACCAATGCCGTCTGGGCCACGCTGGAGCGATTAGAAGTAGTATTCCTCTTTCTTGCTTGAACTTCCGTATTACCCTGGGCAGGAGTGACACTGGAGGGAACCCGTATGGCAGCCGAAAGTTCCATGGAATTGTCAGTGTGTCCATGAATGCTGCTTGAGGATCCCTTGTCCTTGCTCCGAAGACCGGAACCTTGTGATTGTGTCGCAACGCCATCAGGTTTACATCTGGTAGGCCCCACTTGTCCACTAGGAGTTGAAAGACTTCGTGATGAAGATTCCACTCTTCGGCGTGCACGTCCTGATGACTGAGGAAGTCCGCTTACCAGTTGAGGACTCCCAGAATGAACACTGCCGTTATGGCTGGCAGATGGCATTCCGCCCATTGGAGGATTTTTGACACTTGCATCATTGCCATGCGGCTTCGAGTGCCACCTTGATGATTTATGTATGCCACGGTGGTGGCGTTGACTGACTGTACTTGAACAGACCTGTTCTGTACCAGAGGCAGGGCCAGTTTCAATGCATTGAACACTGCCCGCAATTCCAGAATGTTTATCGGGAGGAGAGATTCCTCCATGGTCCACCGACCCTGGAGAGAATGTTGCTCCAACACCGCGCCCCAACCTCACAGACTGGTGTCCGTTGTCAGGAGGACCCAGTTGGAGATCCAGAAGGGACAGCCCCTGCTCAACTGTTGGTCCTGTAGCCACCAGCTCAGTGACAGACGAACCTCCGGAGTCAAGGAGATCATTTGAGACCTGATCGATGAGGTAGGCCGTCCCACTTGGAAAGGATTAACCTCTGCAGAGGTCGGGAATGAAATTGAGCATACTCTACCATGTCGAAAGCCGACACCATGTGGCCTAGTACTTGCATCGCCGAGTGTATCGACACTCTCTGATGAGAGAGGAAGCATCTGACCTTTTCCTGAAGTTTCAGGACCTTCTAAGGAGACAGAAACAGTCTTTTGCTGTGTGTGTGCAGCAGCTCCCTCAGGTGCACCATGCTCCGAGCAGGGACCAGCGAGGACTTCTTCCAATTGATGAGCCACCCGTGGGCTTGTAGGAATTGGGCTGACATCTCCAGTTGACTGAGAAGGACATCTTGGGAGTTCGTCAGAATCAGCATGTCGTCCAGATACGGCAGGATCCTGATTTCCTGACCACGGAGGAAAGCCGTCATCACGGCCATGACCTTGGTGAAAATCAGAGGTACCGTGGCCAGTCCAAATGGCAGAGGCTGGAACTGAAAATGAAGGTTGCCAATAGCAAACCGCAGATACTGCTGATGCGAAATGGCAATAGGTAAACATCCTGTATGTCCAGGGATACCGTATAGTCCTCGGGTTCCATGGCCAGCACAATAGAGCGCATAGTTTCCATACGGATTTTGGACACTTTCACAAACTTGTTCAATGATTTGAGGTTGAGGATAGGCCGGAAAGACCCATTCGGTTTTGTGACTAGAAACAGGGTCGAATAGTATCCTCTGCCTCTCTGTGACAGAGGTACCGGCACAACCACTCCTGTTTCCAGGAGGGATTATACAACTAAGTGTAGAGCTTGCGCTTTCAACGAATCTGAAGGGATAACTGTTGAACAAAACTGGCGAGGGGGACCCCTCTTGAAAGAGACTGCGTACCCGTGAGAGACAACTTCCCATACCCAGGCATCTGAAGTGGTCTTTAACCAGGCCTGATGAACTGCAGAAGTCGGCTCCCACCCTAGGGTCCTCCATGGGGAGGCACACCCCATCATGCAGCAGGCTTGTCCTGTTTGGAAGCAGGCTGTCGGGAGGCCCGGGATTGTTTAGATTTGGTCATAGTGGTTTTGGAAGTACGATCCTGTCTCAGGTACGCCTAACCCTTTGCTTTACTCGAAAGGAACGAAAAGTGGTACCCTTAGCCTTCTGAGTAGAAGGATTAGTACGCAGTCTTGGCCGTCGCCAAGAATCTTATCCAGATCTTCCCCAAATAGGATGTCTCCCTTGAAAGGGAGTACCTCCAAGGCCTTTTTAGAGTCCAGGTCCACTTTCTAGGACCGTAACCACAGAATCCGGCGAGCCAGGATAGAAGTAGTAGAAGCCTTGTCCACTATGAACCCTGCATCAGAGGCCGCCTCCTGAATATAGTAAGAGGCTGTGGTAATATACGACAGATATTGTCTGGCAGCTCCTCCTCAGTTGCCTGAACCCATGCTCCAATTCCTTTTGCCGCCCAAGAGGCAGCCATAGTGGGTCTATGTACAGCAACGGTAAGAGTGTAAATAGATTTCAGGCATCCCTCCACACGCTTATCTGTTGGTTCCTTTAGTGAGGGTGACAGTGGTGACAGGCAGAGTAGATGACACCACAAGACAGGCGACATGAGAGTCCACCGTCGGTGGAGTTTCCCACTTGTTACTCAACTCCGCAGGGATAGGATAATGAGCTAGCATCTTCTTAGACAGGGAAAACTTCTTTCCTGGAGATAACCAGAATTCCTGACGTATGTCAATTAAGAGGTCAGAATGTGGTAAAACTTCTTTAGCAACCTTCTGACGTTTAAACTTGTCAGGTTTCTTAGATGTAACAGGAGGCTCAATGTCATCATCAATTTGGAGAATCAGCTTGATAGCCTCCACAAGGTCAGAAACATCAACCTGGTTGTAGATTCCTCATCAGAAGCAACTGTATCAGTGTCTGACGGATCAGTATATTCCCCATGCTCATCGGAAGAATTATCCAAAATATTAGTGGATTGTGAGGAAGAAATGGCCCGCTTAGATGACCCCGTGGCTCCAGAGGGACGTGGGGTGGACTTTTGTCTAACCAAAGTCTGATTTAATTGCTGTAACTGGGTAGACAAAGTATCCGCCCATGGCGGATTAACTACAGGGACAATATGTGGCTGCAATGGCACAGGAGGCCCCACAGGGGGCGTGAGACGCGTTACAAGCGTAGTCAGCATATTTAAAATAGCTGGCCAAGGTGGGTCTAGATTGAGCACGGGCTCCACAGACGGACTGGGAGATGTATGACCGCCTGCGTCTGAACCAGCCAATAACACTTCCTGCACTGGTGAATCTGTGACGACAGCACTGCATGATGCAGGAGCGTCTGCAGATGTCCCACCCTGTGTAGCAGACATCATGTGGGATGTAGCCAAAGGATGTAAAAGTACAATATAGCCAGACAAACACAACCCACCCCCCCAACAAATAATCCCCTGTGTTTTGTGACAGTAAATACAGAGCACAAACAGAGGATATAAATGGTGTGGGGTGACTGAAGAACACAGTGAGAAATACAAACAGTATACCATGTGTAGCACTATATATTATATAAGACCCTGACGCACCTAGTTCCCCAGGGTACAGAATATAGTGATAGCAAACGTGGGACACTCAAGAACGGTATTCACACAGCAGCTATAGGCACCCTCAGTCACAGATACAATGTAGGAATTATCACATACAACAATAAAACTGCACTGGACTAGTAATTACATATAGGCATGTATGTATACAGATATAACAATGCACAGTAAACACTGGATGAATATCACAGAATACTTGTACTAAATATTCAGATAGCAGTACACTTGTTCTTAACTAACACTGTCTAAAATGGCATGTAGAATACTTTTTTGTCTGTAAATGCACAGCACTGATGATACAGGCAGATTTACAGAGGAGACAGTGCTCAGCAGTCCCGGAGATCAACCCAGCTATGCAGTGGCGCCAAAATCTCTTCAGGGAGTGAGGGAGAGAGAGAGATGCAGCTCTAGGGTGGGAACACCAGCAGTAGATTGCGCCTGGAGCTGGGGGAGGGGCTACAGGTCAGCGCCTTATCCCCTCTGCTGGACTTCATCACCGGGTACTGTGGAGCCTTTTGCAAGCAGATTTCAATAAATCCGACCTGTACTCCATGCCCTGGTGGATATAGTGGGGTCCCTGTGTGACACCGTGTCCACACCAGCAGCGCGGTCCGTCTCCTGGGACCGCGACCGGATCGCGATTTACCTTACCTCCCCCCTTCTAGTGCAGCCATGCGATCCTGGAGAATGACAGCAGTGGTGTGCCTGAAAAACTGGTGTGTCTCCGCTGCAAGTACCCGGGAACCAGGCCGCGGGAGTATGCAGCGCCGCTGAGGGAGGTGATGGAGCCACAGCACAGCATGTCATAAAGACATAGAAAGTGCTGCGGCCCTTGAAGTCTTCTAAAAAGCTCTTTTCAGGGCTGCCTAGCGCAGCCCACCTGTTAGTGACCTGCAACGTACAAACTGAGCTCCAGTGCCTGGAGGCGGGGATATAGAGGAGGCAGTGCAGTGCATCCTGGGAACAGTCAAAGCTTTAGCCTGTTGGTGCCTCGGATCAAGATCCAGCTCTACACCCCGATGTTATTGCCTGTGGAATACCAGTGTACCCCGCTGCAGAAATACGTTTAGCAACAATGCATCTAAAAATATAGCATTCGTGTAACAGAAATAAGAATAAGAATAAGCAAATAAAAGAATAGGAAAAAGAGTGCAGTGGAACAGAATCTAAAGAGACAGTCCAGAGTGAGACTGGGGTGGTGTCTGAGCCTCAATGTGCATGGAGTAGTGGTAATTGTCTAGAAAAAGATGTAGTCTATTTGATGTGTCCTAATTATAGCATATGAATTGGGGCACTGGAAAGCTCTTATGTAGGGGGACTGCTGTGCCGCCCCTATGCACGTCGCTCTTGTGCCTAGTGGGAATCCAGCAAACTGTATATGCCAGCAGCAGTCCTTTAGTGGTGGCGGCCAGCAGGACTCCAAGGACCTAGAATGCAGGCCAATCCAGAGGAACTCCAATGTATCAGGGTTCCAGATGTGATCTCCACATGGCCGGTACTGAAAGCAGCAGCCGGAGGAGCAATCGGGAGCTGGGACGTACAATGAGAGGGACATAGGCAGATTTTCCAAGATGATTGGCACTTCATGGTGAGCGGTCAGGTGATCACTACAGGGTACCAGAACGTACTGCCGTAGCCTCCAAACAGCACAGGAGTGAGCATTGGAGATCCCAAACATGGCAGCGAGGGATGGGCTTAGGGTGAGTCATATAGTGCGGAGAAACCAGGCGATGGGACAGAGCATGTCCACCATCTTGAGCTGTCATGCCACTCTACCTTACTTAGATTGTTTCAGATACATCATACTAATTAATTGGTAGAGGTAGAGACAGGAATGGTTCAAAATATATAACAAATGCTGTCTTTAAGCATTAAACATAAATTACACACAATTCAGATTACATGGTCCCTCTAAAACCAGCCTGCACTCCTACCATTTATTTGTATATAAGTCATGCAATGTTTCCATTGGAGAGGATGGGTTTTTTTATAATGGTTTTTTATACAGAAGAACGCTCTTTGTCGGGGATGGGGAACCTTCGCCATCCAGGTTTTAATGAACTACACATAGCAAATTTGTAGCAAGGCATGCTGGTATGTGTAGTTCAACAACAGCTGGAGGCCAAAGGTTCCCCACCCTTGCTCTATATCATGTATACATGTGTTCATGTATATGACCTGCTTTCTATTACATGTACTGTATGCTTCAGTTTCATACTTTCCATACATTCATACTTTTTTTTCACAATATTTTCTCAGTACCCTGAATATGGATTTCTGGGAGTTTCTGAAAAGATCCAACTCTTCCGTCACAATCTTAGTTCAGAAAATGTCCTGGAGCGACTTCTACTCAGTAGTTCCATCACTGAAGGAGATTTGGTTGAAGTTGTGCTGCCAGGTGAGTATCTCAATATTGTCGTCTCGTAAATGTTGGAATTATATCCTGTCACTAGCCTTTAAAAAAAATGCAAATATATTTAGAGAATGGCAATCTTGTGTTTGGAATTTGTATATGATTTGTGCTACAACTATGGAGAGCCTTCATTTTTCAGATTTCTGATGGTTCCTTATGGTCCAATAGTCCTTAATGTGTACCATTATTAAGTCATGGGGGCAGATGTACTAAGCTTTGGAGAATGATCAAGTGGAGAGGGATAAACTACCAACCATCAGCTCCTGTCATATTTCAAACTCTGGGGTCTATTTACTAAGCCTTGCATGGAGATAAAGTGGACGGAGATAAAGTACCAGCCAATCAGCTCCTGTCATTTTTCAAACCCAGTCTGTGACATGGCAGTTAGGAGCTGATTGGCTGGTACTTTACCTTTGTCCACTTTATCTCCATCCAAGGCTTAGTAAATAGACCCCACAGTCTGTATGAGGGGTGTGCAATAATTTTTGTGATGTGCAGTTTGGTTGTCTGGTTGTTAGTTAACTGCAATTTCTTACTAAAGTTTTTGTTAATGTCAAGGCACAGAACCATTTATAAGCAGCACTGCACACCAAAGAGGCTACTGGAGAGCCACAATCTTCTATGTATACAAGAGTGGAATGTTTGACAGATTACGAGCTGCTTTTGGTGAGGAAGCACTGTCACAAACCACTGTGTTTAAGGGGTTTACAGAATTTTGGTGCTGGAGACGGTCCCTGGAAGACGGGGAGCGTTGTGGTCGATCTGTGTCCACCATCACATAGAAACATTATAGGAAAAAGAAATGGGAGCGCTGAATGAGTCTAATATGGAGTACCTTAACGCGTTTCTCGGCCTGCAGCACTGGCCGTTTCATCAGAAGGGAATGAATTTCATTCCCTTCTGATGAAACGGCCAGTGCTGCAGGCCGAGAAACGCGTTAAGGTACTCCATTGAAGGATTCCACCTGACTGCCACATTCTCCTGACACTTTTTGAGCTGTGTATACGGAGTGGAGCATAGCCGCAACCAAACGGACATCTCACCAGCGGCGTGACAATCTGCCTTCTCACTACACTGTGCCGTTGCACACCTAGATCGGTGCAGCGCTCACAGCGGAGAAGTATAGCCGCAACCAAACGGATATTTGACCATCTGTACTTCCACTGCATCGAGCCGCTGCATACCCTGCTTAGTACAGCGCTCTCAACGGAGAGGCTCCTCCATCAGATGACACACTACAAGAATAATTGATTTCTTTATACCATCACCATCTATTTGTTATACATCAATACAGCGCCAGTGTCCGCATTTCCAACACTGGGACACTGCCCGCTTGGCTCAATTGAGCCGTCTCTGACACTAATGAGGCTTGTATGTGCATAAGGAGAGGAGAGACCGTACATTTCAACAGTGATTCCTAACAGAGGTACCTCTTAACAGTCTCCCACTTACATGTATTTCAGTTTGTGGACGCACAGCTGAAAATTATGAAGCATCATTGCAATTTTTAATCAAGGTCCAAAAGACTTTCTTTACATATATTGGTTCAGGAGATATATTGCAGTCATATTTATTAATATACACTTATGTGATTTTTCATTATTATTATATTGTTTCAATGTTTTATTAGGCTATTTCATGAATTTTATTTTTATCAATGTGTTTAATAAAACACTATTTTACTAATAAATGTATATATTAGACTCATTCAGCGCTCCCATTTCTTTTTTCTATAACATTTTGATCCATTGTTGGGGCTGCCCGTCCACAACTGGTGAGCAGCCGTCTGAATCTAATTGGAGGTGTGTGTGTACCGTGGAGCGCCAATTCTTTGTATACATAGAAACATTGAATTTGACGGCAGATAAGACCCACTTGGCCTATCTAGTATGCCCCTTTTTTAATTATGTTTTTAACTCAAACCTTATTTGATCCATATTTCTCTGGAAGAATATCCTTATGTTTACCCCATGCATATTTCAATTTCTGTACTTTCTTAGCCTCTGCCACCTCTGCTAGGAGGCTATTCCGCTTGTCCACTACCCTATCTGTGAAGTAATTTTTTCTCAAATTTCCCCTGAACCTACCTCCTTCCAGTTTCAGTGCATGTCCTTGTGTTCTAATACTTCTTTTCATTTGAAGAATGTTTTCCTCCTGGACTGTTTCCCTCCTGGACCCTTGATATATACAAAAGTTTATATTATGTCCCTCCTTTCCCTTCTCTGCTAAAAACTATACATATTGAGATTGTTTAGTCTTTCCAGGTATGCTTTGTGCTGTAGCTCATGCATGCATCATTTTAGTTGCCCTTCTTTGTACAGTCTCTAATGAACACAGTATTCTAGATGAGGCCGTACCAATTACCTATACAGTGGCATTATTACTTCTTTCTGCTGCTGATTCCTCTCCCTATGCAACCAAGCATCTGACTAGCTTCCCTCATTGCTTTGTTACATTGCTTACCTGCCTTTAAGTCACCTGAAATAGTGACTCCTAGATCCCTTTCCTTCTCAGTAGTTTCCAGTATAGTGCCATTAATACTACTATATTTAGACTTTACATTTTTTAGACCCAAGTGCATGATTTTGCATTTTTTTGCATTAAACTGTAATTGCCATACTCTTGACCATTCCTCTAGTCTTCGTAGCTCATCAATCATTTGTTTCTCTTACGTCCTAGAGGATGCTGGGGTCCACATTAGTACCATGGGGTATAGACGGGTCCACTAGGAGCCACTGGCACTTTAAGAGTTTGAGAGTGTGGGCTGGCTCCTCCCACTATGCCCCTCCTACCAGACTCAGTTTAGAAAATGTGCCCGGAGGAGCGGGTCACAGCTAGGGGAGCTCCTAGAGCTTCTTTAGTTTTATTGTTTTCTAAGAGTTAGTTTAGGCACAGGGAGTCTGCTGGCAACAGCCTCCCTGCTACGTGGGACTATGGGGGGGAGTAGTGTGCGCCCTGAGGGGTCTGAGCCACTATCTACACTGACAGGACACTGAGCTCCTGAGGGTGCTGATCGTTAGCCACTCCAGGCGACCGCTCACTCCCGCAGCATGCTGCCACCCCCTTAATAAAGTTTTACTTTCACGGTGTGTGTGTACTGTTTTTATTTGGGTATTTTTTTTGCAGAACTACAGGTACCAGCGGGCCCGTTTCCCCCCACATGCTGGTACTTGTGGTTCTCCAAGTACCAGCTTGTGGGGGAGGCTTGCTGGGACTTGTAGTTCTGCTACAAAAAACAATATTCTTTTATTTGACACAAGGCCATCAGCCCCCCATCCGCAGCCCTTGGATGGGGGGGACAGCCTCGGGCTTCACCCCTGGCCCTTGGGTGGCTGGAGGGGGGGACCCATTGATTTAAGGGGTCCCCACTCCTCCAGGGTATCCCGGCCAGGGGTGACTAGTTGGGGATTTAATGCCACGGCCGCAGGGACCGGTATAAAAGTGTCCCCCGGCTGTGGCATTATCTCTCTGACTAGTGGAGCCCGGTGCTGGTGTTAAAAAAACGGGGGACCCCTACGCTTTTTGTCCCCCGTATTTTTTGCACCAGGACCGGACGCAGAGCCCGGTGCTGGTTGTAAAAATACGGGGGATCCCCTGTCAATTTTTTCCCCGTATTTTTACAACCGGGACCAGCTCAAAGAGCCCGAGGCTGGTTATGCTTAGGAGGGGGGACCCCACGCATTTTTTTCTTGATTTTTAACCCATTCCCACCCCTTCCCACTGAAAAACATGCTCTGATCTCTTAATATTATTTTAGTCAGTAAAAAAAAAAAAATGTTCTTTTAAAAAATATATAAATAATACTTGTGGCTCCTAATAGACAAACCAAGTAGATAATCCCTTCTAATTTAAATAGATATGCTATTAGCAACAAAAAAAACACACAAAAAAACATGTTTTTAATTTTTTTTATAAGATTCCGCCACCAAAATGAGGCGGACTGAAATTGACGAAATGACTGTCGAAAAGCACTGTTGTCGAATCGACATTCTTCAATTGAATATACTTTTGTTGAAAAGCCGCATTTTTACCATTGCAGACATGTCGAATTTGACAACTGTCGAATTTCAAAAAGTCGAATCTGAAACGGCCGTTTTTTTGTCGAAAAGTACTGTATTGCATTGTCGAATTTTTTTTGTGTCGAAAATGCCCCGTTTTTCGACATTTGCGGCAGTTCGACCGCTATTGCATATACCCCTTTATTTGAAAAATCCTGGGAAAACCCGGAGAAAAAATTCCAGATCCTAAAAAGGGTTCTGGTTGCTTTTCCCTTCCCTGAGGAGGATAGGAAAAAATGGGAAAACTCACCCATTGTTGACGCATCTGTCTCCAGACTGTCTAAAAAGGTGAAACAATTTAAACGGGAGAAAATACTCGTATAAGCGTTTAAAAATAGAAAAATGGATTATACATTCCTTTTATATCCACAATGATGTTCTTTCTTCCTCTGACTTCAATATCGTGGTAGCAATTGTTTCCACTCCGGTCCCAATGTATAAAAAACAGAAAAAACACAAAATGTGTACAATTGTTTAAAGTCTATCCCGATGTATATAGCCCACTGGACCCGTGAGAAGAGAAATTTCAAGAATCTGGAATTCGTACCACGACTCACAATAGAGTGTTCTACACTGTGCACGTAGCAGGTTCTTTATCCTAGACCTCGTGTACCCTTCACCACAGGATCCCAGACACACAATGGTATCTCCCAAGATATGTTTTGGATGATGATCTCACATGGGACATTTACCCAACGTGTTTATGAAAGAATGCGTACCCAACTCACTTGAGAGGGGGCGGAGACAAGTCTCAAAAGGTTTCTTTAGTCGGGCCCAATGGTGGCTCCACCAGTACTTCCTGCTTTTCAATCGCTCCTTCTATTCCTCCCAAAGTGCTTAGTTTTCATGAGTATGTGGGAAAAGAATTTGACATACAATGTGTAGCGTTGTTTTATGGCCGTATATCAATCAGCCCTCAGAAAATCCCACACAGAAATGAAGGAAGTATGTAGGGCGTACCCGAACTCACAGTGCTGATCCCCACCACGTGTGTGAAACGGTTTATTTACAACTGAACCCAGTGTTACATCCACTAAATATATATAAGAGGTGTGCGTACCCAACTCACTTCTAAACAAGGTATTTGCAATCCTAATAAAGGTTTCTTTTGTCTTGTTAAAGGTGATGCGTACCCTTACTCACACATGTAAATGGAGATATCCCTCTTATCTGGGTTTCTTTTCCTCTATGGATTCCACTGTTATAATCCCCAAGTGCACAAGCTCCAACCTTAAACCGTATGTAATATTCTTTTCCAAGGAAGCCAATCCACAATGGTTAAAAAAAAGTCTCTTTATAGTTGTTATTTTTTTAAAAAGGGATTTGTACACATCCCATAAAGGTACACTTAATACAAACATCCAAATAGTGAACAAAACAATATTCCAAAAAGTGAAATATAACGAAGTAAAAACGGTTCCCCAAGAAGGAGAGATTAACCACCATCCAACACAAAAGGGGAAGTCCGGACCCCCAAATGTATAGACGGTGATAACAGTACCTTCTGGTCCCCGAGCTGAATAAAAAGATGTTCCAAAGTCACAGTACCAGGATCTGTCAACGCGTTTCGGCCCTTTATGGAGCCTTTGTCAAGACATGCTGGTACTGTGCACACAAGTAGTATTTAACTGGTGGGTGACCAATCGGGTCAGACCAGGAAGTGACCTTCTAATTATCCTTCCCACCTTCAATTTTAATAATAAACCCACTAATGGCTCATCATGTCGTTATATCTTAACCAATAATCATGTCCCACATGTAAACCCCTTGAAAAACATTATACATGCGATTAAAAGTTATTCCAAAGAGATCCCTGTTGACCCGGAACTAGAAACATACATATACTTCCGGCATCGAAAATGTAATGCATCACATCAATTTAACATATTTGTCTCCATATAAAATCATCTCCATATATAAACCACGGCTTAAGTGTCTGGACTTATTTTTAAGAGGGCTTAGGACGGTGTGGAACGGCTGGTGTGTTCCACCGCCGTCCGAATGCGTGTCACAATGTACTTCCTGTCTCACTCGCGTCACTTCCGGCGTTACCAGAAGTGCGCGTCCGTTTTCGCCAGAACCCGAAATCCCCACTGCGGAAATGATGTGAAGAACCAGGACATCCTGTCCTAGTGTTCTATTCACAAATGAGTAAAGAAAGTGTCATTATTGTGAAACTCCGCCCAGCTCCACAATATTGACATCAGAAAAGGTCCAATCACTTAAGTCCGTGAACCACATCTAATACAACTACAATTTTAAAAAATTCTTTCTCACAGAGCAACTTAAAAATGGATCTCACATTCATAAAATGATATGATAACATATTTTCCACACCGTCCTAAGCCCTCTTAAAAATAAGTCCAGACACTTAAGCCGTGGTTTATATATGGAGATGATTTTATATGGAGACAAATATGTTAAATTGATGTGATGCATTACATTTTCGATGCTGGAAGTATATGTATGTTTCTACTTCCGGGTCAACAGGGATCTCTTTGGAATAACTTTTAATCGCATGTATAATGTTTTTCAAGGGGTTTACATGTGGGACATGATTATTGGTTAAGATATAACGACATGATGAGCCATTAGTGGGTTTATTATTAAAATTGAAGGTGGGAAGGATAATTAGAAGGTCACTTCCTGGTCTGACCCGATTGGTCACTCACCAGTTAAATACTACTTGTGTGCACAGTACCAGCATGTCTTGACAAAGGCTCCATAAAGGGCCGAAACGCGTTGACAGATCCTGGTACTGTGACTTTGGAACATCTTTTTATTCAGCTCGGGGACCAGAAGGTACTGTTATCACCGTCTATACATTTGGGGGTCCGGACTTCCCCTTTTGTGTTGGATGGTGGTTAATCTCTCCTTCTTGGGGAACCGTTTTTACTTCGTTATATTTCACTTTTTGGAATATTGTTTTGTTCACTATTTGGATGTTTGTATTAAGTGTACCTTTATGGGATGTGTACAAATCCCTTTTTAAAAAAATAACAACTATAAAGAGACTTTTTTTTAACCATTGTGGATTGGCTTCCTTGGAAAAGAATATTACATACGGTTTAAGGTTGGAGCTTGTGCACTTGGGGATTATAACAGTGGAATCCATAGAGGAAAAGAAACCCAGATAAGAGGGATATCTCCATTTACATGTGTGAGTAAGGGTACGCATCACCTTTAACAAGACAAAAGAAACCTTTATTAGGATTGCAAATACCTTGTTTAGAAGTGAGTTGGGTACGCACACCTCTTATATATATTTAGTGGATGTAACACTGGGTTCAGTTGTAAATAAACCGTTTCACACACGTGGTGGGGATCAGCACTGTGAGTTGGGGTACGCCCTACATACTTCCTTCATTTCTGTGTGGGATTTTCTGAGGGCTGATTGATATACGGCCATAAAACAATGCTACACATTGTATGTCAAATTCTTTTCCCACATACTCATGAAAACTAAGCACTTTGGGAGGAATAGAAGGAGCGATTGAAAAGCAGGAAGTACTGGTGGAGCCACCATTGGGCCCGAGTAAAGAAACCTTTTGAGGCTTGTCTCCGCCCCCCTCTCAAGTGAGTTGGGTACGCATTCTTTCATAAACACGTTGGGTAAATGTCCCATGTGAGATCATCATCCAAAACATATCTTGGGAGATACCATTGTGTGTCTGGGATCCTGTGGTGAAGGGTACACGAGGTCTAGGATAAAGAACCTGCTACGTGCACAGTGTAGAACAACACTCTATTGTGAGTCGTGGTACGAATTCCAGATTCTTGAAATTTCTCTTCTCACGGGTCCAGTGGGCTATATACATTGGGATAGACTTTAAACAATTGTACACATTTTGTGTTTTTTCTGTTTTTTATACATTGGGACCGGAGTGGAAACAATTGCTACCACGATATTGAAGTCAGAGGAATAAAGAACATCATTGTGGATATAAATGGAATGCATAATCCATTTTTCTATTTTTAAACGCTTATACGAGTATTTTCTCCCGTTTAAATTGTTTTATTTTGTTCTGTCTGGGTGTGGTGACACCCTTTAGGGGGATTATATACGTTAAAGCTGTTCTTATCTTGCGCACATCTCTAAGATAACTTCCTTCTGTTTTTTTGTCTAAAAAGGTGGTTTTACCTGTCCCTTGATCTACCGCGTTAAAAGAACCAGCTGACCGTAAGATTGACACTACGCTCAAATCTATTTACACTGCTTCAGGAGTGGCGTTAATGCCCACTATTGCCTGTGCATGGATTTCTAAAGCCATTGTAAAGTGGTCAGGCACATTACTAGAGGATTTGGATACAATGGATAGAAGTGACATTGAATTGTTTTTACGTAACATACAGGATTCTGCGAGGTTCATGTTTGAAACCATGAAGGACCTGGGTAGGCTGATGCACGGATATCTTCCATGTCGGTCTCAGCCAGCAGGGGACTCTGGCTACGCCAATGGTCTGCAGATGCGGAATCCAGGAGAAGTGTGGAGAACCTACCTTACACAGGTCAGGCTCTATCTGGGGAAGCGTTGGATGCGTGGATTTCCACGGCAACCACGGGTAAGTCACCTTTCCTTCCCTCTGCTACACCTTCTATGAAGAAACCATTTTCTTCAGCTGTGTCACAGTCCTTTCGGACCGCTAAGGCAAAAAAGTCCAAGCCTCCTACCACTTTCTTTAGAGGAGGTCGTGCAAAATCCAAAAAGCCTGCAACCGCAGGCTCCCAGGACCAAAGACCTGTTTCTGGTTCCTCAAAATCCTCAGCATGATGATGGACCACAAAGCCTGGAGGACGGGCTGGTGGGTGCAAGACTCAAACGTTTCAGACACGTCTGGGTGTCGTCCGGCCTGGATCCCTGGGTACAGGATATTGTGTCCCAGGGGTACAGACTGGAGTTTCAAGAACTACCGCCTCACCGATTCTTCAAATCGGGCTTGCCAGCTTTGCTGACATACAGGGCTATCCTACAGGAAGCCATCCTAAAACTGGAAAAGTCACAGGTCATTGTCCCAGTTCCACCTCATATGCAAAACAAGGGTTATTATTCAAACCTTTTTGTGGTACCGAAACCGGATGTTTCGGTCAGACCAATTTTGAACTTGAAATCGGTGAACCCGTACCTGAAGGTGTTCAAATTCAAAATGGAGTCTCTCAGAGCAGTGATTTCAGGTCTGGAGGAGGGAGAGATTCTGGTATCGCTGGATATCAAGGATGCATACCTCCACATTCCGATTTGGATGCCGCACCAGGCTTATCTCAGATTTGCACTGTTAGACAGTCTCTATGAATTTCAGGCACTGCCATTCGGCCTCTCCACAGCACCGAGGGTGTGTACCAAGGTGATGGCAGAGATGATGGTTCTGCTTCGCAAACAGGGGGTGAACATAATCCCATATCTGGACGATCTGCTGATAAAGGCATCGTCCAGGGAGACGTTGTTGCAGTCCATTGCTCTCACGACTCATCTGCTGAGGGAACACGGTTGGATCCTGAACCTTCCAAAATCACATTTGGAGCCGACAAAGAGGTTGTCTTTTCTGAGAATGATCCTCGACACGGAAGTGCAGAGGGTGGTCACTGAGGGGAAACCTTCCAAGGAAGGTGGTCAAGCCTGGAATCCAGCCTTCCAATAAACATTCTGGAACTAAGAGCCGTCTACAACGGTCTTCTCCAAGCGGCCCATCTTCTGCGAGATTGAGCCATTCAAGTGCAGTCAGACAATGTAACGACGGTGGCCTACATAAACCGATAGGGCGGAACAAAGAGCAGAGCTGCAATGTCAGAGGTAACAAAAATCATCCTCTGGGCAGAAAAATACGCGTTGGCGCTGTCAGCAATCTTCATTCCGGGTGTAGACAACTGGGAAGCAGACTTCCTCAGCAGACACGATCTCCATCCAGGAGAGTGGGGACTCCATCCGGAGGTGTTCACGGAGGTAACAGATCTTTGTGGTGTACCTCAACTAGACATGATGGCCTCTCGTCTCAACAAGAAGCTTCAGAGGTATTGTTCCAGGTCAAGGGACCCACAAGCCGTGGCGGTGGATGCCCTAGTGACTCCGAGGGTTTTCCAGTTGGTGTACGTGTTTCCTCCACTTCTACTCATTCCAAGAGTTCTAAAACTCATAAGGAGAACAAGAGTTAAGGCAATCCTCATTGCTCCAGACTGGCCAAGAAGGGCTTGGTAAGCAGATCTTCTGGATCTACTGTTAGAAGAGCCGAGGCCTCTTCCTCTTCGGGAGGACCTGCTGCAGCAGCGGCCGTTTGCTTGTCAAGACTTACCACGGCTACGTTTGACTGCATGGAGGTTGAACGCCAGATATTAGCTCGGAAGGACATTCCGAACAAGGTTATTCCTACCTTGATACAGGCTAGTAAAGGAGTCATGTCTAAACATTACCATTGTATTATGAAAAAATATGTGTCTTGGTGTGAGTCCGAGAAGTTTCCTACGGTGGAGTTTCAACTGGGACTGTTTCTCCTCTTCCTGCAAGCAGGTGTGGATATGGGCCTGAGGTTGGGAACCGTAAAGGTCCAGATTTTGGCCCTATCCATTTTCTTCCAGAAACAATTGGCTTCCCTCCCTGAGGTTCAGACTTTCTTGAAAGGGGTTCTGCACATCCAGCCTCCTTTTGTGCCGCCTACGGCGCCCTGGGATCTTAACGTGGTGTTACAGTTCCTCCAATCAGATTGGTTCGAACCTCTACCGGAGGTTGAGGTCAAGTTTCTTACGTGGAAGGCGGTCACTTTGTTGGCCTTAACTTCTGCTAGACGTGTGTCGGAGTTGGGGGCTTTGTCTTGTAAGAGCCCCTACTTGATCTTCCATGAAGATAGAGCTGAGCTCCGGACACATCAGCAGTTCCTTCCGAAGGTTGTGTCGGCATTTCATATCAACCAACCTATTGTGGTGCCAGTTGCTACTGACTCCTCAATTTCAGCAAAGTCCTTGGATGTTGTCGGGGCTCTAAAAATCTATGTGAAGAGGACTGCTCGTCACAGAAAATCGGACTCTCTGTCCTGTATGATCCCAAGAAACTTGGGTCTCCTGCTTCTAAGCAGATGATCTCTCACTGGATCAGGTTCACTATCCAGCATGTGTATTCTATGGCAAGTTTGCCGTGTCCTACGTCTGTTAAGGCACACTCTGCTCGTAAGGTGAGTTCTTCCTGGGCGGTTGCCCGGGGTGTCTCGGCTTTACAGCTTTGCCGAACGGCTACTTGGTCTTGGTTGAACACGTTTGCAAAGTTCTACAAGTTTGATACTTTGGCCTCTGAGGACCTGAAGTTTGGTCAATCAGTTCTGCAGGAGCCTCAGCGCTCTCCTTCCCATTCTGGGAGCCTTGGTACATCCCCATGGTACTAATGTGGAGCCCAGCATCCTCTGACGTAAGAAAAAATAGGATTTTAATTACCTACCAGTAAATCCTTTACTCGTAGTCCGTAGAGGATGCTGGGTGCCCGCCCAGCGCTTCGTGATCCTGCAGTGGTTCCTTAGTTCAGTACTGCTTAGTTCTTGGTTAAGTACTGTTTTGTTACTTGGTTAAGTAATATTGTTCAGCTGTTGCTGATTTTTCAAGCTGGTTAACTTGGTTTGCCTTGTATGTGTGAGCTGGTGTGAATCTCGCCACTATCTGTGTAATATCCTTCTATCGAAGTTGTCCGTCTCCTCGGGCACAGTTTCTAGACTGAGTCTGGTAGGAGGGGCATAGAGGGAGGAGCCAGCCCACACTCTGAAACTCTTTAAGTACCAGTGGCTCCTAGTGGACCCAGCTATACCCCATGGTACTAATGTGGACCCCAGCATCATCTACGGACTATGAGAAAAGGATTTACCGGTAGGTAATTAAAATCCTATTTTTACCCCTCCTGGTGTGTCTACCCTGTGGCATACCTTTGTGTTATCTGCAAAAAGGCAAACTTTCTGACATGATTGTTAGTTTTGAGAACCCGGCTGATATTTGTAGTCCGTGCAGGTAACTGGAGGACTATGTGTATATTTGGCTGGTCTGTGGGAATCAGTGAGATAAAGAGGTCAGGAACAATCCCTGACCGGGAATCGAACTCGAGCATCGGCAGAGAAAGCCTTTTCCTGACCACTGGAACACCAGGGGCTTGGTGTTGATAACAGGATGGTGAATATATTGGTGAGAATGAACTGGATCAATGATGGATAAGATTAGGCTGGTGATATGCTGCTGGACCGGACTGGCTACCGGCTGAGGTTAAACTGGACCGGACTGTTACCGGAACACTATAAACTGGGCTGAGAACCAGACTGGTTACCGGTGTGCCTTAACCGGTCTGACTACCGGTGAGACTGAGAGCCGGGCTGGTTGCCGGCATGCCCATACTGGGCTGGTTACCGGAACACTATGGACCAGCCTGTTTACTGGTGAGACAGCACAGTGTGAACCGGGCTTGGTACTGGTATAGCTGATAACGCACTGTGAACCAGGCTGGGTAGCGGTGTAACTGGTAGAGATGAGCGGGTTCGGTTTCTTTGAATCCGAACCCGCACGAACTTCACTTTTTTTTTCACGGGTCCGAGCGACTCGGATCTTCCCGCCTTGCTCGGTTAACCCGAGCGCGCCCGAACGTCATCATGACGCTGTCGGATTCTCGCGAGGCTCGGATTCTATATAAGGAGCCGCGCGTCGCCGCCATTTTCACACGTGCATTGAGATTGATAGGGAGAGGACGTGGCTGGCGTCCTCTCCATTTAGATTAGATTTAGAAGAGAGAGAGAGAGATTGCTGTGATACTGTAGATTAGAAGAGAGTGCAGACAGAGTTTAGTGACTGACGACCACAGTGACCAGTGACCACCAGAGACAGTGCAGTTGTTTGTTTTATTTAATATATCCGTTCTCTGCCTGAAAAAAACGATACACAGTCACACAGTGACTCAGTCTGTGTGCACTGCTCAGCCCAGTGTGCTGCACATCAATGTATTGTATATAAAGCTTATAATTGTGGGGGAGACTGGGGAGCACTGCAGGTTGTTATAGCAGGAGCCAGGAGTACATGATAAATAATATTATATTAAAATTAAACAGTGCACACTTTTGCTGCAGGAGTGCCACTGCCAGTGTGACTAGTGGTGACCAGTGCCTAACCACCAGTATATTAGTAGTATTGTATACTATCTCTTTATCAACCAGTCTATATTAGCAGCAGACACAGTACAGTGCGGTAGTTCACGGCTGTGGCTTCCTCTGTGTCGGCACTCGGCAGGCAGTCCGTCCATCCATAATTGTATTATAATATATACCACCTAACCGTGGTTTTTTTTTCATTCTTTATACCGTCGTCATACTAGTTGTTACGAGTATACTACTATCTCTTTATCAACCAGTGTACAGTGCGGTAGTTCACGGCTGTGGCTACCTCTGTGTCGGCACTCGGCAGGCAGTCCGTCCAACCATAATTGTATTATATACCACCTAACCGTGGTTTTTTTTTTCATTCTTTATACCGTCGTCATACTAGTTGTTACGAGTATACTACTATCTCTTTATCAACCAGTGTACAGTGCGGTAGTTCACGGCTGTGGCTACCTCTGTGTCGGCACTCGGCAGGCAGTCCGTCCATCCATAATTGTATTATAATATATACCACCTAACCGTGGTTTTTTTTTCATTCTTTATACCGTCGTCATACTAGTTGTTACGAGTATACTACTATCTCTTTATCAACCAGTGTACAGTGCGGTAGTTCACGGCTGTGGCTACCTCTGTGTCGGCACTCGGCAGGCAGTCCGTCCAACCATAATTGTATTATAATATATACCACCTAACCGTGGTTTTTTTTTCATTCTTTATACCGTCGTCATACTAGTTGTTACGAGTATACTACTATCTCTTTATCAACCAGTGTACAGTGCGGTAGTTCACGGCTGTGGCTACCTCTGTGTCGGCACTCGGCAGGCAGTCCGTCCAACCATAATTGTATTATATACCACCTAACCGTGGTTTTTTTTTCATTCTTTATACCGTCGTCATACTAGTTGTTACGAGTATACTACTATCTCTTTATCAACCAGTGTACAGTGCGGTAGTTCACGGCTGTGGCTACCTCTGTGTCGGCACTCGGCAGGCAGTCCGTCCAACCATAATTGTATTATAATATATACCACCTAACCGTGGTTTTTTTTTCATTCTTTATACCGTCGTCATACTAGTTGTTACGAGTATACTACTATCTCTTTATCAACCAGTGTACAGTGCGGTAGTTCACGGCTGTGGCTACCTCTGTGTCGGCACTCGGCAGGCAGTCCGTCCATCCATAATTGTATTATAATATATACCACCTAACCGTGGTTTTTTTTTCATTCTTTATACCGTCGTCATACTAGTTGTTACGAGTATACTACTATCTCTTTATCAACCAGTGTACAGTGCGGTAGTTCACGGCTGTGGCTACCTCTGTGTCGGCACTCGGCAGGCAGTCCGTCCAACCATAATTGTATTATAATATATACCACCTAACCGTGGTTTTTTTTTCATTCTTTATACCGTCGTCATACTAGTTGTTACGAGTATACTACTATCTCTTTATCAACCAGTGTACAGTGCGGTAGTTCACGGCTGTGGCTACCTCTGTGTCGGCACTCGGCAGGCAGTCCGTCCATCCATAATTGTATTATATACCACCTAACCGTGGTTTTTTTATACCACCTAACCGTGGCAGTCCGTCCATAATTGTATACTAGTATCCAATCCATCCATCTCCATTGTTTACCTGAGGTGCCTTTTAGTTCTGCCTATAAAATATGGAGAACAAAAAAGTTGAGGTTCCAAAATTAGGGAAAGATCAAGATCCACTTCCACCTCGTGCTGAAGCTGCTGCCACTAGTCATGGCCGAGACGATGAAATGCCAGCAACGTCGTCTGCCAAGGCCGATGCCCAATGTCATAGTACAGAGCATGTCAAATCCAAAACACCAAATATCAGAAAAAAAAGGACTCCAAAACCTAAAATAAAATTGTCGGAGGAGAAGCGTAAACTTGCCAATATGCCATTTACCACACGGAGTGGCAAGGAACGGCTGAGGCCCTGGCCTATGTTCATGGCTAGTGGTTCAGCTTCACATGAGGATGGAAGCACTCAGCCTCTCGCTAGAAAACTGAAAAGACTCAAGCTGGCAAAAGCACCGCAAAGAACTGTGCGTTCTTTGAAATCCCAAATCCACAAGGAGAGTCCAATTGTGTCGGTTGCGATGCCTGACCTTCCTAACACTGGACGTGAAGAGCATGCGCCTTCCACCATTTGCACGCCCCCTGCAAGTGCTGGAAGGAGCACCCGCAGTCCAGTTCCTGATAGTCAGATTGAAGATGTCAGTGTTGAAGTACACCAGGATGAGGAGGATATGGGTGTTGCTGGCGCTGGGGAGGAAATTGACCAGGAGGATTCTGATGGTGAGGTGGTTTGTTTAAGTCAGGCACCCGGGGAGACACCTGTTGTCCGTGGGAGGAATATGGCCGTTGACATGCCAGGTGAAAATACCAAAAAAATCAGCTCTTCGGTGTGGAGGTATTTCACCAGAAATGCGGACAACAGGTGTCAAGCCGTGTGTTCCCTTTGTCAAGCTGTAATAAGTAGGGGTAAGGACGTTAACCACCTCGGAACATCCTCCCTTATACGTCACCTGCAGCGCATTCATAATAAGTCAGTGACAAGTTCAAAAACTTTGGGTGACAGCGGAAGCAGTCCACTGACCAGTAAATCCCTTCCTCTTGTAACCAAGCTCACGCAAACCACCCCACCAACTCCCTCAGTGTCAATTTCCTCCTTCCCCAGGAATGCCAATAGTCCTGCAGGCCATGTCACTGGCAAGTCTGACGAGTCCTCTCCTGCCTGGGATTCCTCCGATGCATCCTTGCGTGTAACGCCTACTGCTGCTGGCGCTGCTGTTGTTGCCGCTGGGAGTCGATGGTCATCCCAGAGGGGAAGTCGTAAGCCCACTTGTACTACTTCCAGTAAGCAATTGACTGTTCAACAGTCCTTTGCGAGGAAGATGAAATATCACAGCAGTCATCCTACTGCAAAGCGGATAACTGAGGCCTTGGCATCCTGGGTGGTGAGAAACGTGGTTCCGGTATCCATCATTACTGCAGAGCCAACTAGAGACTTGTTGGAGGTACTGTGTCCCCGGTACCAAATACCATCTAGGTTCCATTTCTCTAGGCAGGCGATACCGAAAATGTACACAGACCTCAGAAAAAGAGTCACCAGTGTCCTAAAAAATGCAGCTGTACCCAATGTCCACTTAACCACGGACATGTGGACAAGTGGAGCAGGGCAGGGTCAGGACTATATGACTGTGACAGTCCACTGGGTAGATGTATGGACTCCCGCCGCAAGAACAGCAGCGGCGGCACCAGTAGCAGCATCTCGCAAACGCCAACTCTTTCCTAGGCAGGCTACGCTTTGTATCACCGCTTTCCAGAATACGCACACAGCTGAAAACCTCTTACGGCAACTGAGGAAGATCATCGCGGAATGGCTTACCCCAATTGGACTCTCCTGTGGATTTGTGGCATCGGACAACGCCAGCAATATTGTGTGTGCATTAAATCTGGGCCAATTCCAGCACGTCCCATGTTTTGCACATACCTTGAATTTGGTGGTGCAGAATTTTTTAAAAAACGACAGGGGCGTGCAAGAGATGCTGTCGGTGGCCAGAAGAATTGCGGGACACTTTCGGCGTACAGGCACCACGTACAGAAAACTGGAGCACCACCAAAAACTACTGAACCTGCCCTGCCATCATCTGAAGCAAGAAGTGGTAACGAGGTGGAATTCAACCCTCTATATGCTTCAGAGGTTGGAGGAGCAGCAAAAGGCCATTCAAGCCTATACAATTGAGCACGATATAGTAGGTGGAATGCACCTGTCTCAAGTGCAGTGGAGAATGATTTCAACGTTGTGCAAGGTTCTGATGCCCTTTGAACTTGCCACACGTGAAGTCAGTTCAGACACTGCCAGCCTGAGTCAGGTCATTCCCCTCATCAGGCTTTTGCAGAAGAAGCTGGAGGCATTGAAGGAGGAGCTAACACGGAGCGATTCCGCTAGGCATGTGGGACTTGTGGATGCAGCCCTTAATTCGCTTAACAAGGATTCACGGGTGGTCAATCTGTTGAAATCAGAGCACTACATTTTGGCCACCGTGCTCGATCCTAGATTTAAAGCCTACCTTGGATCTCTCTTTCCGGCAGACACAGGTCTGCTGGGGTTGAAAGACCTGCTGGTGACAAAATTGTCAAGTCAAGCGGAACGCGACCTGTCAACATCTCCTCCTTCACATTCTCCCGCAACTGGGGGTGCGAGGAAAAGGCTCAGAATTCCGAGCCCACCCGCTGGCGGTGATGCAGGGCAGTCTGGAGCGACTGCTGATGCTGACATCTGGTCCGGACTGAAGGACCTGACAACGATTACGGACATGTCGTCTACTGTCACTGCATATGATTCTCTCAACATTGATAGAATGGTGGAGGATTATATGAGTGACCGCATCCAAGTAGGCACGTCACACAGTCCGTACTTATACTGGCAGGAAAAAGAGGCAATTTGGAGGCCCTTGCACAAACTGGCTTTATTCTACCTAAGTTGCCCTCCCACAAGTGTGTACTCCGAAAGAGTGTTTAGTGCCGCCGCTCACCTTGTCAGCAATCGGCGTACGAGGTTACATCCAGAAAATGTGGAGAAGATGATGTTCATTAAAATGAATTATAATCAATTCCTCCGCGGAGACATTGACCAGCAGCAATTGCCTCCACAAAGTACACAGGGAGCTGAGATGGTGGATTCCAGTGGGGACGAATTGATAATCTGTGAGGAGGGGGATGTACACGGTGATATATCGGAGGGTGAAGATGAGGTGGACATCTTGCCTCTGTAGAGCCAGTTTGTGCAAGGAGAGATTAATTGCTTCTTTTTTGGGGTGGGTCCAAACCAACCCGTCATATCAGTCACAGTCGTGTGGCAGACCCTGTCACTGAAATGATGGGTTGGTTAAAGTGTGCATGTCCTGTTTTGTTTATACAACATAAGGGTGGGTGGGAGGGCCCAAGGATAATTCCATCTTGCACCTCTTTTTTCTTTTCTTTTTCTTTGCATCATGTGCTGATTGGGGAGGGTTTTTTGGAAGGGACATCCTGCGTGACACTGCAGTGCCACTCCTAGATGGGCCCGGTGTTTGTGTCGGCCACTAGGGTCGCTAATCTTACTCACACAGCTACCTCATTGCGCCTCTTTTTTTCTTTGCGTCATGTGCTGTTTGGGGAGGGTTTTTTGGAAGGGACATCCTGCGTGACACTGCAGTGCCACTCCTAGATGTGCCCGGTGTTTGTGTCGGCCACTAGGGTCGCTAATCTTACTCACACAGCTACCTCATTGCGCCTCTTTTTTTCTTTGCGTCATGTGCTGTTTGGGGAGGGTTTTTTGGAAGGGACATCCTGCGTGACACTGCAGTGCCACTCCTAGATGTGCCCGGTGTTTGTGTCGGCCACTAGGGTCGCTCATCTTACTCACACAGTCAGCTACCTCATTGCGCCTCTTTTTTTCTTTGCGTCATGTGCTGTTTGGGGAGGGTTTTTTGGAAGGGCCATCCTGCGTGACACTGCAGTGCCACTCCTAGATGGGCCCGGTGTTTGTGTCGGCCACTAGGGTCGCTAATCTTACTCACACAGCTACCTCATTGCGCCTCTTTTTTTCTTTGCGTCATGTGCTGTTTGGGGAGGGTTTTTTGGAAGGGACATCCTGCGTGACACTGCAGTGCCACTCCTAGATGGGCCCGGTGTTTGTGTCGGCCACTAGGGTCGCTTATCTTACTCACACAGCGACCTCGGTGCAAATTTTAGGACTAAAAATAATATTGTGAGGTGTGAGGTATTCAGAATAGACTGAAAATGAGTGTAAATTATGGTTTTTGAGGTTAATAATACTTTGGGATCAAAATGACCCCCAAATTCTATGATTTAAGCTGTTTTTTAGTGTTTTTGGAAAAAAACACCCGAATCCAAAACACACCCGAATCCGACAAAAATAATTCGGTGAGGTTTTGCCAAAACGCGTTCGAACCCAAAACACGGCCGCGGAACCGAACCCAAAACCAAAACACAAAACCCGAAAAATTTCAGGCGCTCATCTCTAGTAACTGGTAGCATACTTTGAACTGGGCTGGATTCCAGTATAACTGATAACACACTGTGAACCGGGCTGGGTAACAGTATAACTGGGAACATAGGCCCTCATTCCGAGTTGTTCGCTTGCTAGCCGCTTTTCGTAGCAGTGCACACGCTAAGCCGCCGCCCTCTGGGAGTGAATCTTAGCTTAGCAGAATTGCGAACGAAAGATTCTCAAAATTGCGAATAGAAATTTCTTAGCAGTTTGTGAGTAGCTCGATGCTTACTCTGCCACTGCGATCAGTTCAGTCAGTTTCGTTCCTGGTTTGATGTCACAAACACACCCAGCGTTCGCTTAGACACTCCCCCGTTTCTCCAGCCACTCCCGCGTTTTTCCCAGAAACGGCAGCGTTTTTTCACACACTCCCATAAAACGGTCAGTTTCCGCCCAGAAACACCCACTTCCTGTCAATCACACTCCGATCACCAGAACGAAGAAAAAACCTCGTAATGCAGTGAGTAAAATACCAAACTTCTTATCAAATTTACTTGGCGCAGCCGCAGTGCGAACATTGCAGCGGAAAATCGCACCGATGCGAAGGAAAATAACGAGCGAACAACTCGGAATGAGGGCCATAATGTGAACCGGGCTGGGTAACAGGAACCGGGCTGGGTAACAGTATAACTGGGAATGTACGGTACTGTGAACCAGGCTGGAGAGCAAACAAACTGAATAGCAAAAGAGCAGAGACTTGCAGGTACTAAGGTAATAAACGTTACTACTAGTGAACTCAGCTACTAAGCTCACACTGAGCTGTGTGACTCAAGGAACTGTCAGCTTCTGAAACTCTGGTCTCTCTACTTATACCTCTTGGTCCTTGGTGATTGGTGAATAGTGTCAGCTGATTCAGGGAGTCACCGGCTGGCACAGGATTGGATAGCTCATGGTCAGGTGATCAGACCCTGTCATGTCAAAACTCCAGGTTAGGCTCTGATGTGGAGTGTGGCCTAGCAGACCAGAAAAACACTGAAGCCTAAACTCCTAAACATGAACAGATATTGCTGGCTTTCAGGCCCAAACACCAGAGAGCTGAGCACAGTGGAGAATCAAATGCTGCACACAGGATCCTGCTGATTGTGCAAATAAGAATTCCTACTCAAGTGGCTAATCAAGAGTAAGCAGCACAGATTGCAGTCTGCATGCTGTGTTGAAGCAGATGCAGGTTACAATTACTGCTGAAGCTAGTGACTGGTTGAATAATTCGGTCAATGGTGCTACCAGCACCCCTTTAAGTTCTTTTAGTAACCTTAGATGCATTCCATTTGGTTCCATTGATTTATCCACTTTCAGCTTTGAGAGATCTGATAAGACCTTCTTCTCTGTAAATGTACTTGTTTAATTTTTCTGAATATCTCTGCAGCTTAACTGTGGCACCTTGCCCTCTCTTTCAATAGTGAATACTGAGCAAAAATTATTAAGATGATCTGCTATTACATTGTCTCCCTCAACAAGAATCCCCTTGTCTCCCTCAACAAGAATCCCAGTCTCTTTGTTTTTCTCCTTTCGCTTATATACCTAAAAAAGTTTTGCCTTCTTTAACCATTGACTGGGTCATATTCGCTTCAGCTTGCGCCTTTGCACATCTGATTACCTTCTTAGTCTCCTTCAATGTTGCTGCCATATGGGCCATAGTTGAGGTGGACGCCAGGGTGACCTTGGCCCAGTTATAGAATGAGATAAGCATCTAATTGGGATCCATCTGGTTGATATGCCCAAAAATAGCTTGATCTGAATAAGGTTTATGCACGCTGGATGCCCCATCAGCTGACTCGAAAACAAAAGGAATCTCAAGTGACTTTATGCTTCAACATGTTGGCCAGGTTTGATGGCGCTTGCTCATACTCTGTCTGGGAGATCATCAATGGCGATGAATCCTGGATCTATAGTTTCAACCCCAAGGTCAAAGAACAGTCGGCCCAGGGGACCCTGGGTAGAGGTGTGCTGCCACAGAAGTTCTGATGTGAGACCAGCATGGTCAAGCAGATGGTGGATTTTTTTGTTTTCAAGATGGTCATGTAGCTACTGGGGACTGATACACCAACCAGAGCAGCAGCAAGTACTGGAAGCTAGTTCCATGTGTCATCCAAATTCTTGGCTCGTAGTGCCCTTCTCCTTAAGGACAATGCACCTGCCCACATGCAGTGTATTTTCTGGCCCATGAATTCATCCAGGAGCTTGACCATCTGCCATATAGTCCAGACCTGACCCCCTGCAATGTCTTTGTGTTCCTACAAATCAAGCGCAAGATGCGTGGGATTCTTTTTGAGTCACTGGAGGCGGCAGGGGAGACCTTCATCCAGCATGTTTAAGACAACCTGCTTCAGACTGGTCCAGCTGCTTCACCAAGTTGTTTGAGTACATGCAACTGTGCATAGACTCTTCTAGCGAATACTTTGTGCATCAGACGTATTGTACACCCCTTGTAACATGCCCTTGTAACATTGCAGTTAGGAGCTAATTGGCTGGTGCTTTATCTTTCTCTACCTTTTAGCTCTCCAAGGCTTACTACATCTCCGCCATGGAGAGTCCTGGGTACTTAAAAAAAAGGAAATGTGTAAATCACCTGATTATTATCTATACTTAATGGCGAACCTAGTTTTTCATTGATTGGCAGCACATCACCAATGAGGGCGTAGTTACCCCACCCTAAGAATATTGTTGTGTCATTGGAGTTTCACATGTACCAGTTGCTTTGGAAACACAGCTGCATAGTCATAGTCAATAAATTAGGACTCCCCTGCTTAATTGGGACAGTTGGCTGGTATATCAATGCTATGATGTAAAAAGCCTTTTGAGGTGAACAATGATTTTTTTATACCCTTACGTAATATAATGATCTAAAACAAACAAATAACATAAATAAATAAAAATAAATAAATAAAAAATGAATATATATATATATATATATAGCGTTTTATGCATGTACGGTTTAACTTAATACGCATGTTAATTTTTCAATGTATATTCGTGGTAGAAGAACATGGTTCACGCCTTGTCATTCATGTTTCCTAGTCAGGTATTCTTTTGCAAAGCAGTGATACATTTTCATCTCTGTTCTGTTTTATGAAGCTTCTGTGTCCCTTGACTTCTCAATTCGGCCTCACATCCTCCTAGTGCACTCTTACAAATCTCCGGCCTTCTGTGACTACTGTGGAGAAATGTTGTTTGGCCTGGTGAGACAAGGCCTAAAATGCCAAGGTAAGTGCCCTATAATCTGAATTGTCTTCCTTTTGTTGTTATCTTATTGCCTGATGAGTTATATGGATACAAGGGATGGTGGCAAAGATAAGTATTAGGGGTATTTATTAATAGTAGAGCAAATGCGTAAATATGGTGATGGTGCATGGTTATTGACATGCATGTATATAGTTTTTGTGCTCTGTATGCACCCAGCTTATTGTTCATTGAGCATACAATTTACACATCTCAGCAATGGCTTCCATGACTTGTTACTGGGCAAACGTTTTCTCATCTTAAATCAACTAAAAGGGACAACAAGTGTGCCTATCAGGTCTAGCACAAATCAAAATTGTTACATGTAAATAAAACATTTGCATAGATCACCGACCGTATTTCTTTATTTCTATAATGGTAGTGTCCAGCTTTATTTTCAAACTACTATAATGTCTGCTGGACCTGTCTCCATCATGTAATGGAAAAAAAACATTGGAAATATTGCTTTCATATTATAAAGATACTCAGTTATAGTTTATTGAGTTAGAAAATTATATTGTGTGGTGATAGGTATGCTTTAAAAAGCCAAGTTTATACAGAGCCATTCTGCGTATCCTGAGGATTCATCGGGAGCTCAGCTTCTTGGTCCTGTCGGTGGCCTGACCCATTCTTCGTGACATCATGACATCACATATGCAGTGGGTAGGGAAAGGCCAGGTCGTAATATCACCCTGATACAGCTCTGGTCCAGAACACCATGCATCAAAATCACTTACCAGTTAGGACATACACGAAGATGAACACAGTGATCAGGTCCAGCCGCTCAGCTCTAATGTCAAGCGATGTGATCAAACAAGGGCCTTTTAGTGCTTCTGTAAATTGACTTCAAATATAGACCAGTAGCCACTATAGTTCAACAGCATTTATAGTGGCAATCCATGAGTATTCTTTGGCATCTTGCTCATTTTAGGGTCACAGTTGACATTACCACATGATTTAGCAGTAAATGCTGATTAAGTGACTTAGGGGGACATTTACTAAGCAGTGATAAGAGTGGAGAAGTGAGCCAGTGGAGAAGTTGCCCATGGCAACCAATCAGCACTGAAGTAACATCTATCATTTGCATACTATAAAATGATACAGAGCTGCTGATTGGTTAATGGGGCAACTTCTCCACTGGCTCACTTCTCCGCTCTTATCACTGCTTAGTAAATGTCCCCCTTAATTAATACCTGTCTATATATTAGTGGCTCTCGTTTATTCCAAGGAAGCAAAAAGATTATATTTTTTGGTTTTAATTATAGCCAACAATTGCTAATGATATGTCATAGGATGATAGATTTTTGTGTTTTTCCTTCTATTTTCCAGGATGCAGCCTTAATTATCACAAGCGTTGTGCATTTAAGATACCCAATAATTGCAGGGGGGTAAAGAGAGGTCACCTTTCCAGCCGCTCATTTACAGGAGCAAGTTCTATCACCAAGCAAAGAGCCGTGACATTGCCGACTGGAGGAAGCCTGGAAGACTTAGGGGGACATAACACAGAGCAGCAGGTAACAGCTTTTACACTAATTAATATATACAGTGGCTTGCAAATGTATTCAACTCCTTAAAAAGTTTCTGTATTACAAATGATACTTATACAGATTGCTCCAGAAAGATTGTTTTTGCGAACCAGTAAGCCCCTAAAGTACATTTTCAAATTAAGAATTAATTATTTGCCTGCAGTTTTTTTTTTTTTTTAGAAATAAATAAATAAAAAGGCTGCTAGCATAAATATTTAATCCCCTATGCTGTGGCAGCTCCAAATCTGCACAGATGAAAGCTATTGCTCTAACAATTGGCTTTCAATTAACCTCAACCAATGAATCATTAAAAAGTCACCGTCTTATCCTCTGTTCCAAACATCAAAAACCTGAATTGGAAGAAAAATGATGTGCCTAGTGCTGTATAACTGTTACATGTCTCCTCAAAGCTTTACATTCTCCCGGTCACGTGACTGAGCTACTTCCTGGTTGTATTCCTACTTTTTCAAGTCTGCTGTAAGGGTGTGAGAGCTGCGAATCCATCTGTGTGCAACATTTACATCTGGAAAAACCATTTTGTAGGGAAAACGTAAATTGCGTAAATTGTGAGGAAGAGCATTGCCTAGCCAAACTCTAAACTTCAGTGTTAAATAGAAACTGGCCAATATGTATGCCGAATGCTGGAACATGCTGTATTTAAATAAAAAATAAATTAAAAAAAATTGTTTTATGCTGGCACCCTCGTAGTGCACGTAGGCAAAATTTGCACTTTACTCTACACATGTGTCCTCATACATCTTGCCACAATAGCCACTCAATGGGAGCGTGAGTGAGCTGACCAGTCTCGTGCAACTGCATTAGTGTTGGGCGTCTTCTTTTTCCCGAACATGCGTCTTATTTTCATCGCTATGTGAATAAAATCCACAAGCAGGCTTTGCTGATTAAAATCACATGCGGCATGCCTATATTCTGTGTGCGACTGCACCTGTATCTGCATATAAAATGCTATGTTACAGTGCTTTCTAGGAAAAACACTATAGCGTAGCATTTAGTATGCAGATACAGCCGCAGTGACAAATAGAATATAGGCATGCCGCATATCATTTTAATCAGCTTGTGCGTACTATTCTCATTGTTTTGCAAAATATACACATTTTTATGGAAAAAGTCACACGAAAGCACACCACAGCATGGCATGACTAGAAGGGCAGTTTAATGCAGTGAGGCTAGATGTAAGTGGACACATCTGTATATCAGCCATTTGGGCGCTGATTCTGTGTCGCATAAATGTCTCTTTATGGATGCTGATATGAATTTATGCAACTTTACATATGTCCTTTACTATTCTGAATCAGATGCAACTTGGCTGGATCTGTCTATTTGTAAAATAGAGTGTTTCAGGTCATGAACTGGGCAGTGGCAATGCGATCACATGTAACCACCCTGAGTTGTGGGAGTGTTATGACAATGTATCAAAACCTGTGTGCAATTATGAGTCATTAGAACTCGGTAGGGAAGTCTGTTTTGGACCATGGGACCATGGGACTGATGCAAGTGCAGAGACCAAGGATGACATTTGCGGCTACCAGTATAAAATAGTAAACCAGGCTAGTGCAGCTGCCCACAACTGCAGACACTGAAACTCAGAATTAGCCCTTTAATGTCCAACCTATCTATCCACTCCTACTTTCATTTAAGGTTCTGCACCAATTCCCCTTCTGTCCACAATCAACACCACATCTCTTTGTAAACTGATACATTCCTATGGCTTCCAGTACTAGCTCCACCTGATATCGGTATGCATGATCGGTGGATGGGACAGGGGCGAGGTACTGTAAGTATTGTAACCCCCCCCCCCCCCACCCTAACCCTCCTTTACCGCAGCCTAACCCTAACCTCCCCCCTTAGTGCCTTACCCTAATCTCCCCCCTGAGTGCCTGAACCTAACATACCCCCCCCCCCCCCTCCCACCGCAGAACATATACCCTACATACTCAAAATCATCTGTCAAATACCCAGATCATTCCTTATGTAAATCTTATGTTAATTACATTTCTTCTGCTTATTCTGCTTGGATGTACCACCGTCATTTTGAACCCTTTATGATGCTCTTCATGTAACTTCTGTTTCATGGTTTTGTTTTATATAATTTTTGTGTATCATGATCTTTTCAATATACAGCTATTTTCATCATTTCAACAACCAATCACACCAATTCCAATGTTTGCTGTACTTGGGTTATCTATGACTCTGACCTTCTTTACAACCTCGCACTGACTAAGGGGGTCTATTTACTAAGCCTTGGATGGAAATAAAGGGGACGGAGATAAAGTACCAGCCAATCAGCTCCTGTCATTTTTCAAACACAGCTTGTGACCTGGCATTTAGGAGCTGATTGGTTGGTGCTTTATCTCCATACACTTTATCTCCGTTCGAGGCTTAGTAAATAGACCCCCAAATCTTGCAGGTTCAACTTATGCATTCACACAGGGCCTGTACCATGTTTGTACACAATGGCCAAGGTTCACGCAATGGAGCAATGATCAGCAATCTGCGCATGTGCTGCGACTGCAATGTGCATGGGTCAAGGTGCCACTGGATCTCGCTCGCAATGAGGATTTCAGGGAGAAATGATTGACAGGAAGTGACCGTTTGGAGGTGTTAATGAGGAGAAATGGAGAAACGCAAGCTTGTCAGGGCCTTTTTCGGGGTGTGTGAGCTCATGCGGGCAAAAACATGGCACCTGCGCCACTACTGCTGTGTCCAGCCGTAGGCCAGCCCTCTATTTTTCTTGCTTTTGCGTATAGGTTGCAAATGTGTACTCAATGGTGAATGAGTTTTTGATGGCTCCGGTGAGCGTCTTTTTTCATTTTGGGGCATCAGTTTCACTTGCTAACACTACCAGTACCATAGCCTAAAAAATCGCAAAGCAATTACAGTTATGTAGAAACATTAATTAGGCCCACAGTATGGTATTTCTCTACTTGAATGCTGTGTTGGAGACTTTTGTACCACTTTAATAATTTTGGGCCTGGGTCAGAGATATACGCATACTGAATTCTTTCACAGTTGAGCGATTATCGGCAGTCTGTGCGTGCGGCTTTTTCACTGCACATGTACCACAAAGATTTTGCGACAGTGGTCACAAAGAGGATTTATTTTCAAAGAGATTGACAGTTGGGGCCTATTTGGAGGAGGTAATGGAGAGTGAAGGCAAAAACCCTTTGGGGGGTGTTTGAAGCTGGTACTGTGATCCCGTATGCAGCTTCAATGTGCGTATCGCTTCTTGCGGCCATGCTGCGCCACCATAGGGCTACACAGAACTCCGATAATCAACTGATCTGTGGCTGATGCTGCGTCTTTGTACCCATCGGCAAAGCCTCCGGTGGGTCGTCTCAATACAAAGCCAGATGGCTGCAACATTTGTATACTTTTGTACAGCCACTGCGTATATATTGCAGCTGCGAATATCTCTGAATCAGGCTGCTCATCCCTAATATTTTTGTTGCAGAAACCATAATCAGTTTCTCTTTGTTAGGCTTTGTTGCAGGGTAATATGAAGAAGTCTCGTATTCCCTCCTTCAGAGGACGTCCTATATGGAAGGATTGGCAAGACATGAACAGAGTGAAGGTCCCACACACTTTTCAGGTGCACACGTACACACGTCCCACCATCTGTCAGCACTGTAGACGCCTCCTGAAGGGACTTTTCAGACAGGGCATGCAATGCAAAGGTAGGGATTTATTTTTTGAATAGACAGAAAGTTATTTGCTGTTTTTTTCTTTATCTATTTCTCCATTTAAATATAATGGGATTTTGTTCCTAAACCATTGCTCTTTGTTGCCTTTGTTTTGTGACTACACGTTGGCTGGTAAAGTCAGCAGGGTAATCTTATTTTGCTAAATCACCTCTGGTCTTTCTGCAGTGTAGTAAAAGTAATCATTCATGACATATTTCACCTACAAACATTTAGTAAAAAAATAGGTTTATATATGTAACCCCCCATGTCACCTGCACAAGTGTAGGCAGCACTATAGTGGACTTATGTAGTATCATTAACGTTCAGCCACTTGATTAGAACCTGGAAGTCCTACAGTGTAAACACTGGTCAATGTCCCGTAATGAGAGGGCCACAGTCCAGGACACAAGGGCGAGGAGGTGACATAGCTGCTGCCCTGTAGGCACCTTTGTCTGCCTAGCAGGTACCTGCTTCCATGCTCCCCCAATACTTGTTCTGTGATGACATGAGGGATGAGGCACTGAGGGTGTCAGGACGCTTCTGCTCCCTGCTACCGCACTGTCACTGGTTCTTATTCAACTACAATATTTCATTTGTGGATCCCTTCGCTGCTCATGTAAAAGATTGGATTAAGAGGCATATGTCTTCTGTGCCATCAGTATTTTCTGTGTCTCTGGTTCCTCCACTCTTCCTTTATTTCCTCAGTACTGATATTTCCTTTTCTGCTTTTTTTGCATTTGCTGTTACACTTAAGATACATGTTTACTGGAAGATTCACCACAACCTCCTTTCTGTTTATTTCACAACAGAATGTGCAATTTTGGAAAAAAGTGAGCTGTTACTCATGTTACAGCCATGCTGTTCAGCTGCTGTTCAGAGGCAGCTAGCAGTCCAGAGAAAGGACTGTGGGCCTGATTCAGAGGTGGACGGTGCTGCGTCTGTATTAGCGATTGCAATTGGAACAGCAGGAGTGTCCATGGTCAGTGCAGCTGCATCGGTGATTCTGAGCACTCCACCATACTTTATGTATAAAATGATCCTCCTTCATAATATGGACTCAGGGCCGTTTCAAGCCAATTTGGCTCCCAGTGCGAGATTTAAAAATGCGCTCCCCCATTCACATAAAAAAATGCGCCCCCCCCCCCATAGATATAAAGAGGAAAAGCACGCGCGCGCTCCCGACAAGGGGGTGTGGCCTCATTAAAATGGGCGTGACTTTGTTAAGGTGGGCGTGTCCTCATCTGATATCATCACAGCCACCACAGGATAAAAAAAAAAAGTCCTCATTTTACACATTACAGCAGGCACGCGACCCCATTTTACACAGCACGGCAGGCAAGTGGCCCCATTTTACACATTGCGGCAGGCACATGTCCCCATTTTACACATTGCGACAGGCACATGTCCCCATTTTACACATTGCGGCAGGCACATGTCCCCATTTTACACATTGCGACAGGCACATGTCCCCATTTTACACATTGCGACAGGCACGTGTCCCCATTTTACACATTGCGGCAGGAAAGTGTCCCTATTTTACACAGTAAGGCAGGAAAGTGTCCCTATTTTACACAGTACGGCAGGAAAGTGTCCCTATTTTACACAGTAAGGCAGGAAAGTGTCCCTATTTTACACAGTAAGGCAGGAAAGTGTCCCTATTCTATGCAGTACGGCAGGCAAGTGTCAAGTGTGGGGGGAGGAAGGGAGAGGGAGGGGGGGAGAGAGATTAACAATTTACATGTGAAGAAGATCTCCCCGCTCCTCGCGCCGGCCGCCAACGCCTCCTCTTAACAGCTTGCTTGACTCCCCCTCCTCCCTTTTCCCGAGTACTCCTGCTCGGGGGGGCAGAGTTTCGCGGATTGACGCTGTTGCATCATGACGCAACCGCGTCATACCGCGGAACTCCGCCCCCGAGCAGGAGTACTCGGGAAAAGGGAGGAGTGGGGAATCTGAGACCCGTAAAGTGCCGTGGCGGGCGCCCCGTGCGGTTGCACGGCTTGCCCGCCGCAAGAAACGGCACTGTATGAACTTGATGAGCAAGAGCACCCTGTGGCATATTTGAGCAAGAAACTTGGTGGGTGGTGGTGTACCACTATTGGAAAAAAAAAGTATGGTTATTATGGGCTAATATATTATGGGTTATTATAGTACTAATGCTTACCGTTGCAGTTTTCCCCATTTTCCACAGACGCTATTTAACGCAGAGGCATATGTACTAAACGTCAGGCACTGAGATGCTCTTCTCACCGTACTGTTGGGTGGCCGAGCCGGGCAGGGGGAGCAGCATGCCAGAGAACAGCAGCCGAGGGTGGGGGCTGTACAGTGGTGCAAGTAGAATTTTTGTTCTTAGTGGTACTGATAGTAAAAATGGGCGTGGTCACGTGTCATGAGGGGGCATGGTCACACAAAACTAGGGGAGTGGCAATAGGTGCATGGCCACATTATGCCCCTTATCGTAATGCCGCTTACACATTATGCCAAACTCTGTAATGCCCATTGCACATTATGCCACACATCGTAATGCTTATTACACATTATGCCACATTCTGTAATGCTTATTACACATTATGCCACACACCGTAATGCCCATTACACATTATGCCAGACACCGTTACACCCATGACACATTATGCCACATACCGCAATGCCCATTACACATTATGCCACACACCATATTCCCTTACATATTATATTATACCACACCGCAATGCCTATTACATATTATGCCACACACAGTTATGCCATTGACACCATTTTATGTCCCAAACACAAAAAATGCCTCTTAAATTATTACCCAGCGGTGGGCTGGTGGTAATGCGTACCACCATCATATTTATTGATGGTACTCCGTACCACCCTTCTTTCAGCACTGTGGCTGTACATACCTGAAGCAGCTGGATATACAGTACAACAGTGCTGGGAGCCACCGGAGCCCACACCTTTGGAGCTGCAGTACTCTGGCAAAGGACATTCATCCCCCGAACCCTGCATCTCGAAAGCGGATGCTGCAGCCACTTGTTGCCGGGCAGCTGCTCCAGCTGCTGCTGGCTGTCACCCCGCCTGGCTCAGCCACCCAGCAGTAAGGTGAGAAGGGCATCTGAGTGCCCGAGATTTAGTACATATCTCTCTGCGTTAAATAGCCTCTGCGGTAAATGGACAAAAACGTAACGGCAAGCATTAGTACACCCTGCCCTATGTGGGCTGTGAAAAATTGTCAGCTCTTCAAAATTATGTCTTTCACGTTATCCATAAGCACAGGAAAGGCCCCACAGCAGTGTACATGACTTGTCCTGGGGGGGAGCAGCCGTGTAATCACTGGTAACCCCAAAGCATCCGGGAGAATAAAGTAAGAAATGCGTACTACTCTAGGATTACACTTAGATCCTCTCACTGTACATTTGACACTTGCTGGTCATTAACAGTGATGTAATAAAGTCAGTCAAACCACATACACTAGTAACCAACTGACCAGGACGATGTCTGTCCCAGCTGACCCAAGGACCAATAGAATGATATATTGTGTGGCTGTACACACTGCACAATCCAGTGTACGACTGCAGAATATATTGTTACCGGTCACATTCACCTGCATGCGTGCAGCACATCAGATGTGATGACCCCACTGACGGCAGCCATGAGCACGCAGTCGCGGGTACACACTGAGCGATATGGATGTTTTATTGTTGCGATCAGCGTCTGCATGGTATATCGTCCAATATATCGCCTAATGTATACCGTACCTAAGTCCATTTAGTGCAAGGTGAAGGACATCAATTTTTCTTTGTCACACACTTGGGGTCAGATGTTGTTGGGCTCGGTTACCTGTATGCAGCTTATGATAACTGACCAATATGAATAAAGCCGGGTACCCACTGGGCGATAATGAAATGTCGGCCATGAATGACTATATCATTGTATGTTATAACGTTCAATGATATAGCGCGTACACACTGAATGTTATCTTTCAAGATAATGATCAGTGACGTCACCGCTGGCATTCCCGGACATGCAGCTCAGCCCGACATTGATGGGTTGAGCTGCATGTCATCTCAATATTGGTGATCGCTGAATGACGTGCGGGAGCACGCATTGTTCATTGTTCACCAATATTACCCAATACACACTGGACAATATAAGCCTGAAAAACTAAACGATAACGACATTGATGTGGGGTATTCAAATAGTGTCATTTTTTCGACCAGTTGAAAAAATGTCACTATTCGCCCGTTTTTAGGTCGAATTTACATTTGACCTATTCAATGCCCGTGCCGTTTTTTCGACTGGTATATAAATATACTGTTCAGATTCTCTTCTGGTAACACGTAGTTGTGCACAGGAATAAGTATTTTCCGGCAATAGGAGGGGTACTTCCACATATCAGCTGTTACAATTCTGCACATCATTTATTGTAAGAGAGAAACTGTGGGGATCACTCCGAGTTGTTTGCTTGTTGCCAATTTTCGCTATGCTGCGATTTGTTGCAAAATGCGCATGCGCAAGACACGCAGGGCGCATGCGCTTAGTTATTTAACTGAAAACTTAGTAGATTTGCTGTGGATTCTGCTGCGCTTTTCAGTCGCTCTGCTGAACGGTGAGTGATTGACAGGAAAGGGGCGTTTCTGGGTGGCAATTGAGCGTTTTCCGGGAGTGTGCTAAAAAACGCAGGCGTGTCAGGGAAAAATGCGGAAGTGTCTGGAGAAACGGGGGAGTGTCTGGCCGAACGCAGGGCGTGTTTGTGACATCAAGCCAGGAACTAAACGGACTGAGCTGATCGCAATCTGTGAGTAGGTCTGGAGCTACTCAGAAACTGCAAAGAATTATTTATTAGCAGTTCTGCTAATCTTTCGTTCGCTATTCTGCTAAGATAAGATACACTCCCAGAGGGCAGCGGCCTAGCGTGTGCAATGCTGCTAAAAGCAGCTAGCGAGCGAACAACTCGGAATGAGGGCCTGTGGGGGTAATTTTGAGTTGATCGCAGCAGGAATTTTGTTAGCAGTTGGGCAAAACCATGTGCAAGGCAGGGGAGGCAGATATAACATTTGCAGAGAGAGTTAGATTTGGGTGTGGTGAGTTCAATCTGCAATCTAAATTGCAGTGTAAAAATAAAGCAGCCAGTATTTACCCTGCACAGAAACAAAATAACCCAAGCAAATCTAACTCTCTCTGCAAATGTTATATCTCCCCCCCCCTGCAGTGCACATGGGCCCTCATTCCGAGTTGTTCGCTCGCAAGCGGATTGTAGCAGATTTGCTCATGCTAAGCCGCCGCCTACTGGGAGTGAATCTTAGCATCTTAAAATTGCGAACGATGTATTCGCAATATTGCGATTACACACCTCGTAGCAGTTTCTGAGTAGCTTCAGACTTACTCGGCATCTGCGATCAGTTCAGTGCTTGTCGTTCCTGGTTTGACGTCACAAACACACCCAGCGTTCGCCCAGACACTCCTCCGTTTCTCCGGCCCCTCCTGCGTTTTTTCCGGAAACGGTAGCGTTTTTTCCCACACGCCCATAAAACGGCCTGTTTCCGCCCAGTAACACCCATTTCCTGTCAATCACATTACGATCTCCAGAACGATGAAAAAGCCGTGAGTAAAATTCCTAACTGCATAGCAAATTTACTTGGCGCAGTCGCAGTGCGAACATTGCGCATGCGCATTAAGCGGAAATTCGCTGCGATGCGAAGAATTTTTCCGAGCGAACAACTCGGAATGAGGGCCATGGGCCCTCATTCCGAGTTGTTCGCTCAGTAATTTTCTTCGCATCGCAGCGATTTTCCGCTAATTACGCATGCGCAATGTTCGCACTGCGACTGCGCCAAGTAAATTTTGCTAAGAAGTTTGGTATTTTACTCACGGCATTACAAGGTTTTTTCTTCGTTCTGGTGATCGTAATGTGATTGACAGGAAGTGGGTGTTTCTGGGCGGAAACTTGCCGTTTGATGGGAGTGTGTGAAAAAACGCTGCAGTTTCAGGGAAAACGCGGGAGTGGCTGGAGAAACGGGGGAGTGCCTGGGCGAATGCTGGGTGTGTTTGTGACGTCAAACCAGGAACGAAACTGACTGAACTGATCGCAGTGGCAGAGTAAGTGTCGAGCTACTCAGAAACTGCTTAGAAATTTCTAATCGCAATTTTGAGAATCTTTCGTTCGCAATTTTGCTAAGCTAAGATTCACTCCCAGTAGGCGGCGGCTTAGCGTGTGCAATGCTGCTAAAAGCAGCTTGCGAGCGAACAACTCGAAATGAGGGCCATGGTTTTGCCCCACTGCTAAAAAAATTTCCTGCTGCGATCAACTTGGAATTACCCCCTGTGTTTCTTATTCACTCTTCTGGGTCACTAGGAAACTACACAGCGCCACCTAGCTGGAAAACAATGAAATTACCATGAAGCTACAGTTGCATTTGCTTACATTTGGATTGTCATCTCCAAAGTGTGTTTATCAGATTTTGTGAACGTGCGTAACAGACCTTAATATACAGTAACACCAGTTAAGGTCTATGGTGGCATGAGAGGGTATTGTAGTTTTAAAGCTATGTTTTCTAGAGTAAAATGCAGCATATACCTTGTCAGTATCATTGTAATAACATTTAAGGTTTTTTTTATTTTCTGTCCCTTTAACATTACTGAAATGCATCCAAGATTTGTCAGACTCTATATTTAGCATGCTATTTTTATGATTATTATAATTACTCTTTAAACAGTTTTCAACACTGTCCACTTTTTGACAAGCTCTACTCAAAAAAGTATGACGTCCCTCTCTGGGAACCCTTTTGTTACGTTAATCAGGGTGCTGTCTGTCCATAGCTAAAGGGGGGTACTCACGGAGTGATCGCTGCTTAAAAGCTAAGTAATCTGACTAGATTGCTTAGATTTTAAGCAGTGATCTCTCCGTGTGTACCCCTCACAGCGATAGCGATGCGCAGCCCCACGCATCGCTATAGCTGGTGCTAGCTAGGCCTGCATGCCGGCCAATCTAGCGGGTCGCTCACTTCACCCGCTGGGTGAAATGAGCGCCCCGCTCAGCACACATCTCTCCCCAGATCTGCCAGTGAGTACTGGCCTTAACAGTAGAAACACAATCTACTGTATGGAAATGCACCAACAAAGTCTCTTGTATCACTGAAGCCATAATGAAATGTATGTTAAAATGAGCAGCAGCTGGCTTTAATTAACAGAGAACCTCAGTGTTAGGCTTATCTCTGTACAATTGTATTTTTGTAGAAATGCTCACTTTTGGCGTTTAAGGAACAGCTACAGAAAAACATTTAAGAAATACTGCAATATGAAGAAATTATGTAAAACACCATACCTGCTAACTATGGAGTTTGCCATGTTACAGAGGGTTTGTATCAACATTCACACTCACTGCCACACACACAGAAGCAGGTGCGCACTGCAATACTGAGTCATATGAAACTCAGGGCCTAATTCAGATCTGATCATAGATGCATTAAGGATCAGTTTCACAGACATGCAGGGGGACGCCCAGCATAGGGCTAGTCTGCCCCACATGTCAGGCCCCTCCCCCATTTGGTATGCCCCCTTCCACCCCGCGACCACCTCTGCCCCAATCAGGCAGAGGCGATTGCAGCCCTGAGATGCTGATAGCATCTCACTGGGCTCCCGGGGTGCGCACGTGCAGTGTGGCCACTGTGCGTGCGCTCTCCACAAAGTAATTCAGACTGCGATCGCTGCCGCTGCAGCTATGCAGTCTGAATTACCCCCTCAGTCATCTCTCCAATGAGACTGTAGAGGCGTAACTAGGATGTCTGCACATAGGCTAAGCTTAGCGAGGGAATGTCAGTTGATTGATTTGTGGCCTGTGCACAGTTGTGTGAGCTGGGCCATGAGTTGGACCTTTGGGTCAGCACCGTCATTTCCCCATTGGCACCTGTATTTCGCAGGGGGGAAATCAAGATGTACTCACCCAATAAGAAGTGTCTGCCAGTCATCTTCATCATTAGATTTTTCAGCAGATTTCCGGCAGCTGCAAGTTATTAGCACCCAGAAAAGTGTATATACAGATGTTATCTTGGCTGGCTGGAGCGTTAGTCGCGATCGGGCATACGCAGTGTGCCTGGGCGCAAGGAGGTGCGCCTAGTCGTAGGGAGGTGCACAGAGCGTTTGGCGTTACCTTTAAGTTTAATACCTGCGATCATCCACCAGATGTCGCTTTTAAAATCACCACTGCACATGCGTATGGTCTACATTAAAAATACAGTACCGAAATACCGCACATAGTAAGAACTACTTTACTGGTGCGTTTCATTATGCTACAATATGCTACAGTATGTCATACAGTATATTACAGTGTACAGACATAAATACAGTAGTACAGTATATAGATGCAAACGAATGTGATAAAGCCACAGTATAGTCCATTGACGTTAGGAATATGTGAGCGTCCAAGTCCCGCAGACAAATCAACATAAAACCAGTAGTGTACACAGACACAAACGAACGTGTTACAGGTACATTGTGGTCTATTGATGTTAGGGATATTGTATGTTAGCGTCCTAATCCCGTAGCCATTACGGCATAATCAAAACCAATGGGTTTATTCATCTGTCCGTGGCGACGTGTCCGAGTGGTGAAGATTTCGGCTTCACATGCTTAGCATCCTGGGTTCGATTCCTAAAGTATTTTTGCATGTTAGTTTCTTCAAGACACTTTATTATTTTTTTTATTTTTTTATCTATCGTACTGTATTATACTTTCACATTCAGTAGAAGTGTGCACACATGTATTACATAAAGCAGGGCAAAGCTGCAGTAGCGTTTCTACTGTAAAATATACAGTGGCTACGTGGATAAGATTCTATGCATCGTACGGTACACATACAATTCTGTAGCAGGGCAGTCGAATGAAATGGCTACCACCTGTGACTCCTTGCCTCGTGGCAGCCCTCAGCTATGGAGCGAGCGACGGCATAGGTTTTGCAAGTCACAGGGCAATGCTGAAGGAGTGTCACAATCCCCTAGCTAAAATACATAGGGGCGACAGGGCTAGGTGTGCTCTATGCACATTACGGAACACCAGACTCGATCGCCAAGCAAGTAGACAAAATGGCCGCCGCCCGACCCCCCACCTTGTGGCAGCGCTCGGCTATGGAGTGTGCGACGGCATAATTTTTGAAGGCTACGGGGCAATGCTGAAGGTGCGTCACAATCCCCTAGCTAAAATACACAGGGCAATAGGGCTAGGCGAGCTCTATGCACATTACGATACACCGGACTCGGACACATAGCAAGTTGTCTAAATGGCTTGTACCAGTTATCCCTTGCCCCGTGGAGGCCCTCGGCTATGGAGCGGGTGACTGCACAGGTTTTGCAGGCTACAGGGCTATGCTGAAGGAGCGTCTGAATACCCTAGCTAAAATACCCAGAGTCGATAGGGATAGGCAAGCTCTATGCACATTACGATACTGTACCATACCCTGCAACATTTTACACATGAAAACCGGTACAAATTAGGAAAGGGGGCTTGGCCACAGGCCCTTTCCTATACTTTCAATATTAATTTGGAGAGTCAAAAATCAGTACAAAGACCTTTTTGGCAGGTACAGACCCTAAAAAAAGGTACTGTACCTGCCAAAAAGGTACAGTTGGAGGGCACTGTATGTGATACACCAGACTCGATCGCATATCAAGTTGACAAACTACAGAGCAATGCTGAAGAATACACAGAGGCAATGATGTCCCGTAGAGTGATCAATTAATAAATATAGTGTATACAGACACAAAACAAGGAGTTTAAGCAATGGTACAGTATGGTCCATTGAAGTCAGGGATACAATACAGTACAGTACGTGAGCGGCCAAGTCCCATAGCCATTAGGGCATAATCTAAAACCAATGGCAAGGGATCACTGCTTACTGTACATTTAGACATGAGCCTGTGTATCTGTCATGAGGCGTTATGGGTGCTCATTACCGCTGTATATTTTAGATAGCGGAATCAGATGCTCATACAGATGTACCCTGATTTATATGAAACCTGTGAGCACCCTTCCATTGAAAGTATTACAATGGATTACAGATTAGAAAAAAATAATACTGTGAATGTCAGGGGAAAAAAAATATAGATTGGCACTTTGGGAATCGAACCCGGGACTCTCAGCATGGGAGGCGGGAGCCTTCACCACTTGCACACGTCGCTGCATGGAAGATGCACAAGTTCATATGTAAAAGTAATGCAAGCAGCGATTCCTTCCCATTGGTGTTTGTTTATGCTGTTATGGGACTCGGACGTTCATATTGCAAAACACGGTATTTTCCACTACCTCCCCCATCCCCCATCCCACCACCTCCCCCTACCCCCTTCTCCCCTGGCAGCCTACACAGTTCATACAGTAGACAGGGAGGGAGGTCAGGTTACAATAAATGTTCAACACAATACTACAGTATACTGTATATGAAAATCACATAGCGAACTACAGTCGTGTTGATACTGTAGGTGTGTAAATGATACAATAGCAGTTATCCCTTCTCATAAAGTACAACATAGATTCTCTATCACCGATGATCTGCAGTACTGTGTTGCTCGAACAATTAATTGCGTCAGGATATTCTCATTTATATTTATTGGTATGCCTATGGGTGCTCATTATCGCTGTGTATTTTAGATAGCAAAATCAGACGCTCATGCAGATGTACCCTGATTTATGTGAAACCTGTGTGCACCCTTCCATTGAATGGATTACAAAGAAAAAAAATAATAAAGTGAATGTCATGGGAAAAAAATATATAGATTGTCACTTTGGGAATCGAACCCGGTACTCTCAGCGTGGGAAGCAGTAGACTTCACCGTTTGCCCATGTCGCTGCATGTAAGATGCACAAGTTCATGTGTAAAAGTAATGCAAGCAGCGATTCCTTCCCATTGGTGTTTGTTTATGCTGTTAGGGGACTCGGACGTTCATATTGCAAAACACGGTATTTAGTGCACTGTACATACTTTAAAGTGAATGAGCTACATTATTCCTTTCACACATTAGTTGCGTCTGCATACACAAGTGTTTTAACACATTCATTTGTGTCTGTATAAATTATTTATTTATTTTTACTCTCTCCGTCTGACCATTGGTCACCATCTGTGTGTACAGTATGCAGTACAGGACTGTATATTAACATTACAGTCATCACTGACCATTTGTCAGAGCTTGTACTGTAGATCAATCCGCTGCTATTTGAACTAAAGTACTGGATTAGTGGTGCATTAGCCACCCAGTGGTGGAGATGTATATTGCATGCTGAGTATGTAATCGTGCCTCAACGCGCCTTTCTGTGACTAAACTCAGCAACCTAAGCTAACGCCTAGGCATGACTAAACCTCCGTCTAGGCGCAGAAAAAGCCAAGATAACGGAGGACCCATCTGTACATCTATGTTATTGCTTGCATGAGCAACATTTGTGTGATCACTACGTCTACATGTTCTGTTTCTCTAATTGTAAGTCGTCACCAAATCTACATATGGATGCACACGCAGTACAAATGCAGAAAAGTTTGCAGCAAGCAAAATGTCAAACTTTAGCAACTTTTGCTGTATTCACTAACTCTATATTTGCAACATATTTGGGGCGCGATGCACTAATCCCACCACATATCGCAGTGACAACGCATTGTTACTAATGGCATACAGTATGTACTAATATATGTTATTAGTACTGCAAAGGACAGCTCTCCCGATAAGAGCTGTAATTTGTGATTAGCACCGGACATTTGACTTCCAGCAGGGTATGCTGGAAGGGATCTGATCGGATCCCTCTGACAGCGCAATGTGGAAAGAAGCCCATAGGTTTCTATAAGGTAACACCAGCAACAGCTAGCATTACCCTCCGCACTGAAGCCCTGGCGTCCAGAGCTTAGTCCATATGAAAATGCGGTAAAACACCTTTAAACAAAAGTGCATCCTGAATTTTAATTTCTCCTCTCTGGTAGAAGCTTGGAGAGCAGATGCAACTTACCGCTTTCGGGGCGGGGATGTCATGTCATTAGGCCCTGTCATATCAGAATTCTGCGATTTGTGGTTCCGTGGAGAGGGCAGGGTTAAAACAACATGATGTTCACATAGCTCCACCCCCTCCATGCAGACCTGTTGGGGAAATTTAGTAAGAATAATTTTTTGGGCGATTTACCAAAATAAAAAGCGCACATTTACTAACAAGCATTTTCACTTGCATCTTTGTTTTTCAATGGTGTATTTAGTCGCTTTGTGGTGTGTGTGATTTCTGTCAATTTTAGAATGATTCAGAAGATGTATGCCAACACAAAGCTAACCACGCCTCAGTTTTCACCACAAGTCGCACCTTAAGTCACACCACAAGTTGCAGCGGGATGCGGTCAAGATCCCGCCGGACGGAATCCCGGCGGTCAGAATACCGACACAGGGATCCCGACCGGCACAATCCCAACATGTTCTCCCTCAGTGGGTGTCCACGACACCCATAGAGGGAGAATAAATTAGTGTGCCTGCAAGGGGCTGTGCTGCGCTCGCCCCCCCTGTCGGGATTGTGCCAGTCGCGATCCCGGTGTCGGTATTCCGACCTCCTGGATCCCGTCCAGCAGGATTTCATACTGATCCCGTTGTAGCAAAGCGACAATGTCCCTAGATGCATCCAACCTGCTAGTTCCTCTGTTCTGTTTCTTGCTCCTGGGCCCTGTCAGTCAGCTGGTGCAGGCCACGTGAAACACTGTCTGCATCCAGGCTACTCCATAACCTGCCTGTGTCAGTGTTTTGAGCAGAAAGTGAGTGCTGCAGAGGAGTGGATGGTCTTTTATTAGCATTCTTATTGGTTTAGTGTTAATTACAATGGATTTCACAAGTTGCTTTTTTGGAAGAGGTGCATTGAGGTGCTTTTTTTGTGCGATTTTGGTGGTGCTTTTGATGGGTCTTAGGCTAAAAATGGTTGTTCCATATGAACACGCTCCAAAAAATTAGTGCATTGATTTAGTACATTGAGGTGCACTAAGTGGAGGGATTTGACAAAGACGATTCTCGGTAAATTTGCGATTTTTTATTATACCAATGTTATGATGGTGAATTGCCATGATTGGAGTACAATGTCGCATTTTACATATGACTTCCATGCAAATTAATCATTAGTAAATTAGCAATTCACAAAATTGCATCTTTTTTGCAAAAAAAACCCCTGCAAATCGACTAATTGGCCATTGGTAAATTTTCCCCTGGTATTTTATCCCCACCCTGCCTACTTCACTAGGAACTGGGAATATGGGGGAAATCAACCAGGGGTCTGGGGGACTACCCCAAACCTGGTGAGTCTCCCGCGCCTTTCTGAGATAGTAGGTAAGTATACCCTGCATATGAATGATTATGCACATTTATTTCCATGCAAGAGTAATTACGGTCTGTAACTGCAGCAGGCCCTATATGTTTCTGGAGAGGTAGTTAGCAACATTGTGCCAGTATACGATATTTGAGTGTATTCCTGGTAACTGCGTCTTCTCATGTAAACCTCCATTACAGGATCTTAGTCATACTTGCCTACTTTTGAAAAGTAGTTTCAGGGAGATTATAGATTGCACTCTAATGCGCCGTGCGGAACGCTTCTGAGGGTGTGTGTCACAGTCCACCCAAGGGGCGTGTTTATCTCCTTGTATGGGCATGTCTATTGTCAGGGCTAAACACTAACATCACACCTACATTACACAGCAGGGCTACACACCGACATCACACCAACATCATTATACACATACAGTATAAGTTACATACTTACACATGTGACAGACATTAATCCAGCTTTGATGGTAACTACTACTTTAAAGTTTAAACTTTAATGTCCTTACATTTTTTTTGCAGCGGATGGTGAAGGGGCGGGGGGTTGGAGCCGTGAGGGGTGAGAGCGAGCAGGAGAGGGGATTCTGTGTGGGGGAGAGTGGGTTAAGGGATGCCATGGATGGGGAAGAGGTGGAGTTTGGAGCTGTGAGGAAACAGGGAAGGGAATCTGTGTGGGGTACTGGGGGTTCTGCAGATAGGGAAGGGGGGGGGGGGAGTTTGGAGCTGTGAGAGGAGAAAGAGTAAGCCTCAGGAAACAAGCTACTAACTGACAGTGGAGAAGCCTGTAATAGGTGCACTAATACAGGCTCTCTTGTGTGTATCACAGTGGCAAATACAGGAGTTTTATTTGGGGAGGGGGGTTTGTCCATTTGAATATATATATATATATATATATATATATATATATTAGTACATGCAAGCATACACACATATTAAACACCCCCACCCACACACACTTCCCCACTCACTAAGCAGGGGAGATCAGCTGCGTGCAAGACAAGGCAGTGAAGGCACCATTCTATTAGGCTCCGCCCCCAAAATGCCGCGATTTGCGGGTCTTCCAGCCTGTTAGATGATAGGAGCGCTGTGGTTCTGCTGCCTGTCAATGTCTGTGGTGCTGGGCTGCCAGCTCTAAGTGGATGCCGGGACTGGTGACTGGAGGAGATCGCACAGAAACTCCTCCAAACTGCAGTGCAGGAATCTGACAGGTTCCGGAGGGCTATCTCAAAGCATGGTGAGTGACATGCTGTAAATCCGGTAAGGGAGGTTGGGGGACTGAGAGACGCGTGCAGTAGGAATCCGGGAGTTGCACTAAAGTTTGCGGGACAGCGGGGGACTGTGGCAAAATACGGGAGCCTCCCGCTAAATGCGGGAGGGTAGGCAAGTCTGATTTTTAGTGGTTCCCTACAGTGTCATATAATAGATTTGCAAGAGGAGTTTTTGTTCAGCGTAGCATAGCATATCTCCTATTTCTTCAACCAAGGGTCAGTGAAAGATATAAACAAGCACATGCTTCCTAACAGACAGAAGGGTACAATTAAGATTATCATTAATGTGACCACTTTTCTCCCTGTGTTATATACATACATAATATTAGACTTCTGCAAACTAAAATAATGTAAACATGGCTTCATTTACAAAGACTCAGACAACTGTAAAACTCAGGTTACACCGATCTGATTATAAAGGATGTAGGAGCTACAAAGGCACTTTTGAGGGCTAGTAACAAGAGTGTATCCATAATCTATGTAATGGACTGAAAAGAAGCACAACAAGGAATGTAAAGGGTACAGAGGGGACAGGAGCTCTGGGTCTATGGGATATATGGAAATAATCAGGTGGATTCTACCTATTGGCAAGGTTTTGATCATGTAAATATTTAACTGCCAATTCATTCTCTACAGATTGTCGATTTAACTGTCACAGACGGTGTGTGCCAGACGTACCAGATGAATGCCTGGGAGAGGTATCCAATACTGATGGAGAAGGTAGTGTTGAGTAGATTATGCTCTATTTATATTGTAACAATGGATATATCTATATACAGTTTCCCATTGGTCTCAGAAAGCATTACAGGTTGAGTCTCCCATATCTGAAAATCAGATATCCTAAATATTCTGAAATCAATTTATTTTTAACCGTGACTGAGATAGTGACACCTTTACTTTCTGATCGTTCAGTGTAGGCAAACTTTGTTTCATGCACAAAATTATTACAAATATTTATAAAATGACCTTCAGGCTATGTGTGTGAGGTGTATATGAAACAAATAAATGCATTTCGTGTTTAGTCTTGGGTCCCATCCCCAAGATATCTCATTATGGTATGCAAATATTCCAAAATAAATAAACATCCGAAATCCAAAGTACTTCTGGTCCCTAGAATTTCAGATATGGGAATCTCAACCTGTATTTATTTTTTATATTTATCGTATTGTTAGTTCTTTTTACAAAGAAAATACAAGTCCAAAATATTATCAAGCAAATAGTAAAAAAATCTACTTTACGTATGTCACAAACTTTTCTAAGGGAAACAAGCTGCTTTGAGAAGAAACACAATACTTGTGACTACAGCTCTTGGTCTAATTAACTGAATTTTTGCAAATGTATTGAAAACCAATTTAATTCTTGCAAGCCTTAAAGCAAATGTGAGTTTAGCCCAGACTGGACATATTATACAATAATACACAACAAAAAAATTAGTGTTTCCTCGGCTGTGCACTGCTACAAAAAAGTACACTAATATAAGGGGTCATTCCGAGATGATCGTAGCTGTGCTACTACTGGCGGGCATTACGTATAAGGACGCTACTAGTAGCGGGCATTACGGATAAGGACGCTACTACTGGCGGGCATTACGGATAAGGACGCTACTACTGGCGGGTATTATGTATAATGACGCTGCTATTGGGGGGCATTATGTGAATGAGCAGCACTACTACGTGCAATGTAATGTGAATAAGATTGTGCTACGGTGTGCGGAAATTCAAATGGGGGTACTATTGTGTGACCATGCCGCTTCCTTGCGAGGCCACACCCCTTTTCCTGACACACGTCGAAGGTGCGCGCTGACCTTTTGTGAAGTATGGGATGGCGCAAATTTATAGTTTGCAGGGGGGCGCCGAACACCATAGCACCAGCCCTGTATATGAGGAACTAAGCCCTTTTTTCTGGTTTTTCCTCTCTTTCATATATTTGAACACACAGAGATTCGTAGAACACATCATTATCAGAAGATGTAAGGACTACATCTCAAAGACTGTGTAAAGACTCTTTTGGGTATATCCAACCCTATAACATATGTTGAATGCTATTGTAATCGTGAGAGCTAATTCGTACGATCTATATTATCCTTTATGGATCAGGTACTGTTCACTTGAATTATACAGCATACATATTACCTTATACTGCACATGGTTTATTGTCTACAGTGCATTGCTGTTATTAATCTGGTGCATTATTAACTGGGACCCACATATAAACCCAGCTGCCACCAGGGGGAGTCATGGTAATCTTACTCAGTAATTTAAAAATACTTTTCAATGTTCTTATTGCTGCAAATATATATTGTACAGTAAGATGTTAATACTTCTGTGTATATGGATAGTAATAGATGAGAAATTGGGGGGGGGGGGGGATTCATCAGAGCTTGGATAGAGAAAAAGTGTATAAAGTAACAACCAATCAGCTCCTAACAGTTATTTTTCAGATATAGCATGTAAAGTGACAGAAGCTGATTAGTTGGTGTTTTATCTCTCTCCAAGCTTTGATAAATCTCCCCCTTGGTCTTACTTATATAATTCACCCATCAGCAGTAGTGAACAACAGAGCAATAATTGTGTAGCAGGTTTCTCTCTAATTAAATTTCTCATCCTGTTCACCATAGATGGAGAAAATTTTAACCATGAAATTGAAGATGAAAGTGACAATGAGAGACCATCCAGCCTCAGTGGAAGTGCACAGGAAGAAGAGGGCATTTCTGTTAAGAGTACAGAAAGCACAGTTTGTCCATGTGAGAACCCGATGTTTGACAGGTAATTATGTGACTCTATTTCATGCTGTACAACTTTTATTCTGAAGTATCTAAAGAACAGCTCATGGCTTTACAGATGGTAAATCCTGCACTATAGAAGTCATTGCACCTTGCAGTTATTAGAGCAGGCATTCCCAACCCTGGTCCTCAAGGCACACTAATACCAATTTTAAACTACGTGCGCAAGAAGTTGGAGATCTTTATTTGAACAGGGAGTTCTCTCTAAATTGGGTCTTGACTTACTGCAGAGTGTAATAGCCACCCAGAATATATCCTCAATGAGCGGCTGAGAAATCAGTGTATATCCTACTAAAATTGACAGACTGCTATCTGTTTGTGTATATCAAGCTCCGAGAAGCTTATCTTTTCAGAGCTTGTCCCGAGAGCGAACACCATCTTTTAATGACATTAGCCCTTGTACCCTATTGGCTACAATATTACAATTTGTTTTTGATAATGCACAATACTTCTGCAGGGTTCAGAACTACACTGGGGCATCAAACTACCAGCAGTGCTGTCCCGGCAAGATGATCCTAATACATTCCATGATTAATGCAGAGGTTGCAATTGGCCACGTTAATGGGTGGTAATAAACATCTCCCCCTGATGTCCTCACACAGCTCCCTCATTCTGCAGCTTGGGGTGGACAGTACACCTGGATTCATTCTCAAAAACATTCTTCTGCCTTGTAATACTCTCTAGAGAGCCTTTTTAAAAAAACTTTTATTAATTCAATAGGAAAAGTATAGAATGTGGCAGCCATAATAAAACACAGTTTCAATCTTATTGGGTTTTCAATGTTGTCACGCATGCGCCCACACTCAGAACTCCTTCCAAGGCGGCCAGTTGTGACGTTGGTGCTTTTTGCAAATTACCCTTACAATAAAACAGTATGCCACCATCAAAGGAATTATGGAAAGTAACTCCTCCCACAGCGGCCTTTCGGTACTGCTCACTATATATATATATATATATATATATATATATATATATATATTTATTTATTTAATCACACTTTAAAAATCAGTAGCATATGCCTCTCAAGGCCGTAGGTTTAAGAACACAGGAACTCAGAACTTGAAATTAGAATTTAATTTCAAGAATAACTTCAGATCCTATAGTTACAAAAAAGGATTACAAAGTGTATTAAGATTATTTTAAAAGTACACACAGATTTCAGACAATGTCAGAAAAAATAAAGCGAGCTAAAACAAAGCCAGAGTCCTCATCACATAAGTTGAGAACTCTTGTCGTGAAGGATTCATGTTAGAAGCGGTTGATACCTAACCAGTCACTCCAGACTCTAATGCACATTGGATTCAGCTAAATAGGCAGATTTATATGCAGTCCTGCTCCTTGGTCACACACACCCATCCTTGGGATTTAAGACTTTCAATACCAGAATTGACTGTGTCTTTTTCTGAAGGTCCTTTTTGTGCTCATCCCCTAGGGTTTTCCCAGTCAAATTCAGGAGCCCTCACTTATCTTGTTTCATTCTGTTTGAAGACTAATGGGCCCTAAACATTACCCGACCCGCCGCCGAGCTGCCCGACTGCAGATACGGCCGAAGGGCGACATGGCAGCAGGGGGAAGGGGGAGACGGGGAGTGAAGTTTCTTCACTCCACCCGTTACCTGGCTCCATAGCAGTGCATGCTAATACAGACGAGATTGTCCATATTGGCCTGCATGCTTAAGCGACCCGGCACCAATGATGAACGAGCGTGGGGCCGCGCATTGTTCATCGTTGGTACCTACACACTGAATGTTATGAACACGTTCTCGTTCATAAATGAATGAGAACGTTCATATCGTTCAGTTATATCGCCCAGTGTGTAGGGTCCATAAGACTTGTGATTTGTCTATATTGGTCAGATTTATGATTTGGCCAGGAATAGATTCAGTGACTAGATGCCCTCTTGAGCAATTCCTATAATCTCCCTTTAAAAGAATTCAGCACCTCTGTGGACGAACAAGAGACAGTACCAGTTGCACAGTCCCCCCTGCTTTCTAGAGTACATATACATGTCCTTTAACAATTCAAATGTCCCCAGACTCAGTTCATACAGTTTTACAAATGACTTTTTCCATATGGAATATACATTGATACAACATATTGCTGTATAGTTTTGTATCCATGTATTCCCCCACTTCCAGCAGCTAACAGATACAGAGAAGCCACACTGAACACCAGTTCTTCAAGGCTTGATGATCCAAACTTGGCGGAAAATCATTGTTCCATTTAAATTAAGTCATAGGGATAAAGGGGACTAGATGCTTCTCAAATACCTTGACTTTCTTCATTTGTAAAACATAGAGGGAATCCTGGGATGAATCAATTGCAGAAAAGTTGGAATCTATGCAATAATTTCTATTGGTCTGTTGGTCTAGCCAGGAACTCTCGTTCCGTGATGACCTACCTATAAAGTATTTGCACTTAAAGCAGGGTTTGTGAATGTGTTTGAATACGTTATCAGGTATGTGGATGTGCAGGGATTGAATAAAGTACAATAAATTTGGCAAGGCACTCATTTCATTATAATGACTATGAGCAACCAGGAAAGAGTTTTTAATCACCAATTCTTAAACTCCTGTTGGTTTTGCAAGTTTGGGGCATTAAAGAGAGGATCGATGGTATTATTTAAATAAGTCTCTAAATATTTAATTTGAGACATATGCCATTTGAATGTAAAAGCATTTTGTAAGCCCTGTATTATGCGACCTGTGGTGTTTATATTACGTACTGCACAATTGTTATAGTTAATTTTGAATTTTTATAATTAAGTGAAAGTCTGAGATTTTACGAATCACTTTGATATCAAGTTAGACCAAATTGTTCTTTCCGATGTTTTCATACATAGTAAAAATATCAGAAGTGTCAAAGTTTACCCTTGATGTGTGCTATTAGAAATAACAAATGGAGCTGATATGGTACCCTTGATTCTAATTTTTACCCCAAATAGTAACAATATATTCTGAACTATTGGGTGTTATTATATGTACAAACACAGGAAAGAAAATATTTAAAAAGTAATGTCCTAGTTATATTATACAAAGGCAGTACTTATTTTTGCACATATAGCTTGCCAGCTTTGTCATGTCAGTAAAAAGCTTGTTTAAGGTCTCCATACCTCCAATTAGTTCCTACAGTATGGCATTGACTAGGATGGCCAACAGGGACCGTGTCTGGGCGTGGAATTTGGATCTAGTATATGGGGGCATTTTCACACCAAGTTATCTGCCCCTTGAGTGACCTAAGCATCAAGTTCAAGGGTCTATAGCTTAAAAATAATCTTAAAATAAATGGAATGGGAGTTGGAAAATAAAATAAAATCTGAAAGTATCCACTAACTGATGTTCGTGAAATAAAAAACTTACCATGCAAAAGGTCTAGACCCAGAAGCCAGAAGGGAGAGTTGAATGTCAGCTCCATGGAGAGTCTAATGTCAGCTCCAGTTTCCAATTGAAGTCAAAACCTACAACAGTTAGACCCTGCTGGTGTCTTCAATAAGTTCCAGAAGGTTTGCTGACCCTGGCTGGGAGCATTGACAGTTTAAAAGTAAAAACATAGGTTAAAATCTTCTTGGTAATTATAAGATATCATTCTTCCTCAAAAACACGATACTTTCAATGTGTAAGGAGGCGCTTTACAATTCTATGGTCAATGCTTACGATCAGGATTATTACTCAGAAAAACATGAGGATAGTAATAATTTTCAAATCTCAAAGCCTCACCATTCTTAAATTCAGTTTCACAGAAACATCCTATATCAATTTTTTAAGACCAAAAATTGGCTAAAAAGATCCTGGTATGCTAACATTGCATGGCAGTAGGTCCAGCATGGAGGCTTCCACTATGAAATTATCTGCAAGGACTAGGCCCAGTTCTACATCAAGGCTTAACTCATCCGGTGGTCAACAAGTAGCTGTTCTAAGATCAGGTGACCCAAGGACTTTATCAGAGTATAGAACTTCCTATTTAAGGCTGTGTTGAGCAGACCAGTGCCAGAACAACTTCACTTTGTACTGCTGGCTCCGAGCTGAGATTCCTTGGTGTGTTCAGGTTCCTAATTGTGTTCCTGTCTGCTAGTTCCTGCTAGTACAAGTCTCCATTCTGCGCAGTTCATTTCAGTCTGCAAGTACAAGTATTCATTCTACTCAGTGCATTTCAGACTGCAAGTACCAGTATCCATTCTACACCGTACACTTCAACTAGCAAGTAAAAGTAACCAGTCTACGATGTGCATTTCATCAGCAAAAACCAGTTCCCATTCTATGCTGTGCACTCATCTAGTAAGCAGTGGACAGTGGTTTTGGACACTGCCAAACTTAAGTTTCATATGGAAGACAGTGCTCCTTTTGGCCCTGTTTTTGTGGGAAGTTTCTGAGTTGCATATTTTATTTAGCAAGTCTAGTGTTTCGTGATGACAGAGCTGTCCTGTGTGCCAAACAATCCTTTATAGCCCAAATAGGTATCAGAGATCCATTTTCACCAGGACATCATCATCTCTCCTCTGAAGCAGAATAGCTCAAGTGGGCATCACAACTCACTTCATTTAATGGACATAGGGGGTAATTCAGATGTGATTGCTGGGCTGCTAATTTTGTTGCCCTGTGATCAGATAGTCTCCGCCTCCAGGGGGAGTATACATTCGCTGTGCAAGTGTGCGATCGCATGTGTACGCCGAGCTGTGAAAATCCACTTTGTGCAGTCTCTGCGCAGCACAGGACTTAATCCTCCAGTGCAATGAGAACAAGCTGATCGGGGCTGGAGCTGACGTCAGACAACCTCTCTGAAAACGTTTGGGTACGCCTGCGTTTTTCCTGTAAATGCTCAGGTGCCACCCACAAACGGCCTCTTCCTGTCAATCACCTTGCGAACACCCGTGCGATCTGTCTTTTTGCACCATCCCGTCGCTGACCGGCGATGCTGATTGTTGTTGTCCGATGCACGTGTGCATTGCGGTGCATATGCATGCGCAGTTAGGACCTGATCACCCGCTGTGTGAAAACGCACAGCAGCGATCAGATCTGAATTACCCCCATAGAGCCTAGTTGTACAGTATTGCACAGCTGCAGGAAAGCAGCAAAAGATAAACTTGTATACTGGTGTATGTAATCTTATATCGAACTCTGCAAAGCACACAGTTGCATGGATGCTTTCTAACTGAACTTAGTCTATGGGATGATGTATCAAACCATAGAGAGAGATAAAGTACCAATATTCAATACTATCCAGTATTCTCACACAGACCAATATGGGCCATCGTCATTCTTCTTCAAATAAACATGTCCAATAACCAAACAAGTTACGATATCAAGCAAATGCAAGTATATAGCCAGCATATCTTATAGTACAATATAAAAAAAAAGAGTTCCAAAATATTACAATGGCACTGAAATAATAATTTATTTGGAAGGGAAATGATCATTTACTGATATATTAGTTTGTTGATGTGATAGCACTCCATGGTAAAGCCCATTATTGTATTTAACTTTACTAAGAACTCCTGTCTCTCTTTGATCAGTAACTTCATCCCACTCATGAGAGTGGTGCAGTCGGTGCGATATAACAAGAAGAAGAACAGCTATGTTCTAATGGAGGGCTGGCTTGTCCATTTCACTAGCAAGGACAGCATGGTGAGTAAAACTTTCATGGTCCACTTCTAAACACATATCACAGAGTTCACAGAGGTGTGATATCCTAGTACCGATCTGACTGATTAACTTATCACATCTCCATGTTCACTCTGCTCCTTGCTACATATCACAAGGGTTGTTTACTTAACAAGTGATATTGTTCTTCACTTCTTATCACACTAAGGGGGTAATTCCAAGTTGATCGCAGCAGGAAATTTTTTAGCAGTTGGGCAAAACCATGTGCACTGCAGGGGGGGCAGACATAACATTTGCAAAGAGAATTAGATTTGGGTGGGTTATTTTGCTTCTGTGCAGGGTAAATACTGGCTGCTTTATTTTTACACTGCAATTTAGATTGCAGATTGAACTCACCACACCCAAATCTAACTCTCTCTGCACATGTTATATCTGCCCCCCCTGCAGTGCACATGGTTTTGCCCAATTGCTAACAAACTTGCTGCTGCGATCAACTCAGAATTACCCCCTTAGTAGCAATCCTGATGTAAGTAGCAATAAGCACAAAATCCAATGATGTCACCATTCTGCAAAGAACAGGGGCGACACATGTTGTTTGTAACTCCTAGTAAATGTGCGATTTTTACTCGCCTGCAATTGAGTGACTATAGTGAAATAAATTCACCATCTTTTTGTTCGGTCTTAACCGCTTGCCTGGCTAGGTCGCATGTGATGCGACTGGAGTCAAGAGTACATTACCTGGCCAGGTTGTATCACATGTGATGCGCTGCCCCACTGTATGACCGGCTTTTAGATTAGGAGATCTGTCCTGCACAAGTGCATAACGGTACACCCCTGGCTCTCCGGACCCGCTGCAGTGTTGCGGCAGTCTCTGACATCACTGCTGGAATCGCACTCCGGAATGCCGTGCGTCTGGAGTGCATGCGCTGGGGATCACAGTGCAGTGAGGGGAACATTGAGGGTGATTCAGACCTGATCGCTGGGCTGCAAACTTTGTTGTCCTGCGTTCAGATAGTCGCAAACGTTGCCGTCCTGCGTTCAGATAGTCGCCACCCCCAGGGGCAGTGTAAATTCGCCGTGCAAGTGTGCGGTCGCATGTGTATGCCGAGCTGCAACAATCCAGTGTGTGCAGTTTCTGTGCATCCCGATTATCGGGAGCCTCCCGACCATTCCGGAGAGTAGGCAAGTATGGTGCAGAGATCAGCTGCAGTAGGGCAGACTGAGCATCAGCTCCCCCCCCCTCTCCCCCCGACACATGATCCGCTGCACTCTGCATGTGGGGGAGGGGGGTATATGCTCATGGGGGTGGGGGTAACCGTTAGGAGGAGATCTATCACTAGTGGGGATGGGGAGGCATAAAATAAAGTTAAATGATGCTGGTGTGTGTGTGTGGAGGGTTTAATATAATAATAAAAAAAATGCATTCGTCAAAGGGTAAGGGGTGGGTGTGCAAAAAAAGGCGATTTCTCTAGCATCCATAAGGGATATTGTGGAGATAATTAGTACGATGGGTATAGATAGGTCCAAAGGAGACAGTGCACTTTAAATTTCTTCAACTAGGTGTGCTGGCTCCTCCCCTCTCTGCCTCCTCCTACAGGTCAGTTTAGAAAAAAGCACCCTCAGGAGAGGATGCACACCCTGCAAGCTCCAGAGTTTTTCTTCAATTTCTGTTAAACTTTTATTTAATTCAGTATGCTGTTAGGGCAACAGCATACCTGCACCGTGGGAGTTAGGGGGGGATGGTCACCGGCGTCTTGAGGTGCAGAGCCGCTTCCCCGCTGCAGTACCACCGTCCTGAGGGGCTGTTTGTTCAGCGGGGCATTGCGGCTTGGCGGTCGCAGCCGCAGCATGCCGCACACCCCTAGCGCTGCCTGAAGGTCATCATCGGTGGTGAGTACACACCGGGGACCCCACTAGGGGGGTCCCCCGGTCACTGTACGACAAAAGCGCGGGTGAGGTGTACGGGTCCCTCCCGGGGGGGACCCGCTTTGACCCCTGCGTGAGACTGGCTTATTACATGGTACCAAGCATTTATGTGAGGTTACTAACATTTAGGAGACCTGGCCAGTATAAAAAATACACAGTAGCTCCGGCGCCATAGCGGGGGGCGGAGCTACATCAGAGTGGGCTCAGCTGCATTTTGATGCCTTCTTCTGCATAAGCAGCAGCAGCCTCATACAGCTCCTCCATAACGGTCACACAAGCTGGATCACTGGTACAGGGTATAGAGGGGGAGCGCCGCTATTTGGTGCACAAATATCACCCCTCTGAGGAATTTTTCATTAGTCTCACTGTTTATATGTATATGTGAAACGCTGACAGCCTCACTGGGGCTCTGCAGCGCTGGGTGCGCTGGTGTCCTCTCTCCTGTGTCTCCTCTCACATGTAATAGGACAGGCTTGTATTGTGTTTCAGGCTGTGTTGTATGTGTATTGCACCTGTTTTTCTTTTCACAATGGTAAAACAAAAGTTATGCAGTGTGTGTAATGCTAGATTTTCCCCTAGCTCATCTGACTCAATATCATGTGAGCAATGCAGTCAGTCATCATTAAATGCTGATAACAATGTGGGGGAGATTCCAGAGCCCTTCTTTCTGGGGGCTATCAAAACTATGATGTCTGATATGTCATCTCAACTCACTGCTAATGCCAATAAAACTCAGGAACTGCAACAAGCAGTGGCAAATCTAGCTGCTAAACATCCCCCCCTGTCCACTACAGGTGCACAAAATGTGCTTTACCTGCACTTCTATCAGATACTGATGATGATATACAGGATGAGGGGGGTGATGTGGACCCCATAAGCGGGGACTCCACCCCTACACAGGGTATTGAACCCCTTATATTGGCTATACGGGATGTGTTAAAGCTCCCCCTGGAGGATGCTACTAATCAGCAGTCATTTTTCATCCCACAAACTGTCACCTTCCCTGATTCTAAAGAATTGGATGATTTATTTAAATTAGCCTGGAAAAATCCAGATAAAAAATATCAGGTGTCCAAAAGGTTTTTAAATACCTTCCCATTTGCCCCTGAAGGCAGGAAATCCTGGGAAGAATCTCCAGCAGTAGATGTCTCAGTCTCTCACCTTTCTAAAAAGGTGGTGCTCCCTGCTCTAAGCTCTTTTACAGTAAAGGACCTGGGGGATAGAAAAATGGAGACCACTCTAAAATCTGTCTACACTGCTGCAGGTGTAGCTCAAAGGCCGGTCATTGCTGGTTGCTGGATGATGCATTCCATTCATACATGGGCTACTCAGATTCAGGAGGGCCTTTCAGGGGATATGACCTTGGTTACTACTGTAACTTTCCTAAAACAAATTCAGGACACTGCAAGAGTCCTCTGTGAGTCCCTTAAAGAGATTGGCAATATTAATGCTAGGACCACTGCTATGGCTGTGTCTGCACGCAGAGCCATATGGTTGCATCAGTGGATTGCAGACGCTGACTCCAAACGTAATGTGGAATCTCTTTCCTTCACAGGTGAATGGCTCTTCAGAGGTGAATTGGACGCATGGATCTCCAAAGCTACTGCTGGGAAATCCACATTTCTCCCTTCAGGGGCTCCGCCTGCTAGACGTACCTACCCGGGACCGTCTACTCAGTCCTTTCGGTCCCCAGATTTTGATCTAGGGCCCAGGGTGCATCCAATGCAGCTAGAAGCTCCAGAGGTAAGCCTAAGAAACCAGCCGTTGCCAGCTGTCAGGACCAGGGCACCAGTTCAGCTTACGCTAAGACTTCAGTACGACGGTGCCCACCCACCCCGAGGGGATCCCACAGTGGGAACTTGAGTACGTCACTACAGCTACATCTGGGACGGTTCCTGCCAAGATGCCTGAGTAAGGAACCATAGCTCTCAGGGTTACGAGCTGGAGTTCGACGGTGCTCCTCCCCAACGATTTTTCAAATCAGGCTTGCCAGCTTTGGAAAATATGCATGTTACACTACTTCTGGCCATCGACAAGTTGGTCCAGTCCCAGGTCATTGTTCCAGGACCCCTGCTACAACAAGGACAAGGTTACTACTCTAGTCTGTTTGTAGTGCCAAAACCAGACGGGTCTGTGAGACCCATTTTGAATCTGAAGTCCTTGAATCCTTACCTGAAGGTTTTCAAATTCAAGATGGAATCCTTGAGAGCGGTGATCGCGGGCCTGGAACAACAGGAATTCCTCGTGTCCCTGGACATCAAGGACGCCTACCTGCATATCCCGATTTGGTCTCCTCATCAGGCCTATCTACGATTCGCCCTACTGAATGATCACTACCAGTTTCAGGCGTTGCACTTCAGCCTGTCTACAGCTCCGAGGGTGTTCACGAAGGTGATGGCGGAAATGATATTCCAGCTCAGAGTCCAGGGGGCTTCTACTGCTTCATATAGATCGCACTATCCAACTTCTACCTCACCATGGGTGGATCCTCAATCTACAGAAGTCTCAACTGGAACAGTCTCAACGGCTCATGTTTCTGGGTATGATACTGGATACTGTAGCTCAAAGAGTGTTTCTCCCAGAAGACAAGGTGAGAACACTTCAAAAGATAGTTCGCATGGTTCTCCGTCCTGCTCGAGTATCCATTCATCTTTGCATAAAGTTGTTGGGAAAAATGGTGGCCCCGTACGAGGCGATACAGTTCGGCAGGTTCCATGCCAGACCTTTCCAATTGGACATCCTGAACAAGTGGTCCAGTTCACATCTCCAGATGCATCGAATGATTCAGCTGTCACTCCAGGCCAGGATTTCACTCCTGTGGTGGTTGCAGTCTTCCAACCTGCTGGAAGGTCGACATTTCGGGATTCAGAATTGGACCCTCCTCACGACGGATGCCAGTCTACAAGGATGGGGAGCTGTCACCCAGGGGGCGCAGTTCCAGGGTAGGTGGTCTGCCCAAGAGGCCCTACTCCTGATCAACATTCTGGAACTACGGGCGATATACAGTGCTCTACTTCAGGCCTCCTCTCTGCTCAGGGATCGGGCGATCCAGGTTCAGTCGGACAACGCCACGGCAGGGGCGTACATCAATTGACAAGGAGGGACAAAAAGCAAGGCCTGTATCAAAAATACTTCTCTGGGCAGAAAGAAAAGCAAGAGCACTGTCAGCAATTTTCATTCCAGGAGTGAACAACTGGGAAGCGGACTTCCTGAGTCGCCACGACTTCCACCCGGGGGAGTGGGGAATACATCCTCAGGTGTTTCAACAGATTGTCGACAGATGGGGATACCCGCAGATCGACATGATGGCGTCTTGCCTCAACAAGAAGCTTCGTTGCTACTGCTCGCAAACCAGGGACCCCCAGGCGAGTGCAGTGGACGCACTGACGTCACCTTGGCCTTACCGGCTGGTCTAGCTATTCCCTCCGATCCCAATGATCCCAAGGGTGCTCCAACGGATCAGACATCACAGAATCCAAGCAATTCTGATGGCGCCGGATTAGCCCCAAAGGGTGTGGTACGCAACTCTTCTGGACAAGTCCATAGAAGACCTTTGGCCTCTGCCGCTAAGAAAGGATCTTCTTCAGCAAGGACCATTCGTCTACCCATACTTAAGGCGGCTTCGTTTGACGGCATGGAAGTTGAGCGGAATATCCTAGCTCTCAAAGGGTTTTCCAAAAAGGTCATTACCACTATGGTGCTAGCCAGAAAACCTGTCACGTCAAAACATTATCATCATATCTGGAGGAGATATGTTGCTTGGTGCGAGGAACGCACGTATCCGCCTGCGGAGTTTCACTTGGGACGTTTCCTACGTTTCCTGCAGGCTGGTGTGGATAAAGGCTTATGTCTGGTTCCGTTAAGGTCCAGATTTCAGCTCTTTCAGTTTTCTTTCAGAAGGAATTGGCTATGTTGCTGGAAGTTCAGACCTTCTTACAAGGGGTGCTCCACATACAACCTCCCTTTGTGCCGCCTACGGCACCCTGGGCTTTAGATGTAGTGTTGCAATTTCTACAGTCCTCCTGGTTTGAGCCTCTGATTACGGTAGAAGGCAAGTACCTCACGTGGAAGACAGTGATGTTGTTGGCCCTGGCACCTGCTAGACGCATTTCAGAATTGGTGGCCTTATCATGTAAAAGTCCCTACTTGGTCTTTTACGAGGACAGAGTGGAGCTCCGGAATCGACAGCACTTCCTGCCGAAGGTTGTTTCCGCATTCCATCTGAATCAACCTATTGTGGTTCCGTCTTGCTCTGACGCTTCAGCTCTTTAAATGTGGTGCGCGCATTGAAGATCTATGTCAAACGCACAGCTCGGGTCAGGAAGATGGATTCCTTGTTTGTGCTCTATGATGCGCAGAAAAAGGGTTGTCCTGCTTCAAAGCATTCCATTGCTCGTTGGATTATGCTTACTATCCAACAGGCCTATGTGTCGGCAGCCTTACCTGTTCCTAAGTTTTGAAGGCCCACTCTACAAGATTGGTGGGCTTTTCCTGGGCGGCTGCCCGTGGAGTCTCGGCTTTACAACTATGCCGAGCTGCTACCTGGTCTGGGAAGAACACTTTTGTGAAATTTTACAAATTTGATACCCTGGCCAAGGAGGATACCCAGTTTGGGCAGGTGGTGCTGCAGCAGTCTCTGCATGTTCCCGCCGGTTCTGGAAGCTTTGGGACATCCCCATCATACTAATTCTGTCCCTAATATCCCTTATGGATGCTAGAGAAAATAGGATTTTAAATACCTACCGGTAAATCCTTTTATCGTAGTCCACAAGGGATATTGGTGGTCATTCTGAGTTGTTCGCTAGCAGTTTTCGTTTGCAGCGCAGCGTTTAGGCAAAAAAGCAGCACTTCTGCGTATGCGGCGCAATGCGCATGCATATGCGGCGCAATGCGCCTGCGCGACGTACTTTCACAAAAGCCGAAGTAGTTTTACACAAGGTCTAGCGACGCTTTTCAGTCGCACTGCTCGCCGCAGAATGATTGACATGAAGTGGGCGTTTCTGGGAGGTAACTGACCGTTTTTTGGGGAGTGTGTGGGAAAACGCAGGCGTGTCAGATACAAACGCAGGCGTGCCGTGGGAAACGCAGGTGTGGCTGGCCGAACGCAGGGCGTGGTTGTGACGTCAAAACAGGAACTAAATAGTCTGAAGTGATCGCAAGATAGGAGTAGGTCTGGAGCTGCTCAGAAACTACACAATCTTTTTTTGTAGCCGCGCTGCGATCCTTTCGGTCGCACTTCTGGTAAGCTAATACACACTCCCAGAGGGCGGCTGCTTAGAGTTTGCACGGCTGCTAAAAGCAGCTAGCGAGTGAACAACTCGGAATGAGTGCCATTGGGTGCCCGCCTCTGTGCGTTGACTTTCTGCAGGTTCTCTGTTCTGTGTTACCTGTTCAGCTGTTGCTGTTACTGTTGCCAGACGTTGCTGACCTGGTTATGTTTTGGTGTGCTGGTGTATAATTCTCACCACCTTTATTGTTGTTATGTTCCTTCTCTCAAGTATGTCATTCTCCTTCGGGCACTGTTTTACCTATAACTGACCTGTAGGAGGAGGCATAGAGGGGAGGAGCTAGCACACTCAGTTGAAGAAATTTAAAGTGCACTGGCTCCTTTGGACCCATCTATACCCCATCGTACTAATTCTGTCCCCAATATCCCTTATGGACTACAAGAAGAGGATTTAACGGTAGGTATTTATAATCCGATTTTTTACAGGGGGGGGGGGGGGGAGTTATAAAATGTGGATTTTTTTTACTATTTTAAATGAAATATTTTAATACATTATTAAAATACTTTTTAAACTTTATTAAGTAATTTAAAAAAAAAAAGACAATTTCTGAGCGGTTTTGTGTGGAAAACATTGCCAGTTAAGTGGTTAAGGGAGACGTCGCCCAACTAATCAGATTCTGACTGCCTTTTTACAGGCTGTGCTGGAACAATTAGTTACAGTAGATACTGATTGGATTCTATGAGAAATGTCTCCACTTTTTCTACTAGATTTGATACATTTCCCCATAAGATTGTTATGTATTTCACGTGGGTACTAAGGGGTAATTCAGACCTGATCACTGCTGTGCATTTTCGCACAGCGTGCAATGAGATCTGAACTGCGCACCGTAATGCGCCGGCATGTCGCACAACAGCACCGGGCATCATTGCCTAGCGATGGGATGGTGCGAAAAAAACGATTGCACGGTTGATCAAAAGGTGATTGACAGGAAGTGGCTGTTTGTGGGTGTCAACTGACCGTTTTGCAGGAGTGTCCGGAAAAACGCAGACGGGCTCAGGCGTTTGGAGGGAGGGTGTCTGACGTCAGCCCCGATCACCAGGAATACATCGCAGCGGCTGATGTTTGTGTAGCTCTGCTATAAAAGCAAATGCACACTAGCACAGGCTTTACCCCTCCCCCTGTAGGTGGCGACTATCTGATCGCAGGACTGCAAAAAACACACCCAAGCAATCAGGTCTGAATTACCCCCAAATAGGGTCTTCTTTAGTAAATCTGGCTTCAGGGAGTGGCAGCCTTTAGCACATGGCTTTGATGGCTTTCATGGTTACATTTTTATAATAATAATGTCCAATTTGCAGAGATCGTTTCTTCTGCCATTTCTGAACTCCATTCAGTCTTATGATCTTTAGATGAACAAGTTACTATGCTAGTGCCCTGTGACATATTAAGGATTATTTCAAACCAATTTGGGAACAGTGGCAGTGGGCGATTACAGTTAAGTGGTTATATGTGACACTCTTGTCCTTATTCAACCTCATTATTTGCTCTGATATAAGGGCCTGTTTGTAAGTAAGGCAACAAATCAAGCAACTGTGCAAAACCATTTTCCACTGCAGGTGGGGCAGATGTAACATGTGCAGAGAGATTTAGATTTGGGTGGAGTGTGTCCAAACTGAAATGTAAATTGTATTGTAAAAATAAAGCTGTCTCATATTGTGGGCTTACTGCAAAAGCAGCCAGTATTTACCTTGCACAGAAAATACACTGCTTAAAAAAATAAAGGGAACACTAAAATAACACATCCTAGATCTGAATGAATGAAATATTCTTATTAAATACTTTGTTCTTTACACAGTTGAATGTGCTGACAACAAAATCACACAAAAATTATCAATGGAAATCCAATTTATTAACCCATGGAGGTCTGGATTTGGAGTCACCCTCAAAATTAAAGTGGAAAAACACACTACAGGCTGATCCAACTTTGATGTAATGTCCTTAAAACAAGTCAAATTGAGGCTCAGTAGTGTGTGTGGCCTCCACGTGCCTGTATGACCTCCCTACAACGCCTGGGCATGCTCCTGATGAGGTGGCGGATGGTCTCCTGAGGGATCTCCTCCCAGACCTGGACTAAAGCATCCGCCAACTCCTCGACAGCCTGTGGTGCAACGTGGTGTTGGTGGATGGAGCGAGACATGGTGTCCCAGATGTGCTCAATTGGATTCATGTCTGGTGAACGGGCGGGCCAGTCCATAGCATAAATGCCTTCGTCTTGCAGGAACTGCTGACACACTCCAGCCACATGAGGTCTAGCATTGTCTTGCATTAGGAGGAACCCAGGGCCAACCGCACCAGCATATGGTCTCACAAGGGGTCTGAGGATCTCATCTCAGTACCTAATGGCAGTCAGGCTACCTCTGGCGAGCACATGGAGGGCTGTGCGACCCCCAAAGAAATGCCACCCCACACCATTACTGACCCACTGCCAAACCGGTCATGCTGGAGGATGTTGCAGGCAGCAGAACGTTCTCCTTGGCGTCTCCAGACTCTGTCACGTCTGTCACATGTGCTCAGTGAGAACCTGCTTTCATCTGTGAAGAGCACAGGGCGCCAGTGGCGAATTTGCCAATCTTGGTGTTCTCTGGCAAATGCCAAACGTCCTGCACGGTGTTGGGCTGTAAGCACAACCCCCACCTGTGGATGTTGGGCCCTCATACCACCCTCATGGAGTCTGTTTCTGATCGTTTGAGTAGACACATGCACATTTGTGGCTTGCTGGAGGTCATTTTGCAGGGCTCTGGCAGTGCTCCTCCTGTTCCTCCTTGCACAAAGGCGGAGGTAGCGGTCCTGCTGCAGGGTTGTTGCCCTCCTATGGCCTCCTCCACGTCTTCTGATGTACTGGCCTGTCTCCTGGTAGCGCCTCCATGCTCTGGACACTACGCTGACAGACACAGCAAACCACCTTGCCACAGCTCGCATTGATGTGCCATCCTGTATGAGTTGCACTACCTGAGCCACCTGTGTGGGTTGTAGGGAGGTCATACAGGCACGTGGAGGCCACACACACTACTGAGCCTCATTTTGACTTGTTTTAAGGACATTACATCAAAGTTGGATCAGCCTGTAGTGTGTTTTTCCACTTTAATTTTGAGGGTGACTCCAAATCCAGACCTCCATGGGTTAATAAATTGGATTTCCATTGATAATTTTTGTGTGATTTTGTTGTCAGCACATTCAACTATGTAAAGAACAAAGTATTTAATAAGAATATTTCATTCATTCAGATCTAGGATGTGTTATTTTAGTGTTCCCTTTATTTTTTTGAGCAGTGTATATAAATATATTGCCTCCACTTGCATTACAACATGGTTTGTTCCAGACACAAAGTTACTTCCTTTCTCTTCATGAATCATGGGGGTAATTCTGAGTTGATCGCAGCAGGATCTTTGTTAGCAATTGGGCAAAACCATGTGCACTGCAGGTGTGGCAGATATAACATTTGCAGAGAGAGTTAGATTTGGGTGCACCACTGATATCTGTCCACTTGTGAAAGTAGCCGGTATTACTATCGGCACACATTTGCACCATGCTATGCTTTGCGTCATGGGCTTGTAGGCAGAATCGCGGGCTACTTGGGCGGGTGTATGCAGGATTTCTGCCTATGCTTACCCACAGAGCACATCAAGTGCAGAAACTTGCAAGACCTGTTCACAAGGGTTCAGTATGAATTACTGGTGGCCGGGATGCCAGCAGTCAGTATACCGACAGCAGCATCCCAGCCACCAGTATGCCAGCAGTGGGGCAAGTGCTAGAAAGCCCCTTGTGGGCTGACTGCGCTCGCCATGCTGCGGGTACGGTGGCTCGCTTTGCTCACCATAGGTTATAGTCTCCCTCTATGGAATAGCCTGTGTCGCCGGTATTCCGGCTGCAGCATTTCACCGCTAGTCGGGATTCCGGCGTCAGCATTGTGACGTCCGGGATCCTGACTAGCGGTATTTCTCTTACGTCCTAGAGGATGCTGGGGACTCCGTAAGGACCATGGGGTATAGACGGGCTCCGCAGGAGACATGGGCACTATAAAGAACTTTAGAATGGGTGTGCACTGGCTCCTCCGTCTATGCCCCTCCTCCAGACCTCAGTTAGATCCTGTGCCCAGAGGAGATAGGGTGCACTACAGGGGAGCTCTCCTGAGTTTCTCTGAAAAATAATTTTGTTAGGTTTTTTATTTTCAGGGAGCACTGCTGGCAACAGGCTCCCTGCATCGTGGGACTGCGAGAAGCAGACCTACTTAAGTGATAGGCTCTGCTTCTTAGTCTACTGGACACCATTAGCTCCAGATGGAGTCGGAACGCGGGTCTCCCCTCGCCGTTCGTCCCAGAGCTGCGCCTCCGTCCTCCTCGCAGAGCCGGAAGATAGAAGCCGGGTGAGTATAAGAAGAAAAGAAGACTTCAAGGCGGCAGAAGACTTCGGATCTGCACTGAGGTAAGCGTGCAGCGGTAATGCTGCGCGCCATTGCTCCCACACACACTACACACACTAGCGGGCACTGATGGGTGCAGGGCGCAGGGGGGGGCGCCCTGGGCAGCAATAAAACCTCTGTATCTGGCATAGACACTGCGGAGGCAGTAATTCTTTATATCCCCCGCCAGTTTGAAATATTTTGGGCGGGACCGAAACCCGCCGCCGGAGGGGGCGGAGCTTGGTCCCGCAGCACTAACCAGCGCCATTTTCTCCACAGAGATCTGCAGAGAAGCTGGCTCCCCGATCTCTCCCCTGCTGAACACGGTGACACAGGGCTGAAAAGAATGGGGGGGGGGGCACTTGTAAGGCGCAGTGAGTGTATTACACAGTAATCTAATATAAAAGCGCTGTTATCTGGGACATTATTTTCCAGTGTCAGTTAGCGCTGGGTGTGTGCTGGCTCTCTGTCTCTCCAATGGGCATTATTGGGGAACTGTCTCCTTATAACTATATCCCTGTGTGTGTGGGGGTGTTGGTACGAGTGTGTCGGCATGTCTGATGCGGAAGGCTCAGCTAAGGAGGAGGTGGAGCAGATGATTGTGGTGTCGCCGTCGGCAACGCCGACTCATGATTGGATGGACATGTGGAATGTTTTAAATGCAAAAGTGACCTTATTACATAAGAGATTGGACAAAGCAGAAGTCCAGGGAAAGAGCAGGGAGTCAATCCACGGCTTCGGCTGGGTCACCGGGCCCTTCTGGGTCTCAAAAACGTCCCCTATCCCAGATAGCAGACACTGATACAGACACGGACTCTGATTCCAGTGTCGACTACGATGAAGCGAGGTTGCACCCGAGGGTGGCAAAAAGTATTCATTATATGATTATTGCAATAAAAGAGGTTTTGCATATCACAGATGACCCCTCGGTCCCTGACACGAAGGTGCGCATGTATAAGCAAAAGAAACCTGAGGTAACCTTTCCCCCATCCCATGAACTTAACGAGTTATTTGAAAAGGCTTGGGAAACTTCTGATAAAAAACTGCAGATTCCCAAGAGGATTCTTATGGCATATCCTTTCCCTGCACGGGACAGGGTACGTTGGGAATCCTCACCCAGGGTGGACAAGGCTTTAACACGCCTGTCCAAAAAAGTGGTGCTACCGTCTCCGGACAAGGCAGCCCTCAAAGATCATGCTGATCGCAGGCAGGAAACTACTTTAAAGTCTATTTATGCGCATACAGGTGCTTTGCTCAGACCGGCAATAGCATCGGCATGGGTGTGTAGTGCAGTTGCAGCTTGGACAGATACCTTGATACCCTAGATAGGGATACCATTTTATTAACCTTTGGCCACATTAAAGACGCAGTCTTACATATGATGGATGCTCAAAGAGACGTTGGGCTGCTGGGGTAGAGAGCCAACGCCATGGCGGTTTCTGCTAGGCGCGCCCTGTGGACTCGCCAATGGACGGGTGATGCCGACTCAAAGAAACATATGGAGGTTTTGCCATACAACGGTGAAGTTTTATTTGGGGAAGGTCTCGCGGACCTGGTTGCCACAGCTACCGCGGGTAAATCTACCTTTTTGCCTTTTGTTCCCCCACAGCAAAAGAAAACTCCACAGTATCAGATGCAGTCCTTTCGGTCGCGTAAGTCCAGAAGAGGTCGGGGCTCATCTTTCCTCGCCAGAGGTAAGGGTAGAGGGAAAAGAATGCCTGCTACGGCTAGTTCCCAGGAGCAGAAGTCCTCCCCGGCTTATACTAAATCCACCGCATGACGCTGGGGCTCCACTGAGGGAATCCGCACCGTTAGGGGCACGTCTTCGACTCTTCAGCCAGGTCTGGGTTCTGTCTGATAGAGTCAAATATCTACCTTTTAACATTAGCTATATACTAATACCGTGTAGCCGTAATGGCTGCTAAACCATGTGCACATGCTACGCACTCCGTACGCTATTTGCGTATGAAGACCTCGCACGTGGTACGCAAATTAAGTACACACGCTGTGCTGGGTGTACGGAATACCCACAGTGAGCAAACACACAGACAGTACCCTTTATAAACTTTAAACACAGAATATGCTTACACTGTAAACCTTGTATGCAACACACTATGACTGAGTTTGTATTGTAAACCTTACTACTGAAATACTGCAGCGATATAATGCTGCTTAACCTTGTTAATGTAAATGCTGTTAGAGCGATTTAGAAACTCAGAAACCCTTTGTACCAGCTAGAGAGACACAGACACCCTGCTGAGGTTCCAACACCTTTACTAATGAGCTTTTAGATATATCAAAAGGGGTACACAGTTACAGCTTATACTCTACATGCTAACATATAATTCTAACAGAATATCTAGACAGAAATATACAATAACGTTACAATCTTATACTAAAACAGAGAGAGAGAATATGGCCAATACAATCAAAAGAGCGAGAAGATTACAGAGAATTACTTACATACACTGGGAACGATCGCAGCGCAGCTTGGTACCAGCCCCGAGTTAGTCAATAATAAAACCGTTTGTGGAGAGTGAGGGAGCTGTTCAGGCTGGCTGATCTTATATACACTGAGTACAGTATACTGCAAAGGGACCTACAATCTCATTGTTCATTGGACACAGGAATGTCTCCTCGCATCATATTAAAGGTCATAGGTTAGTTTGAACAGGTGGGCTGTGACTATTTCAAACAGCTCAGGTGGGTGGGAATCTCCGGATTCCCGCCGCATGGATAATGAACTGCAAATATAGAATATGTCCAGAAACTACTAATGGCCATAACTACACGCAGGAGCGATTAATCTATACCTAACCAACACCGGATTATTGCTATTAAAATACTCTTCGGTTAGGTACCAGACACAACTGTTCTACCTTAATCAGACCCTTTGTACCACGTAAAGAGGGATTCCCAAGTCCGTGAACAAGTTACATTAACCAAACTTACAGTTATCACTAAAGGGAACATTACCTATAAAACCTGCTATATGGATTTATTATCTAGCGATTGAGTCGCTCGCTAGACGCACACAAACTCTACCGTAAGTGCACATACCATGCGCTCGAGCGCACGCCTGTAGGGGCGCCGTCACGCAACTGCGAGTATGTGCACGCACGCCAAAGAAAGTGCATGTGCAGCGGGCAAGCGCATGAGGTGAATATATGGCAACGTGCAGCGTGATATTTTTCTGACTTTGACAGTCCACCCTTTGGCAGTCATCAATAACTGCCACTACCTAAAACAGTTCAAAAAGAGAAAAATATATGTCATGTAAAAATACATTTCTATGATTGGGTAAGGGAGAAGAGAAGAAGGTGGGAAAAAGGTATGACCTAGTGAGATAGTAGAAGCATGTATGTATGAGTCCATGTTTGAGGGGTCATGTATCATCGTGCCGTACGTGTTTTAAATCAAGCTTCGAGGTATTGCGAAGTATACATTTGAATTCCTTCTTATCCCGTATTACGGGCCTGTGGATGGGCTGTCAAACTTTACCGAGCTCTTTTCGGCTTTTGGTTGCAACAAAATGGGGGAGCACATTTTAATTGATGATACATGAATGGGGGGGGATATGTGAGTGCTGATATCTGCGCCTATATTCCCTATCGACTATGTGTGTCATTACCTGAAGGTTGTAGAGATGAAGATAAGAAGCAATTATGGTAAATGCAGTCATAAACTATGTGAGTTTAATGTACATTTGCCGATTGAGGTCTTGTCTGATGTCTTGTCTCGATGTACATGTTGACTGTAGTCTCCCGATGCTTTTGCAATAAACGGTGTGCAAAAAGCTTTCTCAATGTCCATAGACTTACAATCTTTAAAGTGTTGGGCTATCGTGAAATTTAAAAGTCACTAGGGATATTGGGAGGTCTATGGCATTGTCCATCAGTGGTCTGTATAAAAGGTTGTCAAATTCATCTTCCAAGTGGATGTCTTTGTACCTTGGAGGAAAACAAAGGAGAAACAGGTGAAAGAAACGGACCGTGGAATCACATTTTCATCACAACATTGTCTCTATCGTTGGGTCATACATCAAATTTGTTGTTGTTAGTACAGTGTCCTCGCTTCTTAAACTCATCACTCGGTCACTACGTTTACACTTCGTTAAAACCCGAACGCATCTAAATATCAGACCGACCAATATGATGACACCCAGAATACACAAAAGAAATTTCCCTACATCCATAATAATACCTTGGGCCCATTCTCCTAAACCAGAGAACCAATTTCGTGGGTTCAACCATGACACCCAACTGGTCAGCTCATTACCCACAGCGGCAAGGGTGAGATTGTGTTTCCTTCGGAACTCCCATTTTAATTGTAAAATGTCATCCATCTTTTGGTCTATGACCTCGGCTGGGTCCTCCGTGCTGTTTGTAATGTACGTGCAGCACTTGATTCCATATTGAGTTGCCAGGGTTACACAATACCCGCCTGTCACAGCTGTGAGGTAATTGAGAATCATCCTATACTGAACCAGTTCTGTTTTGTAGGCTTGTAACTCTTTCCCAGTGTACCTGAATGTGTCGTCATACATTTCGGTGATATTGTCTAATAAATTTGCAAGCGCAGATATATACTTATAATTTATCACTCCTCTAGCGGTACGAGTGATATCTAACGCGAGTAGGAATTGAATCCCGGTGGATTCATGGATCAGGTCAGAGGCTGAATGCTCTGTTCTTTCTATCAGGTGCCGTTTAACGATGTGCTCGTAATGAGTGTGAGTATAAGGAGCTTGGGCACCACGGTGAATATCTTTCATTTTTGTGTGGGATACAGTCATTACCTCAGGCAGTACTTTTCCAATATAACATAACCCTTCTGAGTTTGGGGCAAGCCACTTATACGCCTTCCTCCCGCATATGAAGTATGCATCATCGGGGAGAACATATGGGACGGAGTGTGACATAACCATATTACAGATTTTCCATGTGAACTCTCCTAACCCTAATTCTTCCATCTGTTTAGTACACGTATCAGTTTGTACGATCTGTGCACAGTATCCTGGTGATACTTCTCCAACTCGCATGATCCTACTTCCTAAGGTGTACCTATACCGAAAGAATTTCCTATGGTCGGCTATCTGGCGTATAAGTTCTGTGTCTATGGGCAATCTGTCGGCTCTATGTGAGAATGTCATGGTTTGATTACTCCATGACACTTCCCAATTTCCCGGCTTTCGGGGATTGGAAATGTTAAAAGCACACTAAGGACCTATCCACATGATATTGGTGGAGCTTCAAACTAGGAGGACTAGAGATATTAAACCTCTTGTCCACCGGCCTCCCACCACTTAGCTCAAGTACCTCTCCTACAGTTAAAGGGAATGGTACTAATCCTGATTTACTATGGCCTTGAGGTACTTGAGAGCATACCCAACAGTCTGTCTGATTTAACACTTTACCCACTAAGGAGTGATAGTCACTCAATGGATGCCGGTCCATGTGGACATTAAAACTGGATTGACATTTCTTGATGCACCCATCCTCAACTACTTTATCACAATGCCTACAGATGCAGTTCTCTTTAGCTAACAATCCTTCACAATGTTTACAAATAACATGGCTGCTAGATCGTTTCCGGTACTCGCCTTTGCTCGGTGATTGTGTTGCTATTGGAAATTTACACCTCCGTCTCAGTCATCAGAAACCCATTCCGGATCCTTTCTCGACCTCACTGGTACTCTCACCGAAACAGACTGCTCTGGTCAACAACATGGTCAACAGGAAAATACGGACTGCAGTCTCTTGGGGTGAGTCCATCTTACAGGAGGAGAAAGAAATTTGTAATGGGGGTACAAAAAATACTTTGAGGGGAAAGAAAAATGTTACGATGTCTTATGTCCTCTAGTTTTGTTGTTCTTCTTGCTCTGCTGTCATCTCAAAGGTGCTGTCTCTCAGTCCTCCAAACGAACACTCCGGTGATGCAATATTCCTTCCAAATCAGCGATCACTCTGTAAGGAGCAAAAATCTTGCATTACCATTTGTCTAACTGATGTGTGACATACCATCTTTAAAACATGAAAACATGAGAGGGAAGAGAGAGAGAGAGAGAGAGAGAGAGAGAGAGAGAAAAAAAAAACAAAAAAAAAAAACGAGAGAGAACAATTCATCACATTTTTCATTAAGCAACAAACAAAAAAAAACATTATCAGATCTTCCGTTCACCATCAGGCTGTCACACCAATCACATCCATTGGTATCTTTGCGCAGTCCCTCCCACCAGCATTTCCATACTTCACCCTTTGTATCTGGCCAGGATACATCGATGCTGGTAGGTCATGTTGGGGTTAGGTAGACTTCTGCAAAGACCAAGTAGCTATGTGATGTTTGAGTCCTGCCGATGACCGTCAGAGATGGGGAAAATAAAACATTTACAGATAAATTACAACGTCTACCCGGCCGTCCTTGTGCCTGCAAGGAACTGACCTCCCATTTCATTAACTGTAACCTCAGGCTTACTATCAGTCCTAATGATCACCTTTCCTGATTGCATGTTACAGGTGCGGCCCAAACTCCTTCCTATGTGATCCCTGATTACAATTTGGTGTGTCATAACTTTGCTCATATCTTTGTCTAGGGGGTTTATGTGAATTTGGTCTACTTCTTGATCTACAATCTCTTGCAAAATGACCTTCCTTCTGGCAATTATAACACCTTTTCACCTTTGACTTACCCACAGGGATCTGGGGCTTCTTTGTTTCCCTGTGCTTGATGATGTTTTGCTCATGCCCAACGGCGGAGTTCCTTAATGCAGTTACTGATTTATCTCTCCAGTATGGATTGGTGGTCTGTATCCTTGCTCTCAACACTTCCTTTAAACCATCCATTAACACAAATACTGCTACTTCTCTGTGCGGTGCACTTGTTTCGATGTTTTTTATACCTGTATATCTAGTCATGTCCTGCAATACCCGGTGGAAATAATTAGAAGTACTTTCCCCTTTGTTTTGTCTTATGGAGAAGATTTCGTTCCACTCGACAATGGCTGGGAAATATATTTCTAACTGTCGGTTGATCTGCTTAATACATTCCTGATTGTGTTCCTCCGTATGAGGTACCTCCGTGTCTAATTTACAATCAGCAATAAATTTCGCAGGGTCAACACTGGAGGGCAAACATGCCCTCAGCACTGTCCGCCAATCTTTGTTGGTGGGTTCTGTGGAGTTTCCTAGTTCTTTAATAAATCTCTGACATGTAACTAGATCTTTCCTAGGATCAGGGAATTCAGACATGATTGATCTCAATTCGGTCCGGGACCAGGGACGGCGCATTGCACTGTCCTTGACGGGAATGATTCCCTGATCGTCATTCTTCCCATTGGGGACTGTGATCACCCTGACAGGACTAAATTCAATTACATCATCTTGTGTTGGTCTTACAATATGAGGTACATTTGTTTGTGCGTGATATATAACACCGTACGTACCTGTGGACACGACCTCACCTAACCCTCCGTTAGGAGGTTTGATTACTGTCTTTACCAATTTGGTCGCGTCCACCTGGATGTCTTGTAGGATGGCTGCTGGAAAAGGTGCCGACATCGTGCTGGGCTCACTTTCTTGCTGGTAATCCTGAGGGAAGTTTAACATGGGGTGCAACTTGCATGGGTTAATAGTTGTACATTTAACAGTATTACAATTATCATTGTTACGTTTATTACAATTATTCTTATCATCTATAATACAGTTGCTAAGTGCATTTTTATCATACACCAGTGTGCCATTCTCTGTAACCATCTTCTCTCTTGTTGCCATTTTTCTCTTACCAAAGTGAGAGTCAGCTGTATAAGCTAATTCTCCTTGTATTTCACCTTCCTGTTGCCATAACTGTAAACAATCATAATATTTGATCCGTCTCTTTGCAGATTTAATGAGACATATCCTTCTCCTTAGACTTTGTAACACATCTGGGCTAAAACTGCCTACTTGTGGGAACTTCTCCCCGTCATGCACAGTCATTCTTTCCCATTCATTGCACAAAACCTCTGTGTGTGCACACATTACATACCTTGCCGACCCGATTGGTCGGTCTACTAAGTCAACCCGAACCGAGGTTGATCGCCCCCTACCTGAACAACTGGCCCCCATCCTTGCAGGTGTTGCTTTCACTACCTCTGACCTTCAAATCAGGGTCTTCAGCAAACCCTTACAAAACCAAGATGTCCTGGGCAGGCCGGCGGCGAAGTTTATCGAGTACTCCACTCACTCGCCCACGTCGACCAATACGCCCACACACTGCCTTAGCGCTGGCGTACTCAACCTAGGGCCCCTGCGACCTGAACCTCTATTTACTGGAACATGTGGGTGTGATCCGAAGAGCACTTAACCCTTTCCAGTAACTATTGGTTGTTGGATAGTTCCCGAGTGACCAGCGAACTTCCCTTAAAATAAAAAAAATTACACAAATCACGTTAGAATGTACAAATAGCGTTTATGACCCCTCTAGCGTACGCAAATGGTACTGGGTCAAATTACTAACTAATGCACACAATTACGTGCGGTACAATCGTTCTGCACATAAGCAACTAATCTTATGTGCGGAGCGACCAGTGGAATCGAAAATTGCGGCTGCGAATTCCTTCAGCCTGAGCTTTAATGGCCTATATAGGTTCCGCACCAACCCTTTCTGGTGTTGTGCTACTCTTTATCTATTGCGGACTTCTTAGTCTGCTGTACCTGGACCTCCTGGTCTGTCTGGACCTCCTGGTCTGTGCTACAGTAGACCTCCTGGTCTGCTATACTCTAATGCTCTTTTTTAATGTTTAACAAGGGATGCCTCCCAAGCCACCATGCAGTCACTTACACATATGTACCTTCACGAGAACTCGATTTCCTTTGGTTCAACCCCAAAAATTTTTAGAAACTTATATATACACACTCTTTCACCTCATATACTCTTTACTTTCGTTTCTGCGCAGAAATCCCTTTCATTCAGTAACACAGTCTAGTCCAGATGAGTCGCAAATTAGAGAAGGATCTATTAGCTTAAAATTTTGGACACTAAAATTGACTTGCGCTATTTATCGCGTTACCTCCTTTTCGCCTACTTAAAACAATACTATCGTGTGATTTGTATTATGTGGTCGTACCCAGACGCTCCGTTGCGTAATATACGCTCCGTGCGTCGACCCTTGCGTCGCGTACACTCGTTCTGCCCCTTGTTAGAGACACGTGTACGTAAGCCAGGTATGTCCACAGTAACACAACTAACACGTTTATATCAATGTAGATGATCTTTAAATGTAATCATCTACCGAGCACCACAGGCAAAGCTGTGTGCGTGTTTTACAAATTACCCCTTAATGTATTATTTTTTTACTTTTTAACTATCAATAGCAACAAATCTTTCTTAGCACGTTATCAATTCTGAAATGGCAAACAGTAAAGTGAGATGTGAAACTTACACAAATGAACATGCAATTCTAAATTAATCTAATAACATACATTGATGTAAGCACACGCATATAGATATTACATATATGTACTAATCACTATTACTTATGTGAGACCTTATTCAGTGCTTCTAATTTGCATATGAATGTGCTTTTTTTTTAACTAACTCTGTAAAGGCGATTTCTTTCACTGCTGGGAGAGGGAAAAAAAAAAAACCCAAAGGTTAATTTGCACTTCAATGGTTATCCTACACCAAGCAGAGTTAACCAGGCTCTTGAAGAGAGACAGTGACAAAACAAAAAAAAACCACTACGTTTTATTTGTGTATTTCCTAAATCAAATATTTAATTTATTATTAACTTTTATTAAACTCTATCTGAACCACTTATGATTGACTATGATATGGACTAAATAAATGCATAAAAAAAACTCATTAAATGATGATTTCTTTTTGACAATGTGTGGCTGATTATTTCCTGAGTCAACTGAAAATCAGCCGCTTAGGGGGGGAAAAAATGTGACCTTCCCAAAATGGCCGCTCCTCCTCCCCCTTTCCACCTCCATGAGGGTTACACAAAATGGTGGACAGACCATGCTGTTCTTTTTTTGTCACAAAGAAAATCATCATGCCAGCCCCTTTTAGTTATTTATTTATTTATTTTTAAGCCTGGTTAAAAACTATCACGCTATGCAGAGCGATTAAAAATACTTTTAAACCTATTTAAACAGACAAGCCATTCAATCTGCGTGTGCAGTTGGCACCAAATAGAAATAAAAACCAGATTTACAAAGACAGTAGCTTAATGTTCCTACCTTCTTCGGATTCCACCAGCATCCCTACAGACCAAAAGAATCAGATGCAGACTCTCATCTGATCAGCACTACAAGATACTACCTTTCCTCTCTTTGCTGATTGATAAAGTCTGCGCATTTTCGCCTGACTGAGGATATGAGATGGACCGGACTTGCCCCCACTTGATAGAGTCAAATATCTACCTTTTAACATTAGCTATATACTAATACCGTGTAGCCGTAATGGCTGCTAAACCATGTGCACATGCTACGCACTCCGTACGCTATTTGCGTATGAAGACCTCGCACGTGGTACGCAAATTAAGTACACACGCTGTGCTGGGTGTACGGAATACCCACAGTGAGCATACACACAGACAGTAACCTTTATAAACTTTAAACACAGAATATGCTTACACTGTAAACCTTGTATGCAACACACTATGACTGAGTTTGTATTGTAAACCTTACTACTGAAATACTGCAGCGATATAACGCTGCTTAACCTTGTTAATGTAAATGCTGTTAGAGCGATATAGAAACTCAGAAACCCTTTGTACCAGCTAGAGAGACACAGACACCCTGCTGAGGTTCCAACACCTTTACTAACGAGCTTTTAGATATATCAAAAGGGGTACACAGTTACAGCTTATACTCTACATGCTAACATATAATTCTAACAGAATATCTAGACAGAAATATACAATAACGTTACAATCTTATACTAAAACAGAGAGAGAGAATATGGCCAATACAATCAAAAGAGCGAGAAGATTACAGAGAATTACTTACATACACTGGGAACGATCGCAGCGCAGCCTGGTACCAGCCCCGAGTTAGTTAATATGAAAACCGTTTGTGGAGAGTGAGGGAGCTGTTCAGGCTGGCTGATCTTATATACACTGAGTACAGTATACTACAAAGGGACCTACAATCTCATTGTTCATTGGACACAGGAATGTCTCCTCGCATCATATTAAAGGTCATAGGTTAGTTTGAACAGGTGGGCTGTGACTATTTCAAACAGCTCAGGTGGGTGGGAATCTCCGGATTCCCGCCGCATGGATAATGAACTGCAAATATAGAATATGTCCAGAAACTACTAATGGCCATAACTACACGCAGGAGCGATTAATCTATACCTAACCAACACCGGATTATTGCTATTAAAATACTCTTCGGTTAGGTACCAGACACAACTGTTCTGCCTTAATCAGACCCTTTGTACCACGTAAAGAGGGATTCCCAAGTCCGTGAACAAGTTACATTAACCAAACTTACAGTTATCACTAAAGAGAACATTACCTATAAAACCTGCTATATGGATTTATTATCTAGCGATTGAGTCGCTCGCTAGACGCACACAAACTCTACCGTAAGTGCACATACCATGCGCTCGAGCGCACGCCTGTAGGGGCGCCGTCACGCAACTGCGAGTATGTGCACGCACGCCAAAGAAAGTGCATGTGCAGCGGGCAAGCGCATGAGGTGAATATATGGCAACGTGCAGCGTGATATTTTTCTGACTTTGACATGTCAGACGTGGATCCTTGGGCAATGGATATTGTATCCCAAGGCTACAAACTGGAATTCGAAGAGGTGCCCCCTCGCCAATTTTTCAAGTCGGCCTTGCCAGCTTCTCCCCCAGAGAGGGAAGTAGTGTTCGCTGCAATTCAAAAGCTGTATCAACAGCAAGTAATTGTCAAGGTTCCCCTAGTCCAACAGGGGAAAGGGTACTATTCGACCCTGTTCGTGGTCCCGAAGCCGGATGGTTCGGTCAGACCTATTTTAAATCTAAAATCCCTAAACCTGTACTTGAGAAAGTTCAAATTCAAGATGAAATCGCTTCGGGCTGTGATCTCCAGTCTGGAAGGGGGGGATTTTATGGTGTCACTCGACATAAAGGATGCATACCTTCATGTCCCCATATATCCTCCTCATCAGGCGTACCTCGGATTCGCTGTACAGGACTGTCATTACCAGTTTCAGACGTTGCCGTTTGGGCTTTCCACGGCCCCGAGGATTTTCACCAAGGTGATGGCGGAGATGATGGTGCTCCTGCGCAGGCAGGGAGTCACAATTATCCCATACTTGGACGATCTCCTGATAAAAGCAAGATCGAGAGATCAATTGCAGAAGAGCGTGTCGCTCTCCCTGAGAGTGCAACAACAACACAGTTGGATTCTCAATCTGCCAAAGTCACAATTGATTCCAACGACTCGACTATCATTCCTAGGCATGATTCTGGACACGGAACAGAAGAGGATTTTTCTCCCGATGGAAAAAGCCCAGGGCCTCCAGAACATGGTTAGAGACTTGCTAAAACCAAAAAGAGTGTCTGTTCATCAATGCACTCGAGTTCTGGGGAAAATGGTGGCAGCCTACGAGGCCATCCCCTTCGGCAGGTTTCATGCAAGGACGTTTCAGTGGGACCTCCTGGACAAGTGGTCCGGGTCCCATCTACTAATACATCAGAAGATAAGCCTGTCCCCCCGGGCCAGGGTGTCTCTCCTGTGGTGGCTGAAAAGTGCTCACCTTCTAGAGGGTCGCATGTTCGGCATTCTGATTCTGGACTGGGTTCTGGTGACCACGGACGCGAGCCTCCGAGGATGGGGAGCAGTCACACAAGGAAGAAATTTTCAAGGGCTATGGTCAAGCCAGGAGGCTTGTCTACACATCAACGTACTGGAATTGAGAGCCATATACAATGGCCTACGACAAGCGGAGGATCTTCTTCGCGACCTACCGGTTCTGATTCAATCAGACAACGTCACAGCCATGGCTCATGTAAACCGCCAAGGCGGGACAAGGAGCAGAGTGGCAATGGCGGAAGCCACCAGGATTCTTCGCTGGGCGGAAAATCACGTAAGCGCTCTGTCAGCGGTCTTCATTCTGGGAGTGGACAACTGGGAAGCAGACTTCCTCAGCAGACACGATCTCCATCCAGGAGAGTGGGGACTTCATCAAGAAGTTTTTACAGAGATAACAAGTCTTTGGGGAATTCCTCACATAGACATGATGGCGTCACGCCTCAACAAGAAGCTTTGGAGGTATTGTGCCAGGTCAAGGGACCCTCAGGCAGTAGCGGTGGACGCCTTGGTGACACCTTGGGTGTTTCAGTCGGTCTATGTGTTCCCCCCTCTTCCTCTCATCTCAAAAATATTGAGAATCATAAGACAAAAAAGGGTGAAAACAATACTCATTGTTCCAGATTGGCCTCGAAGGGCCTGGTATTCAGCTCTTCAGGAGATGCTCACAGAAGATCCATGGCCTCTTCCTCTCAGGGAGGACCTGTTACAGCAGGGGCCCTGCGTGTTCCAAGACTTACCACGGTTACGTTTGACGGCATGGCGGTTGAACGCAGAATCCTAGCTGGGAAAGGTATTCTGTAGGAAGTCATCCCTACTCTGATAAAGGCTAGGAAGGAGGTGACGGCAAAACATTATCACCGTATCTGGAGGAAGTATGTTTCTTGGTGTGAAGCCAAGAATGCTCCTACGGAAGATTTCCATCTGGGCCGTTTTCTCAACTTTCTACAGACAGGAGTGGATATGGGCCTAAAATTAGGCTCCATTAAGGTACAGATTTTGGCCCTATCTATTTTCTTTCAGAAAGAATTGGCTTCTCTCCCAGAAGTCCAGACTTTTGTAAAGGGAGTACTGCACATCCAGCCTCCTTTTGTACCCCCAGTGGCACCTTGGGACTTTAACGTGGTGTTACGGTTCCTGAAGTCTCACTGGTTTGAACCTCTTCAAACGGTTGAATTGAAATTTCTCACTTGGAAGGTGGTCATGTTGTTGGCCTTGGCATCTGCAAGGCGGGTGTTCGAATTGGCGGCCTTGTCTTACAAGAGTCACTATTTGACCTTCCATGTGGATAGAGCAGAGTTGAGGACTCGTCCTCAATTTTTGTCTAAGGTGGTTTCTTCATTTCATATGAACCAACCTATTGTGGTGCCTGTGGCTACGAGTGACTTGGAGGATTCCAAGTCCCTGGATGTAGTCAGGGCCTTAAAAATCTATGTAGCCAGGACGGCTCGAATTAGGAAAACAGAAGCACTGTTTGTCCTGTATGCAGCCAACAAAGTTGGCGCTCCTGCTTCGAAGCAGACTATTGCTCGCTGGATCTGTAACACGATTCAGCAGGCTCATTCTACGGCAGGATTGCCGTTAACAAATTGGGTAAAGGCCCATTCCACTAGGAAGGTGGCCTCTTTTTGGAGCGGCTTCCCGGCCCGTCTCGGCTTTACAGCTTTGCCGAGCAGCTACCTGGTCAAGTTCAAACATTTTGAAAAGTTCTATAAGTTTGATACCCTGGCTGATGAGGACCTTGCGTTTGCTCAGTCGGTGCTGCAGAGTCGTCCGCACTCTCCCGCCCGGTCTGGAGCTTTGGTATAAACCCCATGGTCCTTACGGAGTCCCCAGCATCCTCTAGGACGTAAGAGAAAATAAGATTTTAAACCTACTGGTAAATCTTTTTCTCCTAGTCCGTAGAGGATGCTGGGCGCCCGTCCCAATGCGGACAAAATCTGCAAGGCTTGTATATAGTTGTTACTTACATAAGGGTTATGTTACAGTTGAGATCAGTCTTTAGCTGATACTGTTTTGTGTTCATACTGTTAACTGGTTGCGTATATTCCAGTTTATACGGTGTGGGCTGGTGTGAATCTTGCCCTTAGATTAACAAAATCCTTTCCTCGTATTGTCCATCTCCTCTGGGCACATTTTCTCTAACTGAGGTCTGGAGGAGGGGCATAGAGGGAGGAGCCAGTGCACACCCATTCTAAAGTTCTTTATAGTGCCCATGTCTCCTGCGGAGCCCGTCTATACCCCATGGTCCTTACGGAGTCCCCAGCATCCTCTACGGACTAGGAGAAAAAGATTTACCGGTAGGTTTAAAATCATATTTTTAACCTCTTCCGACTCACAACATACTGTACGTGCTACACTGAATCAGCACCTTTATGTGTAATCATGATTTTCTTTTCATTCTACAGAGGAAGAAGCATTACTGGCAACTGGATAGTAAATGTATCACCTTATTCCATAATGAGACTGGTGGCAAGTTTTACAAGGTGAGCATATATTGTATTACTGTGCTCCCATACCTGATTACAAGTTATGTTTTCCCTATACTGTCACCTGTCTACTTTGTATATCATCACTATACCTAGGTTTCACTATGTACATACAGTATATATTGCTAAGCCACTGACACTCTCTGCTCCGCTATCACCTTGCTTCATCTCTTACTCTACATCTTATCTTACAAATATATGGGAGTAAAACAGAATAAACCCCTTTTAGCTCTTATTCAAAGTGATTTCAGCAAATAAACTCTGACCTTCTTCGTCGGACCAAGATGAACGGCATGGAGTGCTCGCTGATGAGGGGCCAGTTGAGATGGTGTGGACACCTAGGTGGTCATTCCGAGTTGAGTAGAGGACGTCATTATATATACAGTATACAGTAATATATATATATATATATATATATATATATAGTAACAAGCGACCTTCCACCAGACACGACGCTGACACAGTTGTATAAAAGAAAAGCAGTCTGTTTACTTTCACAGCATAGTAAACAGACTTATCACAGCATGTTCAAGGGATACCTAAATTAGGCACCGGTTTACAAACAGCATGTAAACATTCTGAGGGTCCCTGTCTCTAACCCACTGGCCACTTGTTGACATCAGGAGCCCTGAGCCCTTGCCCTAACGAGCTTTATAAAAGTATGTCACATGCCTGATTGCTGGGAGCGCTTGCTCCAATACCTTGACCAGACTTGCATGGATGGGATCTCATGTATGAAATTACACGGTATTTCTGTGTATCAACAGCAATACAATACTATAATTTCCAACTGTCAGATAATCTTTGACACAACATTAAAGAGACAACCTGCTGTGTCCCAACACCTCCCTGGGCTTCCTCTTGGTCCAGCCCTAAACCCGAGGTCACCTTAGCCCGGGGCACCCGAACTGTTGCCCTGTCCTGCAAACACCCGGGGTGGCATCCGGACTGGACTGCCACATATCCTCCCCCTAAGCTTCGAGCCTACCGGTGAAGCGGAGTCCTTCTTTGACGCACATACGTGCTCGCCAGTCTCAGCAGGCATACCCCTTTTCGGGTCGGTCTCTCTCCGCGTCCTCCTCCCCCCTCTAGCTTCACCCCACAGGTCTCTGCACCTTTTGAGGAGAGGAACTTCCTTGAAAGGGTATCCGCATTGCCCTTTAATCCTCCTGCTCTGTGCTGGACCTTGAAGCGGTATGGCTGGAGGGCAAGGAACCACCGTGTTACCCGGGCGTTGGTCTCCTTATTTAGGCACATCCACTGGAGCGGAGCGTGATCGGTGATTAAGGTGAACTCCCGTCCCAGGAAATAGTACCTCAGAGTCTCCACCGGCCACTTGATAGCCAGGCATTCCTGCTCTATCGTGGCATATCGCTGTTCCCTAGTCAGTAGTTTCTTGCTGAAGTAGAGGACTGGTTTCTCTTCCCCCACCTACCTCCTGAGACAACACTGCACCGAGGCCTGTTATTGAAGTATCCATCTGCAGGATGAACCTTTTACCGAAGTCCGGGGCTATCAACACTGGTGCTTTACACGGGTCACTTTTTAAGTCCTTCCAGGTCTCATGTACCTGAAACGTCCACACAAGCTTGTCTGGACTTTGCTTTTTCAAGCAATCAGTGAGCGGGGCTGCTCTGGTGGCAAATTTTGGGATAAACTTGCGGTAATATCCCACCAGGCCTAAGAAGGCCCTGAGTTGGCTTTCCTCTCAGGCCTTGGCCAGGCAGCAGTCGCCTCCACTTTATTTACCTGAGGTTTGATTTGGCCCCGGCCCACCACATACCCCAAGTACTTAGCCTCCGACATACCTATCGCACACTTCTCTGGGTTGGCCGCAAGGCCATGGAAGCACAGAGACTTTAATACAGCTTCCACTTTGGCCAGATGAGACTCCCAGTCATCGCTGAAGATAACAATGTCATCTAGGTACGCAGCTGCGTACTTCTGGTGGGCTGTAGAAACTTATTCATAGCCCGCTGGAACGTGGCCGGGGCCTCGTGAAGACCAAATAACAAGACTCGATACTGAAACAGGCCATCTGGGGTGGAAAAAGCCATTTTTGCCTTGGCAGCCTCAGTGAGGGGAATCTGCCAATAGCCTTTAGTAAGGTCAAGAGTGGTCAGGTATTGGCTTTGGGCTAGTTGATCGATCATCTCGTCAACACGTGGCATGGGGTAGGCATCAAATTTAGATACTTGGTTCAACCTGCGGAAGTCGTTGCAGAACCGCAGTGCTCCGGATGGCTTGGGAACCAGCACTATTCTACCCGCAGGTGGACCCTTCAATAACCCCCAGGCGTAACATTTCCTCCACTTCCTTGCGTACTGCGTCCCTCTTTGCCTCGGGTATCTGGTACAGCCGCAGATTGACCACTACCCCCGGAAGAGTAACGATATCGTGCTCTATGATCTTTGTCCTCCCTGGAATCGCCGAAAAGACATCTAAATTTCTCCTGACCATGTCTTGAGCTTGACGCGTCTTGACCTCTGTCAATTGGAACCGCACATGCCGAGATCTTGTCCACTCTTGCAGTTGCTGCCTCTGAGCTGTCCTTCCAGGGCTTCAGCAGATTTATATGATAGATCTGTGTAAGCTTTCGCTTTCCCGGTTGGCTCACATGATAAGTCACTGGTCCCACAGCCTCGAGCACTGTATATGGTCCTTGCCAATGGGTATAAAGCTTGCCATCCACTGTGGGTACCAGGACCAAGACCTCGTCTCCAGGGTTAAAACTCAGTTTCTCCGCTGGGACATCATAATGCCGTTTCTGCCTAGACTGGGCCTGAGTCATATGGTCCCTGACCAACGGAGCTATCTGTTGGAACCGCCCATAGGGCTGGTGAACGAACTGTACTACATTCAGCTCCTGGGATGTCTGTTGTTCCCATCCTTCATTCAGGAGGTCCAGGATTCCCTGGGGCTGTCTGCCGTACAACAGCTCAAAGGGGCTGAAGCCCGTAGAGGACTGGGGAATCTCTCGGATGGCGAACATCAGAAAAGGTAGGAGCTGGTCCCAATCCCTTTTGTACTGGGTGACTGACCTCCTGAGCTTCTGTTTGAGTGTGCTGTTAAAACGCTCCACTAAGCCATCAAAAAAAGAACAAACGGCTGCGCTGAATATCAGGAACGAAACATAATGTACAGAGAGCCAACGTAAAAAATAACAATGTTTATTAATAAAACATATAAAAAGATTAATTATCAAATAACCGGTGAATAATATATATAAATATATATAAGAACAATCACTAGACGTGAACTAGTGGTATATTGTAATAACTCACCTTTGAGAAAGTCACGTGAACGTGACGAAACGCGTCAGGACCCGCCCCTATCCACACTCAGCTCAGGTGAAATCTTCCAGGTGTTCCTTGGTCCCCGCTGCACCCTCCGTCTACAGCATCCGACATCAGCGGCTTCAGCGCACACGCCGCCACGACCGGGTTGTGAGAGAGACGGTCCATTCCTTTCCGCTGCACAGCGTATATGGGCATTGCAGGACATTGAAGCCGAGGACGCTCGGCTCTTACCAGCCCATTTTGGAAAGGTATTGAATATCAATTTCAACTGAGGGACTTTTAATTCATCAGGATCCTACCAACACACCTGGTATTTATCAACTATCTAACAAGTGAATCACGGAACTTTTCACCCCAATAAGCTGAGTTATTACAATATACCACTAGTTCACGTCTAGTGATTGTTCTTATATATATTTATATATATTATTCACCGGTTATTTGATAATTAATCTTTTTATATGTTTTATTAATAAACATTGTTATTTTTTACGTTGGCTCTCTGTACATTATGTTTCGTTCCTGATATTCAGCGCAGCCGTTTGTTCTTTTTCTATGCTATCACCACAATACTACACATAGTATTCCGGCAAGCGCAGACTATCGGGAACATAAAATTGTGATTATTTAATTCTATGAAACACGTATTGGTTTTCACTTTTTATTTTGATGATTAGGCGCTCGTTTGTTGCAGTTTTTTGTTTTGGTCCACTAAGCCATCAGTCTGCAGATGATACACAGAGGTGCGAATCTTCTTAACCCCCAGCAGCCGATATAGGTCACTCATCACCCAGGACATAAAGGGGGTCCCCTGGTCAGTGAGGACCTCCTTAGGTATGCCCAGACGGGAGAAGATCAGCAATAGTTCTTTGGCAATGGTTGCTGTCTTCATATTTCTTAGAGGGATGGCTTCAGGGTATTGTGTGGCATAATCAAGGAGGACTAAGATATACTGATGTCCCCTTGCTGATTTTTCTACTGGCCCCACAATATCCATCCCAATCCTTTCAAAGGGTACGGAAATTACCGGAAGAGGGATGAGGGGAGCTCTGTACTGGGGCTTTGGTGCGGTACACTGGCAGATAGGACACTCCTGACAGTACTTTGCTACCGACGCTTGGATTCCCGGCCAGAAAACCCGCTGCTGTATCCTCTGCAGAGTTTTCTCCTCCCCCAAATGTCCTCCCCACAACTGTGAATGAGCAGCTTCCAGGACCAGAGGCTGATGGACCCGTGGTACTATAAGCTGCTCAACTTTCTTACCCCGTTCCTCGACAACCCTGTATAGTAAACCCTTCTCTACTATGAAATAAGCGCTGCCCCCCCTGGGTGAGGGCGAATACATTTTCCCATTATAAGTACAAATGTTCTGGAAAGCATTCGCGAGGTTCGGGTCTTCCTGCTGGTCTCGTCCGAAATCCTGAAGCAACATGACAGTTCTTAATGTCCTTTTGTCACTCGCCTCCTCCGGATCGGTTGGCTCTTCTGGCGTAGACGTACCGACTCCACACACACACTCGGTTCCCGAGGACTTACTCGACCTTCTACCCCCAAAGCTGGGAGAAGAAGGCAGCTCCTCGAGTTGAAACGCCATCAGTTCCGATAGGCCAGGGAATTCTCGCCCCAGGATCAAAGGATAGGGCGAGCACAGGGTGACGGCTGCCACCAGATGGATCGTCCGCCCCCGATGTTGTACTGGAAACTGCACTCTGGGGTACTTGTGAGTGGCACCATAGACGCAGAGCACCTCAACCGCAGGTAAGACCTAGTTAGCGCCTTCAGGGACCGACCCCGCGGAGATAATTGACAATTCACTCCCGGTATCGACAAGCGCCTGAATTGGCCGTGCTGCGATCTGGAGGGTCACCTGGAATCGGGAGGGCACAGACGATCCCTTTCTTCCGACACAGCTGTAGGCTGGTTGCCCTGGTTTTTCCTGCTCCGCACTCTATAGGCTCAGGTTGTTTGGTACAGTCCTTTCAGATGTGGCCCTGTTACCCGCACTCATAGCAGACGACCGGATTGGTCCGGGCCCCCGTTTCTGGAGTTTGACGGGTCCGGGGTCTTAAGACTGGTCGAGTCTCTCGTTCTGAGGGCTTAGCCATTTTCCCCAACGCAGCATATCTCTCAATTGCGGTGGCTAGGTCCTCCATATTTTGAGGGTCAGCCTGGAGAACCCACCTCTGCATGCCTCTGTCTAAGACCCGCACAAAGTGGTCTATGGCTACAGTCTCCACCACTTGGGCAGCCTTATTCCTTTCTGTCTAAAGCCAAGACCTCGCCATTTTTAGAAGTTCAACCAGCTGGATTCGAGAATTCTCTGTCGAAGTCCAACGCCAGTCCTGGAACCGCTGGGCTTTGCAGGCCTTGGTTACGCCGATGCGACCCAGTATGGCAGCTTTAAGCTGCGAATAGGTGGATGCCTGGTCCGCCGGGAGGTCATGGTACGTTTTCTGGGGATCCCCCATCAAATATGGGGCCAGCTTATTCGCCCAGCTATCCTCTGGCCAACCCAGGCGTGCGGCCGCGCACTCAAAGGCCCCCAGGTAGGCTTCCACTTCATCTGAGGGACACATCTTTTGCAAAGGCCTAGGCTCCTGGTGATGCTGTTGCAGGAGACCCACTTAATCACGAATCAGACACAGGGTTTCCTGCTGGTCCTGTACTTGTGTTTGAAGAAGCTGCATCTGGGATTGCTGCCCCGCAGCCACATTAGTTAGGGCCCTTAACAACTCCTCAATGGTGGACAGGACGGATGCACGATATATGAATCTTGCGTCCCTTAACATACACCACCAAACCACAGTTCAACAACAACAACAACAACAAAAAAACACACAAAGGGAAGAAACCCCCCCCCCCCTCCTTTTTTTTTACTAATTGACACATACACCCTGGCTGGTTACTAACCTGACCAGAGGAAGATTCCAGAGTCTGTGGAGACTGTCATGCCTCCGGCGGCTCCTGCAGCCGCTGGGTTCCCACTGCGCTTGGTGCATCCAGCAGCCAATTTGTAACAAGCGACCTTCCACCAGACACAACGCTGACACAGTTGTATAAAAGAAAAGCAGTCCGTTTAGTTCCAGAGCACAGTAAACAGACTTTTCACAGCTTGTTCAAGGGGCACCTCAATTAGGCACCGGTTCACAAACAGCATGTACACATTCTCAGGCTCCCTGTCTCTAACCCACTGGCCCGCCCTCTATCGCCTGGCCACTTGTTGGCATCAGGAACCCTGAGCCCTTGCCCTAACGAGCTTTATAAAAGTATGGCACAGCTGTGCCTGATTGCTGGGAGTGCTTGCTCCAATACTTGGACCGGACCTGCATGGATGGGATCTCATGTATGAAATTGCAAGGTATTTCTGTGTATCAACAGCAATACAATACTATAATTTACAACTGCCAGACAATCTTTGACACAACATTAAAGAGACAACTTGCTGTGTCCCAACACCTCCCTGGGTTTCCTCTTGGTCCAGCCCTAAACCCAGGTCACCTTAGCCCGGGGCACCCGAACTGTTGCCCTGTCCCGCAAACCCCCGGGGTGGCATCCGGACCAGACTGCTGCAGTATATATATATATATATATATATTGTTCTAGTGGTAAATCAGTTGCGCCTTCAGTGTTCGTGAATAATACGTTGCAAATCCTTAGATGACAATTAAAATATGCGTACCAGACATACGTAGAACAGTCGCCTCATATAAGGTGTCTTTGCATCAGGATGTTCCTTACTCGTACTGACTCTCCGTTCCCATCCGTCCAGGTATTGGTGTGGAGTTTGTACGTATATGCAAGACAATGTATCAGTGCATTGCTCTTAAAAAGTGACTCAGTGCTGCTTTGTGCAAAATTTTTCAATAAAGTGAATACGTGCAAAAAAGTGCTAGAAGTGCTTGGTAAAAATATATATATGAATAAAAATGCGAATATATTACTGGCAGTGTGCTAACACCCTTTTTCCTTAGGTAATGTGCTTAGATACCATTCATTAAGAGTGCAACACCGTATAGCACAGTAATTCAGAGGAGGGATATGTTTTAAATAAAGCACTTACATATAAAGTTGCACTAAATTAAATGATGCTGCCATCATTCCGTCATCAGACTTATGTACCTTAAAAAAAAGGTCCCATGCGGGAAGGAAAGGCCTCTGATAGTGTAGTATTATTTAAAAAACATTTTAATAATACATAAAGCGACAGAAAAAACATATAGATGGACTCGTACAATTTAAAAATGCATATAAGCTTATCTGTTATTTCCTCAGATAGGAGCGGAGTGCCGGTAGTTGACCAACGCGTTTCGTCCCTTAGTTCATCTCTGGGACTTCCTCGGGGGTTAATTATGTTTTTTCTGTCGCTAGCTGGACAGATAATGCCACAGCCGGGGGTCACTTCTATACAGCGCCCTGCGGCCGTGGCATTAAATATCCAACTAGTCACCCCTGGCCGGGCTTACCTTGGGGGAGTGGGAACCCCTTCAATCAAGGGGTCCCCCCCCAGCCACCCAAGGGCCAGGGGTGAAGCCCGAGGCTGTCCCCCCCATCCAAGGGCTGCAGATGGGGGGCTGATAGCCTTGAGAAAATTGCAAGAATATTGTTTTTTCCAGTAGTAATACAAGTCCCAGCAAGCCTTCCCCGCAAGCTGGTACTTGGAGAACCACAAGTACCAGCATGCGGGAGAAAAACGGGCCCGCTGGTACCTGTAGTACTACTGGGAAAAAAATACCCAAATAAAAACAGGAGACACACACCGTGAGAGTAAAAGTTTATTTCACACATGTCGACACATACACATACTTACTTATGTTCACACGCCGACCTCTGTCCACTTCTCCAAGTAGAATCCACGTGTACCTGTGAATAAAATTATACTCACCTCAATCCAGTGTCCGGATCTTTTAAAATAATCCTCGTACTTGGCAAAAAAAAAAAACGAACACCCGGACCAAACGGACTGAAAGGGGTCCCATGTTTACACATGGGACCCCTTTCCCCGAATGCAGAGACCCCACGTGACTGCTGTCACAGAAAGGTCTCTTCAGCCAATCAGCGAGCGCAACGTCCTGGCACTCTGCTGATTGGCTCTGCGCGTCTGAGCTCAGACAGCGCATCGCAAAGCCTCTCCATTATATTCAATGGTGGGAACTTTGCGGCTAGCGGTGGGGTCAGCCCTTGGATGGGGGGGACAGCCTCGGGCTTCACCCCTGGCCCTTGGGTGGCTGGGGGGACGACCCCTTGATTAAAAGTGACCCCCGGCTGTGGCATTATCTGTCCAGCTAGTGGAGCCTGATGCTGGTGTAAAAAATACGGGGGACCCCTACTCTTTTTGTCCCCCGTATTTTTTGCACCAGGCGCAGAGCCCGGTCCTGGTTTTAAAAATACGGGGGATCCCCTGTCCGTTTTCCCCCCGGATTTTTAGAACCAGGATCGGCTCGAAGAGCCCGAGGCTGGTTATGCTTAGGAGGGGGGACCCCACGCAATTTTTTTAAAGATTTTTACCATTCCATTTAAAAAACATAAATAAATAAAAAATAATATTTTTAAAAATATATAAATAATACTTGTGCCTCCAAAAAAGACAAACCAAGTACCTAATCCCTTCTAATATAAATAGATATGCTATTACAGGTTGAGTATCCCATATCCAAATATTCCGAAATACAGAATATTCCGAAATACGGACTTTTTTGAGTGAGAGTGAGATAGTGAAACCTTTGTTTTTTGATGGCTCAGTGTACACAAACTTTGTTTAATACACAAAGTTATTATACATATTTTATTAAATGACCTTCAGGCTGTGTATATAAGGTGTATATGAAACATAAATGAATTGTGTGAATGTACACACACTTTGTTTAATGCACAAAGTTATAAAAAATATTGGCTAAAATTACCTTCAGGCTGTGTGTATAAGGTGTATATGTAACATAAATGCATTCTGTGCTTAGATTTAGGTCCCATCACCATGATCACTCATTATGGTATGCAAGTATTCCAAAATACGGAAAAATCCGATATCCAAAATACCTCTGGTCCCAAGCATTTTGGATAAGGGATACTCAACCTGTACCAATAAAAAAAACACCAAAAAAAACATGTTTTCAACATTTTTTATTAGATTCCGCCACCAAAGTGTGGCGGATTGAAAATGACGAATTTACTGTCTAAAAGCACTGTTGTCGAATTTCCAAACTTCAATTGAATATACTTTTGTCGAATTGCCGCATTTGTACCATTGCAGAAATGTCGAATTTGACAAATGTCGAATTTCAAAAAGTCGAATTTGGAAAGTCAGTTTTTTTGACGGAAAGTACTGAATTGCATTGTCGAAATTTTTTTTGTGGCGAAAATGTCCAGTTTTTCGACATTTTCGGGAATTCGACCGCAATTGCATATACCCCTTGGTGAGGTTTTGCAGATTTTTTTTAAAGTGGCAATCATTTACACTGCAAAACCAGGTTGATCTTGCTGTGTAAATGATTGCCACTTAAAAAAACAACTGCAAAACCTTACCAAATCTCTCACTTTCTGAAACTCTCACTCTATTACATTTGGCCCCTGGTGTTAAGCTTCTAGGTCCTCTATTTGTTTCTCTATTAAGGAAAGTTTATAAATTATTATATAAATGGTACCTGGTCCTCTCTAGACTCCACAATTATTTATCCCTCGGTCACCAGGTCCTTCCGTCATATCTTGTGGACTTGTTCTGTTCTACTGACATTTTGGCCAGAGGTTCATCCCCTCCTGGCTTCAATCCTGGATCCCAGTATACCTTATCTTACCAGGGGCACTACCTGGGCCCGGGCGTGTCGAAGTGGCATGGCGGGGGCCCAAGTTCCTCTTTGTAGTGCTGCCAAGGGGCGCAAATGTCCCCCTTTGCAGTGCGTGGCATATTTTTTCACACCACCCGGATTTGTCCATGCTCTCATCCTCGCAACTGACAACAGTTTGATGGACCAGAATGATGGTAGATAAATTGTCCTATAAGTTTGGCATTGGATTTGTAAGGATTTGTAAATACTATCTTTTGAGCTCTATTGGGGAAAAGCACAATATGTAAAAAAAAATATTATCATTATTATCGTTAGTTTTGCATATGGAAAAGTCTAGTAAGTAAAAGAATGTAACTATCTGAAGCCTGAAATACTCATTGAAAAACAAAATGGATACATTCCTGGAAGACACATATATTTCTGATATACATAACATTTAATCCAATCCTGTTTATAGGAGCTGGCACTCTCTGATATACTTCATATTGAGGCATTTGATAAAAAAGTAAATGGACTCACAAAGGATGGGGAAACACCTCACTGCTTTGAGCTACTGACAGACGCCTTAGTGTATTATGTTGGAGAGCGGCGCCCCAGTGCACAGGCTGGTCAGAGTCGGGCAGATTCTGGAGATACCTGGTACAGAATGATCCGTCAAGCCCTGATGGCAGGAATGAATGAGAGCACCACACCAAAGGATTTAGCTCCGTCAACTATTCCAGGTGAGGTGTCCAGCTATACTGCTTCTTAGAGTATAATTATTCTCAGAGGAGATTTTTTACATTTCTTATGCAGACCATACATGCAATTCCCCAATGCCGATCCGATTTGCCGATTGGTGGACTCTGATGAGCAGTGATTTGTTTGGAATCGGCAAAATACAGATTGTCATAAATCTTTAACTAGAGGATTCGTATCATTTTTGAGTTATCAGGATTTCAAACATGTTGGATTTTGCCAATTACCAGACCCGGTTATTGGCAAAATGAAGAATTGCCCCAACTGATTATAGATGTATGTGCCCCATAAGTCACAGTCCATGGAGAGCAGGAGCAACACTGATCCTGGTTCTTGGTTAGTGATACAGATATAAAATGTATCAAATTGTCCTTTAATCTGCTACCATTGCATTTTCCATGCTGCACCATTTCCCCATCCTCCTATTGGGGGACACTGGAACCATGGAGGCTGCAGTTTAGGCACAAGTCTGAAACGTCTCCATATGTATGTCCCCTATCCTGCTAGGAATCCGTTTCAAGAAAGCACACGTGAGCATAGTGTCATAGACTTGGTATAGTGCCTCTTATTGCAGCAGAATAATTTTATATTTTATTCATTTTTAAAGTTATTATTCTCTATCTGGCTCCACAGTAGCCAATGCTGGATTAAGGCTTGGGAGCCTGGGGCACATTAAAACAATATGTTTTTCAACACCCTGTCTTTATTGTAATCTTCCTTTACAAGTGCCAGTGGGCCCTCTCTGCCACGACATGCTGGCATTTGTGGTTCTCCAAGTACCAGCATGACTTGACAGCCCGTACAATTGTGTATGATAATAGGGCTGGTTGGGACCCATAGTTTACCAGCAAAGAAGACTATTAATTATTTTATTACATTGCAGGGCTGGTCGTAAAGATATAGTCAAGGTGCCAGACAGGCTAATAATCAATTCGCAGGGTATGACATTACCCAGAAGAGGGATGCCAGTCCTCTAAAAAGTATACGACAAAGACAAGGCTCTAGGTAGCGCTTGTCACACACTAATACACAACATGAATCAATATATAAATAATAATAAAAAAATCTTTATTAATGCAACACAGATAACAAATAATAAAGCTGGGGAAAACACTAGACGATAAATCAGACGATTTGTAGTTTTGAGCCAAATCGGAACGACAAATCGTCCACATCGCCCAGAGTGTACGCACTATTGCGTGCTCCCATGAGGCATTCATTGCATCCTCAAGAGCTATTAGGCTCCACAATACAGCTGACAGATGAAAGCAGCTCCATATCTTTAATACGTTTCTCTGTTTTCATCTCTCAGCTTTATTATGGACCCTAATAGTGCTTGTTTATGCCCACTCCACTGCTTTATTGAGATCTCACGGAATAGCACTGTATATACTGGTTGTACTTCCCGCAAAAGCACACACTGCTGCAAGAGACTGCTGCACACCTGTTACCCCATAGACTGTCTGGAAGATGGGACATTTATCCTCGGTGTGTCTGCGGTGACTATACCGCTGCTGCACTGCTGAACACATGGCAGGACATAGGATATCTGTTCTCGCTAGCAACATGGAAAGAAACACTAATACCATGTTTGTTCCACTGGTGTACTTTCTGCATTTCTATCACTGCAGCCATTGTTGTGAGTGTATCTTTGCTGTGAATTGTTCTGTGCATTTTAATAACCTTATTAATATCACCTAGCGAGTGAGGTGTACACTTTACCATCCACTGCACCATTGGCATTACCTATATATTCCAAATCTCCTAGCATATATTGAGATTTATGAGCTAATGTGAGATTGAGACATATATTTGAGATTATTATGGGCATTGATTTTGCTCCAAATGCTTCTTAATTGGTGTTAGTTATATTTTGCTCTGACACTTTTATCTACCCACTTCCGGGAGTTATTATTTCTTATCTGTGTGGAATTAATATATATATATTTGATATATATTAATTCATGTTGTGTATCAGTGTGTGGCAAGTGCTACCTAGATCCTTGTCAAAGGCTGGTTGTCCCTACAGCCTCACCTCACTAGGGTCACCAGCCCTTTGTTGACTGAATTAAGGCTGGTTGACACTGTAACTGGGGGTCACCACATCTTGTGTCTTCCCTGCAATAGTGCCACCAGTTCTGATTGATTATGCCTTGTGCTGGTAATGGAAAAGTCATACGGAACTCACCCTCTTTGCACTCAATAATTACAATACCAGCTGTCACATATCCACGTGCTAGCCTGTGTTCAGATACGCCAACCTGATGCAGGTGGGCAGTTGTGACGTGGATTTTACTCAAGCTGGTACCATGAAGAGTATTAGAATAGCGCCCTTGCATTTGCCAGACACTTAATTCACACTTACAAAATCCACAGTTATTACACACATGTAGCATGGGCTTCTCCAGGCACGTGAATTCATAGAGCACAAAGATAACGCTGATAAATTTTTAGGATTTATTGAGAAAATATCTCCAGGGTTAAGTTACAAAGAAAACAGGTAAATAAAGAAGACATACATTAATGAAATACACAGATTGTCTTCAAGTAAATAAAAAGGAATAAAAAGTCAGAAAAGCTAAATAATTTTACTGTGGGGTTTTAGGTGATCTGAGTGGGGGAGACAACATGAGCAGAGGATGGGACCACTCCTAGCACGAAGCTACTCCATTGAACAGTTAACCCACAATAGTGTGTGCTTCTGATCCATATTGTTCCACAGCCCCACTCCTCCCTGTAGCTTCCACCCTTTCCAGGCTGCAAGAGCTTCCTTTGTTCTCATAAGGCAAATTAGCTCTCTCCAGGGATATGTATCAGATATCTCTCTGGCTTCAAGAAAATTATTTTTACTACCCAGGATGTGGCTAACTAGTTGTACCTTTTGGCAGGATATTGGATCCCCCATCCTGCTGGTAGTTTATGGTGGGAAAGGCTGAATGAAAGACACTCTCCCAGCCTGTCTGTCTCCAGGGGCCCAAACAGGGGCCCCCTACTGTGAACAGTAAACATTATTTACAAGGAAGTTTTAACCTTCGAAAGCTCCTTAGTTCACACCTCGATACAGTTCAGCAAGGAGCTTACACAATGCAGATATAGTTTTGAACCTAGCATTTCATATCACACAGACATTTATAAAGTATACGTTTTGGGAGCTCTACAATAATTCACCTTATGGTCACGGCCGGGTTATAACTCATAGGACCGTGACCACAGTTTACCCAGGACACGCAGAATGCATCCCGTCATGACTTTGAGGAATTGCTGTAACCCATAGCAACACCACACCAGCCTAGGCAGAAGCCCTAGTGCTGATTGAGCTTTTTGGGAGGCACCCTACACTTTTTTTTAATGCTCTATTTTTAACTGAATTATACATATGGAGCCAGGAGAGAGTGCTTCCTTCATTCACTCTCTGAATAACTTGGTCATAAACAGCATGGAGAACAATGCTCATTTTCTCCATCTGGGATTTGTCCTTGCTTGTCCCAGTCTAGGACAGTCAACAAAGCATTTGCTACCCTGCTCTGCTTTTCTAGTCTTGTGCAGGAAACAGCAATGCATAATAACCTTAATAATGAAGTAACATTTTCTAGTGTATATGCAGAATGCGGAAAAAAAAAAAATGTAATCTAAAAATTGTAATTGAAAACCTAGGTGTTTTATTCCTTTGTACAAGTGGCGGAACTAGTGATTGGTGGGCCAAGGAGTGAAAATATGTTTTTCAATTTTAGTGCACACTGTGCAGGCAGCGCAGCAGTGAGCACATTATAGTGGGAGGACTAGGCCATACCAGAGCTGCATGACTGGCTCGGCTGTGCTGGACTTACAGCTGGAAGGGACAGGGAAGCTACTCTCCTCTGGTTTTCCTGCTGGGGATAGTCACAAGATTATGACATCAGATCCCCGGCAACAGCAGTGTCAGAGACAGTAAGGGAAGGGGAGAGGCTCCCTTCCTCTCCTCCGGCCGGTCTGTCCCACCTTCTTCCTTACGGTCTGGTCTGACTAATATTGCTACTGATAATGCCGCCGACTGAGGGCCCTTTCATTGCTGCAGGCCCAGCTCAATGCATTGGTTGCACCGCCGGTAGTTCCACCCCTGCTTTGCACATAATGCAAAATGTAATTGATACTAATAAATCAAACTGCAGCTTTATACAAGAGCTTTATACTCATATATACAAGAAACAAGGCTTACACACATATACACATACACACTTATATTTGTATTTATTAATTAGCATATTCAAATATTGGTTTATTTAACAATGTTTATTTCTAAATAAAAATAAAATAAGTTTAAAATAGTTTTGGGGATCCATATTATTTGGGTTTGACCAGGAAATTGGCTGAATTTTTATACTATGAGTAATCAAATACAAAACAAAGTTATCTTCTGACAGCAGAATCCAAAAGCAAGATCATACATTAGTGGTCTAACTTCCTTTGTTGTTTTAGATTTAGATTTACAGGTAAGCAGTAGCCCTTCTCTCTCATGAATCTTTTGTACTGTAGTCGGTCTCTAATCATTTTAGATTTTGCCAGTTGTTTATAGTATGGGTATTTGATATTGTTTATTTATTTATTTATTTGATCTACTTTTCCTTAGGGGAATATCTTGCACCACAGCAGAATTTGGTGAGTTCATCAGTTTGTAGCAAGTTGCTACCACATTGGTTTTAGTTTTCCAGTAGTTGAAGAAGCATTTAACAATAAAGGGAGTTTACATGGAAATTAAAAGGTGCTTTTACTGTTAATTTGTCTGTTCCATGAGATTTAGGCCCTCATTCCGAGTTGTTCGCTCGCTAGCTGCTTTTAGCAGCATTGCACACGCTAGGCCGCCGCCCTCTGGGAGTGTATCTTAGTTTAGCAGAATAGCGAACGAAAGATTAGCAGAACTGCTAATAAATATTTTCAAGCAGTTTCTGAGTAGCTCCAGACCTACTCCTCCTTATGGGGAGAGGTTACATGCACACGGCAAGTAATGAAGTACAAAACAGAACATACATTTATTTATTTCTTTATTTCTTTATTTATTAACAGTTTCTTATATAACGCAGCAAATTCCATTGCGCTTTACAAATAAATGTCTGTAAAGCGCTCTTGTTCGCTGCAGCCATCCCTACATGAGTGTTAGGGGTAGATTTACTAAAGCTTCTTAAAATGGAAGTGTTGTTGCCCATAGCAATCACTTACATTTTAGCTGTAATTTTCTCTGTTCTAGAAAATGATAGAAATAATCTTATTGGTTGCTATGGGCAACACCTCCATCATCGTTTTTAGTAACTTTAGTAAATCTACACCATAGTCTCTCCTACGCTTACCCATCAAAAAACAACAGGCACAAGTTCTTATACATATACTGTATGAAGGGGAAACATCGGGGCTCCTGTCTCCTAAGCATGAAATGTTCTGCAAACTATCAGAGATAAACTGTAATAGGACCTAAAGACCGAGGATTCCATGTGTCCAGCATTCTGTTTTACCACTATGAGTCGTACATTGGCCCTCATTCCGAGTTGATCGGTCGCAAGGCGAATTTAGCAGAGTTACACACGCTAAGCCGCCGCCTACTGGGAGTGTATCTTAGCATCTTAAAATTGCGACCGATGTATTCGCAATATTGCGATCACAAACTACTTAGCAGTTTTAGAGTAGCTCCAGACTTACTCTGCCTGTGCGATCAGTTCAGTGCTTGTCGTTCCTGGTTTGACGTCACAAACACACCCAGCGTTCGCCCAGACACTCCCCCGTTTCTCCGGCCACTCCTGCGTTTTTTCCGGAAACGGTAGCGTTTTCAGCCACACGCCCATAAAACGGCCTGTTTCCGCCCAGTAACACCCATTTCCTGTCAATCACATTACGTTCGCCGGAGCGATGAAAAAGCCGTGAGTAAAAATACTATCTTCATAGCAAAGATACTTGGCGCAGTCGCAGTGCGAATATTGCGCATGCGCACTAAGCGGAATTTCACTGCGATGCGATGAAAAATACCGAGCGAACGACTCGGAATGAGGGCCATAATGCAAACAGAATTCCAGAGGCTGCTGTGAATGGAATGCTAATGCGACTGTTCACTTGTGTTCTGAGTAGTCGCATATATGCAACCTCCTCACTCTTCAGCCTTCATCATTACAGCTGCCTCATGTATAGCAGATCCATCTGACTTTGGTGTCCACTCTGCATTCACACAGCTCAGAATAGCAAATAACTCTGGGTACACCCATGACACAACCCAGTGGTGGGTTGCGGGGTTACAGAGCAAACCAAGTGACACCATCCGAGTGTGTGACACCAAAATACTAAAGCTGCTCTGCTATTTTGGTGTCATCCCCTCAGATAGTATAATTAAGCAGCAATGTGTGGCGGGAGAGGTTGGGGGAAAGCCCCCAGGGTGATTAAAACTGGGGTGTAACATGCAGTCATGCCCCTAAATGTCATACACCAGAGGACATGGCCTCACAGACACAAGGCCATGCCCTCTTTTGCACGTGAGCAGTCCGCACTGGGTGACACCAACCACAGTGACGCCACTGGACACACACTCACAAAACAATTCTCTTGCATGCATTTGTATTGTTATCACCCAGTTGGCACCCGGACATGCCCATTTAGCAGCTGCAAAGTGACAGCTGAGATTCGTATGACTGAATCTCTCATAAATTCCCAAAGACATGTATGCAGCCCACTATGCATGTGCATAAAAACATTGCTACATACAGGCACATTAGGACTTGCATGCAACTCTTACTGTGCAATCAAGAAAAGCTATGACAGTGGACATAAACTAGTAGCATATGCAGTGGTGCAAGTAGAAAAAATGTCTTACGGGTACTGTGTGCGCGCGCCGAAGCCGCGCGCAAAAAAAATGGGTGTGGCCAAATGCCACATGGGGCGTGGCCAATAAAAATGGGGGCGTGGTACACATATGGGGGAGGGGCAGATACACGTATGACCCCAATAGTGTCAGATACACGTTGCCCCACAGTGCTAGATATACATTGCCCCACAGTGCCAGATACATATAACCCCACAGTGCCAGATACACATTGCCCCACAGTGCCAGATACACAAATGTCCCCAGAGTGCCAGATACACAAATGTCCCCAGAGTGTCAGATACACATTGCCTCACAGTGCCAGATACACATTGCCCCACAGTGCCAGATGCACATTGCCCCACAGTGCCAGATACACAAATGTCCCCAGAGTGCCAGATACACATTGCCCCACAGTGCCAGATGCACATTGCCCCACAGTGCCAGATACACAAATGTCCCCAGAGTGCCAGATACACATTGCCCCACAGTGCCAGATACACATTGCCCCACAGTGCCAGATACAGAAATGCCCCCAGAGTGCCATACATTGCCTCACAGTGTCAGATACACATTGCCCCACAGTGCTAGATACACAAATGCCCCCACTGTGTCAGATGTACATTGCCCCCCGTGCCAGATACAGAAATGCCCCTACAGTGCCAGATATGCCCCCAGTGCCAGATATCCCCCAGTGCCAGGTATACATGCCCCCCTGTGCCAGATATCCCCCAGTGCCAGGTATATATGCCCCCCTGTGCCAGATATGCCCCCAGTGCCAGATATCCCCCAGTGCCAGGTATACATGCCCCCCCCAGTGCCAGATATCCCCCAGTGCCAGGTATAACATGCCCCCCCAGTGCCAGGTATATATGCCCCCCTGTGCTAGATATGCTCCCAGTGCCAGATATCCCCCAGTGCCAGGTATACATGCCCCCCCAGTGCCAGATATCCCCCAGTGCCAGGTATACATGCCCCCCCAGTGCCAGATATCCCCCAGTGCCAGGTATAACATGCCCCCCCAGTGCCAGATATCCCCCAGTGCCAGGTATACATGCCCCCCTGTGCCAGATATCCCCTATTGCCAGGTATATATGCCCCCCTGTGCCAGATATGCCCCCAGTGCTAGGTATATATGCCCCCCTGTGCCAGATATGCCCCCAGTGCCAGGTATACATGCCCCCCTGTGCCAGATATCCCCCAGTGCCAGGTATATATACCCCCCCTGTGCCAGATATGCCCCCAGTGCCAGATATCCCCCAGTGCCAGGTATAACATGCCCCCCCAGTGCCAGATATCCCCCAGTGCCAGGTATATATGCCCCCCTGTGCCAGATATGCCCCCAGTGCCAGGTATACATGCCCCCCCAGTGCCAGGTATAACATGCCCCCCTCCCCTACTCACCGCTGCCGCTGCCGTCGCTGTCCTCCTGTCTGTCATGTGAGGGAAGGAAAGTGCAGCCTGCGCCTCTCGTTCCCCTCAGTCTCCGGCGGGTGTCTCAGTTTAATTCAGCGCCGATCCGTGAGCCAATCAGAGCTCGCGGGTGCGAGCTCTGATTGGCTCACGGATCGGCGCTGAAGTAAACTGAAACACCCACCGGAGACTGAGGGGAACGAGAGGCGCAGGCTGCACTCTCCTGCCTCTCCTGCCCTCACATCAGCGGCGTTGCGGCGTGTGCGGCGTGGGGGAGGGAGGGAAGAGGAGCGGCGGCCCGTCGGTGTGGGTACGGTGTACCCACGGCTAAATACTTACGGGTACGCCGTACCCACCCGTACCCGCCCACTTGCACCACTGAGCATATGCTCCATTGGATGATACTTCTCCATACGGTACCCTGTTCACTTTAACTCATGAACCAAAATCAGCTTGGATAATGAGAACACAATGATAGGCACATAATATAATATTCTTATTTTAGGATATCAGTCACATGTACCAGATCTTCCCCGATGAAGTTCTAGGCTCAGGACAATTTGGCATTGTGTATGGAGGTAAGAGTTCATTTCACATTTCATATGTTATTTGATGAAATAGGAAGCAGTGTACAATATTTCAGGACAGCTCAAAGTCTGGTATCTAGTCCATGTAATGAAGATGATGCTACAGTATCTGAGGCTAGAATATATTACATTTTCAGTTCACTGTCACAGTTATTCCAAGGGCAGTAATTATTTAGAAGAACTTGTATCTACAGTACAAATGTCAAACGTGTGTGTGTGTGTGTGTGTGTGTGTGTGTGTGTGTGTATGTGTGTGTGTGTGTGTGTGTGTGTGTGTGTGTGTGTGGGGAGGGGGGGGGGTACACATTGCATTGTGAATGCAATATATCCCGCCACTTATCAGGTACATACTGGTGTTAATGAGCACCGAGAATTGTCATTACAATAGCAAAGGACAGCTCTATCCCAGTTTGGACCTGGGAGTCCTTCTGAACACGCACAGAATGACATGTGCCGCAGGGAACACTGGGAGGTATCTGATTTATATCCCTCTCAGGAAGAATGCAGAAAGAAGCTCAGACGCTTTTCTTAGGTAACATCATCTACAGATGGCTTGGTTGATAGCTCTACAGTAGAAGTCAATATGTTGACCACAAATGATCGACATACAAAAGGTCGACAGGGTCAAAAGGTTGGCAGGTAATAAGAAGACAGAGCTTAAGGTCAACAGGTTCAAAAGATCTACAGGTTGAAAAGGTTGGCATGACAAATGGTCAACACACATATTGTCGACAAGTTTTTATTTTTTTTATTTCATCATTTACCATCCACGTGGACTACGATTGGGAATAGTGCCTTTGCCCGTGAGTGTACACCTTTCCTCTAATTTGGCTCAGATATGCTGAAGCACAAAATGACACAAACCCCCCCCCCCCAAAAAAAAAAAATGTGTTGACTTTTTGACTTTTTCTACTGTCTACCTTTTCCATGTTGACCTTTTGCATGTTGAACATATGGGGTCTACCTATTGACTGTCTATCAATTTACTGTAGATCAGTTGAAGCTCCGGGATATATTGCATTCTGGAGATTGGTACATAAGGGATATGTGGTCAAAACTCTGACAATGGCAGTTTTCTGAGTTTTGGCTGCAATTTCATGTTACTGTATCCCACCTTTTGGGAGAAATGTATCAAACCTAAAGAGTGGATGAGTGGGAAAGTTGCCCATAGCAACTAATCACCTTCTCTCTATCATTTTACTTGATAAATTATAGCTTGAAGCTGCTTTATTGCTATGGGCAACTTCTCTCTTTAGAATAGTTATTTACAAAGCCTTTTATTTTGGCAGTCTGAATATGCAAAGTCATCTGTTTTACTTTTATTCATTTTACTTTTTGCCTTTTACGTGCTAATATTACTGTGACAAAAGTCAATCATTTTAATAATAAAAAGTGTACAATGCATAAATATGTTTTTTATTATTTGTTTCTTCTTTTTAGGAAAGCATCGAAAAACTGGGAGAGATATTGCGGTAAAGATTATTGATAAACTCAGATTTCCTAGCAGACAAGAAAGTCAGCTCAGAAATGAGGTGGCCATACTCCAGGTATAACTACTGACTGCATTGATAGTATTTCTTACTATATTGGATAGCTTAGAGTACTGATTGGTATTGAAATCTTTCTTTGTCCAATCAGCTGCAATGTTCTAACTGTATGAGTATATTTACTACACAGATCTAACAGGGGTCCATAGCTGTTTTCATAGAAAATGATCGTGTCCTAGGTCCACCAGGAGAGGTAGCCCGGGTACAGGACCCTACAAGGTTACAATGAAGGCTTAGTAAGCCCCTTAGGTGAATGTTTAGCCATTATGTGGATGAGAGCCGGCATTGTAAACAGAACAGCACTGCAAACAGCTTATCTCCAGCATGTGGGATGCACTGTAGAGGCAGAGGCTTTGGGCCTAATTCAGACCTGGGGGTATATTTACAAAGATTCATGTTTTGGCCGTTTTGAAGGGTGTTTGAACTCGAATGGTATCGGGTGCATTTTACTGCAACTTTTTGAATCCTGATACGATCATTCACTAAGCTGCCGAGTTTTGCACAATCGTTTTTTCCGATGTCGATGTGATTCGTAATATCAGGCAGTGTTTTACGGGAGTGATGAGTAAAACATTGCCTGACAAAACACAAGGAATCCCGGCCGGATCTGTGAGATCCGTGCAGGGCTTCATTGTGTACCTTAAAAAGGTTTTTAAAGTATTTAAGAATCTGCAAAAAATTGCGTGGGGTCCCCCCTCCTAAGCATAACCAGCCTCGGGCTCTTTGAGCCGATCCTGGTAGAAAAAATATGGGGGAAAAATTGACAGGGGTTCCCCCATATTTGATCAACCAGTACCGGGCTCTGCGCCTGGTCCTGGTGCAAAAAATACGGGGGACAAAAAGCGTAGGGGTCCCCCGTATTTTTTGAACCAGCACCGGGCTCCACTAGTCAGAGAGATAATGCCACAGCCGGGGGACACTTTTATATAGGTCCCTGCGGCCCTGGCATTAAATCACTAACTAGTCACCCCTGGCCGGGGTACCCTGGAGTGGGGACCCCTTAAATCAAGGGGTCCCCCCCTCCAGCCACCCAAGGGCCAGGGGTGAAGCCAGAGGCTGTCCCCCCCATCCATGGATACACACACCTTGAAAGTACAACTTTATTACATACATTCCGACACACACATACTTACCTATGTTCACATGCCGACTCGGCCCACGTCTCGACGGCGATTCCAGGGTACCTGAAAATAAAAGTATACTCACCTAAATCCTGTGTGTCGTGTCCTTTTGTAATAATCCACGTACTTGGCAAAACAAAAAAAACGGAAACCCGACCACGCACTGAAAGGGGTCCCATGTTTACACATGGGACCCCTTTCCCCGACTGCCAGGACCCCCCCTGACTCCTTTCAAAGAGGGTCCCTTCTGCCAATCAGGGAGCGCCACGTCGTGGCACTCTCCTGATTGGCTGTTTGCTCCTGTAGTGTCTGTCAGGCAGCACACGGCACAGATACAATGTGGGAACTTTGCGGTCAGCGGTGAGGTTACTTTCGGTCAACCCCTGACCGCAAAGTTCCCACCATTGGCTACAATGGAGCGCATAGGCGCTACATTGTATCACTGCCGTGTGCTGCCTGACAGACACTACAGGAGCACACAGCCAATCTGGAGGGTGCCACGACGTGGTGCTCCCTGATTGGCAGAAGGGACCCTCTTTGACAGGAGTCACGGGGGGTCCTGGCAGTCGGGGAAAGGGGTCCCATGTGTAAAGTTAAACATGGGGCCCCTTTCAGTGCATGGTCGGGTTTCCGTTTTTTTGTTTTGCCAATTACGTGGATTATACAAAGAATACAAGATTCCCTGGATTATGTGAGTATAATTTTATTCACAGGTACCCCAAGGATTCTACATGGAGAAGAGGACCGAGCCTCGTGGGAACATAGGTAAGTATGTATGTATGGAGGTGTGCATGTATGTAATAAACTTATACTTTCACGGTGTGTGCGTCCTGTTTTTTGGGGGGTATTTTTTTAGTAGTAGTACTACAGGTACCAGCGGGCCCGGTTTTCCACCGCATGCTGGTACTTGTGGTTCTCCAAGTACCAGTTTGCGGGGAGGCTTGCTGGGACTTGTAGTACTGCTACTAAAAACAATATTCACATTTTTTAAAAAGGCTATCAGCCGCCCATCCGCCGCCCTTGGATGGGGGGGACAGCCTCGGGCTTCACCCCTGGCCCTTGGGTGGCTGGAGGGGGGGACCCCTTGATTTAAGGGGTTCCCACTCCTCCAGGGTACCCCGGCCAGGGGTGACTAGTTGGGTATGTAATGCCAGGGCCGCAGGGACCAGTATAAAAGTGTTCCCCCCCGGCTGTGGCATTATGTACCTGGCTAGTGGAGCCCGGTGCTGGTTGAAGAAATATGGGGGAACCCCTGTCATTTTTCCCCCCATATTTTTTCAACCAGGACCGGCTCAAAGAGCCCGAGGCTGGTTATGCTTAGGAGGGGGGACCCCACGCAATTTTTTTTTCTGTTTTTACACTAAACAGACCCTTTCCCATAGATAACCATGCACAGATCTCATTGAGCCGTGCATGATTATCCAAACTCGACTGGAAAAAGCAGGTCTATTTTTTTGCTGCTTTTTTTAACGATTCGAAAAAAAACAGACCCGCTCTTGAGCACTCAGAAACTAACACCCAAATACGAATGAATAGTGAATGGCTGTATTGTATGAAATAACAGCCGCGTTTGACCGATGGTCTATTCATTCGTATTTCGGAACTTTGCAAATCAAACCATTACGAATAGTCCAAACACTGCCGAGATTGGTGCTTAGTGAATTCCCGGATTGGGACTTAGAAAAAAAAACACAAATCGGACAAACTCGAATTCTTAGTAAATATTGGCCCTGATCGCAAAACCAAAATCTTTCTCTTATGGGCAAAACTATGTGCACTGCAGGTGGGGCAGATATAACATGCAGAGAGAGTTAGATTTGTTTATGTTCAGGGTAAATACTGACTGCTTTATTTTTACACTGCAATTTAGATTTCTCGCCTGTCTGTTTGGTGCGCTGTTTATGAATTATGTTTTATTGTGCTTCTACTCCGGATTGATTTATCATGTGGGCTCAGTAAAAACCATATTGATATTATTTCTATTGTTTATGTACATCTTTTCTAATTCATGGTTGACAACGAACTGAGTGGCTAATTCCGACCTGATCGCAGCTGTGTATTTTCGCACAGCAGCGATCAGGTCTGAACTGCGCATGCGCCGGCGCAGCAGTGTGCCGGCGCATGCCAGACAGGCGAAGGCTGTCTTAGCCCTGCAATCGCCTCTGCCGGATTGACAGGCAGAGGCGGGAAGGGGCAGGCTGGCGGCGTTTGTCTGCGGTTTAGGGGGTGCGGTCCGGGCCACTGGGGAAGGGGGGGCCGTGGCTGCTGCGTGACGTCACACAGCCGCTGCAACCCTCACAGTGACGATTAGCACCCTGCCAGCACGCAGCAGCTGCGCTGGTAGGGAGCTACTCTTCAAGTACAAAAGCATTGCCGCTGTGCCATGCTTTTGTACTTGTGCGATGGGGCAGGGACTGACATGCGGGTCGGGCTAGCCCTGTGCTGGGCATCCCCCCCGCATGTCAGGGAAGCTGATCGTAGATGTTCTAAATTTAGCACATCTACAATCAGGTGTGAATCACCCCCTGAGTAAGCACATAACACTTTATAGGCTGAGCGCTGCATTATCCCATTCTAATTTGTAGTAATTAAGGCTGGTCACCTTAGCTGCAGCAGCTTGCCAGAACATTAAGTACTAGTGCGATACACAGACAGATAAAATGCCTGTTAGACCGACAGGCATTTTATCAGACTCTGCAGATATTTTGGACATACACTGTGAGATCTCTATACTGCGTATTCCAGTGACGTGCGGTGAGGTCATTGTCTGGGGAGGCACTGATATATATATATATATATATATATATATATACATATACACACACACACACAGTGGTCAAGGTGGAAATTTTGAAGTGGGGGTATATAAAGGTTAAGGCTGCAGAAAAGGGGGCATGGTCACCCAAAAGGGGGCGTGTCCAGTGTAGTAGAACCCCTTATAGTATCTAGTACCGGTGCCCCTTTCACCTTATAGCACACGGTACGAGCTGAAATTCACATTATAGCACACTGAATGAGCCGAAATTCACATTGTAGCACACTGAATGAGCCGAAATTCACATTGTAGCACACAGAATGAGCCGAAATTCACATTATAGCACAATGAATGAGCCGAAATTCACATTATAGCAACTGAATGAGCTGAAATTGTGACAGCAGGGACAGCCAGAGTGACGACAGGGAGAGAGAGAGTGACGACAGGGAGAGAGAGAGTGACGACAGGGAGAGAGAGTGACGACAGGGAGAGAGTAACGACAGTGACAGCAGGGAGAGAGTGACGACAGGGAGAGAGAGTAACGACAGGGAGAGAGAGTAACAACAGGGAGAGCAGGAGAGAGAGAGTGACGACAGGGAGAGAGAGTAAGGACAGGGAGAGAGTGATGACAGGGAGAGAGAGTGAAGACATGGAGAGAGAGTGACGGCAGTGACAGCAGGGAGAGAGAGAGTGATGACAGTGACAGCAGGGGGAGAGAGAGAGTGACGACAGTGACAGCCGGCAACAGAATTATTGGGGCCCGGTACACTAACATCTCTGGGGCCCCCTCAACTCTCCATGATCCCCCCCCCCCACCCCCACACACACACACACACACTTTTATAGCGTGGCTTTACAAATAAAATAAATATATACATATATATATACTGTACGGTACACACAGTAAAGGTACACAGACATGCATACAGTACGTATATTATTCATACATATATGTACACATACATATACAAATATTTACACACACAAATTACTGTATATATATATATATATATATATATAAACACAATGAAGCAGCACTCCAGGCGACTTGACAGATTCACTCAATAGCACATAGTTTCCAAGGCAACGTTTCAGTGCCGTTTAATGGTGTGGCACTTTCATCAGGTATCCATTAAACGGCACTGAAACGTTGCCTTGGAAACTATGTGCTAATGAGTGAATCTGTCAAGTCGACTGGAGTGCTGCTTCATTGTGTTTCTATATTAATTTTGGCTGCGGGCACCTGGCGCAACAATATAGCAAGAGAGAGAGCCAGACCGCATTGTCTGTTTGTTTGTTTATATATATATATATATATATATATATATATACACACACATACATGCATACAGGGCCAGCGCAGCGTCATGCTGGCAACGCTTCACGGACCGCTAGGATCAGATCAAGTTACGGGGTGACTATCAGGGAATGGGTCACAGCTATGGTCATGTACACCCCTCTACTGCCACCTTCCCCAGCTCTTTAGTAGTCACCGGGAGGCTTTCAGAGGACAAACCACCTCCCTTCACACATCCGCTCCCCTCAGAGGGACTGTCCAAGCTGCCCACTGCCTGCCCTTTTAGCAGGTTTAATTGCTTTCAATGGCAATTAGTCTGAGGAAAGATCTTCGCTAGCCCCTGGCTTTCCTCTCACAGTGACTGCGAGTCCGAATCCACCTCCCGGCCTATCTAACATAAGGGAGCCGCACCACAGACCCACCTCTGTCCAATTGTGGGCACCACATAGAGGCCGCAGTCTGGCACATAGTTCCGCCTCCATCAGTCCCGGACACTCAGACTCAGAGTCTCTGAGTCACAGCTTTACACAGCAGCCATCGGCGGGACTCCAGTAACGCAGTCCATCTCCTTCAGCGGCACCTCAGAACTCTCTCAAATGGTGTGCAGCATCACCCTTTTATCTCCTCTCCTCTGGGTCCTGTGCTTTACGCCAGCCGCGTAGTGATGTGCAGCGCGTGCAGGGGGTGAGTGCTCCTGCACAACTTGCGATCGCTATGAGGAGTACTGTCCTACGAATGATGCCGGCACACAGTGATTACTGGGCCCCCCTTGAACGTCGGGGCCCGGCACAGGTGTACCCTTTGACCCCCTTGTCGCCTGGCTCCGGGGCCGCCGCTACTGTAGTGACAGCTCTACAGTAGCTGGTCCCCGGCCCCACCTCCGCTTCACCATGCCGCGTGATTGGACCAGCGGATCCAGCACTGGATCCGCTGTCCAATCACATCTGCCTCGCTGACAGGGGCAGGTTTCCCCTGTCAACGAGGCACTTGCAAAAGTGCCGCTTTCCGCTCAGTTTTTAATGGGCTTTTTCAGCCCTGCGCGTTGCCCCGCCCCCCCCTTTAACCTGTCCCTATTGTACACGGGAGGCACTGCTATCAGTGCCTCCCAAACTACTTGTAATTACTGAAATGGTTAGGATAATACAGGTTGAGTCTCCCTTATCCAAAATGCTTGGGACCAGAGGTATTTTGGATATGGGATTTTTCCGTATTTTGGAATAATTGCATACTATAATGAGATATCATGGTGATGGGACCTAAATCTAAGCACAGAATGCATTTATGTTACATATACACCTTATACACACAGCCTGAAGGTAAATTTAGCCAATATTTTCTATAACTTTGTGCAGTAAACAAAGTGTGTCTACATTCACACAATTCATTTATGTTTCATATACACCTTATACACACAGCCTGAAGGTCATTTAATACAATATTTTTAATAACTTTGTGTATTAAACAAAGTTTGTGTACATTGAGTCATCAGAAAACAAAGATTTCACTATCTCACTTTCACTCAAAAAAGTCCGTATTTCGGAATATTCCGTATTTCGGAATATTTGGATATGGGATACTCAACCTGTATAAAGAAATGACTTATGACACAGAATATGTGCCATAAGTATTTTCTTTATATTATTTTAATCATTAAAGACAGGGGAGGCACTGCCTCCCCTGCCTCCCCTGACTGCTGCTTACAAGGAGATTGGCCCATCCAGGTGTACCTTTGTTTTTCCCGAATTTGCAGGTTTTAAACTAGATTCCTGTTACCCAGCAGATGAGTGCGAACCCGCCTTGGACACATTTCAGCAGTGTTCTTATGCCATTTAGAATTGAAATGATTATTTTGTTATTAGAGCAGTGAGACTAGTTTGCGCAGCTGTCAGAAAGGCTTCTCGTTTTCAAGTCTTCACTGTATTATTTACATTTTGTTTTTAAATTTGCTGAACCTAATAATACCCCTTTCACATCGCCAAAATTTCCCGGCTTTTTACCGGGTTGTTGCCGAGTCGACCCGCGTTGAGGTGCGGTGTGAAAGCGCCAAACTGAATATCCTTGGATGTCCAACCCGGTATTTCAACCCGGATTAAAAGAAGGGTTGAGCACGTGTTGGACCCGGATTATTGTGTACTAAAAAGCTACAGTCCCGGGATATTCGACCCACCTCTGAAGAAATAGCGCTGATTGGTTCTTTCCAGTCAGCTGAGGTCTGTTTACTGTACTGCACTGTGAGCACACGTGTTGGAAAGCAATCTGCACAGATCTGCACTCCTTTGGACCAGTCCTACACTCCTTTGGACCTAGTTCTGGACCTCATTAGCCATGGCAAACTGGAGTGATGAGGAAGTCAGGGAGTTGAAGAAATATGTAGGCAGATAACGGGTACAGTCAAGGACATGTGCTCTGTTGGCCATGGTTGCTGCACTGTGAGCATTCTCCAGCCCCCTCCCTTTCTTGTTGAAAACTGGGAACCAATCAAGTCCTTTTAAAATGACATCACACTGGTTTTAACATGGGTGACCTGGGTTGAGCAAAAAGACACCAACACGTCAATAACCCGGGAATAACCCAGGTCAATATTGCGATGTGAAAGTCTTTTACCCGGGTCGGAGCCGTATTGGAGCCATGTTCAAATCCTGGATCTGACCCGGGTTTGCGATGTGAAAGGGGTGTTACTGATCTGAAAAATGGGACATGAAACCCTACAATCTGATTGCCCAGGTGAACACTATACTGGTGCACATCCGTTTCAACAATACACTCCCCACCATACTTTAGGATCACTAAGGCATATCACACCTAGACTGTATATGTTGGACATAGTGGGCCTCTTTGTTTCTCTTTATGTGTGTCCCCAACATGGCCTTCACTTCTATTCTAATGAGCTTTTGATGTTGCAACCGGTCAATTAGCAAGATCTTCACGTGTGTGTATTGTCACTGTCAAACCACTTTGGTAGATCTTGTGTTGTCCTGTCATTCGGCAGGAATCCTTTAACTTTGCAAACCAAGGGGGAGATGTATCAAACCATGGAAAGATATAAAATAGAAAATACCAATCAGCTCTGTCATTTTTAAAACACAGCCTGTAAAATGGCTTGTGCTTTATATCCCTCCACGTTATCTCTATCCAAGGCTTGATACATATCCCCCCCAAGTGCGTTGCATTGTGGTGTGAAAATAAATGATGTACAGTAGTCTCCTAAGAGCATCAGAGTGGAAGGATGTGATTGCGGCATACAAGACTATTGTGTAGTACTGTCTGGCCTGGTAACAAGATTACCCTTTGTTCCCTTAGAACCTGCGCTTTGCTGCTGTTGTTGACCTTGAAGCTATGTGTGAGACTCCGGAGCGGATCTATGTGGTGATGGAGAAGCTACATGGTGACATGTTGGAAATGATCCTGTCCAGTGACAAGGGCAGACTTCCTGAAAGGATCACCAGGTTTATTGTAACTCAGGTAAAATGATGTATGAAATACAGTGGGGCAAAAAAGTATTTGGTCAGCCACCGATTGTGCAAGTCGACCCACTTAAAAAGATGAGAGAGGTCTGTAATTTCCATCATAGGTACACTTCAACTGTGAGAGACAGAATCTGGGAAAAAAAACAGGAAATAACATTGTATGATTTTTAAACAATTTACTTGTATATTCTTGTGGAAAATAAATATTTGGACACCTACCAAGCAGCAAGATTTCTGGCTCTCACAGATCTGTTACTTCTTCTTTAAGAAGCTCTTCTATCCTCCACTCGTTACCTGTATTAATGGCACCTGTTTGAACTGGTTATCTGTATAAAAGACACCTGTCCTGTTAGGGTCTCCTGCTCTGTGCTGCCACGTCGTCATGGCAACCGGGAGACAAGTGCTAGCGGAGTAACCTGAGCGTAGCTGATACTCCGGTTCGGGTCCTTTGCTGTGCAGTGGTTACAGGCTCTGTGCACGGCAGGGGATCCGGTGCTGGTTTTTGTGCTCACAGTCTGTGAGGTCTGAGTGGGGCGTGGACAGCACCTGCTATATAAACCCTCTTCTCAGGTTAGGCAGATGCTGCTGAATCTTTGTTGGTTAGTCAGTTCCTGAAAGCTAGCTAGTACTGTGTAAACTTTGTATTTGTTTGTTGCTTACTGCAAATAGGCCTTGGGATTTGGTATTACACTCTGCCAATCCAGACCTAGCAGTAAGACTGGAGTCAGTCGTTTAACCTGCTGGGGTTCTTTTGCTACTCTGTGAACCTAGCAAGTTTGCGGCTGTATTCTCAGACTTGCCTGCCAAAATCCTTTCTCACTGTGCAAGGTGTTCAGGTGTCAGTTTAGTGGCAGTAAGCTGAAACAGTGCACTGCAAGTGAGGACTAGGATTGTGGAGACTCTCCTTGTGTCTATTATTCCATCTCTGACCAAGGAGTTTACTGCCACACCCGTTGGTAACCCTTTAGGGTTTTGCTGTTGCCCTTAGCAACAGCATTTCGGGTTCTCTACGTATTAAATCACTACATCTCGCTTCTTTCCATCTGAGCATTCCTAATACTAGGGAGACACCCAGTTTCTTAGCCTTTGGGCTTCTCTGTTCACTTTGTGTTTATTTTGTTCCCCTATCACCTTCTGTGTATGTAATGTCATATTCCCCAGTCTGTCTGTGAGTTCATTTGTTTTGCACCCCTCACCGTTCAGACACCAGTACATTCCTGCTGGCACTGGTGTGCATAACATATTCAGCAGCCTAATACTCCTGTTGAAATTTTGTGGGAATATGGAGCATACCCCTCAAAATACTTTGCAACAGGTGGTCGATCAGGTGCAGGTCCTGACTCGAAAATTTAATGATTTGTCCATTAAAATGCACACCTCGCAGGCCGCTGGCGGAGTTCCCGCAGCAGCAGTACCTTCAGGGGTTAAGGAGCCGAAAGTAAATCTCCCGGATCGTTTTTCTGGAGATCGCTCGCAGTTCTTTTGTTTCAAGGAGAGCTGCAAGCTATATTTCCAGCTTAGGCCTCAGTCTTCTGGGTCGGAGATTCAGCGGGTGGGCATAGTGATTTCCTTGCTACAAGGAGACCCACAGGTCTGGGCATATGGGTTGCAGCCTGACTGTCCGTCGCTTAAAAGTGTTGATGCTTTTTTTACGGCACTGGGCATGTTGTATGATGACCCTGACAAGACGGCCTCAGCCGAGGCTCAGATTTCGATCCTTAAGCAAGGGCGAAGGCCAGTTGAGGTTTATTGTACGGAGTTTCGGAGGTTGGCCCATGATACCCAGTGGAATGACCCAGCCCTGAGACACCAGTACCGAAGAGGTCTTTCTAACCAGTTAAAAGACCAACTGGTACAATATCCCTTGCCTGATAGCTTGGATCAGCTCATGCAGTTATCCATTCGGGTGGATAGACGGCTGAGAGAGCGCAGGCTTGAAAGGGAGACCGAGGTTTCCTTCTTTCCCAAGGGAACCTCAGACTCTGAGGAATTTTCCGAGGAGCCTATGCAGATTGGGGCTACCCGCCTCTCCTCGCGTGAGAAGACGCGGAGGAGACAGCAGGGGTTATGTTTGTACTGTGGGAATAAAGGTCATGTGGTAGTATCATGCCCAGAAAAGCCGGAAAACTTCAGGGCCTGAGGGTGATGGGAAATATCCTGTCAGGTCAGAAGTCGGAATTTCCCAAGAAGACTTTTATCATTCCGGTGACCTTGAAGATCCTCGGTCAAACTGTCAAGACTGAGGCCTTTGTGGACAGTGGGGCAGACGGGGTTTTTATGGACCGCCAATTCGCCCTGAAACACTCTGTTCCCTTAGTACCCTTGGCATCGGAAATTGAGATTTGTGGGTTAAACGGGGAACATTTATCCCAGGGTAAAATTACCTCTTGCACTAGCCAGATTTCTTTGTTTATTGGAGCCACACACTCTGAAAAATTGTCCTTTTATGTGACTGTCTGTACTTTTGCCCCATTGGTGTTGGGGTTACCCTGGTTAAGGGCCCACAATCCTCAATTTGACTGGGTCTCTGGGGAGATTCTTAGTTGGGGTACTGATTGTTTCAGGAGTTGCTTGAGCCTTCCAGTCAGGCTTTCGCAGCTAAGTTTGCCAGGATTGCCAGGATGTTATGCAGATTTTGCGGACGTGTTCTCCAAAAGAGTTGCAGAGGTACTACCTCCCCATCGCCCCTATGACTGTGCCATTGATTTGTTGCCGAATGCTAAGCTTCCCAAGAGCAGGTTGTACTCCCTGTCACGTCCTGAGACTCAGGCTATGGCAGAGTACATTCAGGAGAACTTGGCTAAGGGATTTATCAGACCTTCACAGTCTCCAGTTGGGTCGGGGTTCTTCTTCGTGGGTAAAAAGGATGGTTTGTTGCGACCCTGCATCGACTTCATGGAATTGAACCGTATCACGATTAAAAACTCATACCCACTGCCTCTCATTTCGGTCTTGTTTGACCAGCTTCGTACTGCCACCATTTTTTCTAAGATTGACCTACGCGGTGCGTACAATCTAACCCGAATAAGAGAGGGGGATGAATGGAAGACTGCCTTTAATACCCACTCAGGGCATTATGAATATTTGGTGATGCCTTTTGGGCTCTGTAATGCCCCGGCAGTCTTCCAGGACTTCATGAACGATGTGCTCAGGGAGTATTTGGATAGATTCTTAGTTGTATACTTAGATGACATCCTAATCTTCTCCCATTCCCTGGAGGAACATCGGAAGCATGTACGCTTAGTCCTCCAGAAACTCAGAGACCACCGGCTTGGGGCGAAGCTGGAGAAGTGCGAATTTGAAGTTCAGCAAATCGCATTTCTAGGATATATTATCTCCCCAGAAGGTTTCCAAATGGAGGGTTCCAAGGTACAGGCAGTCCTGGATTGGGTGCAGCCCACTAGTTTGAAGGCGCTTCAGCGTTTTCTGGGCTTTGCAAATTTTTATAGACGATTTATCGCTGGATTTTCGTCTATAGTGGCGCTCTTGGTGGCACTCACTAAGAAAGGGGCGGATGTTGATCACTGGTCTTGTGAGGCCAAAGCGGCTTTTGCCCGTCTCAAAAGGGTATTTGTCTCGGCCAAGGTGCTGCGACACCCAGATCCAGAGCGTCCTTTTGTGGTGGAGGTGGATGCCTCTGAGATGGGTATTGGGGCAGTGCTCTCTCAGATGGGGGTGTCTGATAATCGCCTTCATCCCTGTGCTTACTTTTCCCATAAATTTTCGCCTGCCGAGATGAATTATGACGTGGGTAACCGGGAATTGTTGGCTATTAAGGATGCACTCGAGGAGTGGAGACACTGGCTTGAGGGGGCTAAGTTTGTGGTCTCAATTCTCACCGACCATAAGAATTTGGCATATTTAGAGTCAGCGAAGCGCCTCAATGCCAGGCAGGCACGATGGGCTTTGTTTTTCGCTCGCTTTAATTTTTTGATAACATATTGCCCTGGGTCAAAAAACATCAAGGCTGATGCGCTCTCGCTGAGTTTTGCTCCAATCCAGGAGACCACCGAGGAGCCATTGCCCATTGTGTCCCCATCATGTATTAAAGTGGGCATTACCCAGGACCTCTTGTCATTAGTCCTTAGAGCACAGGAGCAGGCTCCTCCAGACCTTCCGGTAGGTCTTTTGTTTGTGCCTCCTAGGTTAAGACAGCGAGTGTTCCTGGAATTCCATGCCAAGAAGTCGGCAGGTCACCCGGGTATTGCCAGAACTCGGGAGTTGCTATCTAGGGCGGTGTGGTGGCCCTCGGTGGCTAGGGATGTGGATCAGTGGGTTCGGGCATGTGACATCTGTGCCCGAAATAAGACTCCTAGAGGGGTTCCTGTTGGCCCATTACATCCACTCTCTATTCCATCTAAGCCATGGACCCACATTTCAATGGATTTTGTGGTGGACTTGCCCAAATCCTCGGGGATGACAGCCATCTGGGTTGTCGTTGACAGGTTTTCGAAGATGGCGCACTTCGTTCCATTGGTTGGGCTGCCATCGGCCAGACGCCTGTCTGAATTATTTATGCTGCATGTTGTGCGCCTCCACGGGTTGCCACTTGATGTGGTCTCTGACCGCGGATCCCAGTTTGTGGCCAAATTCTGGAGGGCATTTTGTTCCGATCTCCAGATTTCTGTCAGCTTGTCGTCAGGCTACCATCTGCAGTCTAATGGGCAGACTGAAAGGGTGAACCAGTCCTTGGAGCAGTTCCTCAGGTGTTATGTCTCCAAGTGTCAGACTGACTGGGTGGCTCATCTGTCCATGGCGGAGTTTGCCTATAACAACGCGGCTCACTCTGCTACAGGGATCTCTCCCTTCCTTTGTGTGTATGGGCATCATCCTAAGGCCAATTCTTTTGACCCCCTGGATTCCACGCCTGGTGGTTCCTCTGTGGTTTCGGTCCTTAGAGGTATTTGGAGGAAAGTGAAGAAAGCCCTTGTGTCTGTGTCATTAGTGACCAAAAGGGTTTTTGATAAGCGGAAAAGACCCTGCAGCTTCAAATTAGGAGACTTCGTCTGGTTGTCTACCAAGAATTTGAAGTTGAGACAGCCATCTCAAAAGTTAGGCCCCCGGTTCATCGGTCCTTATAAGATCACTAGGATTATCAATCCGGTGGCATTTCAGTTAGATCTACCCCGTTCTTTGGGTATCAATAAAACATTTCATTATTCCCTTTTAAAACGGGCGATTAGTAATCCTTCTTCCAGTGGAAGACCTTCCCCTCTTCTGATACGTGGCCAGAGGGAGTTTGTTGTTGAAAGGATTCTTGACTCCAAGATGGTTCGGGGTCGGCTGTCATTTTTGGTGCACTGGAAGGGGTATGGCCCGGAGGAGCGGTCGTGGGTGCGCAGTTGTGATCTTCATGCCCCCAGACTGTTACGCTCTTTCTTCTCGCAGTTCCCCGATAAACCCGGTGGTAGGGGTTCTTTGACCCCTCGTCAGAGGGGGGTACTGTTAGGGTCTCCTGCTCTGTGCTGCCACGTCGTCATGGCAACCGGGAGAGAAGTGCTAGCGGAGTAACCTGAGCGTAGCTGATACTCCGGTTCGGGTCTTTTGCTGTGCAGTGGTTACAGGCTCTGTGCATGGCAGGGGATCCGGTGCTGGTTTTTGTGCTCACAGTCTTTGAGGTCTGAGTGGGGCGTGGACAGCACCTGCTATATAAACCCTCTTCTCAGGTTAGGCAGATGCTGCTGAATCTTTGTTGGTTAGTCAGTTCCTGAAAGCTAGCTAGTACTGTGTAAACTTTGTATTTGTTTGTTGCTTACTGCAAATAGGCCTTGGGATTTGGTATTACACTCTGCCAATCCAGACCTAGCAGTAAGACTGGAGTCAGTCGTTTAACCTGCTGGGGTTCTTTTGCTACTCTGTGAACCTAGCAAGTTTGCGGCTGTATTCTCAGACTTGCTTGCCAAAATCCTTTCTCACTGTGCAAGGTGTTCAGGTGTCAGTTTAGTGGCAGTAAGCTGAACCAGTGCACTGCAAGTGAGGACTAGGATTGTGGAGACTCTCCTTGTGTCTATTATTCCATCTCTGACCAAGGAGTTTACTGCCACACCCATTGGTAACCCTTTAGGGTTTTGCTGTTGCCCTTAGCAACAGCATTTCGGGTTCTCTACGTATTAAATCACTACATCTCGCTTCTTTCCATCTGAGCATTCCTAATACTAGGGAGACACCCAGTTTCTTAGCCTTTGGGCTTCTCTGTTCACTTTGTGTTTATTTTGTTACCCTATCACCTTCTGTGTATGTAATGTCATATTCCCCAGTCTGTCTGTGAGTTCATTTGTTTTGCATCCCTCACCGTTCAGACACCAGTACATTCCTGCTGGCACTGGTGTGCATAACATGTCCACACCCTCAAACAGTCAGACTGCTACCTCTCCACCATGACCAAGACTAGAGAGCTGTCTAAGGACACGAGGGCCAAAATTGTAGAGCTGCACGAGGCTGGGATGAGCTACTCAACAATAGGCAAGCAGCTTGGTGATGAGATCAACTGTTGGCGCAATTATTAAAAAATGGAAGAAATACAAGATCACTGACAATCTCCCTCAACCTGGGGCTCCATGCAAGACCTCACCTCGTGGGTTATCAATGATCTTGAGAACGGTGAGGAATCAGCCCAGAACTACATGGGGGGACCTGGTCAATGACCTCAAGAGAGCTGGGACCACAGTCACAAAGGTTACCATTAGTAACACAATACGTCGTCATGGATTGAAATCCTGCAGCACCCGAAAGGTTCCCCTGCTTAAGCCAGCACATGTCCAGGCCCGTCTAAAGTTTGCCAGTGACCATCTGGATGATCCAGAGGAGAATTGGTAGAATGTAATGTGGTCAGATGATAGCAAAATCGAACTTTTTGGTATAAACTCCACTCGCCGTGTTTGGAGGGAGAAGAATGATGAATGGCATCCCAAGAACACCATACCCACTGTGAAGCATGGGGGTGGAAACATCATGCTTTGGGGCTGCTTTTCTGCAAAGGGGACAGGACGACTGATCCGTAATAAGGAGAGGATGAATGGGGCCAGAGCCGGCCTTAGGCATAGGCAAACTAGGCAATTGCCTAGGGCATCTGGTATGCCATGGGGCACAAGCAGCTTCTGCTGATTAAAATGATATGCGGCATGCCTATATTCTGTGTGTAGCATTTTGTATGCAGATACAGTCACAGTCGCACACAGTATATAGGCATGCCGCATATCATTTTAATCAGCGGAAGCTGCTTGTGCATCTTTGCCACATAGCAATGCAAATAAGATGTATTTTCATAAAAAATAGGCACCCGACGTTAGCAGAGCTGCCAGATGACTCACGCCAGGAACTATATGTGTCATTATGTGTATAAGGGCATTAATAATGTGTAACATATGTGTAAGGGGCACTATGTGTGTCATGATGTGTATAAGGGCACTAATAATGTGCGGCATATGTGTAAGGGACATTATGTGTGTCATTATGTGTATAAATGCATTACCAATGTGTGACATTATGTGTATAAGGTGCTCTACTGTGTGGCGTAACGTATAGAAAGGGCGCTCCTGTGTGGTCTAATGTGAATAAAGAGCAAAATAGTATGGTGTAATGAGAATAAAGAGCAATATGGTGTGGTGTTGTGTGAATAAGAAGCAATTCAGTATGATGTTATGTGAATGAGGGGCACTACTGTGAGGAGTAACGTATATAAGGTAAAGTGGTACTACTGTGTGATGTAATGTGAATAAGGGACACTATTGTATGATAAATTGTGAATAAAGTTGCACTACTATGAGGCATAAGTTGAATTGGGGTACTATTGTGTGGCCATGCCCCTTGCCAGCAAAAACACATACCTTTTTGGCCTGGTGCCGGGAAAGGGGTGCAGGGTCAGAGGGGGAACTAGCGGTGGTGCTAGGGGGCACCAGACAAAATCTTGCCTAGGGCATCATATTGGTTAGGGCCGACTCTGAATGGGGCCATGTATCGTGAGATTTTGGGAAAAAACTCCTTCCCTCAGTAAGAGCACTGAAGATGGAACGTGGCTGGGTCTTCCAGCATGACAATGACCCCAAACACACCGCCCGGGAAACTAAGGAGTAGCTCCGTAAGAAGCATTTCAAGGTCCTGGAGTCTCCAGACCTCAACCCAATAGAAAATCTGTGGAGGGAGTTGAAAGTCTGTGTTGCCCGGCGACAGCCCCAAAACATGACAGATCTAGAGAAGATCTGCATGGAAGAGTGGGCCAAAATACCTGCTACAGTGTGTGCAAACCTGGTCAAGAACTACAGGAAACATTTGACCTCTGTAATTGCCAACCAAGGTTATATTACAAAGTATTGAGTTAAACTTTTTGATTGTCCAAATATTTATTTTACGCAAGAATATACAAATAAATAGTTTAAAAATCATACAATGTGATTTCCTAATTTTTTTTTTTTTCAGATTCTGTCTCTCACAGTTGAAGTGTACCTATGATGGAAATTACAGACCTCTCTCATCTTTTTAAGTGGGTCAACTTGCACAATCGGTGGCTGTACAATAACTTTTTTTCCCCACTGTAGGCCAGATTTTAACGGACATCTCTTCATGGTGTAATTAAATCAGGGAAATGTATGTCTAAGGGGGAGATTCATTGAAAATGGGAGGTAGTGCTATTCAGTCAGACTCCCAACTTCTCCCGATATGCTAGTTAGCACCTCTTAACCACTTAACGGACATTGTTTTTTTTTTAAAAAAACGCTCAGAAATTGTCATTTTTTAATGAGATAATCAGCAGTGATCGGTAGCACGGCAAACATGGGGGGAGGGTGCGGGGAAGCAGAGGGAAGTTTCCCTTCCCTGCAGCTGCACACACTCTCTATCTGACTGGTCGCATCCTGTGCATCCAGATCAGATAAAGCACTTGCTTGTGTGGTCGCATCTGATGCACCCCTGCCAGGCAAGTGGTTAATGCCTGTTAATCACTTAACTGACAGTTTTTTCCCCATAAAATGGTTTAGAAATTGTTGTGTTTTTTTTTTTTACTTATTAAAGTATTTTTAATAATATAGTAAAATAGTTTTTATTGAAAAAAAAAAAAAATATATATAGGGCGGGCCTGGCCAACCTGTGACTCTCCAGCTGTTGTAAATCTACACATCCCAGCATGTTCTGCCACAGTTTTAGCATTCACTAGTAGCTTATCTGTTGCAGGGCATGCTGGGACTAGTAGTTTTACAACAGCTGGAGAGACACAGTTTTGCCAGGCCTGATCTAGGTGGTGTTTTGCACCTCACTATTTCCCCCATATCCATAGCCCCCATTATAAAATAACTTCACACGCCCCATTTGTCTTAAAATCTAATAGTAATCTACACCCCCTCAGTAGCAAAAAAAAAAAAAAAAAAAAAAAATTGTTTTATAAACCCCCCACCCTGTGAAAAGCCCATTTTTGGCACCGTCCCTCTTTATTATTTTACCCCTCTCCAGCATCTTTTACTTTATATTCCCCCTCTCCTACACCCACTAGTGATTGATCCCCCCTGGGGGGTCCCCCCTGCACATGCAGAGATCAGTCAAAATGTGCTGGGAGTGGAACTGAGTTCCCCTCCCCGCACTGTCTTTCCCCCGGAGCATTCTAGGGGGGTGATTCAGGAAGTGCAATTGGTGGTCAGAGACCGCCGTATCACTCTGGGGGATGCGGGGAGCCCGGGGATATCCGTTCTGCATCCTACCTCTATATCTGTCTGTTTTTACCCAGTTTTGTTCTATTACTGCTGTTCTAATTGTAAAGCACAACGGAATATGCTGCGCTATATAAGAAACTGTTAATAAATAAAATAAATAAATAAATACTTTCCATCCAATGCGCTGGATGTGTTGGGACCTGAATCAGGCTCCTAGTCAGTCAAGATCTCAGTTTCAAATTTTGGGATGATTGTAAACTCTTGCAACAGTGCTTTCAAATAGTAACTACAGCTTGGCTCATACTTTACAATACTACCTTGATATAGTAATAGTAATATACTAGTAATATACTAGGCAGCGGCATCCCCGACCACACAGTGCGGGGGGAAGGGTTATGCCTTAGGAGAGTATTGACCGACTACAAGCTGTTGGGGAGGAAGCACCATCCTGAACCACTGTGTTTTGAGTGGTTTGCAGAATTTTGGTGCTGGAGACGGTCCCTGGAAGACGAGGAGCGATGCGGTCGTCCTGTGTTGCCATCACCAAGGACAACATTGCAGTCATGTGGGCCACAGACGTGGTGGGCGCCAGGGTGTCTGTGGCCCGTTAGAGAAGGATATAAGCATCTCATCAGAATCCATCGCTTGATACTCTATGAAAAGCTTGGCCTGAGCAAGGTTTCTGCACAGTGGGATGGCCAGCATGACTCAACATGCTGGCCAGGTTTGAAAGCGGTTGTTTACACTGGGACAGCATCAGTGGTGATGAATCCTGGATCTGCAGTTTCGACCCAGAGGCCAAACAACAGTTGGCCTAGTGGACCCCAGTTAGAGGTGTGTTACCACACAAATTCCGGACTGAGTGCAGTGTGGCCAAACAGATGGTGGCTGTTTTTGTTTCCAAGACATGTAGCTACCGTACCACTCATGCAGCAGTGCACCGTCAATAGGGACTGGTATACCAACTAATGCCTGCCACTAGTACTGGAAGCTATTTCCAGGCACCATCGTGGCGCCATTTTCCATCATGACATTGTCAGTCCAGGAAAATGGTGTATTTTCTGGCCCATGGACACATCCAGGAGCTTTGTCATCCACCATACAGTCCAGACCTGGGCCCCTACAACTTCTTCATGTGCCCACAAATCAAGTGCAGGATGCATGGGATTCGCTTTGAGTAACTGGAAGCTGCAGTGGAGACCTTCATCCAGCATGTAGAAGACATACCTTCTTCTGACTGGTCCAGCTGCTTCGCCAAGTGATTTGATCGCATGTAACTTTGCTTAGACTGCTCTGTCGAATACTTTGAAAAAATTTAATGTTCTCTTTATTTATAAATGTAATACTTTTTGTGCATCTGGAAACTTATTGCACACTCCTCGTACTTTAATATATCCAAGGCTTGATACATCTCCTCCATAATCACTGTAACAGTATATACTCAAGACACTTGTTACTTCAAATACTGTCACTTTTAAACTTTGTACCACTAAAAGCAAATCATGTGGATTTGAGATTTTATATAAACAGATTGTATAAACCAAATCTTAGTTTAATTGATCCATGAAATAGATTTTATATAAACAAACGCTTTAAAATACATTATTTTAATAATGCTTTCTAATTGTCTGATGGTGTTGTTTCTCTATAGATATTGATGGCCCTGCGGCACCTTCATTCTAAGAATATTGTACACTGTGACCTCAAACCAGAAAATGTCCTTTTGGCAACGGAAGATGCATTCCCACAAGTAAGGATCTGGCCAGACAATAAGATTACAGCTCATCCAGGTGGAGATGTATGAGAGCTTGGAGAGAGATAAAGTGGAGTGAGATCAAGTGTTGGTCAATCAGCTTCTGCCATTTTATAGGCTGTGCTTGAAAAATGTCAGGAGCTGATGTGTTGGTACTTTATCTCTCTCCACTTTATCTCTCCTAAGCGTTGATATATCCCCCCCCCCCCCCCCCGCTGTCCCCAAAATTGGGAGGCAGGCCTTCTTAATTTATATTTGTCAGCTGGCAAACAGTCATGTTATTGGTCTGCAGAGATGTTGTGATGTCAGCCACGTCTGTAGTAGCTTAATTACAATGAGAAAGTATGGCTGTATTTCACCCATTATGCAGATGTTCATTTTTATAAATTGATTATTTGTGAAGTACCATATTATGTCTATGAATCAGCTGATGGTTGAGAAATTAAAAAAATGTAAATCACTTATATGATGTCACTTGTATTGTGGACGAAATGTGGTAGAGATTTGGGCTGTAGTTTTCCCTTTTGTGGATACTGGGGGTGAACAATGCTTCCGACATGTTGGACTGTCTCCATCCTTTTCCCTACCCTTAAACCATATGCCATGTGGTAAATTTAGCACATCTACGATCAGTCACACAGACATGCGTGGGAACGCCTAGTCCGCCCCGAATGTCAGCCCACCTCCCCCCCCCGCAGAAATACAAAAGCGCTTTTGTACTTGATGAGTGGTTCCTACCTGCGCAGCTCCTGTGCGCTGGCCGGGAGCTGTTCATCGCAGTGAGGGTCGCAGCGGCTGTGTGTGACATCACGCAGTCACTGCGGCCCACCCCTCGCACAGTCTGAGCACGCCTGCATTGCCCGGACCGCGCCCCTAAAATGGCAGCCAAACGCCGCCGGCCCACCCCCTTCAGCCCAGCGACTGCCTCTGCCTGTCAATCAGGCAGAGGCGATTGCAGGGCTGAGACGGCCGTCGGCTGTCTGGCATGTGTCGGCGCATGCGCAGTTCAGACCTGATCGGCTGCTGTGTGAAAACGCACAGCATCGATCAGGTCTGAATTAGGCCCATCTATCGGTCGCCTTCCAAACTACTGCCATTGTCAGGACATATCAGGTCTATTGTCCAATTTGAGACAGTTGGAAACTATGCTTATGTTTATGGATGTAGGAAGAGCGGTATTCCATACTTCTAGGATGTGGTCAAAATTCAAATACTTCCAGGTGGAGCTCACCTTACACACCTAGATAATTTCTACCATGTGATAAAAACATTTAAATATGTAAAAATTATATAAATAGTCCTTATGCTTCCTCTTCTATGTGGGCATGGGCCTACAGTGCTACAGGATGTACTTTAAAGTGATGTTTTCATTATCATAAAAATGCATAGCGTTGGGGGGCGTGGCTAGTGTCCTGACTGGAAAGACGTGTCCCAGGGGAGCTCCTGCCAGATTAAACCCTTTTACCCCCTTTTGGCTGTCCTGCCCTTGTTTGTCCCCCTCCTGCAGCTTCCTATTGCAGCCCTTGCTGCTTTGTGTACATTGGGGGTGAGCTGCGGAGCCGGAGCACAGGCTTGTCCTGTGCTTGCAGGTTGCGGCCTTCCCCTCGTGCTGCAGCCGGGGCCTCGATTTGGTACCCTCCCCCCGCCCGAGATCGTACGAAAACCGGCCGCCACGAGCCGCTGCACGGCTTGCCCCACTGCACCTCTCCTACCTGGGGGTCCCTGCCGAGCAGTGGAAGCGGCGAGAAGAGCCCCTGGAGCTGCGGGTCCGGCGCTGAACCGAGTGTCGGAGGTCCGGTGGCGGCGGCCATCTTGGGTGAGGCAGTGAGTGCAGCGCGAGCGCTGCGCTTATACGAGCGGCCCGCCCGACGCACACACACACCAGGGGGGTCTTACTAAAGACAGTGGGGGTGACGGCTGGTCCCTACCCCTGCCAACGTTTATTATAAAGTAATCCACTGAAGGGACATACTAAATTTTACTGACGGCGGCCATCTTGGAGGAGGCAAAGCAGCTTCCCTATACTGTGCTGTCCCTTTTGTGCTTATAAAGGAAACAGCTCTCTATTTCAGCAGGGAATAATTCTAGCACATCTGCTCTGCGCAAATAACTACCTGCATTCACTCCTCTTTTTACTGTATATACAGTGCACCCTGCAGAACCTGTCTCTCAGAGCCCCCTGCTGGTATTCGTTATACTACATCTCACCTACTCCAGGACGCTCTCCTGTGGATCCCTGTCACTGTTTTAACAGTTTATTGGGGCCCTGACCCCTTGAATGATGTAAACACACAAGTGCCTGACTTCCCCCCCACCCAAATCATCTGATGAGCCCGCAACATTTTGGTGGATCTTTCTTGTAATCACTTCCTAAACGGGCACTTCTATCTCATCAGATACTATGAGCAGAGCGAACACCCGAGCAAAAAAAACGGGAACTTCACAAGATATTGCACAACACTTCTCACGCCGGGAAAAGCCAGCTGAAATTCCATCCCCGTCCTCTCGGCTGTCCACCCCTACCATGGATCCGACGGAGTCACCCTCAACCAAAGCGGATATTCAATCCCTCCAGAATATGATTTTGGACCTTAAGAGTTCTTTTACCTCCGCTCTCCAGTCAGCGATTGGTGAATTGAAATCCGACCTGGCGGCTCTGGATTCCCGCACCAGCTCACTGGAATCACAAATGGAAAAACAACAGGATTTCCGCAAACAAGTGGGTGAGGACATGAGCTACCTATCCGGCGAATTGGAATTCCTTAAGGATAAGGTTGAGGATAGCGAAAATCGCGAGAGGCGGAATAATTTACGCATTCGCAATATACCTGAATCTGTGTCGGCCTCCGAATTGGAACCTTACCTCAAACGTCTGTTTCTTTACTTGGTCCCGTCGCTCTCGGAATCTGCTATCTTGATAGAGAGAGCTCATCGTGCCCTGAGGCCTAAACCAAAGGACTCTGATCCTCCCCGCGATGTTATCCTCCGGTTTTTGTCTTTCAAGATTAAGAACAGTATTACAATGGCATGCAGAAATTCGACTTCCATTCTGTTCGAAGATTCCCGGATTCAGATCTACCAAGACTTGTCGCCAGTGACCATTGCTAAACGGCGTGACCTGCGCTCTGTTACCTCTACACTGCGCAATAATGGTTACAAATACCGCTGGGGTTTTCCTTTTCGCCTCATTGTGGAAATTAATGGCAAAGTTCATATCATTCGCTCTCCTGAGGACGGGGACAAGCTGCTTCGAAAACTTCACCTGTCCCCCGATGCTACATCTCAGATGTGAAGCTCCCCATGTTTAAAATGTAACTTTTACCAACGTTTAGTTTAAATAATTTTGTTCTCACTCTTGCTCAGATGTTCTGTTGACTTTATAATAGATACTGTTTCATATACGAAAGCCCATTCACCTTATCTTCGAACCGTTTTTTAATTTACTTTTATTTTAATTATTTTTTTTTCCTCAGATATATGTACTCTTTGTATCGTTATGTTTTTATCTCGCTGTTCTGGTCGGTGGCTCGGAGGCACTGCCCTATGGATGGGACATGGGAATAGATCCCTACTCCGAGACACCGTGGGGCCTGCCTCTGGCTATCGATCTGCTCTGCGACTTTGCCATTTGATTTATTAATGTTACTTTTTTGATACTGTTTGCTATCTGATCGAAGGTCCGCCCTCTTTATTACAGATTAGTTTTGGGTGGGGGGTGTCAGCGCCTTGGCTTGACACTTCCTCCCCCAGTATCTAGGGATTAGAGATATTACCAAAAATATTGGGTCCACACCCTCATCTGTTCCATTGTATTTGTGTCCCACCAGTGAGCTCTTCCCTTTTCTTTTTTTTAGAGCTCTATCTTAGCAGTCCGGTATCCTGCCTTTTGGATACTACGTCTGCTTTTCTCATTTTGTTTATTATCACTCTCCTCCCTTTCTAGATTCTTGCTACAGTTTGAGTGCAAGTTGACGCATCTGCATTCACAGTTTGATATATCCATTTATTTTATACAGTTGTTTGTGTGTTGAATTGTAAATTATTATTTTTTCTCTTCTCTCTCTCTCTCCCTCCCCTCACTCTCATTCACTTTAGCAGAGTCCGGGGCCCTATCGGTTTCCAGTAGCTTCTTCGTTCTTCAATTATGCCGCTAACGTGCCTGTCCATCAATGTTAAGGGGCTGAACACCCCCCAGAAACGCTCTCATCTCCACAGGTCTCTTAAAACTTTAAAAGGCGACGTGATTTTTTTACAGGAGACACACTTAAAATCGGCCTCCCATCCCTCCCTGACATCTAAACAATTTCCAATGGCATGGTACTCCAATAATGCTGCAAAAAGAAATGGGGTAGCGATCTTAGTTAGAGGATCCGTTCCTTTCCAGTTCCTAGACTGTAAATGCGACACTGAAGGTCGTTATGTAATGGTGAGAGGAAAAATTGGACACGAGGAGGTTACTTTGGCTAATCTGTACTCTCCAAACACGGCCCAATCTAAATTCTTCCGCAAGTTTTTCCACGACCTTTATTCATATAGACGAGGTAAGACACTTGTCGGTGGAGACTTCAATATGGCTCTCACGTACATGGATAGATCCGGTCCCTTACGTAGTGGCCGAACCCCAAACTCTTCAGTACTACACAGGGGTATGGCCGAGGCTGGTTTGTTTGATGTATGGCGTTTTCTTAATCCGACCACCAGGGACTACACTTTTTATTCCAATCCGCATGATGTGTACTCCCGCATTGATATGTTCTTGAGCTGTGCACCTCTCTCCCGGACGGCACGCGCTTCCTCGATAGTCCCACTTACTTGGACTGACCACGCGGCTTTAGCTGCGACATTTGACATATTTGATAACCCTGACGGTAGACCGACATGGAGACTTAACGAAACCCTATTGAAGATCCCTAAGTTTCAGGACTTAATTAAAACTAAGCTTCAGGAATATTTTGACATTAATGTAGAAGATGACTGCAGTATAGCTACGATATGGGAAGCCCATAAGGCGGTGGTTCGAGGATCCATTATTCAATTTGCGTCCCGCCGTAAGAGAAGCCAGGAAACTCAAATTGCTCTGTTAACAGACACCATTGCAACGCTAGATCGGGAACACAAACGCACACACTCTAAGAAAACACTAGCCGAACTTTCTAAGGCTCGTGATGATCTACAATCTCTTTTGGCGGAAAATATTGAGCGCTCACTTCGATGGGCTAATCAATCGTTTTACGACAAAAGCAACAAGGCTCATACTTTGTTGGCTAATCGCTTACGTGCCAAGAAGGCTAACCAATGCATCCATATTATTAAAGAACCCTCAGGCAACGTTACCTATGACCCCAAGAAAATTAATGGTATCTTTTCTGATTATTATAGAGCACTCTATAACCTTGACCCCCCGTCCGACCCCTTGACACATGCCGACCAGGCTCAACATTATCTAGATTCGTGCGCTCTTCCTCGTTTAGACGAGGCAACTAACTCTGCTCTCAATGCTAATATTTCTGCTGAAGAAATTGAAGCTGCACTAAAAACCCAGAAACCTTCTAAGGCCCCAGGCCCGGATGGCTACCCGATGATATACTACAAAACTTTCGCCCCTCAGCTCATTCCTCATATGGTCATCTTGTTTAACAAAATAATGCAAGGCACTCCTTTTCACACTGACTCCACGAACTCCCGTATTATAGTAATCCCGAAACCCGGAAAGGATCCCTCGTATTGCTCAAATTATAGACCCATCTCTTTGATAAATACTGATCTCAAGCTTTTTGCCAAAGTACTGGCGACTCGCCTAAATGCTGTGTTGCCGTCATTAATTGACCCTGATCAAGTGGGATTTATTCCCGGCCGCCAGGCCTCGGACAACACCAGACGTATTGTTAACTTAATTCATCATATAAACTCGACGAAAACATCAGCGATTGCCTTGGCGCTTGATGCCGAAAAGGCGTTTGATCGCATCTCTTGGCCTTTTATGTTTTCTACATTATCTACGTTTGGCCTCCATGGTCATTTCATCACTGCAATAGCGGCCCTCTATTCTAACCCCTCATCTACGGTCCTGACTAATGGATTAAGCTCACCTCGGTTTAGTTTAAAGAATGGCACTCGACAGGGCTGCCCTCTCTCACCCCTACTTTTTGCTTTATGTATTGAACCTCTCGCAGCCCGTATTAGGCTCAACGCTGATATTAGGGGTGTTACTGTGGGACAGAGCTCGTATAAAATATCTCTGTTTGCGGATGACGTCCTCTTGACTCTTTCTAACCCTCTGATCTCTCTTCCTAATTTACAGAAAGAACTACTTTTGTATGGTTCCCTTTCTGGTTATAAAATAAATCATACCAAATCTGAGGCCCTCGCGTTTAATGTTTCATCCCATACTAATTTGATTTTAACCTCCTCTTTCCCCTTTCTCTGGAGACCCTCTGCTATCAAATACCTTGGCATATTTATCACTAAATCCTACTCTAGCCTCTATCAGGCTAATTATGTTCCTATAATTAAAACTCTCACTCAAGACCTAGATAAATGGGATCGGTTATACATTTCATGGATTGGGCGGATTAACGCCCTAAAAATGAATTTCCTTCCCCGTATTCTTTATCTGTTCCAGACCATTCCGATAATGGTGCCCCGAAAGACTTTGGCTTCCCTGCAGACCCTGTGCAACAAATTTATTTGGGCTCATCGTAAATCTCGATTAAGACGAACCTTGTTGACCAAGAGTACAACTTCTGGCGGCTTGGGATATCCTAATCTTCAGGCTTATTTTAACGCCTGTCACCTTAACCACGTAGTGTCCTGGCATTCCCCCCGAGGGATTAGAAAATGGGTCGATATTGAGAACTCAATATATCAGGGTATTCCCCTCGACTCTCTTCTGTGGCTCCCCAGGTCCTGCAGACCAGCCTCGGCCTATTCAGTCCCCACAATTAAATTCACCCTTGGATTGTGGGACAAACTCCGCACCACTTATAATCTTTCTTCATACCCCTCACCTCTGTCACCTATCTGGGGTCACCCTGCCTTCCCCCCAGGCAGCGAACGAAATATAGCAGCCCCATGGCAATCTCAGGGTGTCACGAGATTTATCCATGTTAAAGGCCACGCAGCACCGACCTCTTTTGGAGATTTTCAAGAGCGCCTCGGTATTCCATCCTCGTGTCATTACCATTACATTCAAATTATTAGCTTTCTTAAATCTCAGCTTAAAACTGCCCCTTTGAGATCACCCACCTCCTTTGAACATATGTGTATACTTTCGATTGGCAGAAAGGGGAATATCTCAACAATATACAACTCTATTTTGACTCCAGATCCTCCTGCCCGTGAACCCCATGAACTAGCCTGGGAATCAGATCTCTCCCATCCGTTGGAAGATGATCAATGGGAAGAAATTAGATTGCGCACTGCTAAAGCTTCTATTAGTGTGGCAATTAGGGAGACATGTTACAAAGTTTATACCAGATGGTATTTAGTCCCCTCCAGACTTCATTCCATTTTCCCCGCAACCTCGAATTTATGCTGGAGACTTTGTGGAGAAGAGGGCACCTTTTTCCATGTATGGTGGACCTGCCCCTCTATTCGCCCCCTCTGGCACACAGTTGGAGCGCTCATCGCCCAAACTTGCGGACATAACGTGGATCTCTCTCCTGAAATCGCTTTACTTCATGCCCCCATATCGTCACTACCCAAAATCCAAGATAAGCTTGCTATGCAAATCTGCATGGCGGCTAAATCTCTGATTGCTAAATGTTGGAAGGACCATAAACCGCCCTCCAAGGCATTACTGATGGCTAGGATTAATTATATAGCCAATATGGAATATATTACCAGTCTGAGGAATAACACAGTGGCCCAATTCCACAACATTTGGTCCCCATGGTTCCTCGCGCGTTCTTTATTAATACCCGGACTCTGCTAATACCTCTAACACCTCTGCTATTTCCTCTTCTATTATCTTTGCATTTACTCTTGTACTTTTTCTTACTCTTTCCTGTTTTTTATTTCTTCTTCTTTCTCTTTTTTGTTTTTTACTTTTAATAAGTTTTTTCTCTGTTTTGGTATAGGTCCTATACTATAAATGAAAAATAAAATGAGACTGATCATGTACATGCTTGAATTTACACAGGGTACATACTGCTATTACTTGATAGCCTGTATTGTCATGGAACTGTATATTCCACTCTAATGCAGCCTGTAAAATCTTTTATAAGCATGTTCAATATCTTGACCTGTACAACTTCGATATTGTTTTGGTTATTGATCAATCTCAATAAAAACCCTAACTTTAAAAAAAAAAAAAATGCATAGCGTTGTACAGAACATTTTGGGCGGGATGTAACGAAGGGGGTCATTCCGAGTTGTTCGCTCGTTGCTGATTTTCGCTATGCTGCGATTTGTTGCTAATTGCGCATGCGCAAGGCACGCAGGGCGCATGCGCTTAGTTATTTAACTAAAAAGTTAGCAGTTTTGCTGTGGATCCTGCGGCGCTTTTCAGTCGCTCTGCTGATCGGTGAATGATTGACAGGAAAGGGGAGTTTCTGGGTGGTAACTGAGCGTTTTCCGGGAGTGTGCTAAAAAACGCAGGCGTGTCAGGGAAAAACGCGGGAGTGTCTGGAGAAACGGGGGAGTGGCTGGCCGAACGCAGGGCGTGTTTGTGACGTCAAACCAGGAACTAAACGGACTGAGGTGATCGCAATCTGTGAGTAGGTCCGGAGCTACTCTGAAACTGCTAAGAATTATTTAGTAGCAGTTTTGCAAATTTTTCGTTCGCACTTCTGCTATGCTAAGATACACTCCCAGAGGGCGGCAGCCTAGCGTGTGCAATGCTGCTAAAAGCAGCTAGCGAGCGAACAACTCAGAATGACCCCCGAAGTCCGAGTTTGGCAGCCATGCGAGATGTAATCATGTACAACCATACCTTGTACATGATTGCCCCTATAGAAAACGTCCGAGTTCAGCCGGCATCTCACACGGCTGCCGAACTCGGACTTCATTACATCCCACCCATAGAGTGCAGAGTTTTGGCATGCTTTCACAAATAGAAATGTATCTCACAGACTTATATTTTATGGATTATGGTCTGTAAATTACTTTTATTTTATTATCCTAGTTTTAACTTTATGTAAGTGTTTGTCACTGATCACTTGTATTCTTCCCATTTTATTTTCTTTTAACTAAGATAAAACTTTGTGATTTCGGCTTTGCTCGCATTATCGGTGAAAAGTCTTTCCGGAGGTCAGTCGTTGGGACTCCTGCTTACTTGGCTCCTGAAGTTTTGAGGAACAGTGGCTACAATCGTTCCCTGGACATGTGGTCAGTTGGTGTGATCATCTATGTCAGCCTTAGTGGCACCTTTCCCTTTAACGAGGATGAAGATATAAATGATCAGATCCGGAATGCAGCTTTTATGTTTCCAAAGAACCCATGGAATGAGATTTCAAATGATGGTGAGAAAACCCATTGGTATCCTTGGAGATTCAGACATACAGATCCACACTACACATTCATTAGTCGAATGTGCACTGGCAAATAAGACCTTATTGGTTCGTGGATTATAATGCAACTCTGCTACCTAATGTTTCTTGCAAAATATATCTTTATCTCCTAATACAATGATATGGTATAAAAATTGCCCTTGTGCTAATGACTAATGATTTATTTCCTCTGTAGCAATTGCCCTTATTAGCAGTTTGTTACAAGTTCAAATCAGAAGAAGATTCAGCGTTGACAAGGCTTTGAGTCACCCATGGATGCAGGTATGTGCCATCCCTGCTAATATGTTACTCTTGTGAAGTAATGGGCCTGAAATTTGTGTGAGTGTGTACTGTATTGGGATGTCCTATAATGAGCCAATGCTTTGAAAGATTAAAATAAATGAAATTATGAATAACTAATATATGTATGTAAAGCCAGTGATTACTTTATGTAAGCACATGCATTTGCCATTAATTATCAATGCAGCCTGATAGAAACATGTCTAACTAACTTGAAACCTATGTCTAAATAGCTTGTCTGGCATAAGGGTTTATTGATTAAACGATATCTTTACACAAACAAATGATGGGACATTAACTAAAACTAATGCAGTGGAAAAAGTGGCTTCTGAAATGTATAACCCCAATTAACAGTGTAGTTTATATATAATATATATACACATTGATTATTGTGTTACTGTGGCACCTGTCAAGGGTGGGATATATATTAAGCAGCAAGTGAACACTCAGTTCTTGAAGTTGATGTGTTGGAATCAGAAAAAATAGACATGTGTAAGGATCTGAGCGAATTTGACACATGCCAAAAGGCCAAATTGTGATGGCAAGACAACAGGGTCAGAACATCTACAAAATGGCATGTCTTCTGGGGTGTTCCCCATATGTAGTGGTTCGTAATTACCAAGAGTGAAAAAGGTCATGGTGGTCCAAGGCTCATTGAAGGCTAACCCGTTTGGTCTGATCATACGGAAGAGCTACTGTAGCACAATTTGCTGAAAAAGTTATTGCTTGCTATAATAGGTGTCAGAACCCTTTAGTGCATCGCAGTTTGCTGCATATGGGACTGTGTAGCCACAGGCCAGTCAGAGGTCCAATGCTGACCCTTATCCACCTCCAAAAGCACCTACAATGTGCATGTGAGCATCAGTACTGGACCATGGAGCAATGGAAGAAGGTGGCCGGGGCTGATGAATGGTGGCCAGATGCATTTGCTTTGTTTACCTGGGGAAAAGATGACACCTAGATGCACTATAGGAAGAAGACAAGCCAGCAGAGGTAGTGTGATGCATTGGACATGTAAACGCTGGTTTACTTACAGGACTAAAAGCAACACTTTAAATAAACATTTAATACACTTTAAATGGAGCCGCTGCGGCCTCTATACTCAATCCTTAACCTACGTACTTATTACACCATTAGCGTACAGAGCCCCGTACCGTGTACATACTTTGCGTACAAACGCCGCGCTGGCTGTACAAAGTACACTCAGTGCGTACACACCCAAAGATACTCCGTGAGCCCTTAGCGGCTACACATGTGATTGTAATACACTTATAACCTTAGCAGGGAAAGGAAACACGACACCAGATTGTATTTAAAATGCCGGGTTCCGACACACCAACATATAATTACTGAAAGGGGGTTACAATAACAATACAATAGAATACAATAGAATAATGGCTACAGTCAATGGTACATATGTGTTTGATTTCGCCTGCGCTTCCCAGTCTGGTCCTCAGTCATCAGGGTAGATGACCTTCAGAGTCTGTGTTTGACCTGGCATGCAGCTGGCTCTTTTATACAATATTCCAAAACCTAACACAATGGATACTGTAATCTCTTTGTCCATTGGACACAGGGATGGTCATTTACAGTACAGGAGAGGTCATAGGTTGCTTTGAATAGGTGGGCGATGTCTGTTTCAGGTGCACTTGCAGGTGGTCTCCTCTGGGTTCCCGCCGCATAACAAATGTACAGTAAATACAGTTTATATTTATATTCTGCTCCTGCGCATAACTATTCGCAGGAGTGTGCGATCTTCTGCAAACCAACACCGGAATATTGCCCTTAAAATACCCTACAGCTGGATACCAAACACCACCTTATAACCTTGTTCTGTCCCCTCCTATCCTGTAAAGGTGAATCCCTTTGTTCTGATACCATTTAAACTGTTGTAACTTGCTGGTGTGATGCAGGGAGACTATGTGTACATTGTGCATTATTTGGATTTAATATGTAATGTGTTTTTATGGCTTTTCCATGCGACTACAAACACTACCGTAAATATTCATACCACGCTCTAATGCGCAGGACCGCGGGAGCGACCATACACAAATTGCGAATATGCGCATGCACGGCAGAACAAGTACACGCATGGAGGCCATCTGTGTGTAGTTTGTACGTGATGTGTGTATTGCAATATTTTTCGACTTTGACAGTCCACCCTTTGGCAGTCACCAATAACTGCCACTACCTAATCAATAAACAGAAAAATATCTATACAATATATACAGAGGCTTGGATGGTCGGGGGAGAGTTGTAGGTGGGAAATGTATGACCTAGTGGGATAGTAAAAAGCATGTCTGAGGGGCATGTATCATCGTGCCGTATATGTTGTAAATAAGCTTCGAGGTATTGCGAAGTATACATTGAATCCTTCTCATCCCGTATTAAGGGTCTGTAAATGGGCCAACAAACACTACCAAGCTCTTTTCGGCTTCTTGTTCCAACAAATGGGGTGCACATTTAGTTGATGAGGGTGTAGTACGGCTGACCGGCGGTCAGGAGACCGCCGGTCAGCTTACCGACGCCGCCGGTCAGCTTACCGACGCCACGGGTTCTATTCCCACTCTATGGGTGTCATGGACACCCACGAGTGGAAATAGTCCCTGTTGGTCAGCATGCCGACCATCGGATAGTGAGGGGTCAGGATGGTGGAGGAGGTCATGTGACTGTTGGTCTCCCGACCGCCGGTCACATGAATACCACACAGTTGATGATACATGGAGGGGGAATATATGTGAGTGCTAGTATATGTGGATATCACCTGTCGACTATGTGTGCCATTAACTGGAGGTTGAAGAGATGAAGATAAGACACATATAAAAATACAATCACATAAACATTTTGGGAAGGGCTGGCGTCTTTTCCGGTTGGATGTATCTGGGCAGAGTGGGAGACAAAGAAAAACGGGTGAAAGAAACAGGCCATGAAATTCATTTGCAATCCTTATCATAACGCTGTCTCTATCGATGGATCATAAATTAAATCTGCTGCTGTAACAGCGCCCTCGCTCCTTAGACTCATCAAATTTGTGCCGTGCTTGCGCCGCGTTAGAATTTGAACACACCTAAATATCAAACCAATAATTATGATGACTCCCAGGATACAAAGGAGAAACTTCCCCACACTCATAATGAAATTTTGAGCCCACTCTCCTAAACCTGAGAACCATTTGCGTGGGTTCAACCATGAGACCCAGCCGGGCAGTTCATTACTCACAGTCACTAAGGTAAGGTTGTGCTTCCTCCTGAACTCCCACTTCAACTGCAAGATCTCGTCCATCTTCTGATCGATGATCTCCGTTGGGTCGTCAGTGCTGTTCACTCTCTCTACCTTTGCACTCGCCTTTGGCCGGTACGGAGTATGCAGCTTGCTAATAATTCCCATCAGTTTGCACATGACCTGAAAGACTTCACCTGTAAAATGGGTACCCCTATCACTTTCAATTACTCTAGGGATACCATATCTACACACAAGTTCCTGCACAATTTTCTTTGCAGTGAACGTAGCAGTATTTGTGGCAGCAGGGAACGCTTCTACCCAATTGGAAAATACATCAATACAAACTAACACATATTTCAAATTCCTACAGGGTGGTAACTGTATGAAGTCGATTTGTGGTACCTGAAAAGGTCCGTCTGTCGGAGGGATATGGGATGGCTCTGTTGGTATTGTCTTACTAATATTCTTCCTCAAGCAAGTAAAACATGTCTCTCTTACCTGCATGAGAAGAGAATCCTGGTGCACACCAGTAGGCTCTTTCCAGCTTGCACATACCCTCTTTGCCTAGATGAATCAGACCGTGTGCCACCTCAGCTAGACTTGGAAGATATGCTCTGGGGGCTACTGGCTTACCGTGTCCACCTGTCCAAAGTCCTGAGGACTCCTGGCCATACCCCTTTGCCCTGCAGACTGCCTTTTCTGTAGGGAACACAAATTTTGAATGTGTTTAACTGTTGTGTGTTATCAGTTGTGTGAAGTAAACCGTCTCTGGATGAGAGGAGAGAGGGGAAAAATAGTAAATACAAAAAGAAAATGTCAAGTTTGGCATTCACCAACAGGCTGTCACACCATCATGCATATCGGTGTCTGTACACAGTCTCCCTTCACCAGTATTCTCATTCTCCACCCTTTGTGCATGACCAGGCACGCTGCATAAATACTGGTGTCCTTGTGCTGGTGAGATATACTGGATTTGGGCTGAACTCTGAAGGACCGAGTAGGCATGTGATGTTTGAACTGTAATCGGGTCCATGTATTGTACCCTCCTGTCGGTGAACGTAAGAGATGAGGAGGAAACTTTGAAGAAAAATCACATAGAGGTTAGTAACAGATAAGTTTGTAGAGGCAAAGAGGATTTTTTAAAATTTGACAACTGGATTGGGCACTATGGGGAAGTGATTCTCTACTGTCTATACCCCCCCCCCCCCAAAAAAAAAAATGATATGTGTCATATCTCTACTGGGACTATCCCAGCCATCAATCCAGTGTCCTGTCCATCCTAAGTTCGTAGGGAACCCGGTATCTGTGAGATAATTTCCTCTACCTGTGATGGACATGAATCTAGAACAGTGAAATGCAACATTAGTCTTTGTGGGTATCCAACATACTTTGTACTTCCTGGGCGGGAGCACGCTATATGTATACCATCTCGAACAAAACTCCTGTTAAGTTAATCAGGAGCCATTTCTGCTAGAGAAAGAAGCAAAAGTTTAGAGTCCTCATCTTAACCCCAGCAAGTTTTGTCAAAAGGGTAAAGTTGCATTTATTCCGTTCTTCCCATTAACCGAATCTGTGTTTTCTATATGGCTCGGGATTCCTTACTATATGTCCCTTGATCCCGTCTATGGAGGTCATTCCGAGTTGTTCGCTCGCAAGGCGATTTTAGCAGAGTTGCTCACGCTAAGCCGCCGCCTACTGGGAGTGAATCTTAGCATCTTAAAATTGCGAACGAAGTATTCGCAATATTGCGATTACACACCTCGTAGCAGTTTCTGAGTAGCTTCAGACTTACTCGGCATCTGCGATCAGTTCAGTGCTTGTCGTTCCTGGTTTGACGTCACAAACACACCCAGCGTTCGCCCAGACACTCCTCCGTTTCTCCGGCCACTCCTGCGTTTTTTCCGGAAACGGTAGCGTTTTTTCCCACACGCCCATAAAACGGCCTATTTCCGCCCAGTAACACCCATTTCCTGTCAATCACATTACGATCGCCAGACCGATGAAAAAGCCGTGAGTAAAATTACTAAGTGCATAGCAAATTTACTTGGCGCAGTCGCAGTGCGGACATTGCGCATGCGCATTAAGCGGAAAATCGCTGCGATGCGAAGATTTTTACCGAGCGAACAACTCGGAATGAGGGCCTATGTGTTTAATAATGTGGCTTGTTTTCTCTGTCTAGGGGTCTATATTGACTATGTGTTCTACTATACCTACAATCTCTGGCAAAATGCCCTTTCTTTTTACAAATGTAACATATTCTCTGTCTTTTCCAACTACCAGGGTTTTGGAATTTAGGCTGATGAGGCTTTGCTGCAAGAGCCTGTAGACTTATTGTCATCAGCTTCTCCTCCTGTTGTTTTCTGCGCCTAGCAATATTCTTGTGGTGTTCAATTGCGCACTCTCTAAGACAAGCTACTGTGGCCCCTCTCCAATTAGGCAAAGATGTTTGTACCCTGTCCCTTACTGTCTTATTGAGTCCGCCCATTAGCACAGAGACAGCCACCTCCCTGTAATTCGCATCGTTCCCTGTATCTGATATCCCAATGTATCTATCCATTATTTGCAGGGCCCGATGGAAATATTCAGATGCCATTTTATTTTCCCTCTGTTTTATGGAGAAAATTCTTCTCCACTTAACAGTAGTGGGGAAATACAACTCTAGTTGCCTGTTAATTCTTTCCACATTCTCCTGATTGTATTCATCAGTCATAGGACTATCCGACTCTAATCTACAATCAGTGATACATTTTTGGGTGTCAATATTAGGGGGTAGGCATGCTTTCAAAAATATCCGCCAATCTTTGCTAGCTGGTTCATGAGCATTACCCAGATCTCTGATAAACTTCTGACATCTGGCTAATTGCTTCCGGGGATAGGGGAATTCTGAAATGATTGACCGCAGCTCAGCTCTAGACCACGGGCAATACATTGCATTATTCCTGGTGAGGTTACTCCCTGACTATCGGTTCCCCCATTGGGAGTTACTATTTCCAAGACAGGATGTAATCCTACCATTCCGTTCCTAACACTTACCGGTAGCTGTGACCTCACCAGTTCTTTCAGTGGGGAATACTGTTACTGCTCTAACTGGGTGGACAGGCCCCACCGGAGTTACCTGCAAGGTGACTGCCTGAATGAGAGCTGCGATTTGGCTGGGTCCTTCATCTTCCTGTGACCTATAACCTTGAAAATACTTCAAAACAGGATACATCTTGCAAAAATTAGGGTTAATACATTTCTCTTGCATTCTACTATCATTCATAGATATACCATTGACTGTAGCCATCTCTTCCCTCTCGACCTGCGTCGATAATGGTGTGTTTGTGTCCTCATTCCTGCTAGGTTTGGAACCTGCTTTGCGAGTTTGTTCCCTTTACATCTCCCCCTCTTGTTGCCACAGTTTTAAACAATCGTTATGTCTAATCCTTTGTTTTCTGGATTTAAGCAGACATATTTTACTGCCTACATTCTGCAGTACCTCTGGTTCAAAGATTCCCACCCTAGGGAATGATACCCTATCGTTGTCAGTCATACGTACCAATTCGTCACAATAAACTTCAGCGTGTGGACCATATTTTCCACACATAATAAACCTTTCAGACCCCTTGGGCCGCGGCTCTTCAACCTGAATCCTGGCTACCAAACGTCCCTTAGTTGAGCAACTGGCTCCCATAATTGTGGGCCTTTTCCCACAAACACCAAAATACTCAATATAAGGCGACGGTGAAAGTTCTTAGAGCGCTTTCACCCACTCCCGCCCACGTTGGCCGGTACTACCATACACTGTCGATAGCGAAGGCGATGTACCCAACTTAGGGCCCCTAATTGACCTATATTTACTGGAAGTTTTTAGGAGTAACTTACCCTTTCCAGTAAAATATCTGTCGTTGGAGATTTTCCTGAGAGAGACCAGCAAAAACTCCCTATGCACTTTATACACAAATCACGCTTGCGTATGCTCTACATGGTGCTAATGATACCGCAATTTTACGCAAAAAGTCTTAAAAAGGGTATCAAGTTGCGCTATATATCGCACCCACAAACGCGCGGTCCAATCGCACAGCGTATAGGTACTTGTTACCTATCCGCCCCACGACCACTGGAATCGAATCACAAGCTGCGAAACCTCAGCCGGAGCGTATCAAAAAAACTATATGGGTCACAATCACAATTCCCTACAAAGCTTCTGTGTAAGTCTCCTCACGACTTACGTATTCCAAATCCTATACTACCATGAGTCAGCCACCTCACGCCGCCAAGCTTCCACTCACTTGGTGTACCGAACAATGGGATCCCGAATTCTGGAGTTAAACCCACTCACTCCCGCTTTCACTCACTCAAATATGCTTTGTTTTTCTGTACAGAAAATTTTCATTCGTTCTGATTGCCAGCTTTACCCCCAGATACAATACAGTTTAAACAAAAGTTTTATACTAATCTGCTTTTGAAACCGGATAGTTATGTGCTATTGTAGCATGGCTACTGTCCCACCTTTTAACTGAACTAAACTTTTGTGTAATTTGTACTTATCGTCCGATCTCTTACGCATTTTGGGTAAACATGTGACCGTGCATGTCTTTTACGCTGCGTGCGCAGTCCTGTACTTTGTCCGAGACACGTGTACAAAACCGTGCGTCCGCAATAAAACAAATCACACAACTCTATAAATGTGAACAATACTAACTACTATTGCCCACTAGACACAACTTGTCCTGTATAACCTTTTATGCAGACTTGCGTTTGTGTCTTTACACTTACTTCCTTAAATACTGTTATTTCAATTTTAACTAAATAGCAACAAATGTATCAGAATTTCACACAGATCTAAATGAATCTAGCAATCTGAATCTTGCTGCAACAATGTGAGAGGGTATGCAAAGTATCGGTGCCCTTTGTGTACGCTTTTGGCGCCAAAAAAAATTCACAGATTTTTAAATAGCTTTTTTCCTGTTTTACGGGTTCTATCAGCACCTCTGCAGATCAGACAGAGCAGACGCAATCTACCAGCACACAAATAGGGTTTTCAGCACATCCATCGACCAGGAAAAGGTTATGTAGGATAACTTTCCGCCCTTTGCTGATAGATTAAGTCTGCTATGACCAGTTAGGCTGTGAGCATGTGAAAACCGGATCGAGCCCCCAATTGTAAATGCTGGTTTACTTACAGGACTAAAAGCAACACTTTAAAAAGACATTTAATACACTTTAAATGGAGCCGCTGCGGCTGCTATACTCAATCCTTAACCTACGTACTTATTACACCATTAGCGTACAGAGCCCCGTACCGTGTATGTACTTTGCGTACAAACGCCGCGCTGGCTGTACAAAGTACACTCAGTGCGTACACACCCAAAGATACTCCGTGAGCCCTTAGCTGCTACACATGTGATTGTAATACACTTATAACCTTAGCAGGGAAAGGAAACACGACACCAGATTGTATTTAAAATGCCAGGTTCCGCCACACCAACATATAATTACTGAAAGGGGGTTACAATAACAATAACAATAAAATAGAATACAATAGAATAATGGCTACAGTCAATGGTACATACGTGTTTGATTTCGCCTGCGCTTCCCAGTCTGGTCCTCAGTCATCAGGGTAGATGACCTTCAGAGTCTGTGTTTGACCTGGCATGCAGCTGGCTCTTTTATACAATATTCCAAAACCTAACACAATGGATACTGTAATCTCTGTGTCCATTGGACACAGGGATGGTCATTTACAGTACAGGAGAGGTCATAGGTTGGTTTGAATAGGTGGGCGATGTCTGTTCCAGGTGCACTTGCAGGTGGTCTCCTCTGGGTTCCCGCTGCATAACAAATGTACAGTAAACACAGTTAATATCTATATTCTGCTCCTGCGCATAACTATTCGCAGGAGCGTGCGATCTTCTGCAAACCAACACCGGAATATTGCCCTTAAAATACCCTATAGCTGGATACCAAACACCACCTTATAACCTTGTTCTGTCCCCTCCTATCCTGTAAAGGTGAATCCCTTTGTTCTGATACCATTTAAACTGTTGTAACTTGCTGGTGTGATGCAGGGAGACTATGTGTACATTCTGCACTATTTGGATTTAATATGTAATGTGTTTTTATGGCTTTTCCATGCGACTACAAACACTACCATAAATACTCATACCACGCGCTAATGCGCAGGACCGCGGGAGCGTCCATACGCAAATTGCGAATATGCGCACGCACGGCAGAACAAGTACACGCACGGAGGCCATCAGTGTGTAGTTTGTACGTGATGTGTGTATTGCAATATTTTTCGACTTCGACAGTGTTCTGCTGGGAAACCTTGGGTCATGGCATTTATGTGGCTTTTACTTCGACACATTACACATACCTAAAAATTGCTACAGACCAAGTACAACCCTTCATGGTATCCACTAGTGGCAATGGACTCTTTCAGCAGATAGTGCACCCTGCCACCCTGCAAAAAATTGCTCTGGAATTGTATGTTGACCATGACAACTAGTTCAAGGTGTTGACATGGCCTCCAAATTCCCTAGATTTCAATCTGATTGAGCATTTGAGGGATGTGTTGGAAAATGCTCAATCAGAGGCTCCACCTCCAATCTTATAGGACTTGAAGGATCTTCTGCTAACATCCTGGTGCCAGATTCCACAGTACACCTTCTGTAGAGCAAAGACAAACGGGCGCTTCCATAGTACATAAAAGTTTAATGGTATACAGATTAAAGTGTGTTATGACTCGTACCACAAAAATAAACTCTGTGGGCTGATACCACATTGTTATGTACAATAGACCTCCCAAGCTACCTCTGTCTCCACAGACTGGTGCACCATAGGGCATACACATATCATGCTGTTGGCCTCCTCAGACAGCCCAGCGTGCCAGTCCATGATCATCACTGCTGCAGTATGGGAGTCCCCAGGAGTCTCGATGGCGTCAGCACGGCCTGTCTAACGTGTTCCGTCACAGAGTTCATCAGATGGCTGGCCTTGCTGATGTCTCAGTCCTTTTACATGCTTACATTAACCCCTTCATTATCAAGCCGGAGTGAAAATACTATCGGCAGGATGTAATGGAGTCCGAGATCTCCGGAGGTGCGGGATTCCGGAAGATCTCTGACCTTTTTTTAAAGGGGCAAACACAAGGCAAAACCTTTAACAAAATGTCCGAAATCGTATGGCATCCCACACATCTGGTGATTTCGGACTCCATTGCATCCTGCCTCGTTTGTTCTCTTATGTCATAATAATCTTATTACTGAATTTAAATTAATAACACCCCACAATCTGTAAGATTAATTTATCAAGTTAAATTAGTGACACCCAACATTCTGTAAGGTTAATTTATCCAATTTAGAAATGTACCTTGTATTAGCATACTAGCCATTCTAAATTACCGAGCGGCAGCTATGTTTTTCCACAATGCCAGTGAAACTACTCTAAGTAAAGTAAGTAAGAAATCAAATGGTTCACATAGCATGACACAAATTACATTAATACCAAGTGTTTTATGCTGCATTTCAAAGTTCTTCATCAAGGAAGGATGCGAACGCATGATGATTGACAGGCAACTGGTGTCCGGTGGTGGCAGCGCTGCTTTGGGGGGGTGGAGGTCGGAAAATGCAAGCATGTCATGGCCATTTCCGGGGGGCGTCTGATGACATCGCCTGCATTTCCTTGCATGTGGAAACATTGTGTCGGTTCCCCTGCCTGGCTGCATAGGCAGGGGTCAACCACTATTCGATGCGATCGCAATTGATTTGCGATTGCGAGGTGGTTCCACACGTGCTGGGCAGCCTTGTCCTGTGCTCAGTGGCCCCCAGTATGTGAGTATATGGTCGCAGATTTTGCTACGAAAGCAAAATTTGTGACCAATACTGAATAACCCCCATAGTGAAGGCAGGTACACACTTCAGAGATGTGTGCTGAGCTATCTATCACAGACCGCTCAACACACATCTCTCCCCCCGCACAGCACAGCGTGATGTGTGCTAAGCGTGGGGGGAGGGGGACGGGGGACGCTCATTTCACCCAGCGGGTGAAATGAGCGACCCACTAGATTGGGCCTGCATGCAGGCCAATCTAGCACCGGCGATAGCGACGCGCGGGGCCACGCATTGCTATCGCTGTAGGGCATACACATGGAGAGATCCGTGCTTAAAATCGAAGCAATCTAGTCAGATTGCTTAGATTTTAAGAACGGATCTCTGCCTGTGTACCCCCCTTTAGTTTCTATTTAGTTTTTACAGAATGCATTCATAAAACAGTAGAATTATCATTCCACCACAATACCTAGTCACATAGCTATATGTTTTACAGGCTGTTACAATGTTTTCATTTAAATTACTTTGTTGTTTGAACAGGATGCAATGGAAGATAGTAAAAGATACAATAATATATCCACACCACTTTACAATGTTGCATCAAACTTGCGCGTATTTCAATATATTACCACGTTCCTACATATTAAAGCAACATACTTTCTCTCAGCAATAGTTAACACAGCAAACATTTTGTATTCATTTACAAATGGAGTAATATCAAATCCTTCATTAAACCCACTATGTGGGGTATTAAATTCTTGTCGGAAAGACATCAGTTTCAGACTTTTTTAGGCTGGATAGTGTTCTGACCTATTCAATTAGTCTGCCGTTTTTCCGACAGGTCGGCAATTCCGACTTATGGGAAAGCACGTGGATCGGCAGATTAGCCATGAATCCACGTGTTTTGTCAGAATCGTGGCCAAATCCGACAGGTTTTAACTCCATTTCCGACATCGTCAATCCGACTTTAAAAAAAGTCGGATTGACATTGTCCAGAACGGCAGATTTGGCCGCTAATTGAATACTGAAATGTCTGATCCTTTCCGTCGGAAAGGATCCAACATCAGTTGAATACACCCCTAGAGCTCAGATTACCCTGCACAGGAAAGCAGAATGTTTCTTGTTTTAACAAAGCTTTTATCTGATCCTCTCCTCTCTTACCAATATCCACAAACTTGATTTCTTTGAATTTTAAACCATCTGGGTTACTTTCATTATATTTTTTAAAGTGACATACCATGCCACTGTGTTCATAATATAAGCAGTGTGTTAAAAAAAAATATTATCAAAAATAATTAATACACATCCAAAGAAAAAAAAAGAAAAATTGTGTTCAAGGCCAGACAGTGGTATTGTGTTACAGTAATGCTCACTATGTGCTGTCACCCACCATATTAATAATATACAGATGTGTTCACTTACATCTAGCCTTGCTGCTCCTTAAACAGCCATTCTAGTCATGTCATGCGGTAGCACCGAGCGTCCTTTTTGCAACATTTTTAATTAAAATGCATCTTATTCACAAAATGATATGTGGCATGCCTATATTCTGTGTATGACTGCAGCTGTATCTGCATACAAAATGGTACGTTAGTATTTTCCTAGAAAACACTGTAACGTACCATTTCATATGCAGTTATAGCCGCAGATGCATATGCAGAGAGTATATGCATGACACATATCATTTTAATCAGCAGAGTCTGCTTGTGTGTCCTGTTCACACAGCGGTGCGGATAAGATGCATTTTTGGCATGGAAAGACTCCAACGCTAGCGGAGTTGCATGGAACCTTTCAGCTCACTCACAACAGGCATCTCCCACTACATGGAGTATTGAGGAAAGATGAATGAGGACACACTTTTAAGCTCTGTTAGTCGATATGGCTCACAATTAGTCGATGGAAGGAGCAGCAGCCAAGTACTAGTGCTATGGCTGCTGCCAGTCATGATAGTACTACTATGTCTACTGAAGGTGGTCCAGTGGGCAGACGGTTTAGGAAAGGGCACCTGAAATTAAAATCTTTCACAATGTTAAAAAGAGGTAGCGGTGTCGCATTAAAAACCGACACATCAGTGTCCAAAAAAACTCAACAACAACACTAAGGCTGAAGATCAAAGTGTGTGTTCACAAGTCCCCGAGGAGAGTCTAGGGCTGTCCACGTTAGCTATTTGTGAGCCTTCCACCATTTCTGCACCATCTGTAAATGTGAGGATGAGCAGTACAAGTAAAGATGGTGATGAGGACATAATAGAAATTGGGATGCTAGTGTGGAAGTTGAACAGAATGGGGGGTATATTTGTGTACTAGCTGATGCTAATAAGGAGGATGAGGATGTTGATTATGTTGTTTCTTTGGTAAGTTCATTTCCGTGATAAAAAGAAGCCATCTCTTGGGTGTGGGATTATTTTTACCCAAATACTGACAACATTTGTGAAGTCATCTGCTCCATTTGTGAGTCCAAAATTAGTAAAGATAGGGACATTAACCATCTAGGCACCTCCTCCATGCTAAGCAATTTGCTGCAAGTTCATGAAATTTATTTTAGAACATTAGAATAATTCGTAACTAACACCCTCATCATCAACCTCCTCATTAGTGATCAGAGGTAGTCTGTCCAAAAAAGATTGTTTGTGGGGTCCCAAACAAACCAAGCACTTCAGCTACAAAAGTGGCAGTCCCTGTCGCTGAAGTGCTTGGTATGTTAAACTGTGCATGTTCTATTTAATATTCAACATAAAAATACCACTTTTATTTATGACTGTTATCTGCCTTAAGACCATCATTAACAACACTGCTAGCTGCCCATTGGTAATTTGTTTTGTGGGAGCTCAAACAAACTAAGCACTTTAGCCACAAAAGTGGCAGTCCCTGTCTTTCATAATGGCCTCTTTTTTATTTGGCATTGGGGACAGTACTTTTTGTATTGCCATTTTTATTGGTTATAGCTTATACTTTTCTCATTTGCAACACATTTTTAAACAGATATACATGCCGTGTGTTTGTGCAGCTGCTTTGTTGCTTAGTTTAGCCAGACAACCTTTGGCCAATATACAGTAGGTGAAGAATATTGTGAGATGATCAAAATTGACTGGAAATGACTGGAAATTAATGTTAATGAGGTTAGTAATAATGTAAGAACAAAAACAAGCCCAAATTACATGATTTTAGCAGTTTAAAAAAAATACCTATCCATAACCAAAACATCTGACGGTGGTTTTGTCTAAATTAGAACCAAAACACAAAATTAATACAGACCTAAAACCAAACCGTGGGGGCATTTCTAATTGATACATTCCTGTATAACAAAGACATATACACAGTATGAATATATATGTTGTTGAAGTCATGATTCACTTAGATATAGCATCAGATAATGATAACAAATGTATATAGGTCTGGCTAGACCAGTTTCTGTCTAACTTTGTGGATTTGTGGATACACATGAAAATGTGCAGAAGCCACTATCCTTGCCTATAAAGTCACGCTCATACCCATAAAACTAGGTCACAAAGAAGAATTTTTACTCTGGGTTTACATTCAATAGGCTTGCAATTAACCCTTACTTAGTATCAATGAAGTAATGGGAAACATTCTGCAACTACAGTTACAGACAGTTCTGCTCACTCACCCGTATCTTCTCTCCATGGTCACCCAATAAACAGCCTGATCACTATGGCTGATACTTGTAGTCCTTACACATGTGCTGTATATCTTAGCACTCTCAGAAACCCAAACCAGTGCTAGCCAATCAGGGTACAACTGTTGGACACACAATATATCTCACTCTTACAGTCATTTATCTGTCAGTTCCCCTGAGGCATATGTAGAAATGTACTACCTGTCAGCTTAATTTAAAGCATCGCTCTGCTTAACTGTCATCTTCTTTATTTCACATCAGGACTTTCAGACTTGGCTGGACCTACGGGAGTTGGAGACCAGAGTTGGACAACGATACATCACCCATGAAAGTGATGATGCACGTTGGCAGAGATTTGCAGGACAATGTGGCATTGAATACCCTCAGCACTTTGTCATGGGACCTCAATATGATGAAACTGAAGAAGAAGATGAAGAGTAAAAGTTAATTTTAACCTTACAAGTGCAGACTGCTGTTTGGCTGCCCAAAGACATTGCACTGCAGGCAATACATTAAGAACTTAGTAAACAACAATTTCATATCTCTAAGGCTCAAAGAAGTGCAATGAAGTCTTGATAAACAATGAGTAGTGGAAAGCAAGAAGATCCATCTGATGTTTGTGCAATAACAAGAAAAAGAAGTGTTCATATGTTTATATATGTGATATGTTTATATATATATATATATATTTCGTATATGGCAAAAAGCGTAAGGATTATCCATGTACAATCCTATTATCTGCCCCTCTTTGTAGCATAACAGGTTTATATTCATTACAACTGGTTTCAAAGTGTAGACCCAAGAAATAATCCAGTCATAATCACATTTTCCTGGCCTGTTCTACTTATTAGCTATATTTTATTTTTCTTTAAAAAACTGAAAGTGATATTTTGTGTTTACGCTCATGAACAAGAGAGTATTTATCTTTCACTTGTGTAATGTGGTTTGTGACATACTGTTGAATATCTTGTTATACACTATATTGAGCTGTAATTTGTTATATAATGAACATATGTGCGACACTGATGACAAGTTTGATGTGAGGCATGGGACAGTCTCATTCTGGCAGCTACAGCACTAAATTAGTGCTAAGGAGAATATTTAAACTCCAGTTGCAGACTTGCCAGAAACAGAACATTCCCTTTAAGTGGCATTTTAAGAAATATTTAAGAATCCAAATTATCAGGCAATACTACCAGTTGTTTAAGGCTTCCCTCATCAAAATTGCTATATAAAATTGGTATTAACAATTCGGAATATGTTTTTACATGTATTCAATATGTCTCCTTGCAATGCATGTGAAAAAAAAAACATTCCAGGGTACATCTTAAAACTTTGCAACACCCATCTCCAGGAGATTACCTTGCTGTGATTCTCTGAAACAGTACTGTCTCAATCAGAGGCCGAGGTCGTGCGACTTGCCTTAGCTTCCTCTCTTCTTTGGCTCCCACAAAGTTTACAGCGAAAAGCTGTAGCTCTTCACCCAGTAGTTTCTCATTCATTGGCCATCTCGGACAGTTCTAAAAGGCATGATGGGTTCTCACACTAGACTTAGGGGGAGATTTACTAAGCAGGGATAAAAGTAAAGAAGTGAGCCAGTGGAGAAGTCGTCCATGGCAACCAATCAGCATTGACATAACATTTATAATTTGCATACTATAAAAGTATAGAGCAGCTGATTGGTTGCCATGGTCAACTTCTCCACCAGCTAACTTCTCCACTTTTAACACTGCTTAGTACATATCCCCCGTATATGATAATCTATGCTTTCCTTCAGGATGAAAATTATTGGCATTTCCATATGACTTGGAAATAACATTAAAAACCTTAATTACCATATTTGCCCCTTTTCAGATATTCATTCAAAATGTAAAATCCTAACTAATTTCTTTTAACTAATTTTTACCAGTTCATTCAAATATGACATTTTGTTCTACTCTGTCAAAGGCCATTTAAACAACAGATTGTTATTCACTCTTGAATCCCTCTGTCTTGGATGAACATCTACTAAATGCCTTCTGTGTGTAATATAGGATATGCTCAGTTCCAATGGGCCATCATCCAATGACTCTCACAACTTGTTTGGGAGTGGGACTTGGATAAGACCCTAGATGGGAAAGACTGGGGAATAAATTAGAGCAGACAGAGCTACAAGCTCCATTTGTATTAAAATAAAAGAAATCGCTATAAATGACCTTATCATTGCTAGTATGTCCCTGTATGAATCTCTCCCGGTGCTCCAAGCACTTGTTGTTGATATTGCCACAAACATTCCACACTTGTTGGGGTTCCAAGCTTCTGCAACTCAGGTTGAACATAAGGAACATGATATTTATGCTTTTGAATATATTTCTGAAGATATTTTCTCTTTCCCTTAATAAGGCTTCTAAAAATGAAAGTGGTGTTTCCCACAGCAACCAATCAGATTCTAGCTATCAATTCTCTATTGTTTTCTACAAAATGATAGACATAATCTGATTGGTTATTATGGGCAACACCTCAACTTGTCTGTTTTAGAAGCTTTAGTAAATCTACCTCTAAACCCTCAAAATAAACTTATCAGGCAAAGAGCTTGATCAATTTTATTTCTGCTAAAAGCAAGAGATTTATCTCAAATAAATAGTGATTTATCATGAACAAAGGAGCGGAACTGCCGGAGACAACGGTCACTTGCCGCTAGGCTCCAGCCGCTAAGGGAGCACTTCTCCATTGTCTCAGCCAGCTTCCAGCCCAAGTCACGAGCAGCGACAGCGCAGGTCACTTTACATCATTCATGCCTGCGACTGCTGTGGCTCTTATAAGCCGCAGCCAGTCTGGAGCTACCTGTGTAAACACTTGTCCCCCACTGCTCCCCTTGCAGGTTGTGAATGTGTGACTGGCAGCTGTCACACAGCGCAGCTCTGCCTCCTCCTGCTATTGTTATCCTCCCTTACTCTCACCTTCCAGCCAGGCACTCATGCAGGCAGTGCAGAGCTGACCACAGCAACTGAGTGGGCTGGTGCATGGGGTTGGGAGGGAATGCCAATCTGCTGAAGCAAGTTAACAGTGGGCGGAGCTACCAGTGCTGGCGGCGGGTGCAGTGATGCATTGTGCATCACATTTAGCCCTCCCCCCAGCATGGAGGGACAGTTGAGGGTGAGAGGCCCTTCTGTTCAAGACCCTCAGCTGGCCTCATATACTACTGCAAGTAACACTCCTCCCCTCACATTACATGCCTGTCTTCCTCCCCGAGTCATGTGTATATGTCCCCATGTCCCCCCTCAGAACTCAGTATCTGTCCATGTGCTCCTTCACATTAGTCTCCCCTCACCAGCAGTGTCTCTGTGTCCCACTCCCCCCACCAGCAATGTGTGTCTCAGTGTCCCCCTCTCCCCACCTGCAGTGTGCGTATCTCCATGTCCCCCTCTCTGCACCAGCAATGTGTGTCTCCATGCCCCCTACCACCACCAGCAGTGTGCGTGTATCCATGCCCCCCTCTCCCCACCAGCAGTGTGCGTGTATCCATGTTCCCCTCTCCGCACCAACAGTGTGTGTCTCCATGTCCCCTTCTCTGCACCAACAGTGTGTGTCTCCATGTCCCCCTCTCTGCACCAGCAGTGTGTGTCTCCATGTCCCCCTCTCTACACCAGCAGTGTGTGTCTCCATGTCCCCCTCTCCACACCAGCAGTGTGTGTGTCTACATGCCACCCCAAGTCATTAGCTTGTACATCTCTATGTCCCCCTTCCGCCAGTCACCAGTGTGTATGTCTACATGCCCCCCCAGTCACCAGTGTGTGTCTCCATGACACCCACCAGCAATGTGTGTCTCAATTTCATCATCCCCCCACCAGCAGTGTGTGTGTCTCCATGCCCCCCCCCCCCAAGTCATCGGTGTACATCTACATGTCATCGTCCCGCAGTCATCAGTGTGTCTTCATGTCCCCCTCCCCAGCAATGTGTATCTACATGTTCCCTCCTCCCACCAGCTGTGTGTGTGTTTCTATGTCCCCCTGTCTACATGTGCCTCCCCCCCTTCAAGTCATAAGTGTGTATGTTTCCATGACTCACAACTCCCACAGTGGGAAATGGGCTGTAACGGGATGGTAAGTACTAAGTTGCACAATACAACTCATTTTCATTGGATATGGGCGTGTCATATGTATTACGAGTTGGCAAAAATGTGGGTGGGAGGCAGCTGAGAGCGCTGCCTCCCACTGACAATGATAAAGTGTCTGAGCGTGGGGGGCGGGGCCAAATCGAGGGCAGGAAAAGCCCATTAAAAAACATTGAGTAGAGGCACCAGCAGATCTACCTCAATGACAGGGGCGTGCCTGCATCCCACTTCAGATCCCGCCCCTGTAAGTGTGGCAGATTGATTGGCCAGCAGGTCCAGCACTGAGCAGTGACTGTTTACTGAGGCACTGTCAGTGCTGAGTTTGGATTTCCCTCTCTCGTTACAGATGGTGGGGTAAGGCTATCAGGGTGCAAAATTCTTCATGTCTATAGCATGGGTGGCACTGTTATCAGTGAGGGGGGGGGCTCTGGTTCCCTGCACCAGGATGCTATAGCCACGTACAGTAAGGTCAGGCTGCTGCTGTCAGGGCCAGAGGTACGGCAGGAGCAGGCTGTGTATCACTGTCTGCTCCAGTATTTAGTATTCTATCCCTCAGCTGCTGCCTGTGGATGTGTGTCATGATATAAACATCCAAACCCTGACAGTCGGCATCCCGACCTATGTAAGTATAGTGCCACCATTAGGTTTAGGGCCGGCAGGGTTATTATAGCCCCCCCCCCACCCACCCGGGAGGTTAGGGTTAGGCTGCGCGGGGAGGTTAGGGTTAGGCAGCGGGGGGGGGGGGGGTAGGTTTAGGCAATGCAGCAGGCATGTTAGGGTTAGACACTGTAGGGGGAGGTTAGGATTAGGCTACGGGATTGAGAAGGGAGGGGTTGGGGAGAGGGGAGAACACCCCCTCCTCACCCCAAGCTGTATGTTGGTGCAAGTTCTGTTATTAGCCAGTGCCTCCCCAGTCATTGGCCTAACCGCACGTCACTGGTAGATCCCTTAGTCAGCAAAGGTTTCCCCGTATGAATCTATCCTGCTACGAAATCTATTGAAAATTTAACAATTTTATTACTTGTCTGAAGTATTTTTTAATGCATAGAGGTTTTTATTAGTTTAACCTTCAAAAAATAAAAAAATAAAGGTGTGTACACATGGTGAGATAATACTGGCCTGAAGCAGTAAGGGTTACTCTACCAATTTTCCAGGCTTGTCTTGCAAAATTTGGAATTTAATTTAAAGTAAAGTGAAAAAAACCATTAAAATAAGAATAGATCAAATTAAAGGTGTATACACACGGTGAGATGCTTGCTATACCTGATTTTGTCTATGTGATTTCCCTTGAACTCCCCCAGAGCCCAGATAACACAGATTTAGACTATCTGTGCTTGAGATTTTGTCTATGTACGATTTTGACTAAGTGCCAATTTTGACAATACTTTGTACTAGATAGTACACTAGATAGTCAAGACTGACTTGCCTGTAGTCTCGGACTGGCCCATAGGGGTACAGGGGAAACTACCGGTGGGCCCCACTGCCTGGGGGCCCACCCTCTCAGTTATACATTATGAATATGTTACATTATACTGCTCAGGACTATGGTGTATTTTCTACAGTGCTTTGTTGTTATTAATCCGGTACATTATCATGCATGTACTAGCAGTATTTACTATATATATTATTTATCAAGGGGCCCGTACCATGAACTAATGGTTAGCCAAGCCTCTAAGAATGAACCCCTCCCACTGCATTTCCCCCGGTGGGCCCTTCATGCCCCAGTCCGACACTGCTTGCCTCCACAGTCTATCTAGCCTTGTGACACCGACCCCACAGGATTGCGCATCGGGATCGAATCTGTCGTGCAAGCTGCCTAACACCTTGAGATGTGCACTAACTTTCCTTAAGATTTTGACTATATAGTCATCATCTTACAGATTTGGCTGTTTCCACAGCAAATATCATTTGACAAATACAAATAAGCTGTTTATGACACAGAACATGTGTTAAAAATATCTTCTTTGTTTTACTTCAACCATTATGACAGGGGAGGCACTGCCTCCCCTGACTGCACATCCCAGGGATCTACTGTATGTACTAAGCCTTGGAGAGAGATAAAATGGATGGAGGGAGATATAGTACCAACCAATCAGCTCTGTCAACTGTCATTTTTCAAACAAACCCAGCCTGTAACATGGCAGTTAGGAGCCGATTGGCTGGCACTTTGTCAATACATAGGGACCTATGCCTAGTCCATTCCCAACATTGGACTGTTTCTAAAATCAGGACAGACGGTGCCTGTGGCTAGCAGGTGTCATAGCCACATCATAGCATTCACTCCCCCTTGAAGATCTGCCTTGCCATGTGTTCGTCCTTCAAATCAAGATCAAAGTACCAATCACAGGGTTGTCCTGCTGAAATTACGATGGAAGGGAGATCTTATAAACATTTATACATATATATATATATATATACCAAATGTATATCCAGACCACAGATCCAGAATAGAGGGCACTCACCAGTCCAACTTCAATTAAAGGGTTTTATTGATGCATCAGAATCAACTCATAGTGTCGACGTTTCGGCTTAGACAAGCCTTTCTCAAGACAGCCCAGGAGACATCTGCTCAGCATGCCAGGAATAAGCATGCTTATTCCTGGCATGCTGAGCAGATGTCTCCTGGGCTGTCTTGAGAAAGGCTTGTCTAAGCCGAAACGTCGACACTATGAGTTGATTCTGATGTATCAATAAAACCCTTTAATTGAAGTTGGACTGGTGAGTGCCCTCTATTCTGGATCTGTGGTCTGGATATACATTTGGTATATGTGGATGTCCGTATTTGGGCCTTCTTGAGGAGCACCCCGATGGTGACTATTAACTGCTGTGAGTGCGGACATTACAAATCGATATATATATATATATATATATATATATTGTCGAAGTTGATTTGTATTACCTGAAAAGGTCCATCTGTAGGAGGGATATAGGATGGCTCTGTTGATATTGCCTTACCAATAATCTTCCTCAAGCAATAAGACATATCTTTGCTTTCTTACCTGCATGAGAAGAGAACCCTGGTGCACTCCAGTAGGCTCTTACCAGTTTGCACATACCATCCTTACCTAGATGAGTCAGACCGTGTGCCGCCTCAGCTAGGCTTGGGAGATATGCTCTGGGGGCCACTGGCTTACCGTGTCCATCTGTCCAAAGTCCTGAGGACTCCTGACCATATCCCTTCGCCTTCCAGACCGCCTTTTCCTGTAGGGAACACAAATTTTGCATTTCAATTAACTGTTGTGTGTTGTTGTGTGGAGTAGAGAAGAGAGGAGAATAAAAAAAAGAAAATGTCAGGTTTGCGTTCACCATCAGGCCGTCACACCATCATGCATATCAGTGTCTGTACACAGTTTCCCTTCACCAGTATTCTCATTCTCCACCCTTTGTGCATGACAAGGCACTCTGCAGTCATACTGGTGCCATCGTGCTGGTGAGATATACTGGGTTCGGGCAGAACTCTGAAGGACCAATTAGGCATGTGGTGTTTGAACTGTAATCGGGTCCATGTATTGCACCCTCCTGTAGGTGACAACTGGATTGGTCACTACAGGGAAGTGATTCTTTACTTGGTCTACTCCCCTTTTAAGGTCTGTGTTTGTTGTATCACTACTGGGACTATCCCAGCCATCAATCCAGTGTCCTGTCCATCCTAAATTCATAGGGAACCCGGTATTTTTGTGAGACAATTTTCTCTACCTGTGATGGACATGAATCTAGAACAGTGAAATGCAACATTAGTCTTCGTAGGTGTCTAACATACTTTGTACTTCCTGAGCAGGAGCAAACAATATGTATATCATATTTAACAAAGTTCCTGTTAAGTTATTCAGGGGCCATTTTTTGCTAGGAAAAGAAGTAAAGGTTTAGAATCATAGAGGCCCCTCTTAACCCCAGCAAGTTTTGTCAAAGGGTAATGTTGCATTTATTTAGTTCTTCCCATTAGCCGAATATGGCTTTTGAATCCTTACTATATGTCCCTTGGTCCCGTCTATGTGTTTAATAATGTGGCTCGTGTTCTGGTCTAGGGGGTCTATATTTACTATGTGTCCCCTTACTCCTACAATCCCTGGCAAAATTCTTTCTTTCTACAAATGTAACATAGTTTTGATCGTGATGTACCATCAGGGGTCTGGGGTTTAGGCTGATGGGACTTTCCTGTATGTGCCTGTATACTAACCGGCCTCAACCTCTCCTCCTGTTGTTCTCTGCATCTAGAGATATTCTTGTGATGTTCAATAGCGCACTCTCTGAGATTAGCTACTGTGACCCCTCTCCAATTAGGCAAAGAAGTCTGCACCCTGACCCTCAATGCCTTATTGAGCTCGTCCATTAGCACAGAGACAGCTACCTCCCTGTAATTCGTATCGTTCCCTATATCCGATACCCCAGTGTATCTAGCCATTATTCGCAAAGCCCTATGGAAATATTCAGATGTCATTTAATTTTCTGCTCCACTTAACAGCAGTGGGGAAATACAATCCTAGTTGTATGTTAATTCATTCCACGTTCTCCTGATTGTGTTCTTCAGTCAGAGGACCTTCTGACTCTATCTTACAATCCGTGATACATTTTTGGGTGTCAATATTAGGGGGTAGGCACGCTTTCAAAAGTGTCCACCAATCTTTGTTTGCAGGTTCATGGGCATTGCCCAGATCCTTGATATACTTCTGACATCTGGCTAAATGCTTCCGGGGATCGGGGCATTCTGAAATGATTGACCGCAGCTCTGATCTGGTCCACGGGCAATACATTGCATTATTCCTGGTGAGGGTTACTCCGTGACTATCGGTCCTCCTATTGGGAGTTACTATTTCAAGACAGGATGTAACCCAACTATTCCATTCCTAATTTGCTCACTGTGAGGTGTTATTGTCTCTGTAATGAACAGACTCATACTTACCGATGGCTGTGATCTCACCAGTCCTTTCAGGGGGAGACACCGTCACTGCTCTTGTTGGTTGGGCCGGATCCACCAGAGTTTCCTGCAAGGTGACTGCCTGGATGAGGGCTGAGATTAGGCTGGATCCATCATCTTCCTCTGACCTATAACCTTGGAGAGACTTCAAAACGGGATACAACTTGCCAGGGTCAGGGTTAACACATTGATTCTGTCTTTTTATGATCATTTACAGATGTACCATTGGTTGTAGCCAATTTCTCCCCTTCGATATGTGTCGGTAATGCTGTGCTCGTACTCACATTCCTGTCAGGTTTGGAACTGGCTGTGCGAGCCAGTTCCCTTTGCATCTCCCCCTCTTGTTGCCATATTTTTAAACAGTCCTTATGTCTAATCCTCTGTTTTCTAGATTTGATCAGACATATTCTAATACCTACATTCTGCAGTACCTCTGGTTCAAAGCCACCCACCCTAGGGAATGATGCCCTATCTTCAGCAGTCATGCGTACCCATTCATCGCAATAAGCTTCCGAGTGTGGACCATATTTCCCACACATTATAATCCGAGCTGACCCTCTTGGCCATAGCTCTCCTGCCTGAACCCTGGCTGCTGAACGTCTCTCACTTGAGCAACTGGCTCCCATTGTGGGTCCTCTACCACAAACAAAACACCAAAATACACAATGCAAGCAGACGGTGAAAGTTCTCCAAGCGCTCTTCACTCACTCTCGCCCATGCTGGCCAGTACTACGATACACTGTTGATAGTGGAACGCAATGTACCCAACTTAGGACTCCTATCAGACCTTACAGCACCACAATTTCTTTCGGTGGAGGTTCTGTTGGAATATTGTCCTGAGAGAGGCAGCGAAAAATTCCTTTTCGGTATCTTTCCACTGGAATTTTTGTAGGGTGAAAAATAGAAAACTTCAATAACTATTGCTCACCCTTTCCAATGGACTTCCACCAGGGAGATTTCCTGACGTAATCAGCAAAACCCCCTTTTTTACGCAATTACGTCTGCGTATGCTTTCCACAGCGCATATGTCACAATAGTATCACGTTGTGCTGTGTAGAACACACGGACATGTGGTTCAATCGCACGGTCTATAGATACTTGTGATCTATATGCCGTATGATCGCGGGAGTCGAATTCACAAGCTGCGCTCCTCAGCCGGAGCGTAACAAAAAACCTTTACTTCAATTCACAATTCTATCACAATTCAAAATGTCCTATCACGCTCCTGTGCAAGTCTCCTCATGACTTGCGTATTTCTCTATTTATGTATTCACGTAAGGTAGCGAACCTTACGCCGCCGGGCCTCTACTAACCCAGTGTTTCCACAACAATCTGATTTTTCCACGGGGTTCAATGCATCCACTCCTACTTTCACTCACTCAAATACATGGTGTTTTTCTTTTCTGTACAGAAAATATCACTCCCTTTGATTGGTTACTTTACCCCAGAGGTAGTACAGTTTAAACAAAATATTACATTAATCTGCTTTTGAAATCAGATAGTTATGTGCTATTGTATTAAATGTAATCCCACCTTAAATTGAACAGCTATCGTGTGGTTATATCTTGCACCCGCAACTCTATGCAACCTTGCGTAAATACGTGACCGTGCGTGTCTATACGCCACGTGCGTGCCTATACGCCACGTGCGTGCCTCTGTATGCTGTCCTCACGTTCCGTACCATGTGTACTAACATGTGTTCGCAATTTAATAAACCACACTATCTCGATAAAAGTGAGCAATAAAACTACTATCGCTCACAAAACACAACACACAATTTTTTTCCGTATAAACCTAACCGACTAGGCCGGAACTGCGTTTTGTGTTTTATAATTACACCCTTAACACACTTTCAAATATCTATATAGCAAACAAATGTATCCGATTTCACACATATCTATAATGACTGTAAACCTATGGCAACAATATGTGAGAGAGTATGCAAAGTATCTATACGCTTTGTGTAAGCTTTTCACGCCAAAAAATTTACACACAGATTTTACACAGCTTTTTTCCTGTGTCCTTTGGGTTACATCAGCACCTCTCTAGACTAGACAGAACAGACGTGATCTAACAGCACAGACTGGTTTTAGCACAATGCAAGGTTATTTAACATGTGTCTCCACCCTTTGCTGATAGATCAAAGTCTGGTATGGCCTGTAAGTGTGAGAGTGTGAGAAGAACCGGACAGAGGGCCTAGTCTGAGTTGATCGCAGCAGCAAGTTTGTTAGCAATTGGGCAAAACCATGTGCACTGCAGGGGGGGACAGATAAAATGTGCAGAGAGAGTTAGATTTGGGTAGGGTGTGTTCAAACTGAAATCTAAATTGCAGTGTAAAAATAAAGCAGTCAGTATTTACCCTGCACAGAAACGAAATAACCCACCCAAATCTAACTCTCTCTGCAAATGTTATATCTGTCCCCCCCTGCAGTGCACATGGTTTTCCCAATTGCTAACAAACTTGCTGCTGCGATCAACTCAGAATTACCCCCAGAGTCCCCAATTGTGAAGTCTGAATTACTTTCAGGAAGAAAAAGCAATACCTTAAATATATATCTGTTCAGTCCGCTGCGACCGCTAAGCGTGTGTGTGTGAAACCCCTAACAGATGTGTACACGTTGCGTAAGCTTGCCGTCACGCTGTAAGCACGGTGTAGCTACACGTGAGGCGGAGGGCAGTTTATAACTCCCTAGCAGGAAAGGAACACCACACCAATTGTATTTAAAATGTTGGGATCCGACCCACCAACAGTTATTTACTAAAAAGGGGGTTACAACAATAATACAATTACATAAGAGATATAGGCTACAATCAATGGATACATACGTTTGTTCGCCAACGCCACCCGTTTCTGGTCCTCAGTCAATCTGGAAAGATGACCTTCAGTGAATGTGTCTGACCGGCCAGGAGGCTTGGCTTTTATACAATATTCCAAAGCATGAAACAATAGAAACTGTATGCTCTTCTTCCATTGGTTCGGGGGTGGGACATATCCTGTGCACTGAGGATCATTGGTCAGCTCAAGCGGTGGGCGATGGCTAGGTCTTGAGATGTGATTACTGTTGTTTATATCTGAGTTCCCGCCCCAAGACCAGTTAAACCCACCACATAAATCATACATAAATCCGGTATTACTAATAACTTATTGCTGCAATATGCGACAATATCCTCATACTGTTAGGGTCTCCTGCCCTGTGCTGCCACGTCGTCATGGCAACCGGGAGACAAGTGCTAGCGGAGTAACCTGAGCGCAGCTGATACTCCGGTTCTTTTGCTGTGCAGTGGTTACAGGCTCTGTGCACGGCAGGGGATCCGGTGCTGGTTTTTGTGCTCACAGTCTGTGAGGTCTGAGTGGGGCGTGGACAGCACCTGCTTTATAAGGCCTCTTCTCAGGTTAAGCAGATGCTGCTGAATCTTTGTTGGTTAGTCAGTTTCTGAAAGTTAGCCAGTACTGTGTAGCTTTGTATTTGTTGTTGCTTACTGCAAATAGGCCTGGGGATTTGGTACTACACTCTGCCAACCCAGACCTAGCAGTAAGACTGGAGTCAGTCGTTTAGCTTGCTGGGGTTCTTTTACTACTCTGTGAACTTAGCAAGTTTGCGGCTGTATTCTAAGACTTGCCTGCATAAATCCTGTCTCACTGTGCAAGGTGTTCAGGTGTCAGCTTAGTGGCAGTAAGCTGAACCTGTGCACTGCAAGTGAGAATTAGGATTGTGGAGACTCTCCTTGTGTCTATCATTCCATCTCTGACCAAGGAGTTTACTGCCACACCCGTTGGTAACCCTTTAGGGTTTTGCTGTTGCCCTTAGCAACAGCATTTCGGGTTCTCTACGTATTAAAACACAACATCTTGCTTTTCCCATCTGAGCATTACTAATACTAGGGAGACACCCAGTTCCTTAGCCTCTGGGCTTCTCTGTTCACTTTGTGTGTATTTTGTTACCCTATCACCTTCTGTGTACGTAATGTCATATTTCCCAGTCTGTCTGTGAGTTCATTTGTTTTGCATACCTATCCGTTCAGACACCAGTACATTCCTGCAGGCACTGGTGTGCATAACAGTTCAAACACCAATACATTCCTGCAGGCACTGGTGTGCGTAACATATTCAGCAGCCAAATACTCCTGTTGAAATTTTGTGGGAATATGGAGCATACCCCTCAAAATACGTTGCAACAGGTGGTCGATCAGGTGCAGGTCCTGACTCGACAATTTAATGATTTGTCCATTAAAATGCACATCTCCCAGGCCGCTGGCGGAGCTCCCGCAGCAGCAGCACCTTCAGGGGTTAAGGAGCCGAAAGTAAATCTCCCGGATCGTTTTTCTGGAGATCGCTCGCAGTTCTTTTGTTTCAAGGAGAGCTGCAAGCTATACTTCCGGCTTAGGCCTCAGTCTTCTGGGTCGGAGATTCAGCGGGTGGGCATAGTGATTTCCTTGCTACAAGGAGACCCACAGGTCTGGGCATATGGGTTGCAGCCTGACTGTCCGTCGCTTAAAAGTGTTGATGCTTTTTTTACGGCACTGGGCATGTTGTATGATGACCCTGACAAGACGGCCTCAGCCGAGGCTCAGATTTCGATCCTTAAGCAAGGGCGAAGGCCAGTTGAAGTTTACTGTACGGAGTTTCGGAGGTTGGCCCATGATACCCAGTGGAATGACCCAGCCCTGAGACATCAGTACCGAAGAGGTCTTTCTAACCAGATAAAGGACCAACTGGTACAATATCCCTTGCCTGATAGCTTGGATCAGCTCATGCAGTTATCCATTCGGGTGGATAGACGGCTGAGAGAGCGTAGGCTTGAAAGGGAGACTGAGGTTTCCTTCTTTCCCAAGGGAACCTCAGACTCTGAGGAATTTTCCGAGGAGCCTATGCAGATTGGGGCTACCCGCCTCTCCTCGCGTGAGAAGACGCGGAGGAGACAGCAGGGGTTGTGTTTGTACTGTGGGAATAAAGGTCATGTGGTAGTATCATGCCCAGAAAAGCCGGAAAACTTCAGGGCCTGAGGGTGATGGGAAATATCCTGTCAGGCCAGAAGTCAGAATTTCCCAAGAAGACTTTTATCATTCCGGTGACCTTGAAGATCCTCGGTCAAACTGTCAAGACTGAGGCCTTTGTGGACAGTGGGGCCGACGGGGTTTTTATGGACCGCCAATTCGCCCTGAAACACTCTGTTCCCTTAGTACCCTTGGCATCGGAAATTGAGATTTGTGGGTTAAACGGGGAACCATTATCCCAAGGTAAAATTACCTCTTGCACTAGCCAGATTTCTTTGTTTATTGGAGCCACACACTCTGAAAAATTGTCCTTTTATGTGACTGTCTGTACTTTTGCCCCATTGGTGTTGGGGTTACCCTGGTTAAGGGCCCACAATCCTCAATTTGACTGGGTCTCTGGGGAGATTCTTAGTTGGGGTACTGATTGTTTCAGGAGTTGCTTGAGCCTTCCAGTCAGGCTCTCGCAGCTAAGTTTGCCAGGATTGCCAGGGTGTTATGCAGATTTTGCGGACGTGTTCTCCAAAAAAGTTGCAGAGGTACTACCTCCCCATCGCCCCTATGACTGTGCCATTGATTTGTTGCCAAATGCTAAGCTTCCCAAGAGCAGGTTGTACTCCCTGTCACGTCCTGAGACTCAGGCTATGGCAGAGTACATTCAGGAGAACTTGGCTAAGGGATTTATCAGACCTTCACAGTCTCCAGTTTAGTCGGGGTTCTTCTTTGTGGGTAAAAAGGACGGTTCGTTGCGACCCTGCATCGACTTCAGGGAATTGAACCGTATCACGATTAAAAACTCATACCCACTGCCTCTCATTTCGGTCTTGTTTGACCAGCTTCGTACTGCCACCATTTTTTCCAAGATTGACCTACGCGGTGCGTACAATCTAATCCGAATAAGAGAGGGGGATGAATGGAAGACTGCCTTTAATACCCACTCAGGGCATTATGAATATTTGGTGATGCCTTTTGGGCTCTGTAATGCCCCGGCAGTCTTCCAGGATTTCATGAATGATGTGCTCAGGGAATATTTGGATAGATTCTTAGTTGTATACTTAGATGACATCCTAATCTCCCATTCCCTGGAGGAACATCGGAAGCATGTACGCTTAGTCCTCCAGAAACTCAGAGACCACCGGCTTGGGGCGAAGCTGGAGAAGTGCGAATTTGAAGTTCAGCAAATCGCATTTCTAGGATATATTATCTCCCCAGAAGGTTTCCAAATGGAGGGTTCCAAGGTACAGGCAGTCCTGGATTGGGTGCAGCCCACTAGTTTGAAGGCGCTTCAGCGTTTCCTGGGCTTTGCAAATTTTTATAGACGATTTATCGCTGGATTTTCGTCTATAGTGGCGCCCTTGGTGGCACTCACTAAGAAAGGGGCGGATGTTGCTCACTGGTCTTGTGAGGCTAAAGCGGCTTTTGCCTGTCTCAAAAGGGCATTTGTATCGGCCAAGGTGCTGCGACACCCAGATCCAGAGCGTCCTTTTGTGGTGGAGGTGGATGCCTCTGAGATGGGTATTGGGGCAGTGCTTTCTCAGATGGGAGTGTCTGATAATCGCCTTCATCCCTGTGCTTACTTTTCCCGTAAATTTTCGCCTGCCGAGATGAATTATGACGTGGGTAACCGGGAATTGTTGGCTATTAAGGATGCACTCGAGGAGTGGAGACACTGGCTTGAGGGGGCTAAGTTTGTGGTCTCAATTCTCACCGACAATAAGAATCTGGCATATTTAGAGTCAGCGAAGCGTCTCAATGCCAGGCAGGCACGATGGGCTTTGTTTTTTGCTCGCTTTAATTTTTTGATAACATATCGCCCTGGGTCAAAAAACATCAAGGCTGATGCGCTCTCGCGGAGTTTTGCTCCAATCCAGGAGACCACAGAGGAGCCGTTGCCCATTGTGTCCCCATCATGTATTAAAGTGGGCATTACCCAGGACCTCTTGTCATTAGTCCTTAGAGCACAGGAGCAGGCTCCTCCAGACCTTCCGGTAGGTCTTTTGTTTGTGCCTCCTAGGTTAAGACAGCGAGTGTTCCTGGAATTCCATGCCAAGAAGTCGGCAGGTCACCCGGGTATTGCCAGAACTCGGGAGTTGCTATCTAGGGCGGTGTGGTGGCCCTCGGTGGCTAAGGATGTGGATCAGTGGGTTCGGGCATGTGACATCTGTGCCCGAAATAAGACTCCTAGAGGGGTTCCTGTTGGCCCATTACATCCACTCTCTATCCCATCTAAGCCATGGACCCACATTTCAATGGATTTTGTGGTGGACTTGCCCAAATCCTCGGGGATGACAGCCATCTGGGTTGTCGTTGACAGGTTTTCGAAGATGGCGCACTTCGTTCCACTGGTTGGGCTGCCATCGGCCAGACGCCTGTCTGAATTATTTATGCTGCATGTTGTGCGTCTCCACGGGTTGCCACTTGATGTGGTCTCTGACCGCGGATCCCAGTTTGTGGCCAAATTCTGGAGGGCATTTTGTTCTGATCTCCAGATTTCTGTCAGCTTGTCGTCAGGCTACCATCCGCAGTCTAATGGGCAGACTGAAAGGGTGAACCAGTCCTTGGAGCAGTTCCTCAGGTGTTATGTCTCCAAGTGTCAGACTGACTGGGTTGCTCATCTGTCCATGGCGGAGTTTGCCTATAACAACGCGGCTCACTCTGCTACAGGGATCTCTCCCTTCCTTTGTGTGTATGGGCATCATCCTAAGGCCAATTCTTTTGACCCCCTGGACTCCACGCCTGGTGGTTCCTCTGTGGTTTCGGTCCTTAGAGGTATTTGGCGGAAAGTGAAGAAAGCCCTTGTGTCTGTGTCATTAGTGACCAAAAGGGTTTTTGATAAGTGGAAAAGACCCTGCAGCTTCAAATTAGGAGACTTCGTCTGGTTGTCTACCAAGAATTTGAAGTTGAGACAGCCATCTCATAAGTTAGGCCCCCGGTTCATCGGCCCTTATAAAATCACCAGGGTTATCAATCCGGTGGCATTTCAGTTAGATCTGGGTATCAATAAAACATTTCATTGTTCCCTTTTAAAACGGGCGATTAGTAATCCTTCTTCCAGTGGAAGACCTTCCCCTCTTCTGATACGTGGCCAGAGGGAGTTTGTTGTTGAAAGGATTCTTGACTCCAAGATGGTTCGGGGTCGGCTGTCATTTTTGGTGCACTGGAAGGGGTATGGCCCGGAGGAGCGGTCGTGGGTGCGCAGTTGTGATCTTCATGCCCCCAGACTGATATGCTCTTTCTTCTCGCAGTTCCCCGATAAACCCGTGGTAGGGGTTCTTTGACCCCTCGTCAGAGGGGGGGTACTGTTAGGGTCTCCTGCCCTGTGCTGCCACGTCGTCATGGCAACCGGGAGACAAGTGCTAGCGGAGTAACCTGAGCGCAGCTGATACTCCGGTTCGGGTCTTTTGCTGTGCAGTGGTTACAGGCTCTGTGCACGGCAGGGGATCCGGTGCTGGTTTTTGTGCTCACAGTCTGTGAGGTCTGAGTGGGGCGTGGACAGCACCTGCTTTATAAGGCCTCTTCTCAGGTTAAGCAGATACTGCTGAATCTTTGTTGGTTAGTCAGTTTCTGAAAGTTAGCCAGTACTGTGTAGCTTTGTATTTGTTGTTGCTTACTGCAAATAGGCCTGGGGATTTGGTACTACACTCTGCCAACCCAGACCTAGCAGTAAGACTGGAGTCAGTCGTTTAGCTTGCTGGGGTTCTTTTACTACTCTGTGAACTTAGCAAGTTTGCGGCTGTATTCTAAGACTTGCCTGCATAAATCCTGTCTCACTGTGCAAGGTGTTCAGGTGTCAGCTTAGTGGCAGTAAGCTGAACCTGTGCACTGCAAGTGAGAATTAGGATTGTGGAGACTCTCCTTGTGTCTATCATTCCATCTCTGACCAAGGAGTTTACTGCCACACCCGTTGGTAACCCTTTAGGGTTTTGCTGTTGCCCTTAGCAACAGCATTTCGGGTTCTCTACGTATTAAAACACAACATCTTGCTTTTCCCATCTGAGCATTACTAATACTAGGGAGACACCCAGTTCCTTAGCCTCTGGGCTTCTCTGTTTACTTTGTGTGTATTTTGTTACCCTATCACCTTCTGTGTACGTAATGTCATATTTCCCAGTCTTTCTGTGAGTTCATTTGTTTTGCATACCTATCCGTTCAGACACCAGTACATTCCTGCAGGCACTGGTGTGCATAACAGTTCAAACACCAATACATTCCTGCAGGCACTGGTGTGCGTAACACATACCCATCGGATTACTGCTTATGTGACCCTGAACAATATGATCCCACACATGATATGTTTATCCATTTCCATCCTTGAGATATACATATATATATACACATACACACACACACACACACACACACACACACACACACACACACACACACATATATATATATATATATATATATATATACACATTCCTGCTATTACAATTTGTTATGAAATATATATATTTCCATGAGTTTAGACTATAAATGTTATACCTCTGATATCTAAATGTCTGGTATGTAATTTGTCAGCTATTTAGTGATTTTGCAAGTTATTGTACAAGCAAGGCTTGTGTTTTGTGTAGGATATTGTCTTGTTGTTTGTCCTGGCTTCTAGTAAAGCAATGACAGTTTAGTATCTGTTGTCTCAATGTACACTTTAAAACAATGGGGGCAACCTTCTTCATAGACCAGGGTCCATGTTCCAGGATTACAAAGCTTTGCGTAAACAAGACAATCTGATACATTCAAGGCACTGTTTGTGATTGAGTTTCTGGAAGAATCACCTTTCTGTGCGTATGAGTGGTTTGATTAATTTGTGTGTGCACAGTAACTTACTATTGAAGAATGTACAGACTGTGTGTGAGTTATGCACTATATGGATAAAATATTGAATATGGCTTTTGTGGCTTTTCTATGCGAATATGTATGTTACCGTATTTACTCATACCACGTACTAATACACAGGGCTTTATTAGCCAATGTACGCAGTGTCCAGTTTTGCGCACGCACGGCTTGTACGCAACCACACAGAGGCCACTCTGAGTGGTGTTTGCACGTGATACATGTAGCTATAATATTTTCGACTTTGACAATATATATATATATATATATATATATATATGTACACACAAGCTTTAGTGGATGGACCGGCACTCCCTCTATGTTACGCAAGTGTGCCCAGGTGCCCTCTGATACGGTAAGGTAAAGCTGTAGGCAACGAAATGAACGAAGCAGACAGCGGCACTCAGGGTCTTATGCAAAAGTTCAAGTGTATTTAGAATCACTCCAAAAGCTCCAACGTTTCGGGACACGCAAGTCCCGTTGTCAAGGTGTACACACATATACGTAGTAAAGGGCAGGGCCGTAACTAGGTATGGGCGAGAGGGGCACTGCACACATCACAATGCGCTGTGAGGCAGAAAAAACTCATCAGGCTGGATAGGGAAGGGGAAAGGTCCTCTCCTCTGGTGGACCGGACAGCCACCTCACCTCCTCCCTAATTGTGATGGCCAGTACCAGCCGCCTGCCAGCTCTGCCCGAGGAGAGGACAGCTCCCTCCTTCTATCACTGTCACTGATGATACTAAATTGTAGTCGGGCGAACAGATGGTTAGTTTGTGGTGCAGCTGCATGGTGGATGGTGGCTTCGCTCTGGCTGCCAGCTGTGATCGGAGCTCTCAGCTCAGTTCCGATCGCACTACAGCAGAGACAGTAGGGGCAGAGCAAGCTGCAGTAAAGTGCCCGCAGCATTATATAAGGTAGCCAAGTACTAATGAGTCGGCCTGACTCATTTAGTATGCTCCTCTCTCTCTTCCACTGTTATCCTCTGTCTCTCTCTCTTTCACTCTCCCCTAAGAAGAATTGTAGTGACAACGGAGAGAGGGGGGATGGGCGGGCCTTTCAAGATCACACAATCCTGAATCAGCCGCCTTGCCACTGCCTATCCTCCCCTCCTTCCACCATCCCACAAAAACCCACCCACCCAGACACCTATTTCTTGACAAACCACTGTACTTGTGGGTGATGGCCCGGGAGCCGGGAAGAACCACTGCCTGACCAGAGAAACAACGTAGCATCCTCCTGGAGATCTCCAGGTAACTGCTCTCCTGGGCACCTCATCCTGCTGATGATAATATACCTCTCTCTCTTTTTTTCACTCTCCATGTAAAAATGGGGTCTCTGGCTGCCTAATGTGTAAAAAAGGGGGACTCTGCCTTCCTAATGTGTAAAAAGGGGGACTCTGCCTGCCTAATGTGTAAAAAGGGGGACTCTGCCTGCCTAATGTGTAAAAGGGGGACTCTGTCTGCCTAATGTGTAAAAAGGGGAACTCTGCCTTCCTAATGTGTAAAAAGGGGGACTCTGCCTGCCTAATCCGTAAAAAAGGGGACTCTGCTGCCATAATGCGTAAAAAGGTTGATTCTGCTGCTGTAATGTGTAAAAAGGGGGACTCTGCTGCTGTAATGTGTAAAAAGGGGGACTCTACATGCTGTACTGTGACTAGCGGGACTCTACCTGCTGTTCTGTGTAAAAGGGAGCTCTGCCTACTGTAATGTGTAAAAGGGGACTCTACCTGGCGTAATGTGTAAAAGGGAGCTCTGTCTGCCGTAATGTGTAAAAGGGAGCTCTGTGACAACGCCCCTTCCCCATGAAGCCACGCCCCTATTTTTTTTGCACGCACCCAAGGCGTGCACTGGCCATGTTTTCTATATTGGGGGGGCGCTGATGCTGTTTCTTGCACACAGCGCTAAAATGTCTAGTTACAGCACTGGTAAAGGGACCTGGGTCAGCGCATTGTCTGCTGCCCTGCCCCCTCTGTCAGCTGCTCTGTCCCCCTGATATGTCCCGCCCAGCTCCCCTCTCCTACAGATGTCACACTCAACTCTAGCCTCCCACCCCCGCTCTGCCCAATCCAGCTCCCCTCTCTGCCTTCTCCTATATCGCTGGCAAGTACTGTAGAATTTCTAAAAAAAAATCTGTTTAAGTCAGTTTTGGTTATGGGGGGGTGGGTGTTAAAACATGGTCCGCTGGCCATCTTAACAATAGTCCTGCCTGGCCTGCTGTTTCCCACCACTGCACAACAACAAGCGGCACAACAACAAGCGGCACAACCAGCCAAGTGCCCAGGCGCCCATTATTTATCACAGATGTCATGCCCAAATGCACCAGGAATTAGGCATGTAAAGCAACTACTGGGCATGCTGCAGTTAATGCGCCCTAAATGTAGTCAATGCAGCAAAAAAGCTCTAAATTGGGTGGATTTCTGCTCGCATCTCAGGAGGGGTTGGGGATGGAATACCGACAGCCAGGATCCCGGAGATCAGAATACCAACACCGGAATCCCGGCTGCCAGAATGCCGCTAGCGTGGCGAGCGCTAGAAAGCCCCTTGCAGGCTTGGTCATTCGCTGTACTCACCACAGGTTCTATTCCCACTCTATAGGTGTCGTGGACACCCACAATTGGGAATAGCCCTGGTACAGCTGTTGGCATTCTCTGCGGTCGGGATCCCGGCGTCAGTATTCTGACTGCCAGGATCCCGACCACCGGGATATTAACTACATCCCCTCAGGAGGCTGTGAGCAGAAATCCGGGATAATGTATGCCCATGACACTCACGCCCAGTTGCACAAACAATTGAATAGCTTCCATCACTTTAAATGCATCCATGAAAAAACAATTGATATCCACCTTATGTGTTTTGCACTGTTTTTGCTTTCTTAATGACTTCCAGTGGCTTTGCAGTGTGATGTATTCTGTTCACGCTTTTGCATGAAGCCTCTTCTGTATTTTTATTTTTTTTGTGCGGCCCTCGAATGTTCACTGAAAAAATGTGAAGTGGCCCCACAGCTGAAATAATTACCCACTCCACGTCTTGGTTGTTATATTTTATTTATTTATTTATTTTTCTCTGACGTCCTAGTGGATGCTGGGGACTCCGTCAGGACCATGGGGAATAGCGGCTCCGCAGAAGACAGGGCACAAAAGTAAAAGCTTTAGGATCAGGTGGTGTGCACTGGCTCCTCCCCCCATGACCCTCCTCCAAGCCCCAGTTAGATTTTTGTGCCCGGCCGAGAAGGGTGCAATCTAGGTGGCTCTCCTAAAGAGCTGCTTAGAGTAAAAGTTTTGTTAGGTTTTTTATTTTCAGTGAGTCCTGCTGGCAACAGGCTCACTGCATCGAGGGACTTAGGGGAGAGAAGTGAACTCACCTGCGTGCAGAATGGATTGGCTTCTTAGGCTACTGGACACCATTAGCTCCAGAGGGAGTCGGAACACAGGTCTCACCCTGGGGTTCGTCCCGGAGCCGCGCCGCCGACCCCCTTGCAGATGCCGAAAAGTGAAGAGGTCCAGAAACCGGCGGCAGAAGACTTTTCAGTCTTCATAAGGTAGCGCACAGCACTGCAGCTGTGCGCCATTGTTGTCAGCACACTTCATAGCAACGGTCACTGAGGGTGCAGGGCGCTCGGGGGGGCGCCCTGGGCAGCAATAATAGTACCTTATTCTGGCTAAAAATACATCACATATAGCCCCTGGGGGCTATATGGATGTATTTAACCCCTGCCAGGTCTCAGAAAAACGGGAGAAGAAGCCCGCCGAAAAGGGGGCGGGGCCTATTCTCCTCAGCACACAGCGCCATTTTCCCTCACAGAAATGCTGGTGGGAAGGCTCCCAGGCTCTCCCCTGCACTGCACTACAGAAACAGGGTTAAAACAGAGAGGGGGGGCACTTATTTGGCGATATGACTATATATATATATTAAAATGCTATAAGGGAAAAACACTTATATAAAGGTTGTCCCTGTATAATTATAGCGTTTTTGGTGTGTGCTGGCAAACTCTCCCTCTGTCTCCCCAAAGGGCTAGTGGGGTCCTGTCCTCTATCAGAGCATTCCCTGTGTGTGTGCTGTGTGTCGGTACGTGTGTGTCGACATGTATGAGGACGATGTTGGTGAGGAGGCGGAGCAATTGCCTGTAATGGTGATGTCACTCTCTAGGGAGTCGACACCGGAATGGATGGCTTATTTAAGGAATTACGTGATAATGTCAACACGCTGCAAGGTCGGTTGACGACATGAGACGGCCGGCAAACCAATTAGTACCTGTCCAGGCGTCTCAAACACCGTCAGGGGCGTTAAAACGTCCTTTTACCTCAGTCGGTCGACACAGACACAGACACGGACACTGACTCCAGTGTCGACGGTGAAGAAGCAAACGTATTTTCCTTTAGGGCCACACGTTACTTGTTAAGGGCAATGAAGGAGGTGTTACATATTTCTGATACTACAAGTACCACAAAAAAGGGTATTATGTGGAGGGTGAAAAAACTACCTGTAGTTTTTCCTGAATCAGATAAATTAAATGAAGTGTGTGATGATGCGTGGGTTTCCCCCGATAGAAAATTATTGGCGGTATACCCTTTCCCGCCAGAAGTTAGGGCGCGTTGGGAAACACCCCTTAGGGTGGATAAGGCGCTCACACGCTTATCAAAACAAGTGGCGGTACCGTCTCCAGATAGGGCCGCCCTCAAGGAGCCAGCTGATAGGAGGCTGGAAAATATCCTAAAAAGTATATACACACATACTGGTGTTATACTGCGACCAGCGATCGCCTCAGCCTGGATGTGCAGCGCTGGGGTGGCTTGGTCGGATTCCCTGACTGAAAATATTGATACCCTTGACAGGGACAGTATTTTATTGACTATAGAGCATTTAAAGGATGCATTTCTATATATGCGAGATGCACAGAGGGATATTTGCACTCTGGCATCAAGAGTAAGTGCGATGTCCATATCTGCCAGAAGATGTTTATGGACACGACAGTGGTCAGGTGATGCAGATTCCAAACGGCACATGGAAGTATTGCCGTATAAAGGAGAGGAGTTATTTGGGGTCGGTCCATCGGACCTGGTGGCCACGGCAACACCTGGAAAATCCACCTTTTTTACCCCAAGTCACATCTCAGCAGAAAAAGACACCGCCTTTTCAGCCTCAGTCCTTTCGTCCCCATAAGGGCAAGCAGGCAAAAGGCCAGTCATATCTGCCCAGGGATAGAGGAAAGGGAAGAAGACTGCAGCAGGCAGCCCATTCCCAGGAACAGAAGCCCTCCACCGCTTTTGCCAAGTCCTCAGCATGACGCTGGGGCCGTACAAACAGCTGCGGTGGGGGGTCGTCTCAAGAGTTTCAGTGCGCAGTGGGCTCACTCGCAAGTGGACCCCTGGATCCTACAAGTAGTATCCCAGGGGTACAGATTGGAAGTTCGAGACGTCTCCCCCTCGCAGGTTCCTGAAGTCTGTTTTACCAACGTCTCCCTCCGACAGGGAGGCAGTATTGGAAACAATTCACAAGCTGTATTCCCAGCAGGTGATAATCAAAGTACCCCTCCTACAACAAGGAAAGGGGTACTATTCCACACTATATTGTGGTACTGAAGCCAGACGGCTCGGTGAGACCTATTCTAAATCTGAAATATTTGAACGCTTACATACAAAGGTTCAAATCAAGATGGAGTCACTCAGAGCAGTGATAGCGAACCAGGAAGGGGACTATATGGTGTCCCTGGACATCAAGGATGCTTACCTCCATGTCCCAATTTGCCCTTCTCACCAAGGGTACCTCAGGTTCGTGGTACAAAACTGTCACTATCAGTTTCAGACGCTGCCGTTTGGATTGTCCACGGCACCCCGGGTCTTTACCTAGGTAATGGCCGAAATGATGATTCTTCTTCAAAGAAAAGGCGTCTTAATTATCCCTTACTTGGACGATCTCCTGATAAGGGCAAGGTCCAGAGAACAGTTGGAGGTCGGAGTATCACTATCTCAAGTAGTTCTACGACAGCACGGGTGGATTCTAAATATTCCAAAATCGCAGCTGTCTCCGACGACACGTCTGCTGTTCCTAGGGATGATTCTGGACACAGTCCAGAAAAATGTGTTTCTCCCGGAGGAGAAAGCCAGGGAGTTATCCGAGCTAGTCAGGAACCTACTAAAACCAGGAAAAGTGTCAGTGCATCATTGCACAAGGGTCCTGGGAAAAATGGTGGCTTCTTACGAAGCGATTCCATTCGGCAGATTTCACGCAAGAACTTTTCAGTGGGATCTGCTGGAAAAATGGTCTGGATCGCATCTTCAGATGCATCAGCGGATAACCCTGTCTCCAAGGACAAGGGTGTCTCTTCTGTGGTGGCTGCAGAGTGCTCATCTACTAAAGGGCCACAGATTCGGCATTCAGGACTGGGTCCTGGTGACCACGGATGCCAGCCTGAACGGCTGGGGAGCAGTCACACAAGGAAAAAATTTCCAGGGAGTGTGATCAAGTCTGGAGACTTCTCTCCACATAAATATACTGGAGCTAAGAGCAATTTACAATGCTCTAAGCTTAGCAAGACCTCTGCTTCAAGGTCAGCCGGTATTGATCCAGTGGGACAACATCACGGCAGTCGCCCACGTAAACAGACTGGGCGGCACAAGAAGCAGGAGGGCAATGGCAGAAACTGCAAGGATTCTTCGCTGGGCGGAAAATCATGTGTTAGCACTGTCAGCAGTGTTCATTCCGGGAGTGGACAACTGGGAAGCAGACTTCCTCAGCACGACCTCCACCCGGGAGAGTGGGGACTTCATCGGGAAGTCTTCCACATGATTGTGAACCGTTGGGAAAGACCAAGGGTGGACATGATGGCGTCCCGCCTGAACAAAAAACTGGACAGGTATTGCGCCAGGTCAAGAGACCCTCAGGCAATAGCTGTGGACGTTCTGGTAACACCGTGGGTGTACCAGTCGGTGTATGTGTTCCCTCCTCTGCTTCTCATACCTAAGGTACTGAGAATTATAAGACGTAGAGGAGTAAGAACTATACTCGTGGCTCCGGATTGGCCAAGAAGGACTTGGTACCCGGAACTTCAAGAGATGCTCACAGAGGACTCATGGCCTCTGCCGCTAAGAAGGGACTTGCTTCAGCAAGTACCATGTCTGTTCCAAGACTTACCGCGGCTGCGTTGACGGCATGGCGGTTGAACGCCGGATCCTAAGGGAAAAAGGCATTCCGGAAGAGGTTATTCCTACCCTGGTCAAAGCCAGGAAGGAGGTGACCGCACAACATTATCACCACATGTGGCAAAAATATGTTGCGTGGTGTGAGGCCAGGAAGGCCCCACGAAGAAATTTCAACTCGGTCGATTCCTGCATTCCCTGCAAACAGGAGTGTCTATGGGCCTCAAATTGGGGTCCATTAAGGTTCAAATTTCGGCCCTGTCAATTTTCTTCCAGAAAGAATTGGCTTCAGTTCCTGAAGTCCAGAAGTTTGTCAAGGGAGTATTGCATATACAACCCCTTTTTTGTGCCTCCAGTGGCACTGTGGGATCTCAACGTAGTTCTGGGATTCCTCAAATCACATTTTAAACCGCTCAAATCTGTGGATTTGAAATATCTCACATGAAAAGTGACCATGCTGTTGGCCCTGGCCTCGGCCAGGCGAGTGTCAGAATTGGCGGTTTTGTCTCACAAAAGCCATATCTGATTGTCCATTCGGACAGGGCAGAGCTGCGGACTCGTCCCCAGTTTCTTCCTAAGGTGGTGTCAGCGTTTCACCTGAACCAGCTTATTGTGGTACCTGCGGCTACTAGGGACTTGGAGGACTCCAAGTTGCTAGATGTTGTCAGGGCCCTGAAAATATAGGTTTCCAGGACGGCTGGAGTCAGGAAAACTGACTCGCTGTTATCCTGTATGCACCCAACAAACTGGGTGCTCTTGCTTCTAAGCAGACGATTGCTCGTTTGGATTTGTAGCACATTTCAACTTGCACATTCTGTGGCAGGCCTGCCACAGCCTAAATCTGTCAAGGCCCATTCCACAAGGAAGGTGGGCTCATCCTGGGCGGCTGCCCGAGGGGTCTCGGCATTGCAACTCTGCCGAGCAGCTACGTGGTCGGGGGAGAACACGTTTGTAAAATTCTACAAATTTGATACCCTGGCTAAAGAGGACCTGGAGTTCTCTCATTCGGTGCTGCAGAGTCATCCGCACTCTCCCGCCCGTTTGGGAGCTTTGGTATAATCCCCATGGTCCTGACGGAGTCCCCAGCATCCACTAGGACGTCAGAGAAAATAAGATTTTACTTACCGATAAATCTATTTCTCGTAGTCCGTAGTGGATGCTGGGCGCCCATCCCAAGTGCGGATTGTCTGCAATACTTGTACATAGTTATTGTTACAAAAATCGGGTTATTATTGTTGTGAGCCATCTTTTCAGAGGCTCCGCTGTTATCATGCTGTTAACTGGGTTCAGATCACAGGTTGTACAGTGTGATTGGTGTGGCTGGTATGAGTCTTACCCGGGATTCAAAATCCTTCCTTATTGTGTACGCTCGTCCGGGCACAGTATCCTAACTGAGGCTTGGAGGAGGGTCATGGGGGGAGGAGCCAGTGCACACCACCTGATCCTAAAGCTTTTACTTTTGTGCCCTGTCTCCTGCGGAGCCGCTATTCCCCATGGTCCTGACGGAGTCCCCAGCATCCACTACGGACTACGAGAAATAGATTTATCGGTAAGTAAAATCTTATTATTTAATATATGTCTAGCAGATACTGTACTTGTCCTATACTAATTGGGAAGTTTAGTGAGTTATTGATTCAGATATCCTAAACGTAGATGGTTAATTACATTTTTCCTATTTTAGTTCTATAAGCTAATATATAGTATACGTATAATGAATATATTTTATTTTAAATATTGATAATTTTTCTATATTATTAGGTAAATCAGAGACTTTCAGGAATATTTTTGCTCCCCGTATATATGATTGGATGTATAGTATGCATAATTATGTTTCTGTAACAAACATGGAAAAGTACTATTTATATGCATGCCTTTTTGCATCATCTTCAGAGAAGTTATGCCCTTGATGTTACTTATTAACTAAAGCTGGATATTCTCTTACAATGGTTAATAAAATGGAACAGTTGGATGCTCTGCTTTGAATGGAGCACGAGTGTGCTAATCATAAAAGGAACTGAGTATTGGATGAAGATCATGTGAAATAACCTTTGAACCTTCAATTTAGGTGGTATCCTTTGAAAAAGCCTTGGCAAAATGAAATGCACGTTTGGCACAAGAGTTTGCGCTACCCCTTGGTATACCTTTCCTTATGTAATCAACTAAAACAGATATTTTTAAATATCTATATAATAAACCATCTGCATGATAGCACATACTGAATATGAAGGTGGTATTAGTTTGACTCCATAGAGGCTCCCTGCAGATGTCTGTTTCAATACTGTGGCATACCAGCTCAGTAATAAAATAACATGTGATAACATTTTCTGATGTGTCCTCAGATGCCTAGCCGCAATACACCGCGTGGCGTAACACACCTGGCATGAGTGAGCAATGCAGAGTAGTGTATCTTTTTTGCACCATCACGTGGATATGCGCCTTAGTCGCAATATGACGTGACTAAGCCACTTCACTAGACTGCACTTATTAATTTGATAGGCAACACTTATAATAATACTTCTAATAATAATAATAATAATTTCTCTTTCGTTCTAGAGGATGCTGGTGTCCACATTAGTACCATGGGATATAGACGGGTCCCTTGCGAGCCATGGGCACTTTAAGAGTTTAATAGTGTCCTCCCTCGATGCCCCTCCTATCAGACTCAGTTTAGAAAAACTGCCCGGTGGAGCCGGTCACAGCTAGGGGAGCTCCTAGTAGCTTTTCTAGTTTTATTATTTTTTTAAGAGCTGTTAGGTACAGGGAGGCTGCTGGCAACAGCCTTCCTGCTTCGTGGGACTTAGAGGGGGAGTAGGATCCAACCCTTGAGGTTAATGGCTCCTATCTCCACTGACAGGACACTGAGCTCCGGAAGGTGTCGATCGCAAGCCCCCGATGCGACCGTTCACTCCCACAGCACTGCCGCCACCCCCTAACAGAGCAAGAAGATGCGGTGGTGAGTATGATGCCGCCGCCCTGGTTATCGGGAATGGCGGCACAAGGGTGGGAAAGCAGCGCTGATGCTGCGCTCTGGAGGGCTCAGAGGTACAGTTGTGCAGCGCTGTGAGGGGCGCCCTGGGCCAGCGCAATATCCTAACACTGGTCATCTGAGCTAACGGGCTAATCCCACTGTTAGCAACAAGTAACCTCTGGCCAGTATAAAATAACAAGTGCGGGAAGACGCGCCATGACAGGTGTCGGGGCTTCTCCTCAGAGCGGATCCAGCACTCACCAGTGCCATTTTCTCCCTGCAGATCACACTACAGAGACGCTGACAGGGAGTGCTGCCCTCCACTTCACTATCCTCTGCGGTACCAGGGTGTCATAGAAGGAGGGGAAGGGGGAGAGTGTTATTCACTGTTTAATCTATTAAGGTTACTCAGTCATCGCCAGGCATTTATCATAATAACTGCCTACTGGGGCGCTGTGTGTGCTGGCTCCTTATACTCTGTGTCTCTCTGAAGGTACTTGGGGGAAACTGTGTCTGACATTTTCCTCTGTGTGTGTGTGTGTGTGTGTGTGTGTGTGTGTGTGTTCATTTCTCTCACATTACCATGTCTAGAGACTCTGTATCTTGTGCTGCAGAGTGTGTGTCCTCTCCAGAGGAGTCTATTCCATGTACTCAGGAATGCAATGTACTGTCTCAGCCTTCTGAATCCGAACCCCCATGGGTGGCTTCTATTAAGGGAATGATATCCCAGATTTCATCTAGGATAGCTTATAATGAGACTGAAACACAGGTTTTGAAAAGATCTGTAGAGGTTTTGACGTATTCTGCTCCCGCTACCTCATCTAAAACCCCTGATATATATCCTAAGAAGCGTGCTCTTGCCCAAGTAATGCAAGTCAACACGGACACCGACTCTGATATAGGAGACAGTGAGGGGGATATCCTGGGGGGTAAGGCATCCATTGCTAAGGAAATGCAACTCATGATTGAGGCTATTAGGGACATTTTACACATTACTGATAAGGTACCTGAACAGGTAGAGGAGGCTCACTTTACTGACACTAAGAAATCCTCCCTTACATTCCCTGCATCTAAGGAATTAAACGCATTGTTTGAAAAATCCTGGGAAAACCCAGAAAAAAAATTCCAGATCCCTAAAAGGGTTCTCATCGCTCTTTCTTTCCCTGAGGAGGATAGGAAAAAGTGGGAAAACCCACCAGTAGTAGACACTTCTGTTTCTAGATTGTCTAAGAAAGTAGTTTTGCCTGTCCCTGGGTCCACCGCTTTAAATGAGCCGGCCAACAGCAAGATTGAGACTACACTCAAATCTTTATACTCAGAAAATGGTGTAGCTTTAAGACCCACTATTGCTTGTGCATGGATTTCTAAAGCCATAGTAAAGTGGTCAAGCACTTTACTAGAGGAGTTAGATTCTATGGATAGAAGTGATATTGAATTGTTTTTACGTCACATACAGGATTCTGCAGGTTTCATGGTGGAAGACATGAAAGACCTTGGACATCTGAATGCAACAGCTTCTTCCATGGCTGTCTCATGACTCAGAGAACTTTGGCTGCACCAATGGTCTGCGGATGCGGAATCCAAGAAAAGTGTGGAGAACCTACCCTTCACAGGTCAGGCTCTGTTTTGGGAAGCGCGGGTAAGTCAACTTTTCTTCCCTCTGCTACACCACCGACTAGGAAATCATACCCTACGTCTGCGCTGCAGTCCTTTCGGACCGCTAAAGTTAAAATGTCTAAATCCCCCTCCACTTTCTTTAGAGGTGGTCGGTGGAAATCCTGAAAACCTGCACCCACAGGTTCCCAGGAACAGAAACCTGGTTCTGCTTCCTCTAAATCCTCAGCATGACGGTGGACCTCCCAGCCTGGAGATCGGGCAGGTGGGAGCAAGACTAAGAAATTTCAGTCATGTCCGGGTGTCCTCATGCCTGCATCCCTGGGTACAGGATATTGTTACCCAGGGGTACAGACTGGAGTTTCAAGAACTCCTACCTCAAAGATTCTTCAAATCAAGCTTGCCAACTTTGCTGACAGAAAGTGCTATCCTACAGGAAGCCATTCAAAAATTGTTAAGGTCAAATGTCATTGTTCCAGTTCCACCTCACCTACAACACAAAGGTTATATTCAAACCTGTTTGTGGTACCGAAACCGGACGGTTCGGTAAGACCAATATTAAACCTAAAGTCATTGAACCCCTACTTGAGGGAATTCAAATTCAAGATGAAGTCTCTGAGAGCGGTGATCTCAGGTCTGGAGGAGGGGGAATTCCTGGTATCCCTGGATATCAAGGATGCGTACCTTCACATCCCGATCTGGCCACCTCACCAGGCATATCTCAGATTTGAGCTGCTGGACTGTCACTATTCGTTCCAGGCGCTGCTGTTTGGCCTCTCCACGGCACCAACAGTGTTCACCAAGGTGATGGAGATGATGCTGCTCCTCCGCAAGCAGGGTGTAAACATAATTCCTCTTCTGGACGATCTGCTCATAAAAGCGTCTTCCAGGGAGAAGCTGTTGCAGAGCATTGCTCTCTCAACTCAACTACTCCAGGATCATGGATGGATTCTGAATCTTCCAAAGTCGCATCTGGAGCCGACAAGGAGACTGTCCTTCCTGGGAATGATCCTCGACACGGAAGTACAGAAGGTGTTTCTACCGGAGGAGAAAGCGTTGGTGATACAAACACTGGTCTGGGATGTCCTGAAGCCAGCCCGGGTATCGGTTCATCAGTGCATTCGCCTTCTAGGAAAGATGGTTGCCTCCTACGAGGCTCTACAGTATGGAATATTTCATGCACGGTCTGTCCAACTGGATCTCCTAGCCAAATGGTCGGGATCTCATCTTCACATGCACCAGAGGATACGTCTGTAACCGAAAGCCAGAATATCACTACTCTGGTGGCTGCAAACCCCTCACCTACTAGAGGGCCACAAGTTCGGGATTCAGAATTGGATCCTGCTAACCATGGACTCAAGTCTCAGAGGTTGGGGGGCAGTCACCCAAGGGGAAAACTTCCAAGGAAGGTGGTCAAATCTGGAATCTATCCTTCCGATAAACATTCTGAAACTAAGAGCTGTGTACAATGGTTTTCTACAAGTGGCACACCTTCTGAAAGATCAGGCCATTCAGGTTCAGTGGGACAATGTAACAACAGTGGCCTACATAAACCGACAAGGCGGAATGAAGAGCAGAGCTGCAATGTCAGAGGTAACAAGAATCATCCTCTGGGAGGAAAAGTACGCGGTGGCGCTGTCAGCAATCTTCATTCTGGGAGTGGACAACTGGGAAGCAGACTTCCTCAGCAGACACGATCTCCATCCGGGAGAGTGGGGCCTCCACCCAGAGGTGTTCGCAGAGGTGACAAGTCTTTGGGGCGTACCTCAAATAGACACGATGGCCTCACGCCTCAACAAGAAGCTTCGGAGGCATTGTTCCAGGTTGAGCGATCCACAGGCAGTGGTGGCGGACCCCCTGGTAACTCCGTGGGTGTTCAAGTCAGTGTATGTGTTCCCTCCATTTCTACTCATCCCAAGGATTCTCAAAATAATCAAAAGAACAAGAGTTCAGGCGATCCTCATTGCTCCGGACTGGCCAAGAACGGCTTGGTAAGCGGATCTTCTGGAGTTACTGCTGGAAGATCCGAGGCCTCTTCCTCTTCGAGGGGACCTTATGCAACAGGGGACATTCACTTATCAAGACTTACCAGGGCTACGTATGACGGCATGGAGGTTGAACGCCAGATCTTAGCTCGAAAGGGCATTCTGAACAAAGTTATTCCTACCCTGATACAGGCTAGAAAAGGAGTAACGTCTAAACATTACCATCGGATTTGGAAAAAGTACGTGTCTTGGTGTGAATCCAAGAAGTTTCCTACGGTGGAGTTTAAACTTGGACGGTTTTCCTCTTCCTGCAAGCAGGTGTGGAAGTGGTCCTGCGCCTGGGCTCCATAAAAGTCCAGATTTTGGCTTTGTCCATCTTCTTCCAGAAACAATTGGCTGCCCTCCCTGAGGTTCAGACTTTCTTGAAAGGGGTTCTGCACATCCAACCTCCCTTTTTGCCTCCTACTGCACCTTGGGATCTTAACGTGGTGCTGCAGTACCTGCAATCGGATTGGTTCGAGCCTTTACAGGAGGTTGAGGTCAAGTTTCTTACCTGGAAGACTGTCACACTGTTGGCATTGGCATCTGCTAGACGTGTGTCAGAATTGGGGCATTGTCCTACAAGATCCCCTATTTGATTTTCCATGAAGATAGAGCTGAGCTCAGGACGCGTCAGCAATTTCTTCCGAAGGTTGTGTCGGCTTTTCATATCAACCAACCTATTGTGGTGCCAGTGGCTACCTACTCCTCAATTACTTCAAAATCCTTGGATGTTGTGAGGGCTTTGAAAATTTATGTGAAGAAAACTTCTCATCACTGAAAGTCGGACACTCTGTTCGTCCTTTGTGATCCCAACAAGGTTGGGTGTCCTGCTTCTAAGCAGACGATTTCTTGCTGTATCAGGTTTACTATCCAGCATGCTTATTCTACAGCAGGATTGCCGTGTCCGAAATCCGTTAAAGCCCACTGTACTTGTAAAGTGGGTTCTTCCTGTGCAGCTGCCCAGGGTGTCTCGGCTTTACAGCTTTCCCGAGCAGCTACTTGGTCAGGGTCGAACATGTTTGTTAAGTTCTACAAGTTTGATACTTTGGCCTCTGAGGACCTAAGGTTTGGTCAATCGGTTCTGCAGGAGCCTCCGCGCTCTCCCTCCCGTACTGGGAGCTTTGGTACAACCCCATGGTACTAACGTGGACACCAGCATCCTCTAGGACGTAAGAGAAAATAGGATTTTAATTACCTACCGGTAAATCCTTTTCTTGTAGTCCGTAGAGGATGCTGGGCGCCCGCCCAGCGCTTCATTTTCCTGCAGTTGCTGCTTGGTATAGTACTGCCTTGTTACTTGTTTGAGTACTGCATTGTTACTTTGTTAAGTACTGTTGTTAAGCCGTTGCTGACTTATTTCAAGCTAGTTGCTTGATTTTTCTGTTGTTATGTGTGAGCTGGTGTGAATCTCACCACTATCTGTGTATTTCCTTCTCTCAAAGTATGTCCGTCTCCTCGGGCACAGTTTCTAGACTGAGTCTGGTAGGAGGGACATAGAGGGAGAAGACAGCCCACACTATTAAACTCTTAAAATGCCCATGGCTCCCAAGGGACCTGTCTATACCCCATGGTACTAACATGGACCCCAGCATCCCCTACGGACTACGAGAAAAGGATTTACCGGTAGGTAAATAAAATCCTATTATTTATTTATATAGTGCTCTTTCTTCCATGGGACTTAAGGCGCTTAACAGGTTGAAAGACCATGATACACATGTTTACATTTTCGAAACAGTAGCAAAAACACGATATAGACGTTTACATTTTCAAAACATAACCAGTGGCGGTTCTTGCCACGGGCAAGCAGGACTTTTGCCCGGGGCGCCGCCTTCCGGAGGGCGCCGTACCGTGGCAAGATCCGCCACTGCTGCCCACTGTGTCCCCCGTCCGCCTCCGCTGCCCGCTGCCGAGCCCCGTCCTCGGCGCCTCCTGTGAAGGGAACTAGACGCTATGCGTCTAGTTTCCCTTCGTGGAGAGTAACTGCTGAGCGGTGCGCGATGACGTCATCGCGCACCGCACAGCAAAGGTCCTCTCCACGAAGGGAACTAGACGCATAGCGTCTAGTTTCTCTTCGTGGAGAGGACCTTTTGCTGTGCGGTGCGCGATGACGTCATCGCGCACCGCTCAGCATTCAAGCGGCGCTTTCAATGTACAGGGGGCGTGACTCACCACGCCCCCTGTATTAGGTCACGCCCCTTTCCTGCCCGGGGCGCTCTGCGCCCTTGAACCGGCCCTGAACATAACAGAAACCGGGAACATACTAATGCAGAAGAGATCATGGGGATAATACAAAGGTGCGGCAGTCATTTTCGGTCACCGGTTGCACAATCATTCATCTTACCTACAATAGATCCCAGTGAGACAGCTATTTTAGGTGTACTACATAGGAACAGCTTAGGCACATGAGGTGATGTCTGGAACCTAGAGTACTGCACAAAAGTTTTAGGTAGATGTGGAAAAAATGCTGCAAAGTAAGAATGCTTTAAAAAAATAGAAGTGTTAATAGTAACCAAATGCAAAGTGAATGAACAGGAGAGATCTAAATCAAATCAATATTTGGTATCCTTCATCTGATGCACTAAGGGGGTAATTCCCAGTTGATCGCAGCAGGAATTTTTTTAGCAGTTGGGCAAAACCATGTGCACTGCAGGGGAGGCAGATATAACATGTGCAGAGAGAGTTAGATTTGGGTGTGGTGAGTTCAATCTGCAATTTAATTTGCAGTGTAAAAATAAAGCAGCCAGTATTTACCCTGCACAGATATAAAATAAACCACCCAAATCTAATTGGTGGAGACTTCATGAAGGAGGCAATGCAGTGGCGGAACTACCGCCAGTGCAAGCGGTGCCTTGCACTGGGGCCTGCCACTGTCAAGGGGCCCAAAGCCAGTGCGGCATGTAATGAGTCAAACTGACTCATTACATGCCGCTGTGTGCTGCGGGCCACCGGCGCCCACTGAGGAGAGGAGCAGCAAGGACACAGCGGCCACGGGGGGGAAGGAGGAGGAGGGAGGTGGAGGAGGGTGCCGCAGCAGCGCAGTGTAATTGTTGGAGGCGCTGCTGTAGCTGCCCCTTTCCTTCCACATAGGCTGCCCGCCGCCGCTGTGAATGCTGGGATGCGCTTCCCTCATTACACTGCGCTGCTGCGGCTCCCTCCTTCTTCTCCCCTGCCCAGGAACATCATCTGCCAGAAGCTGCACCGAGGAGCCTGACTGCCAGCGGAGACAGTAAGTATAATCTATTCTTTCTATCTATCTATCTATCTATCTATCTATCTATCTATCTATCTATCTATTCTGTCTGTCTGCCTTAATGTGTAAAAAGGGGACGCTGTCTGCCGTAATGTGTAAAAAAGGGGACTCTGTCTGCCATAATGTGTAAAAAAGGGGACGCTGCCTGACGTAATGTGTAAAAGTTCGACTCTGTCGTAATGTGTAAAAAGGGGATGCTATCTGCCGTCATGTGTAAAAAAGGGGACGCTGTCTGTCGTAATGTGTAAAAAAGGGGACGCTGTCTGCCGTTAATGTGTAAAATAGGGAATGCTGTCTGCCGTAATGTGTAAAAAGGGGACGCTGTCTACCGTAATGCGTAAAAAGGGGGACAGTCTGCCGTAATTTGTAAATAGGGGACACTGGGGTATATTTACTAACATTCGTAATTTTCGGAAAAAGCTCAAAGTTCAATCACGAATGACATCGAAAGTGTAAAACTGCAACTTTTTGAATTTTTTACGACTAATTTACTAAGCTGTCGTATTCGGATTTTTCATTTGTTCCGATGTCGATGTCATTCGTGTTTTTTTCCCGTTTTTTACGGCAGTGATTAGCAAAACACTGCCGACTTTATCACAATGAATCTCGGCCGGATCTGTGTGATCCGTGCTGGGGTTCATTTTTTTTTTTTTTTAAAATAAACACTGTAAAACGGAGAAAAAAAATGCGTGGGGTCCCCCCTCCTAAGCATAACCAGCCTCGGGCTCTTTGAGCCGACCCTGGTTGCAGAAATATGGGGAAAAAAATGACAGGGGTTCCCCCATATTTAAGCAACCAGCATCGGGCTCTGCGCCTGGTCCTGGTTCCAAAAATACGGGGGACAAAAAGAGTAGGGGTCCCCCGTATTTCTAAAACCAGCACCGGGCTCCACTAGCTGGACAGATAATGCCACAGCCGGGGGTCACTTTTATATAGTGCCCTGCGGCCGTGGCATCAAAAATCCAACTAGTCACCCCTGGCCGGGGTACCCTGGGGGAGTGGGGACCCCTTCAATCAAGGGGTCCACCCCCCCAGCCACCCAAGGGCCAGGGGTGAAGCCCGAGGCTGTCCCCCCCCATCCAATTGGCTGCGGATGGGGGGCTGATAGCCTTTTGTGAAAATGAAAAGATATTGTTTTTAGTAGCAGTACTACAAGGCCCAGCAAGCCTCCCCCGCATGCTGGTACTTGGAGAACCACAAGTACCAGCATGCGGCGGAAAAATGGGCCCGCTGGTACCTGTAGTACTACTACTAAAAAAATACCCAAAAAAAGACAATACACACACACCTTGAAAGTAAAGTTTTATTACATGCATCCACACAAACATACATACATACTTACCTTATGTTCACACGAGGGTCGGTCCTCTTCTCCAGTAGAATCCATGGGGTACCTGTTGAATAAATTCTACTCACCAGATCCAGGGTACCAGGCTCCTCGGATAATCCTTTTGTAATCCACGTACTTGATTAAAAAAAAAAAACGGATACCCGAGCCACGCACTGAAAGGAGACCCATGTTTTCACATGGGCCCCCTTTCCCCGAATGCCAGAAACCCACTCTGACTGATGTCTAAGTGGGTTTCTTCAGCCAATCAGGGAGCGCCACGTTGTAGCACCCTCCTGATCGGCTGTGTGCTCCTGTACTGTCTGACAGGCGACACACGGCAGTGTTACAATGTAGCGCCTATGCGCTCCATTGTAACCAATGGTGGGAACTTTCTGCTCAGCGGTGAGGTCACTTTCGGTCAACCGCAGGGCAGAAAGTTCCCACCATTGGTTACAATGGAGCGCATAGGCGCTACATTGTAACACTGCCGCGTGCTGCCTGTCAGTCAGTACAGGAGCACACAGCCGATCAGGAGGGTGCTACAACGTGGCGCTCCCTGATTGGCTGAAGAAACCCACTTAGACAGAAGTCAGAGTGGGTTTCCGGCATTCGTGGAAAGGGGGCCCATGTGCAAACATGGGTTCCCTTTCAGTGCGTGGCTCGGGTGTCCGTTTTTTTATTTTATTCAAGTACGTGGATTACAAATGGATGCTACGAGGACCCTGGGACCCTGGAGCGGGATCGGTATGAAATCCCGCCAATTATAATCCCGACGGTCTATATACCGACACCCATTGACCGTTGGTCGAAATCCCGACAAGGTCTAAATACCGACACGGACTAAATACCGACATGTAAAATACCGACAAGGTCTAAATACCGACATGTAAAATGCCGACAGGTCGAAATACCGACATGCATTTTTTGATGTTTTTTTGTGTGTATGTCGACATAAATCAACATGGACACCATATAAAGTGTACCGCGTCCCCTCGCATGGCTCGCTGCGCTCGCCATGCTTCGGGCACGGTGCCTCGCTGCGCTCGGCACACTATTATATTCCCCCTCCAGGTCCACTGGGACGGTAAAGTATGAACAAGTCGGTTTTAATGAAAAAAATCATGAAAAACTTGTGTCGGTATTTCGACCTGTCGGCATTTTACATGTCGGTATTTAGACCTTGTCGGTATTTTACATGTCGGTATTTAGTCCGTGTCGGTATTTAGACCTTGTCGGGATTTCGACCATCGGTCAATGGGTGTCGGTATATAGTCCGTCGGGATTATGATTGGAGGTAAAGTGACTGCATCCCCCTGGAGCTGGTGAGTATAATTTATTCAACAGGTACCCCATGGATTCTACTGGAGAAGAGGACCGACCTGCGTGTGAACATAAGGTAAGTATGTATGTATGTTTGTGTGGATGTATGTAATAAATCTTTACTTTCAAGGTGTGTGTGTCTTGTCTTTTTTTGGGTATTTTTTTACTAGTAGTACTACAGGTACCAGCGGGCCCGTTTTTCCGCCGCATGCTGGTACTTGTGGTTCTCCAAGTACCAGCATGCGGGGGAGGCTTGCTGGGCCTTGTAGTACTGCTACTAAAAACAATATCTTTTCATTTTCACAAAAGGCTATCAGCCCCCCATCCGCAGCCAATTGGATGGGGGGGGACAGCCTCGGGCTTCACCCCTGGCCCTTGGGTGGCTGAGGGGGGGGGACCCCTTGATTGAAGGGGTCCACACTCCCCCAGGGTACCCCGGCCAGGGGTGACTAGTTGGATATTTGATGCCACCGCCGCAGGGCACTATATAAAAGTGACCCCCGGCTGTGGCATTATCTGTCCAGCTAGTGGAGCCCGGTGCTGGTTTTAAAAATACGGGGGACCCCTACTCTTTTTGTCCCCCGTATTTTTGGAACCAGGACCAGGCGCAGAGCCCGATGCTGGTTGCTTAAATATGGGGGAACCCCTGTCAATTTTTTCCCCATATTTCTGCAACCAGGATCGGCTCAAAGAGCCCGAGGCTGGTTATGCTTAGGAGGGGGGACCCCACGCAATTTTTTTGAAGAAAATAACCACTTTCCCACCCCTTCCCACTGATATACATGCACGGATCTCATGGATCCCTGCATGCCTATACAATCACGGATTAAAAAAGCAGGTCTGTTTTTTTTTAGCACTTTTTTACGAGTTGTAATTTTTCACGGCAGTGTTTGTTTTTTTTTTGCTTTGCACTTCTTAGTAAATGACCGAGATTCATACTTAAACAGCCGCGTTTTGACCGATGGTGTATTCATTCGGATTTTTTTTGTTGGACTTCCAAAAAATTACGAATGCCCTCATCACTGCCGTGATTATTGCTTAGTAAATTACCGAGATGACACTTTGATGAAAAAACGGCATCTCGGTCAAAATCGGGACCTTAGTAAATATACCCCACTGTCTGCCGTAATGTGTAAAAAAGGGGACGCTGTCTGCCGTAATGTGTACAAACGGGACGCTGTCTGCCGTAATGTGTAGAAAGGGGATGCTGTCTGCCGTAATGTGTAAAAAAGGGGACGCTGTCTGCCGTAATGTGTAAAAAAGGGGACGCTGTCTGCCGTAATGTGTAAAAAGGGGACGCTGTCTGCCATTATGTGTAAAAAAGGGGACGCTGTCTGCCGTAATGTGTAAAAAGGGGGACTGTCTGCTGTAATGTGTAAAAAAGGGGACGCTGTCTGCCATAATGTCTAAAAACGGGATGCTGTCTCCCGTAATGTGTATAAAGGGAACGCTGTCTGATGTAATGTGTAAAAAAGGGGACTCTGTCTGCCGTAATGTGTAAAAAAAGGGGACGCTGTCTGCCGTAATGTGTAAAAGGTGGACTCTGCCGTAATGTGTGAAAAGGGGAATCTGTCCATCGTAATGTGTAAAAGGGGCTCTACCTGGTGTAGTGGTGCCACTGTGTGGCGTAATTTGAATAATGGAGACTACTGTGCACCGTTATATGAATTGGTATTATTTTGTGGCCACACCCCTTCCCCATGAAGCCACGCCCCTATATATTTTTGCACGCACCTAAGGCGCGCACTGCCCCTGTTTTACATATAGGGGGGCTCCGATGCCATTTCTTGCACACAGCGCTAAAATGTCTAGTTACGGCATTGTTGCTAGGTATCCATTTCCCTGGCCCTGAGCAGATGCCCTCACCAGATCCTCTCCAGGGGTGAGGGGGTGGACTTGGACGTGATGAGGGAGGGGGAGGCAAAGCATTTTGTTGCACCTGGACCCACCGCTCGCTAGTTCTGCCACTGAGGCAATGTATAGCAGACTGAAATAAATGCAAAGGTATTACTGCAAGAAGCACATGGCACACTGGTGTAAGATTGGCGCTGAGTACAACAGAATGAACAGATGGTAATTCCTTGCTGCAGAATGGTGAGCACTGAGAACAGGCTGAATACAAATAGAATAGGCGCACTCTGGAACATCGACTACCTGGTACAGATGCTGGAACTCAACAACTGGGAACTGCTTCTGTCACAGGTGATCAAGAGACTGAGGGGTACATTTACTAAGCAGTGATAAGACCGGAGAAGTGAGCCACTGGAGAAGTGCCCATGGCAACCAATCAGCACTGAAGTAACATCTATAATTTGCATACTGTAAAATTATACACAGCTGCTGATTGATTGATGGGGAAATTTCTCCACTGGCTCACTTCTCCGCTCTTATCACTGCTTAGTAAATGTACCCCTTAGAAGACTCGTACTGGCAATGGACAGGTGGCAGAGAGCAGTTTAAATAGGGAACTCTAGCACATGGAGGGATGTGAAAGTCATGTGCAGCATAGAGATGTTGTGATAGCTGAAGCTGTCTCAGCTGACTTCAGGCAAGATGTTGGAGCCCTTGCCATGCTGGATTGCAGCTACAGGAGAAGCCTGAGATGACTGGCCAGTAAATAGGCAGCATTTGGAAGAGTAAGAGGGCCTAAGTACCCAAATTGTGACAGTACCACTCCTTTTATGGGTGTCCCATGTGCACCTATAAGGTTAACAAGGAAAGGCTTTGTGAAAGTTATACACAAGTGCAGGAACATCTATCCAATAACATTCTTCTGGCCCATAACCTTTCCAGCCGACCAGATATTGAAGCTGCCCTTGATGACAATGAGGGTCCACAATTTTCTTTACTTTATATTCTACTCTTTATGTCTGGACTTGAGGTGATTTAGAAGAACCGGAATGAAACATTTATTACCGAAGGCTTCAGCAAAGAAATATGAAAAGTGTTAGGAATTTGCACATTTGCTGGCAATTGCAATTGCAATTTGAATGCCACTGGATGGACAACTTGTAAGATTCAAGCATAAATTTTTGAGTAGATAGCCGACTCAGTCTCCAGAATTGAGCATAGTAGTAGCTATGCATTTCTTATCCGCTCCTGTTTTGTATCTTTCTGAGGCTTTAAGTAAAGCAACACAGACTTTTTTCCAGATGTCAGAGTAAGAATGGAATGTGGCTTCTGCTGCTGGATTGGAATTTGCTGGTTATAAGGAACATTTATAGCCTTGTGCTAATGTGTTCTCCCTGTGAAGTTACATTCCTGTCTACCTGTGCTGTTCCTGATTCTTGCCTCCTGTACTCTGTTCCATATTTCTACCTCTGTGCAACATCCCTGGTACCTACCTGGGGTGCTCCGCTCCTTGTTCCTTGTTCAACAAGCTCTGACATAGTCTGCCGTCCCAGTGCCCATACACATCTCAGTGTATTATCAGTTTCTGCTCCAGTGAATGCCAGCCTCCATACTTGGGAACAGAGACACAGGGCCATGAACTGTGTGTCATGCACAACGAAGTCCAAACCTCCTTGCAGGTGTCCCTAGTAAACATCTCCGGCATGTTAGACTCCACGCCTCTGTTTAGGGTCTCTGCCAATCCCAAGGTACAGGTTAGCTTCCACTATCCATCCTTGAGTTTTTTTACACCATCAATATGTGTGTCCAGGGAACAGCACAATACACAGGCAGAACCTGTCAGATAATTGTTCTCTATTTTAAACTCTGCACTTCAGGATCGGAAAATCACCAACAAGATATTTGATGTATTATGTGTACAACATCCGAAGGTGCCAGTCTTATACACAATTCCTAAGTTACACAAGAACAGTCAAAAACCACCAGGTTGGCCGATAATCTCGGGACTCGTTATATTCATCAGTTTTCCAGCTTCTGGACTGTGTGTTGCAACCCTATCTTGCTGTACAGGACTCGTATTTGAAAGATACTACTTCTTTCTTGAAGTTACTGGATGAGGTTTCAGGAAATTCCATCAGGAACGTTAATGCGTTGTCTTGATATTTGTAGCCTGTATACTAGTATTCCCCATGATGGGGGTCTAGAGATTATGAGGGGTTTCATTGAGTCTTTTGTGCCCATTGAAGTATTTGACCACACCCTTTTTTTGCAATTACTTGAATTAATGTTGTATCGCAACTATTTCATATTTGATGGTCGTTTTTATTTGCAACAATGGGGGTGTGCTATGGGTTCGTCTGTGGCCCCCTCTTATGCAAATATTTACATGTTTGCACTTGAGAGTAGAATGTTCTTCCAGGATAGGGAGCGTGTGGGAAACATTCTGCTCTACAAGCGATATATTGATGATGTCTTCCTGTTGTGGGCCGGAGGCCAACAGAGGTTTGAGGAGATGATGATGGCAATCAATAACTTACATACGCCAATTAAGTTTACGTATGTATGTAGCAGATCAGATGTGAATTTCTTAGATGTCCGTGTAAGGTTGATTAACAACAGATTTGTGAGAGGTGTATACCAAGCCTACTGATAGGAATACACTGTTGGTTGCATCTAGTCACCATCCTACTGCCCTGAAGAGGGGTCTGCCTCTGTCTCAAATGATGCGAGTTGCTCGTATCACTAGCGAATCTACCTCAGTTCCATTATAAGTGGACAAAATTGTTAATAAGTTTCTAGCACGAGCCTATGATAGAAGTGCATTATTGGCCCAGAAGAGCAGGGTTTTGAATATGTCTAGATCTGAGTTGTTGAACCCAAGTAAAAGAGACCATGAGCAAGTCCTGCCTTGGACGAGTGACTATACTGTGGATAGCACTATTATTAAGCAAGCAACGAAGGCCTTATGGCCTATCGTGAGTTCTGACAGTGATCTTCCTATGTTTAAGGGTAAATGTCCTGTGGCTGCCTTCAGAAGAGGCATTAATTTGAGAGATTTACTCGTTCACACTGACATTTCAGGTCGTAATCTTCCTAAGATCCCTAATGTGTATAGAAAACCCCCTGGCTGCTACTCAAGTAATGATTGCACTACTCGTCAATTTATCATCCCTTATACCAAATCTAAACATCCCCATGTGGATAAGAAATATGATATAAGATTTGTGTTGACGTGTAATACTCCTTTTGTGGTTTACATGGTGGTCTGTCCATGTGGGTTATTTTATGTTGGACAAAGCACATGTAAATTTAAGGAATGTATGAACGCCCATCATTCTGCAATATGGTTGTCCTTAGCCGGGAAGGATGTGGATCAACCTGTCCCTCTGCATTTTAAGGAACAAGAACATACATTAGATTAGATCAGGTACTTAATTATAGACCATGTGCCGGAGTCTCTAAGGGGTGGAGACAGGGCTAAGACTCTGTTAATAAAGGAATCCTGTTGGATCTTGAGACTGGGTACCATCAAACCAGGAGGTCTTAATGATAAGATTAACTGGAATGCTATGGTCTAGACTGATGTTAGTCCTTGTGGTGTTTCTGTGCTTTCTTTAGTGCATTATCTGACAGGTTCTGCCTGTGTATTGTGCTTTCTCCATATAGTATGTTAGCTTTGATAATAAAATTCTATTATTGGGACTTTGTTGCCTTTAATATGATGTTTATCACTTATGAATTGCTGTTATTGGCTATTTTATCTGTACATGTCTTTTTGTAATGATTGTGAGTCTTTTTTGTATATATGTACTGTTTGTTTATGTTTGATCCGTGCTGCGGCCTGTGCCTCTGCGCCCGATGGTCTATAGTTACTGTGGCCCTGTGTATGGTGTACGGTGTAATGCTGTCCGGAATGAGTGGAGCGCAAGCAATGCGGTCTCCGTGGTGATCGCTGAGCTTCCGCTGGAAACACGTCACTCAGGTATGGATCCAGCTGGCGGCTTCCGGAGGCGGCGTGGTGGGCCGTGAACGGAGCTGATAGGCGCAAGGGGGTTTAAAAGTGGGTAAGTGTCTATGTTTGTGATATCTCTTTTTCTGTATGGTCCTGAGGACGGGGTGCTGTCCCCGAAAGTGCTAGACCTAAATAGTTTTTCCTTTGCAATTTCTCTGACTCTGAGTGCCGTCATTATATGGACTTTTATATATAAATATATATATATATTTATTTATACAACTATCTAAATATGTATATCTCTCTTTCCTCCCCCTGCACACCACAGTCTGCATCTCTCTCTCTCTCCTTCCTCCCACACACCCCACAGTCTGTCTCTCCCCAATGACTCCATGCTGTATTCCCAGCTCCCCCAGCCCATCCCAAAGCCCTGTATCCCCTCACCAAGCCACTCTTACCGCGGGGAGAGACTCACCTGTGCTGCACTCCCCAGATCAGAACACGCACAGCCAGGGCCGGTGCTAGGGTGTTCGGCGCCCTCCTGCAAACTGTACATTTTGCGCCCTCCAACAGCCGCATCATAGTCATTGGCCCAAATTTATTAAGCCTTAAAAGGTGATAATGTGGAGACGGCTAAAGAACCAGCCAATCAGCTTCCTAATTGAGATGTTACAGGCTGTGTTTGAAAAATGAGAGTTAAGAGCTGGTTGTCTGGTACTTTATCACTCTTTATCCATCTCCACATAATCACTTTTAAGGCTTAAAACATTTGGGCCTATTACAATGTGAAAAGAGTGATTGGGTGATGGGGAGAGGGTGAGAGTCAGTGTGTGACAGAGAGAGGATGACAGGAGAGAGAAGGTGACAGGTATAAGATTAGAGTCAGTGGGTGACAGGAGAGTCAGTGGGTAACAAGAGAGAAGTGACATGGAGGGGGTAGCGGCAGGGAGCAGTGGGAGATGGGCACAGAGTGACGCTGGGAGAGGCAATGGATGCCAGTGAGAGGCGGAAGGTGACAATGAGAGGTAGAGAGTGACCAGCAGAGGGTGAAAAGAGAGGGTGACAGGGAGAGGGTGAGAGTTAGTGGGTGACAGGAGAGAGAGGTGACAGGGAAATGGTGAGAATCAATGGGTAACAGGAGAGATAGGTGATGGGGAGGCAGTGACGTGCAGAGAGGTGAGGCAGGAGGGTAGAGCCTTTCCTGTCATACTAACGTAAGACAAAGGTTTGACTATACAAAGTATATGAAAAATACAAATAAGATATAAGAAATATCTTTTTGTATTATTCTAAGAATTTAGACAGTGCCTCCCCTGCCTGCCTTATCTGCACATCTCTGATCAAAACTCACCAAATTTCCAGCAGTATATATTGCTGCACCCGTGTATAATACCCTTGAGCTCATATATTCTGTGTAAACCTTGCTCTGGTACTCTGGGGTGTTTCTACAGAGGAGGGGGCCCGTGTGCACCTCCGGGTGGGCCCCCTCCTCTGAACGGCACTGTAAACTCTGGCATTGTGCTGGAGTCTACTTTCCCTCGTCAATGCTGCGCCCGCCACTGGACTCCGGTAAGGTAAGTATTTAAATGGGTGCAATGTGTGCTGTGTGGGCCCCCCTGGACTCAGGGGCCCATGTGCACCGCACACATTGCACCCATTATAGAAACGCCAATGCTGGTACTAGCTGAGCCATTTATCTCACCACACGTCCACGTACGGGTGTCAGATTACACACACGAATATCATACCAGCCCCCCTTCCCGCCCACACGAACAGGATACTACCCCCCCTCCCCAGACACACGAATAGGATACTACCCCCCTCGCTCCCCAGACACACAGATAGGATACTACCACCCCCCCCCCCAGACACATGAATAGGATATTACACCCCCCCCGTCCCCAGACACACAAATAGGATACTACCACCCCCCCCACCAGACACATGAATAGGATATTACACCCCCCCGTCCCCAGACACACAAATAGGATACTACCACCCCCCCCCCCCAGACACATGAATAGGATATTACACCCCCCCGTCCCCAGACACACAAATAGGATACTACCCCCATCCCCCCAGACACATGAATAGGATATTACACCCCCCCGTCCCCAGACACACAAATAGGATACTACCACCCCACCCCACCCCAGACACATGAATAGGGTACCCCCCCTCTGTTTATCTGCAGCAGAAGTTACCTGTCTCAGCTCTTCTGTGGCTTGTTGCTAGAGATACAGGCTGGCTGCTCCTTTTCTCATGATGACAGCTTGCCTTGCTCCTCCAGACAGTGCACACTGCACAGTCACATGTACATCATGTGACTTCCTGTGTCCCCTCTCTGAATCCAGCACTGACGGGAGGGGAGAGAGGGGGGCGGTGCTGAAGACTGCCGAGTCTTCGGTGAAGCAGGGGAGAGAAGAGAGGAGTTTGGGGAGGCGACGTTGCTGCCTGTGTTCCAGCAGACATGAGCAGAGAGGAGGAGCAAGGAGGAGAGAGGGTGGGAGCCTGACTCACAGGAGGAGATGATAGATCACGCTGAGTGACAGAAGAGCTTCTGTTCACACTTGCGGCGCCGCTGCCTGTCACAGTGTGACAGGTGGTGCGGCAGCCAGCAGAAACACGGCGCATCAGCAAGGTAGCAGAGTGGGGAGAGCGCCTCTCCAGGGTGGCGCCTCCCTGCTTTGCAGACCTTGCTGAGCGGGTAGCGCCGGCTCTGCGCACAGCCGACCCTACCAGAAGAGGCCAATGCAGGGCACGGGAATCCTGGCCAGCAGAGCTGCTGCCATGTCCAGTAACTGCCTGCAACAAAGCAGTACCTGGAAGAGTGGATGCGCACATTCACTTTGTGTGAGAGGCTCCTGCCACTCTAAGGCTGTGCCCACACCGCCTACAGCTTGCTGCCCTATTTGGACAAGACGGCTCACATCCCTGCTGGGTACTTATCAGCATATACTTGGGGCCCCTCTGATCCTTGGGGCCTGGTACAGTTGCTCCCTTTGAACCCCCCTGTTGCCAGCCCTGATGAGCACTGAGAACATTCTGAATCCAAACAGGATAGTTACACTCTGGAACAATGGAGAGTAACTAGTACAGATGCTGGAGCTCAGGAACTGGGAACCATTTCTGTCACAGAAGGCCAGTGTCACTCAGAGGACTCACTGTACTGGCATAGGACAGGTGGCAGAGAGCACTTTAAATAGGGAGCTGTAGCTCAGGGTTGGATGTGAAAGTCATGTGCAGGCAACATGGTTGCACCCTTGCTGTGCCGGACCACAGCTACAGGGGAATCCTGAGATGACTGGCCAGCAGAGATGCACCAGCCAGCAGATTGGCAGCAACTGGAAGCATAAGAGAGTCTAAATACCCAATTTATGACATACAGATTCAGACAGTGCACACAGATATACAAGTGTTACATAGTAATCAGTGCAGTCTCATGAATCAAATTAGTTGCATTGCACCTACAGATGGAGCCTCTGTTATCTTGGCTGGCTGATGCGTTAGTCGTGATTGGGCATACGCAGCGTGCCTGGGCGCAAGTAGGTGCACCTAGTCCTAGGGAGGTGCACAGAGCGTTTGGCGTTACCTTTGAGTGTAATACCAGCGATTATCCACCAGATGTCGCTTTTTAAAATCTCCATTGTGAATGCGTGTGGTCTCCATTGAAATACAACACTGAACTACAGCGTAAGAACTACTTTACTGGTGCGTCTCATTACGCTACAATATGCTAAAGTATGTCATACAATATATAACAGTGTATACAATACAGACGCAAATAGTACAGCATATACAGGACAGATGCAAACAAACGTGTTACAGGTACAGTATGGTCTATTGATGTTAGGAATATGTGAGCATCCAAATCCTGTAGTATTAGGTATAATGAGGAGAGATAAAAGCTCCTCCCTAAGTTCCTGGATGCCAAATCACCGTGCTTAGCATCTCTGTACAGTATTTTGCATTTGAGTACTAAATAGCACAAACAGTTTGTAACGTACTCTGCTGTAATGGTTACAGCAGCAAGTGTTATCTTTCTAAGTATAATTGTGAGAGATAAAAGCTCCTCCCTAAGTTCCTGGATGACAAATCATCGTGCAAGGCATCTCTGTACAGTATTTTGCATTTGAGTACTAAATAGCATGAACAGCTTGTAATGTACAGTGGCAGATGTTATCTTTATAAGTATAATGGGGAGAGATAAAATTTCCTCCTTAAGTTCCTGGATGCCAAATCACCGTGCTTAGCATCTCTGTACAGTATTTTGAATTTGAGTACTAAATAGCACAAACAGTTTGTAACGTACTCTGCTGTAATGGTTACAGCAGCAAGTGTTATCTTTCTAAGTATAATTGTGAGAGATAAAAGCTCCTCCCTAAGTTCCTGGATGACAAATCATTGTGCAAGGCATCTCTGTACAGTATTTTGCATTTGAGTACTAAATAGCATGAACAGCTTGTAATGTACAGTGGCAGATGTTATCTTTATAAGTATAATGGGGAGAGATAAAATTTCCTCCTTAAGTTCCTGGATGCCAAATCACCGTGCTTAGCATCTCTGTACAGTATTTTTTATTTGAGTACTAAATAGCATGAATAGCGTCTAACGTACAGTGGCAAGTGTTATCTTTCTAATTATAATGGGGAGAGATAAAAGCTCCTCCCTTAGTTCCTGGATGCCAAATCACCGTGCTTATCATATCTGTACAGTATTTTGTATTTGAGTACTAAATAGCACGAACAGCTTGTAATCTACAGAGGCAAATGTTATCTTTATAAGTATAAAGGGGAGACATAAAAGCTCCTCCCTAAGTTCCTGGATGCCAAATCACAGTGCTTAGCATCTCTGTACAGTATTTTGCATTTGAGTACTAAATAGCACGAACAGCTTGTAACGTACAGCGGCAATTGTTATCTAAGTATAATGGGGAGAGATAAAAGCTCCTCCCTAAGGGGGTCATTCCGAGTTGATTGCTCGCTAGCTTTAGCAGCCGTGCAAACGCAATGCGCCGCCCACTGGGGAGTGTATTTTAGCTTAGCAGAAGTGCGCACGCATGTGCAGCCGAGCTCTGCAAAAACAGTTTGTGCAGTTTCTGAGTAGCTCTGAACCTACTCAGCGCTTGCGATCACTTCAGCCTATTTGTGTCGGATTTGACGTCATACACCTGCCCAGCGAACTCCCTGCCACGACTGCGTTTTTTCAGACACGCCTGCATTTTTGCAAACACTCCCTGAAAACGGTCAGTTGACACCCAGAAACGCCCCCTTCCTGTCAATCTTCTTGCGGCCGTCAGTGTGACTGAAAACTTTGCTAGAACCTGTGCACAACCAAAATGGGCTTTGTAACCATACGACGCGTGTGCTCCTTGCGGGGCATACGCATGCGTAGAAATCCCGATTTTTAGCCTGATCGCTGTGCTGCAAACAACTGCAGCTAGCGACCAATTCGGAATGACCCCCTAAGCTCCTGGATGCCAAATCACCGTGCTTAGCATCTCTGTACAGTATTTTGCATTTGAGTACTGAATAGCACGAACAGTTTGTAATGTACTCTGCTGTAATGATTACAGGGGCAAGTGTTATCTTTATAAGTATTATGGGGAGAGATAAAATTTCCTCCTTAAGTTCCTGGGTGCCAAATCACCATGCTTAGCATCTCTGTACAGTATTTTGTATTTGAGTACTAAATAGCACAAATAGCTTGTAACGTACAGCAGCAAGTGTTATCTTTGGAAGTATAATGGGGAGAGATAAAAGCTCCTCCCTAAGTTCCTGAATGCCAAATTACTGTTCTTAGCGTCTCTGTACAGTATTTTGCATTTGAGTACTAAATAGCATGAACAGTTTGTAACGTACTCTGCTGTAATGATTACAGCGGCAAGTGTTATCTTTATAAGTATAATGGGGAGAGATAAATGCTCCTCCTTAAGTTCCTGGATGCCAAATCACTGTGCTTAGCGTCTCTGTACAGTATTTTGCATTGAGTACTAAATAGCATGAACAGTTTGTAATATACTCTGCTGTAATGGTTACAGCGGCAAGTGTTATCTTTATAAGTATAATGGGGAGAGATAAAATTTCCTCCTTAAGTTCCTGGATGCCAAATCACCGTGCTTAGCATCTCTGTACAGTATTTTGTATTTGAGTACTTAATAGCACAAATAGCTTGTAATGTACAGTGGCAAGCTCCTTCCTAACTTCCTGGATGCCAAATCACCGTGCTTAGCATTTCTGTACAGTATTTTGTATTTGAGTACTAAATAGCACAAACAGCTTGTAACGTACAGTGGCAATTGTTATCTTTCTAAGTATAATGGGGAGAGATAAAAGCTCCTCCCTAAGTTCCTGGATGCCAAATCACCATGCTTGGCATATCTGTACAGTATTTTGCATTTGAGTACTAAATAGCACAAACAGTTTGTAATATACTCTGCTGTAATGGTTACAGCGGCAAGTGTTATCTTTATAAGTATAATGTGGAGAGATAAAAGCTCCTCCCCAAGTTCCTGGATGCCAAATCACCATCCTTAGCATCTCTGTACAGTATTTTGCATTTGAGTACTAAATAGCATGATCCACTTGTAACGTACTCTGCTGTAAAGGCTACAGCGGCAAGTGTTATCTTTATAAGTATAATTGGGAGAGAAAAAAGCTCCTCCCTCAGTTCCTGGATGCCAAATCACCGTCCTTAGTATCTCTGTACAGTACAGTATTTAGCTGTAATCGCTACAGCGGCAAGTGTTATCTTTCTAAGTATAATGGGGAGAGATAAAAGCTCCTCCCTAAGTTCCTGGATGCCATATCACAGTGCTTAGCATCTCTGTACAGTATTTTGAATTTGAGTACTAAATAGCACAAACAGCTTGTAACGTAATATGCTGTAATTGCTAGAAGTTTTCACACTTCTATTTAATGTGGAGGTATATTACAATAGAAAATAATAATAATAATAATAATAATAATAATAATAATAAAGTGTCAGAAAAAAAAACCTTGCACTTTGGAAATTTAACCCAGGACTCATAGCATGGGAGGTGGAAGACTTCACCACTTGCCCATGCCACACAAGCTCATGTTTAAAAGTACTGTAAGCAGCGATTCCTTCCCATTGGTGTTTGTTTATGCCGTTAAGGGACTTGGATGCTCATATTCTACAAAACATACAGTATACTGTACATACTTTAATGTCAATGAACCACATTATTACTTTCACACATTAGTTGTGTCTGCATACACTATATTAATTTTTACTCTATTGTTTTGTCTACGGGACTTGGATGCTCACATCCAGTAACACGGCAATTGACAAGTGTTTTAATACGTTTGTTTGCATCTGTATAAACTATATATTTATTTATTTTTAATTAATTGGCCCTCTCCGTCTGACCATTGGTCTGTGTGTACATTAACATTACAGTTGTCACTGACCATTTGCCAGAGCTTGTACTATAGATCATTCCGCCGCTATTCGCACTAAAGTACTGGATTAGTGGAGCATTAGCCACCCAGTGGTGGAGATTGTCATTGCATGCTGAGTATGTAGTCGTGCCTCAACGCACCTATCTGTTTAGGCAGAGAAACAGCCAAGATAATGGAGTCTCCATCTGTAAGAGGTTCATTCATGTGAAACAAACACAAGCCCATTGACATAGAACCTGGAGTGCAGAGAAGGGATGTTTGGTGCAATTGTAGCAACAGTGTATGAGGACACACATCTGTATTATCCATGCAGAAAAGAGTTGTATACTAGCTGAACCCCCAGCAGTGAGAACTTGCTGTATAATGATAGCAATTTATGGGGTTAATGTATTAACTATGGGTATGGGGGAGAAGTGGTATCAGCACCTGTTAAGTGCACTGATACCGCTTCTCCCCCATGTAAGACACTGGTAGTGCTGGCTTAGTGCACCCTTTTCCATATCAGTGCTGCTATCTAAAAGATTGCACGCCGATACCCAGGGCAATGTAAGAACTGGCAGCAGCGCTGATCGTTACAACACTTGCAACTGTCGATTTCAGCAGCTGCAGGTGACGATGCACATACACCACAGCAGGTACAAGCTGTCCCTGGCTGTGGAGGGTGCCGGGCCCGGAGTGCACAGAGGATCTCACGTGAGTAGCAAGATCCTGCGCATGTGCAGTGGAGCCGGCCGGGCAGGGAGACACAGCGCATCAGCACTGAGCTGATGTGCTGTGTGCTCAGGGGGGCATCGCTGGAGGTAAGAGTTATAACTCCCCTGCTTTGACAGAAAAGACCCTTCCTGCTTCGCCTCGGTAATGAGGCAAAGCAGGGAGTATTATAGCGACACGATCTCTGCCGCAATAATACATTTACCCCTATATATCATAGATTACAAGTATATGTTTGAATAACTAGTTAATATGGTGTATTACAGTATACTGACTCTTCGCTCAAGAATCACGAAATCACTATTAGTTGTAACATGCCAATGGAAATAAACGATATTGCTTATCAAGATTGTTATTTATAATAAGCCTTTACCTTAATCTATGTAAGAACACTTTGATCATTAGTAAAGAATCATTCAACATGGTGGTGTTCTGTAATGTATTATTACTATTAACAAGACCGATCTTTAAGAGAATATTGGCCCCAGTGGCGGATCCAGGGGAGGGGCACACAGGCCTGTGCCCCCCCCCCCCTGTCATTTCTAGCACTTTTTTTTCCAAACGTGAGAAGCAGCACTGCAGCAATCAGGCAGCATTAACTGACTACTTCCGTGATGGCTCCTCCCCGGGTCTGCCTCCAGCTCTGTCTCCTCTACAAGAACAAGCAGGCACACAGCTGCAGGAGTGAAGATAGGTCAGCTGTTGTGCCTATGATTAGGTGGGCTGGACTATTCAAATGAATGCTGACAGGGCTCGGAGCCCTGTGGAGGCCCTGTGGAGGCGTCAGCTCAGCATGAGACTGGAGCGGAGCTGGCCACGCACACTGACACTGGTGAGTTGCAGCAGTGACAGCAATGTGCTGAGACTGTTACACTACAATGTGTTAGGAGGCTGAAAATACGTGACACACGCTGGTACTTGGCTGACAGGAACTTTGGTGTGACTATGTTAGCTCCGTAGTACTGTGAGTCTGTGCGCTGACCCCATAATACAGCTCCGTTTTATGGGCTGTGACCCTGGGCTGATAACCCTGTGTTCTGGCTGCAGAAAGCCTGTAGCCAGAGCCAACTAATGTGCTGTATATCTTCCCTGTCACACCCAGATGGCAGCGTGTATGCACTCTGGTGCAGAACTAACCCCTCACTGGCTGTCAGAACATGCTGAAGCTCTATAATAGGATTTTGATAACCTACCGGTAAATCCTTTTCTCCTAGTCCGTAGAGGATGCTGGGGACGACATCAAGACCATGGGGTATAGACGGGATCTGCAGGAGACATTGGCACTCTAAAGACTTTTCATTGGGTGTGAACTGGCTCCTCCCTCTATGCCCCTCCTCCAGACCTCAGTTGTAGGAACTGTGCCCAGGGAGACTGACATTTCGAGGAAAGGAATTACTTAACCAGTGGTGAGATATCTACCAACTCACACCCTCAACCATACCGCACACATGGCATTCAACATAACACACGCCAACAGGCATGAACCAATTGCAGCAACATGCTGAAACCAAGATAACACAACTTGTGTAACTCTAATAACTAAACTGCAGGTAAAGTACGCACTGGGACGGGCACCCAGCATCCTCTTTGGACTAGGAGAAAAGGATTTACCGGTAGGTTATCAAAATCCTATTTTCTCATACGTCCTAAAGGATGCTGGGGACGACATCAAGACCATGGGGTCTATACCAAAGCTCCAGTACAGGCGGGAGAGTGCGGATGACCAAACTTGAGGTCCTCATCGGCCAAGGTGTCAAACTTGTAGAACTTAGCAAATGTGTTTGACCCTGACCAAGTAGCTGCTCGGCAAAGTTGTAATCCCGAGACCCCCCGGGCAGCCACCCAGGATGAGCCCACCTTCCTAGTGGAGTGGGCCTTTACCGACGTCGGTAACGGCAATCCAGCCGTAGTGTGAGCTTGCTGAATCGTATTTCTAATCCAACGTGCAATAGTCTGCTTGGAAGCAGGACAGCCAATCTTGTTGTGATCATACAGAACAAATAGAGTCTCTGTTTTCTGTATACAAGCCGTTCTAGCAACATAGATTTTCAAAGCTCTAACCACATCTAGAGATTTTGAATCAGTGAATGTGTCAGTAACTACTGGCACTACAATAGGTTGGTTTATGTGGAAAGATGAAACCACCTTTGGAAGAAAATGTTGACGAGTCCTCAACTCTGCCCTATCTTCATGGAGGATCAGGTAAGGGCTCTTGTGAGACAAGGCCCGCAATTCAGACACCCGCCTTGCGGATGCCAAAGCCAAAAGCATCACCACTTTCCAAGTGAGAAATTTCAACTCTATCTTTTGTAGAGGTTCAAACCAATCCGATTGAAGGAACTACAATACCACGTTAAGGTCCCATGGTGCCACTGGAGGCACGAATGGAGGTTGGATGTGCAGAACCCCTATCACAAAGATCTGAACCTCTGGAAGAGAGGCCAATTGTTTCTGGAAGAACACTGACAAGGCCGAAATCTGGACTTTGATTGATGCCAATCGGAGGCCCGCCTCCATACCATCCTGCAAAAAATGGAGAAAATGTCCTAAATTAAACTCTTCCATAGGAGCTTTCTTGGATTCACACCAAGATACATATTTTCTCCAAATATGGTGGTAATGTTTCGACGTTACTCCCTTTCTGGCCTGAATAAGGGTGGGGATGACCTCCTCGGGAATACCCTTCCTGGCTAGGATACGGCGCTCAACAGCCATGCCGTCAAACGTAGCCGTGGTAAGTCTTGGTATACACACGGCACCTGCTGCAGCAGGTCCTCTGGAGGAGGAAGAGGCCGAGGATCTCCTATGAGTAACTGCTGAAGATCTGGGTACCAAGCCCTCCTTGGTCAGTCTGGGGCAATGAAGATTGCTCGAACCCTTGTTTTTCTCATGATCCTGAGTACTTTTGGGATCAGCGGAAGTGGAGGGAAGACATACACTGACGGAAACACCCACTGGGTCACTAGTGCATCCACTGCTACTGCTTGAGGGTCTCTCGGCCTGGAACAGTATCTCTGAAGCTTCTTGTTGAGACAAGACGCCATCATGTCTATTTGAGGAACTCCCCAAAGACTTGTCACCTCTGCAAAGACTTCTTGGTGGATGCCCCACTCTCCTGGATGGAGATCGTGTCTGTTGAGGAAGTCTGCTTCCCAGTTGTCTACTCCCGGAATGAATATTGCAGACAGAGCTTGTAGATGTTAATCTGCCCAGCGGAGGATTTTTGTCGCCTCTGCCATTGCCGCTCTGCTTTTCGTTCAGCCCTGCCTGTTTATGTATGCGACTGCTGTTACATTGTCCGCCTGGATCTGCACGGGACGGTCTTGAAGAAGATGTACCGCTTGTTGAAGGCCGTTGTAAATGGCTCTCAGCTCCAGAACGTTTATGTGAAGGCAGGCTTCCTGTTGTGACCAAAGTCCCTGGAAGTTTTCTCCCTGAGAGACTGCTCCCCAGCCTCGGAGACTTGCATCCGTGGTTACCAGGACCCAGTCCTGAATCCTGAACCTGCATCCCTCTAGTAGGTGAGAGCTGTGTAACCACCACAGGAGCGAAATCCTGGTTTTTGACGACAGGATTATCTTTCTGTGCATGTGTAGGTGTGACCCCAACCACTTGTCCAACAGGTCACACTGGAATACTCTGGCATGGAACCTGCTAAACTGTATGGCCTCGTAGGCCGCCACCATCTTAACCAACAACCGAATGCACTGATGGATCGACACACTTGATGGTTTCAATATCTGTTTTACCATTTTCTGGATTTCCAGAGCCTTTTCCAGCGAAAGAAATACTCTCTGAACTTCTGTGTCCAGAATTATCCTGAGGAAAGACAACCTTGTCGTCGGTTCCAACTGTGACTTTGGGTACTTTGTGATCCACCCGTGTTGTTGGAGTATTGACAGAGAGAGTGATATGTTTTGTAACAACTGCTCCCTGGATCTTGCCTTTATCAGGAGGTCATCCAGATAAGGAATTATATTGACTCCTTTCTGACGAAGGAGAACCATCATCTCCGCCATCACCTTGGTGAATACCCTCGGCGCCGTGGAGAGACTGAAAGGTAACGACTAGAATTGGAAATGGCAATCCTGAACCGCGAATCTCAGATAAACCTGGTGAGGAGGATAAATGGGAACATGTAGGTAAGCATCCTTTATGTCCACCGACACCAAGTAGTCCCCCTCCTCCAGACTGGCAATCACTGCCCGAAGTGATTCCATCTTGAACTTGAACCTTTTTAGGTAACCATTCAGATCCTTTAGATTTAGGATCGGTCTGACCGAGCCGTCTGGCTTCGGAACCACAAAGAGGCTTGAATAAAAACCCCTCCCTTGTTGTGACAACGGTACCAGGACTTTGACCTGGTCTTGACATAATTTTTGGATTGCCGCTGTTACTGCTTCTCTTTCTGACGGAGAAACTGCCAAGGTCGATTTGAAAAATCGGCATGGGGGAACGTCTTGAAACTCCAGCTTGTACCCCTGGGTTACTATTTGCAACACCCAGGGATCCAGGCCAGGCAGAATCCAATCCTGGCTGAAGAGTCTGAGACATGCCCCCACCCGAGCGGCCTCCTGCAAGGGAGCTCCAGCGTCATGCTGGGGATTTGGCAGAAGTAGGGGTAGACTTCTGCTTTGGGAACCTGGAGCCACTGTGGGCTTCTTTCCCCTTCCCCTTCCCCTACCTGCAAAGAAGGGGGAACCTCTCGTCTTTTTGTATTTATTGGGCCGAAAGGACTGCATTTGCGGGTGATAGGTCTTTTTTGCCGGTGCAGGCGCAGAGGGAAAAAATGTCGACTTACCTGCGGTAGCCGCCGAGACTAACGCATCCAGGCCATCGCCAAATAAGGCCTCACCTTTATATGGGGGAGCCTCCATGTTTCTTTTGGAATCTGCATCCGCGTTCCACTGGTGAATCCACAACGCCCGCCTAGCCGATACTGCCATGGTAGCGGCCTGTGAACTCAAGAGTCCAATATCCTTCATTGCTTCCAGCATGTAGGCGGCAGCGTCCTTGATATTCCCTAACTTAAGGAGTATCTCATCTTTATCAATCGTGTCAATTTCTGATGACACGCTTTCTGACCATTTTTCAATAGCGCGACTCACCCATGCGCAGGCAATAGTGGGCCTAATCAGTGTACTATTGGTAACATAAATGGATTTCAATGTCGTTTCCATTTTGCGGTCTGCCGGCTCTTTAAGAGAAGCCGTGCCAGGAGCAGGGAGAATTACCTTCTTTGTCCACCTGGGAAGTGCACTGTCTAACACAGGGGGTGACTCCCACTTTATCCTGTCCTCAGCCGGGAAAGGGTAAGCTATGTGAATCCTTTTGGGAATACAAAATATTTTATCAGGATTCACCCACATCCCTTCAAACAGAGCATTTAGTTCGTGTGAAGGGGGGAACGTGACTTTGGACTTCTTTTCCTTACATAAATACACCTTCTCCTGAGATACAGGAGTGGTTTCTGTAACCTCTAACACGTCCCTTATAGCCACAATCATATATTGTATATTTTTTGCCAATTTATGATCTATCTCTCTGGATTCACTATCGTCGACACCAGAATCAGAATCCGTGTCGGTATCAGTGTTTACAACATTTGCAAATGGTGTCTTATGTCACCCAGAGGGGCCGCCCACATAAGGAATAACAGCATCCTGAAAAATCACATCTTCCACAGATTTTCTCCAGCATGCAGCCTTAGATTCAGACTTATCTAATCTACGGTTAATCAGATGCATACTGTCACGTATCTCTTTCACCCATGCAGGCTCTTGGTGTGCCGGTAGCGCCACCACATTACAACTCTGTGTTCCTAAAATGGCTTCCTCCGGGGAGGAACTCCCTGCCTCAGACATGCCTCACACGTGTACAGCACACCAACAGACACACTGGGACTTATTTGGGGACAGACCCACAGTAAAATCTGTCAGAGGGACACAGGATAGGAGCAGCCAGTTCACAATCCCAGCGCCAGTATTTGCTGTGAACACAGTATGTCCACAGCCTAACAGCGCTTTTTAAATAGTAATATACACTATCAAATGCACCACAATCGCTTTGTGCCCCCCTTAATAGCACCCTGTACTTGTCAGAAGTGGGGGAGAGGACCAGCGTGTTCTCTGCAGCCTGAGGAGAGAGAGAAAATGGCTCTGAGCAGTGTGCTGGCTGCCTGAGAAAGAAGCTCTGCCCCCGCAATGGCGCATCCTTACACTCATACAAACACTGTAATATTTATACTGGTGGGGGTAGGGCTGTGCCAGCGGCAACTTATGCCCCCTTTTAGTCAGTTTGAGGTATTTTCCTTGCTGCCCAGGGCACCCCCCCCGCGTCCTGCACCCTGTAGTGCCTGTGTGTGTGGGCAGCAATGGCGCGCTGCGCTCCCGCCAGCCGCGCCGCACCTCAGCCGTCACTTACTTGATAGAAGATCATTCTTCTTATACTCACCTGTCTTCTGACTTCTGGCTCTGTGAGGGGGGTGACGGCGTGCTGTGGGAGTAAGCATCTAGACACGGCTAGCATTCAGTTCCCTTCAGGAGCTAATGGTGTCCTGTCAGCCAGAAGCAGAGCCATGAAACTCTGAGGAAGTTGGTTCTGCTTCTGCCCCCTCAGTCTGATGCCAGCAGATCTCCCTGAAAATAAAAAACCTAACATATGTCTTTTCAGAGAAACTCAGTAGAGCACCTCAGAGTGCATCCAGTCGACCTGGGCACATTTCTAAAACTGAGGTCTGGAGAAGGGGCATAGAGGGAGGAGCCAGTTCACACCCAATGAAAAGTCTTTAGAGTGCCCATGTCTCCTGCGGATCCCTTCTATACCCCATGGTCTTGATGTCGTCCCCAGCATCCTCTATGACGTATGAGAAATACATATATTTCACACTCACACATACATACTGCACACATGCCCACTGCACACATACATACTGCACACATGCCCACTTGCATACTGCACACATACTGCACACATGCCCACTATTACACATATGCCCACAACACTTACGCCTACTGCACACATGCCCCTTTTACACATACATAATACTGCACACATGCCCACTACACACATACATTTTTTATTTAAATTGCGCTCAGTGAGGCAGGATGTGCTGCTGTCAGTGAGGCAGTGATGCGCTGTTGTCAGTGAGGCGGAGATGTGCTGCTGTCAGTGAGGTGGGGATGTGCTGCTGTCAGTGAGGCGGAAATGTGCTGCTGTCAGTGAGGCAGTGATGCGCTGTTGTCACTGAGGCGGGGATGCGCCGTTGTCAGTGAGGCAGGGATGCGCCTCTGTCAGTGAGGCGGAGATGCGCCGCTGTCAGTGAGGCGGAGATGCGCTGCTGCCAGTGAGGCGGGGATGCCCTACTGTCAGTGAGGCGGGGATGCCCTGCTGTCAGTGAGGCGGGGATGCTAGTGAGGCAGGCACGTGCTGCTGTCAGTGAGGCAGGTAGGTGCTGTTGTCGGTGAGGCGGTGATGAGACGGGGATTTGCTGCTGTCAGTGAGGCGGGGATGTGCTGCTGTCAGGTAGGCGGGGATGTGCTGCTGTCAGTGAGGCAGAGATGTGCCAACATGTAGTATATTTGGCTATTATTTGTCTCCGAGCGCTGTTCTTGGATGGCATTTACATTATATATATATATATATATATATATATATATATATATATCAATGCACAGCGGGCGGCACTCACGGCTTTGGAAAGAAACACAGGAATCCACCTGAGCGTGTCAACGTTTCAAAGTTTATAGTCAAACTTTTTCGTCAGGACAAATAACAAACAGAAAGTGACTCACCTATATACCCCCGCAGGTCCGTCCGTGGCGGGCCGCGGCCAGCGCCCCGGCTCAGTAAAAATTACGTCATCGCTGGGCGTCTGCCCGCAGCGCGTCCCGGAGGTTCCAGCTGAGGGCAATCATATCTAATCATTATGTTACGTGATAAAAAACATACAACACAAAATACACTACATGTACACCATATACATGGAAGGTGCCGCGGGTTGGGAGAGTGCTGTGCTGTGGAGTGGACACTGAAGGCGCCGTGGTTGGGGGTGTATTGTACTGAAGACATTGAAGGGGCTGTGAAAGTGCTGTGGTGTGGACATTAAAGGGACTGGTGGGGGGAGGGGGTGTTGTGGTTATTGAAGGGGGAGTGCTGTGAGCTGGACATCTCCGTTTTATTTTTACAACTGACTATAATGCACAGGCTGTGGAGAGGAGCCAGGCCGCCATTACTTGGAACAGTCAACCGGAAGGATCGATCATCAAATGGGAGACAAAAGACCCACAGCATAGCAAGCAGGTAAGTGGAATGGCCTTGTTTTTTGTGTGTACCTCCGAGTGTGACTATAATGAGGGGTGTGGTTCACGGGGATGGCACATCTTGTGAGGCCATGCCCCTTGTAGTGATACCACCCCCCTTTACTGTGAGCATGCATGCCGAAGGTGCGTGCAAACACAAATGTTGTACCACAGACATTCTCCCCTTCCCCTATCATGGTGCCCCCCTTGTCATTTTTTTCTGGATCCGCCCCTGATTGGCCCTCATTCCGAGTTGTTCACTCGCTAGCTATTTTTAGCAGCATTGCACATGCTGGCCGCCGCCCTCTGGGAGTGTATCTTAGCATAGCAGAATTGCTAACGAAAGATTAGCAATTCTGCTATTAATGGGGGTCATTCCGAGTTGTTCGCTCGTTGCCGATTTTCGCAACGGAGCGATTAAGGCAAAAATGCGCATGCGCATGGTTCGCAGTGCGCATGCGGTTAGTATTTTAGCACAAAACTTAGTAGATTTACTCACGTCCGAATGAAGATTTTTCATCGTTGAAGTGATCGTAGTGTGATTGCCAGGAAGTGGGTGTTTCTGGGCGGAAACTGGCCGTTTTCTGGGAGTGTGCGGAAAAACGCAGGCGTGACAGGGAAAAACTCGGGAGTGTCTGGAGAAACGGGGGAGTGGCTGGCCGAATGCTGGGCTTGTTTGTGACATCAAACCAGGAACGAAACTGACTGAACTGATCGCTATTTGTGAGTAAGTCTCGAGCTACTCAGAAACTGCTAAGAAATTTCTATTCGCAATTCTGCTAATCTTTCGTTTGCAATTCTGCTAAGCTAAGATACACTCCCAGAGGGCGGCGGCTTAGCATGTGCAATGCTGCTAAAAGCAGCTAGCGAGCGAACAACTCGGAATCACCCCCAATAGCAGAATTGCTAACGAAAGATTAGCAATTCTGCTATTAAGTATTTCCTTGCAGTTTCTGAGTAGCTCCAGACCTACTCCTAGATTGCGATCACCTCAGTCCGTTTAGTTCCTGTTTTGACGTCACAGACGCGCCCTGCGTCCGGCCAGCCACTCCTCCGTTTCTCCAGCCACTCCTGCGTTTTTACCTGGCACGCCTGCGGTTTTAGCACACTCCCAGAAAACGGCCAGCAGAGCGATTGAAAAGCTTCGTTCGCCTGTGAGTAAAATAGCATAGTTTTGTGTAAAATTGCTTAGAAGCGTGCGCCCTGCTGTGCATATGCATGTGCAGAACTGCCGGATTTTAGCCTATTAGCAATTCTGCTAAAAATAGCAGCAAGCGAACAACTCAGAATGACCACCATTGTCAGGCTGTGACACATAAAGCCATCATGTTAGAACTGTGGGGGGTCATTTTGAGTTGTTCGCTCGGTAAATTTCTTCGCATCGCAGCGATTTTCCACTTAGTGCGCATGCGCAATGTTCGCACTGCGATTGCGCCAAGTAAATTTGCTATGAAGTTAGGAATTTTACTCACGGCTTTTTCATCGTTCAGGCGATCGTAATGTGATTGACAGGAAGTGGGTGTTTCTGGGCCGAAACTGGCCGTTTTATGGGTGTGTGCGGAAAAACGCTACCGTTTCTGGGAAAAACGCGGGAGTGGCTGGAGAAACGGAGGAGTGTCTGGGCGAACGCTGGGTGTGTTTGTGACGTCAAACCAGGAACGACAAGCACAGAACTGATCGCAGATGCCGAGTAAGTCTGGAGCTACTCAGAAACTGCTAAGAGAGGTGTAACTGTAATCGCAATATTGCGAATACGTCGTTCGCAATTTTAAGGTGCTAAGATTCACTCCCAGTAGGCGGCGGCTTAGCGTGAGTAAATCTGCTAAAAACAGCTTGCGAGCGAACAACTCGGAATGACCACCATAGTTAAATTACTGTATACCACATCCCCGAGATATATGATATCTGCTTCCATTATATAAATATTATAGAAGACACTTTTCAGTAGATAAAATTACATATACATTAGGAATATTTAAATTCCCATCTTTCACATCGCACTTTATTAACTTATCAGTATCTTTTTTTTCTTTTCATTGATTTTATATTCCACTTAGCCAGGGGCACATCCAGAGCAGCAGTTTGACGGGGCCCCAGCACCAATGCTTCTCTTTGCAGCGGTTGTTCATTTTATTTTCTATAGGAGTACCCTAGCTAATGCTATGCCCACACAGAAGTGCTGTAGTTAGTTATTTTCCACAGTAGTGCTCTAATAACGTTATGCCCCATAGTAGTGCTCTAGTAATTGTATGCCCCACAGTAACGCCCTAGTAATGTTATGCCTCATAGTAGTGCTGTAGTTAATATTATGTCCCACAGTAATGCTCTAGTAATGTTCTGCCTCATAGTATTGCTCTAGTAATTGTATGCCCCACAGTAATGCCCTAGTGATGTTATCAGGCCCGGCAACAGAAATCTTGGGGCCCGTTACACTGATATCTCTGCCCCCCTCCGTCCCACTCCCTAAATATCCCAAACCTGCATGTGCCAATACAGGCATCACCAAATACAAGGCACTAGATTTGTGCATATACTGAAACACTACAATACATAGATGGAAAACACACAACAAAAGTGCACTGTGTCCGTTACTGGAGCACAAACACACTCATACACATACCTACTAGAGATGAGCGCCTGAAATTTTTCGGGTTTTGTGTTTTGGTTTTGGGTTCGGTTCCGCGGCCGTGTTTTGGGTTCGAACACGTTTTGGCAAAACCTCACCGAATTATTTTTGTCGGATTCGGGTGTGTTTTGGATTCGGGTGTTTTTTTCAAAAAACCCTAAAAAACAGCTTAAATCATAGAATTTGGGGGTAATTTTGATCCCAAAGTATTATTAACCTCAAAAAACATAATTTACACTCATTTTCAGCCTATTCTGAACACATCACACCTCACAATATTATTTTTAGTCCTAAAATTTGCACCGAGGTCGCTGTGTGAGTAAGATAAGCGACCCTAGTGGCCGACACAAACACCGGGCCCATCTAGGAGTGGCACTGCAGTGTCACGCAGGATGTCCCTTCCAAAAAACCCTCCCCAAACAGCACATGACGCAAAGAAAAAAAGAGGCGCAATGAGGTAGCTGACTGTGTGAGAAAGATAAGCGACCCTAGTGGCCGACACAAACACCGGGCCCATCTAGGAGTGGCACTGCAGTGTCACGCAGGATGTCCCTTCCAAAAAACCCTCCCCAAACAGCACATGACGCAAAGAAAAAAAGAGGCGCAATGAGGTAGCTGTGTGAGAAAGATAAGCGACCCTAGTGGCCGACACAAACACCGGGCCCATCTAGGAGTGGCACTGCAGTGTCACGCAGGATGTCCCTTCCAAAAAACCCTCCCCAAACAGCACATGACGCAAAGAAAAAAAGAGGCGCAATGAGGTAGCTGTGTGAGTAAGATTAGCGACCCTAGTGGCCGACACAAACACCGGGCCCATCTAGGAGTGGCACTGCAGTGTCACGCAGGATGGCCCTTCCAAAAAACCCTCCCCAAACAGCACATGACGCAAAGAAAAAAAGAGGCGCAATGAGGTAGCTGACTGTGTGAGTAAGATTAGCGACCCTAGTGGCCGACACAAACACCGGGCACATCTAGGAGTGGCACTGCAGTGTCACGCAGGATGTCCCTTCCAAAAAACCCTCCCCAAACAGCACATGACGCAAAGAAAAAAAGAGGCGCAATGAGGTAGCTGTGTGAGTAAGATTAGCGACCCTAGTGGCCGACACAAACACCGGGCCCATCTAGGAGTGGCACTGCAGTGTCACGCAGGATGTCCCTTCCAAAAAACCCTCCCCAATCAGCACATGATGCAAAGAAAAAGAAAAGAAAAAAGAGGTGCAAGATGGAATTATCCTTGGGCCCTCCCACCCACCCTTATGTTGTATAAACAAAACAGGACATGCACACTTTAACCAACCCATCATTTCAGTGACAGGGTTTGCCACACGACTGTGACTGATATGACGGGTTGGTTTGGACCCCCCCCAAAAAAGAAGCAATTAATCTCTCCTTGCACAAACTGGCTCTACAGAGGCAAGATGTCCACCTCATCTTCACCCTCCGATATATCACCGTGTACATCCCCCTCCTCACAGATTATCAATTCGTCCCCACTGGAATCCACCATCTCAGCTCCCTGTGTACTTTGTGGAGGCAATTGCTGCTGGTCAATGTCTCCGCGGAGGAATTGATTATAATTCATTTTAATGAACATCATCTTCTCCACATTTTCTGGATGTAACCTCGTACGCCGATTGCTGACAAGGTGAGCGGCGGCACTAAACACTCTTTCGGAGTACACACTTGTGGGAGGGCAACTTAGGTAGAATAAAGCCAGTTTGTGCAAGGGCCTCCAAATTGCCTCTTTTTCCTGCCAGTATAAGTACGGACTGTGTGACGTGCCTACTTGGATGCGGTCACTCATATAATCCTCCACCATTCTATCAATGTTGAGAGAATCATATGCAGTGACAGTAGACGACATGTCCGTAATCGTTGTCAGGTCCTTCAGTCCGGACCAGATGTCAGCATCAGCAGTCGCTCCAGACTGCCCTGCATCACCGCCAGCGGGTGGGCTCGGAATTCTGAGCCTTTTCCTCGCACCCCCAGTTGCGGGAGAATGTGAAGGAGGAGATGTTGACAGGTCGCGTTCCGCTTGACTTGACAATTTTGTCACCAGCAGGTCTTTCAACCCCAGCAGACCTGTGTCTGCCGGAAAGAGAGATCCAAGGTAGGCTTTAAATCTAGGATCGAGCACGGTGGCCAAAATGTAGTGCTCTGATTTCAACAGATTGACCACCCGTGAATCCTTGTTAAGCGAATTAAGGGCTGCATCCACAAGTCCCACATGCCTAGCGGAATCGCTCCGTGTTAGCTCCTTCTTCAATGCCTCCAGCTTCTTCTGCAAAAGCCTGATGAGGGGAATGACCTGACTCAGGCTGGCAGTGTCTGAACTGACTTCACGTGTGGCAAGTTCAAAGGGCATCAGAACCTTGCACAACGTTGAAATCATTCTCCACTGCACTTGAGACAGGTGCATTCCATCTCCTATATCGTGCTCAATTGTATAGGCTTGAATGGCCTTTTGCTGCTCCTCCAACCTCTGAAGCATATAGAGGGTTGAATTCCACCTCGTTACCACTTCTTGCTTCAGATGATGGCAGGGCAGGTTCAGTAGTTTTTGGTGGTGCTCCAGTCTTCTGTACGTGGTGCCTGTACGCCGAAAGTGTCCCGCAATTTTTCTGGCCACCGACAGCATCTCTTGCACGCCCCTGTCGTTTTTTTAAAAATTCTGCACCACCAAATTCAAGGTATGTGCAAAACATGGGACGTGCTGGAATTTGCCCATATTTAATGCACACACAATATTGCTGGCGTTGTCCGATGCCACAAATCCACAGGAGAGTCCAATTGGGGTAAGCCATTCCGCGATGATCTTCCTCAGTTGCCGTAAGAGGTTTTCAGCTGTGTGCGTATTCTGGAAAGCGGTGATACAAAGCGTAGCCTGCCTAGGAAAGAGTTGGCGTTTGCGAGATGCTGCTACTGGTGCCGCCGCTGCTGTTCTTGCGGCGGGAGTCCATACATCTACCCAGTGGGCTGTCACAGTCATATAGTCCTGACCCTGCCCTGCTCCACTTGTCCACATGTCCGTGGTTAAGTGGACATTGGGTACAACTGCATTTTTTAGGACACTGGTGAGTCTTTTTCTGACGTCCGTGTACATTCTCGGTATCGCCTGCCTAGAGAAGTGGAACCTAGATGGTATTTGGTAACGGGGGCACACTGCCTCAATAAATTGTCTAGTTCCCTGTGAACTAACGGCGGATACCGGACGCACGTCTAACACCAACATAGTTGTCAAGGACTCAGTTATCCGCTTTGCAGTAGGATGACTGCTGTGATATTTCATCTTCCTCGCAAAGGACTGTTGAACAGTCAATTGCTTACTGGAAGTAGTACAAGTGGGCTTAAGACTTCCCCTCTGGGATGACCATCGACTCCCAGCGGCAACAACAGCAGCGCCAGCAGCAGTAGGCGTTACACGCAAGGATGCATCGGAGGAATCCCAGGCAGGAGAGGACTCGTCAGACTTGCCAGTGACATGGCCTGCAGGACTATTGGCATTCCTGGGGAAGGAGGAAATTGACACTGAGGGAGTTGGTGGGGTGGTTTGCGTGAGCTTGGTTACAAGAGGAAGGGATTTACTGGTCAGTGGACTGCTTCCGCTGTCACCCAAAGTTTTTGAACTTGTCACTGACTTATTATGAATGCGCTGCAGGTGACGTATAAGGGAGGATGTTCCGAGGTGGTTAACGTCCTTACCCCTACTTATTACAGCTTGACAAAGGGAACACACGGCTTGACACCTGTTGTCCGCATTTCTGGTGAAATACCTCCACACCGAAGAGCTGATTTTTTTGGTATTTTCACCTGGCATGTCAACGGCCATATTCCTCCCACGGACAACAGGTGTCTCCCCGGGTGCCTGACTTAAACAAACCACCTCACCATCAGAATCCTCCTGGTCAATTTCCTCCCCAGCGCCAGCAACACCCATATCCTCCTCATCCTGGTGTACTTCAACACTGACATCTTCAATCTGACTATCAGGAACTGGACTGCGGGTGCTCCTTCCAGCACTTGCAGGGGGCATGCAAATAGTGGAAGGCGCATGCTCTTCACGTCCAGTGTTGGGAAGGTCAGGCATCGCAAACGACACAATTGGACTCTCCTTGTGGATTTGGGATTTCAAAGAACGCACAGTTCTTTGCGGTGCTTTTGCCAGCTTGAGTCTTTTCAGTTTTCTAGCGAGAGGCTGAGTGCTTCCATCCTCATGTGAAGCTGAACCACTAGCCATGAACATAGGCCAGGGCCTCAGCCGTTCCTTGCCACTCCGCGTGGTAAATGGCATATTGGCAAGTTTACGCTTCTCCTCCGACAATTTTATTTTAGGTTTTGGAGTCCTTTTTTTTCTGATATTTGGTGTTTTGGATTTGACATGCTCTGTACTATGACATTGGGCATCGGCCTTGGCAGACGACGTTGCTGGCATTTCATCGTCTCGGCCATGACTAGTGGTAGCAGCTTCAGCACGAGGTGGAAGTGGATCTTGATCTTTCCCTAATTTTGGAACCTCAACTTTTTTGTTCTCCATATTTTATAGGCAGAACTAAAAGGCACCTCAGGTAAACAATGGAGATGGATGGATTGGATACTAGTATACAATTATGGACGGACTGCCACGGTTAGGTGGTATAAAAAAACCACGGTTAGGTGGTATATATTATAATAATAATACAATTATGGATGGACGGACTGCCTGCCGAGTGCCGACACAGAGGTAGCCACAGCCGTGAACTACCGCACTGTACACTGGTTGATAAAGAGATAGTAGTATACTCGTAACAACTAGTATGACACTATTACGACGGTATAAAGAATGAAAAAAAAACCACGGTTAGGTGGTATATATTATAATAATAATACAATTATGGATGGACGGACTGCCTGCCGACTGCCGACACAGAGGTAGCCACAGCCGTGAACTACCGCACTGTACACTGGTTGATAAAGAGATAGTAGTATACTCGTAACAACTAGTATGACACTATGACGACGGTATAAAGAATGAAAAAAAAACCACGGTTAGGTGGTATATATTATAATAATAATACAATTATGGATGGACGGACTGCCTGCCGACTGCCGACACAGAGGTAGCCACAGCCGTGAACTACCGCACTGTACACTGGTTGATAAAGAGATAGTAGTATACTCGTAACAACTAGTATGACACTATGACGACGGTATAAAGAATGAAAAAAAAACCACGGTTAGGTGGTATATATTATAATAATAATACAATTATGGATGGACGGACTGCCTGCCGACTGCCGACACAGAGGTAGCCACAGCCGTGAACTACCGCACTGTACACTGGTTGATAAAGAGATAGTAGTATACTCGTAACAACTAGTATGACACTATGACGACGGTATAAAGAATGGAAAAAAAACCACGGTTAGGTGGTATATATTATAATAATAATACAATTATGGATGGACGGACTGCCTGCCGACTGCCGACACAGAGGTAGCCACAGCCGTGAACTACCGCACTGTACACTGGTTGATAAAGAGATAGTAGTATACTCGTAACAACTAGTATGACACTATGACGACGGTATAAAGAATGAAAAAAAAACCACGGTTAGGTGGTATATATTATAATAATAATACAATTATGGATGGACGGACTGCCTGCCGACTGCCGACACAGAGGTAGCCACAGCCGTGAACTACCGCACTGTACACTGGTTGATAAAGAGATAGTAGTATACTCGTAACAACTAGTATGACACTATGACGACGGTATAAAGAATGAAAAAAAACCCACGGTTAGGTGGTATATATTATAATAATAATACAATTATGGATGGACGGACTGCCTGCCGACTGCCGACACAGAGGTAGCCACAGCCGTGAACTACCGCACTGTACACTGGTTGATAAAGAGATAGTAGTATACTCGTAACAACTAGTATGACACTATGACGGTATAAAGAATGGAAAAAAAACCACGGTTAGGTGGTATATATTATAATAATAATACAATTATGGATGGACGGACTGCCTGCCGACTGCCGACACAGAGGTAGCCACAGCCGTGAACTACCGCACTGTACACTGGTTGATAAAGAGATAGTAGTATACTCGTAACAACTAGTATGACACTATGACGACGGTATAAAGAATGGAAAAAAAACCACGGTTAGGTGGTATATATTATAATAATAATACAATTATGGATGGACGGACTGCCTGCCGACTGCCGACACAGAGGTAGCCACAGCCGTGAACTACCGCACTGTACACTGGTTGATAAAGAGATAGTAGTATACTCGTAACAACTAGTATGACACTATGACGGTATAAAGAAAGAAAAAAAAATACCACGGTTAGGTGGTATATATTGTAATACAATTATGGATGGACGGACTGCCTGCCGAGTTCTGACTGCCGACACAGAGGTAGCCACAGCCGTGAACTACCGCACTGTACTGTGTCTGCTGCTAATATAGACTGGTTGATAAAGAGATAGTATACAATACATACAACAATATACTACTATACTGGTGGTCAGGCACTGGTCACCACTAGTCACACTGGCAGTGGCACTCCTGCAGCAAAAGTGTGCACTGTTTAATTTTAAATTAATATAATATTATGTACTCCTGGGGGCTCCTGCTATAACAACCTGCAGTGCTCCCCAGTCTCCCCCACAATTATTATAAGCTTTGCCTTTTATACATTGATGTGCAGCACACTGGGCTGAGCTGAGTGCACACAGACTGAGTCACACTGTGTGACTGGCTGCTGCTGTGTATCGTTTTTTTTCAGGCAGAGAACGGATATAGCAGAGAACGGATATATATTAAAATAAATAAAAGTTAACTAACAACAACTGCACTGGTCACTGTGGTAAACTCTGTCTGACTCTGCACAATCTCTCTCTCTCTTCTAATCTAATTTCTAATGGAGAGGACGCCAGCCACGTCCTCTCCCTATCAATCTCAATGCACGTGTGAAAATGGCGGCGACGCGCGGCTCCTTATATAGAATCCGAGTCTCGCGAGAATCCGACAGCGTCATGATGACGTTCGGGCGCGCTCGGGTTAACCGAGCAAGGCGGGAGGATCCGAGTCTGCTCGGACCCGTGAAAAAAACATGAAGTTCGTGCGGGTTCGGTTTCAGAGAAACCGAACCCGCTCATCTCTAATACCTACATACATACACATCACATATACTGTATACACACACACACATATGTGAAGCAGACATAGACTGTCCAGGAAGGACTCACTGTCACCACAGCTAGGGTGTCTCTCTCGTGTGTAGCACTGCGGGGAAGCTGCTGCAATCTTCTCCCTCCGAGTGTCACACACCAGTGGCCAGGCCGGCGCGGGAGGTTGTGCACAGCTTCTGGACTGCTCCTCAGCGGAGGCAGGAGACAGGGAAGTGCCGGCGGGCCAGCGTCATGACGTCACGACGTTGGTGCCACGGTATGGGACCATACCAAGTGACAGGGTAAGGAGGGGGAGGCTCGGAAGGAGGTATTGCGGCTTCTGACTGGACACTTAATTAATTTTTTAGGTGACTGGCAGCTGGGCAGGCATTCACTTTAAATAGGCAGTGCGTCCTATATTTTATTTCCCTGATTCATGGGGCCCCTCCAACCCTCGGGGCCCGGTACAGGTGTCCCCTTTGACCCCCCCTGTCGCCGGGCCTGGATGTTATGCCATATTGTAGTTATGTAGTTAATGTTATGCCCCACAGTAGTGCTCTAGTGATGTTATGCCTCATAGTAGTGCAGTAGTTAATGTTTTGCTTCACAGCAGTGCCGCCATCAAGGAGGGACTGCAGGAACACCAGTCATGAGCCTGTAAACTATTACAGAGAATCGGGGGCTTGGCCCATTCCTATCACCCGCCAGACACTATTGTTGCAGCTTCCATAAAGTAAAGGGTGAAAGGAGCCCCCGGCTGGTCCTCTGCCCGCCTGCCTGTCGGCCCACCTGTGCGACAAGTGATGGAGGGCCCCGGTCCTATCACCAGTTGCCCGCTGCCCATTGATCCCTGCCATTGCACAATAAAGTTTATTATGCAGCACAACATCATGATGTCATTCCGCGCCACTGGAGATGAGAGGAGCCACATGCCCATGGAGCAGCTTGCAGGGCTGCCATCAGGGGAGGGGACTACCGGACACAAAGCAAAACCGCTTATTTAGCTTTCCTCTAGCTTGCCGTCCGAAGTACTGACTAACACAGAGATCATCCAAAACGCCAATACATATAGTACAACATAGAGATGTGCACCGGAAATTTTTCGGGTTTTGTGTTTTGGTTTTGGGTTCGGTTCCGTGGCCGTGTTTTGGGTTCGAACGCGTTTTGGCAAAACCTCATCGAATTTTTTTTGTCGGATTCGGGTGTGTTTTGGATTCGGGTGTTTTTTTCAAAAAACCCTAAAAAACAGCTTAAATCATAGAATTTGGGGGTCATTTTGATCCCAAAGAATTATTAACCTCAATAACCATAATTTCCACTCATTTTCAGTCTATTCTGAACACCTCACACCTCACAATATTATTTTTAGTCCTAAAATTTGCACCGAGGTCGCTGGATGACTAAGCTCAGCGACCCAAGTGGCCGACACAAACACCTGGCCCATTTAGGAGTGGCACTGCAGTGTCACGCAGGATGGCCCTTCCAAAAAACACTCCCCAAACAGCACATGACGCAAAGACAAAAAGAGGCGCAATGAGGTAGCTGTGTGACTAAGCTCAGCGACCCTAGTGGCCGACACAAACGCCTGGCCCATCTAGGAGTGGCACTGCAGTGTCACGCAGGATGGCCCTTCCAAAAAACACTCCCCAAACAGCACATGACGCAAAGAAAAAAAGAGGCGCAATGAGGTAGCTGTGTGAGTAAGCTAAGCGACCCTAGTGGCCGACACAAACACCTGGCCCATCTAGGAGTGGCACTGCAGTGTCAGGCCGGATGGCCCTTCCAAAAAATACTCCCCAAACAGCACATGACGCAAAGAAGAAAAAAAAGAGGCGCAATGAGGTAGCTGTGTGACTAAGATAAGTGACCCTAGTGGCCGACACAAACACCTGGCCCATCTAGGAGTGGCACTGCAGTGTCACGCAGGATGGCCCTTCCAAAAAATACTCCCCAAACAGCACATGACGCAAAGAAGAAAAAAAAGAGGCGCAATGAGGTAGCTGTGTGACTAAGATAAGTGACCCTAGTGGCCGACACAAACACCTGGCCCATCTAGGAGTGGCACTGCAGTGTCACGCAGGATGGCCCTTCCAAAAAACACTCCCCAAACAGCACATGACGCAAAGAAAAATGAAAGAAAAAAGAGGTGCAAGATGGAATTGTCCTTGGGCCCTCCCACCCACACTTATGTTGTATAAACAGGACATGCACACTTTAACCAACCTATCATTTCAGTGACAGGGTCTGCCACACGACTGTGACTGAAATGACGGGTTGGTTTGGACCCCCACCAAAAAAGAAGCAATTAATCTCTCCTTGCACAAACTGGCTCTACAGAGGCAAGATGTCCACCTCATCATCATCCTCCGATTCATCACTGTGTACATCCCCCTCCTCACAGATTATCAATTCGTCCCCACTGGAATCCACCATCACAGCTCCCTGTGTACTTTGTGGAGGCAATTGCTGCTGGTGAATGTCTCCATGGAGGAATTGATTATAATTCATTTTAATGAACATCATCTTCTCCACATTTTCTGGAAGTAACCTCGTACGCCGATTGCTGACAAGGTGAGCGGCGGCACTAAACACTCTTTCGGAGTACACACTTGTGGGAGGGCAACTTAGGTAGAATAAAGCCAGTTTGTGCAAGGGCCTCCAAATTGCCTCTTTTTCCTGCCAGTATACGTACGGACTGTCTGACGTAAGGATAAGATTACAGCGCTAACACAACCGATACTGAATATGCAAATTTATTAATTTAAATACTGGTAATCTAAAATTACATATAAAATCAAATAATAATAATTGCTCATAGACCAATTAATGGATGTAAACTGCATGCATCAATAAATGACCTTATTAAAACAGTCTATAGTCCATAGACGTGATGACTGATATTATGCCAGGTTCAATAGTCAATTACCCATCAAGTGTTCCAATGCGTGGATCCTGATCCAGGTCTTTATTTGTGGAATGGATTCTGGTTCACAGTTCTTTCAGATTGACACTCTCATGTCCAATTCGCTGTGTTCCTTGAAGAATGAATCCTGTAGAATGTGTTTGAAAGACCATTCTTAAAATTATTCTTATTAATGTTTACATATGTAGTTTTATGGATCTATATTTTCTGCTGTTTCTGCTAATCGAATTTTTGATATTTTAAATTTTAAGCTTAATTGATATGGTATGCTAATTAATTGATGATATCACTTCCCCTATAAAAAGGGGCCAAGTTTAAACACCCACTACCCTCTGAGAAAGCTGCCAGGAGCGGCGAAACGCGTCAGGGAACACTGCTCTTGATCGTTGGATGGCATCAAACTGAGCTGCATTGGACCTAAATCCAGGACATTACCATCTGTTTGCAATTGGTGAACCAGGACCCCGATCCCAGCTTTGGTCTTTCAAACACATTCTACAGGATTCATTCTTCAAGGAACACAGCGAATTGGACATGAGAGTGTCAATCTGAAAGAACTGTGAACCAGAATCCATTCCACAAATAAAGACCTGGATCAGGATCCACGCATTGGAACACTTGATGGGTAATTGACTATTGAACCTGGCATAATATCAGTCATCACGTCTATGGACTATAGACTGTTTTAATAAGGTCATTTATTGATGCATGCAGTTTACATCCATTAATTGGTCTATGAGCAATTATTATTATTTGATTTTATATGTAATTTTAGATTACCAGTATTTAAATTAATAAATTTGCATATTCAGTATCGGTTGTGTTAGCGCTGTAATCTTATCCTTTTGTACACTTTTTACGGAGACCGACCATCTCCAACTCACAGCAGCTAGGAGGAACCACCCATTTCTGCGCCTGTCTATTATATACTTGTTATATATTTCTCCCTTCACACATGGACTGTCTGACGTGCCTACTTGGATGCGGTCACTCATATAATCCTCCACCATTCTTTCAATGGTGAGAGAATCATATGCAGTGACAGTAGACGACATGTCCGTAATCGTTGTCAGGTCCTTCAGTCCGGACCAGATGTCAGCATCAGCAGTCGCTCCAGACTGCCCTGCATCACCGCCAGCGGGTGGGCTCGGAATTCTGAGCCATTTCCTCGCACCCCCAGTTGCGGGAGAATGTGAAGGAGGAGATGTTGACAGGTCGCGTTCCGCTTGACTTGACAATTTTCTCACCAGCAGTTCTTTGAACCCCTGCAGACTTGTGTCTGCCGGAAAGAGAGATACAACGTAGGTTTTAAATCTAGGATCGAGCCCGGTGGCCAAAATGTAGTGCTCTGATTTCAACAGACTGACCACCCGTGAATCCTTGTTAAGCGAATTAAGGGCTCCATCCACAAGTCCCACATGCCTAGCGGAATCGCTCAGTGTTAGCTCCTCCTTCAATGTCTCCAGCTTCTTCTGCAAAAGCCTGATGAGGGGAATGACCTGACTCAGGCTGGCAGTGTCTGAACTGACTTCACGTGTGGCAAGTTCAAAAGGTTGCAGAACCTTGCACAACGTTGAAATCATTCTCCACTGCGCTTGAGACAGGTGCATTCCACCTCCTATATCGTGGTCAGTTGTATAGGCTTGAATGGCCTTTTGCTGCTCCTCCAACCTCTGAAGCATATAGAGGGTTGAATTCCACCTCGTTACCACTTCTTGCTTCAGATGATGGCAGGGCAGGTTCAGGCGTTTTTGGTGTTGCTCCAGTCTTCTGTACGTGGTGCCTGTACGCCGAAAGTGTCCCGCAATTCTTCTGGCCACCGACAGCATCTCTTGCACGCCCCTGTCATTTTTTAAATAATTCTGCACCACCAAATTCAAGGTATGTGCAAAATATGGGACGTGCTGGAATTTGCCCATATTTAATGCACACACAATATTGCTGGCGTTGTCCGATGCCACAAATCCACAGGAGAGTCCAATTGGGGTAAGCCATTCTGCGATGATCTTTCTCAGTTGCCGTAAGAGGTTTTTAGCTGTGTGCGTATTCTGGAAAGCGGTGATACAAAGCGTAGCCTGCCTAGGAAAGAGTTGGCGTTTGCGAGATGCTGCTACTGGTGCCGCCGCTGCTGTTCTTGCGGCGGGAGTCAATACATCTACCCAGTGGGCTGTCACAGTCATATAGTCCTGAGTCTGCCCTGCTCCACTTGTCCACATGTCCGTGGTTAAGTGGACATTGGGTACAACTGCATTTTTTAGGACACTGGTGAGTCTTTTTCTGAGGTCTGTGTACATTTTCGGTATCGCCTGCCTAGAGAAATGGAACCTAGATGGTATTTGGTACCGGGGACACAGTACCTCAATCAAGTCTATAGTTGGCTCTGCAGTAATGATGGATACCGGAACCACGTTTCTCACCGCCCAGGATGCCAAGGCCTCAGTTATCCGCTTTGCAGCAGGATGACTGCTGTGATATTTCATCTTCCTCGCAAAGGACTGTTGGACAGTCAATTGCTTGGTGGAAGTAGTAAAAGTGGTCTTACGACTTCCCCTCTGGGATGACCATCGACTCCCAGCAGCAACAACAGCAGCGCCAGCAGCAGTAGGCGTTACACTCAAGGATGCATCGGAGGAATCCCAGGCAGGAGAGGACTCGTCAGAATTGCCAGTGAGATGGCCTGCAGGACTATTGGCATTCCTGGGGAAGGAGGAAATTGACACTGAGGGAGTTGGTGGGGTGGTTTGCGTGAGCTTGGTTACAAGAGGAAGGGATTTACTGGTCAGTGGACTGCTTCCGCTGTCGCCCAAAGTTTTTGAACTTGTCACTGACTTATGATGAATGCGCTGCAGGTGACGTATAAGGGAGGATGTTCCGAGGTGGTTAACATCCTTACCCCTACTTATTACAGCTTGACAAAGGCAACACACGGCTTGACACCTGTTGTCCGCATTTCTGTTGAAATACTTACACACCGAAGAGCTGATTTTTTTGGTATTTTCACCAGGCATGTCAATGGCCATATTCCTCCCACGGACAACAGGTGTCTCCCCGGGTGCCTGACTTAAACAAACCACCTCACCATCAGAATCCTCCTTGTCAATTTCCTCCCCAGCGCCAGCAACACCCATATCCTCCTCATCCTGGTGAACTTCAACACTGACATCTTCAATCTGACTATCAGGAACTGGACTGCGGGTGCTCCTTCCAGCACTTGCAGGGGGCGTGCAAATGGTGGAAGGCGCATGCTCTTCACGTCCAGTGTTGGGAAGGTCAGGCATCGCAACCGACACAATTGGGCTCTCCTTGTGGATTTGTGATTTCGAAGAACGCACAGTTCTTTGCTGTGCTTTTGCCAGCTTAAGTCTTTTCATTTTTCTAGCGAGAGGCTGAGTGCTTCCATCCTCATGTGAAGCTGAACCACTAGCCATGAACATAGGCCAGGGCCTCAGCCGTTCCTTGCCACTCTGTGTGGTAAATGGCATATTGGCAAGTTTACGCTTCTCCTCCGACGATTTTATTTTAGATTTTAGAGTCCTTTTTTTACTGATATTTTGTGTTTTGGATTTTACATGCTCTGTACTATGACATTGGGCATCTGCCTTGGCAGACGACGTTGATGGAATTTCATCGTCTCGGCCATGACTAGTGGCAGCAGCTTCAGCACGAGGTGGAAGTGGATCTTGATCTTTCCCTATTTTTGGAACCTCAACATTTTTGTTCTCCATATTTTAATAGGCACAACTAAAAGGCACCTCAGGTAAACAATGGAGATGGATGGATACTAGTATACTTATGGATGACGAGTGACTGACGACACAGAGGTAGCTACAGCCGTGGACTACCGTACTGCGTCTGCTAGTATAGAGATGATAATGATATAAAAAATATATATATATCACTACTGCAGGTATATATAATATAATGACGGACCTGCTGGACACTGTCAGCAGACTCCTAAACTACTAGTATGAAGAAGATAGAAAAAAAAACCCCACCACAGGTAGGTATACAATTATGGACGAGCACTGACGACACAGAGGTAGCTACAGCCGTGGACTACCGTACTGCGTCTGCTAGTATAGAGATGATAATGATATAAAAATATATATATATATCACTACTGCAGGTATATATAATATAATGACGGACCTGCTGGACACTGTCAGCAGACTCCTAAACTACTAGTATGAAGAAGATAGAAAAAAAAAACCCACCACAGGTAGGTATACAATTATGGACGAGCACTGACGACACAGAGGTAGCTACAGCCGTGGACTACCGTACTGCGTCTGCTAGTATAGAGATGATAATGATATAAAAAAAATATATATATCACTACTGCAGGTATATATAATATAATGACGGACCTGCTGGACACTGTCAGCAGACTCCTAAATTACTAGTATGAAGAAGATAGAAAAAAAAAAACCACCACAGGTAGGTATACAATTATGGATGAGCACTGACCACACAGAGGTAGCCACAGCCGTGGACTACCGTACTGCGTCTGCTAGTATAGAGATGATAATGATATAAAAAATATATATATATCACTACTGCAGGTATATATAATATAATGTCGGACCTGCTGGACACTGTCAGCAGACTCCTAAACTACTAGTATGAAGAAGATAGAAAAAAAAACCACCACAGGTAGGTATACAATTATGGACGAGCACTGACGACACAGAGGTAGCTACAGCCGTGGACTACCGTACTGCGTCTGCTAGTATAGAGATGATAATGATATAAAAAATATATATATATATCACTACTGCAGGTATATATAATATAATGACGGACCTGCTGGACACTGTCAGCAGACTCCTAAACTACTAGTATGAAGAAGATAGAAAAAAAAAACCCACCACAGGTAGGTATACAATTATGGACGAGCACTGACGACACAGAGGTAGCTACAGCCGTGGACTACCGTACTGCGTCTGCTAGTATAGAGATGATAATGATATAAAAAAAATATATATATCACTACTGCAGGTATATATAATATAATGACGGACCTGCTGGACACTGTCAGCAGACTCCTAAATTACTAGTATGAAGAAGATAGAAAAAAAAAACCCACCACAGGTAGGTATACAATTATGGATGAGCACTGACAACACAGAGGTAGCCACAGCCGTGGACTACCGTACTGCGTCTGCTAGTATAGAGATGATAATGATATAAAAAATATATATATATCACTACTGCAGGTATATATAATATAATGTCGGACCTGCTGGACACTGTCAGCAGACTCCTAAACTACTAGTATGAAGAAGATAGAAAAAAAAAACCACCACAGGTAGGTATACAATTATGGACGAGCACTGACGACACAGAGGTAGCTACAGCCGTGGACTACCGTACTGCGTCTGCTAGTATAGAGATGATAATGATATAAAAAATATATATATATCACTACTGCAGGTATATATAATATAATGACGGACCTGCTGGACACTGTCAGCAGACTCCTAAACTACTAGTATGAAGAAGATAGAAAAAAAAAACCACCACAGGTAGGTATACAATTATGGACGAGCACTGACGACACAGAGGTAGCCACAGCCGTGGACTACCGTACTGCGTCTGCTAATATAGAGATGATAATGATATAAAAAATATATATATATCACTACTGCAGGTATATATAATATAATGACGGACCTGCTGGACACTGTCGGCAGACTCCTAAACTACGAGTATGAAGAAGATAGAAAAAAAAAACCCACCACAGGTAGGTATACAATTATGGACGAGCACTGACGACACAGAGGTAGCCACAGCCGTGGACTACCGTACTGCGTCTGCTAATATAGAGATGATAATGATATAAAAAATATATATATATCACTACTGCAGGTATATATAATATAATGACGGACCTGCTGGACACTGTCAGCAGACTCCTAAACTACTAGTATGAAGAAGATAGAAAAAAAAACCCCACCACAGGTAGGTATACAATTATGGACGAGCACTGACGACACAGAGGTAGCTACAGCCGTGGACTACCGTACTGCGTCTGCTAGTATAGAGATGATAATGATATAAAAAATATATATATATCACTACTGCAGGTATATATAATATAATGACGGACCTGCTGGACACTGTCGGCAGACTCCTAAACTACGAGTATGAAGAAGATAGAAAAAAAAACCCCACCACAGGTAGGTATACAATTATGGACGAGCACTGACGACACAGAGGTAGCCACAGCCGTGGACTACCGTACTGCGTCTGCTAATATAGAGATGATAATGATATAAAAAATATATATATATCACTACTGCAGGTATATATAATATAATGACGGACCTGCTGGACACTGTCAGCAGACTCCTAAACTACTAGTATGAAGATGATAGAAAAAAAAACCCCACCACAGGTAGGTATACAATTATGGACGAGCACTGACGACACAGAGGTAGCTACAGCCGTGGACTACCGTACTGCGTCTGCTAGTATAGAGATGATAATGATATAAAAAATATATATATATCACTACTGCAGGTATATATAATATAATGACAGACCTGCTGGACACTGTCAGCAGACTCCTAAACTACTAGTATGAAGAAGATAGAAAAAAAAACCCCACCACAGGTAGGTATACAATTATGGACGAGCACTGACGACACAGAGGTAGCCACAGCCGTGGACTACCGTACTGCGTCTGCTAATATAGAGATGATAAAGATGATAGAGATGAACAAAAAAAAATATAACACTACTGCAGGTAAATATTTATATAATATAATGAATGACGGACCTGCTGGACACTGTCAGCAGAATGCGTTTATAGAATTAAAAAAAATAACACCACAGAAGTGTTTAACTTTTTCAGGCAGACAATATACTGGTGGTCACTGGTCAGTCACACTGGCAGCAAAAGTGTGCACTGTACTCCTGCTATAACTGCACCCCAGTCTCCCCCACAATTCAGCTGTGTGAGCAGTGAGCACTCAGCACAGTCAGATATACATAGATGATATTATCAATCATGCAGCACACTGAGGCTGAGCACAGATATGGTATGTGACTGTGTATCATTTTTTTCAGGCAGAGAACGGATTATATTAAATAATAAAGTGGTCAGTCACTAGTAACTAACTATCAGCAAAACTCTGCACTCTGAGTACTCCTAATGCTCCCCAAAATTACTAAGTAATCAACTCAAGTGTCTCTATCTATTCTAACGGAGAGGACGCCAGCCACGTCCTCTCCCTATCAATCTCAATGCACGTGTGAAAATGGCGGCGACGCGCGGCTCCTTATATAGAATCCGAGTCTCGCGATAGAATACGAGCCTCGCGAGAATCCGACAGCGGGATGATGACGTTCGGGCGCGCTCGGGTTAGCCGAGCAAGGCGGGAAGATCCGAGTCTGCCTCGGACCCGTGTAAAAAGGCTGAAGTTCGGGGGGGTTCGGATTCTGAGGAACCGAACCCGCTCATCTCTAGTACAATATATAACAAATTAAAAGGTACAGGTGATTTACAAACTCCAGCGGGCCTTGGTCCTTTCTATAATGGAGAATCAGTATATGAATGAGACGCAAATAACAGTAAGTCAAGACCTTAGAGCATGTTTCGTGGTTCTGCTGCCTCGTATGTGCTATAGCATTATATACGTGGTGAGAGACCCTTACTCGTGCCAGTCTCTAGAGTCACAGACAGTGCCAGAGCATGCAAGGAGAGTGTCTCATTCGCTTCTGCTTTTGGTTGATGACACTGCGGTCAGCGCAGCCAATGAGAGAGTTACTGACACTCTACCTGCTCTGGTGTTGAAAAACTAGGATGAACTGATAAAGGATAGCAATCCGCTCTTAAATTAGAGAAATAGAGAAAATATAGAAGGCAAGACTGTGCAGCAAATTTCGTGGTTCTGCTGCCACGCATTATATGCGTGTTGAGAGACCATTACTGATGCTAGTCTATGGAAATACAGACTGTGCCAGGACAATACGCAATGTGTCTCATTCACCTCCAATACTGGCTGATGATACTGCGATCAGTGCAGCCAGTTTGGGGGTTACTGACACTATGCTGTTCTGGTGTTGAAAGAGATAGAAGGTACTGTTAAATTAAGTACAGGAAAGGGGGATACCACATAGGCTCACTTTCCATATAAGTGCTGCATCATTCACAGCGCCCCAACCTCACCTTAATATACAATCTGAGGAGAGTTCATCCCTTTAACTTGTGCCCTCTAGTGCCACATAGTAGCTAGTCTCTAAAAATAGGTGTACTGTGTAACTTAATCTCACTTATTTGTAGTGATGAGCGGGTTCAGTTCCTCGGAAACCGAACACCCGAACTTCACCCATTTTACACGGGTCCGAGGCATACTCGGATTCTCCCGTATGGCTCGGTTAACCTGAGCGCGCCCGAACGTCATCATCCCGCTGTCGGATTCTCGCGAGATTCGGATTCTATATAAGCAGCCGCCCGTTGCCGCCATTTTCACTCGTGCATTGGAAATGTTAGGGAGAGGACGTGGCTGGCGTCCTCTCCGTTTATTGTTGAACTTGATTGTGCTTTATTGCTTACTTGTGGGGAGGACTGGGGAGCAGCTGTATAATATAGGAGGAGTACAGTGCAGAGTTTTGCTGATCAGTGACCACCAGTTTTATCCGTTCTCTGCCTGAAAAAAACGCTCCTTATCTGTGCTCAGTGTGCTGCATATATCTGTGCTCACACTGCTTAATTGTGGGGACTGGGGAGCAGCTGTATTATATAGGAGGAGTACAGTGCAGAGTTTTGCTGACAGTGACCACCAGTATACGTTGTCTGCCTGAAAAACAGTCCATATCTGTGCTCAGTGTGCTGCATATATCTGTGCTCACACTGCTTTATTGTGGGCACTGGGGACCACCAGTATATTATATAGGAGGAGTACAGTGCAGAGTTTTGCTGACCAGTGACCACCAGTATACGTTGTCTGCCTGAAAAACACTCCATATCTGTGCTGCATTGTAGTATATAGTAGGAGTACAGTGCATAATTTTGCTGACCACCAGTATATAATATACAGGAGTACGGTACAGAAGGCCACTGCTGTACCTACCTCTGTGTCGTCAAGTATACTATCCATCCATACCTGTGGTGCATTTCAGTTTTGCACAGTTTGCTGACCACCAGTATATAATATATATAGCAGTACGGTACAGTAGGCCACTGCTGTACCTACCTCTGTGTCGTCAAGTCCATCCATACCTGTGGTGCATTTCAGTTTTGCACAGTTTGCTGACCACCAGTATATAATATATATAGCAGTACGGTACAGTAGGCCACTGCTGTACCTACCTCTGTGTCGTCAAGTATACTATCCATCCATACCTGTGGTGCATTTCAGTTTTGCACAGTTTGCTGACCACCAGTATATAATATATATAGCAGTACGGTACAGTAGGCCACTGCTGTACCTACCTCTGTGTCGTCAAGTATACTATCCATCCATACCTGTGGTGCATTTCAGTTTTGCACAGTTTGCTGACCACCAGTATATAATATATATAGCAGTATGGTACAGTAGGCCACTGCTGTACCTACCTCTGTGTCGTCAAGTATACTATCTATCCATACCTGTGGTGCATTTCAGTTTTGCACAGTTTGCTGACCACCAGTATATAATATATATAGCAGTACGGTACAGTAGGCCACTGCTGTACCTACCTCTGTGTCGTCAAGTATACTATCCATCCATACCTGTGGTGCATTTCAGTTGTGAGCAGTATATATAGTAGTAGGCCATTGCTATTGATACTGGCATATAATTCCACACATTAAAAAATGGAGAACAAAAATGTGGAGGTTAAAATAGGGAAAGATCAAGATCCACTTCCACCTCGTGCTGAAGCTGCTGCCACTAGTCATGGCCGAGACGATGAAATGCCATCAACGTCGTCTGCCAAGGCCGATGCCCAATGTCATAGTAGAGAGCATGTAAAATCCAAAAAACAAAAGTTCAGTAAAATGACCCAAAAATCTAAATTGAAAGCGTCTGAGGAGAAGCGTAAACTTGCCAATATGCCATTTACGACACGGAGTGGCAAGGAACGGCTGAGGCCCTGGCCTATGTTCATGGCTAGTGGTTCAGCTTCACATGAGGATGGAAGCACTCATCCTCTCGCTAGAAAAATAAAAAGACTTAAGCTGGCAAAAGCACAGCAAAGAACTGTGCGTTCTTCTAAATCACAAATCCCCAAGGAGAGTCCAATTGTGTCGGTTGCGATGCCTGACCTTCCCAACACTGGACGGGAAGAGCTTGCGCCTTCCACCATTTGCACGCCCCCTGCAAGTGCTGGAAGGAGCACCCGCAGTCCAGTTCCTGATAGTCAAATTGAAGATGTCACTGTTAAAGTACACCAGGATGAGGATATGGGTGTTGCTGGTGCTGGGGAGGAAATTGACAAGGAGGATTCTGATGGTGAGGTGGTTTGTTTAAGTTAGGCACCCGGGGAGACACCTGTTGTCCGTGGGACGAATATGGCCATTGACATGCCTGGTCAAAATACAAAAAAAATCACCTCTTCGGTGTGGAATTATTTCAACACAAATGTGGACAACAGGTGTCAAGCCGTGTGTTGCCTTTGTCAAGCTGTAATAAGTAGGGGTAAGGACGTTAACCACCTCGGAACATCCTCCCTTATACGTCACCTGCAGCGCATACATCATAAGTCAGTGACAAGTTCAAAAACTTTGGATGACAGCGGAAGCAGTCCACTGACCACTAAATCCCTTCCTCTTGTAACCAAGCTCCTGCAAACCACACCACCAACTCCCTTAGTGTCAATTTCCACCTTACACAGGAAAGCCAATAGTCCTGCAGGCCATGTCACTGGCAAGTATGACGAGTCCTCTCCTGCCTGGGATTCCTCCGATGCATCCTTGAGTGTAACGCCTACTGCTGCTGGCGCTGCTGTTGTTGCTGCTGGGAGTCGATCGTCATCCCAGAGGGGAAGTCGGAAGACCACTTGTACTACTTCCAGTAAGCAACTTACTGTCCAACAGTCCTTTGCAAGGAAGATGAAAAATCACAGCAGTCATCTGGATAACTCAGGCCTTGGCAGCCTGGGCGGTGAGAAACGTGGTTCCGGTATCCACCGTTAATTCAGAGGCAACTAGAGACTTGATTGAGGTACTGTGTCCCCGGTACCAAATACCATCTAGGTTCCATTTCTCTAGGCAGGCGATACCGAAAATGTACACAGACGTCAGAAAAGGAGTCACCAGTGTCCTAAAAAATGCAGTTGTACCCAATGTCCACTTAACCACGGACATGTGGACAAGTGGAGCATGGCAGACTCAGGACTATATGACTGTGACAGCCCACTGGGTAGATGTATTGCCTCCCGCAGCAAGAACAGCAGCGGCGGCACCAGTAGCAGCATCTCGCAAACGCCAACTCGTTCCTAGGCAGGCTACGCTTTGTATCACCGCTTTCCAGAAGAGGCACACAGCTGACAACCTGTTACGGAAACTGAGGAAGATCATCGCAGAATGGCTTACCCCAATTGGACTCTCCTGGGGATTTGTGACATCGGACAACGCCAGCAATATTGTGCGTGCATTACATCTGGGCAAATTCCAGCACGTCCCATGTTTTGCACATACATTGAATTTGGTGGTGCAGAATTATTTAAAAAACGACAGGGGCGTGCAAGAGATGCTGTCGGTGGCCCGAAGATTTGCGGGCCACTTTCGGCATTCAGCCACCGCGTACCGAAGACTGGAGCACCACCAAACATTCCTGAACCTGCCCTGCCATCATCTGAAGCAAGAGGTGGTAACGAGGTGGAATTCAACCCTCTATATGCTTCAGAGGATTGAGGAGCAGCAAAAGGCCATTCAAGCCTATACATCTGCCCACGATATAGGCAAAGGAGGGGGAATGCACCTGACTCAAGCGCAGTGGAGAATGATTTCAACGTTGTGCAAGGTTCTGCAACCCTTTGAACTTGCCACACGTGAAGTCAGTTCAGACACTGCCAGCCTGAGTCAGGTCATTACCCTCATCAGGGTTTTGCAGAAGCAGCTGGAGACATTGAAGGAGGAGCTAAAACAGAGCGATTCCGCTAGGCATGTGGGACTTGTGGATGGACCCCTTAATTCGCTTAACCAGGATTCACGGGTGGTCAATCTGTTGAAATCAGAGCACTACATTTTGGCCACCGTGCTCGATCCTAGATTTAAAACCTACTTTGTATCTCTCTTTCCGGCAAACACAAGTCTGCAGAGGTTCAAAGACCTGCTGGTGAGAAAATTGTCAAGTCAAGCGGAACGTGACCCGTCAACATCTCCACCTTCATATTCTCCCTCAACTGGGGGTGCGAGGAAAAGGCTAAGAATTCCGAGTCCACCCACTGGCGGTGATGCAGGGCAGTCTGGAGCGAGTGCTGACATCTGGTCTGGACTGAAGGACCTGCCAACAATTACTGACATGTCGTCTACTGTCACTGCATATGATTCTCTCACCATTGAAAGAATGGTGGAGGATTATATGAGTGACCGCATCCAAGTAGGCACGTCAGACAGTCCGTACGTATACTGGCAGGAAAAAGAGGCAATTTGGAGGCCCTTGCACAAACTGGCTTTATTCTACCTAAGTTGCCCTCCCTCCAGTGTGTACTCCGAAAGAGTGTTTAGTGCAGCCGCTCACCTTGTCAGCAATCGGCGTACGAGGTTACTTCCAGAAAATGTGGAGAAGATGATGTTCATCAAAATGAATTATAATCAATTCCTCCGTGGAGACACTCACCAGCAGCAATTGCCTCCAGAAAGTACACAGGGACCTGAGATGGTGGATTCCAGTGGGGACGAATTAATAATCTGTGAGGAGGGGGATGTACACAGTGAAAGGGGTGAGGAATCAGAGGATGATGATGAGGTGGACATCTTGCCTCTGTAGAGCCAGTTTGTGCAAGGAGAGATTGATTGCTTCTTTTTTTGGTGGGGGCCCAAACCAACCAGTCATTTCAGTCACAGTTGTGTGGCAGACCCTGTCGCTGAAATGATGGGTTCGTTAAAGTGTGCATGTCCTGTTTATACAACATAAGGGTGGGTGGGAGGGCCCAAGGACAATTCCATCTTGCACCTCTTTTTTCTTTCATTTTTCTTTGCATCATGTGCTGTTTTGGGGACAATTTTTTTGAAGTGCCATCCTGCCTGACACTGCAGTGCCACTCCTAGATGGGCCAGGTGTTTGTGTCGGCCACTTGGGTCGCTTAGCTTAGTTACACAGCAACCTTGGTGCGCCTCTTTTTTTCTTTGCATCATGTGCTGTTTGGGGACAATTTTTTTGAAGTGCCATCCTGCCTGACACTGCAGTGCCACTCCTAGATGGGCCAGGTGTTTGTGTCGGCCACTTCGGTCGCTTAGCTTTGTCAAAGTCAGAAAAATGTCTCTATGCACGTTGCCATATTTGCACCGCACACTGGTCCGCGCTGCGCATGCGTACGCTCTCCCGTGAAGGCGCATACCCGCGATAGCGTGCACTCGCAGGCGCGGTATGCGTATTTACGGTAGAGTTTATGTAGTCGTAGCGTGCGACTCATTCGTTACAAATGTTCACAATTAATGTAGTTTGTAGATCATGGTCCCCTTGATAGATTCTGAAAGTTTGGTTAAAATAGAAGGTCCCTGTTTAAAGGAATCCCTCTTTGTATCGTACGAAGGGTCTGACAGGAATCACACAGCCGTGTTTGGTACCCATCGGAAGAGTATTTAATTAGTAATATTCCGGTGTTGGTTTGGAGCGTATTAATCGCTCGTGCGAATAGTTATGGACATAAGAAGTTTATGTCCATTTCTATTATTTACACATACTCAGGTATGCGGCGGGAAACCCAGTTTCCCACCCACCTGAGCTGTTGAAAATCGTCACAGCCCACCTGTATGAATCACCCTATGACCTTTTGTTATGATGCAGGGCCGAATTCCTTCGGCCAATGGACAATGGGATTGTAGGACCAGGAGATTGCATTGTGTGTGGGGCATAAATAGGCAGGCCGACCACATCCAGCTCTCACTCTCTCATCAACGGTTATCTGCTGATAGCCGGGAGCTGGATATCGAGGCGCAGGCGATCATACCCTTTGTGCGTAAGTTTCTCTCCGTAATCATTGTCTTTCTGTGAGCCAATTTCTCTCATCTCTCTCTCTCTCTCTCTCTCTCTGTTCTGTTCTCTCATATCTCCCCTAGACTAGGCTAGTATTGTATTGTATTAGATAGTATTGTATTGTATTGCATTTAGGTCAGTGTAGTATTGTCTTTTTGTATTTATTGTTTAGTTCTGTGGTTAGGAAGTCTCTGTTATATTGTAGCGTATCATTTGTACTGTTATCCCCTTTTTCAAATATATTAGATATAATACAGTTAATAGGCTTTGGAACCTAAACCAGTATCTGTGTATTTTCTATAGTGTTAAGTGTTCACTTGAGCGTCGGTGACGCTCAAGCAGCTTTGTAGTTAGTCAGGCTACACAAGGTTGCACTTACACCCTGTATTCACATTAAGTTATTCTGTGTATTTCATTGGTATAAGGTTTAAACATTAAGGTATAGCGTTGTGAGCGTCTGCGCCGCTGGTGACCTCCTCGTGGTCTCGAGCGTATGCTACGCCATAGCGAATCATTACTCTAGTCATAGCCAATAACGTGTCCTGTGATCACTGGGCCGTGAGCGAACGTGACGCTTGAGCGTCTCGCCTACGGCTGAGCGATCGTTACGCAACTAGCGTACCATTACGGTACTTCTTAAGCAAACAGCGTACAGTGTTCTTAGACTTCATAAAGGGTTGTTTATACGACAAAAGTATTTAGAATTGTCAATTGGGGACTCGTCCTATCCTTCTCATATCTGCACTAGGTAGATCAGCAGACATTATCCCCCAGCAAAGGGTGGGAGGTTGTCTCCCAGTGCTGACGGGATAAGCGTCTGCTTCGCTTAGATAAAGAGTGCTGAAGGAATCCGGGAACCGGAAGTAAGAACAAAACGCTTGTGTCTTTTAAAACTGTTTATTTCTCTTCTGTCTTGCGTATACACGCACGCATACATTTATCTGCATTTCTTTTTCAATTTCGTATATCACTATTCCTGTTTGCCAATTTTTATAGTTGATAGAAAGTGCTAAAAAGAGATTTGCTGTTATTTCATAGTAAAGGTAATAGTTAAAGTATAGAACAACACACGATTTGTCTAGGAGACAAGGCAGTCAGTGTGGATTGCGGTAGATGATCAGGGATCATTTACATTGATAAAAGTATATATTGTGTTACGGTGGATCTTTGCATTGCGTACACGTGTCGCTAACAAAGACTAGCGTACGCAATCCAAAGGCAGACGCACGCAGCGTTCACTACGCAACGTAGCGTCCGGTTACGCCCACGTAGCTCAAGTCACGAAAAGCGATAATTAGCGCAAAGGCGATAAGTAACGCACAGCGGTAGATAACGCGACGCGGTAAATAACGCAAATCTATTTTTGGAAAAATCTGAAATTTAGTTTAACAGATCCTGCTCCTAATTGGTAACACTGTTGGACTGAAGACAATTTCTGCGCAGAAATAGATATAGAAACAAAGTGTACATGTGTTGAGTGAGTGTGGTTTTGTATACATAAGTTTATACAACTTTAAGGTGGAACCAAAAGGAAAGCCGGGTACTCGTCAAGGGACATACGTGTAAGTGACATATACGGTGGCTAGGGAGGCATCCCTGGTTAAATAATATTTGAGCATTAGAGTATAGCGGACCATAAGGTAACAAGACCAGGAGGTCATAAGGTAACAAGACCAGGAGGTCATAAGGTAACAAGACCAGGAGGTCGTAAGGTAAAAGGTCCGCTATAAAAGTCCAGTGGCACAACGCCTGGGGTGTTGGTGCAGAACCCATATAGGCCATACAAGCTCTTGCTGAAGGAATCGCGGCCGGAAACATCGATTCCATTGATCTTTCAGTACATAACAAGTAGTGCTTGTGTACTGAACGATTGGACCGCACGTAATTGTGTGCAGTAGTTAGTAATCTGACCTAATACCATTAGAGTAAAGTGGTCACAAACGCTATTTGTACATTCTGACGTGATTTGTGTAATTTTTTATTTTTGGAAGGGAAGTTCGCTGGTCACTCAGGAACTATCTAACAACCCCAACTTTACTGGAAAGAGTAAGTGTCCTGCGGGTAACCCTCATATGTTCCAGTAAACTGAAGGTTCCATAGGGGCCCTGTATCGAGTACGCCAGCACCACGTCGGTGTGATCAGGTCGTATTGGTCGAGGTGGGCGAGTGAGTGGGGTACTCGGTAAACCGCCACCGCCGGCCTACTGTGGAGTAATTTGGTTGTCTGTAAAGGCTTGCTGAAAACCTTGATACAGAGATCCAAGGAGGACTAAGCAACACCTGCAGACTATGGGGGCCAGTTGCTCAGGTAGGGGGCGATCAACCTTGGTTCAGGTTGATTCTGTGAACCGACCAGTTGGGTCGGCACGATATGTAATGTGTGAAAAATATGGAAGTCACACCGAATCTTTATGTGATGAATGGGAGAGAATGACTGTACAAGACAGGGACAAATTCCCAAGAATAGGTAGCTTTAGTCCAGAAGTGTTACAAAATTTAAGGAGGAGGATATGTCTCGTAAAATCAGCAAAGAGACGAATTCAGCATCATGATTATTTACAGTTATGGCACCAGGAAGGTGAGATACAGAGAGGTTTGGCTCTGGCGGCAGGATCTGGGGCAGTCAGGAAGCTGATAGCCACAGCTCCTCCTCCACCATACATTGCAGGAGAGAAGTTGATTACGGAGAGAAACGCACTGGGTTATAAAACAAAAACTCTTAGTAACCTTGTAAATGTTAATGATGTTAACCAAATAACTCATGCAAGTATTAACCCGTGCAAGATGTACCCTGTTTTGAACCTTCCTCAGGAGTGTGATCAAGAAGACGATTCAGCAACAATTTCAGCTCTCTCTCTTGCAGCCACCATAGCAGAGACCACAGTAGGCACAGCGACACCCACGAGATTAGTGAAAGCCCCTAGCGGAGGGATAGGTGAGGTCGTGTCAACGGGTAAGTACGGCACCATGCACTACACTGAAACAATTGTACCACAACAAGCTGTAGAATCTACACAGGAAGAGGCTGTTAGAATTGCTCCTGTAAGGGTAATAGCAGTTCCCAATGGAAAAACAGATGTGTCTGGAGCCACTCCCATAAGGAACATTGCCATGTACACTCCATTTTCCAGAATGGAATTAAGAACAATAGTGTCCGAATTTCCTGACCCCAGAAAGGACTTAGTTGCTAGCCAAAAATACATCAGGGATCTAGGTAACACTGTAGAACCCAACAACAAGGATTGGCAGATACTGCTAAGAGCTTGTTTACCTTCCAATGTTGACGCAACTCAATTTTTAGCTGACTGTGCATTGGATAAAGATGTACCGCTTACAGACGTGTACAACAAGGATAATGTAAAAAGGATAAATTTACAGCTAAAGGAGTATTTCCCAGCCGTTGTTAAATGGAATAAAATATTTTCCATTAAGCAAAAGGAGTCCGAAACGGCAACAGAATATTTTCACCGGGCACTATTAGAAATGGCAAAGTACACTGGTATAGAAGACATTAAGACCAACCCAAACCATCGAGAAGTAGCAGTATCTGTACTGATGGATGGTTTGAAAGAAACATTAAAAGCTAGGGTACAGACCACGCAACCATGCTGGCGAGGTCTGTCAGTGTCCACATTGAGAGAGGCTGCTATTGATCACGACAGAAATATCACTAGGCACAGGGAGTCGCAAAGTGATAAGTTGATGTCAGTAAGTATACAGGCGCTGACCACAAGGCAGCCTGCGTATGTACCACCGAATCCTGTGGGTAAGGCAAGTGTAATAACATGTTTTTCTTGTAACAGACCGGGACACTTTGCACGAGAATGTAGAACAAAGAATGTACAAAGATCTTTTCAACCCCCTAGACAACAACACAACACACGACAATGGGAGCAGGGTCCACAGAGGCGGAGTTTTGAGCCACATACAGGGGAAACAAAAAGATACCCCCCGAACAGAGGTTGGCATGCCTCTGGTAGTTCCCAGCTAACCCCCTCACAAGTAGTTGCTGCCAACGGGATTCAGGGAGGTCAGCATACCCAATAGGGGTGTGGCCATACCTGTAATCTGCACCCAGTTAAGTTGATTGCTAGTCTTGGAAGCGAACCAGAAATTGCAATCAATGTAGCTGGTAAAACTTTAAACTTTCTTGTAGACACAGGGGCGGCCAAGTCAGTGATAAATTCGACAGTGGGCATGAGAACCACTGGTAGGACAATTCCAGCCATGGGAGTAACAGGAGTAGTCCAGCACTACCCTGTTAGCAAACCAGCCGAGATTACAATAGGGCCTTTGCATACCAAGCATTCCTTTTTGCTGGCTGCATCGGCACCAACTAATCTCCTGGGTAGAGACTTACTATGTAAAATGGGTTGCGTCATTTATTGTACTCCTGAAGGTGTATTCTTGGACATCCCTGAGAATCACGCTCAGGAAGTACGAGACATGTTAGACTCCCCATCAAAATTAATGTCACATTCCATTATGACAAATAGGAATCCATCCCAAGTAGAAGAGATGACATCTCAGATACCAGAGTCACTTTGGACAAAAGATGGACAGGACACTGGATTAATGGCAAATGTAGCTCCAGTAGTTGTACAAGTAAAAGATGGTAGGATAGCTCCAAAAATCCCACAGTATCCTCTGAAGCCAGAGGTGGAGTTAGGAGTTTTTCCCGTAATAGAGCGCTTGCTACAACAGGGCATTCTAGTAAGAACGTCCAGCACAGCAAATAGTCCCATCTTCCCTGTTAAAAAGAGTGGGGGGAGGGGTTACAGGCTAGTGCAAGATCTAAGGGGGATTAACAAAATAGTTGAGAGTCAGTTCCCCGTAGTGCCTAATCCAGCTGTCATCCTAATGCAAATTCCTCCCACTGCCAAATTTTTCACTGTTATTGACCTCTGCTCCGCATTCTTTTCGGTACCTCTGCACCCTGACAGCCAATATTTGTTTGCATTCACATACAGAGGAGTCCAATACACGTGGACTCGGTTACCCCAAGGTTTCATAGATAGTCCAAGTATATTTTCTCAGGCTTTGCATGATTGTTTACAGTCTTTCCAACCGGAGAGTGGATCAGTGTTGATACAGTACGTGGATGATCTACTACTGTGTTCTGATTCATTGGAGGCATCCCTGAAGGATACGAAACAGCTCCTGTTTCATCTTTCAGACACAGGTCACAAGGTTTCCAAAGACAAGTTGCAATTATGCCAAGCTAAGGTAAAATATTTGGGACACTGTCTAACACAAGGACTGAGACACCTGACCGCTGATAGAATCCAAGCCATTAGAGACATGACACTGCCACAAACCCAACAACAGATCAGGACGTTTCTAGGAATGTGTGGGTATTGCCGTAATTGGATCCCAGGGTTTTCCATATTGGCGCTACCTTTGCAGGAAATGGTCTCCTCAAACAAACCTGATCGGATTTCGCATACAGACGAATCCGAAACAGCATTTGAGAGACTCAAACAGTGTCTAACGCAGGCACCAGCACTAGGTATGCCAGACTATGGGAAACCCTTTGAACTATACGGAACAGAAAGTGCTGGGTGCGCAGCAGGTGTACTAACACAAAAACACGGTGATGCCAGCAGGCCAGTTGCATATTACAGCGCTCAGCTAGATACGGTAGCGCGATCCCTCCCCACATGCTTGCGTAGCGTTGCGGCGATAGCATTGCTAGTGACAAAAAGCGAAGATGTCGTGCTAGGCCACAACCTCACAATCCATACACCGCATGCGGTATCTGCCTTATTGAATTCTGCCCAAACCAGACACGTCTCATCAGCAAGGTTTACGAGATGGGAATTGGCATTAATGGCCCCAGTAAACATCACCATAAGGAGATGCAGTGCATTAAACCCTGCAACATTTCTCCCAGGTGTGCCTGGTCAGACACAAAGGGTGGGAGGTGAGAGTGATGGGGAAGGAGGATTTAATGCAAAGGAAGATACACATGATTGTATGGAATATTTGACCCAAAATTTTACCGCAAGGCCTGACATCAGTGACAATCCACTGGAAGATGCAGAACTCACGTTCTACACGGACGGTAGTTGTCACAGACAGTCAGACTCGGGAGACTTGTGTACTGGATACGCAGTCGTAGATGACCAAGACACCATAGAAGCGGAACCGCTAGGCCCACCTCACTCAGCCCAGGTTGCTGAACTGGTCGCCCTAACCAGAGCATGTGAATTGGCTAAGGGTAAGTCAGCCAATATCTACACCGATTCCAGATACGCGTTCGGGGTAGTCCATGATTTCGGAGCCCTATGGCGGCTCAGAAATTTCATGACGGCAGCTGGCACACCGATAGCGCATGCAGCTCATATAAAAAGGCTTCTAACAGCGATACAGGAACCCGACAGAGTGGCTGTTATCAAATGTAAAGCACATACATATAGCCAAGACCCAGTATCCCTTGGTAACAGCCGAGCAGACGAAGCCGCAAAGCTTGCAGCTGCTACCCCCATACAGACAGACACCACACAACTGATGGTATTTAATACCATCAACACACAAAAGTTGTGTGAGATGCAGAATTTGTGTTCCACACAGGAAAGAGCAGTCTGGAAGGCAAAGGGATATGGCCAGGAGTCCTCAGGGCTCTGGACGGATGGACATGGTAAACCGGTGGCCCCCAGGGCATACCTTCCATGTCTGGCTGAAGCAGCTCACGGGCTGACTCATCTAGGCAAGGAGGGGATGTGCAAATTGGTAAGAGCATACTGGTGCGCCCCAGGATTCTCCTCTCATGCGAGTAAAAGAGCAATGTCATGCCTTACCTGTCTGAGAAAGAATATTGGAAAAGCAATACCTACAGAACCATCCCATATCCCACCTGCCGGCGGCCCTTTCCAGGTAATACAAATTGACTTCATTCAATTACCCCCATGTCGAAATTTGAAATATGTACTTGTCTGTATAGATGTTTTCTCGAATTGGGTCGAAGCATTTCCAGCAGCTACAAATACTGCCATGTTTACAGCTAAGAAAATTGTGCAGGAATTTGTATGTAGATATGGTATCCCTAGAATCATTGAAAGTGATAGGGGTACCCATTTTACAGGCGATGTCTTTCAAGGAATGTGTAAATTAATGGGTATTGATAGCAAGCTGCACACTCCGTACCGTCCACAGGCGAGCGCGAAGGTCGAAAGAGTGAACAGCACTATTAAAAATAAATTGAGTAAAGTAATGACAGAGACAGGATTGACGTGGCCAGAAGCTTTACCCATTGTTTTGTATAGCATCAGAACCACTCCCAGGTCCCCCCTTAATCTGTCTCCTTTTGAAATCTTGTTTGGTCGACAACCGCATGTCATGAATAACCCTCAGGATGATTTGAAATGTAACAATGAAGTAACTGTAAAATACTTAATTAACATGAGTAAACAGTTGAGGAATCAAAATGATAATCTGAAGTTGGTGATTCCTGATTTACCAGATAGTAATTGTCATGACATTGAACCTGGGAATTATGTAATGATACGAAATTTTCTACGCTCAGGTTGTCTTATTGATAGATGGGAAGGACCATACCAGGTCTTATTGACTAGCACCACAGCATTGAAGGTTGCTGAGAGAGAGACTTGGGTCCATTCGTCCCACTGCAAAAAGGTTGCTGATCCAGAGAAGTCCCGTGATAAGGAACAGACGGTAGAGGTTGTATCACTAGAGTGTCTGTTCCAGGAGGACTGAGGCGGCACCTGAGCCTTGAAGACTGGAAGCAGTTGTCGACTCCCCTCTCCCTTTTATTGTTTTTCTCCACTTCCCAGCCCCTCTCCCTTAAAAATTTCTTTTTCCCCCTTCTCATTCTTCTCTATTTCCTCCTCAAAGATGGACTTGCCCCAAGAGACTGTGATCCGGATTTTGATGTTAACCATGATGTTGACCAGAGCAGTCTGTTCCGGCGAGAGTACCATAGAGGTCGAAAGAGGTTCTGGAATGGGTTCCGATTATGATGATGGAGGCGTAGTTTTCCAAGATCAACCAAACCAACAAGCAAAGGCGAGTATCAGAAAACGATCCGATAGAAGAAATTGTGATGGATTGAAGCTGAAGAAAATTGTATCTGTAGGCTCTGTGATAATCTGGTTGAAGATGGATGCATAAAGAAATGCCAATCTAGTTTTAATATCCATATGGACCGGCATCCATTGAGTGACTATCACTCCTTAGTGGGTAACGTGTTAAACCAAACAGATTGTTGGGTATGCTCTCAAGTACCTCAGGGTCACAGCAAATCAGGGCTAGTACCATTTCCTTTAACGTTAGGGGAGGTACTTGAGCTAAGTGGTGGGAGACCGGTGGATCGGAGGTTTAACATCTCCAGCCCTCCTAGTTTGAAGCTCCACCAATACCATGTGGATAGGTCCCTCATATGTTTTAACATCTCCAATCCCAGAAAACCGGGAAATTGGGAAGTGTCATGGAGCAACCTTACCATGACCTTTTCACACAGAGCAGATAGAATGCCTACAGATACAGAGCTCGTACGCCATATAGCCAGTAGAGGAAAATCTTTTCGGTATCGATATACCTTAGGAAATAGGATTACTAGAGTTGGAGAGGTATCACCAGGATACTGTGCACATATCGTACAAACTGATACGTGCATTAAGCAGATGGAAGAATTAGGGTCAGGAGATTTCACCTGGAAGGTTTGTAACATGGTCATGTCCTTCTCCGTCCCTTATGTTCTCCCCGATGACGCATATTTCATATGCGGGAGAAAGGCGTACAAGTGGCTTGCCCCAAACTCTGAAGGATTGTGTTATATTGGAAAAGTATTGCCTGAAGTGATGACTGTTACACATGACAAAATGAAGGACATACACCGTGGTGCCCAAGCTCCTTATACTCACACTCATTACGAGCACCGAGTTAAAAGACAACTGTCAGAAAGGTTAGAGCATCCGGCCTCTGATCTTATCCATGAATCCACCGGGATTCAGGTTCTGGTAGCGTTAGATTTCACTCGTACCGCTCGAGGTGTGATGAATTATAGATACATTTCCGCACTCGCCAATTTGTTAGATAATATCACTGAAATGTATGATGACACGTTTAGATACACTGGAAGAGAACTTCAAGCTTACAAAACAGAACTAGTTCAGCATAGGATGGTTCTTAATTATCTTACAGCAGTAACAGGCGGATATTGTGTTACATTGGCAACACAGTACGGCATAAAGTGTTGCACGTATATCACAAATAGCACCGAGGACCCGGTAGAGGTCATAGACCAAAAGATGGACGATATTCTCCAATTGAAGTGGGAATTTCGTCGAAAACACAATCTCACCCTTGCTGCTGTAGGTAATGAGCTGACTGGTTGGGTGTCATGGTTGAACCCGCGAAATTGGTTCTCCGGTTTAGGAGACTGGGCTCAAGGAGTCATAATGGATGTTGGAAAGTTTCTACTATGTATCCTGGGTGTCATTATATCGATTGGATTGATATTTAGATGCGGGCAGGCTTTAATGAGGTGCAAACAAAGTACAAAAGTGATGAGCTTGAGGAGCGAGGAAACTGTAATTAACCTGGATTTGATTTATGACCCAATGATAGAAACCAGAATGTGATGAAAATGCGATTATACGGTCCGTTTCTTTCACCTGTTTTTCTGCTTTTCTCCCAGATACAAAGACCCCCTTGGACGAGGAAGCTGACGAGACGAGATGTATACAGACAACGGATTGACCAAAGAAGAAGATTTGACAACTTTAAATATGGACACTTGATGAACTTTGCCATGGATCCCCAGTTTCCCTAGTACTTTTAAACTCACGCTAGCCCAACATTTTTTGTAAATCTAATGGCTCAGACAAAGCTATTTGCTCATGCCCAAGGAGCAATACAGCGCAAAGAAGACGACTCTCAACAGATACCGAACACAACTTCAACAACAGATGTACATTTCCCTGACATAGAATATCATTGCATTTTTCGTAAGTGTTCTTTATCTTCATCCCTACAACCCCCAGGTAACGACACACATAGACGATAGGGAATACAGGCACAGATAGCAGCAACCACATACCTCCCCCATTCATGTATCATCAACTAAAATGTGCATCCCCATTTTGTTACAACCACAGCCGAAATGAGCTCGGTAGAGTTTGACAGCCCATCCACAGACCTGTACCACAGGATAAGAAGGAATTCAAATGTATACTTCGCAATACCTCGAAGCTTGATTTACCACACGTACGGCACGATGATACATGACCCTCCAAACATGGACTCATACACACATGCTTCTACTTTCTCACTAGGTCATACCCTCTTCACACCTACTCTACTCTTCTCCCCTACCCAACCATGGAAATCAATTAACCCCTGACTTACATTTTTCTCCTTAAATATTTTAGAAGGTGGCAGTTATTATTGACTGCCAAAGGGTGGACTGTCAAAGTCAGAAAAATGTCTCTATGCACGTTGCCATATTTGCACCGCACACTGGTCCGCGCTGCGCATGCGTACGCTCTCCCGTGAAGGCGCATACCCGCGATAGCGTGCACTCGCAGGCGCGGTATGCGTATTTACGGTAGAGTTTATGTAGTCGTAGCGTGCGACTCATTCGTTACAAATGTTCACAATTAATGTAGTTTGTAGATCATGGTCCCCTTGATAGATTCTGAAAGTTTGGTTAAAATAGAAGGTCCCTGTTTAAAGGAATCCCTCTTTGTATCGTACGAAGGGTCTGACAGGAATCACACAGCCGTGTTTGGTACCCATCGGAAGAGTATTTAATTAGTAATATTCCGGTGTTGGTTTGGAGCGTATTAATCGCTCGTGCGAATAGTTATGGACATAAGAAGTTTATGTCCATTTCTATTATTTACACATACTCAGGTATGTGGCGGGAAACCCAGTTTCCCACCCACCTGAGCTGTTGAAAATCGTCACAGCCCACCTGTATGAATCACCCTATGACCTTTTGTTATGATGCAGGGCCGAATTCCTTCGGCCAATGGACAATGGGATTGTAGGACCAGGAGATTGCATTGTGTGTGGGGCATAAATAGGCAGGCCGACCACATCCAGCTCTCACTCTCTCATCAACGGTTATCTGCTGATAGCCGGGAGCTGGATATCGAGGCGCAGGCGATCATACCCTTTGTGCGTAAGTTTCTCTCCGTAATCATTGTCTTTCTGTGAGCCAATTTCTCTCATCTCTCTCTCTCTCTCTCTCTGTTCTGTTCTCTCATATCTCCCCTAGACTAGGCTAGTATTGTATTGTATTAGATAGTATTGTATTGTATTGCATTTAGGTCAGTGTAGTATTGTCTTTTTGTATTTATTGTTTAGTTCTGTGGTTAGGAAGTCTCTGTTATATTGTAGCGTATCATTTGTACTGTTATCCCCTTTTTCAAATATATTAGATATAATACAGTTAATAGGCTTTGGAACCTAAACCAGTATCTGTGTATTTTCTATAGTGTTAAGTGTTCACTTGAGCGTCGGTGACGCTCAAGCAGCTTTGTAGTTAGTCAGGCTACACAAGGTTGCACTTACACCCTGTATTCACATTAAGTTATTCTGTGTATTTCATTGGTATAAGGTTTAAACATTAAGGTATAGCGTTGTGAGCGTCTGCGCCGCTGGTGACCTCCTCGTGGTCTCGAGCGTATGCTACGCCATAGCGAATCATTACTCTAGTCATAGCCAATAACGTGTCCTGTGATCACTGGGCCGTGAGCGAACGTGACGCTTGAGCGTCTCGCCTACGGCTGAGCGATCGTTACGCAACTAGCGTACCATTACGGTACTTCTTAAGCAAACAGCGTACAGTGTTCTTAGACTTCATAAAGGGTTGTTTATACGACAAAAGTATTTAGAATTGTCAGCTTAGTCACACAGCGACCTTGGTGCGCCTCTTTTTTTCTTTGCATCATGTGCTGTTTGGGGACAATTTTTTTGAAGTGCCATCCTGCCTGACACTGCAGTGCCACTCCTAGATGGGCCAGGTGTTTGTGTCGGCCACTTGGGTCGCTTAGCTTAGCCATCCAGCGACCTCGGTGCAAATTTTAGGACTAAAAATAATATTGTGAGGTGTTCAGAATAGACTGAAAATGAGTGGAAATTATGGTTATTGAGGTTAATAATACTATGGGATTAAAATGACCCCCAAATTCTATGATTTAAGCTGTTTTTGAGGGTTTTTTGTAAAAAAAAACCAAATCCAAAACACACCCGAATCCGACAAAAAATTTTCAGGGAGGTTTTGCCAAAACGCGTCCGAATCCAAAACACGGCCGCGGAACCGAATCCAAAACCAAAACACAAAACCCGAAAAATGTCTGGTGAACATCACTACTTAATTGCAACATATGTTGCCATCTAAAGCACACATTTCACAATATAGGCCCTCATTCCGAGTTGTTCGCTCGTTATTTTTCTTCGCATCGGTGCGATTTTCCGCTAACTGCGCATGCGCAATGTTCGCACTGCGGCTGCGTCAAGTAAATTGCTAAGAAGTTTGGTATTTTACTCACGGCATTACGAGGTTTTTTCTTCGTTCTGGTGATCGGAGTGTGATTGACAGGAAGTGGGTGTTTCTGGGCGGAAACTGACCGTTTTATGGGTGTGTGTGAAAAAACGCTGCCGTTTCTGGGAAAAACGCGGGGGTGGCTGGAGAAACGGGGGAGGGTCTGGGCGAACGCTGGGTGTGGTTGTGACGTCAAACCAGGAACGAAACTGACTGAACTGATCGCAGTGGCAGAGTAAGTGTCGAGCTACTCAGAAACTGCTAAGAAATTTCTATTCGCAATTTTGAGAATCTTTCGTTCGCAATTCTGCTAAGCTAAGATTCACTCCCAGTAGGCGGTGGCTTAGCATGTGCAATGCTGCTAAAAGCAGCTTGCGAGCGAACAACTCGGAATGAGGGCCTATGATCAGTATGTATCATATGTCACAGAGACAATAAATTTCTCTCAACATCCATCATAGGTAAAGCTAGAGTTTTGTATTCTATGTGCACATATGAATGATTCATCTTACTTATAAAATTTTTGCACAATTGAACACTGATTCTAATGCAACATGCTGACAGTATTATTCCGTTGACCTCCTATCTTATACTTCTAATTTCTTATTGCTATATAAACAACCATGATCATTCATCCAAACAAAACCAACAATAAGTTTTTTTGTATGTCCTGACTGTAAAGCACGGTAAATGCACGTGCAGTGCCAAACGGTCTGTTCCCCTGGCAACAGTGCTCACACTAATTTGTGTTTTTATTTCATATCCCTAGACGCAGGAAATATGCAGAATTAATCCCTCTAAACATATCATTATATGAAAAGACAAGGTTATTCACTTTTTGTGCTTAATCAAAAACCTTTTTCATAGAACAATGATTTTATCAAAGAGGGTACTGGCAATTACATCCAACGTGCCTCCTGTCTTAATATTTCCAGATTCTCACTGCTGTGCTTTACAGATAGAGTCATTCATTAAAAGAAGACATAGTAAAATTATACCAATCCTAACTGTGAAACATTTTTAGGCACACATGTAACCTCATAAGGCCTATCGCCCCTGGCGACCGTTATCATAGTAACCAGTATTATTGCATCACGAACCTGGATACACAGGGGTCATGCACAGTAAAGCATAAAATAAGATACAGCGCCGGGCCGTCAGGTGCCTTTAGCTAGAGGCTCCACAGTTAAAGAGTGTTCTACGTCATACAACCTGTACCGGGGGGCAGCCCGCCGTGCGCACTCAGCGGGGCGCCCGCAACGCTCCTTCCTTTAAAGGAGCTCCTTCCTTTAAACAACACTTCTTTCTTTAGTTGATACATCAGAAAAGGAATTCCTGAGCTCTGGTAACGAGCAGCTGCATCTGGCAGAGTGGGTAAGAGCTCAATCATTAGAGGTGTTTCAGCCACCATAGTAATCTACTAAACACAGCCGGGCACAGGCAGCCCATGGTACTTACCACAGTGATCTATTGGAGCTCAGTGTTGTCTGTATCTGTATTGTCCCTATTTCCTATATTAAGATAAATATATGTGTGTGTGCGTGTGTGTATATGGAGTGTTCTGAAAAATGTTTTATATACTGTATTTATACATTTAATTGTCTTTTATTTTAAATCACAAATTTCTTAGCAGTCATACCCAGGATTAGAACCCATGACCTGTTACACTGACAGCAGACACTTTACTGATGGAGCTATTTGCTCCTGTAGAGGAAGCATGAGAATTCTAACTATATGAAGTTACGTGTAATTGTCAGAGAAGTATCTTCATATAGTTAAAATTCTCACATTTCCTATACAGGAGCAAACAGCTTCATCAGTAAGGTGACTGCTTCCAGTTTAATAGGGTGTGGTTTCTAATCCTGGGTGTGATACTTGTAAAATATGTATATTCAGTATAATAAAGAGGGTGTGATTTGTAAGGTGCAGGGACCAGTGAGGAAGTCGGCCACTGAAAAGACAGCGACAGCTATCAATTAACTTAATTCAATGGTGTCACAGAATAGGAGGAGAGGTGCCCCCCTTCAGAGCAGGAGCCCGGTGGCAGATGACTCCGTTGCCTCCCAGAGTTCTGCCTCTGGTGTTACCTCACGTCACCACTGGCTCTGGTAAATAGTGCACAACGGTTTGGCAATAGCGCTTTTGGCTGTGGAGGGCTGTGTAGGGGTGAGAGTATCTCTCTATATTGTGTGATGGTCATAAACAGAATAGGTACTGGCTGGAGCTGGAGAGACACTGGTGGGTTGGGGAGATGGAAGGGGGCTGCCTGGTGAGACACTGGGAGATTAGAGAGATGGAAGGTAGCTGGCTGGTGAGACACTGCTGGGATGGGCAGAGGCATAACTAGGGTTTTTGGAGTCCAGGTCAAGATAAATGATGCCCCCTCCACCAAAAAAAACTCCTTCACAAAGTAAAATATGTGCGTGCGCTCTCCAAAAAATGGGCATGGTCACACACCAGAAGGGGCGTGGCCACTGAAAATGGGGTGTGCCAACATGACACACCACCTGATTCACGTCACACTGGGAACATTCTTCTTAATTCCACATGCACCCTACATATGTGATGATTTCTCACAATGTGGAACCTCTGAAGAAATGTATCCTCTAAGACAGACAGCATCTTCAGTCGGTATTCACTATTCATGTAGGAGATCACATGGCCCTCATTCCGAGTTGTTCGCTTGCTAGCTGCTTTTAGCAGCATTGCACACGCTAGGCCACCACCCTCTGGGAGTGTATCTTAGCATAGCAGAATAGCGAACAAAAGATTAGCAGAATTGCTACTAAATATTTTCTTGCAGTTTCTGAGTAGCAAAAACAATTTGTGTTCCCTAATGCACACTGAGTGAGAAATAATAATACTACATAATAATCAGATAATACGGAGATCTTAGTTGCGTATATCTGCAGATATAGGGTTAAGCCCCCAGGCCGTTCTGAGTAGCTCCAGACCTACTCCTAGATTGCGATCAGCTCAGTCCATTTAGTTCCTGGTTTGACGTGACAAACACGCCCTGCGTTCGGCCAGCCACTCCCCCATTTCTCCAGACACTCCCGCGTTTTTCCCTGACACGCCTGCGTTTTTTAGCACACTCCTGGAAAACGCTCAGTTACCACCCAGAAACGCCCCTTTCCTGTCAATCAATCACCGATCAGCAGTGCGACTGAAAAGCGCCGCAGGAACACCAGCAAAGTTTAGTGTAAAATAACTTAGTGCATGCGCTCTGCGTACCATGCGCATGCGCATTTAGCAACAAATCGCAGCATAGCGAAAATCGGCAACGAGCGAACAACTCGGAATGACCACCATTGTCCAGAAGATGCCTGTTTGTGTAGGAATATTAACAAGGTCAGCATCATACAAGAGCGGTTCAATCAGCCACACCATCATCTCAGTGGCGTGCGGTGAGGTCAGTGGCTGGTGAGGCACTACAGCCATAATATCCTCCGAATCCTGCCGATGACCCCTACCGCCGCAGAGCCAATGCCCGCTTCCACCGCCAATGGCTTAAAAACTCGCCCACCATCAACTGACCCAGCCCTCCGCCATTAATTTGCATCTCAGTCCGATGCAGCCAATGCCCGCTGCCAGCCTGCTCATCATACTTGTGATATATTGTACATTTTTATAGAAAAACTAAATAAAAATGACTGTTTGGGACTGGGAAGGGAGTGGGAGGAGGACATGAATGCAATTTTGTTGTTCAGGGCTTCCATTAACTTAATGGAGAAGGGTCTGAATGGGTTAAAAAATGTAAAAAAAAAAAACCACTTACACACTCACACATACTTACCTACATCCCACGCCGATCACGTCCACTTGTCCATGTAGAATCCAATAGGTGTACCTGTAAAAATGAAAATTATACTTACAAACGAAGTAATCCACAGGAGGGGGAGAGAGAGAGAGATGGCTGGGAGCGGGAGGACGGAGGAGCACAGACAGGGGAGAGTGCCGCTGCTGGCTGGGAGGACGGAGCCGGTGTCGGAGGAGGAACGAGGGTGGAGGAGATTCCTACCCGGCCACCGCACTCAGGTACACAGGCGCTGCGCCGGAGGAGGAATGAAGGGGGGGGGATTCCTACCCGCCAACCGCACTCAGGCACCGCCACTTTCACCTCCAACGTCGCCTGTGGGTCATTGGACAGTGGATCCAGCACTGGATCTGCTGGGCCAATCACATCTGGGGGAAGGGGCAGATTGGGAAACAAAAGTGTCCCTGGAAAAATTTCTAAAAGTGGCCTCAGGTGGGTGGCACCAAACCAACTGTAGGCAGAGCCAATACCAAAGTAGGCGGGATTAATACTTCAAAATTATATTAACCCCAGACATCTTACACCTCACACCCCCAGACATATTACACCTCACACCCCCAGACATAATATTACACCTCACACCCCCAGACGTAATATTACACCTAACAACTCATACCTACAAATATTATATTACGCCTCATACCCACAGACATATTACATCTCATAGCCACAGACACACTGTATTACACCTCAAAACCCCCAGACATAGTATTAAAGCTGACACCTTACACCCTCAGAAATATTACACCTAACACCTCCAAATATTATATTACACCTCATACCCCCAGACATATTACATCTCATACCTCCATACATAATACACCTCACACCCCCAGACATAATAGTACACCTCACACCCCCAGACATAATATTACACCTCACGCCCCCAGACATAATATTACACCTCACACCTCATACCTCCTAATATTATATTACACCTCAAAACCCCCAGACATTATATTAAACCTAACACCTCATGCCCCCAGAAATAATATTACACCTAACACCTCCAAATATTATATTACACCTCATACCCACAGACACATTACACCTCATTCCCCCATACATATTAATGCACCTCATTCCCCCATACATATTAATGCACCTAATTCCCCCATACATAATGCACCTCGCACCTCATTCCCCCATACATAATGCACCTCATTCCCCCAGACATAATGCACCCCATTCCCCCATACATAATGCACCTCATTCCCAATGCATATTAATGCACCTCATTCCCCCATACATAATGCACCTCATTCCCCCATACTTAATCATACACCTCACACTCCACCGCGATCGGACCTTCTCTTACTGCCGATGACGACAGTGGCCCTTACAGGTGCGTGGACCTCCTCTTCTGGTCAGCCGGATAGGTTCGGCCGGCTCTCCTGACAGCGACCGCTGGCCGCAGCGCTCACATCACAGGCACACAGGTGACGGGAAGGGGGGGATGGCCGGCTCTTAGATAGCGGCCGCTGGCCGCACATTGCAGTAAGTAAGCATGTGACGGGGAAGGGGGGATGGCCGGATCTCCTGACAGCGGCCGCTGGCCGCAGCGCAGCACTCTCAGGTAATCCATTCAACAGTTAGCAGGTGACGTGGAGGGGGGCAGTGCTGCTTATGACAGGCGGCCCCACACCCCAATCGGACCACCGGGATATTCCCCAGTTTGACCAATAGCCAATCCGGGCCTGTCTGGGGGACTGACAGGGGCGTGCATTCATCGGGGCTGAATGCACGCCCCTGTCATTGAGGCACCAGTATAGGTGCCGCTTCACCATTCATTTTCAATGGGCTTTCACAGCCCATTGCTGCGCCCCGCCCCCTGCCCACCCCCCGCTGCCCGGTCTTTTAGTGTTAGTAGCGGGAGGCACCTCTCCTGCTGCCTCCTACCCTCACATGCAGCCACATACACAGGGGGAAATAATTACAATAATAAAAGAAGATATTTATCACAGAATCTGTGCTATAAGTATCTTCTTTTTATTATTTTAATCATTATGACAGGGGAGGCACTGCCTCCCCTGCCTCCCCTGACTGCACGTCCCTGCATCATCTCCCCCTCGTGTCATCTCTCAATTACACCATCACCTCCCCCTGCGATGTCTCTCAGCACACCATTACCTACCCCCTGCTTCGTCTCTCAGCACACCATCACATACCCCCTGTGACATCTCTCAGCATACCATCACATACCCCCTGTGACATCTATCAGCACATCTTCACCTACCCCCTGTGTCATTTGTCAGCACACAGTCACCTCCCCCTGTGACGTCTCTCAGCACACCATCACCTACCACCTGCTAGTCACTCATCACATCATCACCTACCACCTACGACGTCTTTCAGCACACCATCATCTCCCACCCTGCAACATCTCTCAGCACACTATCATCTCCCAACCTGACTCGTCACTCAGCACACCATTACCTACTACCTGTGACGTCTCTCAGCACAGCATCATCTCCCACCCTGCGACGTCTCTCAGCACACTATCATCTCCCACCCTGCGTCGTCACTCAACACACCATCACCTACTGCCTGCGACGTCTCTCAGCTTACCATCATCTCCAACCCTGCATCTTCACTCAGCACACCATCACCTACCACCCGTGTCATCTCTCAGCACACCATCACCTACCCCCTGCGACTTCTATCAGCACACTATACCCATACCCCATCATCATTTCTCAACACACCATCACCTCCCAATGCAACGTCTTTCAGCCAGAGCCGGCCCTAACCAATATGATGCCCTAGGCAAGATTTTGGCTGGTGCCCCCTAGCACCACCGCTGGTTCCGCCTCTGACCTTGCACCTCTTTCCCAGGTGTTTGTATCCCCTATATTTTAAATAGGAACAGTTCGCACATTTGGCGCACAGCCCAAAAAGGGGTGTGTTTTTGCTGGCAAGGGGCATGGCCACACAATAGTAACCCCAATTCCAATTACGCCACACAGTACTGCAACTTTATTCACATTTGAACATGCGATAGTGTCCATAATTCATATTACATCCCACAGTAGTATCACTTTACGTTACTCCTCACAGTAGAGCCCCTTATTCACATTACATCACACTGAATTGCTCCTTATTCACATTACACCACACCCTATTGCTCTTTATTCACATTAGGCGACACAGTAGTGCCCTTTCTATACGCAACGCCACATAGTAGAGCACCTTATACACATAATGCCACACAGTAATGCCCCTTACACATATGAGACACATTATTAATGTCCTTATAAACATAATGCGCCTTACACATTATGACAACCTTTATTAATGCCCTTTTACACATAATGTCCCTTACACATATGCTGCACATTATTAATGCCCTTATACACATAATGACACACATAGTGCCCCCTACACATATGCCGCACATTATTAATGCCCTTATACACATATATACACATAATGACACACATAGTGCCCCTTACACATATGTTGCACATTATTAATGCATTTTTACATGACAAACATAATGCTCCTTATACATATTCCGAACACTACTGCACAACCAGCCCACTCACATGCACACAGCACTCACACTGCCACTAACACTGTGACCTCTGCCTCTGCTTGGATACAGATGTGTCCTCACAAATCTTGCCTCAGTGCTAACGTCGGACACTTTTTTAATGAAAATGCATCTTATTTGCATTGCTATGTGGCTAGGATGCACAAGCAGCTTCTGCTGATTAAAATGATATGCAGCATGCCTATATACTGTGTGCGACTGTGACTGTATCTGCATATGAAATGCTACACACAGAATATAGGCATGCCGCATATCATTTTAATCAGCAGAAGCTGCTGATGCCCCTAGGCATATCAAATGCCCTAGGCCATTGCCTAGTTTGCCTATGCATATGGCCGGCTCTGCTTTCAGCACACCATCACCTCCCCTGCGACGTCTCCCAGCACACCATCACCTGCCCCCTGCGACATCTCTAAGCACACCATCCCCTTACCCCATCATCGTCTCTCAGCACATCATCACCTCCCCCTGCAACGTCTCTCAGCCCACATCACCTTACCCCACAGTTGTCTCTCACCACACCATCACCTACCCCCTGTGTCATCTCTAAACACACATCACCTCCCCCTGCATCATCTCTCAGCAAACCATCATCTCCCACCCTGCATTGTCACTCAGCACACCATCACCTACCGCCTGCGGCATCTCTCAGCCCACCATCACCTACCCCCTGCGACTTCTATCAGCACACCATACCCTTACCCCATCGTCGTTTTTCAATACACCATCACCTCCCCCTGCAACGTCTTTCAGCACACCATCACCTCCCGTGCGACGTCTCCCAGCATAGCATCACCTGCCCCCTGCGACATCTCTCAGCACACCATCCCCTTACCCCATCATCGTCTCTCAGCACATCATCACCTCCCCCTGCAACATCTCTCAGCCCACATCACCTTACCCCACAGTTGTCTCTCACCACACCATCACCTACCCCCTGTGTCATCTCTAAACACACATCACCTCCCCCCTGCATCATTTCTCAGCAAACCATCATCTCCCACCCTGCATTGTCATTCAGCACACCATCACCTACCGCCTGCGGCGTCTCTCAGCCCACCATCACCTACCCCCTGCGACTTCTATCAGCACACCATACCCTTACCCCATCGTCGTTTCTCAACACACGATCACCTCCCCCTGCAATGTCTTTCAGCACACCATCACCTCCCCTGCGACATCTCCCAGCATAGCATCACCTGCCCCCTGCGACATCTCTCAGCACACCATCCCCTTACCCGATCGTCATCTATCAGCACATCATCAGCTCCCCCTGCAACGTCTCTCAGCACACCATCACCTCCCCCTGCAACATCTTTCAGCACACCATCACCTCCTCTGTGACATGTCCCAGCACACCATCACCTGCCCCCTGCGACATCTCTCAGCACACCATCCCCTTACCCCATCGTCATCTCTCAGCACATCATAAGCTCCCCCTGCAACGTCTCTCAGCACAAATCACCTTAACCCACAGTCGTCTCTCACCACACCATCACCTACCCCCTGTGTCATCTCTAAACACACATTACCTCCCCCTGCATCATCTCTCAGCAAACCATCATCTCCCACCCTGCGTTGTCTCTCATCACACCATCACGCCTGCGTCATCTCTCAGCACACCATCACCTACCCCCTGTGACCTCTATCAGCTCAGCACACCATCCCCTTACCCCATCGTCATTTCTCAGCACATCATATCCTTCCCCTGCAATGTCTTTCAGCACACCCTCACCTTCCCTGCAACGTCTCTTCAGAACGTCTTAACTAAACTGGAAGCATGGGCAGCAAAATGCAGAATGAGATTCAACACAGACAGTTGTAAGGTAATGCACTGTGGGGGCAAGACCAAAAATAACACCTACATGCTAAATGGGTTAATATTAGGGGAATTCTGTACTGGAAAAAGACTTAGGGGATCACATAGATAACAAATTAAGCAGCAGTACCCAAAGTTGGAGTGCAGCAAAGAAGGCTAATAAGATATTAGCATGCATAAAACGGGGAATTGATGCAAGGGACGAGAGTATTATACTCCCATTATATAAATCACTAGTGATGCCACATCTTGAATACTGTGTACAATTTTGGGCAGCACATTACAAAAAGGATATCCTGGAGCTAGAAAAGGTTCAGAGGCAGGTGACCAAACTAATCAAGGCCCTATCTCTCAGCTCCTTTGTCTCTCTAAGTTACTTGAGAGACTTTCCTACACTCGACTCACACACTTTCTAAACTCATACACTTTATTGGACCCACTTCAGTCAGGCTTCCGTTCCCAACACTCCACAGAAACAGCACTGACTACTAAGTGATTAATGATTTGGTCACTACGAAGTCTAAAGGCCATTACTCACTACTTATTCTTCTGGATCTATCTGCTGCATTTGACACTGTAGACCACTCTCTTCTCATACAGACACTACAATCCCTAGGTCTTAAAGACACAGCCTTTTCTTGGTTCCTATCCTACCTATCTAATCGCTCCTTCAGTGTTCGCTTCTCTGAATCTACCTCCTCTTCGCTACCTCTTTCAGTTGGAGTACCGCAAGGCTCAGTCTTGGGTCCTCTGCTTTTCTCTATCTATACCTCATCTCTTGGTAAACTAATCAGCTCTTTTGGATTTCAGTATCATCTGTACGCAGATGATACTCAAATCTAACTATCCTCCCCTGACTTGTCCCTATCTGTACTGGACCGTTTCACTGAATGCCTTTCTGCCATTTCATCCTGGGTGACATCTCGCCACCTCAAACTTAATATTTCAAAGACAGAGTTAATTATATTTCCACCGGCCAATAGTAGGTACCAACCTGATATCTCTATCACAGTTGAAAACTCGACTATCTACCCTACCCCACAAGCTCGCTGCCTAGGTTTCATCCTTGACTCTGATATGTCCTATGTCCTATATTCAATCTGTCTCAAGATCATATTACATGCATCTAAAAAACATATCCAAAATACGACCATACCTTACACAAGACACTGCTAAAACTCTAATCCACGCTCTCATTATCTCCCGCATTGATTATTGCAATAGTCTCCTAACTGGTCTTCCCACAACGAGACTCTCACCACTACAATCCATTCTGAATGCAGCGGCGAGGCTAATCTTCCTCGCTAGACGTTCATCATCTGCAGATCCACTCTGTCAGTCCCTCCATTGGTTACCTGTATTCTACCGCATTCAATATAAAATACTTTTACTCGCACACAAGGCCATTAACCAAACTACACCAACGTACATCACTTCACTTATTTCAAAATATCTCCCAATGTGACCTCTTCGCTCTTCACAAGACCTGCGTCTCTCATCCACCCTTATTACTCGCTCCCACTCACGACTGCAAGACTTTTATCAGGCTGCACCCACTCTGTGGAATGCCCTACCATGCACAATAAGACTCTCCTCCAGTCTCCAAACCTTCAAGCGTTCCCTGAAAACTCACCTCTTTAGGCAAGCCTATCAAATTCCAGAACCACCCACATAACTTTCATAAACCTTCCTATCAAATTGCATCCACTCTGACCAGTCCACACATATCCTCACATATCTTCTCATTCTTCACTTTCCCTTCCTCTCGAACTCGGTTCATCATTGCTGTATGACCATATCATACAGCCCACCAAGAACCCTTGCAATCTGGCGGACAACTATTCAATAGATAGCACCTTTCCTTGTGTTTACTGTACATGCCTATTTCCCTATAGATTGTAAGCTTGCGAGCAGGGCCTTCCTACCTCTATAACTGTTTGTTATCACCCAATTTGTTATACCATTGTTATTTCCAATTGTAAAGCGCAACGGAATTTGCTGCGCTATATAAGAAACTGTTAATAAATAATAATAAATGGAGATGCTGGAATACGAGGAAAGGCTTGCAAGGCTAGGTATGTTTACATTGGAAAAGAGGAGACTAAGAGGGGACATGATCAACATCTACAAATATATAAGGGGTCAATACACAGAGCTTGGGAGGGACCTGTTTTCTATAAGATCAGCACAGAGGACATGTGGTCACTCGCTTAGGTTAGAGGAGAGGAGTTTCCGCACATTGAGGCGAAAAGGTTTTGTCACAGAAAGGACAATACGTGTTTGGAATTCCCTGCCTGAGATAGTAGTAACTGCGGACTCAGTCAACACCTTTAAGAATGGGTTAGATAAATTCCTATTGGATAAAGATATTCGGAGTTATGGTGCGTAGGCACGCATTATAGTTAATATAACTAGTCCTAACATAAAAATAAATAGTCCTGTAAAAAAGACTGCATAGCAGACCACAAATAGGTTGAACTCGATGGACAATTGTCTTTTTTCAACCTTAGTTACTGAGTTACTAAGTCTCCCAGCACACCATCACCTACCCCACATCGTCTTCTCTCAGCACACCATCACCTGCCCTTTGCAACATCTCTCAGCACACCATCACCTTACCCATCAGTCATCTCTCAGCACACAATCACCTACCCCCTGCATCATCTCTGAGCACACCATCACCTCCCCCTGCGACATCTCTCAGCACACCATCACCTACCTCCTGTGTCAGGGCCGGATTATAGGTGGGATGAACAGAGTGGTTGTCCGGGGGTCCACACACATTGAGGGAATCCACACTGCTTTAAACAGTGCCCCAGCTGGCGTGCTCTGCACATGCTGCCGCACCGGCTGAGTACAGGGAGCTGCAGTGGCAGCTAAAGTATAATCGCTCAGCTCAGCATCGTCATGCACAAGCGGCGGCAGGGAGAGCAGTCACTTGTTTGCACCGGGGAGCAGCAGCAGAGCACAGTCTCTATGCTGGCCAGGGTCCACTCCTCACTCTGTATTCAGGAAGTGGAGGAGAAATTTTGTTTAGTAATTCCGGTGGCATCGCTTCTCCCACCTGTGGCTGCTGCGTGTGTGTGGCCAACATGGCGGCTCCTTTCCCAGTGCCACTCTCAATTTTTTTAATGATAGAGACCCCACAACATTGTTGCCCTGGGGCCCCCACAAGCCTTAATCTGGTCACACCATTACATTCTGGGTGAGATGTATTAAAATACATAGCCGCCCCTCACCACCCACCACAATGATACTAATCGCATATGTACTAACAGGGTCTGTAGGGGCCGGCGGGGGTCTCCATCACCTCCCAGACCCGGGAGGTGATGTGTACAGGGAGTCTCCTGGCTCATCCTCCTCCCCCCTGCAGCCAGAAGGACAAATGGCTGCACTGCGGGGGAGAAGGAGGAGGTTGGCCGCACCAGCTTACTGCACACAGGTATGCCGGGGGAGGGGGGGGACAGATCGTCGTGAGTGGTGTGGGGCAAAGGTGGTGGGATGCAGCGACGGCGGTAAGAAGCCCATTGGCTTCTATAGGGTATCGCCATGCTAGGGGTTAGTACATATGAAAATGCGGTAAAACCCCGGAAAATTGGGGTTTTAACTAGAGATGAGCGGGTTCGGTTCCTCTGGATCCGAACCCCCCCGAACTTCACCCATTTTACACGGTTCCGAGGCAGACTCGGATCCTCCCGCCTTGCTCGGTTAACCCGAACGCACCCGAACGTCATCATCCCGCTGTCGTATTCTCGCGAGATTCGTATTCTATATAAGGAGCCGCGCGTCGCCGCCATTTTCACTCGTGCATTGGAGATGATAGGGAGAGGATGTGCAGCGTTCTCTCAGTTGTGTTCAGTGTGCTGCAAATATCCGTGCTCAGTGTGCTGCAAATATCTGTGCTCAGTGTGCTTGCAAATATCTGTGCTCAGTGTGCTGAAAATATCTATGTTCTCTGCCTGATAAAACGCTCCATATCTGTGCTCAGCGTTCTGCAAATATCTGTGCTCAGGTGCTTTATTGTGGGGACAGGGGACCACCAGTATTATATAGTAGGAGGACAGTGCAGAGTTTTGCTGACCAGTGACCACCAGTATACGTTGTCTGCCTGAAAAATGCTCCATATCTGTGCTGAATTGTAGTATATAGTAGGAGGACAGTGCAGAATTTTGCTGACCAGTGACCACCAGTATTATATCAGTACGGTACAGTAGTCCACTACTCTACCTACCTCTGTGTCGTCAAATATACTATCCATCCATACCTGTGGTGCATTTTAGTTGTTGTGCGCAGTATATATAGTAAGAGGACAGTGCAGAATTTTGCTGACCACCAGTATATAATATATAGCAGTACGGTAAAGTAGTCCACTGCTCTACCTACCTCTGTGTCGTCAAGTATACTATCCATCCATACCTGTGGTACATTTAGTTGTGCGCAGTATATATAGTAGGAGTACAGTGCATAATTTTGCTGACCACCAGTATATAATATATAGCAGTATGGTACAGTAGTCCACTGCTCTACCTACCTCTGTGTTGTCAAGTATACTATCCATCTATACCTGTGGTGCATTTTAGTTGTGCACAGTATATATAGTAGGAGTACAGTGCATAATTTTGCTGACCACCAGTATATAATATATAGCAGTACGGTACTAAAGTCCACTGCTCTACCTACCTCTGTGTCGTCAAGTATACTATCCATCCATACCTGTGGTGCATTTTAGTTGTGCGCAGTATATATAGTAGGAGTACAGTGCAGAATTTTGCTGACCACCAGTATATAATATATAGCAGTACGGTACAGTAGTCCACTGCTCTATCTACCTCTTTGTCGTCAAGTATACTATCCATCCATACCTGTGGTGCATTTTAGTTGTGCGCACTATATATAGTAGGAGTACAGTCCATAATTTTGCTGACCACCAGTATATAATATATAGCAGTATGGAACAGTAGTCCACTGCTCTACCTACCTCTGTGTCATCAATTATACTATCCATCCATACCTGTGGTGCATTTTAGTTGTGCGCAGTATATATAGTAGGAGTACAGTGCATAATTTTGCTGATCACCAGTATATAATATATAGCAGTACGGTACAGTAGTCCACTGCTCTACCTACCTCTGTGTCGTCAAGTATACTATCCATCCTTACCTGTGGTGCATTTTAGTTGTGCGCAGTATATATAGTAGGAGTACAGTGCATAATTTTGCTGACCACCAGTATATAATATATAGCAGTACGGTACAGTAGTCCACTGCTCTACCTACCTCTGTGTCATCAAGTATACTATCCATCCATACCTGTGGTGCATTTTAGTTGTTGTGCGCAGTATATATAGTAGGAGTACAGTGCATAATTTTGCTGACCACCAGTATATAATATATAGCAGTACGGTACAGTAGTCCACTGCTCTACCTACCTCTGTGTCGTCAAGTATACTATCCATCAATACCTGTGGTGCATTTTAGTTGTGCGCAGTATATATAGTAGGAGTACAGTGCAGAATTTTGCTGACCATCAGTATATAATATATAGCAGTACGGTACAGTAGGCCACTGCTCTACCTACCTATTTGTCATCAAGTATACTATCCATCCATACCTGTGGTGCATTTTAGTTGTTGTGCGCACTATATATAGTAGGAGTACAGTCCATAATTTTGCTGACCACCAGTATATAATATATAGCAGTATGGTACAGTAGTGCACTGCTCTACCTACCTCTGTGTCGTCAATTATACTATCCATCCATACCTGTGGTGCATTTTAGTTGTGCGCAGTATATATAGTAGGAGTACAGTGCATAATTTTGCTGACCACCAGTATATAATATATAGCAGTACGGTACAGTAGTCCACTGCTCTACCTACCTCTGTGTCATCAAGTATACTATCCATTAATACCTGTGGTGCATTTTAGTTGTGCGCAGTATATATAGTAGGACTACAGTGCAGAATTTTGCTGACCACCAGTATATAATATATAGCAGTACGGTATAGTAAGCCACTGCTCTACCTACCTTTGTATCGTCAAGTATACTATCCATCCATACCTGTGGTGCATTTTAGTTGTTGTGCGCAGTATATATAGTAGGAGTACAGTGCATCATTTTGCTGACCACCAGTATATAATATATAGCAGTACAGTACAGTAGGCCACTGCTCTACCTACCTCTGTGTCGTCAAGTATACTATCCATCCATACCTGTGGTGCATTTTAGTTGTGCGCAGTATATATAGTAGGAGTACAGTGCAAAAATTTGCTGACCCCCAGTATATAATATATAGCAGTACGGAACAGTAGGCCACTGCTCTACCTACCTCTGTGTCGTCAAGTATACTATCCATCTATACCTGTGGTGCATTTTAGTTGTGCGCAGTATATATAGTAGGAGTACAGTGCATAATTTTGCTGACCACCAGTACATAATATATAGCAGTACGGTACAGTAGGCCACTGCTCTACCTACTTCTGTGTCGTCAAGTATACTATCCATCCATACCTGTGGTGCATTTTAGTTGTGCGCAGTATATATAGTAGGAGTACAGTGCATAATTTTGCTGACCACCAGTATATAATATATAGCAGTACGGTACAGTAGTCCACTGCTCTACCTACCTCTGTGTCATCAAGTATACTATCCATCCATACCTGTGGTGCATTTTAGTTGTTGTGCGCAGTATATATAGTAGGAGTACAGTGCATAATTTTGCTGACCACCAGTATATAATATATAGCAGTACGGTACAGTAGTCCACTGCTCTACCTACCTCTGTGTCGTCAAGTATACTATCCATCCTTACCTGTGGTGCATTTTAGTTGTGCGCAGTATATATAGTAGGAGTACAGTGCATAATTTTGCTGATCACCAGTATATAATATATAGCAGTACGGTACAGTAGTCCACTGCTCTACCTACCTCTGTGTCGTCAAGTATACTATCCATCCTTACCTGTGGTGCATTTTAGTTGTGCGCAGTATATATAGTAGGAGTACAGTGCATAATTTTGCTGACCACCAGTATATAATATATAGCAGTACGGTACAGTAGTCCACTGCTCTACCTACCTCTGTGTCATCAAGTATACTATCCATCCATACCTGTGGTGCATTTTAGTTGTTGTGCGCAGTATATATAGTAGGAGTACAGTGCATAATTTTGCTGACCACCAGTATATAATATATAGCAGTACGGTACAGTAGTCCACTGCTCTACCTACCTCTGTGTCGTCAAGTATACTATCCATCAATACCTGTGGTGCATTTTAGTTGTGCGCAGTATATATAGTAGGAGTACAGTGCAGAATTTTGCTGACCATCAGTATATAATATATAGCAGTACGGTACAGTAGGCCACTGCTCTACCTACCTATTTGTCATCAAGTATACTATCCATCCATACCTGTGGTGCATTTTAGTTGTTGTGCGCACTATATATAGTAGGAGTACAGTCCATAATTTTGCTGACCACCAGTATATAATATATAGCAGTATGGTACAGTAGTGCACTGCTCTACCTACCTCTGTGTCGTCAATTATACTATCCATCCATACCTGTGGTGCATTTTAGTTGTGCGCAGTATATATAGTAGGAGTACAGTGCATAATTTTGCTGACCACCAGTATATAATATATAGCAGTACGGTACAGTAGTCCACTGCTCTACCTACCTCTGTGTCATCAAGTATACTATCCATTAATACCTGTGGTGCATTTTAGTTGTGCGCAGTATATATAGTAGGAGTACAGTGCAGAATTTTGCTGACCACCAGTATATAATATATAGCAGTACGGTATAGTAAGCCACTGCTCTACCTACCTTTGTATCGTCAAGTATACTATCCATCCATACCTGTGGTGCATTTTAGTTGTTGTGCGCAGTATATATAGTAGGAGTACAGTGCATCATTTTGCTGACCACCAGTATATAATATATAGCAGTACGGTACAGTAGGCCACTGCTCTACCTACCTCTGTGTCGTCAAGTATACTATCCATCCATACCTGTGGTGCATTTTAGTTGTGCGCAGTATATATAGTAGGAGTACAGTGCAAAAATTTGCTGACCCCCAGTATATAATATATAGCAGTACGGAACAGTAGGCCACTGCTCTACCTACCTCTGTGTCGTCAAGTATACTATCCATCTATACCTGTGGTGCATTTTAGTTGTGCGCAGTATATATAGTAGGAGTACAGTGCATAATTTTGCTGACCACCAGTACATAATATATAGCAGTACGGTACAGTAGGCCACTGCTCTACCTACTTCTGTGTCGTCAAGTATACTATCCATCCATACCTGTGGTGCATTTTAGTTGTTGTGCGCAGTATATATAGTAGGAGTACAGTGCATAATTTTGCTGACCTCCAGTATATAATATATAGCAGTACGGTACAGTAGGCCACTGCTCTACCTACCTCTGTGTCGTCAAGTATACTATCCATCCATACCTGTGGTGCATTTTAGTTGTGCGCAGTATATATAGTAGGAGTACAGTGCATAATTTTGCTGACCACCAGTATATAATATACAGCAGTACGGTACAGTAGTCCACTGCTCTACCTACATCTGTGTCGTCAAGTATACTATCCATCCATACCTGTGGTGCATTTTAGTTGTGCGCAGTATATATAGTAGGAGTACAGTGCATAATTTTGCTGACCACCAGTATATAATATATAGCACTACGGTACAGAAGTCCACTGCTCTACCTACCTCTGTGTCGTCAAGTATACTATCCATCCATACCTGTGGTGCATTTTAGTTGTGCGCAGTATATATAGTAGGAGTACAGTGCATAATTTTGCTGACCACCAGTATATAATATATAGCAGTACGGTACAGTAATCCACTGCTCTATCTACCGCTATGTCGTCAAGTATACTATCCATCCATGCCTGTGGTGCATTTTAGTTGTGCGCACTATATATAGTAGGAGTACAGTCCATAATTTTGCTGACCACCAGTATATAATATATAGCAGTATGGTACAGTAGTCCACTGCTCTACCTATCTCTGTGTCGTCAATTATACTATCCATCAATACCTGTGGTGCATTTTAGTTGTGCGCAGTATATATAGTAGGAGTACAGTGCATAATTTTGCTGACCACCAGTATATAATATATAGCAGTACGGTACAGTAGTCCACTGCTCTATCTACCGCTATGTCGTCAAGTATACTATCCATCCATACCTGTGGTGCATTTTAGTTGTTGTGCGCAGTATATATAGTAGGAGTACAGTGCATAATTTTGCTGACCACCAGTATATAATATATAGCAGTACGGTACAGTAGTCCACTGCTCTACCTACCTCTGTGTCGTCAAGTATACTATCCATCAATACCTGTGGTGCATTTTAGTTGTGCGCAGTATATATAGCAGGAGTACAGTGCAGAATTTTGCTGACCATCAGTATATAATATATAGCAGTACGGTACAGTAGGCCACTGCTCTACCTACCTATTTGTCATCAAGTATACTATCCATCCATACCTGTGGTGCATTTTAGTTGTTGTGCGCACTATATATAGTAGGAGTACAGTCCATAATTTTGCTGACCACCAGTATATAATATATAGCAGTATGGTACAGTAGTGCACTGCTCTACCTACCTCTGTGTCGTCAATTATACTATCCATCCATACCTGTGGTGCATTTTAGTTGTGCGCAGTATATATAGTAGGAGTACAGTGCATAATTTTGCTGACCACCAGTATATAATATATAGCAGTACCGTACAGTAGTCCACTGCTCTACCTACCTCTGTGTCATCAAGTATACTATCCATTAATACCTGTGGTGCATTTTAGTTGTGCGCAGTATATATAGTAGGAGTACAGTGCAGAATTTTGCTGACCACCAGTATATAATATATAGCAGTACGGTATAGTAAGCCACTGCTCTACCTACCTTTGTATCGTCAAGTATACTATCCATCCATACCTGTGGTGCATTTTAGTTGTTGTGCGCAGTATATATAGTAGGAGTACAGTGCATCATTTTGCTGACCACCAGTATATAATATATAGCAGTACGGTACAGTAGGCCACTGCTCTACCTACCTCTGTGTCGTCAAGTATACTATCCATCCATACCTGTGGTGCATTTTAGTTGTGCGCAGTATATATAGTAGGAGTACAGTGCAAAAATTTGCTGACCCCCAGTATATAATATATAGCAGTACGGAACAGTAGGCCACTGCTCTACCTACCTCTGTGTCGTCAAGTATACTATCCATCCTTACCTGTGGTGCATTTTAGTTGTTGTACGCAGTATATATAGTAGGAGTACAGTGCATAATTTTGCTGACCACCAGTATATAATATATATCAATACGGTACAGTAGGCCACTGCTCTACCTACCTCTGTGTCGTCAAGTATACTATCCATCCATACCTGTGGTGCATTTTAGTTGTGCGCAGTATATATAGTAGGAGTACAGTGCATAATTTTGCTGACCACCGGTATATAATATACAGCAGTACTATACAGTAGTCCACTGCTCTACCTACCTCTGTGTCGTCAAGTATACTATCCATCCATACCTGTGGTGCATTTTAGTTGTGCGCAGTATATATATTAGGAGTACAGTGCATAATTTTGCTGACCACCAGTATATAATATATAGCAGTACGGTACAGTAGTCCACTGCTCTACCTACCTCTGTGTTGTCAAGTATACTATCCATCTATACCTGTGGTGCATTTTAGTTGTGCGCAGTATATATAGTAGGAGTACAGTGCATAATTTTGCTGACCACCAGTACATAATATATAGCAGTACGGTACAGTAGGCCACTGCTCTACCTACTTCTGTGTCGTCAAGTATACTATCCATCCATACCTGTGGTGCATTTTAGTTGTTGTGCGCAGTATATATAGTAGGAGTACAGTGCATAATTTTGCTGACCTCCAGTATATAATATATAGCAGTACGGTATAGTAGGCCACTGCTCTACCTACCTCTGTGTCGTCAAGTATACTATCCATCCATACCTGTGGTGCATTTTAGTTGTGCGCAGTATATATAGTAGGAGTACAGTGCATAATTTTGCTGACCACCAGTATATAATATACAGCAGTACGGTACAGTAGTCCACTGCTCTACCTACATCTGTGTCGTCAAGTATACTATCCATCCATACCTGTGGTGCATTTTAGTTGTGCGCAGTATATATAGTAGGAGTACAGTGCATAATTTTGCTGACCACCAGTATATAATATATAGCACTACGGTACAGTAGGCCACTGCTCTACCTACCTCTGTGTCGTCAAGTATACTATCCATCCATACCTGTGGTGCATTTTAGTTGTGCGCAGTATATATAGTAGGAGTACAGTGCATAATTTTGCTGACCACCAGTATATAATATACAGCAGTACGGTACAGTAGTCCACTGCTCTACCTACCTCTGTGTCGTCAAGTATACTATCCATCCATACCTGTGGTGCATTTTAGTTGTTGTATGCAGTATATATAGTAGGAGTACAGTGCATAATTTTGCTGACCACCAGTATATAATAAATATCAGTATGGTACAGTAGGCCACTGCTCTACCTACCTCTGTGTCGTCAAGTATACTATCCATCCATACCTGTGGTGCATTTTCGTTGTGCGCAGTATATATAGTAGGAGTACAGTGCATAATTTTGCTGACCTCCAGTATATAATATATAGCAGTACGGTACAGTAGTCCACTGCTCTACCTACCTCTGTGTCGTCAAGTATACTATCCATCCATACCTGTGGTACATTTTAGTTGTGCTCAGTATATATAGTAGGAGTACAGTGCATAATTTTGCTGACCACCAGTATATAATATATAGCAGTACTATACAGTAGTCCACTGCTCTACCTACCTCTGTGTCGTCAAGTATACTATCCATCCATACCTGTGGTGCATTTTAGTTGTGCGCAGTATATATAGTAGGTGTACAATGCATAATTTTGCTGACCACCAGTATATAATATATAGCAGTACGTTACAGTAGTCCACTGCTCTACCTACCTCTGTGTCGTCAAGTATACTATCCATCCATACCTGTGGTGCATTTTAGTTGTGCGCAGTATATATAGTAGGAGTACAGTGCATAATTTTGCTGACCACCAGTATATAATATATAGCAGTACGGTACAGTAGTCCACTGCTCTATCTACCGCTATGTCGTCAAGTATACTATCCATCCATGCCTGTGGTGCATTTTAGTTGTGCGCACTATATATAGTAGGAGTACAGTCCATAATTTTGCTGACCACCAGTATATAATATATAGCAGTACGGTACAGTAGTCCACTGCTCTACCTATCTCTGTGTCGTCAATTATACTATCCATCAATACCTGTGGTGCATTTTAGTTGTGCGCAGTATATATAGAAGGAGTACAGAGCATAATTTTGCTGACCACCAGTATATAATATATAGCATTACAGTACAGTAGTCCACTGCTCTACCTACCTCTGTGTCGTCAAGTATACTATCCATTAATACCTGTGGTGCATTTTAGTTGTGCGCAGTATATATAGTAGAAGTACAGTGCATAATTTTGCTGACCACCAGTATATAATATGTAGCAGTACAGTACAGTAGTCCACTGCTCTACCTACCTCTGTGTCGTCAAGTATACTATCCATCCATACCTGTGGTGCATTTTAGTTGTGCGCAGTATATATAGTAGGAGTACAGTGCATAATTTTGCTGACCACCAGTATATAATATACAGCAGTACGGTACAGTAGTCCACTGCTCTACCTACCTCTGTGTCGTCAAGTATACTATCCATCCATACCTGTGGTGCATTTTAGTTGTTGTATGCAGTATATATAGTAGGAGTACAGTGCATAATTTTGCTGACCACCAGTATATAATAAATATCAGTATGGTACAGTAGGCCACTGCTCTACCTACCTCTGTGTCGTCAAGTATACTATCCATCCATACCTGTGGTGCATTTTCGTTGTGCGCAGTATATATAGTAGGAGTACAGTGCATAATTTTGCTGACCTCCAGTATATAATATATAGCAGTACGGTACAGTAGTCCACTGCTCTACCTACCTCTGTGTCGTCAAGTATACTATCCATCCATACCTGTGGTACATTTTAGTTGTGCTCAGTATATATAGTAGGAGTACAGTGCATAATTTTGCTGACCACCAGTATATAATATATAGCAGTACTATACAGTAGTCCACTGCTCTACCTACCTCTGTGTCATCAAGTATACTATCCATCCATACCTGTGGTGCATTTTAGTTGTGCGCAGTATATATAGTAGGTGTACAATGCATAATTTTGCTGACCACCAGTATATAATATATAGCAGTACGTTACAGTAGTCCACTGCTCTACCTACCTCTGTGTCGTCAAGTATACTATCCATCCATACCTGTGGTGCATTTTAGTTGTGCGCAGTATATATAGTAGGAGTACAGTGCATAATTTTGCTGACCACCAGTATATAATATATAGCAGTACGGTACAGTAGTCCACTGCTCTATCTACCGCTATGTCGTCAAGTATACTATCCATCCATGCCTGTGGTGCATTTTAGTTGTGCGCACTATATATAGTAGGAGTACAGTCCATAATTTTGCTGACCACCAGTATATAATATATAGCAGTACGGTACAGTAGTCCACTGCTCTACCTATCTCTGTGTCGTCAATTATACTATCCATCAATACCTGTGGTGCATTTTAGTTGTGCGCAGTATATATAGAAGGAGTACAGAGCATAATTTTGCTGACCACCAGTATATAATATATAGCATTACAGTACAGTAGTCCACTGCTCTACCTACCTCTGTGTCGTCAAGTATACTATCCATTAATACCTGTGGTGCATTTTAGTTGTGCGCAGTATATATAGTAGAAGTACAGTGCATAATTTTGCTGACCACCAGTATATAATATGTAGCAGTACAGTACAGTAGTCCACTGCTCTACCTACCTCTGTGTCGTCAAGTATACTATCCATCCATACCTGTGGTACATTTAGTTGTGCGCAGTATATATAGTAGGAGTACAGTGCATAATTTTGCTGACCACCAGTATATAATATATAGCAGTATGGTACAGTAGTCCACTGCTCTACCTACCTCTGTGTTGTCAAGTATACTATCCATCTATACCTGTGGTGCATTTTAGTTGTGCACAGTATATATAGTAGGAGTACAGTGCATAATTTTGCTGACCACCAGTATATAATATATAGCAGTACGGTACTAAAGTCCACTGCTCTACCTACCTCTGTGTCGTCAAGTATACTATCCATCCATACCTGTGGTGCATTTTAGTTGTGCGCAGTATATATAGTAGGAGTACAGTGCAGAATTTTGCTGACCACCAGTATATAATATATAGCAGTACGGTACAGTAGTCCACTGCTCTATCTACCTCTTTGTCGTCAAGTATACTATCCATCCATACCTGTGGTGCATTTTAGTTGTGCGCACTATATATAGTAGGAGTACAGTCCATAATTTTGCTGACCACCAGTATATAATATATAGCAGTATGGAACAGTAGTCCACTGCTCTACCTACCTCTGTGTAATCAATTATACTATCCATCCATACCTGTGGTGCATTTTAGTTGTGCGCAGTATATATAGTAGGAGTACAGTGCATAATTTTGCTGATCACCAGTATATAATATATAGCAGTACGGTACAGTAGTCCACTGCTCTACCTACCTCTGTGTCGTCAAGTATACTATCCATCCTTACCTGTGGTGCATTTTAGTTGTGCGCAGTATATATAGTAGGAGTACAGTGCATAATTTTGCTGACCACCAGTATATAATATATAGCAGTACGGTACAGTAGTCCACTGCTCTACCTACCTCTGTGTCATCAAGTATAGTATCCATCCATACCTGTGGTGCATTTTAGTTGTTGTGCGCAGTATATATAGTAGGAGTACAGTGCAGAATTTTGCTGACCACCAGTATATAATATATAGCAGTACGGTATAGTAAGCCACTGCTCTACCTACCTTTGTATCGTCAAGTATACTATCCATCCATACCTGTGGTGCATTTTAGTTGTTGTGCGCAGTATATATAGTAGGAGTACAGTGCATCATTTTGCTGACCACCAGTATATAATATATAGCAGTACGGTACAGTAGGCCACTGCTCTACCTACCTCTGTGTCGTCAAGTATACTATCCATCCATACCTGTGGTGCATTTTAGTTGTGCGCAGTATATATAGTAGGAGTACAGTGCAAAAATTTGCTGACCCCCAGTATATAATATATAGCAGTACGGAACAGTAGGCCACTGCTCTACCTACCTCTGTGTCGTCAAGTATACTATCCATCCTTACCTGTGGTGCATTTTAGTTGTTGTACGCAGTATATATAGTAGGAGTACAGTGCATAATTTTGCTGACCACCAGTATATAATATATATCAATACGGTACAGTAGGCCACTGCTCTACCTACCTCTGTGTCGTCAAGTATACTATCCATCCATACCTGTGGTGCATTTTAGTTGTGCGCAGTATATATAGTAGGAGTACAGTGCATAATTTTGCTGACCACCGGTATATAATATACAGCAGTACTATACAGTAGTCCACTGCTCTACCTACCTCTGTGTCGTCAAGTATACTATCCATCCATACCTGTGGTACATTTTAGTTGTGCGCAGTATATATATTAGGAGTACAGTGCATAATTTTGCTGACCACCAGTATATAATATATAGCAGTACGGTACAGTAGTCCACTGCTCTACCTACCTCTGTGTTGTCAAGTATACTATCCATCTATACCTGTGGTGCATTTTAGTTGTGCGCAGTATATATAGTAGGAGTACAGTGCATAATTTTGCTGACCACCAGTACATAATATATAGCAGTACGGTACAGTAGGCCACTGCTCTACCTACTTCTGTGTCGTCAAGTATACTATCCATCCATACCTGTGGTGCATTTTAGTTGTTGTGCGCAGTATATATAGTAGGAGTACAGTGCATAATTTTGCTGACCTCCAGTATATAATATATAGCAGTACGGTACAGTAGGCCACTGCTCTACCTACCTCTGTGTCGTCAAGTATACTATCCATCCATACCTGTGGTGCATTTTAGTTGTGCGCAGTATATATAGTAGGAGTACAGTGCATAATTTTGCTGACCACCAGTATATAATATACAGCAGTACGGTACAGTAGTCCACTGCTCTACCTACATCTGTGTCGTCAAGTATACTATCCATCCATACCTGTGGTGCATTTTAGTTGTGCGCAGTATATATAGTAGGAGTACAGTGCATAATTTTGCTGACCACCAGTATATAATATATAGCACTACGGTACAGAAGTCCACTGCTCTACCTACCTCTGTGTCGTCAAGTATACTATCCATCCATACCTGTGGTGCATTTTAGTTGTGCGCAGTATATATAGTAGGAGTACAGTGCATAATTTTGCTGACCACCAGTATATAATATATAGCAGTACGGTACAGTAGTCCACTGCTCTATCTACCGCTATGTCGTCAAGTATACTATCCATCCATGCCTGTGGTGCATTTTAGTTGTGCGCACTATATATAGTAGGAGTACAGTCCATAATTTTGCTGACCACCAGTATATAATATATAGCAGTACGGTACAGTAGTCCACTGCTCTACCTATCTCTGTGTCGTCAATTATACTATCCATCAATACCTGTGGTGCATTTTAGTTGTGCGCAGTATATATAGTAGGAGTACAGAGCATAATTTTGCTGACCACCAGTATATAATATATAGCATTACAGTACAGTAGTCCACTGCTCTACCTACCTCTGTGTCGTCAAGTATACTATCCATTAATACCTGTGGTGCATTTTAGTTGTGCGCAGTATATATAGTAGAAGTACAGTGCATAATTTTGCTGACCACCAGTATATAATATGTAGCAGTACAGTACAGTAGTCCACTGCTCTACCTACCTCTGTGTCGTCAAGTATACTATCCATTAATACCTGTGGTGCATTTTAGTTGTGCGCAGTATATATAGTAGGAGTACAGTGCATAATTTTGCTGACCACCAGTATATAATATATAGCAGTACGGTACAGTAGTCCACTGCTCTACCTACCTCTGTGTCGTCAAGTATACTATCCATCCATACCTGTGGTGCATTTTAGTTGTGCGCAGTATATATAGTAGGAGTACAGTGCATTATTTTGCTGACCACCGGTATATAATATACAGCAGTACTATACAGTAGTCCACTGCTCTACATACCTCTGTGTCGTCAAGTGTACTATCCATCCATACCTGTGGTGCATTTTAGTTGTGCGCAGTATATATAGTAGGAGTACAGTGCATAATTTTGCTGACCACCAGTATATAATATATAGCAGTACGGTACAGTAGTCCACTGCTCTACCTACCTCTGTGTTGTCAAGTATGCTATCCATCTATACCTGTGGTGCATTTTATTTGTGCGCAGTATATATAGTAGAAGTACAGTGCATAATTTTGCTGACCACCAGTATATAATATATAGCAGTACGGTACAGTAGGCCACTGCTCTACCTACCTCTGTGTCGTCAAGTATACTATCCATCCATACCTGTGGTGCATTTTAGTTGTTGTGCGCAGTATATATAGTAGGAGTACAGTGCATAATTTTGCTGAACACCAGTATATAATAAATAGCAGTATGGTATAGTAGGCCACTGCTCTACCTACCTCTGTGTCGTCAAGTATACTATCCATCCATACCTGTGGTGCATTTTAGTTGTGCGCAGTATATATAGTAGGAGTACAGTGCATAATTTTGCTGACCACCAGTATATAATATATAGCAGTACGGTACAGTAGTCCACTGCTCTACCTACCTCTGTGTCATCAAGTATACTATCCATTAATACCTGTGGTGCATTTTAGTTGTGCGCAGTATATATAGTAGGAGTACAGTGCAGAATTTTGCTGACCACCAGTATATAATATATAGCAGTACGGTATAGTAAGCCACTGCTCTACCTACCTTTGTATCGTCAAGTATACTATCCATCCATACCTGTGGTGCATTTTAGTTGTTGTGCGCAGTATATATAGTAGGAGTACAGTGCATCATTTTGCTGACCACCAGTATATAATATATAGCAATACGGTACAGTAGGCCACTGCTCTACCTACCTCTGTGTCGTCAAGTATACTATCCATCCATACCTGTGGTGCATTTTAGTTGTGCGCAGTATATATAGTAGGAGTACAGTGCAAAAATTTGCTGACCCCCAGTATATAATATATAGCAGTACGGAACAGTAGGCCATTGCTCTACCTACCTCTGTGTCGTCAAGTATACTATCCATCCTTACCTGTGGTGCATTTTAGTTGTTGTACGCAGTATATATAGTAGGAGTACAGTGCATAATTTTGCTGACCACCAGTATATAATATATATCAATACGGTACAGTAGGCCACTGCTCTACCTACCTCTGTGTCGTCAAGTATACTATCCATCCATACCTGTGGTGCATTTTAGTTGTGCGCAGTATATATAGTAGGAGTACAGTGCATAATTTTGCTGACCACCGGTATATAATATACAGCAGTACTATACAGTAGTCCACTGCTCTACCTACCTCTGTGTCGTCAAGTATACTATCCATCCATACCTGTGGTGCATTTTAGTTGTGCGCAGTATATATATTAGGAGTACAGTGCATAATTTTGCTGACCACCAGTATATAATATATAGCAGTACGGTACAGTAGTCCACTGCTCTACCTACCTCTGTGTTGTCAAGTATACTATCCATCTATACCTGTGGTGCATTTTAGTTGTGCGCAGTATATATAGTAGGAGTACAGTGCATAATTTTGCTGACCACCAGTACATAATATATAGCAGTACGGTACAGTAGGCCACTGCTCTACCTACTTCTGTGTCGTCAAGTATACTATCCATCCATACCTGTGGTGCATTTTAGTTGTTGTGCGCAGTATATATAGTAGGAGTACAGTGCATAATTTTGCTGACCTCCAGTATATAATATATAGCAGTACGGTACAGTAGGCCACTGCTCTACCTACCTCTGTGTCGTCAAGTATACTATCCATCCATACCTGTGGTGCATTTTAGTTGTGCGCAGTATATATAGTAGGAGTACAGTGCATAATTTTGCTGACCACCAGTATATAATATACAGCAGTACGGTACAGTAGTCCACTGCTCTACCTACATCTGTGTCGTCAAGTATACTATCCATCCATACCTGTGGTGCATTTTAGTTGTGCGCAGTATATATAGTAGGAGTACAGTGCATAATTTTGCTGACCACCAGTATATAATATATAGCACTACGGTACAGAAGTCCACTGCTCTACCTACCTCTGTGTCGTCAAGTATACTATCCATCCATACCTGTGGTGCATTTTAGTTGTGCGCAGTATATATAGTAGGAGTACAGTGCATAATTTTGCTGACCACCAGTATATAATATATAGCAGTACGGTACAGTAGTCCACTGCTCTATCTACCGCTATGTCGTCAAGTATACTATCCATCCATGCCTGTGGTGCATTTTAGTTGTGCGCACTATATATAGTAGGAGTACAGTCCATAATTTTGCTGACCACCAGTATATAATATATAGCAGTACGGTACAGTAGTCCACTGCTCTACCTATCTCTGTGTCGTCAATTATACTATCCATCAATACCTGTGGTGCATTTTAGTTGTGCGCAGTATATATAGTAGGAGTACAGAGCATACTTTTGCTGACCACCAGTATATAATATATAGCATTACAGTACAGTAGTCCACTGCTCTACCTACCTCTGTGTCGTCAAGTATACTATCCATTAATACCTGTGGTGCATTTTAGTTGTGCGCAGTATATATAGTAGAAGTACAGTGCATAATTTTGCTGACCACCAGTATATAATATGTAGCAGTACAGTACAGTAGTCCACTGCTCTACCTACCTCTGTGTCGTCAAGTATACTATCCATTAATACCTGTGGTGCATTTTAGTTGTGCGCAGTATATATAGTAGGAGTGCAGTGCATAATTTTGCTGACCACCAGTATATAATATATAGCAGTACGGTACAGTAGTCCACTGCTCTACCTACCTCTGTGTCGTCAAGTATACTATCCATCCATACCTGTGGTGCATTTTAGTTGTGCGCAGTATATATAGTAGGAGTACAGTGCATTATTTTGCTGACCACCGGTATATAATATACAGCAGTACTATACAGTAGTCCACTGCTCTACCTACCTCTGTGTCGTCAAGTGTACTATCCATCCATACCTGTGGTGCATTTTAGTTGTGCGCAGTATATATAGTAGGAGTACAGTGCATAATTTTGCTGACCACCAGTATATAATATATAGCAGTACGGTACAGTAGTCCACTGCTCTACCTACCTCTGTGTTGTCAAGTATACTATCCATCTATACCTGTGGTGCATTTTATTTGTGCGCAGTATATATAGTAGAAGTACAGTGCATAATTTTGCTGACCACCAGTATATAATATATAGCAGTACGGTACAGTAGGCCACTGCTCTACCTACCTCTGTGTCGTCAAGTATACTATCCATCCATACCTGTGGTGCATTTTAGTTGTTGTGCGCAGTATATATAGTAGGAGTACAGTGCATAATTTTGCTGAACACCAGTATATAATAAATAGCAGTATGGTATAGTAGGCCACTGCTCTACCTACCTCTGTGTCGTCAAGTATACTATCCATCCATACCTGTGGTGCATTTTAGTTGTGCGCAGTATATATAGTAGGAGTACAGTGCATAATTTTGCTGACCACCAGTATATAATATACAGCAGTACGGTACAGTAGTCCACTGCTCTACCTACATCTGTGTCGTCAAGTATACTATCCATCCATACCTGTGGAGCATTTTAGTTGTGCGCAGTATATATAGTAGGAGTACAGTGCATAATTTTGCTGACCACCAGTATATAATATATAGCAGTACGGTACAGTAGTCCACTGCTCTACCTACCTCTGTGTCGTCAAGTATACTATCCATCCATACCTGTGGTGCATTTTAGTTGTGCGCAGTATATATAGTAGGAGTACAGTGCATTATTTTGCTGACCAACAGTATATAATATATAGCAGTACGGTACAGTAGTCCACTGCTCTGCCTACCTCTGTGTCATCAAGTATACTATCCATCCATACCTGTGGTGCATTTTAGTTGTGCGCACTAAATATAGTAGAAGTAAAGTGCATAATTTTGCTGACCACCAGTATATAATATATAGCAGTACGGTACAGTAGGCCACTGCTCTACCTACCTCTGTGTCGTCAAGTATACTATCCATCCATAAGAGTGGTGCATTTTGGTTGTGCGCAGTATATATAGTAGGAGTACAGTGCATAATTTTGATGACCACCAGTATATAATATATAGCAGTACGGTACAGTAGTCCACTGCTGTACCTACCTCTGTGTCATCAAGTATACTATCCATCCATACCTGTGGTGCATTTTAGTTGTGCGCAGTATGTATAGTAGGAGTACAGTGCATAATTTTGCTGACCACCAGTATATAATATATAGCAGTACGGTACAGTAGTCCACTGCTCTACCTACCTCTGTGTCGTCAAGTATACTATCCATCCATACCTGTGGTGCATTTTAGTTGTGCGCAGTATATATAGTAGGAGTACAGTGCATAATTTTGCTGACCACCAGTATATAATATATAGGAGTACGGTACAGTAGTCCACTGCTCTATCTACCTCTATGTCGTCAAGTATACTATCCATCCATACTTGTGGTGCATTTTAGTTGTGCGCACTATATATAGTAGGAGTACAGTCCATAATTTTGCTGACCACCAGTATATAATATATAGCAGTACGGTACAGTAGTCCACTGCTCTACCTATCTCTGTGTCATCAATTATACTATCCATCAATACCTGTGGTGCATTTTAGTTGTGCGCAGTATATATAGTAGGAGTACAGTGCATAATTTTGCTGACCACCAGTATATAATATATAGCATTACAGTACAGTAGTCCACTGCTCTGCCTACCTCTGTGTCGTCAAGTATACTATCCATTAATACCTGTGGTGCATTTTAGTTGTGCGCAGTATATATAGTAGGAGTACAGTGCATAATTTTGCTGACCACCAGTATATAATATATAGCAGTACGGTACAGTACTCCACTGCTCTACCTACCTCTGTGTCGTCAAGTATGCTATCCATCCATACCTGTGGTGCATTTTAGTTGTGCGCAGTATATATAGTAGGAGTACAGTGCAGAATTTTGCTGACCCCCAGTATATAATATATAGCAGTACAGTACAGTAGGCCACTGCTCTACCTACCTCTGTGTCGTCAAGTATACTATCCATCCATACCTGTGGTGCATTTTAGTTGTTGTATGCAGTATATATAGTAGGAGTACAGTGCATAATTTTGCTGACCACCAGTATATAATAAATATCAGTATGGTACAGTAGGCCACTGCTCTACCTACCTCTGTGTCGTCAAGTATACTATCCATCCATACCTGTGGTGCATTTTCGTTGTGCGCAGTATATATAGTAGGAGTACAGTGCATAATTTTGCTGACCTCCAGTATATAATATATAGCAGTACGGTACAGTAGTCCACTGCTCTACCTACCTCTGTGTCGTCAAGTATACTATCCATCCATACCTGTGGTACATTTTAGTTGTGCTCAGTATATATAGTAGGAGTACAGTGCATAATTTTGCTGACCACCAGTATATAATATATAGCAGTACTATACAGTAGTCCACTGCTCTACCTACCTCTGTGTCGTCAAGTATACTATCCATCCATACCTGTGGTGCATTTTAGTTGTGCGCAGTATATATAGTAGGTGTACAATGCATAATTTTGCTGACCACCAGTATATAATATATAGCAGTACGTTACAGTAGTCCACTGCTCTACCTACCTCTGTGTCGTCAAGTATACTATCCATCCATACCTGTAGTGCATTTTAGTTGTGCGCAGTATATATAGTAGGAGTACAGTGCATAATTTTGCTGACCACCAGTATATAATATATAGCAGTACGGTACAGCAGTCCACTGCTCTACCTACCTCTGTGTCGTCAAGTATACTATCCATCTATACCTGTGGTGCATTTTAGTTGTGCGCAGTATATATAGTAGGAGTACAGTGCATAATTTTGCTGACCACCAGTATATAATATACAGCAGTACGGTACAGTAGTCCACTGCTCTACCTACATCTGTGTCGTCAAGTATACTATCCATCCATACCTGTGGTGCATTTTAGTTGTGCGCAGTATATATAGTAGGAGTACAGTGCATAATTTTGCTGACCACCAGTATATAATATATAGCACTACGGTACAGTAGGCCACTGCTCTACCTACCTCTGTGTCGTCAAGTATACTATCCATCCATACCTGTGGTGCATTTTCGTTGTGCGCAGTATATATAGTAGGAGTACAGTGCATAATTTTGCTGACCTCCAGTATATAATATATAGCAGTACGGTACAGTAGTCCACTGCTCTACCTACCTCTGTGTCGTAAAGTATACTATCCATCCATACCTGTGGTACATTTTAGTTGTGCTCAGTATATATAGTAGGAGTACAGTGCATAATTTTGCTGACCACCAGTATATAATATATAGCAGTACTATACAGTAGTCCACTGCTCTACCTACCTCTGTGTCGTCAAGTGTACTATCCATCCATACCTGTGGTGCATTTTAGTTGTGCGCAGTATATATAGTAGGTGTACAATGCATAATTTTGCTGACCACCAGTATATAATATATAGCAGTACGTTACAGTAGTCCACTGCTCTACCTACCTCTGTGTCGTCAAGTATACTATCCATCCATACCTGTAGTGCATTTTAGTTGTGCGCAGTATATATAGTAGGAGTACAGTGCATAATTTTGCTGACCACCAGTATATAATATATAGCAGTATGGAACAGTAGTCCACTGCTCTACCTACCTCTGTGTCGTCAATTATACTATCCATCCATACCTGTGGTGCATTTTAGTTGTGCGCAGTATATATAGTAGGAGTACAGTGCATAATTTTGCTGATCACCAGTATATAATATATAGAAGTACGGTACAGTAGTCCACTGCTCTACCTACCTCTGTGTCGTCAAGTATACTATCCATCCTTACCTGTGGTGCATTTTAGTTGTGCGCAGTATATATAGTAGGAGTACAGTGCATAATTTTGCTGACCACCAGTATATAATATATAGCAGTACGGTACAGTAGTCCACTGCTCTACCTACCTCTGTGTCATCAAGTATACTATCCATCCATACCTGTGGTGCATTTTAGTTGTTGTGCGCAGTATATATAGTAGGAGTACAGTGCATAATTTTGCTGACCACCAGTATATAATATATAGCAGTACGGTACAGTAGTCCACTGCTCTACCTACCTCTGTGTCGTCAAGTATACTATCCATCAATACCTGTGGTGCATTTTAGTTGTGCGCAGTATATATAGTAGGAGTACAGTGCAGAATTTTGCTGACCATCAGTATATAATATATAGCAGTACGATACAGTAGGCCACTGCTCTACCTACCTATTTGTCATCAAGTATACTATCCATCCATACCTGTGGTGCATTTTAGTTGTTGTGCGCACTATATATAGTAGGAGTACAGTCCATAATTTTGCTGACCACCAGTATATAATATATAGCAGTAAGGTACAGTACTGCACTGCTCTACCTACCTCTGTGTCGTCAATTATACTATCCATCCATACCTGTGGTGCATTTTAGTTGTGCGCAGTATATATAGTAGGAGTACAGTGCATAATTTTGCTGACCACCAGTATATAATATATAGCAGTACGGTACAGTAGTCCACTGCTCTACCTACCTCTGTGTCATCAAGTATACTATCCATTAATACCTGTGGTGCATTTTAGTTGTGCGCAGTATATATAGTAGGAGTACAGTGCAGAATTTTGCTGACCACCAGTATATAATATATAGCAGTACGGTATAGTAAGCCACTGCTCTACCTACCTTTGTATCGTCAAGTATACTATCCATCCATACCTGTGGTGCATTTTAGTTGTTGTGCGCAGTATATATAGTAGGAGTACAGTGCAAAAATTTGCTGACCCCCAGTATATAATATATAGCAGTACGGTACAGTAGGCCACTGCTCTACCTACCTCTGTGTCGTCAAGTATACTATCCATCCATACCTGTGGTGCATTTTAGTTGTGCGCAGTATATATAGTAGGAGTACAGTGCAAAAATTTGCTGACCCCCAGTATATAATATATAGCAGTACGGTACAGTAGGCCACTGCTCTACCTACCTCTGTGTCATCAAGTATACTATCCATCCTTACCTGTGGTGCATTTTAGTTGTTGTACGCAGTATATATAGTAGGAGTACAGTGCATAATTTTGCTGACCACCAGTATATAATATATATCAATACGGTACAGTAGGCCACTGCTCTACCTACCTCTGTGTCGTCAAGTATACTATCCATCCATACCTGTGGTGCATTTTAGTTGTGCGCAGTATATATAGTAGGAGTACAGTGCATAATTTTGCTGACCACCGGTATATAATATACAGCAGTACTATACAGTAGTCCACTGCTCTACCTACCTCTGTGTCGTCAAGTATACTATCCATCCATACCTGTGGTGCATTTTAGTTGTGCGCAGTATATATATTAGGAGTACAGTGCATAATTTTGCTGACCACCAGTATATAATATATAGCAGTACGGTACAGTAGTCCACTGCTCTACCTACCTCTGTGTTGTCAAGTATACTATCCATCTATACCTGTGGTGCATTTTAGTTGTGCGCAGTATATATAGTAGGAGTACAGTGCATAATTTTGCTGACCACCAGTATATAATATATAGCAGTACGGTACAGTAGGCCACTGCTCTACCTATTTCTGAGTCGTCAAGTATACTATCCATCCATACCTGTGGTGCATTTTAGTTGTTGTGCGCAGTATATATTGTAGGAGTACAGTGCATAATTTTGCTGACCACCAGTATATAATATATAGCAGTACGGTACAGTAGGCCACTGCTCTACCTACCTCTGTGTCGTCAAGTATACTATCCATCCATACCTGTGGTGCATTTTAGTTGTGCGCAGTATATATAGTAGGAGTACAGTGCATAATTTTGCTGACCACCAGTATATAATATACAGCAGTACGGTACAGTAGTCCACTGCTCTACCTACATCTGTGTCGTCAAGTATACTATCCATCCATACCTGTGGTGCATTTTAGTTGTGCGCAGTATATATAGTAGGAGTACAGTGCATAATTTTGCTGACCACCAGTATATAATATATAGCACTACGGTACAGAAGTCCACAGCTCTACCTACCTCTGTGTCGTCAAGTATACTATCCATCCATACCTGTGGTGCATTTTAGTTGTGCGCAGTATATATAGTAGGAGTACAGTGCATAATTTTGCTGACCACCAGTATATAATATATAGCAGTACGGTACAGTAGTCCACTGCTCTATCTACCGCTATGTCGTCAAGTATACTATCCATCCATGCCTGTGGTGCATTTTAGTTGTGCGCACTATATATAGTAGGAGTACAGTCCATAATTTTGCTGACCACCAGTATATAATATATATATCAGTACGGTACAGTAGTCCACTGCTCTACCTATCTCTGTGTCGTCAATTATACTATCCATCAATACCTGTGGTGCATTTTAGTTGTGCGCAGTATATATAGTAGGAGTACAGAGCATAATTTTGCTGACCACCAGTATATAATATATAGCATTACAGTACAGTAGTCCACTGCTCTACCTACCTCTGTGTCGTCAAGTATACTATCCATTAATACCTGTGGTGCATTTTAGTTGTGCGCAGTATATATAGTAGAAGTACAGTGCATAATTTTGCTGACCACCAGTATATAATATGTAGCAGTACAGTACAGTAGTCCACTGCTCTACCTACCTCTGTGTCGTCAAGTATACTATCCATTAATACCTGTGGTGCATTTTAGTTGTGCGCAGTATATATAGTAGGAGTACAGTGCATAATTTTGCTGACCACCAGTATATAATATATAGCAGTACGGTACAGTAGTCCACTGCTCTACCTACCTCTGTGTCATCAAGTATACTATCCATCCATACCTGTGGTGCATTTTAGTTGTGCGCAGTATATATAGTAGGAGTACAGTGCATTATTTTGCTGACCACCGGTATATAATATACAGCAGTACTATACAGTAGTCCACTGCTCTACCTACCTCTGTGTCGTCAAGTGTACTATCCATCCATACCTGTGGTGCATTTTAGTTGTGCTCAGTATATATAGTAGGAGTACAGTGCATAATTTTGCTGACCACCAGTATATAATATATAGCAGTACGGTACAGTAGTCCACTGCTCTACCTACCTCTGTGTTGTCAAGTATACTATCCATCTATACCTGTGGTGCATTTTAGTTGTGCGCAGTATATATAGTAGAAGTACAGTGCATAATTTTGCTGACCACCAGTATATAATATATAGCAGTACGGTACAGTAGGCCACTGCTCTACCTACCTCTGTGTCGTCAAGTATACTATCCATCCATACCTGTGGTGCATTTTAGTTGTTGTGCGCAGTATATATAGTAGGAGTACAGTGCATAATTTTGCTGAACACCAGTATATAATAAATAGCAGTATGGTATAGTAGGCCACTGCTCTACCTACCTCTGTGTCGTCAAGTATACTATCCATCCATACCTGTGGTGCATTTTAGTTGTGCGCAGTATATATAGTAGGAGTACAGTGCATAATTTTGCTGACCACCAGTATATAATATACAGCAGTACGGTACAGTAGTCCACTGCTCTACCTACATCTGTGTCGTCAAGTATACTATCCATCCATACCTGTGGTGCATTTTAGTTGTGCGCAGTATATATAGTAGGAGTACAGTGCATAATTTTGCTGACCACCAGTATATAATATATAGCAGTACGGTACAGTAGTCCACTGCTCTACCTACCTCTGTGTCGTCAAGTATACTATCCATCCATACCTGTGGTGCATTTTAGTTGTGCGCAGTATATATAGTAGGAGTACAGTGCATTATTTTGCTGACCAACAGTATATAATATATAGCAGTACGGTACAGTAGTCCACTGCTCTGCCTACCTCTGTGTCATCAAGTATACTATCCATCCATACCTGTGGTGCATTTTAGTTGTGCGCACTAAATATAGTAGAAGTAAAGTGCATAATTTTGCTGACCACCAGTATATAATATATAGCAGTACGGTACAGTAGGCCACTGCTCTACCTACATCTATGTCGTCAAGTATACTATCCATCCATAAGAGTGGTGCATTTTGGTTGTGCGCAGTATATATAGTAGGAGTACAGTGCATAATTTTGCTGACCACCAGTATATAATATATAGCAGTACGGTACAGTAGTCCACTGCTGTACCTACCTCTGTGTCATCAAGTATACTTTCCATCCATACCTGTGGTGCATTTTAGTTGTGCGCAGTATGTATAGTAGGAGTACAGTGCATAATTTTGCTGACCACCAGTATATAATATATAGCAGTACGGTACAGTAGTCCACTGCTCTACCTACCTCTGTGTCGTCAAGTATACTATCCATCCATACCTGTGGTGCATTTTAGTTGTGCGCAGTATATATAGTAGGAGTACAGTGCATAATTTTGCTGACCACCAGTATATAATATATAGCAGTACGGTACAGTAGTCCACTGCTCTATCTACCTCTATGTCGTCAAGTATACTATCCATCCATACTTGTGGTGCATTTTAGTTGTGCGCACTATATATAGTAGGAGTACAGTCCATAATTTTGCTGACCACCAGTATATAATATATAGCAGTACGGTACAGTAGTCCACTGCTCTACCTATCTCTGTGTCATCAATTATACTATCCATCAATACCTGTGGTGCATTTTAGTTGTGCGCAGTATATATAGTAGGAGTACAGTGCATAATTTTGCTGACCACCAGTATATAATATATAGCATTACAGTACATTAGTCCACTGCTCTGCCTACCTCTGTGTCGTCAAGTATACTATCCATTAATACCTGTGGTGCATTTTAGTTGTGCGCAGTATATATAGTAGGAGTACACTGCATAATTTTGCTGACCACCAGTATACAATATATAGCAGTACGGTACAGTACTCCACTGCTCTACCTACCTCTGTGTCGTCAAGTATACTATCCATCCATACCTGTGGTGCATTTTAGTTGTGCACAGTATATATAGTAGGAGTACAGTGCAGAATTTTGCTGACCCCCAGTATATAATATATAGCAGTACGGTACAGTAGGCCACTGCTCTACCTACCTCTGTGTCGTCAAGTATACTATCCATCCATACCTGTGGTGCATTTTAGTTGTTGTATGCAGTATATATAGTAGGAGTACAGTGCATAATTTTGCTGACCACCAGTATATAATAAATATCAGTATGGTACAGTAGGCCACTGCTCTACCTACCTCTGTGTCGTCAAGTATACTATCCATCCATACCTGTGGTGCATTTTCGTTGTGCGCAGTATATATAGTAGGAGTACAGTGCATAATTTTGCTGACCTCCAGTATATAATATATAGCAGTACGGTACAGTAGTCCACTGCTCTACCTACCTCTGTGTCGTCAAGTATACTATCCATTCATACCTGTGGTACATTTTAGTTGTGCTCAGTATATATAGTAGGAGTACAGTGCATAATTTTGCTGACCACCAGTATATAATATATAGCAGTACTATACAGTAGTCCACTGCTCTACCTACCTCTGTGTCGTCAAGTATACTATCCATCCATACCTGTGGTGCATTTTAGTTGTGCGCAGTATATATAGTAGGTGTACAATGCATAATTTTGCTGACCACCAGTATATAATATATAGCAGTTCGTTACAGTAGTCCACTGCTCTACCAACCTCTGTGTCGTCAAGTATACTATCCATCCATACCTGTAGTGCATTTTAGTTGTGCGCAGTATATACAGTAGGAGTACAGTGCATAATTTTGCTGACCACCAGTATATAATATATAGCAGTACGGTACAGTAGTCCACTGCTCTACCTACCTCTGTGTCGTCAAGTATACTATCCATCTATACCTGTGGTGCATTTTAGTTGTGCGCAGTATATATAGTAGGAGTACAGTGCATAATTTTGCTGACCAACAGTATATAATATATAGCAGTACGGTACAGTAGTCCACTGCTCTACCTACCTCTGTGTCGTCAAGTATACTATCCATCCATACCTGTGGTGCATTTTAGTTGTGCGCAGTATATATAGTAGGAGTACAGTGCATAATTTTGCTGACCAACAGTATATAATATTTAGCAGTACGGTACAGTAGTCCACTGCTCTATCTACCTCTATGTCGTCAAGTATACTATCCATCCATTCCTGTGGTGCATTTTAGTTGTGTGCACTATATATAGTAGGAGTACAGTCCATAATTTTGCTGACCACCAGTATATAATATATAGCAGTACGGTACAGTAGTCCACTGCTCTACCTATCTCTGTGTCGTCAATTATACTATCCATCAATACCTGTGGTGCATTTTAGTTGTGCGCAGTATATATAGTAGGAGTACAGTGCAGAATTTTGCTGACCCCCAGTATATAATATATAGCAGTACGGTACAGTAGGCCACTGCTCTACCTACCTCTGTGTCGTCAAGTATACTATCTATCCATACCTGTGGTGCATTTTAGTTGTTGTATGCAGTATATATAGTAGGAGTACAGTGCATAATTTTGCTGACCACCAGTATATAATAAATATCAGTATGGTACAGTAGGCCACTGCTCTACCTACCTCTGTGTCGTCAAGTATACTATCCATCCATACCTGTGGTGCATTTTCGTTGTGCGCAGTATATATAGTAGGAGTACAGTGCATAATTTTGCTGACCTCCAGTATATAATATATAGCAGTACGGTACAGTAGTCCACTGCTCTACCTACCTCTGTGTCGTCAAGTATACTATCCATCCATACCTGTGGTACATTTTAGTTGTGCTCAGTATATATAGTAGGAGTACAGTGCATAATTTTGCTGACCACCAGTATATAATATATAGCAGTACTATACAGTAGTCCACTGCTCTACCTACCTCTGTGTCGTCAAGTATACTATCCATCCATACCTGTGGTGCATTTTAGTTGTGCGCAGTATATATAGTAGGTGTACAATGCATAATTTTGCTGACCACCAGTATATAATATATAGCAGTACGTTACAGTAGTCCACTGCTCTACCTACCTCTGTGTCGTCAAGTATACTATCCATCCATACCTGTAGTGCATTTTAGTTGTGCGCAGTATATATAGTAGGAGTACAGTGCATAATTTTGCTGACCACCAGTATATAATATATAGCAGTACGGTACAGCAGTCCACTGCTCTACCTACCTCTGTGTCGTCAAGTATACTATCCATCTATACCTGTGGTGCATTTTAGTTGTGCGCAGTATATATAGTAGGAGTACAGTGCATTATTTTGCTGACCAACAGTATATAATATATAGCAGTATGGTACAGTAGTCCACTGCTCTACCTACCTCTGTGTCGTCAAGTATACTATCCATCCATACCTGTGGTGCATTTTAGTTGTTGTATGCAGTATATATAGTAGGAGTACAGTGCATAATTTTGCTGACCACCAGTATATAATAAATATCAGTATGGTACAGTAGGCCACTGCTCTACCTACCTCTGTGTCGTCAAGTATACTATCCATCCATACCTGTGGTGCATTTTCGTTGTGCGCAGTATATATAGTAGGAGTACAGTGCATAATTTTGCTGACCTCCAGTATATAATATATAGCAGTACGGTACAGTAGTCCACTGCTCTACCTACCTCTGTGTCATCAAGTATACTATCCATCCATACCTGTGGTGCATTTTAGTTGTTGTGCGCAGTATATATAGTAGGAGTACAGTGCATAATTTTGCTGACCACCAGTATATAATATATAGCAGTACGGTACAGTAGTCCACTGCTCTACCTACCTCTGTGTCGTCAAGTATACTATCCATCAATACCTGTGGTGCATTTTAGTTGTGCGCAGTATATATAGTAGGAGTACAGTGCAGAATTTTGCTGACCATCAGTATATAATATATAGCAGTACGGTACAGTAGGCCACTGCTCTACCTACCTATTTGTCATCAAGTATACTATCCATCCATACCTGTGGTGCATTTTAGTTGTTGTGCGCACTATATATAGTAGGAGTACAGTCCATAATTTTGCTGACCACCAGTATATAATATATAGCAGTAAGGTACAGTACTGCACTGCTCTACCTACCTCTGTGTCGTCAATTATACTATCCATCCATACCTGTGGTGCATTTTAGTTGTGCGCAGTATATATAGTAGGAGTACAGTGCATAATTTTGCTGACCACCAGTATATAATATATAGCAGTACGGTACAGTAGTCCACTGCTCTACCTACCTCTGTGTCATCAAGTATACTATCCATTAATACCTGTGGTGCATTTTAGTTGTGCGCAGTATATATAGTAGGAGTACAGTGCAGAATTTTGCTGACCACCAGTATATAATATACAGCAGTACGGTATAGTAAGCCACTGCTCTACCTACCTTTGTATCGTCAAGTATACTATCCATCCATACCTGTGGTGCATTTTAGTTGTTGTGCGCAGTATATATAGTAGGAGTACAGTGCAAAAATTTGCTGACCCCCAGTATATAATATATAGCAGTACGGTACAGTAGGCCACTGCTCTACCTACCTCTGTGTCGTCAAGTATACTATCCATCCATACCTGTGGTGCATTTTAGTTGTGCGCAGTATATATAGTAGGAGGACAGTGCAAAAATTTGCTGACCCCCAGTATATAATATATAGCAGTACGGTACAGTAGGCCACTGCTCTACCTACCTCTGTGTCGTCAAGTATACTATCCATCCTTACCTGTGGTGCATTTTAGTTGTTGTACGCAGTATATATAGTAGGAGTACAGTGCATAATTTTGCTGACCACCAGTATATAATATATATCAATACGGTACAGTAGGCCACTGCTCTACCTACCTCTGTGTCGTCAAGTATACTATCCATCCATACCTGTGGTGCATTTTAGTTGTGCGCAGTATATATAGTAGGAGTACAGTGCATAATTTTGCTGACCACCGGTATATAATATACAGCAGTACTATACAGTAGTCCACTGCTCTACCTACCTCTGTGTCGTCAAGTATACTATCCATCCATACCTGTGGTGCATTTTAGTTGTGCGCAGTATATATATTAGGAGTACAGTGCATAATTTTGCTGACCACCAGTATATAATATATAGCAGTACGGTACAGTAGTCCACTGCTCTACCTACCTCTGTGTTGTCAAGTATACTATCCATCTATACCTGTGGTGCATTTTAGTTGTGCGCAGTATATATAGTAGGAGTACAGTGCATAATTTTGCTGACCACCAGTATATAATATATAGCAGTACGGTACAGTAGGCCACTGCTCTACCTACTTCTGAGTCGTCAAGTATACTATCCATCCATACCTGTGGTGCATTTTAGTTGTTGTGCGCAGTATATATAGTAGGAGTACAGTGCATAATTTTGCTGACGACCAGTATATAATATATAGCAGTACGGTACAGTAGGCCACTGCTCTACCTACCTCTGTGTCGTCAAGTATACTATCCATCCATACCTGTGGTGCATTTTAGTTGTGCGCAGTATATATAGTAGGAGTACAGTGCATAATTTTGCTGACCACCAGTATATAATATACAGCAGTACGGTACAGTAGTCCACTGCTCTACCTACATCTGTGTCGTCAAGTATACTATCCATCCATACCTGTGGTGCATTTTAGTTGTGCGCAGTATATATAGTAGGAGTACAGTGCATAATTTTGCTGACCACCAGTATATAATATATAGCACTACGGTACAGAAGTCCACTGCTCTACCTACCTCTGTGTCGTCAAGTATACTATCCATCCATACCTGTGGTGCATTTTAGTTGTGCGCAGTATATATAGTAGGAGTACAGTGCATAATTTTGCTGACCACCAGTATATAATATATAGCAGTACGGTACAGTAGTCCACTGCTCTATCTACCGCTATGTCGTCAAGTATACTATCCATCCATGCCTGTGGTGCATTTTAGTTGTGCGCACTATATATAGTAGGAGTACAGTCCATAATTTTGCTGACCACCAGTATATAATATATAGCAGTACGGTACAGTAGTCCACTGCTCTACCTATCTCTGTGTCGTCAATTATACTATCCATCAATACCTGTGGTTTTTTTTAGTTGTGCGCAGTATATATAGTAGGAGTACAGAGCATAATTTTGCTGACCACCAGTATATAATATATAGCATTACAGTACAGTAGTCCACTGCTCTACCTACCTCTGTGTCATCAAGTATACTATCCATTAATACCTGTGGTGCATTTTAGTTGTGCGCAGTATATATAGTAGAAGTACAGTGCATAATTTTGCTGACCACCAGTATATAATATGTAGCAGTACAGTACAGTAGTCCACTGCTCTACCTACCTCTGTGTCGTCAAGTATACTATCCATTAATACCTGTGGTGCATTTTAGTTGTGCGCAGTATATATAGTAGGAGTACAGTGCATAATTTTGCTGACCACCAGTATATAATATATAGCAGTACGGTACAGTAGGCCACTGCTCTACCTACCTCTGTGTCGTCAAGTATACTATCCATCCATACCTGTGGTGCATTTTAGTTGTGCGCAGTATATATAGTAGGAGTACAGTGCATTATTTTGCTGACCACCGGTATATAATATACAGCAGTACTATACAGTAGTCCACTGCTCTACCTACCTCTGTGTCGTCAAGTGTACTATCCATCCATACCTGTGGTGCATTTTAGTTGTGCGCAGTATATATAGTAGGAGTACAGTGCATAATTTTGCTGACCACCAGTATATAATATATAGCAGTACGGTACAGTAGTCCACTGCTCTACCTACCTCTGTGTTGTCAAGTATACTATCCATCTATACCTGTGGTGCATTTTAGTTGTGCGCAGTATATATAGTAGAAGTACAGTGCATAATTTTGCTGACCACCAGTATATAATATATAGCAGTACGGTACAGTAGGCCACTGCTCTACCTACCTCTGTGTCGTCAAGTATACTATCCATCCATACCTGTGGTGCATTTTAGTTGTTGTGCGCAGTATATATAGTAGGAGTACAGTGCATAATTTTGCTGAACACCAGTATATAATAAATAGCAGTATGGTATAGTAGGCCACTGCTCTACCTACCTCTGTGTCGTCAAGTATACTATCCATCCATACCTGTGGTGCATTTTAGTTGTGCGCAGTATATATAGTAGGAGTACAGTGCATAATTTTGCTGACCACCAGTATATAATATATAGCAGTACGGTACAGTAGTCCACTGCTCTACCTACCTCTGTGTCGTCAAGTATACTATCCATTAATACCTGTGGTGCATTTTAGTTGTGCACAGTATATATAGTAGGAGTACAGTACATAATTTTGCTGACCACCAGTATATAATATATAGCAGTACGGTAAAGTAGTCCACTGCTCTACGTACCTCTGTGTCGTTAAGTATACTATCCATCCATACCTGTGGTGCATTTTAGTTGTGCGCAGTATATATAGTAGGAGTACAGTGCAGAATTTTGCTGACCACCAGTATATAATATATAGCAGTACGGTACAGTAGGCCACTGCTCTACCTACCTCTGTGTCATCAAGTATACTATCCATCCATACCTGTGGTGCATTTTAGTTGTTGTGCGCAGTATATATAGTAGGAGTACAGTGCATAATTTTGCTGACCACCAGTATATAATATATAGCAGTACGGTACAGTAGGCCACTGCTCTACCTTCCTCTGTGTCGTCAAGTATACTATCCATCCATACCTGTGGTGCATTTTACTTGTGCGCAGTATATATAGTAGGAGTTCAATGCATAATTTTGCTGACCACCAGTATATAATATATAGCAGTACGTTACAGTAGTCCACTGCTCTACCTACCTCGGTGTCGTCAAGTATACTATCCATCCATACCTGTGGTGCATTTTAGTTGTGCGCAGTATATATAGTAGGAGTACAGTGCATCATTTTGCTAACCACCAGTATATAATATATAGCAGTATGGTACAGCAGTCCACTGCTCTACCTACCTCTGTGTCGTCAAGTATACTATCCATCCATACCTGTGGTACATTTTAGTTGTGCGCAGTATATATAGTAGGTGTACAATGCATAATTTTGCTGACCACCAGTATATAATATATAGCAGTTCGTTACAGTAGTCCACTGCTCTACCTACCTCTGTGTCGTCAAGTATACTATCCATCCATACCTGTTGTGCATTTTAGTTGTGCGCAGTATATATAGTAGGAGTACAGTGCATAATTTTGCTGACCACCAGTATATAATATATAGCAGTACGGTACAGTAGTCCACTGCTCTACCTACCTCTGTGTCGTCAAGTATACTATCCATCCATACCTGTGGTACATTTTAGTTGTGCGCAGTATATATAGTATGAGTACAGTGCATAATTTTGCTGACCACCAGTATATAATATATAGCAGTACGGTACAGTAGTCCACTGCTCTACCTACCTCTGTGTCGTCAAGTATACTATCCATTAATACCTGTGGTGCATTTTAGTTGTGCACAGTATATATAGTAGGAGTACAGTACATAATTTTGCTGACCGCTAGTATATAATATATAGCAGTACGGTACAGTAGTCCACTGCTCTACGTACCTCTGTGTCGTTAAGTATACTATCCATCCATACCTGTGGTGCATTTTAGTTGTGCGCAGTATATATAGTAGGAGTACAGTGCAGAATTTTGCTGACCACCAGTATATAATATATAGCAGTACGGTACAGTAGGCCACTGCTCTACCTACCTCTGTGTCATCAAGTATACTATCCATCCATACCTGTGGTGCATTTTAGTTGTTGTGCGCAGTATATATAGTAGGAGTACAGTGCATCATTTTGCTGACCACCAGTATATAATATATAGCAGCACGGTACAGTAGGCCACTGCTCTACCTTCCTCTGTGTCGTCAAGTATACTATCCATCCATACCTGTGGTGCATTTTACTTGTGCGCAGTATATATAGTAGGAGTACAGTGCATAATTTTGCTGACCACCAGTATATAATATATAGCAGTACGGTACAGTAGTCCACTGCTCTACCTACCTCTGTGTCGTCAAGTATACTATCCATCAATACCTGTGGTGCATTTTAGTTGTGCGCAGTATATATAGTAGGAGTACAGTGCAGAATTTTGCTGACCATCAGTATATAATATATAGCAGTACGGTACAGTAGGCCACTGCTCTACCTACCTATTTGTCATCAAGTATACTATCCATCCATACCTGTGGTGCATTTTAGTTGTTGTGCGCACTATATATAGTAGGAGTACAGTCCATAATTTTGCTGACCACCAGTATATAATATATAGCAGTAAGGTACAGTACTGCACTGCTCTACCTACCTCTGTGTCGTCAATTATACTATCCATCCATACCTGTGGTGCATTTTAGTTGTGCGCAGTATATATAGTAGGAGTACAGTGCATAATTTTGCTGACCACCAGTATATAATATATAGCAGTACGGTACAGTAGTCCACTGCTCTACCTACCTCTGTGTCATCAAGTATACTATCCATTAATACCTGTGGTGCATTTTAGTTGTGCGCAGTATATATAGTAGGAGTACAGTGCAGAATTTTGCTGACCACCAGTATATAATATACAGCAGTACGGTATAGTAAGCCACTGCTCTACCTACCTTTGTATCGTCAAGTATACTATCCATCCATACCTGTGGTGCATTTTAGTTGTTGTGCGCAGTATATATAGTAGGAGTACAGTGCAAAAATTTGCTGACCCCCAGTATATAATATATAGCAGTACGGTACAGTAGGCCACTGCTCTACCTACCTCTCTGTCGTCAAGTATACTATCCATCCTTACCTGTGGTGCATTTTAGTTGTTGTACGCAGTATATATAGTAGGAGTACAGTGCATAATTTTGCTGACCACCAGTATATAATATATATCAATACGGTACAGTAGGCCACTGCTCTACCTACCTCTGTGTCGTCAAGTATACTATCCATCCATACCTGTGGTGCATTTTAGTTGTGCGCAGTATATATAGTAGGAGTACAGTGCATAATTTTGCTGACCACCGGTATATAATATACAGCAGTACTATACAGTAGTCCACTGCTCTACCTACCTCTGTGTCGTCAAGTATACTATCCATCCATACCTGTGGTGCATTTTAGTTGTGCGCAGTATATATATTAGGAGTACAGTGCATAATTTTGCTGACCACCAGTATATAATATATAGCAGTACGGTACAGTAGTCCACTGCTCTACCTACCTCTGTGTTGTCAAGTATACTATCCATCTATACCTGTGGTGCATTTTAGTTGTGCGCAGTATATATAGTAGGAGTACAGTGCATAATTTTGCTGACCACCAGTATATAATATATAGCAGTACGGTACAGTAGGCCACTGCTCTACCTACTTCTGAGTCGTCAAGTATACTATCCATCCATACCTGTGGTGCATTTTAGTTGTTGTGCGCAGTATATATAGTAGGAGTACAGTGCATAATTTTGCTGACGACCAGTATATAATATATAGCAGTACGGTACAGTAGGCCACTGCTCTACCTACCTCTGTGTCGTCAAGTATACTATCCATCCATACCTGTGGTGCATTTTAGTTGTGCGCAGTATATATAGTAGGAGTACAGTGCATAATTTTGCTGACCACCAGTATATAATATACAGCAGTACGGTACAGTAGTCCACTGCTCTACCTACATATGTGTCGTCAAGTATACTATCCATCCATACCTGTGGTGCATTTTAGTTGTGCGCAGTATATATAGTAGGAGTACAGTGCATAATTTTGCTGACCACCAGTATATAATATATAGCACTACGGTACAGAAGTCCACTGCTCTACCTACCTCTGTGTCGTCAAGTATACTATCCATCCATACCTGTGGTGCATTTTAGTTGTGCGCAGTATATATAGTAGGAGTACAGTGCATAATTTTGCTGACCACCAGTATATAATATATAGCAGTACGGTACAGTAGTCCACTGCTCTATCTACCGCTATGTCGTCAAGTATACTATCCATCCATGCCTGTGGTGCATTTTAGTTGTGCGCACTATATATAGTAGGAGTACAGTCCATAATTTTGCTGACCACCAGTATATAATATATAGCAGTACGGTACAGTAGTCCACTGCTCTACCTATCTCTGTGTCGTCAATTATACTATCCATCAATACCTGTGGTGCATTTTAGTTGTGCGCAGTATATATAGTAGGAGTACAGAGCATAATTTTGCTGACCACCAGTATATAATATATAGCATTACAGTACAGTAGTCCACTGCTCTACCTACCTCTGTGTCATCAAGTATACTATCCAATAATACCTGTGGTGCATTTTAGTTGTGCGCAGTATATATAGTAGAAGTACAGTGCATAATTTTGCTGACCACCAGTATATAATATGTAGCAGTACAGTACAGTAGTCCACTGCTCTACCTACCTCTGTGTCGTCAAGTATACTATCCATTAATACCTGTGGTGCATTTTAGTTGTGCGCAGTATATATAGTAGGAGTACAGTGCATAATTTTGCTGACCACCAGTATATAATATATAGCAGTACGGTACAGTAGGCCACTGCTCTACCTACCTCTGTGTCGTCAAGTATACTATCCATCCATACCTGTGGTGCATTTTAGTTGTGCGCAGTATATATAGTAGGAGTACAGTGCATTATTTTGCTGACCACCGGTATATAATATACAGCAGTACTATACAGTAGTCCACTGCTCTACCTACCTCTGTGTCGTCAAGTGTACTATCCATCCATACCTGTGGTGCATTTTAGTTGTGCGCAGTATATATAGTAGGAGTACAGTGCATAATTTTGCTGACCACCAGTATATAATATATAGCAGTACGGTACAGTAGTCCACTGCTCTACCTACCTCTGTGTTGTCAAGTATACTATCCATCTATACCTGTGGTGCATTTTAGTTGTGCGCAGTATATATAGTAGAAGTACAGTGCATAATTTTGCTGACCACCAGTATATAATATATAGCAGTACGGTACAGTAGTCCACTGCTCTACCTACCTCTGTGTCGTCAAGTATACTATCCATCCATACCTGTGGTGCATTTTAGTTGTGCGCAGTATATATAGTAGGAGTACAGTGCATAATTTTGCTGACCACCAGTATATAATATATAGCAGTACGGTACAGTAGTCCACTGCTCTACCTACCTCTGTGTCGTCAAGTATACTATCCATCCATACCTGTGGTACATTTTAGTTGTGCGCAGTATATATAGTATGAGTACAGTGCATAATTTTGCTGACCACCAGTATATAATATACAGCAGTACGGTACAGTAGTCCACTGCTCTACCTACCTCTGTGTCGTCAAGTATACTATCCATTAATACCTGTGGTGCATTTTAGTTGTGCACAGTATATATAGTAGGAGTACAGTACATAATTTTGCTGACCACCAGTATATAATATATAGCAGTACGGTACAGTAGTCCACTGCTCTACCTACCTCTGTGTCGTCAAGTATACTATCCATTAATACCTGTGGTGCATTTTAGTTGTGCGCAGTATATATAGTAGGAGTACAGTGCAGAATTTTGCTGACCACCAGTATATAATATATAGCAGTACGGTACAGTAGGCCACTGCTCTACCTACCTCTGTGTCATCAAGTATACTATCCATCCATACCTGTGGTGCATTTTAGTTGTTGTGCGCAGTATATATAGTAGGAGTACAGTGCATAATTTTGCTGACCACCAGTATATAATATATAGCAGCACGGTACAGTAGGCCACTGCTCTACCTTCTCTGTGTCGTCAAGTATACTATCCATCCATACCTGTGGTGCATTTTACTTGTGCGCAGTATATATAGTAGGAGTTCAATGCATAATTTTGCTGACCACCAGTATATAATATATAGCAGTACGTTACAGTAGTCCACTGCTCTACCTACCTCTGTGTCGTCAAGTATACTATCCATCCATATCTGTGGTGCATTTTAGTTGTGCGCAGTATATATAGTAGGAGTACAGTGCATAATTTTGCTAACCACCAGTATAAAATATATAGCAGTATGGTACAGTAGTCCACTGCTCTACCTACCTCTGTGTCGTCAAGTATACTATCCATCCATACCTGTGGTACATTTTAGTTGTGCGCAGTATATATAGTAGGAGTACAGTGTATAATTTTGCTGACCACCAGTATATAATATATAGCAGTACGGTACAGTAGTCCACTGCTCTACCTACCTCTGTGTCGTCAAGTATACTATCCATCCATACCTGTGGTGCATTTTAGTTGTGCGCAGTATATATAGTAGGAGTACAGTGCATAATTTTGCTGACCACCAGTATATAATATATAGCAGTACGGTACAGTAGTCCACTGCTCTACCTACCTCTGTGTCGTCAAGTATACTATCCATCCATACCTGTGGTGCATTTTAGTTGTGCGCAGTATATATAGTAAGAGTACAGTGCATTATTTTGCTGACCAACAGTATATAATATATAGCAGTATGGTACAGTAGTCCACTGCTCTACCTACCTCTGTGTCGTCAAGTATACTATCCATCCATACCTGTGGTGCATTTTAGTTGTGCGCACTAAATATAGTAGAAGTAAAGTGCATAATTTTGCTGACCACCAGTATATAATATATAGCAGTACGGTACAGTAGGCCACTGCTCTACCTACCTCTGTGTCGTCAAGTATACTATCCATCCATACCTGTTGTGCATTTTGGTTGTGCGCAGTATATATAGTAGGAGTACAGTGCATAATTTTGCTGACCACCAGTATATAATATATAGCAGTACGGTACAGTAGTCCACTGCTGTACCTACCTCTGTGTCATCAAGTATACTATCCATCCATACCTGTGGTGCATTTTAGTTGTGCGCAGTATGTATAGTAGGAGTACAGTGCATAATTTTGCTGACCACCAGTATATAATATATAGCAGTACGGTACAGTAGTCCACTGCTCTACCTACCTCTGTGTCGTCAAGTATACTATCCATCCATACCTGTGGTGCATTTTAGTTGTGCGCAGTATATATAGTAGGAGTACAGTGCATAATTTTGCTGACCACCAGTATATAATATATAGCAGTACGGTACAGTAGTCTACTGCTCTATCTACCTCTATGTCGTCAAGTATACTATCCATCCATACCTGTGGTGCATTTTAGTTGTGTGCACTATATATAGTAGGAGTACAGTCCATAATTTTGCTGACCACCAGTATATAATATATAGCAGTACGGTACAGTAGTCCACTGCTCTACCTATCTCTGTGTCGTCAATTATACTATCCATCAATACCTGTGGTGCATTTTAGTTGTGTGCAGTATATATAGTAGGAGTACAGTGCATAATTTTGCTGACCACCAGTATATAATATATAGCATTACAGTACAGTAGTCCACTGCTCTGCCTACCTCTGTGTCGTCAAGTATACTATCCATTAATACCTGTGGTGCATTTTAGTTGTGCGCAGTATATATAGTAGGAGTACAGTGCATAATTTTGCTGACCACCAGTACATAATATATAGCAGTACGGTACAGTAGGCCACTGCTCTACCTACCTCTGTGTCGTCAAGTATACTATCCATCCATACCTGTGGTGCATTTTAGTTTTTGTATGCAGTATATATAGTAGGAGTACAGTGCATAATTTTGCTGACCACCAGTATATAATAAATATCAGTACGGTACAGTAGGCCACTGCTCTACCTACCTCTGTGTCGTCAAGTATACTATCCATCCATACCTGTGGTGCATTTTCGTTGTGCGCAGTATATATAGTAGGAGTACAGTGCATAATTTTGCTGACCTCCAGTATATAAAATATAGCAGTACGGTACAGTAGTCCACTGCTCTACCTACCTCTTTGTCATCAAGTATACTATCCATCCATACCTGTGGTGCATTTTAGTTGTGCTCAGTATATAAAGTAGGAGTACAGTGCATAATTTTGCTGACCAACAGTATATAATATATAGCAGTACTATACAGTAGTCCACTGCTCTACCTACCTCTGTGTCGTCAAGTATACTATCCATCCATACCTGTTGTGCATTTTAGTTGTGCGCAGTATATATAGTAGGAGTACAGTGCATAATTTTGCTGACCACCAGTATATAATATATAGCAGTTCGTTACAGTAGTCCACTGCTCTACCTACCTCTGTGTCGTCAAGTATACTATCCATCCATACCTGTTGTGCATTTTAGTTGTGCGCAGTATATATAGTAGGAGTACAGTGCATAATTTTGCTGACCACCAGTATATAATATATAGCAGTACGGTACAGTAGGCCACTGCTCTACCTACCTCTGTGTCATCAAGTATACTATCCATCCATACCTGTGGTGCATTTTAGTTGTTGTGCGCAGTATATATAGTAGGAGTACAGTGCATAATTTTGCTGACCACCAGTATATAATATATAGCAGTACGGTACAGTAGGCCACTGCTCTACCTACCTCTGTGTCGTCAAGTATACCATCCATCCATACCTGTGGTGCATTTTACTTGTGCGCAGTATATATAGTAGGAGTTCAATGCATAATTTTGCTGACCACCAGTATATAATATATAGCAGTACGTTACAGTAGTCCACTGCTCTACCTACCTCTGTGTCGTCAAGTATACTATCCATCCATACCTGTGGTGCATTTTAGTTGTGCGCAGTATATATAGTAGGAGTACAGTGCATAATTTTGCTAACCACCAGTATATAATATATAGCAGTACGGTACAGTAGTCCACTGCTCTACCTACCTCTGTGTCGTCAAGTATACTATCCATCCATACCTGTGGTACATTTTAGTTGTGCGCAGTATATATAGTAGGAGTACAGTGTATAATTTTGCTGACCACCAGTATATAATATATAGCAGTACGGTACAGTAGTCCACTGCTCTACCTACCTCTGTGTCGTCAAGTATACTATCCATCCATACCTGTGGTGCATTTTAGTTGTGCGCAGTATATATAGTAGGAGTACAGTGCATAATTTTGCTGACCACCAGTATATAATATATAGCAGTACGGTACAGTAGTCCACTGCTCTACCTACCTCTGTGTCGTCAAGTATACTATCCAGCCATACCTGTGGTGCATTTTTGTTGTGCGCAGTATATATAGTAGGAGGACAGTGCATAATTTTGCTGACCACCAGTATATAATATATAGCAGTACGGTACAGTAGGCCACTGCTCTACCTACCTCTGTGTCGTCAAGTATACTATCCATCCATACCTGTGGTGCATTTTAGTTGTGCGCAGTATATATAGTAGGAGTACAGTGCATAATTTTGCTGACCACCAGTATATAATATACAGCAGTACGGTACAGTAGTCCACTGCTCTACCTACATCTGTGTCGTCAAGTATACTATCCATCCATACCTGTGGTGCATTTTAGTTGTGCGCAGTATATATAGTAGGAGTACAGTGCATAATTTTGCTGACCACCAGTATATAATATATAGCACTACGGTACAGAAGTCCACTGCTCTACCTACCTCTGTGTCGTCAAGTATACTATCCATCCATACCTGTGGTGCATTTTAGTTGTGCGCAGTATATATAGTAGGAGTACAGTGCATAATTTTGCTGACCACCAGTATATAATATATAGCAGTACGGTACAGTAGTCCACTGCTCTATCTACCGCTATGTCGTCAAGTATACTATCCATCCATGCCTGTGGTGCATTTTAGTTGTGCGCACTATATATAGTAGGAGTACAGTCCATAATTTTGCTGACCACCAGTATATAATATATAGCAGTACGGTACAGTAGTCCACTGCTCTACCTATCTCTGTGTCGTCAATTATACTATCCATCAATACCTGTGGTGCATTTTAGTTGTGCGCAGTATATATAGTAGGAGTACAGAGCATAATTTTGCTGACCACCAGTATATAATATATAGCATTACAGTACAGTAGTCCACTGCTCTACCTACCTCTGTGTCGTCAAGTATACTATCCATTAATACCTGTGGTGCATTTTAGTTGTGCGCAGTATATATAGTAGAAGTACAGTGCATAATTTTGCTGACCACCAGTATATAATATGTAGCAGTACAGTACAGTAGTCCACTGCTCTACCTACCTCTGTGTCGTCAAGTATACTATCCATTAATACCTGTGGTGCATTTTAGTTGTGCGCAGTATATATAGTAGGAGTACAGTGCATAATTTTGCTGACCACCAGTATATAATATATAGCAGTACGGTACAGTAGTCCACTGCTCTACCTACCTCTGTGTCGTCAAGTATACTATCCATCCATACCTGTGGTGCATTTTAGTTGTGCGCAGTATATATAGTAGGAGTACAGTGCATTATTTTGCTGACCACCGGTATATAATATACAGCAGTACTATACAGTAGTCCACTGCTCTACCTACCTCTGTGTCGTCAAGTGTACTATCCATCCATACCTGTGGTGCATTTTAGTTGTGCGCAGTATATATAGTAGGAGTACAGTGCATAATTTTGCTGACCACCAGTATATAATATATAGCAGTACGGTACAGTAGTCCACTGCTCTACCTACCTCTGTGTTGTCAAGTATACTATCCATCTATACCTGTGGTGCATTTTAGTTGTGCGCAGTATATATAGTAGAAGTACAGTGCATAATTTTGCTGACCACCAGTATATAATATATAGCAGTACGGTACAGTAGGCCACTGCTCTACCTACCTCTGTGTCGTCAAGTATACTATCCATCCATACCTGTGGTGCATTTTAGTTGTTGTGCGCAGTATATATAGTAGGAGTACAGTGCATAATTTTGCTGAACACCAGTATATAATAAATAGCAGTATGGTATAGTAGGCCACTGCTCTACCTACCTCTGTGTCGTCAAGTATACTATCCATCCATACCTGTGGTGCATTTTAGTTGTGCGCAGTATATATAGTAGGAGTACAGTGCATAATTTTGCTGACCACCAGTATATAATATATAGCAGTACGGTACAGTAGTCCACTGCTCTACCTACCTCTGTGTCGTCAAGTATACTATCCATTAATACCTGTGGTGCATTTTAGTTGTGCACAGTATATATAGTAGGAGTACAGTACATAATTTTGCTGACCACCAGTATATAATATATAGCAGTACGGTAAAGTAGTCCACTGCTCTACGTACCTCTGTGTCGTTAAGTATACTATCCATCCATACCTGTGGTGCATTTTAGTTGTGCGCAGTATATATAGTAGGAGTACAGTACAGAATTTTGCTGACCACCAGTATATAATATATAGCAGTACGGTACAGTAGGCCACTGCTCTACCTACCTCTGTGTCATCAAGTATACTATCCATCCATACCTGTGGTGCATTTTAGTTGTTGTGCGCAGTATATATAGTAGGAGTACAGTGCATAATTTTGCTGACCACCAGTATATAATATATAGCAGTACGGTACAGTAGGCCACTGCTCTACCTTCCTCTGTGTCGTCAAGTATACTATCCATCCATACCTGTGGTGCATTTTACTTGTGCGCAGTATATATAGTAGGAGTTCAATGCATAATTTTGCTGACCACCAGTATATAATATATAGCAGTACGTTACAGTAGTCCACTGCTCTACCTACCTCTGTGTCGTCAAGTATACTATCCATCCATACCTGTGGTGCATTTTAGTTGTGCGCAGTATATATAGTAGGAGTACAGTGCATCATTTTGCTAACCACCAGTATATAATATATAGCAGTATGGTACAGCAGTCCACTGCTCTACCTACCTCTGTGTCGTCAAGTATACTATCCATCCATACCTGTGGTACATTTTAGTTGTGCGCAGTATATATAGTAGGTGTACAATGCATAATTTTGCTGACCACCAGTATATAATATATAGCAGTTCGTTACAGTAGTCCACTGCTCTACCTACCTCTGTGTCGTCAAGTATACTATCCATCCATACCTGTTGTGCATTTTAGTTGTGCGCAGTATATATAGTAGGAGTACAGTGCATAATTTTGCTGACCACCAGTATATAATATATAGCAGTACGGTACAGTAGTCCACTGCTCTACCTACCTCTGTGTCGTCAAGTATACTATCCATCCATACCTGTGGTACATTTTAGTTGTGCGCAGTATATATAGTATGAGTACAGTGCATAATTTTGCTGACCACCAGTATATAATATATAGCAGTACGGTACAGTAGTCCACTGCTCTACCTACCTCTGTGTCGTCAAGTATACTATCCATTAATACCTGTGGTGCATTTTAGTTGTGCACAGTATATATAGTAGGAGTACAGTGCATAATTTTGCTGACCACTAGTATATAATATATAGCAGTACGGTACAGTAGTCCACTGCTCTACGTACCTCTGTGTCGTTAAGTATACTATCCATCCATACCTGTGGTGCATTTTAGTTGTGCGCAGTATATATAGTAGGAGTACAGTGCAGAATTTTGCTGACCACCAGTATATAATATATAGCAGTACGGTACAGTAGGCCACTGCTCTACCTACCTCTGTGTCATCAAGTATACTATCCATCCATACCTGTGGTGCATTTTAGTTGTTGTGCGCAGTATATATAGTAGGAGTACAGTGCATAATTTTGCTGACCACCAGTATATAATATATAGCAGTACGGTACAGTAGGCCACTGCTCTACCTTCCTCTGTGTCGTCAAGTATACTATCCATCCATACCTGTGGTGCATTTTACTTGTGCGCAGTATATATAGTAGGAGTTCAATGCATAATTTTGCTGACCACCAGTATATAATATATAGCAGTACGTTACAGTAGTCCACTGCTCTACCTACCTCTGTGTCGTCAAGTATACTATCCATCCATACCTGTGGTGCATTTTAGTTGTGCGCAGTATATATAGTAGGAGTACAGTGCATAATTTTGCTAACCACCAGTATAAAATATATAGCAGTATGGTACAGTAGTCCACTGCTCTACCTACCTCTGTGTCGTCAAGTATACTATCCATCCATACCTGTGGTACATTTTAGTTGTGCGCAGTATATATAGTAGGAGTACAGTGTATAATTTTGCTGACCACCAGTATATAATATATAGCAGTACGGTACAGTAGTCCACTGCTCTACCTACCTCTGTGTCGTCAAGTATACTATCCATCCATACCTGTGGTGCATTTTAGTTGTGCGCAGTATATATAGTAGGAGTACAGTGCATAATTTTGCTGACCACCAGTATATAATATATAGCAGTACGGTACAGTAGTCCACTGCTCTACCTACCTCTGTGTCGTCAAGTATACTATCCATCCATACCTGTGGTGCATTTTAGTTGTGCGCAGTATATATAGTAAGAGTACAGTGCATTATTTTGCTGACCAACAGTATATAATATATAGCAGTATGGTACAGTAGTCCACTGCTCTACCTACCTCTGTGTCGTCAAGTATACTATCCATCCATACCTGTGGTGCATTTTAGTTGTGCGCACTAAATATAGTAGAAGTAAAGTGCATAATTTTGCTGACCACCAGTATATAATATATAGCAGTACGGTACAGTAGGCCACTGCTCTACCTACCTCTGTGTCGTCAAGTATACTATCCATCCATACCTGTTGTGCATTTTGGTTGTGCGCAGTATATATAGTAGGAGTACAGTGCATAATTTTGCTGACCACCAGTATATAATATATAGCAGTACGGTACAGTAGTCCACTGCTGTACCTACCTCTGTGTCATCAAGTATACTATCCATCCATACCTGTGGTGCATTTTAGTTGTGCGCAGTATGTATAGTAGGAGTACAGTGCATAATTTTGCTGACCACCAGTATATAATATATAGCAGTACGGTACAGTAGTCCACTGCTCTACCTACCTCTGTGTCGTCAAGTATACTATCCATCCATACCTGTGGTGCATTTTAGTTGTGCGCAGTATATATAGTAGGAGTACAGTGCATAATTTTGCTGACCACCAGTATATAATATATAGCAGTACGGTACAGTAGTCTACTGCTCTATCTACCTCTATGTCGTCAAGTATACTATCCATCCATACCTGTGGTGCATTTTAGTTGTGTGCACTATATATAGTAGGAGTACAGTCCATAATTTTGCTGACCACCAGTATATAATATATAGCAGTACGGTACAGTAGTCCACTGCTCTACCTATCTCTGTGTCGTCAATTATACTATCCATCAATACCTGTGGTGCATTTTAGTTGTGCGCAGTATATATAGTAGGAGTACAGTGCATAATTTTGCTGACCACCAGTATATAATATATAGCATTACAGTACAGTAGTCCACTGCTCTGCCTACCTCTGTGTCGTCAAGTATACTATCCATTAATACCTGTGGTGCATTTTAGTTGTGCGCAGTATATATAGTAGGAGTACAGTGCATAATTTTGCTGACCACCAGTACATAATATATAGCAGTACGGTACAGTAGGCCACTGCTCTACCTACCTCTGTGTCGTCAAGTATACTATCCATCCATACCTGTGGTGCATTTTAGTTTTTGTATGCAGTATATATAGTAGGAGTACAGTGCATAATTTTGCTGACCACCAGTATATAATAAATATCAGTACGGTACAGTAGGCCACTGCTCTACCTACCTCTGTGTCGTCAAGTATACTATCCATCCATACCTGTGGTGCATTTTCGTTGTGCGCAGTATATATAGTAGGAGTACAGTGCATAATTTTGCTGACCTCCAGTATATAAAATATAGCAGTACGGTACAGTAGTCCACTGCTCTACCTACCTCTTTGTCATCAAGTATACTATCCATCCATACCTGTGGTGCATTTTAGTTGTGCTCAGTATATAAAGTAGGAGTACAGTGCATAATTTTGCTGACCAACAGTATATAATATATAGCAGTACTATACAGTAGTCCACTGCTCTACCTACCTCTGTGTCGTCAAGTATACTATCCATCCATACCTGTTGTGCATTTTAGTTGTGCGCAGTATATATAGTAGGAGTACAGTGCATAATTTTGCTGACCACCAGTATATAATATATAGCAGTTCGTTACAGTAGTCCACTGCTCTACCTACCTCTGTGTCGTCAAGTATACTATCCATCCATACCTGTTGTGCATTTTAGTTGTGCGCAGTATATATAGTAGGAGTACAGTGCATAATTTTGCTGACCACCAGTATATAATATATAGCAGTACGGTACAGTAGGCCACTGCTCTACCTACCTCTGTGTCGTCAAGTATACTATCCATCCATACCTGTTGTGCATTTTGGTTGTGCGCAGTATATATAGTAGGAGTACAGTGCATAATTTTGCTGACCACCAGTATATAATATATAGCAGTACGGTACAGTAGTCCACTGCTGTACCTACCTCTGTGTCATCAAGTATACTATCCATCCATACCTGTGGTGCATTTTAGTTGTGCGCAGTATGTATAGTAGGAGTACAGTGCATAATTTTGCTGACCACCAGTATATAATATATAGCAGTACGGTACAGTAGTCCACTGCTCTACCTACCTCTGTGTCGTCAAGTATACTATCCATCCATACCTGTGGTGCATTTTAGTTGTGCGCAGTATATATAGTAGGAGTACAGTGCATAATTTTGCTGACCACCAGTATATAATATATAGCAGTACGGTACAGTAGTCTACTGCTCTATCTACCTCTATGTCGTCAAGTATACTATCCATCCATACCTGTGGTGCATTTTAGTTGTGTGCACTATATATAGTAGGAGTACAGTCCATAATTTTGCTGACCACCAGTATATAATATATAGCAGTACGGTACAGTAGTCCACTGCTCTACCTATCTCTGTGTCGTCAATTATACTATCCATCAATACCTGTGGTGCATTTTAGTTGTGCGCAGTATATATAGTAGGAGTACAGTGCATAATGTTGCTGACCACCAGTACATAATATATAGCAGTACGGTACAGTAGGCCACTGCTCTACCTACCTCTGTGTCGTCAAGTATACTATCCATCCATACCTGTGGTGCATTTTAGTTTTTGTATGCAGTATATATAGTAGGAGTACAGTGCATAATTTTGCTGACCACCAGTATATAATAAATATCAGTACGGTACAGTAGGCCACTGCTCTACCTACCTCTGTGTCGTCAAGTATACTATCCATCCATACCTGTGGTGCATTTTCGTTGTGCGCAGTATATATAGTAGGAGTACAGTGCATAATTTTGCTGACCTCCAGTATATAAAATATAGCAGTACGGTACAGTAGTCCACTGCTCTACCTACCTCTTTGTCATCAAGTATACTATCCATCCATACCTGTGGTGCATTTTAGTTGTGCTCAGTATATAAAGTAGGAGTACAGTGCATAATTTTGCTGACCAACAGTATATAATATATAGCAGTACTATACAGTAGTCCACTGCTCTACCTACCTCTGTGTCGTCAAGTATACTATCCATCCATACCTGTTGTGCATTTTAGTTGTGCGCAGTATATATAGTAGGAGTACAGTGCATAATTTTGCTGACCACCAGTATATAATATATAGCAGTTCGTTACAGTAGTCCACTGCTCTACCTACCTCTGTGTCGTCAAGTATACTATCCATCCATACCTGTTGTGCATTTTAGTTGTGCGCAGTATATATAGTAGGAGTACAGTGCATAATTTTGCTGACCACCAGTATATAATATATAGCAGTACGGTACAGTAGGCCACTGCTCTACCTACCTCTGTGTCATCAAGTATACTATCCATCCATACCTGTGGTGCATTTTAGTTGTTGTGCGCAGTATATATAGTAGGAGTACAGTGCATAATTTTGCTGACCACCAGTATATAATATATAGCAGTACGGTACAGTAGGCCACTGCTCTACCTACCTCTGTGTCGTCAAGTATACCATCCATCCATACCTGTGGTGCATTTTACTTGTGCGCAGTATATATAGTAGGAGTTCAATGCATAATTTTGCTGACCACCAGTATATAATATATAGCAGTACGTTACAGTAGTCCACTGCTCTACCTACCTCTGTGTCGTCAAGTATACTATCCATCCATACCTGTGGTGCATTTTAGTTGTGCGCAGTATATATAGTAGGAGTACAGTGCATAATTTTGCTAACCACCAGTATATAATATATAGCAGTACGGTACAGTAGTCCACTGCTCTACCTACCTCTGTGTCGTCAAGTATACTATCCATCCATACCTGTGGTACATTTTAGTTGTGCGCAGTATATATAGTAGGAGTACAGTGTATAATTTTGCTGACCACCAGTATATAATATATAGCAGTACGGTACAGTAGTCCACTGCTCTACCTACCTCTGTGTCGTCAAGTATACTATCCATCCATACCTGTGGTGCATTTTAGTTGTGCGCAGTATATATAGTAGGAGTACAGTGCATAATTTTGCTGACCACCAGTATATAATATATAGCAGTACGGTACAGTAGTCCACTGCTCTACCTACCTCTGTGTCGTCAAGTATACTATCCAGCCATACCTGTGGTGCATTTTTGTTGTGCGCAGTATATATAGTAGGAGGACAGTGCATAATTTTGCTGAACACCAGTATATAATATATAGCAGCACGGTACAGTAGGCCATTGCTATTGATATATTACTGGCATATAATTCCACACATTAAAAAATGGAGAACAAAAATGTGGAGGGTAAAATAGGGAAAGATCAAGATCCACTTCCACCTCGTGCTGATGCTGCTGCCACTAGTCATGGCCGAGACAATGAAATGCCATCAACGTCGTCTACCAAGGCCGATGCCCAATGTCATAGTAGAGAGCATGGAAAATCCAAAAAACAAAAGTTCAGTAAAATGACCCAAAAATCTAAATTAAAAGCGTCTGATGAGAGGCGTAAACTTGCCAATATGCCATTTACGACACGGAGTGGCAAGGAACGGCTGAGGCCCTGGCCTATGTTCATGGCTAGTGGTTCAGATTCACATGAGGATGGAAGCACTCATCCTCTCGCTAGAAAACTGCAGTGCCACTCCTAGATGGGCCAGGTGTTTGTATCGGCCACTTGGGTCGATTAGCTTAGTCACACAGCTACCTCATTGCACGTCTTTTTTTCTTTGCATCATGTGCTGTTTGGGGACAATTTTTTTAATCTGCCATCCTGTCTGACACTGCAGTGCCACTCCTATATGGGCCAGGTGTTTGTATCGGCCACTTGGGTCGATTAGCTTAGTCACACAGCTACCTCATTGCGCCTCTTTTTTTCTTTGCATCATGTGCTGTTTGGGGACTATTTTTTAAATCTGCCATCCTGCCTGACACTGCAGTGCCACTCCTAGATGGGCCAGGTGTTTGTGTCGGCCACTTGGGTCGCTTAGCTTAGTCATCCAGCGACCTTGGTGCAAATTTTAGGACTAAAAATAATATTGTGAGGTGTGAGGTGTTCAGAATAGACTGGAAATGAGTGGAAATGATGGTTATTGAGGTTATAATACTATTGGATCAAAATGACCCCCAAATTCTATGATTTAAGCTGTTCTTGAGGGGTTTTTGTAAAAAAAAACACCCGAATCCAAAACACACCCGAATCCGACAAAAAATTTTCAGGGATGTTTTGCCAAAACGCGTCCGAATCCAAAACATGGCCGCGGAACCGAATCCAAAACCAAAACACAAAACCCGAAAAAATTCCGGTGCACATCTCTAGTTTTAACACATTTTCCCTTTAGGACATCCCACCCTCTATGTCTCTCAGTATATCTTCCCTCCTCCCCCATTATTCTATGTCTCCCAGTGTGTCACCCCTTTTTCTATGTCTCTCAGTGTGTCTTCTCCCCCTTTTCTATGTCTCTCAATGTGTCTGTCCTCCCCCTTTTTATGTCTCTCAGTGTATCCCCCCTTTCTATGTCTCTCAGTGTGTGTGTCCCCTTCTAATCATATCACTGTCTCCGCCCCTCCATATTAGGATACTACTATGTTATACCCATAGTAGTATCCTTGCTAATGTTATGCCCCACAGTAATGCCCTAGGTAATGTTACGTTGCATGGTAGTCCCTAGCTAGTGTTATATCCCATAGTAGTGCCCTAGTTAATGTTATCCCGCATTGTAGTGCCCTAGTTAATGATATGGCCCATAGTAGTGCCCTAGTTAATGTTGTGCCTCATAGTAGTGGCCTAGTTATTGTCATGTCCCATAGTAGTGCCATTGTTAATGTTATGCCACATGGTAGTGCCCTAGTTAATGTTATGCCCCATACTAGTGCCCTATTTATTGTCATGTCCCATAGTAGTGGCCTAGTTAATGTTATGCCTTATAAAAGTGCCTTTGTTAATGTCATGTCCCATAGTAGTTCCATAGTTGATTTTTTTGCCTATAATTGTTCCCATATTTTGCCATGGCGACACTCCAAGTGCTCCATCTCTATTGGCAGCTTTTACATTTTTTATTCAGCTCCACGTCTGCAGGGCCTTCAGTGCTGAGAAAATTGCAGTTTACAGTGGGTATAAAGACAGGGGAGGAAGGCGGGGGTATCAGTCAGCTCTTAATGCAGGCACTTTGTGTGAAGACCTCTTAATTTCAGCACCATGGGGGTCATTTCGTGTTGATCGCACGGTAGCAATTTTTTGCAGCCGTGTGATCAGATAGTCACTGCTTATGGGGGAGTGTATTTTAGCATAGCAAGTGTGTGATCGCTTGTGCAGGGGAGCTGTGCAAAAAGTTTTTTGTGCAGTTTCTGAGTAGCTCTGAACTTACTCAGCCACTGCGATCACTTCAGTCTTTTTGGTCCCGGAATTGATGTCAGACACCCGCCCTGCAAATGCCTGGGCGCGCCTGCGTTTTCCGCGGCACTCCAAGAAAATGGTCAGTTGCCACCCAGAAACGCCTTCTTGCTGTCAGTCACCTTGTGATCGCCTTCTTTGTAAGGTCCATCGCTGCCCGGCATTTCCCGTTGCTGGGCAGCGATGTGCAGTTCAGACCTGATCGCACCGCTGCGAACAACTGCAGTGTGTGACAGGGTCGGATTGACCCCCATGTCCCTTTTTGAGATAGTCCTAATACTGGAGCTCAACCCCCACCCCCTGCTCACTTCACAAAGGCTGTAATCATGGACAAGTTCACCCCTCTGATAGTGCCAAACTTAAGGGCATCATACACTAGAGCAATAATGCCCGATTTCATCCAATTTTGGCCCGAATATCGAATGAAATCGGGCTTTTTGGAGGTGTTTCCAATCCGATTCGATGCACGTTCCTGTGAGCATCGGATCGGATCCTCCAGATTGAATGTTCTGCACATTCAATCAGATCCAACCTGGGGGCATGGCATGGATCGCCCAGGATCGCCCAAGATACATCGTATGCAAAAGGACAGCATACAATATATCTTGGGTGATCCTGCCCTCCGGGAGGCTGCTGTGGTGATTCCCTGTGACATGTGGTCGCATAAGTGTATGGGGCCCTTTACAGCTATTGCTGTGGAGGTGAAATGGGAGCATGGAAGATGGATCATATCAGTGTGGGGCATAACTGAGAAGCAGAGACTTCCACCTATATGAGTGCTGATGAGTCCCTGTTTTCAGACTGGGCATCATGCTGAACCAGTTGCTAAGCAGCTAATTCCAGGAATTTGGTAGGCAACTGCAGTATATGACCTGAGTCTGGGGCCACCTAACCCTCTGGGCACCATAGAAATGAAACCACCTGCACTCACTATAGCTTTGCCCATGCACCTAGCAACAATGGTTGGATTTTAAATAAAGACTTGTGAGGAAATCAATTGTAAGCGGGAAATGTAAAAAACCTGCAGAGCTAGGTTTATCCTACAGCCACGGGTTTTGCTATTCCGTTAAAGGAGAGAAAACAGGATGCACTGATTTCTATAGAAATCACTGTGTCTTTTTTCATGTACCTCCCAAGCAAGTCTGATTATTACCTAAAATCTTTATTTTTTAGGAAAAATCAGTGGGACTTGCTCTGTCACTGGTGCAACACCCCCTGTAAGGACTAATTAAGCAATTGAAAGTTTTCAATTAGCTTAGTCAGTAATCACTCACCTTCCAAAGCAGTGTCTTCCTCATCCAGCGTGGGGGTCCGGTCTCCTGCAGCAGTGCTGTGTGTAGCCACGTGTGTGAGTGTGGTGTATGTGTATAAGTATGTGTGAGTGTCCGTGTGTGCATGAATGTGTTTGATTCCCCTGGAGGCAGCAGCTGGGAGAACTACATCTCCAAGAAACCATCTCAACCTCCCAGCAGACCCCACATCTTCCAGCAGTCCCCTCCCCTGTGCAAAGAAGGATGGGAAACCACCAGGAGTCACAGAGACCATCGAACCAGTAATTATATTTTGTTCTCATGCCGTGGGGTTTAACCCTATGTGCATTTTTAAAAATTTGAATACTGCAGGTATTGAGAGCGCACATACCCGCAGTAATACAAAATTAGGGACTTTTATTTGCAGTGAAAACCGCATGCCCAATTAAATTCCCCCTTAGTCTTATTTTAATGAACTGAACCATATGTGCATAATAGAAATACTTTTACTTGTTTGTTGGTTTGTTGTTTTGTAATATTCTAGGGTGCTGCTGTTAAATTAAAAGTATACTGGTCCTGTATGCTGTAAAAATACAGGGGTGCTGCTGTTAAAATAAATGTACATTGGCCCTGTTTTGTATGCTGTAAAAAGTCTGGGGTGCTGCTGTGAAAATAAATGTACACTGGTCCTGTATGCTGTAAAAATACAGGGGTGCTACTGTAAAATAAAAGTACACTGGTCCTGCATGCTGTAAAAATACAGGAGTGCTGCTGTTAAAATAAAAGTACTCTGGTCCTGTATGCTGTAAAAATACAGGGGTGCTGCTGTTAAAATAAATGTACACTGGCCCTGTCTTGTATGCTGTAAAAATTCTGGGGTGCTGCAGTGAAAATAAATGTACATTGGTCCTGTATGCTTTAAAAATACAGGGGTGCTGCTGTTAAAATAAAAGTACACTTGTCCTGTATGTTGTAAAAATACAGGGGTGCTACTGTTAAAAGAAATGTACACTGGTCCTTTATGCTGTAAAAATACAGGGGTGCTGCTGTTAAAATAAAAGTACACTGATCCTGTAAGATGTAAAAATACAGGGGTGCTGCTGTTACAATAAAAGTACACTGGTCCTGTTTGCTGTAAAAATACAGGGGTGCTGTTGTTAAAATAAAAGTACACTGGCCCTGCATGCTGTAAAATACAGGGGTGCAGTGAAAATAAAAGTACAGTGGCCTTGTCTTGTATGCTGTAAAATACAGGGGTGCAGTGAAAATAAATGTACACTGGCCTTGTCTTGTATGCTGTAAAATTACAGAGGTGTTGTGAAAATACAGGGGTGCTGGCACTGTCCATGGTTGCGATGTATATACTTGAACTTCACAACACTGTATGGGAAAAGGAGGCTCCTACCACCTTTTGGTCGCCATCTGCAAGTGCTGGGAGGAGCACCACCAGTCCAGTTGCTGATATTGAGGATGTCACTGTAAAAGTCCACCAGGATGAGGAGGCTGAGGAGGAAGTTGAGGAAGTTGACGATGAGGATTCTGATGGTGATGTGGTTTGTTTGAATAAGGCACCAGTGGAGACAGTTGTTGGCCATTGGATGAAAAATCCCATTGTCATGCCTGGGCAAAATACCAAAAAAAGCCACCTCTTCGGCGTGGAATTATTTCTCCACAAATCCGGACAACAGGTGTCAAGCAATTTGTTGCCTTTGTCAAACCATAATAAGTAGGGGTAAGGATGTTAACCACCTAGGAACATCCCTCCTTATACGTCACCTGGAGCGCATTCATCATGTCATTGTCAAGTTCAGAAACTTTGGGTAAGCAGTCCACTGACACTTAAATGATGTAGTTTGTTTAAATATTATTTCTCTGTGTGGATGACGGTGTAAACACCGAAAGGGGGATGGGGGACTGAGGATGACATCTTGCCACTGTAGAGCCAGTCTGTGCAAGGAGAGATTAATTGCTTCTTTTTTGGTGAGGGCCCAAACAAACCAATAATTTTAGCCACAGTTGTGTGGCAGACCCTGTTGCTGCAGTGATTGGTTTGTTGAAGTGTGCATATCCTGTTTATCCAACATAAGGGTGGGTGGGGGGCCCAAGGACAATTCCATCTTGCACGTCTTTTCTCTGCCACATCATTCCAGGGGTGCTGCCCTATATGGGGTGCTGTCCCTCTGCGCTATCAGTCCAGGGGTGCTGTTGCCTGTCTGCTATGCTGTGTAATTCTCCAGGGGTGCTGCCTATGCTGTATAAGTCCAGGGGAGCTGCCGTATAATTCCAGGGGTGCTGCTGTACTTAATCCTAGGTTTAAATAAAAGCCTAGATATGAAACAAGCTTCAATATCACAAACAGATTTGGTGAAAACTAGCTGCAAAGGTGGAAATGGAAATTGCCGAAGAGTTTTTAAATAAAATGGGGAGAGACCACATTTGTGGCCAAAGTCAGTGTGACTCAGAAGAGACTGAACATAATCCAGCACAACTGCTGGAGAGGTAAAAGTGATATTTTCTACTGGAGCATTAGAGAGAGGTTCTTCTCAATTATTTCATGTTAGGGACTCACTCAAATGAATGGCTCCAATTAGTCAACCTTAATTTTGATTCCTTATTGATGTTCCACATTTTGGGTTTATTTATTTGCCTTAACAAAGGTGTGGGCTTAGGGCGGAGATAGAATGTACAACAACACAATGGACACAGGTTGGTGAACTCAACATGTGTCCATTGTCCGCCCTGAGCTCACACCTTTGTTAAGGTGAGGGGAGATGCTGTACATACCATCTATTGTATCATGACATATATATGGATCTACATGGTGTTATAATTTTATAATATTTTTATGAAACATTACCAATTCAATAAAACATCATTGTTTGATATTAATTGGTATTTGTTGGGTGATTTCTGTTGGTGAGGGTGCTGTGCATCAATGAAAAAAACCTTTCATATATCAAACACACGATTAGTCTGTCGAGGTGGACTCATCCATATTATATACTGAATCTACAGTTGTATATGTATTAGTGCACTGAGAGATCTTTTACTGACATATATATATATATATATATATATATATATATAATGCGCAAAATGTCCCTGGTACTCCGGACTTACGTTCACCTTGCTCCGGTGCCCTCCCTGCTGATTTGCGTCTGTATATAAAGTCCTTGTATGGGCGGCACTCAGAGACTGTAACACGCAGTAAATGTGAAAAAAGCCCTGCAGGGCAAATTTAATGGTGATGTTTCGGGGTATTATTCCCCTTCCTCAGACAATCAAATACATCAAACATGATGCTATTTATAAGTAAAAACAACCCTTACCCTCCAGTGCAGCTCCAGTGTGTCCCCACGCTCCCGGCCGCCGTCCCGTAGTGGCACTACCGGCCGCGGGCTACACGTCGCGCCGGAAGTGACATCACCCGCCCGACTCCGGTTGCCATGGGTACACACTGTGAATAGAAACAGTGTATAATAAAACAAATACATGACCTTATAAGAAAAATGCAAAAAACGATTACTGAATAAACATTTCTTATAAACAAGTGCATAAATGTGCTGAATGTGAGTAATTCAATATATATCAATAAAGACATTAAAACGTACATATATAATCTGTGTTAAAAAATGTCAATGACAATTCATGAATATATCATTAATAATAAAATATGAGAGACCACTAGTGTCTCGTGCCAAATTAAATTAAAGAATATAAAAATATATCTTACTACCAGTGACAATCTCGTATTAAATCTATATATTGTGGCAAAACTGGGCTTCTGCATAGAACTGCTGCCATCTAGTGGCTGGAAATCGTATACACACATATTTCTAAAAATATATCTTAAAAATGGGATCCGCATTGAAAGTTGAAAGGGTGTCTAGGTCGACCGGGTCTTTAGGTCGACATGTTCTAGGTCGACAGGTCAAAAGGTCAACATGAGTTTTTCACAATTTTTTTCTTTTTTTGAACCTTTTCATACTTAACGATCCACGTGGACTACGATTGGAACGGTAATCTGTGCCGAGCGAAGCGGTAGCGGAGCGAAGGCACCATGCCCAAAGCATGGCGAGCGAAGCGAGCCATGCGAGGGGACGGGTGCACTATTTGGGGTTCCCGGTCACTCTACGAAGAAAACGACACCAAAATAACATTAAAAACTCATGTCGACCTTTTGACCTGTCGACCTAGAACATGTCGACCTAAAGACCCGGTCGACCTAGACACCCTGTCGACCTAGTTACTGTCGACCAATAGTGGTCGACCTAGACATTGTCGACCTAGTTACTGTCGACTTTCAATACCACACCCCTTAAAAATAAATCAGAAGGAGTACTGTATTCATTTATATTTAATCAAAATCAAATGAGTCTAATCTATAAAAAATGGGATAAAACCAAAGTTTCATTGAGACCTTTCGGGGCTAAACAATCCAACCTGAAAATCCACCGGGATTCCTGTTGTAACAGTTTTTTGCCCCGATCACCTCCCCGGCGAGAAAGTGGAACATAATCAATTGCCTTATATTTTAGGCTTGATAAACTGTGTCTGGATTGTACAAAATGCCGGGTCACCGGTTGCTCACTTGTGCCTGATATCAACGCATTCCGTATGGCTGATCGGTGCTGAGTGAGCCTAACCTTCAGTTGACACTCAGTCTTTCCTCCATAGTATAAGCCGCATGGGCATACTATAACATAAATCACATAACGGCTAGTGCAGGTAAGTGGCCATTTAATACTAAACCGTTTGCCTGTGTGTGGATGAGGGATAGAATCCCCGACAAGCATGTACGAACAAGTCGTACATCCCAGACATTTAAAACACCCGTTCTTATGGCTGAGAAAATTCTGGGGTGTGGGGGGTTCAAGGAAACCTGTCACACCCGTTTTGACTAATAGATCCTTTAAATTTCTCCCACGCGAATAACTAGGCATCAGCCTAGTTTTGTGAAAGCATTTCAAATCAGGATCAGTGCTCACCATTTGCCACAGATTCTTAGCCCTCTGTGATGTCTGAGGACTCTGAATGTTGTATTCATTCACCCAAGCAATAGTGTCTACTGTTTTTTTATTATTATCATTATTATTAACAGATGTTTTACTGGTGAAGTTCTGTTGGGACACCTTCAGGGCTTTATCCCGGGCTTTTCTCAATTCCCCTAAGACAGGCATGTAAAACTGCGGCCCTCCAGCTGTTGTAAAACTACATATCCCAGCATGCCCTGACACAGTTTTGCTGTCAGAGAATGCTAAAGCTGTGTCAGGGCATGCTGGGATGTGTAGTTTCTTAACAGCTGGAGGGCTGCAGTTTGGACATGCCTGCCCTAAGGCATACCCTCTTGCCCTGAATTTGTCAACCATAATATCCAGTTGCTTTAGTGTCAAATCCTGATCGCTGTTAGTTCTGCACACCCGAATAAACTGTGAATAGGGAAGCCCACGAATGGTGTTCTTGGGTTGGACGCTGTTGGCGTGTAGAATTGTATTGCGATCAGTGGGTTTCGTGTACAATGAAGTGTGAATTTGATTGTTACTGATCTGAATACAGATATCTAAGAAACAAATTTCCTTTGTACTGCTTGTCATTGTAAATTTAATGGGGCTAGAAGAGGCATTTTGAGTTTCAATAATAGACGTCAGCTTTATGATATCTTCCTTCCAGAAAATCAGAAGATCGTCCATATAGCGATAATACATAAATAAAGCATGAGTAATAAGTTGATCCTCATAAAAAATACCTTTTTCAATTTCCCACATGTAACAATTTGCAAAAGAAGGGGCCACCGAGGACCCCATTGCACAGCCCGCAACCTATTTGTAAAATATACCATTGAACATAAAGTAATTGTGCTCCAAAGTAAATAATAAGAAGGTTAAAAACAAATCAATGTCGGGCCCTTGGTAAAGTGCATTACTGAATATTAACTTACGTACAGCTTCCACTCCTGCTTTATGAGGTATGCACGTATATAAACTGGTGACATCCAATGTCACCAGTGTAACACCCTCCGGAACCTCCTGTACTTGTGCAAATTTGTTTAGTAAGGTGCTAGAGTCTTTCAGATGCGTGAAGGTATTTTGTATACACGGTTGTAAAAACGCATCAAGGAAGATCGACACTGTCTCGCACAGAGAACCCCGGGCTGAGACAATGGGTCTACCCGGTGGTCTCTGTGCGTCCTTCGGCAATGTATAAAAAAATAAGAATTTACTTACCGATAATTCTATTTCTCGTAGTCCGTAGTGGATGCTGGGACTCCGTCAGGACCATGGGGAATAGCGGCTCCGCAGGAGACAGGGCACAAAAGTAAAAGCTTTAGGATCAGGTGGTGTGCACTGGCTCCTCCCCCTATGACCCTCCTCCAAGCCTCAGTTAGGATACTGTGCCCGGACGAGCGTACACAATAAGGAAGGATTTTGAATCCCGGGTAAGACTCATACCAGCCACACCAATCACACTGTACAACCTGTGATCGGAACCCAGTTAACAGCATGATAACAGCGGAGCCTCTGAAAAGATGGCTCACAACAATAATAACCCGATTTTTGTAACAATAACTATGTACAAGTATTGCAGACAATCCGCACTTGGGATGGGCGCCCAGCATCCACTACGGACTACGAGAAATAGAATTATCGGTAAGTAAATTCTTATTTTCTCTGACGTCCTAGTGGATGCTGGGACTCCGTCAGGACCATGGGGATTATACCAAAGCTCCCAAACGGGCGGGAGAGTGCGGATGACTCTGCAGCACTGAATGAGAGAACTCCAGGTCCTCCTCAGCCAGGGTATCAAATTTGTAGAATTTTGCAAACGTGTTTGCTCCTGACCAAGTAGCAGCTCGGCAAAGTTGTAAAGCCGAGACCCCTCGGGCAGCCGCCCAAGATGAGCCCACCTTCCTTGTGAAATGGGCATTCACATATTTTGGCTGTGGCAGGCCTGCCACAGAATGTGCAAGCTGAATTGTACTACACATCCAACTAGCAATCGTCTGCTTAGAAGCAAGAGCACCCAGTTTGTTGGGTGCATACAGGATAACAGCAAGTCAGTTTTCCTGACTCCAGCCGTCCTGGAAACCTATATTTTCAGGGCCCTGACAACATCTAGCAACTTGGAGTCCTCCAAGTCCCTAATAGCCGCAGGTACCACAATAAACTGGTTCAGGTGAAACGCTGACACCACCTTAGGGAGAAACTGGGGACGAGTCCGCAGCTCTGCCCTGTCCGAATGGACAATCAGATATGGGCTTTTGTGAGACAAAGCCACCAATTCTGACACTCGCCTGGCCCGAGGCCAAGGCCAACCGCATGGTCACTTTTCATGTGAGATATTTCAAATCCACAGATTTGAGCGGTTTAAAATGTGATTTGAGGAATCCCAGAACTACGTTGAGATCCCACAGTGCCACTGGAGGCACAAAAGGGGGTTGTATATGCAGTACTCCCTTGACGAATGTCTGGACTTCAGGAAGTGAAGCCAGTTCTTTCTGGAAGAAAATTGACAGGGCCGAAATTTGAACCTTAATGGACCCCAATTTGAGGCCCATAGACACTCCTGTTTGCAGGAAATGCAGGAATCGACCGAGTTGAAATTTCTTCGTGGGGCCTTCCTGGCCTCACACCACGCAACATATCTTCGCCACATGTGGTGATAATGTTGTGCGGTCACCTCCTTCCTGGCTTTGACCAGGGTAGGAATGACCTCTTCCGGAATGCCTTTTTCCCTTAGGATCCGGCGTTCCACCGCCATGCCGTCAAACGCAGCCGCGGTAAGTCTTGGAACAGACATGGTACTTGCTGAAGCAAGTCCCTTCTTAGCGGCAGAGGCCATGAGTCCTCTGTGAGCATTTCTTGAAGTTCCGGGTACCAAGTCCTTCTTGGGCAATCCGGAGCCACGAGTATAGTTCTTACTCCACTACGTCTTATAATTCTCAGTACCTTGGGTATGAGAAGCAGAGGAGGGAACACATACACCGACTGGTACACCCACTGTGTTACCAGAACGTCCACAGCTATTGCCTGAGGGTCTCTTGACCTGGCGCAATACCTGTCCAGTTTTTTGTTCAGGCGGGACGCCATCATGTCCACCTTTGGTCTTTCCCAACGGTTCACAATCATGTGGAAGACTTCCCGATGAAGTCCCCACTCTCCCGGGTGGAGGTCGTGCCTGCTGAGGAAGTCTGCTTCCCAGTTGTCCACTCCCGGAATGAACACCGCTGACAGTGCTATCCCATGATTTTCCGCCCAGCGAAGAATCTTTGCAGTTTCTGCCATTTCCCTCCTGCTTCTTGTGCCGCCCTGTCTGTTTACGTGGGCGACTGCCGTGATGTTGTCCCACTGGATCAATACCGGCTGACCTTGAAGCAGAGGTCTTGCTAAGCTTAGAGCATTGTTTTATGTGGAGAGAAGTCTCCAGACTTGATCACACTCCCTGGAAATTTTTTTCCCTGTGTGACTGCTCCCCAGCCTCTCCGGCTGGCATCCGTGGTCACCAGGACCCAGTCCTGAATGCCGAATCTGCGGCCCTTTAGTAGATGAGCACTCTGCAGCCACCGCAGAAGAAACACCCTTGTCCTTGGAGACAGGGTTATCCGCTGATGCATCTGAAGATGCGATCCGGACCATTTTTCCAGCAGATCCCACTGAAAAGTTCTTGCGTGAAATCTGCCGAATGGAATCGCTTCGTAAGAAGCCACCATTTTTCCCAGGACCCTTGTGCAATGATGCACTGACACTTTTCCTGGTTTTAGGAGGTTCCTGACTAGCTCGGATAACTCCCTTGCTTTCTTCTCCGGGAGAAACACCCTTTTCTGGACTGTGTCCAGAATCATCCCTAGGAACAGCAAATTGTCGTCGGAAACAGCTGCGGTTTTGGAATATTTAGAATCCACCCATGCTGTCGTAGAACTACTTGAGATAGTGCTACTCCGACCTCCAACTGTTCTCTGGACCTTGCCCTTATCAGGATATCGTCCATTTTCTTTGAAGAAGAATCATCATTTCGGCCATTACCTTGGTAAAGACCCGGGGTGCCGTGGACAATCCAACCGGCATCGTCTGAAACTGATAGTGACAGTTCTGTACCACGAACCTGAGGTACCCTTGGTGAGAAGGGCAAATTGGGACATGGAGGAAGCATCCCTGATGTCCCGGGACACCATATAGTCCCCTTCTTCCTGGTTCGCTATCACTGCTCTGAGTGACTCCATCTTGATTTGAACCTTTGTATGTAAGTGTTCAAATATTTCAGATTTAGACTAGGTCTCACCGAGCCGTCTGGCTTCAGTACCACAATATAGTGTGGAATAATACCCCTTTCCTTGTTGTAGGAGGAGTACTTTGATTATCACCTGCTGGGAATACAGCTTGTGAATTGTTTCCAATACTGCCTCCCTGTCGGAGGGAGACGTTGGTAAAGCAGACTTCAGGAACCTGCGAGGGGGAGACGTCTCGAATTTCCAATCTGTACCCCTGGGATACTACTTGTAGGATCCAGGGGTCCTGTACGGCCCCAGCGTCATGCTGAGGACTTGGCAGAAGCGGTGGAGGGCTTCTGTTCTTGGGAATGGGCTGCCTGCTGCAGTCTTCTTCCCTTTCCTCTATCCCTGGGCAGATAGGACTGGCCTTTTGCCCGCTTGCCCTTATGGGGACGAAAGGACTGAGGCTGAAAAGACGGTGTCTTTTTCTGCTTAGATGTGACTTAGGGTAAAAAAGGTGGATTTTCCAGCTGTTGCCATGGCCACCAGGTCCGATGGACCGACCCCAAATAACTCCTCTCCTTTATACGGCAATTGCCGTTTGGAATCTGCATCACCTGACCACTGTCGTGTCCATAAACATCTTCTGGCAGATATGGACATCGCACTTACTCTTGATGCCAGAGTGCAAATATCTCTCTGTGCTCTATAGTCAATAAAATACTGTCCCTGTCAAGGGTATCAATATTTTCAGTCAGGGAATCCGACCAAGCCACCCCAGCGCTGCACATCCAGGCTGAGGCGATAGCTGGTCACAGTATAACACCAGTATGTGTGTATATACTTTTTAGGATATTTTCCAGCCTCCTATCAGCTGGTTCCTTGAGGGCGGCCGTATCTGGAGACGGTAACGCCACTTGTTTTGATAAGCGTGTGAGCGCCTTATCCACCCTAAGGGGTGTTTCCCAACGCGCCCTAACTTCTGGCGGGAAAGGGTATACCGCCAATAATTTTCTATCTGGGGAAACCCACGCATCATCACACACTTCATTTAATTTATCTGATTCAGGAAAAACTACATGTAGTTTTTTCACACCCACATAATACCCTTTTTTGTGGTACTTGTAGTATCAGAAATATGTAACACCTCCTTCATTGCCCTTAACATGTAACGTGTGGCCCTAAAGGAAAATACGTTTGTTTCTTCACCGTCGACACTGGAGTCAATGTCCGTGTCTGTGTCTATGTCGACCGACTGAGGTAAATGGGCGTTTTAAAGCCCCTGACGGTGTTTGAGACGCCTGGACAGGTACTAATTTGTTTGCCGGCCGTCTCATGTCGTCAACCGACCTTGAAGCGTGTTGACATTATCACGTAATTCCTTAAATAAGCCATCCATTCGGTGTCGACTCCCTAGAGAGTGACATCACCATTACAGGCAATTGCTCCGCCTCCTCACCAACATCGTCCTCATACATGTCGACACACACGTACCGACACACAGCACACACACAGGGAATGCTCTGATAGAGGACAGGACCCCACTAGCCCTTTGGGGAGACAGAGGGATAGTTTGCCAGCACACACCAAAACGCTATAATTATACAGGGACAACCTTTATATAAGTGTTTTCCCTTATAGCATCTTAATATATAATCATATCGCCAAATAAGTGCCCCCCCTCTCTGTTTTAACCCTGTTTCTGTAGTGCAGTGCAGGGGAGAGCCTGGGAGCCTTCCCACCAGCAGTTCTGTGAGGGAAAATGGCGCTGTGTGCTGAGGAGATAGGCCCCGCCCCCTATTCCGGCGGGCTCTTCTCCCGGTTTTTCTGAGATCTGGCAGGGGTGAAATACATCCATATAGCCTCAGGGACTATATGTGATGTATTCTTTTTAGCCAGAAAGGTAATCTCATTGCTGCCCAGGGCGCCCCCCCCCCCAGCGCCCTGCACCCTCAGTGACCGCTGGTGTGAAGTGTGCCTGAGCGCAATGGCGCACAGCTGCAGTGCTGTGCGCTACCTCATGAAGACTGAAAAGCCTTCAGCCGCCGGTTTCTGGACCTCTTCTTACTTCGGCATCTGCAAGGGGGTCGGCGGCGCGGCTCCGGTGACCCATCCAGGCTGTACCTGTGATCGTCCCTCTGGAGCTAGTGTCCAGTAGCCTAAGAAGCAAATCCATCCTGCACGCAGGTGAGTTCACTCCTTCTCCCCTAGGTCCCTCGTTGCAGTGAGCCTGTTGCCAGCAGGACTCACTGAAAATAAGAAACCTATCAAAACTTTTACTCTAAGCAGCTCTTTATGAGAGCCACCTAGATTGCACCCTGCTCGGACGGGTACAAAAACCTAACTGAGGCTTGGAGGAGGGTCATAGGGGGAGGAGCCAGTGCACACCACCTGGTCCTAAAGCTTTTACTTTTGTGCCCTGTCTCCTGCGGAGCCGCTATTCCCCATGGTCCTGACGGAGTCCCAGCATCCACTAGGACGTCAGAGAAATAGGGATAACCGGGAAAGCTGTAGTTAATTTGTCCACCAAAATCTGGGATAAAAGTCCCTGTGACACAGCCTGTTTTAAGATAGAATCCAGCTCATGCTTGAACACAACTGTAGGGTCACCCTCCAATATGGTGTATGTTGAAGTGTCTGCCAACAACCGTTCACATTCTTGGAAATAAGCCACAGTGTCCTGGACGACGATCTAGCCCCCTTTATCCGCCGTACGGATAATAATGTCCTTTCGAGATTGAAGTCCTTTTAATGCATTCCTTTCATCTCTGGATAGGTTGTATCTAATTGGTTTCTCTATTGTGGATAAACTGTTCTCCAAGAGGCGGTGGAATGTTTTTAAGGTAGGATTAGAGGATTGTGGATCAAAACTGGAATGGGTTCCCAAACGATGGATTCTCTCAGGCAATTGTGTGGATGTAGGTTTAGCCGGTTGTTTGGAAAAGTACTCCCTAAATTTAAGTGTCCTGTTCAATCTGAATGATTCAACTTTCCATTTAAATTTGTCCACTTTGTTTGTTGGAATGAATGTCAAACCTTTACGTAGGAAACTTTTCTCTGGTTCTGTAAGCACCTAGTTGGACAAATTGAATATAGTCTCTATTTGTGTTTCCGTGGTCTTCCCCTTTGCTTTTCTTTGCGACTGTCCCCCCCTGCGCGTTGGCCTCTTCCCCGGGCAGTCACCTCTGCCTGGGTACGTACCCCTAAAGGGGTCATCGCTATCGTGGTTTTGGAGGAATTATGAGCAAGATCTTCAGATTCGCTAGCTGAAGTGCTAGAAAATCATACTCTTTGGGGTTTCTTATAGACCTGTGGATTCTGTTTTGCCCTAAAAGAATTGGTAGTTTGGTGCAACCAGTTATATACTCGATGTTGAGCGTAGTCAGCCTGGACTTTTCTATGCTTTTCTTTTTTGTATCTCAATAGGTCATTTCTGTAAGCTTCTGTTTGCTCCTTCAGCTTAGACATCCAATTCACCGCCTGGTCCATGCTTAGTGTATTAAAGTGCTAATGTTCAAAAGCAGCAATTTTTTCTTTGGTTAGGTTGTTTATACTTATAAATATCACCATGCTTGATGTATTTGATTGTCTGAGGAAGGGGAATAATACACCGAAACGTCACCATCTGAGTGCCGCCCATACAAGGACTTTATATATATATATATATATATATATTAGTAAAACTTTGTCATTTATACATATATGTTGCGTGAAAACTTTTCTCAATACGGGATTCGGTGAAAGCCGGACCGGACCGAATTCAGGAATGCCGGACGAGACCTGCTCCCTGCAGCGACCACTGCCACAGAGGAGCTTTGTAAGCGCGTGTACGTCCGGGGGTCATGTCTCTAACAGGCTGTCAGCGGGAAGACAGGGAGGGAGAGCTTAAAGCCAGCTCTGCACACACAGCGAACGGGTCCATGAGCTGCTGTGTGCGGGGAGACATCACAGCCTCCTACCCCGCTGCTGCTGCCACGCCAGGACAGAGGGAGGGAGGGGGAGCAGCACAGGGAGATGCTGGTGCTGTGCTACATACATATCATATATAGCCACTTGCTGTGCTGCATACAGAGGGGGGGCATGTATACAATACGGCATTTATATATAATAAATAATGAATTGCCAATTGAAGGTGGGGGAGGGGGCCACACAGGCACATATGTCCATTATAGCTGTACAGGGGTCACCAGGATGAGGCTCCTGCTATCAGCCCTCCCTGTGCAGCTATGACTGATCACTGGGCCTTACTCAGAGATGGACACAGCTGCTGCATTCACATGCAGCGGCCCCGTCCATAGGGTCTGCGCACGCCCAGCGGCCATAATGCCCGTGGGCGACTCTTCACCATGCGATTGCATCCCAGAAGGATGCAATTACTAGGTGATTGACAGGCGAAGGACGGCGACACGGCATTGAGGGAGAGGACATCGGGAAACGCAGGTGTGTCATGGACGTTTTGGGGGCAAGTCTATGATGTCGCCTACATTTCCTGCATATGGAAACATATGCAGAAATTGTGGTGCGATCGCAATTTTTGCTTGATAAAGGGGTGGGGAATATAACCTGAACCAGGCCCTATGTTCCGCTCAGCATGCAGGACCTGGAGCAGTAATTTCTGCTAATTACTCCTCTACTGCACCGATGGGGCGGGGGGGAGAACACTAAACTGTAGAAAGGGACATTGTGCTGAATAAAGTGGTCCTGGTACATGACTTCCAGGGTGGTAGGGAGTGTTTAATACGTCGGGGAGGGGTGGATAGTGTAGTGGGTTTAATATTCATCATTTTCTGGTGGGAGGGCAGCTTGTTTGACTGCAGATATCTCAAGTTCCTAGAAATAGTTTTCTTAGCTTTGAATGGGATAAAACAACTAGAGATTCCCCCCTGTTAGGAGGTGCTGGGGACCTGGGCATCAGAGTTCAGAAGCCAGAACCGAGCAATCCACCAATATATACAAATATATTATAATATATATTAGGCGTGTGGAGCTGGAGCCAGCTGCTGGAAGGCTGATTTCTCTGGATCTGGGCATAGTAGAGACAAGCTGTCAGTGTCCACCAAATGGGGGGAAAGCCCCAGCTTTTGGGGTATACTGTCAGAAAAACTCAAAGTCAGACAGAACCCGAGATATCTGGCTAGGAAAAGCAATTAATAAGCCTGGATGGGGACCACAGCTTTGAAGTCGGATATCTCTGTTTCCCCAGGGACAATTTTAAAAATCTGGTACTCCTGGAAAGAGGGGATCATCATCTATCAGCCTAGGGCCCTTATAAACCTGGTGCAATGTGTAAAGGGAAAGGGGCTTTATCTGGTGCAGTGTGCAAAAGGGGCTCTAGCTGATGCAGTGTGTAAAAGGAATGGGAGCTCTTCCTGGCGCAGTGTGTAAAAGGGAGCTCTACTTGGTGCAGTGTGTAAGAGGGCTCTACCTGGCATTGTATAAGGGGACTGTACCTGGCATAATGTGTAAAAGGGACTCTACCTGGTGTAGAGAATATGGTACAATGTGTATAAGTGGGATGACTGTGTGGCGTAATTTGAATAATGGAGACTACTGTGCGGCATAATATGAATTGATATTATTTTGTGACCACGCCCCTTCTCCCTGAAACCATGCCCCTATATTTTTCCAATGCACCTTGGGGGGGGGGGGGGCACCAATTTTATTTCTGGCACAGGGTACCAAAATGTCTAGTTGTGACTCTGGGATCCAGTATGATATGCCAGCGGTCAGAATACCCATGCTGACATCCCGATTTTCTAAATCCCGACGGGGGGGGATGGGGGATGTCAGTATATTCCCCACTGTCCACTACTCCCCCTGTAATGCCTATACCTAACCTCCCTATGGTGGTGCCTAAGCAGCCTAACCATACCCCTCCCACACATACCTAACCCCCCAGGAGGCGCCTAAACTTAACCGCCTCATACTGGCCCTAACCTAACCGAGGTTGGTCTCCTGATCCTGTTGGGATTCCTGCACCGGGATTCTGACAGTTGTTGGGATTCTGATGCCTGTCGGCATTCTGGCTGCCGTGATCCCGACAGCTGGCATCTTGACCGCATCCCCCTTAGACAGCATTTGTCATATACCAGTGTAACTAATGTTCCTGATCATGAACCGTAGCTGAAAGAGGAGATTCAAAACTGTTTTACACTACCATAAAATTTGGAGGACATGGCCAATCCCTTCCTTCTGTAAGCCAATCACAGGATATTGCAGAATTAAGTCATATTAATAACAAATAGTGCATGCGTTCCCATCAATGAGACTTAAGAGCATATTCAATTAGGTGTGAGAATAGAAAAAATCTCACACCTGTGGGTTTTTTCCAGCAGGTATGAGATTTTTGCTATTCAATTGTGTGCGGACTTTTTTCATTTCAGTGAGCCCAGCTCCAGAGCCTGTAGTCACCACTAGTCATCTGTGCTGTCTTCTCGGGAACGCACTTCCTCATCCTCCGCTGCTGGTCCAACCCCCTATCTCATGGTACTGCGCTGCGCTGCTAGAAGAAGTGAACTGGGCCACACAAGGAGGAGATGGTGACTGCTGCTGCCTAGGAGCAAGGAGGAGTAGTACAGTCCATCATACCCACACAGGCTATCCATGACCTGTGAAGCTGCTGTCAGCACGAGCGGCAGCCGTGACCCAGGAGCTACGGAGATGAGGTGACATACTTGTTCAAGTTCCACTCCCATCCTGGCTGCTTCTTCCCAGTTACCACCACTACCCCCAGTCTGTTCCCTGCTCCCCACTATTACCACTACCAGCCTGCCCCTATTCTCCACCACTACTACTCCCAGCTTGCCTCCTGCTCTCCACCACTACTATTTCCAGCCTGCCCGCCACTCTGCACTTCTACTGCTACTCCCGACCTGCCCCATCTGCTCTGCACTACTACTACTCCCAACCTGCCCCCCTGCTCTGCACTACTTCTCCCAGCCTGCCTTCCTGCTCCCAACAACTACTGCTCCCAGCCTGCCCCCTGCTTTGCACTACTACTGCTACTCCTGACCAGCCCCTCCTGCTCTGCACCCCTAGTACTCCCAACCTGCCCCTCTGCTCTGCACTCCTTCTCCCAGCCTGCCCCCCTGCTCCCCACAACTACTACTCTCAGCCTGCCCCTTGGCTCTGCACTACATTTGCACCAGTCTGCTGCCAGCTCTACACCACTACTACTTCCAGCCTGACCCCCGCTCTGCACTGCTACTGCTACTTTCGACCTGCCCCTCCTGCTCTACACTACTATTACTCCCAACCTGCCACCTGCTCTACACTACTACTTCTCCAGCCTGCCCCCCTGCTCCCCCATCAACTACTAACCTCAGCCCGCCCCCTGCTCTACTCTATGACTGCTACTCCTAGCCTGTCCCTCCTGCTCTGCACCACTACTACTTCCAACCTGCCCCTTGCTCTGTACTATATCTTCTCCCAGCCTGCCCACCTGCTCCCCACAACTACTACTTCCAGCCTTCCACCCTGATCCACACTACTCCTTCTGTCCTGTCCCCTTCATCCTACTTCTACTTCTCACATCCTGATCCCCAGATGTGAACACATCTCTTGTGCAGCACTAGCCATACCAACTGTGATGGAGAGCTGAGTTGGGGGGCCCCTTAAATATTTTGCTATGGGGCCAACAAATTTCTAGTTACACCCCTGGATATCACTCATATCTCCTTGTTACAAACCTGCCACGATAATTTCCACACTCTCATACTAAAGAATGGGGATATGGAAATTGTGCTATTCATCAAGTTCCCAAAAAGCATTTTTTCAGAACTTGTTAGTGATACTATACACCTTCCTGAGATGGCATACAGCCCCTGAAGCCATCATATGCTGCAGAGAAACGCGTCAAGGATCCTGGACATACGGATACAATCAGCTGCTTGACACCACTATTTTAATTGCCTCCTACTAAGACCCTGTCCTGCACAGGGCGTCTTACTCCTACTACCGTTCAGCTACTACCCGTGACTATATCTAGCGCAGCACACCTGAGCCTTGATCCATCACGGAGAGGAGACACCATCTAGCGGTACTGTCGACTGCACGATCCTTGCATCTGAGCTGCTGCGCAACCGGCTTAGTGCAGCTGTCACCCATCTATGCGGAGAGGAGACACCGTCCAGCAATAATCGCCGGCTGCATGCTCCCCGGATTTGAGCTGCCGGACATCTAGCCCAGTGCCGCTTATTATCTGCCCTCCAACCCGTGGACGCACAGCTGGTAAAAAGAACTGACATTTAAGGACATTGTCTCCTTGACACTTATCACAACCCATTACTGAGGATTTGTGCAACAACAGGAAGACTGAGAGATATATATAGTGGGTAAGATACTCAGTGACTTTCTCATGGATGCTTTTCATGTCTAAACTTTAGTTTATTTATTACAAAGGCTCGCATGTCTCTGTACAAATCAATGATATAGTAACTGTTACAACTACACAGTTCAATGCTTTACTTTTTTTACTACATTGTTGCCGGCAGTATGATTCTCTATTTCTTCTTATTATAGGATACTTCTTATTATTGTCTGGTTTTATATTTTATTTTTATATGTTTATTTGTATATTGGTATCTATACCACAGTGTTTTAATTAAAATTGTCATTAATACTCTCTCCCAGGGCTCCCACTCTGCATTTTTTGTTTCATATTACACTGCACCTTGTGGTGGTGAGACTCCGGAGGAGAGGTGCCAACAGCGAGGGCGAGGTTCAGGGCCAGACTGCCCATCTGGCACTTCTGGCAAATGGCAGAAGGGCCGATGGGCTAGAGAGCCAGGAATGCCACGTGCAGTGCATCTCCCGGTTCTCTGTTTTGTCCGCTGCCGCAGTGTCCCGTTGCTAAGCAATATGGGGGCATGCCGTGAGTCCACGCCCCCTGACTCGCAGCACACCCCCATTTGCAGTATCTGTGCCTCTCTGTTGCTAAGCAATATGGGGGCATGCCGCAAGCCCACGCCCCCTGACACGTGACATTCCCCCATTTGCAGTGTCGGTGCGCTCCTTTCTTGGCACATGCACCCCTGTTTATGCACGCACACGGATGCCAGGACTGGAAATAGGCCTCAGTCCATCCTTGGTGGAGGTAGTGGTGGGACACTGGAGAAGAGGAGCCAACAGCAAAGGGGGGGATGGGGGGGTGGAGTGATGAGGCACTGAAGGAGAGGAGCTGGCAGCAAGGGGTGGGTGAGATACTGAGGGGCAGGACCTGGCAGCAAGGGGGGTGGTGGTGGTGAGACACTGGATGAGCCGGATGAGAGGAGCCGGCAGTGGGAGAGGGCACACTCTGGAGAGAATGTGGGGGCAGGGTGTGCTGGACATGGTCAGAGGGTGCTGGGAAGGAAGAGCAGAGAGCGGGGAGACTGGGGAGAGCATGTGTGGACGGGGAGTGCTGGACTTGGGTAGAGAATGCTGGGAGGGAGCGCAGAGAGCAGGGCACTCACAGCTGTCAATATAAGCTGGCATATGATGAATGCTATTCATCATCAGACTCTCCTAAAATTACCTCTTCTGAAAAGCCGCTCTTTCTGCAGAGTCAGCTTTTTGGAAATGTGATACTTTTTCCCCTCAACTGCGCTGTCTTCCTACTGACTGCCTATGCCAGCCTATGTTGACAGCTGTGAGTGCCCTGTTCTCTGTGCTCCCTGCCAGCACTCTCTACCCATGTCCAGCACTCCCCACCAGCACATCCTCTCCCCAGTGTCCACGCTCTCTGCGCTTCCTTCCCGGCACTCTCTGCCCATGTCCAGGGCACCCTGCCCCCACATCCTCTCCATAGTGTGCACTCTCCCGCTGCCGGCTCCTCTCAGTCGGCTCATCCAGTGTCTCACCACCACCGCCTTGCTGCCGGCTCCTGTCCCTCAGTGTCTCACTACCCCCGCTGCTGCTGGCTCCTGTCCCTCAGTATCTCACCACTCACCTTGCTGCCAGCTCCTCTTCTTCAGTGTCTCACCCACCCGCTTTGCCATTGGCTCCTTTCCTCCAGTGTGTCACAACTGAGGGCTGGTGCTGACTGGAGGAAGCCTCAGTTGTAGGGGCTGAGGTGTAGTTACACTTGGGAGGTAGTATAGGACTTTTAGACATGCAGTACCCAAGCCCGAAGGCGTGACCACGACAACTGGAATAAGGTTAACGAGTTTATTCAAGCACAGTTCAGATGGTACATTAGCAGCAGTGTCAGATATGGTAAATGAAAATGACAATACACAGTTCCTGTTAAATGCAGCAGTGATGGAGATGCCTCTTGGTGTGGTAATATAGACAGTCTTGACAGACCTAGGAGATGGAATGTCCTTAACCAGCACCCATCCGCTGAGTAATAGAAAAGCGTCAGGAACTGACCAGCAGGTGTTCTCTGGAAGCTGGTTGTATTGGCTTGCATACTAGTGCTGCTGGGTAGGCCGGATGGAACCGGACCAAACGATGAACTGTGTGATGAACTTGATGTACCAATATAGGCCCTCATTCCGAGTTGTTCGCTCGCAAGGCGATTATAGCAGAGTTACACACGCTAAGCCGCCGCCTACTGGGAGTGAATCTAAACATCTTAAATGTGCGACCGATGTATTCGCAATATTGCGATCAAAACCGAGTTAGCAGTTTCTGAGTAACTCCAGACTTACTCTGCCTGTGCGATCAATTCAGTGCTTTTCGGTCCCGGCTGACGTCATAAACACACCCAGCGTTCGCCCAAGCACTCCCACCGTTTCTCCAGACACGCCTGCGTTTTTTCCGGAAACGGTAGCGTTTCCTGCCACACGCCCCTAAAACGCCGTACATCCGCCCAGTAACACCCATTTCCTGTCAATCACAATGCGTTCTCCGGAGCGACGAAAAAGCCGTGAGTAAAATTACTTTCTTCTTAGTAAAGTTACTTGACGCATGCGCAGTGCGAACATTACGCATGCGCACTAAGAGAATTCTCACTGCGATGCGATGAAAAATACCGAGCGAACAACTCGGAATGAGGGCCCAATATAGCTGGAGAATAGCAAGTGGCACTGGTGATGCTGGAGATCGCTGGTATTATAAGGTCGATGGCGGAGCACCGATGATGTCTGGTATTCGATGGCGGAGCACCGATGGTATCTGGTATTCGATGGTGGAGCACCGATGGTATCTGGTATTTGATGGTGGAGCACCGATGGTATCTGGTATTCGATGGTGGAGCACTGATGGGATGTGGAAACAGAACACCGCTGAAAGCTGGATGCTGGAAGCTGGTGTTAGACACTGCCAGTTGCAGGAAGCAATGTGAGAACACTGCACCGATGGGTGGTAAACTGGTGCGGGTCTCTAGTGGAGTTGAAGACAGGAGCTGGAATACCTGATTAAGCAAACAACCACAAAGCAGGGAGACTGGTATCACTGGGTTTGACAACCAAAGCACTGACGATTTCCTGGTTCAGGAACAGGATATTTATACCTGCAGAGGAGCAGGCATTGGCTGATCCATTGAGCAGAGTCCAGCAGCCCAGCGGATTGATGGAAGTACTGTAATGTGACTGAAACCAACATGGGTGCACCCATACGGGTGTAGTATGGTATGCCGGCGGCCGGGCTCCCGGCGACCAGCATACCGGTGCCGGGAGCCCGTCTGCCGGCATACCGACAGCGTGGCGAGCGCAAATGAGCCCCTTGCGGGCTCGCTGCACTCGCCACGAGGGAGAAAAAGTGTCGGTATGCTGGCTGTTGGGATTCCGGCGCCAGTACACTGTGCGCCGGGATCCCAACAGTCGGCATACTGAAGACCACCCGCGCCCATACTAGCATTTGGAGGGAAAGTCAGTTTGTGGAACCATGTGAGGAATCACAGTAATGGCGGCGGAGGCCGCAGAGGGCCGGAGGCGCCAACTTGCACACTTGAACCACAGAGATGGCGGCGGAGGCCGCAGCGGGCAAGAGACGCCATGCAGCCTTATTTGTACACTTGAACCACAGTGGTGGCGGTGGAGGCCGCAACGGGCAGGAGACACCATGCAGATTTATTGTACATTGGAAGTGCAGGAATGGCGGCGGAGGCCGTGGAGGCTGGAGATGCCATTCTTAACTTTATGAGACTACTGTGACAGCGCCTGCGGAATGACAAGGAGGAGATGTGGAGTGAGGATGTCAGCAACACGACTGAGACCCGGCCCTGGAATGCTGAGCCAGCCTCAGGAGACACCTGAAAGGTAGATAATGGCGTCCAGTTACCCGGATCGTGACACAGTGTCTCACCACTACCCCACCCTCGCAGTTGGCTCCTCTCCTCCAGTGTCTTATCACCCCCCACCCTCGCTGTCAGCTCCTCTCCTCCAGTGTCTCACCACTTCCCCCTTTGCTGTTGCCTCCTCTCCTCCAGTATCTCACCACTACCACCACCCTCGCTGTCAGCTCCTCTCCTCCAGTGTCTCACAACTACCCCCATTGCTGTTGTCTCCTTTTCTCTAGTATCTCACCACTACCCCCTCCCTCGCTGTCAGCTCCTCTCCTCCAGTGTCTCACCACTAGCCCCACCCTCGCTGTCAGCGCCTCTCCTCCAGTGTCTCACCACTACCCCCACCCTCGCTGTCAGCTCCACTCCACCTGTGTCTCACCACTAGCCCCACCCTCGCTGTCAGCTCCACTCCTCCAGTGTCTCATCACTCCCACCTTTGATGTTGGCTCCTCTCTAGTGTCTCACCACTGCCCCATTCTCGCTGTCAGTGCCTCTCCTCCAGAGTCTCACCACCACAAGGTGCAGTGTAAAACGCAGCATATGATGGGTTCAGGGGCTGTATGCTATCTCAGGAAGGTGTATAGTATCACTAACAAGTTCTGAAAGAATGCTTTTGGGAACTTGATGAATAGCACAATTTCCATATCCCCATTCTTTAGTATGAGAGTGTGGAAATTATCGTGGCAGGTTTGTAACAAGGAGATATGAGTGATATCCAAGGGTGTAACTAGAAATTTGTCTTCCCCATAGCAAAATATTTAAGGGGCCCCCCAACTCAGCTCTCCAGCACAGTTGGTATGGCTAGTGCTGCACAAGAAATGTGGTTAGTGTTCACATCCGGGGATCAGGATGTGAGAAGTAGTAGGATGAAGGGAACAGGACAGAAGTAGTAGTGTGGATCAGGTTGGCAGGCTGGGAGTAGTAGTTGTGGAGAGCAGGGGGCAGGCTGGGAGAAAAAGTAGTGCAGAGCGGGGGGCAGGTTAGGAGTAGTAGCAGTAGTGCAGAGCAGGAGGGGTAGGTCGGGAGTAGCAGTGCAGAGCAGGGGGCAGGCTAGGAGTAGTAGTGGTGGAGAGCAGGGGGCAGGCTGGAAGTAGTAGTAGTGTAGAGCGGGCAGCAGGCTGGGAGTAGTTGTAGTGCAGAGCGGGGGTCAGGCTGGGAATAGTAGTGGTGGAGAGCAGGGGGCAGGCTGGGAGTAGTAGTAGTGTAGAGAAGGTAGCAGGCTGGGAGTAGTTGTAGTGCAGAGCGGGGGGGGGCAGGCTGGGAGTAGTGGTGGGGAATAGGGGCAGGCTGGGAGTGGTAGTAGTTGTTGGGAGCAGGGAACAGACTGGGTGTAGTGGTGGTAACTGGGAAGAAGCAGCCAGGTTGGGAGTGGAAGCTGAACAAATATGTCACCACATCTCCGTAGCTCCTGGGTCACGGCTGCCGCTCGTGCTGACAGCAGCTTCACAGGTTATGGATAGCCTGTGTGGGTATGATGGACTGTACCGCTCCTCCCAGCCCCTTGGCAGCAGTCACCATCTCCTCCTTGCATGGCTCACTTCCTCTAGCAGTGTAGCGCAGTACCATGAGACAGGTGGTTGGACCAGCAGCAGAGGATGAGGAAGTGCGTGCCCGAAAAGACAGCACAGATGATTAGTGGTGGCTACAGGTTCTGGAGCTGGGCACAGTAAAATGAAAAAAGCCCACACACAATTGAATAGCAAAAATCTCATACCTGCTGGAAAAACCCCACAGGTGTGAGATTTTTGCTATTCTCACACCTAATTGAATATGCCCCTTAAGTCTCATTGATGTGAACACATGCACTATTTGTTATTAATATGACTTAATTGTACAATAATCTGTGATTGGTTTACAGAAGGAAGGGATTGGTCATGTCCTCCAAATTTTATGGTAGTGTAAAACACTTTTGAATCTACTCTTTCAGCTACGGTTCATGACCAGGAACATTAGTTACACTGGTATATGACACATGCTGGCTAAGGGGGATGCGGACAAGATGCCAGCTGTCGGGATCACGGCAGCCAGAATGCCGACAGGCATCAGAATCCCAACAGCTGTCAGAATCCTGGTGCCGGAATCCCAAGAGAATCAGGAGACCGACCCTGGATTCCCGACCGTATGTATAGCGTGCAGGCTAGGGCCAGTATGAGGGGGTTAGGTTTAGGTGCTTCCTGGGGGGTTAGGTATGTGGGGGGGAGGTTAGAGTTAGGCTGCTTAGGTACCACCGGAGAGTAGTTTAGGCACTAAGTGGGTGAGGTTAGGGTTAGGCACGGAGGGGTAGGGGACAGTGGGGAATATACTGACACCCCCCATCGGGATTTAGAAAATCGGGATGCCGGCATGGGTTTTCTGACTGCTGACATATCATACTGGATCCCTGAGCCGTAACTAGACATTTTGGTACCCTGTGCCCTTCCCCAAAGGTGTGAGGGAAAAATATAGGGGTATGGCTTCAGGGGGAAGGGGCATGGTCACAATATAATACCAATTCATATCATGCTGCACAGTAGTCTCCATTATTCAAATTACACCACACAGTCGTCCCACTTATACACATTACACAAGGGAGAACCCTCATATACTCTACGCCAGGTAGAGTCCCTTTTACACATTATGCCAGGTAGAGCCCCCTTTATCACATTACACCGGGTGCTCATGTACGGCACATCGTGGACCAGGTAGATAGATTGTTGGAGGGGCTGGGAATGACCCGGTAGTCTTGGTGCACGTTGGCACCATTGACAAAGTTAGTGGTAGGTGGGATGTCCTTAAGAAAGATTATAGGGACTTAGGCCAGAAACTAAAGGGAAGGACATCTAAGGTAATAGTCTCTTAAATACTACCTGTGCCACGCGCTGGCGCAGGGAGGCAGAGGGAGATCAGGGAGGTAAATGTGTGGCTTAGAGACTGGTGTAGAAAGGCGAGGTTTGTGTTCCTGGAACACTGGGTGGACTTCTCAGTCAGGCACCATCTTTTTTGTCACAATGGATTGCACCTGAATGAGGAGGGGCTGCGGTGCTGGGGTAAATGGTGATTATAAGGTTGGAGGAGCTTTTAAACTAGGAGCCTGGGGGGAGGGTTTAGCTAGAAACTATGGGTCATGTAGTGAGATTAGTAAGGATGGTGGTAGTGAACTAAATGGGGGTGAAGGGGGGAGGGAAAGAGCAGATAGCAAGGGTATTTACATGGGTACTAAAAATGGTATTACCAAAGGTATTGCCAAAACATTAACTAACAACAATTGTGAGTCATCATTACAGCATATAGAAAATGATGTAAGTAGCATAAGGGAAAATACTTATGTCGGGGTGGAGAGTTTAGAAGGACTAGATGGGTTGATCAAAGAAAATAGTAAGTATGATGGGGTGGAGAGTGAGAGAGGAAAAGAACTGTCAGTAAAAGTAACTCTAGGAAGGTACTTGTAAACAATGATAGAATACCATTAAAAAAACAAATGGACAAGGGAAACAATAAACTAACATGTATGCTTGCGAACGCAAGAAGCCTAGCAGGTAAAATGGGGGAATTGGAGTTGTTAGCATCAAAGGCTCAGTATGATATTATAGGTATTACGGAAACATGGTGGGACGACTCTCACGACTGGGTTGCAAACTTAGAGGTGTATTCTCTTTTCAGGAGGGACAGGGCTAACAAAAGAGGAGGAGGTGTACGTCTTTATGTTAAACCATCTCTTAAACCATACTTAAAGGAGGTTATTTACAAGGGGACTGGAGATAATGTGGAGTCACTATGGGTTGAAATCTCAAGTGGGGGCATTGCTGCAAAATAACTAGTCATAGGCACGTGCAACAAACAGCCGGATATTAGTATACATGAGGAAGAACAACTCTTGCAGCAAATTGAAAAGGCTGCTGTATTGGGGGACATCCTAGTGATTGGAGATTTTAATTATGCAGATATAAACTGGAGTAATGATTCATGTTTTAAAGCTAGGGGCAACAGGTTCTTAAATATGTTAAAGGATCACTACTTGTCTCAATTAGTCAAGGACCCAACTAGAGGTAAACCTACTCTGGATCTAGTATTTACTAATAATGTGGACATTATATCAAACACTAAAGTTGGGGAGACTTTGGGTAACAGTGATCACTATATGTTCACATTCGACATCAGTGTCAAGAAACATAGCTATAAGGGATCAACCAAAACATTTAACTTTAGAAAGGCTAACTTTAGTATGCTGAGATGTGCACTAAACGACATTGACTGGGAAGTTTTGTTTCATAGCAAGAACACTACGGAAAAGTGGGATGCTTTAAAAGGGTTGCTAGATAGCAATATTCACAAATTCATTCCCATGGGCAGTAAACGCAGAAGTGCCAAACTCAATACGGTGTGGCTTAATAAGAAGGTCAAGGAAGAAATGGCTAATAAGAGGCGTGCTTTCAAAGCATTTATCTAATGGAAAGGAGGAGACATTCCAGTACTACAAGGAATGCAATAAAAGATGCAAAAAAGCAATAAGAGCAGTTAAAATTGAAAATTAAAAGCAAATCGCTATCGAGAGTAAAACCAAACCTACAAAGTTTTTTAAATACATAAACAGTAAAAGGTTAAAAAGGAGAACGTGGGTCCATTAAAAAATTAATTTGGAGTACTTTTAAATGATGCCACAATAAAAGCGGAAATACTGACAAAATTTTTTCATCAGTGTTCACCAGAGAAGAACTGACGGTGGGAGTAGTGCATAATGATAGTGATAGCAATGATTCGTGGCTAGATACTTGTTTAAGTGAAGAAGTAATCCGGGAGAGACTAAGCAAAAATTAAGATGAATAAATCACCTGGCCCACATGGACTTCACGGGGGTTCTTATGGAGCTTAGGTCACAACTAGCAAGACCCCTATACTTGATTTTCAATAGTTCAATTAGATCAGGCATGATATTTTGATATCTATAGTGGGGGAAATATTAGAAGGAATTTTAAGGGATAGCATACAGGAGCATCTGCAGACTGCTAAGATTATTAGCAAGAACCAGCATGGGTTTGTGAGGGACAGATCCTGTCAAACTGACTTAGTTAGCTTCTATGAGGAAGTGAGCGACACTCTTGACCAAGGAAAAGCAGTGGATGTGGTCTACTTAGATTTTTCAAAAGCCTTCGATACAGTGCCTCACAGGAGACTGATCATCAAATCAAAGGAGCTTGTCCTATGAAAAACTATTTGTACATGGATAAGTAACTGGCTGGATAACAGGCTACAGCGAGTAGTGGTCAATGGGATGTCCTCCAGCTAGGCACCAGTAGTCAGTGGAATACCACAAGGGTCCATACTCGGGCCACTACTGTTCAACATATTTATCAATGACCTAGAAATAGGCCTGGAAAGCACAGTGTCAATCTTTGCAGATGATACTAAACTGTGTAGGGTAATTAATTCAGAAATAGATGTGGCATCTCTACAGAATGACTTACCTAAACTTGAACTCTGGGCGTCTAAATGGAGAATGAGGTTCAATACAGAAAAATGCAAAGTTATGCATTTCTGGACTAAAAACAAACTTGCATCCTACATATTAAATGGGGAAAATCTAGGGGTAACAGTATTGGAAAATAAGAATTTACTTACCGATAATTCTATTTCTCGTAGTCCGTAGTGGATGCTGGGGACTCCGTCAGGACCATGGGGATTAGCGGCTCCGCAGGAGACAGGGCACAAAAATAAAAGCTTTAGGACTAGGTGGTGTGCACTGGCTCCTCCCCCTATGACCCTCCTCCAAGCCTCAGTTAGGATACTGTGCCCGGACGAGCGTACACAATAAGGAAGGATTTTGAATCCCGGGTAAGACTCATACCAGCCACACCAATCACACTGTACAACTTGTGATCTGAACCCAGTTAACAGCATGATAACAGAGGAGCCTCTGAAAAGATGGCTCACAACAATAATAACCCGATTTTTGTAACAATAACTATGTACAAGTATTGCAGACAATCCGCACTTGGGATGGGCGCCCAGCATCCACTACGGACTACGAGAAATAGAATTATCGGTAAGTAAATTCTTATTTTCTCTGACGTCCTAAGTGGATGCTGGGGACTCCGTCAGGACCATGGGGATTATACCAAAGCTCCCAAACGGGCGGGAGAGTGCGGATGACTCTGCAGCACCGAATGAGAGAACTCCAGGTCCTCCTCAGCCAGGGTATCAAATTTGTAGAATTTTGCAAACGTGTTTGCCCCTGACCAAGTAGCAGCTCGGCAAAGTTGTAAAGCCGAGACCCCTCGGGCAGCCGCCCAAGATGAGCCCACCTTCCTTGTGGAATGGGCATTTACAGATTTTGGCTGTGGCAGGCCTGCCACAGAATGTGCAAGCTGAATTGTACTACAAATCCAACGAGCAATCGTCTGCTTAGAAGCAGGAGCACCCAGCTTGTTGGGTGCATACAGGATAAACAGCGAGTCAGTTTTCCTGACTCCAGCCGTCCTGGAAACATATGTTTTCAGGGCCCTGACAACGTCTAGCAACTTGGAGTCCTCCAAGTCCCTAGTAGCCGCAGGCACCACAATAGGTTGGTTCAGGTGAAACGCTGACACCACCTTAGGGAGAAACTGGGGACGAGTCCGCAGTTCTGCCCTGTCCGAATGGAAAATCAGATATGGGCTTTTGTGAGACAAAGCCGCCAATTCTGACACTCGCCTGGCCGAGGCCAGGGCCAACAGCATGGTCACTTTCCATGTGAGATATTTCAAATCCACAGATTTGAGCGGTTCAAACCAATGTGATTTGAGGAATCCCAGAACTACGTTGAGATCCCACGGTGCCACTGGAGGCACAAAAGGGGGTTATATATGCAGTACTCCCTTGACGAATGTCTGGACTTCAGGAACTGAAGCCAATTCTTTCTGGAAGAAAATCGACAGGGCCGAAATTTGAACCTTAATGGACCCCAATTTGAGGCCCATAGACACTCCTGTTTGCAGGAAATGCAGGAATCGACCGAGTTGAAATTCCTCCGTGGGGGCCTTCCTGGCCTCACACCACACAACATATTTTCGCCAAATGCGGTGATAATGTTGTGCGGTCACCTCCTTCCTGGCTTTGACCAGGGTAGGTATGACTTCTTCCGGAATGCCTTTTTCCCTTAGAATCCGGCGTTCAACCGCCATGCCGTCAAATGCAGCCGCGGTAAGTCTTGGAATAGACAGGGTCCTTGCTGAAGCAAGTCCCTTCTTAGCGGCAGAGGCCATGGGTCCTCTGTGAGCATCTCTTGAAGTTCCGGGAACAAAGTCCTTCTTGGCCAATCCGGAGCCACAAGTATAGTTCTTACTCCTCTCCGTCTTATAATTCTCAGTACCTTGGGTATGAGAGGCAGAGGAGGGAACACATACACTGACTGGTACACCCACGGTGTTACCAGAGCGTCCACAGCTATTGCCTGAGGGTCCCTTGACCTGGCGCAATACCTGTCCAGTTTTTTGTTGAGGCGGGACGCCATCATGTCCACCTTTGGTCTTTCCCAACGGTTCACAATCATGTGGAAGACTTCCGGATGAAGTCCCCACTCTCCCGGGTGGAGATCGTGAACACTGCTGACAGTGCTATCACATGATTTTCCGCCCAGCGGAAAATCCTTGCAGCTTCTGCCATTGCCCTCTTGCTTCTTGTGCCGCCCTGTCTGTTTACGTGGGCGACTGCCGTGATGTTGTCCGACTGGATCAGCACCAGTTGACCTTGAAGCAGAGGTCTTGCTAGGCTTAGAGCATTGTAAATTGCCCTTAACTCCAGTATGTTTATGTGAAGTGAAGTCTCCAGACTTGACCACACTCCCTGGAAATTTTTTCCCTGTGTGACTGCTCCCCAGCCCCTCAGGCTGGCATCCGTGGTCACCAGGACCCAGTCCTGAATGCCGAATCTGCGGCCCTCTAGTAGATGAGCACTCTGCAGCCACCACAGAAGAGACACCCTTGTCCTTGGAGACAGGGTTATCCGCTGATGCATCTGAAGATGCGATCCGGACCATTTGTCCAGCAGATCCCACTGAAAAGTTCTTGCGTGAAATCTGCCGAATGGAATCGCTTCGTAGGAAGCCACCATTTTTCCCAGGACCCTTGTGCAATAATGCACTGACACTTTTCCTGGTTTTAGGAGGTTCCTGACTAGCTCGGATAACTCCCTGGCTTTCTCCTCCGGGAGAAACACCTTTTTCTGGACTGTGTCCAGAATCATCCCTAGGAACAGCAGACGTGTCGTCGGGATCAGCTGCGATTTTGGAATATTTAGAATCCACCCGTGCTGTTGTAGCAGTATCCAAGATAGTGCTACTCCGACCTCCAACTGTTCCCTGGACTTTGCCCTTATCAGGAGATCGTCCAAGTAAGGGATAATTAAGATGCCTTTTCTTCGAAGAAGAATCATCATTTCGGCCATTACCTTGGTAAAGACCCGGGGTGCCGTGGACAATCCAAACGGCAGCGTCTGAAACTGATAGTGACAGTTCTGTACTACGAACCTGAGGTACCCATGGTGAGAAGGGCAAATTTGGACATGGAGGAAAGCATCCTTGATGTCCAGGGACACCATATAGTCCCCTTCTTCCAGGTTCGCTATCACTGCTCTGAGTGACTCCATCTTGAATTTGAACCTTTGTATGTAAGTGTTCAAAGATTTCAGATTTAAAATAGGTCTCACCGAGCCGTCTGGCTTCGGTACCACAAATAGTGTGGAATAATACCCCTTTCCCTGTCGTAGGAGGGGTACTCTTATTATCACCTGCTGGGAATACAGCTTGTGAATTGCTTCCAATACTGCCTCCCTGTCGGAGGGAGACGTTGGTAAAGCAGACTTCAGGAACCTGCGAGGGGGAGACGTCTCGAATTCCAATCTGTACCCCTGGGATACTACCTGTAGGATCCAGGGGTCCACTTGCGAGTGAGCCCACTGCGCGCTGAAACTCTTGAGACGACCCCCCACCGTACCTGAGTCCGCTTGTAAGGCCCCAGCGTCATGCTGAGGCCTTGGCAGAAGCGGTGGAGGGCTTCTGTTCCTGGGAAGGGGCTGCCTGCTGCAGTCTTTTTCCCTTTCCTCTACCCCGGGGCAGATATGACTGGCCTTTTGCCCGCTTGCCCTTATGGGGACGAAAGGACTGAGGCTGAAAAGACGGTGTCTTTTTCTGCTGAGAGGTGACTTGGGATAAAAAAGGTGGATTTTCCAGCTGTTGCCGTGGCCACCAGGTCCGATAGACCGACCCCAAATAACTCCTCCCCTTTATACGGCAATACTTCCATGTGCCGTTTGGAATCCGCATCACCTGACCACTGTCGTGTCCATAAACATCTTCTGGAAGAAATGGACATCGCACTTACTCTTGATGCCAGAGTGCAAATATCCCTCTGTGCATCACGCATATATAGAAATGCATCCTTTAAATGCTCTATAGTCAATAAAATACTGTCCCTGTCAAGGGTATCAATATTTTCAGTCAGAGATTCCGACCAAACCCCCCCAGCACTGCACATCCATGCTGGGGCGATGCTGGTCGCAGTATAACATCAGTATGTGTGTATATACTTTTTAGAGTATTTTCCAGCCTCCTATCAGCTGGATCTTTGAGGGCGGCCGTATCAGGAGACGGTAACGCCACTTGTTTTGATAAGCGTGTGAGCGCCTTATCTACCCTAGGGGGTGTTTCCCAGCGCGCCCTAACCTCTGGCGGGAAAGGGTATAATGCCAATAACTTCTTTGAAATTAGCACTTCCTATCGGGGGTAACCCACGCTTCATCACACACTTCAATCAATTTATCTGATTCAGGAAAAACTACAGGTAGTTTTTTTTCACACCCCACATAATACCCATTTTTTTGGTACTTGTAGTATCAGAATATGTAACGCCTCCTTCATTGCCGTGATTATGTAACGTGTGGCCCTACTGGAAAATACGTTTGTTTCTTCACCGTCGACACTGGAGTCAGTGTCCGTGTCTGTGTCTATGTCGACCGACTGAGGTAATGGGCGTTTTAAAGCCCCTGACGGTGTTTGAGACGCCTGGACAGGTACTAATTGGTTTGCCGGCCGTCTCATATCGTCAACCGACCTTGTAGCGTGTTGACACTATCACGTAATTCCATAAATAAAGCCATCCATTCCGGTGTCGACTCCCTAGGGGGTGACATCCCATTACAGGCAATTGCTCCGCCTCCACTAACATCGTCCTCATACCTGTCGACACACACGTACCGACACACAGCACACACACAGGGAATGCTCTGATAGAGGACAGGACCCCACTAGCCCTTTGGGGAGACAGAGGGAGAGTTTGCCAGCACACACCAAGGCGCTATAATTATACAGGGACAACCTTATAGTAAGTGTTTTCCCTTATAGCAGCTTAATATATATTTATATCGCCAAAATATGCCCCCCCTCTCTGTTTTAACCCTGTTTCTGTAGTGCAGTGCAGGGGAGAGCCTGGGAGCCTTCCCACCAGCGGATCTGTGTGGGAAAAATGGCGCTGTGTGCTGAGGAGATAGGCCCCGCCCCCTTCACGGCGGGCTCTTCTCCCGTTTTTTTCTGTAATCCTGGCAGGGGTTAAATACATCCATATAGCCCAGGGACTATATGTGATGTATTTTTAGCCAGTAAAGGTAATTACATTGCTGCCCAGGGCGCCCCCCCCAGCGCCCTGCACCCTCAGTGACCGCGGTGTGAAGTGTGCTGAGAGCAATGGCGCACAGCTGCAGTGCTGTGCGCTACCTTAAGAAGACTGGGAAGTCTTCAGCCGCCGATTTCTGGACCTCTTCTCTCTTCAGCATCTGTAAGGGGGCCGGCGGCGCGGCTCCGGTGACCCATCCAGGCTGTACCTGTGATCGTCCCTCTGGAGCTAGTGTCCAGTAGCCTAAGAAGCCAATCCATCCTGCACGCAGGTGAGTTCACTTCTTCTCCCCTTAGTCCCTCGATGCAGTGAGCCTGTTGCCAGCAGGTCTCACTGAAAATAAAAAACCTAACAAACTTTTATTCTAAGCAGCTCTTTAGGAGAGCCACCTAGATTGCACCCTTCTCGGCCGGGCACAAAAACCTAACTGAGGCTTGGAGGAGGGTCATAGGGGGAGGAGCCAGTGCACACCACCTAGTCCTAAAGCTTTTATTTTTGTGCCCTGTCTCCTGCGGAGCCGCTAATCCCCATGGTCCTGACGGAGTCCCCAGCATCCACTTAGGACGTCAGAGAAAAAGATTTGGGGGTACTCATTGATAATAGGCTTAAAAACAATATACAATGTCAAAGTGCAGCAAAGAAGGCAAGTAAGGTGCGAACGTGCATAAAACGGGGAATTGAGATAAGAGATGAGAGTGTAATCCTGCTGTAGTGCAAATCATTGGTACATCCGCACCTGGTATATTGTTTTAAATTTTGGGCACTACATTATAAAAAAGATAACTGTGAACTCGAAAGGATTTAAAGGCGTGCTACTAAATTGATTAAAGGGCTACAGGGACTGGATTACGAGGAAAGGCTTACTAGGTTGAATATGTATACACTGAAAAACAGGAGTCTAAGAGGAGACATTATTAATATCTACAAATATGTAAAGGGTGTGAGATTCAGATATTAATGTCTAATAAATATTTAAAATGCCAGTGTTAATATATATTGCGGACGCAAGGCGCATCTTATTACCATATACGATAAAAGTGCACTGTACGTCGCAAACACTACATCACTTAAGAGAAAACAAGCACTCGTACACATTGTATGAGTTCCAACGCTCATTGATATACAGATGGGTCCACGGTTATCTTGACTAGTTTTTTGCGCCTAGGCACAACATGGCTTATTAGCATAAACCCTTCATCTATTGTTCTCAGCTGCAATACAATACAGAGAACAATACAGCAGGGGATTAAGTCATTACAACAGGGGATTAAGTCCGACTGGCCAGTCTCAGTTAATCCTATTAAAGGTCAAGATAAATGTGGACTTATCTGTATATATTTGATATTAAAAAGTATATGCATACAATATAACACATGTACAGTATATATACTGTTACAGATTTACAAATTACATAGGAAGCAAGAATCCATACAGTTACATTCACAGCCACAGCCAGCATACGATACCATTTCCCTTAATGCACAATTTTCTCCATCTTTGGATCTGCCTCAACAGCAGTTACACAGAACAGCAAAAAATACAGCATCTTGAACAGCAACCTGCAAACAGAACTTCTTGTGAGTCTGCAATCAGCTATACACTGTGTATGTTGGGGGAGTACATGTCTTCTGTTATTGGTCCAGGGGAGGGAACTTTTTCATTCATGATGAGTCATTGGTTAGTTCATATGCAAGCCTTGAAGATGACATCATAGGGGTTGGTCTCTGGCTTCCTGGCCACATGCTTCCTTTCAGGAATGTCCTTTTGTTCCAATAAGAGTGACTTCATATTCCTACATTTAATCATAACTAATCATTGCAATGTGCTACAACTTAACCACAGGCACCAAACCAATCCACGCATTCCTCCGATCATTTTGACACCAAGCACGACATGTTCATCTTGCTCCGTTCCATTAATACATATACATGATGTTATACTCCATTATATCATTTAAAGCATTATAATGTCTAGTGCTCGATATGTTTAATTTATGTGTGGTATGAAATATGTGTTGAATATATCCTTGTGGCTTGTCTGTGTGAATGCGTATGCTACCATATATTGCTGTGCTCGCTGCGCGTATTTGCACGCATAGCGACTCATAATGTGTGGAGTTTGTATGTTTTCTGTTTGTAATATTTTTGACTTCGACAGTCCACCCTTTGGCAGTAAACAATAACTGCCATAAATTATTAACAGAATAAAAATATTTCAAACACATAATCTGTGACCTAGACACATGTATGTATTCATTTTGCAAATCAGACATTTGACTATATTTGGGGAAGACAGAGAGGAGGACGAGACCTCCTCTATATGCACTCGGTGGTCACGGGACCACTGGTTGGGTGTGGGACAACATTCAACCTATAGAGTATGCTGGGACAGTGCTACGGCTTGTGATGTCTGATTTGAAAGAACGTTTCACACATACATGCACCTACGTCTTTGCACACTGATGTTCGGATTCGATAGAGGTTCTGCTGGGTAGAGGGAGAAAACACAAACAAATCGTGAAAGAGACATATAAAATTTTCATGGTATATATTCCTATCACTCTCTGAACATTGTTTCCATTTCTGGAACATATGCTAGGTCTGTTTCATCATTGAACAAGGGTTATTAGTAGTGTCCTTCCTAGATAACATAAACCTTCAGAGCTCGAGGAGAGCCACTCATAAACCTTTCTTCCACATATATTAATGAGCTATTTATCTGCTATGTGTGAATAGCCATTGTCTGATTGTTCCTGAATTACCTCCCAATTTCCTGGTTTCCTGAAACTGGTGAAATTTAAACATACCAGGGATTTATCTATGATACTGGTGGATCTTAAGACTAGGGGGTCTAGTTATATTTTATTTCTTGTCCACCGCCCCCCCCCCCCTCCGTGTAATTCAAGTACCTCTGCTAACTCTAAAGAATATGGCACTAATCCTGCATTATTTGGTCTTAGAGGTACCTGTGAGCACATCCAACATTCCATTTGGTTTAAGACCTTACCCACTAGTGAGTGGTAATCACTCAAGGAATGTCTGTCAAATGCTGCCTTATTGCTAGAATGACATTTCTGGATGCACTCATCTTCAATTATGGGGTCACAATAACTACAAAATACAGTATTCCTCAGACAATAGCCTATCATGTTACCTTCGAATTCCGTAACTAATAGACCTTTGATTTTCTCTGGCTTTAACAAAGTGATAGGCTGATCCTGGGATCCTATAAAGACATCACTCCTTCCTCCAGAACCAGTTCCAGTCCCACACTCAACTCCTCATGAAAAACCTCATGAAAATAGAATGTCCTGAAAAAAAAATGTTTGTCAATGGGAAAAAAAGAAAGAAAGAACAAAACAAATCTTGTCCATAGCAAATCAATTACAACGACTGGTCTTTCTGTAATCCTTTAGTACGCTCAGGTAGTGTTCAACAGTGCCACCTCTCAGTCTTCACGGAACAGACTCTCTGGTGATACTTCTGCGATCTCACTCCATTTACGAGTTTCTTCCAGACTACCGACTTTCCTGCGATGGGAATCGTGGACCCAAGTCTCTCTCTCAGCTGCTTTCACTGGGATCGTGCTGTCAACAAAACTTGGTATGGTCCTTCCCACCTGTCTATTAGGCAACCTGAGCGTAAGAACAATCACACAGTCTCTTGGTTTACAATCAAGACAGTTAGTAGTTGGCATACCAGGAATCAACAGTTTCAAGTTATTTTGTCAAGTTCTCAAATGCTGGCTCATCTCGATAAGGTACTGTACTGTCACCTCATTGGTGTATTTCTGATCATTGTGCGGATCAATCATGACGTGAGGTTGTCTTCCAAAAAACCCCAAAACCAAAACCAAAAATTTCGAAGAGGGTGATTCATTAAGTGAGGATCTGGGAGTGGTTCCGATGCTACATAACACTAGTGGCAGTGTCTATGACCACAATAGTCCAGTTTCAAGCTATCACTTTGCTCCTACTCCTAGGGGTACCATATCTACACACAAATTTCTGCACAATTTTCTTTGCGGTAATCACAGCAGTATTTGTGGTGGCAGGATATGCCTCTACCCAGTTTGAGAAAACATCAGTGCACACCAATACATAATTCAAATTCCTACAGGGTGTTAACTGTACGAAGTCGATTTGTGTTACCTGAAAAAGGTCTGTCTGCAGGAGGAGTACGGGATGGCTCTGTTGGTGCTAACTTACCAAATGTTCATCCTCATGCAAGTAAGACAGATCATTGCTTTCCTGCTTGCCTGAGAAGAGAACCCTGATGCACTCCAGTAGGCTCTTACCAATTTGCACATACCTTCCTTACCCTAGGTGAGTCAGACCATGTGCCGCCTCAGCTAGGCCTGGGAGATACGTCCTGGGGGCCACTGCCTAACCTTGTCCATCTCTCCAGAGTCCTAAGGACTCCTGACCATACCCCTTCGCCTTAAATTTGCATCTCAATTTAATTGTTGTGTGTTTGCAATGTAGAGTACCATGAGCATCACTCAAAAAAAAAAAGAAAAAGGAAAAGGAAAATATCAGGTCTGCGTTCTCCAACGGGCTGTCACTTATGTCTGGTCTCGTAGTAGAGGTCTGATTCAGATATTCCATACCATCATGCATATCAGTGTCTATACAAAATTTCCCTTCACCAGTATTCTCATCCTCCACCCTTTGTGCATGACAAGGCACATTGCAGTAATATACTGGTGCCATCGTGCTGGTGAGACATACCAGGTTCGGGCAGAACTTTGAAGGACCAATACGGCATGTGGTGTATGAATTGTCAAATCATGTACCAGTATTATGTCCCAGGTATTTGACCCTTGTCCTACACAACTGTAGTTTATCCTTTGAGACCTGGTGTCCTGTTTGGAAGAGACAAAACAGAAACTGCTTCGTATCTGCCAGGGACGACTCAAATGAATCTGCACACAACAAGAAGCCATGTAGCAGCACCGACCCATTCTCAGGCTGAAAGGACTGTAAACAGTCATGCAGGGCTTGGGAGACAATACTCAGGCTGTCACTCGAAATCTTGGGAGAATCGGGTCCATGTATTGTACCACCCTGTGTGAATGCAAAGATGAAGAGGAAAACTGTGACGAAAACAGAATAGAGGTTGGTGATAGATAAGTTTGTAGAGGTGGAGGGGATTTTATTAAAATGATGATTGGTTTGGGCACTACGGGGAAATGATTAACTACTACTGTATGCTGGCTGTCACTACTTCCACATCCACATATGGCGATGTACTTGCTTTCTCTTTTTTTTTTTTTTTACTTATTTATTGTTGCTACAAGTTCAAACAGTTATTATATTTTCGTTCTTGTCTTATATGACTTTGGTTAGACATACTACCTGCAATACCTCAGGATCAAACTCACCAACTCTAGGAAATGATGCCCTATCATCCACTGTCATTCGCACCCATTCGTCACAAAAGGCCTCTGCGTGTGGACCATACTTTCCACACATTATAAACTTAGCGGACCCCCTTGGTCTCAGCTCGTAAGCCTGAACCCTGGCCGCTTCTCACTTCTCGCTTGTGCACTTGGCTCCTATCGTGGGCTTTCTTTTACACGATCCCCAAATGAACAATGCAAGCAAATGGTGAAAGTCCTCTGAGTTTTCTCACCAACTCCTCCGCTGGCAGTACAACGACTCACTCCAATAGTGACCCCCGCGTACCCAGTGAGGTATCCTACCAGAACCCTCAGCACTGGAATTATTGAAGTACCAACAAAATCAATACCGCACTTCTTCCAGTGAAGGTTAAAAGTCTGTTGGAATGTTTTCCTGAGAGTCAGCGAAAAACTCCTTTTCGGTATCTATCCACTGGAATTTTTCTTGGGTGAGAAACAACTTATCGATCACCCTTTCCAGTGAATGTCCACCAGGGAGATTTAATCCCTTTCCTTACACAAATCACGTCTGCGTATGCTCTACACAGCACGTATGATGACACAATTCTGCAAAATTACGTAAATGGTATCATGTTGCGCCGCGTTTACACACACACAGACGTGTGGTCCAATCGCACGGCTTATAGATACTTATCTATAAGCCTATATATACGCCCTATGATCACAGGAGATGAATTCCACTAGCTGCACTCCACAGCCGGAGCGTAACATCAAAAACCTTAACTTACTTCAATACTTCACAATCTATCACGCTCCTCCGCAAGTTTCATCACTACTTGCATATTTCTCTATAACGTAAGGTCGCTAGCCTTCACGCCACTGAGCCTCTGCTATCTCAGTGTCTTCTACTGGAACCCGAATTGGTCATGGAGTTCAATGCATTCACACTTACTTTCAACCCACACTACACTGTACAGAAAAATATCACTCCCTTTGATTGATAGCTTGACCCAGAGGTAGTAAACTTTTAACAAAATATTATAGTAATCTGCTTTTAAAATCGGATAGTAACTTGCTATTGTATGACTATGTCTTCTATCCCGCCTTTAAATTTATTTCTATTGTGTGGTTAAACTTGCACTCGCTACTTCACGCAACCTTGCATGCTTACGCAACTGTGCGCGTTCCTGCACCACGTGCGCATTCCCGTACATTTACCTCACGTACCGTACCACGTGTACACCTTGCGTTCGCAACTTAATATACCACACTTATCACGATCGATGTAAGCAAAAATTCTGCTGCTCATTACACAATACACTTTTGTTCCTTACACCCGCTGGAAGTCGCCCACAAGGGTAATCCTCCTTTGAGTGTTTACCTAAACTTTTAGGCCGGAACTGTGTTTTATGTTTTATAATTACTCACTTAAACAAATACACAAAATGTATAACAAATAAACGTATCCGATTCAAAGCAGATCTATAATGACTATTGACTATAATTTAAATGCTATGATTCAGATTGGATAGCTATCTTGCAGAACATACACTGATATAAATAGCCATATTATATAATAATATAATATATTATATATATATATATATACACACACACACACACACACACACAGACACACACACACACACACACACACACACCATTTACTGCACTTCAATGAGACCCTTCACCCATTCAGTGCATCTAATTTACATATCAAAAGATGTTCATATGCTTGTACTGGAGGGTGGTTGAACAAGTTAATTAACATTTCAAGGCCTATCTTGTAGCAACCAGAGAGTTGACAAATCCTGGGGAAAGGAAAACAAAAAATACAACAACTTTTTATCTGTGTGTAATTCTTACATCAAGTATTCATTTCACTATTAACTCTCACTAGGCCTAATTGAAACTATTTGTAATTGACTATGGCATGGGTTAAATGAATTCATTGGTAGCTTATAAATGGTGTTGGATTTGTACATATATGTTGTTTCTTTGTGACAAAGGAAACCGATTGTTTTAAACACACTGAAAGTCAGCTGTTAGCTAAGTTGGATAAAGTGACCTTCCTAAAATGGCCACGGCTCCTCCCCCTTATTCACCAGCCATGTGCTTGGGCAAAATGGAGGACACCATGTGGCTAGCTCTTTTGTCACAAAGAAATCACAATCTATACAAGCACCGGAAGTCTGTTACTTTAGGCCTGGGTTTAAAAGTATGCAAATTGGCCTCAGCATGCTAACACAGCTATATCATACCTATGCATCAACTTTTAAATGCTCTTTAAATTTACTTAACAGATAAACAATTCAATCTGAATAAAACACAATATGACTTATTTGAACTTTGTTTTGCAACAATAAAAATATGCTGTAGCATTTTAAATACTGTGCATTTATATATTGTCTCTTGAATTTCATATCAGCGCCTTACTGATAACACAAAAGAACAAACGGCATGTGGTTTGGCAGCATGTCGATGCATCCATCGTTAGCTGGACAGCGCATCATTAAGAATGTGATATCGGGGACGCAGCCCCCAACTGTGAGATTCAGATATTAATTTCTAATAAATATTTAAAATGCCAGCATTAATATATATTGCAGATGCAAGGCGCATCTTTTTACCATATACGATAAAAGTGCGCTGTATGTCGCAAACACTATATCCCTTAAGAGAAAACAAGCACTTGCACACATTGTATGAGTTCCAATGCTCATTGATATATTTATTTGATATTTAAAAGTATATGCATACAATATAACACATGTACAGTATATATACTGTTACAGATTTACAAATTACATAGGAAGCAAGAATCCATACAGTTACATTCACAGCCACAGCCAGCATACGATACCATTTCCCTTAATGCACAATTTTCTCTTTCTTTGGATCTGCCTCAACAGCAGTTACACAGAACAGCAAAAAATACAGCATCTTGAACAGCAACCTGCAAACAGAACTTCTTGTGAGTCTGCAATCAGCTATACACTGTGTATGTTGGGGGAGTCTTCTGTTATTGGTCCAGGGGAGGGAACTTTCTCATTCATGATGAGTCATTGGTCAGTTCATATGCAGACCTTGAATATAACATCATAGGGGATGGCCTCTGGCTTCCTGGCCACATGCTTCCTTTCAGGAATGTCCTTTTCCAATAAGTGACTTCATATTCCTACATTTAATCATAACTAATCATTGCAATGTGCTATAACTTAATCATAGGCACCAAACCAATCCACACATTCCTCCGATCATTTTGACACCAAGCACGACATGTTCATCTTGCTCCGTTCCATTAATACATATACATGATGTTATACTCCATTACATAATTTAAAGCATTATAATGTCTAGTGCTTGATATGTTTAATTTATGTGTGGTATGAAATATTTATTGAATATATCCTTGTGGCTTGTCTGTGTGAATGCGTATGCTACCATATATTGATGTGCTCGCTGTGCGTAATCGCACGCATAGCGACTCATAATGTGTGGCGTTTGTATGTTTTCTGTATATAATATTTTTGACTTCGACAAGGGACATTACAAAGAGTTATCAGAGGAATTGCTTATTAAAAAAACTTTGTATATGACACGTGGGCACTCGCTGAGGCTAGAGGAGAGAAAATTCCATATGCAACGTAGGAAAGGGTTCTTCACTGTTAGGGCAATAAGGATTTGGAATTCCCTGCCAGAGAAGGTGGTAATGGCGAAATCTGTAAATGCATTTAAAAACAGATTGGATACCTTTCTGACTGAAAAAGATATCCAAGGTTATAGCATTTAAAATATTGACATTGATAATCTGGGAGGAACATGATTTATAGTTGTTAACTAGACATAAAACATTACTTCAGCAGGTACATTATAATGAACTCAGCTTAATACAGAATACAGGTTGAACCCGATGGGCATCTCTTCAACCTCATTAACTATGTTACTATGTTACAGTCCCCTTATACAATGCCAGGTAGAGCCCCTCTTACACACTGCACCAAGCAGAGCTCCCTTTTACACACTGCACCAGGAAGAGCCCCCATTCCTTTTACACATTGCACCAGGTAGAGCCCCTCTTACACACTGCACCAAGCAGAGCTCCCTTTTACACACTGCACCAGGAAGAGCCCCCATTCCTTTTACACATTGCACCAGGTAGAGCCCCCTTTTACACATTGCACCAGATAGAGCCCCCTTTAATTTTACAAATTGCGCCAGGTGTTTAAGGGTCCTAGGCTGATAGCTGATGATCCCCTCTTTCCAGGGGTACCAGATTTTTAAAATTGTCCCTGGGGAAACAGATATCCGACTTCAAAGCAGAGTTCCCATCTAAGCTTATTACTTGCTTTTCCTAGCCAGATATCTCGGGCTCTGTCTATCTTTGAGTTTTCTGATAGTATACCCTAAAAGAATGGACTCTCCTCTTTTAGTGGACACTAGCAGCTTGTCTCTACTATGCCCAGATACAGAGATATCAGCCTTCCAGCAGCTGGCTCCAGCTCCACATGCCTAATATAATTATAATATATTTGCATATTTTCGTTGGTGGATTGCTCTGGCTCCTGAACTCTGATCCCCAGGTCCCCAGCACCTCCTAACAGGGGGGAATCTCTAGTTGTTTTATCCCATTCAAAGTTAAGAAATCTATTTCTAGGAACTTGAGATATCTGCAGTCAAACATGCTGCTCTCCCACCAGAAAATGATGAATATTAAGCCCACTCCACTATCCACCCCTCCCCTACATATTAAACACTCCCTACCACCCTGGAAGTCATGTACCAGGACCACTTTATTCAGCACAATGTCCCTTTCTACAGTTTAGTGTTCTCCATCCTATCCCATCTGTGCAGTAGACGAGTAAATAGCAGAAATTACTGCTCCAGGTCCTGCATGCTGAGCGGAATATAAGGCCTGGTTCAGGTTCCACCACCCCCGACCCCCCTTTATCAAGAAGAAATTGCGATCACACCACAATTTCTGCTTGATCTAAAAAATTACGGAAGCCTCCTGCCGGGGCAGCCTGGCTGCACTTGCAGAGGCCCTGCATCCATCTTTTCTGATTGCGGTGGCTGCGCCCCAATCATGCTCCTGTCACACCCATCCCATTCACGCTGGCACGCCCCAATTTCTAAGCCACGCCCCCGCAATGCTTAGTCTCTGCCTTGGAAAAGGAGCGTTGCCGCCCCACAAACACCTCGTTCGCATTTTCTGCGGGCGCACACAGAAAATGTGGGCGCAGGATGGGCTCTGCGCATGCGCCGCAACCTTTTAGTAATTTTAGCATTTGGATTGCGTATTGCGATCCGACCTGAATCGGGCCCATAGAACACCCCCTACCACCCACGGGACATCAAAGCTGCCAATGATAGCACCCCTCCCACTAGAGGATAGGTAGGGGACCCAGTGCATTGCTGTGCCCAGGGGCCTACACTGCTGTTAAGACAGCACTGGTTTGTGTGTGTGTGTTATACTTACTTCAGCCTCCAGAGCAGCTGCTTCCACCTGGCTGCCGGTCTGTCACCCACGCTGTATTCTTCTCCTGCTGCAGACATTGGGACTGGGGGGGGGGGGGGAGGAGGGGGGCAGAGCGTAGGTGGTACAGGATGCTGCAGTCACTGCAGCGTTCCTATGCCCGGATGCCTGTCACTGTGTGAGCAGTAGCCGGTATAGTACAGCACTGGCGGGGCAGCGACGGGAGCGCAGCTGTGGGGGTGCTGACTATCTAAGGATGTATGAGTGTTTATGCAACCCATTCCGACACCCAGAAAGATTATCTAAGGTGGTCTGCATCCAATTCTGGAACCCAGCATGGCTATCTAAAGATGTCTCTGTGTTCTGCACACCAGCACGGTACCCAGAATAGGTATCAAAGGTGGTCTGCTGCCCGCTTCGGAACCCAGAATGGGTATCTAAGGTGGTCTACATACTATTCCGGCACCCTGAACAGCTATCTACATTTGTCTGGGTGCTCTACACCCCGTTCTACCAACCGGAACAGATAGCTAAGGTGTTCTGTGCCCTATTCCGGCACCCTGAACAGCTATATATGGTTGTCTGGGTGTCCTGCATACCATTCCGGCACCTGAGACTACTATCTAAGGTAGTTTGCATACTATGGTCTGTGCCCCGTACCTGCACCCTGAATACTATCTATGGTGATCTGCTGCCTGTTCCGGCATCCGAAATGGCTGCGTTATGTGGTCTGGGTGTTCCGGTACCTGGAATGGCTATTTTTAAGTGGTGTATGGCCCATTCCAGCACCTGGAATGCTACCTAAAGTGATCTGCATCCCAAATCACTGCGTAATTTGGTCTGGGTGTTCTGCACCAGGTTCAGGTACACGGTACGGCAATCTAATGTGGTCTGTGCCCTGTTCCTGCATCTGGAACTGCTATCTATGGTGATCTGCTACCTCTTCTGGCACCCGGAATGGCTGTGTACTATCGTCTGAGTTTTCTGCACTCCGTTCGGTAGCCGGAATGGCTATGTAATGTGGTCTGCACCCCGTTCCAGCACCCGGAATGGCTATCTAAGGTGGCCTACGCCCCGTTCCGGCACCCAGAATGCTATCTACGGTGATCAGCTGCGTGGTCCGGCGCCCGGAATGGCTGTGTAATGTGGCCTTGGTTTCTTGCACCTCCTTCTAGCACCCATTATGGCTGTCTAAGGTGGCCTGTGGCCCATTTTGGCACCCGGAACGGCTATCTAAGGTGGACTGCGCCCAATTCCGACAGCCGGAATGACTATCTACGGTTATCTGCTGACTGTTTTGGCACCCGGAATGGCTATCTAAGGTGGACTGCTCCCCTTTCCGGCACCCGGAATGCTATCTACGGTGATATGCTGACTTTTCTGGCACCCGGAACGGCTATGTAAGGTGGACTGCGCCCCATTCTGGCACCCGGAATGGCTATCTACGTTGATCTGCTGCTTGTTCCGACACCCGGAATGGCTGTGTAATATGGTCTCGGTGTTCTGCGCTCCCTTTTGGTACCCGGAATGGCTATCTAAGGTGGTCTGAGTCCCGTTCCAGCATCCAGAACGGCTATCTAAGGTGGACTGCGCCCCTTTCCGGCACCCTGAATGGCTATCTACGGTGATCTGCTGCTCATTCTGGCACCCGGAATGGCTGTCTAAAGTGATCTGCTGCTCGTTCTTGCACCCGGAATGGCTGTGTAATGTGGACTCGGTGTTCTGCACTCCATTCTGGTACCCAGTACGGCTATCTAAGGTGGACTGCGCCTGTTCCAGCACCCGGAATGCTATCTACGGTGATCTGATGACTGTTCCGGCACCCGGAACGGCTATCTAAGGTGGACTGCGCCCCGTTCCGGCACCCGGAATGGCTATCTAAGGTGGACTGCGCCCCGTTCTGGCACCCGGAATGCTATCTACGGTGTTCTGCTGCATGTTCCGGCACCCGAAACGGCTATCTAAGGTGGACTGCGCCCCATTCCAGCACCCGGAATGCTATCTACGGTGATCTGCTGACTGTTCCGGCACCCGGAATGGCTATCTAAGGTGGACTGCACCCCCGTTCTGGCACCCGAAATGGCTATCTATGGTGATCTGCTGACTGTTTCGGCACCCGGAATGGCTGTATAATGTGGCCTCAGTGTTCTACACTCTGTTCCGGTACCCGGAATGGCTATCTAATGTGGTCTGTGACCCGTTCCGGCACCCGGAACGGCTATCTAAGGTGAATTACGCCCCGTTCCGTCATCCAGAATGCTATCTACAGTGATCTGCTGACTTTTCCGGCACCCGGAACGGCTATGTAAGGTGGACTGCGCCCCGTTCTGACACCCGGAATGGCTATCTACGATGATCTGCTGCTTGTTCCGACACCCGGAATGGCTGTGTAATATGGTCTTGGTGTTCTGCGCTCCCTTCTGGTACCCGGAATGGATATCTAAGGTGGTCTGAGTCCCGTTCCAGCTTCCAGAACAGCTATCTAAGGTGGACTGCGCCCCGTTCCGGCGCCCAGAATGGCTATCTAATGTGGACACTGCGCCCCGTTCCGGCAACCGGAATAGCTATTTACGGTGATCTGCTGCTTATTCTGGCACACGCAATCTCGATCTACAGTGATCTGCTGCTTGTTCTTGCACCCGGAATGGCTGTGTAATGTGGACTTGGTGATCTGCACTCCGTTCCGGTACCCAGTACAGCTATCTAAGGAGAACTGCGCCTTGTTCCGGCACTCGGAATGCTATCTATACTACGGTGATCTCCTGACTGTTCCGGCACCCCGAACGGCTATCTAAGGTGGACTGCGCCTCGTTCTGGTACCCGGAACGGCTATCTAAGGTGGACTGCGCCCCGTTCCGGAACCCAGAATGGCTATCTAAGGTGGACTGCGCCCCGTTACGGCACCCGGAATGCTATCTACGGTGATCTGCTGACTGTTCCGGCATGCGGAACGGCTTTATAAGGTGGACTGCACCCCGTTCTGGCACCAGGAATGGCTATCTACGGTGATCTGCTGACTGTTCTGGCACCCGGAACAGCTATCTAAGGTAGACTGCGCCCCGTTACGGCACCCGGAATGCATCTACGGTGATCTGCTGACTGTTCCGTCACCCGGAACGGCTGTGTAATGTGGCCTCTGTGTTCTGCACTCTGTTCCGGTACCCGGAATGGCTATCAAATGTGGTCTGTGCCCCGTTCTGGCACCAGGAACGGCTTTCTAAGGTGGACTGCGCCCCGTTCCGGCACCCGGAATGGCTATCTACGTTGATCTGCTGCTTGTTCCGGCACCCGGAATGACTGTGTAATATGGTCTCGGTGTTCTGCACTCCCTTTTGGTACCCGGCATGGCTATCTAAGGTGGTCTGAGTCCCATTCCAGCATCCAGAACACTATCTAAGGTGAACTGCGCCCCGTTCCGGCACCCGGAATGGATATCTAAGGTGGACTGCGGCCTGGTCCGGCACCCGGAATGGCTGTGTAATGTGCTCTTGTTTTTTTGCACCTCCTTCCAGCACCCGGAATGGCTATCTAAGGTGGTCTGCAGCCCATTCCGGCACCCGGAACGGCTATCTAAGGTGGCCTGCGCCCTATTCCGGCACACGGAATGGCTATCTACGGTGATCTGCTGCCTGTTCCGGCACCCGGAATGGCTATCTAATGTGATCTGTGTCCCATTCCGGCACCCGGAACGGCTATGTAAGGTGGACTGCACCCCGTTCTGGCACACTGAATGGCTATCAACAGCTATGGCTGTGTAATGTGATCTCGGTATTCTGCAGCACCCGGAACAGCTATCTAAGGTGGTCTGTGGCCCTTTTCGTCAACCGGAACGGCCATCTATTGTGGTCCTTGCCCTATTCCGGCAACCGGAAAGTGCTCCCACTTTTCTGGGTTTTTTAATCATCCCCTCCTCTCCTGTCTGTGTTTTTTGGTTACAGTGCCAACCCCTGTTCCCCTGCCACTGACCACTTGCCTCCATCTCTCAAAATCTTGAAGCCTTCTGCCTTCTCCCGGCTCTCTTATCTGGCAGCATTGTGTCTTCATTACAGCAGATGTGCAACGCTGCCGGGAGCCAGGAACAGGCGCTGCTATCTCAGTGCGCATTTCTGCCGGGGCAATGGCAATCTGCCACTGGCTGGTAAGTGGGACATGCAGAGGGGACTATGTGGCTGTCGCCCAGCTCCGACCATGTAAGCAAGCCCACCGACTGACTCCCCCGGCACATACCCCTCTCGCCCCACCCTTATTACGCCTCTATTTGCTGTGGGGGCTATTCAGAGTTGTTTGCAGAAATTTTTCACATGCAGCAAGATCTGCGACCATAGACTCACATGATGGGCGCCGCCCAGTATGTGTGGTGTCAAACTGCGATGCATTCGCAATTTAATTGCGAACCCATCGATTAGAGGTCGACCTCTGCTTGTGCAGCCTGGCTGCGTAGACAGGGGCACCGCCGTCATGTTTCCATATGCAGGAAATGTAGGCGACATCATAGACTTACCCCCAAAACGTCCATGACACACCTGCGTTTCCCGATGTCCTCTCTCTCAATGCCGTGTCGCCGTCCTTCGTCTGTCAATCACCTAGTAATCGCATCCTTCTGGGATGCAGTCGCATGGTGAAGAGTCGCCCATGCGCATTATGGCCGCTGGCCGTGCGTAAACCCTATGGACGCGGCTGCTGCATGCGAATGCAGCAGCTGTATACAAAAATAAGAATTTACTTACCGATAATTCTATTTCTCGTAGTCCGTAGTGGATGCTGGGGACTCCGTCAGGACCATGGGGAATAGCGGCTCCGCAGGAGACAGGGCACAAAAGTAAAAGCTTTAGGATCAGGTGGTGTGCACTGGCTCCTCCCCCTATGACCCTCCTCCAAGCCTCAGTTAGGATACTGTACCCGGACGAGCGTACACAATAAGGAAGGATTTTGAATCCTGGGTAAGACTCATACCAGCCACACCAATCACACTGTACAACCTGTGATCTGAACCCAGTTAACAGCATGATAACAGCGGAGCCTCTGAAAAGATGGCTCACAACAATAATAACCCGATTTTTGTAACAATAACTATGTACAAGTATTGCAGACAATCCGCACTTGGGATGGGCGCCCAGCATCCACTACGGACTACGAGAAATAGAATTATCGGTAAGTAAATTCTTATTTTCTCTGACGTCCTAAGTGGATGCTGGGGACTCCGTCAGGACCATGGGGATTATACCAAAGCTCCCAAACGGGCGGGAGAGTGCGGATGACTCTGCAGCACCGAGTGAGAGAACTCCAGGTCCTCCTCAGCCAGGGTGTGCCCCTGACCAAGTAGCAGCTCGGCAAAGTTGTAAAGCCGAGACCCCTCGGGCAGCCGCCCAAGATGAGCCCACCTTCCTTGTGGAATGGGCATTTACATATTTTGGCTGTGGCAGGCCTGCCACAGAATGTGCAAGCTGAATTGTACTACACATCCAACTAGCAATCATCTGCTTAGAAGCAAGAGCACCCAGTTTGTTGGGTGCATACAGGATAACAGCAAGTCAGTTTTCCTGACTCCAGCCGTCCTGGAAACTTATATTTTCAGGGCCCTGACAACATCTAGCAACTTGGAGTCCTCCAAGTCCCAAGTAGCCGCAGGTACCACAATAAGCTGGTTCAGGTGAAACGCTGACACCACCTTAGGGAGAAACTGGGGACGAGTCCGCAGCTCTGCCCTGTCCGAATGGACAATCAGATATGGGCTTTTGTGAGACAAAGCCGCCAATTCTGACACTCGCCTGGCCGAGGCCAGGGCCAACATCATGGTCACTTTCCATGTGAGATATTTCAAATCCACAGATTTGAGCGGTTTAAACCAATGTGATTTGAGGAATCCCAGAACTACGTTGAGATCCCACAGTGCCACTGGAGGCACAAAAGGGGGTTGTATATGCAGTACTCCCTTGACAAACTTCTGGACTTCAGGAACTGAAGCCAATTCTTTCTGGAAGAAAATCGACAGGGCCGAAATTTGAACCTTAATGGACCCCAATTTGAGGCCCATAGACACTCCTGTTTGCAGGAAATGCAGGAATCGACCGAGTTGAAATTTCTTCGTGGGGCCTTCCTGGCCTCACACCACGCAACATATTTTCGCCACATGTGGTGATAATGTTGTGCGGTCACCTCCTTCCTGGCTTTGACCAGGGTAGGAATGACCTCTTCCGGAATGCCTTTTTCCCTTAGGATCCGGCGTTCAACCGCCATGCCGTCAAACGCAGCCGCGGTAAGTCTTGGAACAGACATGGTACTTGCTGAAGCAAGTCCCTTCTTAGCGGCAGAGGCCATGAGTCCTCTGTGAGCATCTCTTGAAGTTCCGGGTACCAAGTCCTTCTTGGCCAATCCGGAGCCACGAGTATAGTTCTTACTCCTCTACGTCTTATAATTCTCAGTACCTTAGGTATGAGAAGCAGAGGAGGGAACACATACACCGACTGGTACACCCACGGTGTTACCAGAACGTCCACAGCTATTGCCTGAGGGTCTCTTGACCTGGCGCAATACCTGTCCAGTTTTTTGTTCAGGCGGGACGCCATCATGTCCACCTTTGGTCTTTCCCAACGGTTCACAATCATGTGGAAGACTTCCCGATGAAGTCCCCACTCTCCCGGGTGGAGGTCGTGCTGAAGAAGTCTGCTTCCCAGTTGTCCACTCCCGGAATGAACACTGCTGACAGTGCTATCACATGATTTTCCGCCCAGCGAAGAATCCTTGCAGTTTCTGCCATTGCCCTCCTGCTTCTTGTGCCGCCCTGTCTGTTTACGTGGGCGACTGCCGTGATGTTGTCCCACTGGATCAATACCGGCTGACCTTGAAGCAGAGGTCTTGCTAAGCTTAGAGCATTGTAAATTGCTCTTAGCTCCAGTATATTTATGTGGAGAGAAGTCTCCAGACTTGATCACACTCCCTGGAAATTTTTTCCTTGTGTGACTGCTCCCCAGCCTTTCAGGCTGGCATCCGAGGTCACCAGGACCCAGTCCTGAATGCCGAATCTGTGGCCCTTTAGTAGATGAGCACTCTGCAGCCACCACAGAAGAGACACCCTTGTCCTTGGAGACAGGGTTATCCGCTGATGCATCTGAAGATGCGATCCGGACCATTTTTCCAGCAGATCCCACTGAAAAGTTCTTGCGTGAAATCTGCCAAATGGAATCGCTTCGTAAGAAGCCACCATTTTTCCCAGGACCCTTGTGCAATGATGCACTGACACTTTTCCTGGTTTTAGGAGGTTCCTGACTAGCTCGGATAACTCCCTGGCTTTCTCCTCCGGGAGAAACACCTTTTTCTGGACTGTGTCCAGAATCATCCCTAGGAACAGCAGACGTGTCGTCGGAGACAGCTGCGATTTTGGAATATTTAGAATCCACCCGTGCTGTCGTAGAACTACTTGAGATAGTGCTACTCCGGCCTCCAACTGTTCTCTGGACCTTGCCCTTATCAGGAGATCGTCCAAGTAAGGGATAATTAAGACGCCTTTTCTTTGAAGAAGAATCATCATTTCGGCCATTACCTTGGTAAAGACCCGGGGTGCCGTGGACAATCCAAACGGCAGCGTCTGAAACTGATAGTGACAGTTTTGTACCACGAACCTGAGGTACTCTTGGTGAGAAGGGCAAATTGGGACATGGAGGTAAGCATCCTTGATGTCCAGGGACACCATATAGTCCCCTTCTTCCTGGTTCGCTATCACTGCTCTGAGTGACTCCATCTTGATTTGAACCTTTGTATGTAAGTGTTCAAATATTTCAGATTTAGAATAGGTCTCACCGAGCCGTCTGGCTTCAGTACCACAATATAGTGTGGAATAATACCCCTTTCCTTGTTGTAGGAGGGGTACTTTGATTATCACCTGCTGGGAATACAGCTTGTGAATTGTTTCCAATACTGCCTCCCTGTCGGAGGGAGACGTTGGTAAAGCAGACTTCAGGAACCTGCGAGGGGGAGACGTCTCGAATTTCCAATCTGTACCCCTGGGATACTACTTGTAGGATCCAGGGGTCCACTTGCGAGTGAGCCCACTGCGCGCTGAAACTCTTGAGACGACCCCCCCACCGCACCTGAGTCCGCTTGTACGGCCCCAGCGTCATGCTGAGGACTTGGCAAAAGCGGTGGAGGGCTTCTGTTCCTGGGAATGGGCTGCCTGCTGCAGTCTTCTTCCCTTTCCTCTATCCCTGGGCAGATATGACTGGCCTTTTGCCTGCTTGCCCTTATGGGGACGAAAGGACTGAGGCTGAAAAGACGGTGTCTTTTTCTGCTGAGATGTGACTTGGGGTAAAAAAGGTGGATTTTCCAGCTGTTGCCGTGGCCACCAGGTCCGATGGACCGACCCCAAATAACTCCTCCCCTTTATACGGCAATACTTCCATGTGCCGTTTGGAATCTGCATCACCTGACCACTGTCGTGTCCATAAACATCTTCTGGCAGATATGGACATCGCACTTACTCTTGATGCCAGAGTGCAAATATCCCTCTGTGCATCTCGCATATATAGAAATGCATCCTTTAAATGCTCTATAGTCAATAAAATACTGTCCCTGTCAAGGGTATCAATATTTTCAGTCAGGGAATCCGACCAAGCCACCCCAGCGCTGCACATCCAGGCTGAGGCGATCGCTGGTCGCAGTATAACACCAGTATGTGTGTATATACTTTTTAGGATATTTTCCAGCCTCCTATCAGCTGGCTCCTTGAGGGCGGCCGTATCTGGAGACGGTAACGCCACTTGTTTTGATAAGCGTGTGAGCGCCTTATCCACCCTAAGGGGTGTTTCCCAACGCGCCCTAACTTCTGGCGGGAAAGGGTATAACGCCAATAATTTTCTATCGGGGGAAACCCACGCATCATCACACACTTCATTTAATTTATCTGATTCAGGAAAAACTACAGGTAGTTTTTTCACACCCCACATAATACCCTCTTTTGTGGTACTTGTAGTATCAGAAATATGTAACACCTCCTTCATTGCCCTTAACATGTAACGTGTGGCCCAAATGGAAAATACGTTTGTTTCTTCACCGTCGACACGAGTCAGTGTCCGTGTCTGTGTCTGTGTCGACCGACTGAGGTAAATGGGCGTTTTAAAGCCCCTGACGGTGTTTGAGACGCCTGGACAGGTACTAATTGGTTTGCCGGCCGTCTCATGTCGTCAACCGACCTTGCAGCGTGTTGACATTATCACGTAATTCCCTAAATAAGCCATCCATTCCGGTGTCGACTCCCTAGAGAGTGAAATCACCATTACAGGCAATTGCTCCGCCTCCTCACCAACATCGTCCTCATACATGTCGACACACACGTACCGACACACAGCACACACACAGGGAATGCTCTGATAGAGGACAGGACCCCACTAGCCCTTTGGGGAGACAGAGGGAGAGTTTGCTAGCACACACCAAAACGCTATATTATACAGGGACAACCTTATATAAGTGTTTTCCCTTATAGCATCTTAATATATAATAATATCGCCAAATAAGTGCCCCCCCTCTCTGTTTTAACCCTGTTTCTGTAGTGCAGTGCAGGGGAGAGCCTGGGAGCCTTCCTAGCAGCGGAGCTGTGTAGGAAAATGGCGCTGTGTGCTGAGGAGAATAGGCCCCGCCCCCTTTTCGGTGGGCTTCTTCTCCCGTTTTTCTGACAACCTGGCAGGGGTTAAATACATCCATATAGCCCCAGGGGCTATATGTGATGTATTTTTAGCCAGCATAGGTACTTTCATTGCTGCCCAGGGCGCCCCCCCAAGCGCCCTGCACCCTCAGTGACCGTTGGTGTGAAGTGTGCTGAGAGCAATGGCGCACAGCTGCAGTGCTGTGCGCTACCTCATGAAGACTGAGAAGTCTTCAGCCGCCGATTTCTGGACCTCTTCTCTCTTCAGCATCTGCAAGGGGGTCGGCGGCGCGGCTCCGGTGACCCATCCAGGCTGTACCTGTGATCGTCCCTCTGGAGCTAGTGTCCAGTAGCCTAAGAAGCCAATCCATCCTGCACGCAGGTGAGTTCACTTCTTCTCCCCTAAGTCCCTCGTTGCAGTGAGCCTGTTGCCAGCACTGAAAGCCACCTAGATTGCACCCTTCTCGGCCGGGCACAAAAACCTGAGGCTTGGAGGAGGGTCATAGGGGGAGGAGCCAGTGCACACCACCTGATCCTAAAGCTTTTACTTTTGTGCCCTGTCTCCTGTGGAGCCGCTATTCCCCATGGTCCTGACGGAGTCCCCAGCATCCACTTAGGACGTCAGAGAAATAATAGAAATATACTGGTGCCGGCTGTGATTCCAATGAGGGGACAATGAAACAATTAAATTTAAATATTTAATACATAAATTTAATATACATCCAAAAAAGAAAACCATAATTCTTACAAGTACTGGAACATTGTGACCCGGATCTTCTTTTGCCTGTTGCTATTTGGATCTCCGCCAGGGCCGTCTTTTCGTATGGGCTCAATGGGCTCTTGCCCAAGGGCCCCAGGAGTAAAAGGGCCCTAGGCTGATAGCTGAGGGTCCCCTCTTTCCAGGGGTACCAGATTTTTTAAAATCGGACCTGGGGAACCGGAGATATCTGACTTCAAAGCAGTGGTCCCCATCCAAGCCTGTTAATTGTTTTTACCAGCCAGATATCTCGGGTTCTGTCTGACTTAGAGTTTTTTGAGGGTATACTTCAAAAGCTGGGACTCTCTCCTTTCAGTTGACACTGGCAGCTTGTCTTTACTATGCCCAGAACCAGAGATATCAGCCTTCAAGCAGCTAGTCCCTGCTCCAGCTCCACACGCCTAATATGCAGTTCTATTTGTTTGTTGGTGGATTGCTCTGGCTACTGAAGTCTGATCCCCAAGTCCCCAGGACCTTCTGAAAGGTGGGACTCTCTAGTTTTTTTTTATCCCATTAAAGCTAAGAAATCTATTTCTAGGAACTGGAGATATCTGCAGTAAAGCACGCTGCACTGACCCCATAAAAAGATGAATATTCAGCCCACTCCACTATTCACCGCTCCCTTGTGTATTAAACACCCCCTACCACCCTGGAAGTCATGTACCAGGGCCCCTTCATTCAGCACAATGTCCCCTTCTACAGTTTAGTGTTCTCCTTCCTGCCCCATTTGTGCAGTAAAGGAGTAATTAGCAGAAATAATTTCTCCAGGTCCTACATGCTGAGTGAAAGATAGAACCCCCATACCCCCCGCGGAACATCAAAGCTGCCACTGATAGCACCCCCCACCCCTACCGCTGATGGGTGGGTAGGGGCCACAGTGCATTTCTGTGCCCAGGGGCCTACACTGCTGTTAAGACGGCTCTGATCTCCGCACGACTCACAGCCGGCGCCAGTATATTTCTATTATTTTGTTTACACCCTTTTTAGGGGTCTGAGCCCCCCTATACAGGCTGCCGCTGACAGCGCACTCATAATATATTTCTTGAATGCAGCGGCTGTATCCATCTCTGAGTAAGGGTGGTCTTCAGTTTGCCGACTGTCGGGATCCCGGCGCACATTATACCGGCACCGTAATCCCGACAGCCGGCATACTGACACTTTTTCTCTCTCTTGGAGGTCCACGACCCCCCTGGAGGGAGAATAGATAGCGCGCCACTGTGCCCGCAGCGTGGCGAGTGCAGCGAGCCTGCAATGGGCTCATTTGCGCTCGCCCAGCTGCCGGTATATCGGCGATCGGGCTTCCGGCGCCGGTATGCTGGCCGCCGGGAGCCAGGCCGCCGGCATACCCTACTACACCCCTGAGTAAGGCCCAGTCATCAGTCATAGCTGCAGTAAAAAATATATATGTGCCTGTGTGGCCCCCTCCCCCACCTTCAATTGGCAATTCATTATTTATTATATATATTGTATATGTGCAGGGGCGGATTGGCAACAAAAAGCGGCCCTGGAAAAATTTGTACTAGTGGCCCCACTTGGGCAGCACCAGAGGTGTAAGGTCTAGCCATGGGCCATGGCAGCAGCACCCTCCCCCCAAGACTTTCCAGATAGTGGGCATGTCCAGCATCAAGGGGGAAGTTAAAAGGAAATAAAATTAAATGTTATGAGCACATTATATGATACACCTTCAGAATTTAGGAAACTATATAATTCTTTAGAAAGATATATTTTCTTGCTTATTACACCAACCGTATCCCAATCACTACGCACTCAATCTTATATGTCAGCCAAGCAGGCAGACAGAGCATACACTAGATCATCTGCAATCACAGGCTAAGTGGCAAAGTAATTTTCATATATGCAAATTGTTTGGCATCTTATTCATTATGTCTATAAATAGGACCACATGTCCTCAAACAAAACAGGCCCCACTGGTGCGCCGGCCCACCGGGAATCTTCCCAATAGACGAACCCTATGCCCATTACCCCCCCCCCCCCACTGTATGCAACACAACAAGTGGCTATACAGTATATTATATGTATGTAGCACAGCACCAGCATCTCCCCCTCCCTCCCTCTGTCCTGGGGCGGCAGCAGCAGCGGGGTAGGAGGCTGTGATGTCTCCCCGCACACAGCAGCTCACGGACCCGTCCGCCCGTCCGCTGAGTGTGCAGGTCTGACAGTCTCCCAGGAGCAGGAACCGCAGCTTCGTGAGGGGAGCCCTCTCTAAGCTCTCGCTCCCCGTCTCCCCGCTGACAGCCTGTTAGAGACACGCCCCCGGACAGACACACGCTTAAAAAAGCTCCTCTGCAGGGGTCGCTGCAGGGAGCAGGTCTCGTCCGGCATTTCGGAATTTGGTCCGGTCCGCCTTTCGCTGATACCCTCTCAATACTGTATATATATTATTTTATTTCACTCTCTCACGTGATTATTATTGTAGTACGGGTAGCCCTGTAAGAAGTCAATCATGTCTCCCAAATAAATATTTTAATGTATATCAATAAAATAGTATTTTAATTAAAAAAATGTGCCCCAGTAAAAAGAGTCTTCTCTTTTTCTTGTGTGCTTAAATACACCGTTATTGACTAGCCTGCATGATTACGTTTACCTTAGCAGAAACTGATATCCAGATGCACAGCAAACTCAACGTTACTAACCTGGAATGTATTATATAACACATTATCTAATCATTGCACTGAACAACTATTTTATTAATTGTGATGATTGTTTAACAACTAATGTCTAGGAACAACATAGAAATAGTTTTCCAAATTCGTTTCAATACAAAACATATCCTTAGAAAATATATTTTCAATTAACTGAAAAAAAAACAAGCAAAAAAAAAAAAAATCTATGGCCCGTACGGGGATCGAACCCGCGACCTTGGCGTTATTAGCACCACGCTCTAACCAACTGAGCTAACCGGCCACCGTGTAGGGTATGCCTTCCTATATCCCTTCTATTATACGGAATCCAACGTGTTACGCCCACAGTCAGCTCCATTGCCGCCCTCCAGACCCTCCCACCCTGTGACTTTATAGAGTAGACTGTGCGTGGACGGTGTAGTTAGTATACAGCTGGCTGCTGGAGATAGTGGTGGCTGGCAGCGGAAGGTGCAGAATGTGTCTGGGTAATAGTATGGTTGTGTTTATGTTGCCTTCGTGCAAGAGAATCTATTCTAGACGCTACTGTAATACTATCCTCCTCAGTGGCGTCCTGTGCCTTCTGGCCGACAGCTCGGCTCAGGGGGAAACCGGCGTGTGGGAGCTTCCGAACGTGAACAGTCATACACCAAATAGCGGACGTTTGCCTCCAGCAGTACAACCTGCAGAGTAATAGTAACCACTTCTTCACCATGCAGTCTCTGGCAGTTGCGTTCCAGCGGGTAACACACTCACCCCTTCCTGACCGGGATTCGGTGAAAGCCGGACCGGACCAAGTTCCGGAACGCCGGACGAGACCCGCTCGCTGCAGCGACCCCTGTCGCTGAGGAGCTTTGTAGGCGCGTGTCCGTGCGGGGGGCGTGTACCTAACAGGCAGTCAGCGGGGAGAAGGGGAGCGAGAGCTTAGAGCCGGCTTCCCTCACGAAGCTGCGGCTGCTGCTCCCGTGAGACTGTCAGCCCTGCACACACAGCGGACGGGCGGACGGGTCCGTGCGCTGCTGTGTGCGGGGAGACATAACAGCCTCCTGCCCCGCTGCTGCTGTGCCCGCACAGAGGGAGAGAGGGAGGGGGGAGCAGCACAGGGAGATGCTGGTGCTGTGCTGCATACATATATACAGGGGGGGGGGGGCATGTATACAATAAGGCATTATATATAATAAATAATGAATTGCCAGTTGAAGGTGTGGGAGGGGGCCACACAGGCACATATATATTTTTTTTACTTCAATTATAGCTGCACAGGGGTCACCTGGATGAGGCCCCTGCTGTCCGCCCTCCTTGTGCAGCTACGTCTGATCATTGGCCCTTACTCAGAGATGGACACAGCCGCTGCGTTCGCATGCAGCAGCTGCGGCCATAGGGTCAGCGCACGCCTGGCGGCCATAATGCGCGTGGGCGACTCTTCATCATGCGATTGCATCCCAGAAGGATGCGATTACTAGGTGATTGACAGGCGAAGGACGGCAACACAGAATTGAAGGAGAGGACATCGGGAAACGCAGGTGTGTCATGGACGTTTTGAGGGCAAGTCTATGATGTCGCCTGCATTTCCTGCATATGGAAACATGGCGGTGGTGCCAGGCTGCGCAAGCAGAGGTCAATCTCTAATTGATGTGTTCACAATTGAATTGCGAACGCATCGCAGTTTGGCACCACACATGCTGGACGGCCACCGTCATGTGAGTCTATGGTCGCAGATTTTACTGCGAGTGAAACATTTCTGCAAACAATTCTGAATAGCCCCCACAGCAAATAGAAGTGTAATAAGGGTGGGGCGACCGGTGTATGTGCCGGGGGAGTCAGTCGGCGGGCTTGCTTATATGGTCGGAGCTGGGCGCCGGCCACATAGTCCCGTCTGCATGTCCCACATTCCAGCCAGTGGCGGATTGCCGTTGCCCTGGCAGAAATATGCACTGAGATAGCAGCGTCGGTACCTGGCCTCCGGCAGCGTTGCACATCTGCTGTAATGAAGACGCAATGCAGCCGGACAAAAGAGCCAGGAGAAAGCAGAAGGCTTCAATATTTTGAGAGATCGAGGCAAGTGGTCCGTGGCAGGGGAAAAGGGGTTGGCACTGTAACCAAAAAACACAGACAGGAGAGGAGGGGATGATTAAAAAAAACAGAAAAGTGGGAGCACTTTCCGGTTGCCGGAATAGGGCAAGGACCACCGTAGATGGCCGTTCCGGGTGCTTGAAGTAGGTGCATAAAACTCAGACCGCATTACACAGCCATTCCGGGTGCCGGACCAGGCAGCAGATCACAGTAGATAGCATTCCGTGTGCCGGAACGGGGCGCAGTTCACCTTATAGTGCTGTTCCCAGTGCCTGAATGGAGTGTAGAACACCCAGTCAACCTTAGATACCTGTTCCAGGTGCCGGAATGGAGTACAGAACGCTCAGACAACCTTAGATAGCTATTCCGGGAGATGGAATGGAACGCAGGCCACCTTAGATAGTCGTTACAGCTGCCATAATAGTACACAGACCAGCTTAGATACCTGTTCCTGGTAACGGAACGGGGTGCAGAACACTCAAACAACCTTAGAGAGCCATTCAGTGTGCCGGAATGGTGTACAGAACACCCAAATAACCTTAGATAGCTGTTTCGGGTGCCGGAAAAGGACACGGGCCACCTTAGATGCACGTTCCGGGTGCCGGAATGGTGTGCAGAACACCCAAATAACTTTAGATAACTGTTCCGGGTGCCGAAACGGGGTGCAGAACACTTTGACAACCTTAAATAGCTAATCCGGGAGATGGAATGGAATGCAGACCACTTTAGAAAGTCGTTTCGAGTGCCGGAGCAGGATGCAGGCAATCTTCGATACCTGTTCCCGGTGCTGGAATGGTTTGCAGAACAACCAAATAACCTTAGATAGTTGTCTCAGGTGCTGGAACACGATGCAGACCACTATAGATAGCTGTTTCATGTGCCGGAATGGTGTGCAGGACACCCAGACAACCTTAGATAGCTGTTCAGGGTGTCAGAATAGAGCGCAGACCACCTTAGATAGCTGTTCCGGGTGCCGGAACAGGACTCAAACCATCATTGACAACCGTTCCGGGTGCTGGAACAGGATGCAGACCACCTTAGATAGCTGTTTCATGTGCCGGAATGGTGTGCAGGACACCAAGACAACCTTATATAGCTGTTCAGGGTGCCGAGATAGGGCTCAGACCACCTTAGATCCCTGTTCCGGGTGCCGGAACAGGGCTCAAACCATCAGAGTCAACCATTCCAGGTGCCGGAACAGGATGCAGACCACATTAGCTAGCCGTTTTATGTGCCAAAATGGTGTGCAGGACACCCAGACAACCTTAGATAGCTGTTCAGGGTGCCAGAATAGGGGGCAGACCACCATAAACTCCTGTTCCAGGTGCCAGAACAGGGTGCAGACCAGCTTATACAACCGTTCCGGGTGCCGGAACAGGATGCAGACCACATTAGATTGCTGTTTCATGTGCCGAAATGGTGTGCAGGACACCCAGACAACCTTAGATAGCTGTTCAGGGTGCCATAAAAGGCCGCAGACCACCTTAGATACCTGTTCCGGGTGCCGGAACAGGGCTCAAACCATCTTAGACAACCGGTCCGGGTGCCGGAACAGGATGCAGACCATTTTAGATAGCGGTTTCATGTGCCGGAATGGTGTACAGAACACCCAGACAACCTTAAATAGCTGTTCAGGGTGCCAGAATAGGGGGCAGACCACCATAGACTCCTGTTCCAGGTGCCAGAACAGGGAGCAGACCAGCTTATACAACCGTTCCGGGTGCCGGAACAGGATGCAGACCACATTAGATTGCTGTTTCATGTGCCGAAATGGTGTGCAGGACACCAAGACAACCTTAGATAGCTGTTCAGGGTGCCGTAAAAGGCCGCAGACCACCTTAGATACCTGTTCCGGGTGCCGGAACAGGGCTCAAACCATCTTAGACAACCGGTCCGGGTGCCGGAACAGGATGCAGACCATTTTAGATAGCGGTTTCATGTGCCGGAATGGTGTACAGAACACCCAGACAACCTTAAATAGCTGTTCAGGGTGCCAGAATAGGGGGCAGACCACCATAGACTCCTGTTCCAGGTGCCGGAACAGGGTGCAGACCAGCTTATACAACCGTTCCGGGTGCCGGAACAGGATGCAGACCACATTAGATTGCTGTTTCATGTGCCGAAATGGTGTGCAGGACACCCAGACAACCTTAGATAGCTGTTCAGGGTGCCGTAAAAGGCCGCAGACCACCTTAGAGAGCTGTTCCGGTTGCCGGAATAGGGCGCAGACCACCTTAGATACCTGTTCCGGGTGCCGGAACAGGGCTCAAACCATCTTAGACAACCGGTCCGGGTGCCGGAACAGGATGCAGACCATCTTAGATAGCGGTTTCATGTGCCGGAATGGTGTACAGAACACCCAGACAACCTTAGATAGCTGTTCCGGTTGCCGGAATAGGGCGCAGACCACCTTAGATACCTTTTAGAGGAAAATGTGTGGTTTCTGCGCTATCTCCAGTTGAGATAGGGAAAGAACCTTCTGTAGGAAAGTTTAAGATGAGTGTACAGTTTAAAGTTCCAAAAATGCCCAAAAATTATTGCTTTCCTTATTCTTTCTGGTGAGTCATTGGGTCTCCAAATCTTTCTTCCAATTTTTGGTTCAGAGGGATGTTAATTCTTCATCTCCAATGTATAAAAGAAAAGATAGGAGAAACCGCAATAGTGTAACTCAATTTTAATAAGAACAAATGCAATAAAACATATGGCTGGCAGCGTACCTTAAAATAAGGTGTATATATCACACCAAGTCTCGTTTGTAAAATGTCTGTGGTGAATTCCTGGTATGGGAATCCCTTCAGGATCAAAGCTGGGTCGCTGTCCAGGCAGATGCTGTTCACCAACGCGTTTCGGCTCTCCTGAGCCTTTTTCAAGGTGTTTGGGCTAGTAGTATTCTGGGTATATGAAGCTTTGCTTAGAGATGCCAGCCAATCACATTTCAGCCAGGGTGAGGCAGTGCCAGGCACTGCCTCACCCTGGCTGAAATGTGATTGGCTGGCATCTCTAAGCAAAGCTTCATATACCCAGAATACTACTGCCTCACCCTGGCTGAAATGTGATTGGCTGGCATCTCTAAGCAAAGCTTCATATACCCAGAATACTACTAGCCCAAACACCTTGAAAAAGGCTCAGGAGAGCCGAAACGCGTTGGTGAACAGCATCTGCCTGGACAGCGACCCAGCTTTGATCCTGAAGGGATTCCCATACCAGGAATTCACCACAGACATTTTACAAACGAGACTTGGTGTGATATATACACCTTATTTTAAGGTACGCTGCCAGCCATATGTTTTATTGCATTTGTTCTTATTAAAATTGAGTTACACTATTGCGGTTTCTCCTATCTTTTCTTTTATACATTGGAGATGAAGAATTAACATCCCTCTGAACCAAAAATTGGAAGAAAGATTTGGAGACCCAATGACTCACCAGAAAGAATAAGGAAAGCAATAATTTTTGGGCATTTTTGGAACTTTAAACTGTACACTCATCTTAAACTTTCCTACAGAAGGTTCTTTCCCTATCTCAACTGGAGATAGCGCAGAAACCACACATTTTCCTCTAAACCATATTTTGGCCCTACAGGTGGGCATAGAGGTTTTTGCAGCTCTCCGTTTGACGCACCAAATTTACACTTGTTCTTTGTATTCACCTTAGATACCTGTTCCGGGGCCCGGAACAGGGCTCAAACCATCTTAGACAACCGGTCCGGGTGCCGGAACAGGAGGCAGACAACCTTAGATAGCGGTTTCATGTGCCAAAATGGTGTACAGAACACCCAGACAACCTTAGATAGCTGTTCCGGTTGCCGGAATAGGGCGCAGACCACCTTAGATACCTGTTCCGGATGCCTGAACAGGGCTCAAACCATCTTAGACAACCGGTCCGGGTGCCGGAACAGGAGGCAGACCATCTTAGATAGCGGTTTCATGTGCCGTAATGGTGTACAGAACACCCAGACAACCTTAGATAGCTGTTCCGGTTGCCGGAATAGGGCGCAGACCACCTTAGATACCTGTTCCGGGTGCCGGAACAGGGCTCAAACCATCTTAGACAACCGGTCCGGGTGCCGGAACAGGATGCAGACCATCTTAGATAGCGGTTTCATGTGCCGGAATGGTGTACAGAACACCCAGACAACCTTAAATAGCTGTTCAGGGTGCCAGAATAGGGGGCAGACCACCATAGACTCCTGTTCCAGGTGCCAGAACAGGGAGCAGACCAGCTTATACAACCGTTCCGGGTGCCGGAACAGGATGCAGACCACATTAGATTGCTGTTTCATGTGCCGAAATGGTGTGCAGGACACCCAGACAACCTTAGATAGCTGTTCAGGGTGCCGTAAAAGGCCGCAGACCACCTTAGATACCTGTTCCGGGTGCCGGAACAGGGCTCAAACCATCTTAGACAACCGGTCCGGGTGCCGGAACAGGATGCAGACCATTTTAGATAGCGGTTTCATGTGCCGGAATGGTGTACAGAACACCCAGACAACCTTAAATAGCTGTTCAGGGTGCCAGAATAGGGGGCAGACCACCATAGACTCCTGTTCCAGGTGCCGGAACAGGGTGCAGACCAGCTTATACAACCGTTCCGGGTGCCGGAACAGGATGCAGACCACATTAGATTGCTGTTTCATGTGCCGAAATGGTGTGCAGGACACCCAGACAACCTTAGATAGCTGTTCAGGGTGCCGTAAAAGGCCGCAGACCACCTTAGAGAGCTGTTCCGGTTGCCGGAATAGGGCGCAGACCACCTTAGATACCTGTTCCGGGTGCCGGAACAGGGCTCAAACCATCTTAGACAACCGGTCCGGGTGCCGGAACAGGATGCAGACCATCTTAGATAGCGGTTTCATGTGCCGGAATGGTGTACAGAACACCCAGACAACCTTAGATAGCTGTTCCGGTTGCCGGAATAGGGCGCAGACCACCTTAGATACCTTTTAGAGGAAAATGTGTGGTTTCTGCGCTATCTCCAGTTGAGATAGGGAAAGAACCTTCTGTAGGAAAGTTTAAGATGAGTGTACAGTTTAAAGTTCCAAAAATGCCCAAAAATTATTGCTTTCCTTATTCTTTCTGGTGAGTCATTGGGTCTCCAAATCTTTCTTCCAATTTTTGGTTCAGAGGGATGTTAATTCTTCATCTCCAATGTATAAAAGAAAAGATAGGAGAAACCGCAATAGTGTAACTCAATTTTAATAAGAACAAATGCAATAAAACATATGGCTGGCAGCGTACCTTAAAATAAGGTGTATATATCACACCAAGTCTCGTTTGTAAAATGTCTGTGGTGAATTCCTGGTATGGGAATCCCTTCAGGATCAAAGCTGGGTCGCTGTCCAGGCAGATGCTGTTCACCAACGCGTTTCGGCTCTCCTGAGCCTTTTTCAAGGTGTTTGGGCTAGTAGTATTCTGGGTATATGAAGCTTTGCTTAGAGATGCCAGCCAATCACATTTCAGCCAGGGTGAGGCAGTGCCAGGCACTGCCTCACCCTGGCTGAAATGTGATTGGCTGGCATCTCTAAGCAAAGCTTCATATACCCAGAATACTACTGCCTCACCCTGGCTGAAATGTGATTGGCTGGCATCTCTAAGCAAAGCTTCATATACCCAGAATACTACTAGCCCAAACACCTTGAAAAAGGCTCAGGAGAGCCGAAACGCGTTGGTGAACAGCATCTGCCTGGACAGCGACCCAGCTTTGATCCTGAAGGGATTCCCATACCAGGAATTCACCACAGACATTTTACAAACGAGACTTGGTGTGATATATACACCTTATTTTAAGGTACGCTGCCAGCCATATGTTTTATTGCATTTGTTCTTATTAAAATTGAGTTACACTATTGCGGTTTCTCCTATCTTTTCTTTTATACATTGGAGATGAAGAATTAACATCCCTCTGAACCAAAAATTGGAAGAAAGATTTGGAGACCCAATGACTCACCAGAAAGAATAAGGAAAGCAATAATTTTTGGGCATTTTTGGAACTTTAAACTGTACACTCATCTTAAACTTTCCTACAGAAGGTTCTTTCCCTATCTCAACTGGAGATAGCGCAGAAACCACACATTTTCCTCTAAACCATATTTTGGCCCTACAGGTGGGCATAGAGGTTTTTGCAGCTCTCCGTTTGACGCACCAAATTTACACTTGTTCTTTGTATTCACCTTAGATACCTGTTCCGGGGCCCGGAACAGGGCTCAAACCATCTTAGACAACCGGTCCGGGTGCCGGAACAGGAGGCAGACAACCTTAGATAGCGGTTTCATGTGCCAAAATGGTGTACAGAACACCCAGACAACCTTAGATAGCTGTTCCGGTTGCCGGAATAGGGCGCAGACCACCTTAGATACCTGTTCCGGATGCCTGAACAGGGCTCAAACCATCTTAGACAACCGGTCCGGGTGCCGGAACAGGAGGCAGACCATCTTAGATAGCGGTTTCATGTGCCGGAATGGTGTACAGAACACCCAGACAACCTTAGATAGCTGTTCCGGTTGCCGGAATAGGGCGCAGACCACCTTAGATACCTGTTCCGGGTGCCGGAACAGGGCTCAAACCATCTTAGACAACCGGTCCGGGTGCCGGAACAGGATGCAGACCATCTTAGATAGCGGTTTCATGTGCCGGAATGGTGTACAGAACACCCAGACAACCTTAGATAGCTGTTCCGGTTGCCGGAATAGGGCGCAGACCACCTTAGATACCTGTTCCGGGTGCCGGAACAGGGCTCAAACCATCTTAGACAACCGGTCCGGGTGCCGGAACAGGAGGCAGACCATTTTAGATAGCTGTTTCATGTGCCGGAATGGTGTGCAGGACACCCAGACAACCTTAGATAGCTGTTCCGGTTGCCGGAATAGGGCGCAGACCACCTTAGATACCTGTTCCGGGTGCCGGAACAGGGCTCAAACCATCTTAGACAACCGGTCCGGGTGCCGGAACAGGATGCAGACCATCTTAGATAGCGGTTTCATGTGCCGGAATGGTGTACAGAACACCCAGACAACCTTAGATAGCTGTTCCGGTTGCCGGAATAGGGCGCAGACCACCTTAGATACCTGTTCCGGGTGCCGGAACAGGGCTCAAACCATCTTAGACAACCGGTCCGGGTGCCGGAACAGGAGGCAGACCATTTTAGATAGCTGTTTCATGTGCCGGAATGGTGTGCAGGACACCCAGACAACCTTAGATAGCTGTTCCGGTTGCCGGAATAGGGCGCAGACCACCTTAGATACCTGTTCCGGGTGCCGGAACAGGGCTCAAACCATCTTAGACAACCGGTCCGGGTGCCGGAACAGGATGCAGACCATCTTAGATAGCGGTTTCATGTGCCGGAATGGTGTACAGAACACCCAGACAACCTTAGATAGCTGTTCCGGTTGCCGGAATAGGCCGCAGACCACCTTAGATACCTGTTCCGGGTGCCGGAACAGGGCTCAAACCATCTTAGACAACCGGTCCGGGTGCCGGAACAGGAGGCAGACCATTTTAGATAGCTGTTTCATGTGCCGGAATGGTGTGCAGGACACCAAGACAACCTTAGATAGCTGTTCCGGTTGCCGGAATAGGGCGCAGACCACCTTAGATACCTGTTCCGGGTGCCGGAACAGGGCTCAAACCATCTTAGTGTTATGCACACCAGTGCCTGCAGGAAAGTACTGGTGTCAGGACTGTTATGCACTCCAGTGCCTGCAGGAATGTACTGGTGTTTGAACTGTTATGCAAAACAAATGGACTTACAGACAGACTGGGGAATATGACATAACGTACACAGAAGGTGATAGGGTAACAAAATACACACAAAGTGAACAGAGAAGCCCAGAGGCTAAGGAACTGGGTATCTCCCTTGTATTAGAACTGCTCAGATGAGAAAAGCAAGATGTTGTGTTTTAATACGTAGAGAACCCGAAATGCTGTTGCTAAGGGCAACAGCAAAACCCTAAAGGGTTACCAACGGGTGTGGCAGTAAACTCCTTGGTCAGAGATGGAATGATAGACACAAGGAGAGTCTCCACAATCCTAATTCTCACTTGCAGTGCACAGGTTCAGCTTACTGCCACTAAACTGACCCCTGACACCTAGCAAAGTGAGACAGGATTAGACAGGCAAGTCTTAGAATACAGCCGCAAACTTGCTAAGTTCACAGAGTAGTAACAGAACCCCAGCAAGCTAAACGACTGACTCCAGTCTTACTACTAGGTCTGGATTGGCAGAGTGTAATACCAAATCCCCAGGCCTATTTGCAGTAAGCAACAAACAAATACAAAGCTACACAGTACTGGCTAACTTTCAGAAACTGACTAACCAACAAAGATTCAGCAGCATCTGCTTACCCTGAGAAGAGGCCTTATAAAGCAGGTGCTGTCCACGCCCCACTCAGACCTCACAGACTGTGAGCACAAAAACCAGCACCGGATCCCCTGCCATGCACAGAGCCTATAACCACTGCACAGCAAAAGACCCGAACCGGAGTATCAGCTGCGCTCAGGTCACTCCGCTAGCACTTGTCTCCCGGTTGCCATGACGACGTGGCAGCACAGGGCAGGAGACCCTAACAGTACCCCCCCTCTGACGAGGGGTCAAAGAACCCCTACCACCGGGTTTATCGGGGAACTGCGAGAAGAAAGAGCGTATCAGTCTGGGGGCATGAAGATCACAACTGCGCACCCACGACCGCTCCTCCGGGCCATACCCCTTCCAGTGCACCAAAAATGACAGCCGACCCCGAACCACCTTGGAGTCAAGAATCCTTTCAACAACAAACTCCCTCTGGCCACGTATCAGAAGAGGGGAAGGTCTTCCACTGGAAGAAGGATTACTAATCGCCTGTTTTAAAAGGGAACAATGAAATGTTTTATTGATACCCAAAGAACGGGGCAGATCTAACTGAAATGCCACCGGATTGATAACCCTGGTGATCTTATAAGGGCCGATGAACCGGGGGCCTAACTTATGAGATGGCTGTCTCAACTTCAAATTCTTGGTAGACAACCAGACGAAGTCTCCTAATTTGAAGCTGCAGGGTCTTTTCCGCTTATCAAAAACCCTTTTGGTCACTAATGACACAGACACAAGGGCTTTCTTCACTTTCCGCCAAATACCTCTAAGGACCGAAACCACAGAGGAACCACCAGGCGTGGAGTCCAGGGGGTCAAAAGAATTGGCCTTAGGATGATGCCCATACACACAAAGGAAGGGAGAGATCCCTGTAGCAGAGTGAGCCGCGTTGTTATAGGCAAACTCCGCCATGGACAGATGAGCAACCCAGTCAGTCTGACACTTGGAGACATAACACCTGAGGAACTGCTCCAAGGACTGGTTCACCCTTTCAGTCTGCCCATTAGACTGCGGATGGTAGCCCGACGACAAGCTGACAGAAATCTGGAGATCGGAACAAAATGCCCTCCAGAATTTGGCCACAAACTGGGATCCGCGGTCAGAGACCACATCAAGTGGCAACCCGTGGAGACGCACAACATGCAGCATAAATAATTCAGACAGGCGTCTGGCCGATGGCAGCCCAACCAGTGGAACGAAGTGCGCCATCTTCGAAAACCTGTCAACGACAACCCAGATGGCTGTCATCCCCGAGGATTTGGGCAAGTCCACCACAAAATCCATTGAAATGTGGGTCCATGGCTTAGATGGGATAGAGAGTGGATGTAATGGGCCAACAGGAACCCCTCTAGGAGTCTTATTTCGGGCACAGATGTCACATGCCCGAACCCACTGATCCACATCCTTAGCCACCGAGGGCCACCACACCGCCCTAGATAGCAACTCCCGAGTTCTGGCAATACCCGGGTGACCTGCAGACTTCTTGGCATGGAATTCCAGGAACACTCGCTGTCTTAACCTAGGAGGCACAAACAAAAGACCTACCGGAAGGTCTGGAGGAGCCTGCTCCTGTGCTCTAAGGACTAATGATAAGAGGTCCTGGGTAATGCCCACTTTAATACATGATGGGGAAACAATGGGCAACGGCTCCTCGGTGGTCTCCTGGATTGGAGCAAAACTCCGCGAGAGCGCATCAGCCTTGATGTTTTTTGACCCAGGGCGATATGTTATCAAAAAATTAAAGCGAGCAAAAAACAAAGCCCATCGTGCCTGCCTGGCATTGAGACGCTTCGCTGACTCTAAATATGCCAGATTCTTATGGTCAGTGAGAATTGAGACCACAAACTTAGCCCCCTCAAGCCAGTGTCTCCACTCCTCGAGTGCATCCTTAATAGCCAACAATTCCCGGTTACCCACGTCATAATTCATCTCGGCAGGCGAAAATTTACGGGAAAAGTAAGCACAGGGATGAAGGCGATTATCAGACACTCCCATCTGAGAAAGCACTGCCCCAATACCCATCTCAGAGGCATCCACCTCCACCACAAAAGGACGCTCTGGATCTGGGTGTCGCAGCACCTTGGCCGAAACAAATGCCCTTTTGAGACGGGCAAAAGCCGCTTTAGCCTCACAAGACCAGTGAGCAACATCCGCCCCTTTCTTAGTGAGTGCCACCAAGGGCGCCACTATAGACGAAAATCCAGCGATAAATCGTCTATAAAAATTCGCAAAGCCCAGGAAACGCTGAAGCGCCTTCAAACTAGTGGGCTGCACCCAATCCAGGACTGCCTGTACCTTGGAACCCTCCATTTGGAAACCTTCTGGGGAGATAATATATCCTAGAAATGCGATTTGCTGAACTTCAAATTCGCACTTCTCCAGCTTCGCCCCAAGCCGGTGGTCTCTGAGTTTCTGGAGGACTAAGCGTACATGCTTCCGATGTTCCTCCAGGGAATGGGAGAAGATTAGGATGTCATCTAAGTATACAACTAAGAATCTATCCAAATATTCCCTGAGCACATCATTCATGAAATCCTGGAAGACTGCCGGGGCATTACAGAGCCCAAAAGGCATCACCAAATATTCATAATGCCCTGAGTGGGTATTAAAGGCAGTCTTCCATTCATCCCCCTCTCTTATTCAGATTAGATTGTACGCACCGCGTAGGTCAATCTTAGAAAAAATGGTGGCAGTACGAAGCTGGTCAAACAAGACCGAAATGAGAGGCAGTGGGTATGAGTTTTTAATCGTGATACGGTTCAATTCCCTGAAGTCGATGCAGGGTCGCAACGAACCGTCCTTTTTACCCACGAAGAAGAACCCCGACCCAACTGGAGACTGTGAAGGTCTGATAAATCCCTTAGCCAAGTACTCCTGAATGTACTCTGCCATAGCCTGAGTCTCAGGACGTGACAGGGAGTACAACCTGCTCTTGGGAAGCTTAGCATTTGGCAACAAATCAATGGCACAGTCATAGGGGCGATGGGGTGGTAGTACCTCTGCAACTTTTTTGGAGAACACGTCCGCAAAATCTGCATAACACCCTGGCAATCCTGGCAAACTTAGCTGCGAGAGCCTGACTGGAAGGCTCAAGCAACTCCTGAAACAATCAGTACCCCAACTAAGAATCTCCCCAGAGACCCAGTCAAATTGAGGATTGTGGGCCCTTAACCAGGGTAACCCCAACACCAATGGGGCAAAAGTACAGACAGTCACATAAAAGGACAATTTTTCAGAGTGTGTGGCTCCAATAAACAAAGAAATCTGGCTAGTGCAAGAGGTAATTTTACCTTGGGATAATGGTTCCCCGTTTAACCCACAAATCTCAATTTCCGATGCCAAGGGTACTAAGGGAACAGAGTGTTTCAGGGCGAATTGGCGGTCCATAAAAACCCCGTCGGCCCCACTGTCCACAAAGGCCTCAGTCTTGACAGTTTGACCGAGGATCTTCAAGGTCACCGGAATGATAAAAGTCTTCTTGGGAAATTCTGACTTCTGGCCTGACAGGATATTTCCCATCACCCTCAGGCCCTGAAGTTTTCCGGCTTTTCTGGGCATGATACTACCACATGACCTTTATTCCCACAGTACAAACACAACCCCTGCTGTCTCCTCCGCGTCTTCTCATGCGAGGAGAGGCGGGTAGCCCCAATCTGCATAGGCTCCTCGGAAAATTCCTCAGAGTCTGAGGATCCCTTGGGAAGGAAGGAAATCTCAGTCTCCCTTTCAAGCCTACGCTCTCTCAGCCGTCTATCCACCCGGATGGATAACTGCATGAGCTGATCCAAGCTATCAGGCAAGGGATATTGTACCAGTTGGTCCTTTATCTGGTTAGAAAGACCTCTTCGGTACTGGTGTCTCAGGGCTGGGTCATTCCACTGGGTATCATGGGCCAACCTCCGAAACTCCGTACAGTAAACCTCAACTGGCCTTCGCCCTTGCTTAAGGATCGAAATCTGAGCCTCGGCTGAGGCCGTCTTGTCAGGGTCATCATACAACATGCCCAGTGCCGTAAAAAAAACATCAACACTTTTAAGCGACGGACAGTCAGGCTGCAACCCATATGCCCAGACCTGTGGGTCTCCTTGTAGCAAGGAAATCACTATGCCCACCCGCTGAATCTCCGACCCAGAAGACTGAGGCCTAAGCCGGAAGTATAGCTTGCAGCTCTCCTTGAAACAAAAGAACTGCGAGCGATCTCCAGAAAAACGATCCGGGAGATTTACTTTCGGCTCCTTAACCCCTGCAGGTGCTGCTGCTGCGGGAGCTCCACCAGCAGCCTGGGAGGTGTGCATTTTAATGGACAAATCATTAAATTGTCGAGTCAGGACCTGCACCTGATCGACCACCTGTTGCAACGTATTTTGAGGGGTATGCTCCATATTCCCACAAAATTTCAACAGGAGTATTAGGCTGCTGAATATGTTATGCACACCAGTGCCTGCAGGAAAGTACTGGTGTCAGGACTGTTATGCACTCCAGTGCCTGCAGGAATGTACTGGTGTTTGAACTGTTATGCAAAACAAATGGACTTACAGACAGACTGGGGAATATGACATAACGTACACAGAAGGTGATAGGGTTACAAAATACACACAAAGTGAACAGAGAAGCCCAGAGGCTAAGGAACTGGGTATCTCCCTTGTATTAGAACTGCTCAGATGAGAAAAGCAAGATGTTGTGTTTTAATACGTAGAGAACCCGAAATGCTGTTGCTAAGGGCAACAGCAAAACCCTAATGGGTTACCAACGGGTGTGGCAGTAAACTCCTTGGTCAGAGATGGAATGATAGACACAAGGAGAGTCTCCACAATCCTAATTCTCACTTGCAGTGCACAGGTTCAGCTTACTGCCACTAAACTGACCCCTGACACCTAGCAAAGTGAGACAGGATTAGACAGGCAAGTCTTAGAATACAGCCGCAAACTTGCTAAGTTCACAGAGTAGTAACAGAACCCCAGCAAGCTAAACGACTGACTCCAGTCTTACTGCTAGGTCTGGATTGGCAGAGTGTAATACCAAATCCCCAGGCCTATTTGCAGTAAGCAACAAACAAATACAAAGCTACACAGTACTGGCTAACTTTCAGAAACTGACTAACCAACAAAGATTCAGCAGCATCTGCTTACCCTGAGAAGAGGCCTTATAAAGCAGGTGCTGTCCACGCCCCACTCAGACCTCACAGACTGTGAGCACAAAAACCAGCACCGGATCCCCTGCCATGCACAGAGCCTATAACCACTGCACAGCAAAAGACCCGAACCGGAGTATCAGCTGCGCTCAGGTCACTCCGCTAGCACTTGTCTCCCGGTTGCCATGACGACGTGGCAGCACAGGGCAGGAGACCCTAACACTTAGACAACCGGTCCGGGTGACGGAACAGGATGCAGACCATCTTAGATAGCGGTTTCATGTGCCGGAATGGTGTACAGAACACCCAGACAACCTTAGATAGCTGTTCCGGTTGCCGGAATAGGGCGCAGACCACCTTAGATACCTGTTCCGGGTGCCGGAACAGGGCTCAAACCATCTTAGACAACCGGTCCGGGTGCCGGAACAGGATGCAGACCATCTTAGATAGCTGTTTCATGTGCCGGAATGGTGTGCAGGACACCAAGACAACCTTAGATAGCTGTTCCGGTTGCCGGAATAGGGCGCAGACCACCTTAGATACCTGTTCCGGGTGCCGGAACAGGGCTCAAACCATCTTAGACAACCGGTCCGGGTGCCGGAACAGGATGCAGACCATCTTAGATAGCGGTTTCATGTGCCGGAATGGTGTACAGAACACCCAGACAACCTTAGATAGCTGTTCCGGTTGCCGGAATAGGCCACAGACCACCTTAGATACCTGTTCCGGGTGCCAGAACAGGGCTCAAACCATCTTAGACAAGTGTGTCGGGTGCCGGAACAGGATGCAGACCACCTTAGATAGCTGTTTCATGTGCCGTAATGGTGTGCAGGACACCCAGACAACCTTATATAGCTGTTCAGGGTGCCAGAATAGGGGGCAGACCACTATAGATACCTGTTCCGGGTGCCGGAACAGGGCTCAAACCATCATAGACAACCGTTCCGGGTGCCGGAACAGGGTGCAGACCACATTAGATTGCTGTTTCATGTGCCGAAATGGTGTGCAGAACACCCAGACACCTTTAGATAGCCATTCCGGGTACCGGAATAGGGCGCAGGCCACCTTAGATAGCTGTTCCGGGTGCCGGAATAGGATGTAGACCACCTTAGATACCCATTCTGGGTTCCGAAACGGGCAGCAGACCACCTTGAATACCTATTCTGGGTACCGTGCTAGTGTGCAGAACACAGAGACATCTTTAGATAGCCTTGTTGGGTGCCAGAATTGGACGCAGACCACCTTAGATAATCGTTCTGGGTGTTGGAACGGGGTGCAAAAACACCCATACATCCTTAGATAGTCAGCACCCCCACAGCTGTGCTTCCGTCGCTGCCCCGCCAGTGTTGTACTATACCGGCTCCTGCTCACACAGTGACAGGCAGCCTGCATTGGCACGCTGCAGTGACTGCAGCATCCTGTACCACCTACGCTCCGCCCCTCCCAATTCCCAATGTCCGCAGTAGGAGAAGAACATAGCGCGGTTGACAAACCGGCAGCCAGGTGGAAGCAGCTGCTCTGGAGGCTGAAGTAAGTATAACACACACAGACACACACACACACACACACACACACACACACACACACACAAACCAGGGATGTCTTAACAGCAGTGTAGGCCCCTGGGCACAGCAATGCACTGGGGCCCCTACCCATCCTCTAGTGGAAGGGGTGCTATCAGCGGCAGCTTTGGTGTCCCGTGGGTGGTAGGGGGTGTTTTATGGGCCCAATTCAGGACGGATCGCAATACGCAATCCAAACGCAAAAATTACTAAAAGGATGCGGTGCATGCACAGGGCCTGTCCTGCGCCCGCATTTTCTGTGTGCGCCCGCAGAAAATGCAAATGAAGTGTTCTTGGGGCAGGGTGCGGCAACGCTCCTTTTCCAAGGCAGAGACTTAGCTTTGCGGGGGCGTGGCTTGGAATTGGGGGGCGTGCCAGCATGAATGGGGTGGACATGACAGGGGCATGATCGGGGCGGCTGCGTGACGTCACACGCAGCCACCGCAATCAAAAAGATGGAGGCAGGTCCCCTGCGGTGTGATCGCAATTTCTGCTTGGAAAAGGGGGGTGGTGGAACCTGAACCAGGCCCTATATTCCACTCTGCATGTAGGACCTGGAGCAGTAATTTCTGCTAATTACTCCTCTACTGCACAGGTGGTCAGTGATGTGGTGGGAGGGTAAACACTAAACTGTAGAAAGTTTACATTGTGCTGAATGAAGGGGCCCTGGTACATGACTTCCAGGGTGGTAGGGGGTTTTTATTATGTAGGGGAGTGGTGGATAGTGGAGTGGGCTTAATATTCATCATTTTCTGGTGGGAGGGCAGCTTGCTTGACTGCAGATATCTCAAGTTCCTGGAAATAGATTTTTTTAACATTGGATGAGATTAAAAAAGTAGCTATCCCCCTCTCCCCCCCCCCCCCCACCCCCCTCCTTCAGGAGGTGCAGGAGACCTGGGGATCAGAGTTCAGGAGCCAGAGCAATCCACCAACGAAAATATACAAATATATTATAATATATATTAGTCATGTGGAGCTGGAGCCTGCTGCTTGAAGGCTGATATCTCTGGATCTGGGTATGGTAGAGACAAGCTGCCAGAGTCAACCAAAAGGGGAGAATCCCATCTTTTGGGGTACACTGTCAGAAAAACTCAAAGTCAGACAGAACCTGAGATATCTGGCTAGGAGAATCAATTAATAAGCTTGGATGGAGACCACTGCTTTGAAGTCAGATATCTCAGTTTCCCCAGGGCCAATTTTAAAAATCTGTTACCCCCCGAAAGAGGGGACGTTCAGCTATCAGCCTAGCTCCCTTATACACCTGGTGCAATGTGCAAAAGGAAAGGGGGCTCTATCTGGTGCAATGTGTAAAAGGGGGCTCTACTTGGTGCAATGTGTAACAGGAATGGGGACTCTTCCTGGTGCAGTGTGTAAGAGGGGCTCTACCTGGCAATGTATGAAGGGACTGTAACATAGTAACATAGTTAATGAGGTTGAAAAGATGCCCATCGGCTTCAACCTGTATTCTGTATTAAGCCGAGTTCATTATAATGTCCCTGCTGAAGTAATGTTTTATGTCTAGTTAACAACTATAAATCATGTTAATCCCAGATTATCAAAGTTGATATTTTAAATTCTATAACCTTGGATATCTTTTTCAGTCAGAAATTTATCCAATCCATTTTTAACTGCATTTACAGATTCCGCCATTACCACCTTCTCTGGCAGGGAATTCCAAATCCTTATTGCCCTAACAGTGAAGAACCCTTTCCTCTGCTGCGTACGGAATTTTCTCTCCTCTATCCTCAGCGAGTGTCCTCGTGTCCTATACAAAGTTTTTTTTAATAAGCAATTCCTCTGATAACTCTTTGTAATGTCCCTTTACATATTTGAAGATATTAATAATGTCTCCTCTTAGATGCCTCTTTTCCAGTGTATACATATTCAACCTAGTAAGCCTTTCCTCGTAATCCAGTCCCTCTAGCCTTTTAATCAATTTAGTAGCACGCCTTTAAACCCTTTCGAGTTCACAGATATCTTTTTTATAATGTGGTGCCCAAAATTTAACACAATATTCCAGGTGCGGACGTACCAATGATTTGTACAGCGGCAGGATTACATCCTCGTCCCTTGTCTCAATGCCCCGTTTTATGCACGCTAGCACCTTACTTGCCTTCTTTGCTGCACTTTGACATTGTATACGGTTATTAAGCCTATTTCTCTTACGTCCTAGAGCAGGCCTGGCCAACCTGTGGCTCTCCAGATGTTGTGAAACTAAACATCCCAACATGCCCTGCCACAGTTTTAGCATTCCCTAATAGCAAAACTTTGGCAAGGCATGATGGGACTTGTAGTTTTACAACAGCTGGAGAGCCACAGGTTGGCCAGGCCTGTCCTAGAGGATGCTGGGGTTCTATGTAGTACCATGGGGTATAGACGGGTCCTTTGGGAGCCACTGGCACTTTAAGAGTTTAATAGTGTGGGCTGGCCCCTCCCTCTATGCCCCTCCTACCAGACTCAGTATAGAAACTGTGCCCGAGGAGACGGACAACTTCGAGAGAAGGAATTACACAGATAGTGGCGAGATTCACACCAGCTCACACATACAAGGCAAACCAAGCTAACCAACTTGAAAACTCAAAAAAAAAAAAAAAAAAAACAATAGGAAGCGCTGTCACCAAAAGTATCAAATTTAATAAAAGTTGTTTTTACATTATTCACAATAACACACACAATATTATAAAACCAACTCTCCTGGGAGTTTTAAACCATTCTGCTGACTCAATGCTACAGATACAATGTTACTTTAGATTTTATACAGTAACTTTTTAGTGTCCACGCTAGGAGGCTCTCTTTGATACACTGTATCAATATCACCCTAGCAAAGTCTCTTAAATTCCGGGCCACACAGTCAGGCGAGCTGTGACAAGAGTAGCATGCTTTAATTCATTGTATAACTGAACCGAACACTGTGGTATAATTGATCACAAATCATCTAAAATGTGCATCCTACAATTGTTAGAAAAATCAAGGGCATTAGTGAGCTCATTCATTTAATTAGCCCACGCGTGGAGCCTGCATATTTTAGAGACTTCTCTGAGGATCTTACTAAAGATCAATTCAATATTGATACAGTATATCAAAGAGAGCCTCCTAGCGTGGACACTAAAAGTTACTGTATAAAATCTAAAGTAACATTGTATCTGTAGCATTGAGTCAGTAGAATGGTTTAAAACTACCAGGAGAGTTGGTTTTATAATATTGTGTGAGTTATTATGAATAATGTAAAAACAACTTTTATTAAATTTGATACTTTTGGTGACAGCGCTTCCTATTGTTTTTTTGTTTGTATATCCATTTTTATTTGAGGTTCAGCACCCCAAATTGTGAAGCTGCAGTCACTATTAAAGTGTTTTTATAGGTGTCTAACAGTCAGTATACTAGCGCCCACTGTCTATATTGGAGCATGAAAACTCAGCAACATCTGAACAACATTACTTAACCAAGTAACAACACAGTACTTAACCAAGAACAAAACAGTACTGAAACAAATAGCTACTGCAGGATAACGAAGCACTAGGCGGGCGCCCAGCATCCTCTACGGACTACGAGAAAAGGATTTACCAGTAGGCGATTAAAATCCTATTTTCTCTTACGTCCTAGAGGATGCTGGGGTCCACATTAGTACCATGGGGATGTACCAAAGCTCACAGAACGGGAGGGAGAGCGCGGAGGCTCCTGCAGAACAGATTGACCAAACTGTAGGTCCTCGGAAGCCAAAGTATCGAACTTGTAGAATATAGCAAACGTGTTCGACTCTGACCAAGTAGCCACTTGGCAAAGTTGAAAAGCCGAGACACCCCGGGCAGCCACCCAGGGAGAACCCACCTTACGAGTAGAGTGTGCCTGAAAGGATTTTGGATACTGCAATCCTGCCGAAGAATATGCATGCTGGATAGTGAACCTGATCCAGCGAGAGATCGTCTGCTTAGAAGCAGGACACACAATTTTCTTGGGATCATACAGGACAAACAGAGAGTCCGACTTTCTGTGACGAGCAGTCCTCTTCACATAGATCTTCAGAGCCCTTACAACATCTAATGACTTTGATGGAATTGAGGAGCCAGTAGCAACTGGCACCACAATAGGTTGGTTGATATGAAAATCTGACACAACTTTTGGAAGGAACTGCTGACGTGTCATGAGTTCAGCTCTATATTCATGGAAGATTAAGTAGGGTCTTTTACAAGACAAAGCCCCCAATTCCGACACACGCCTAGCTGAAACTAAGGCCAACAGCGTGACAACCTTCCATGTGAGAAACTTGACCTCAACCTCCTTTAAAGGTTTGAACCAATCCAGGAACTGCAACACCACGTTAAGATCCCAGGGTGCCGTAGGAGGCACAAAGGGAGGCTGGATGTGCAGAACCCCTTTCAAAAATGTCTGAATCTCAGGGAGGGAAGCCAGTTGTTTCTAGAAGAAAACGGATAAGGCCGAAATCTGGACTTTTATGGATCCCAAACGCAGACCCATATCCACACCTGCTTGCAGGAAGAGGAGAAACTGTCCAAGTTGAAACTCCACCATAGGAAACTTCTTGAATTCACACCAAGACACGTACTTTTTACAAAGTCGATGGTAATGTTTAGACGTTACTCCATTCCTAGCCTGTATCAGGGTAGGAATAACCTTGTTCGGAATACCCCTCCATGCCATCAAACATAGTTGTGGTAAGTCTTGATAAGCGAACGTCCCCTGTTGAAGAAGGTCCTCGTGAAGAGGAAGACGTCTCGGATCTTCCAGTAGTAATTCCAGAAGATCCGCGTACCAAGCCCTTCTTAGCCAGTCCGGAGCAATGAGGATCACCTGAACTCTTGTTCTTTTTATTAGTTTGAGAATCCTTGGGATGAGTGGAAGTGGAGGGAACACATACACCGACTGGAACACCCACAGAGTTACCAGAGCATCCACCGCCACTGCTTGTGGGTCTCGTGACCTGTAACAGTACCTCCAAAGCTTCTTTTTGAAGCGAGAGGCCATCATGTATACTTGAGGTACGCCCCATTGGCTTGTTACCTCTGCGAACACCTCTGGGTGGATTCCCCATTCTCCTGAATGGAGCTCGTGTCTGCTGAGGAAGTCTGCCTCCCAGTTGTCCACTCCTGGAATGAAGATCGCCGACAACGCCACTGCGTGTCTTTCTGCCCAGATGAGGATTTTTGTTATCTCTAACATTGCAGCTCTGCTCTTCGATCCGCCCTGCCTGTTTATGTAGGACACCGCTGTGACATTGTACAACTGAACCTGAATGGCTTGAGCTTGCAGAAGATATGCCACTTGTAGAAGGCCATTGTAAATGGCCCTCAGTTCCAGAACATTTATTGGAAGGAGAGATTCCTGACTGGACCACTTTCCTTGGAAGTTTTCCACCTGAGTGACTGCTCCCCAACCTCTGCGACTTGCATCCGTGGTTAGAAGGATCCAGTTCTGAATCCCGAATCTGCGGCCCTCGAGCAGGTGAGAAGTTTGGAGCCACCAGAGGAGTGAAATTCTGGCTTTCGGCTATAGGCGTATCCGCTGGTGCATGTGAAGATGCGATCCCAACCACTTGTCCAGGAGATCCAGCTGGAAGGACTGTGCATTGAATCTGCCATACTGCAGAGCCTCGTAGGAGGCTACTACCTTTCACAGAAGGTGAATGCACTGATTAACCGACACCCAGGCTGGTTTCAAGACATCCCAGACCATTGATTGGATCACCAACGCTTTCTCTACTGGTAGAAACACCCTCTGCACCTCCGTGTCAAGGATCATCCCCAGGAAGGGTAGTCTCCTTGTTGGTTCTAAATGTGACTTTGGAAGATTTAGGATCCACCCATGATCCAGGAGTAGTTGAATTGAGAGAACAATACTCTGCAACAGCCTTTCCCTGGAAGATGCCTTTATCAGTAGATCGTCCAGGTATGGAATAATGTTTACTCCCTGCTTGCGGAGGAGGAGCATCATCTCTGCAATGACCTTTGTGAACACCCTCGGTGCTGTGGAGAGGACGAATGGCAGGGCCTGGAACTGGTAGTGACAGTCCTGTATCGCAAACCTTAGATAGTCCTGGTGAGGCGGCCAGATCGGAATGTGAAGGTTCGCATCCTTGATATCCAGGAATACCAGGAATTCCCCCTCCTCCAGACCTGAGACCACCACTCTCAGAGACTCCATCTTGAACTTGATCACTTGTAAGTATGGGTTCAATGACTTTAGGTTCAACATTGGCCATACCAAACCATCCGGCAGTGCCATAACTAGGCATTTTAGCGGTGTGTGCAAGAAATGACAGTGGCGCCCCCCCCCCCATGTAAGATAGGGGCAGTGCGCGCCGTATGCGTGCGAAAAATTTATAGGGGCATAGCTTCATGGGGAAGGGGCGTGGCCACAAAATAATAGCAATTCATACTACGGTGCACAGTAGTCTACATTATTCAAATTACGCTGCACAGTAGCGCCACTACACCTGGTAGAGCCCCTTTTATACATTACAGCAGACAGCGTCCCCCTTTTTACACATTACAGCAGACAGTCTCCCTTTTAACACATCGCGGCAGCCAGTCCCCCTTTTTACACATTGCGGCAGACAGCGTCCCCTTTTTTACACATTACAGCACACAGCGTCCCCTTTTTTAACATTATGGCAGACAGCGTCCCCTTTTTACACATTACAGCAGACAGCGTCCCCATTTTTACACATTACGGCAGACGGTGTCCCCCTTTATACACATTGCTGCAGCCAGTCCCCCTTTTTACACATTGCGGCAGACAGCGTCCCCTTTTATACACATTACAGCACACAGTGTCACCTTTTTTAACATTACGGCAGACAGCGTCCCCTTTTTACACATTACAGCAGACAGCGTCCCCGTTTTTACACGTTACGGCAGACGGTGTCCCCCTTTATACACATTGCGGCAGCCAGTCCCCCTTTTTACACATTGCGGCAGCCAGTCCCCTTTTTACACATTGCGGCAGCCAGTCCCCTTTTTACACATTATGGCAGACGGTGTCCTCCTAAAAGAGAGAGAGGGAGATACTTACCATCTCCCCGCTGACAGGCTCCTCGTGCAGCTTCCTCGGTGCAGGCAGGTGAGAAGGAGGAGGAGGGAGGGGGAGCAGGGAGCCGCAGCAGCGCTATTTCATTGGTAGTAAGCGCCGCTGCAGCATCCCCCTCTCCTTCCGTATTGGCTGCCCGGCGCTGCTGTGGATGCTGGGATGGAGGAACCGCATCCCAGCATCCACAGCAGCGCCGGGCAGCCAATACGGAAGGAGAGGGGGATGCTGCAGCGGCGCTTACTACCAATGAAATAGCGCTGCTGCGGCTCCCTGCTCCCTCCTCCTCCTTCTCTGCTGCCCGGTGTGTTAGGCGCCGGGGTCCGCTCGTCGCTGCGGCCCGGAGCCTAGCAACCAGGGACGCCGTGCGCGTACAGCCGCCGGCTCCCTGGCAACGCTAGACGCCGGGCGCACGGAGCCGCACGGACCCTAGCAACGGGGACGCCACTTACGGACTGCGTTCCCCGTTGCTGGGTTCAATTTAAATAATGAGATGTCTGTTTTCCTGGCCATGCAGCTTGGCAGCTGTATGGCATTTAATCCAATCAGCCTCCAAACAGCTGATTGGAGGACTCCCTGTTAAATACACTTCCTGGGCTTCTCACAGACGCCGGTAATAGCTTCCTGAATGCTGAATCTGTTTGCTGAAAGTGTTTCCAGTCCTGCTGTATCCGGTCGTTCCTGTTCTCAGTTGTCCTGTACTCGGAAGTCGTCATCTGTTCCTGGAGTCCTGACTGAGCACCTTTGAACATCCAGTGGTGTTCGTGAGTCACGGCGTAGCCGTGTGTTGCGGCTTGGGCCGCTTAATTATTTATCATTTATTATTTGTGTTCCGGAGCTTTTGCGGAGGATTCCGCTCCCACAGATCCACTCTGGTATCCAGCGGTGCTGGGTAGGAGTACGGACTAGTGGATTTTGGTTGTCCTTTTCCCTGGCGGGTTACCGCACATACCTCAGGTTTAGTCAGTTAGCTTGTAGCCCCTGGCCTGGTTGTTTAGTCAGAGGGCCCCTTGTTATCACCCTGTCTCGGATTTCCCTTTGTCTCCCATTAAGACCTGAGGGGGCATCGGAGTTGGGCAGACATAATCCGCCCTTCAAACGCGGCTGCCATGGGCTCAAGCAACCATAGTCTCGCAGGGGATTTCTGACCACACGGGCGAGACAACGGAGTTAGGGCGCCAGGGGCTACTTTCTATTCCCGCTCCCTTCCCCAGCATTCCGTTCCAGTGCTCCGGTCCTTGCAATAGGACCACCTCAGACCAGAGTGCTGGAATCATAACATTATTACCGGCCACACCAAAACTTAAAATTAAACAGGGTTTGATTTTTTCCCTTATTCAGTTTTGTAAGGTTTGTCGGCCTCATGAATCCCACTGGTTTAGGGCCAAATCCTGGCCAGCTTCTAGTTAGCCAGATTCAAGAACTTACTCAAATGGTTCAGGATCTTTCCCTTCGGGTGAAGTCGCAGGAAGATCTTTTACGAACTTCCCCGAGGGTAGTTCCTGAACCGAAAATGCACTTGCCTGACCGTTTTTCTGGTGATAGGAAGCAGTTTTTTAATTTTAAAGAGTCCTGTAAACTTTATTTTCGTTTAAGACCTATCTCCTCAGGTACTGAATCTCAGCGGGTCGGAATTATTATTTCTTTGCTCCAGGGGGATCCCCAGACCTGGGCTTTTGGTTTAAAAGCAGAGGATCCGGCATTGTTGTCTGTAGACGCCTTTCTGGGGTCTTTAGGGCTTTTGTATGATGACCCTGATAGAGAGGCATCCGCCGAGAGTCAGTTACGCGCTCTCAGACAAGGTAGAAATCCTGCAGAGGTTTATTGTACAGAGTTTCGCCGTTGGTCGAACGACTGTGGCTGGAATGACCCAGCCCTGCGCAGTCAGTTTCGCCTCAGCTTATCTGAGTCTATAAAAGACAGTCTCCTTCAGTATCCCGCTCCTGAGACTCTCGATAAACTCATGGAGCTTTCTATTAAGATTGATCGTCGTCTCAGAGAGCGGAGGGCTGAAAAAGGAGCACCTGTCAGATCTACTCCGTGTGTATTTTCCATTCCTGAGGACATAGAGGAGCCCATGCAGATGGGTCTCTCCAGGCTGTCTCCAGAAGAAAGAGCCAGAAGGCAAAACTCTGGTCTTTGTTTGTACTGTGGGGGTAAGGGACATTTTGCCCGTAATTGTCCGAACAAGTCGGGAAACGCCTCGACCAAGTGAATTGTGAGGGGGTTCACTTTGGTCTGCAGCTTATCTCCTCGAATAACTCCCTGTTAGTCCCAGCTAAAGTTTCCTTTGGCAGCCTCAGTTCTTCGGTGTCGGCTTTTGTTGACAGTGGAGCTGCAGGGAACTTTATGGACTTAACGTGGGCCAAGGCCTTAGGTATTCCTCAGTTAAACTTGGGTAGGTGTGTCACCATGCATGGTTTAGACGGGAGTCCCTTGTCCAATGGGGTTATTTCCCTCTGTACACCCCCTGTACTACTTACGGTAGGAGCTCTTCATTCCGAAAAGATTGAGTTTTTCCTTACCCATTGCCCAGCAGTTCCAGTGGTTCTGGGTCACCCTTGGCTGGCCTTTCATAATCCCATCATTGATTGGCAGTCGGGGGAGATCTCACAATGGGGTACCATCTGTAATAAGGAATGTATTACGTTTCCCGTCAGAATAGCTGCTGCCATTCCCGAACCCATTCCCGTGGAATACCAGGACTTTGTTGATGTATTTTCCAAGGGCAATGCGGACATTCTGCCTCCCCATCGGCCTTATGATTGTGCTATTGAGCTAATTCCTGGTGCCACATTGCCAAAGGGAAGGTTATATGCATTGTCCGGACCAGAAACTGCGGCCATGAATGAGTATGTTAAGGAGAGCCTAGGGAAAGGATTTATTAGGCCATCTAAATCCCCTTTAAGTGCAGGCTTCTTCTTTGTGGAGAAGAAAGATGGATCACTCAGACCTTGCATCGACTTTAGAGCCCTGAATAAGATCTCAGTTAAAAATACTTACCCTCTGCCGCTGATTTCTGTCCTCTTTGATCAGCTGCGTTCGGCTGTGATTTTTTCTAAGATTGACCTGAGGGGAGCGTATAACCTCATCCGAATCAAGTCGGGAGATGAGTGGAAAACGGCGTTCAGTACTCAGTCGGGTCACTACGAGTATCTGGTGATGCCGTTCGGCTTGTCTAACGCTCCGGCAGTTTTCCAGGATCTCATTAACGATGTGCTCCGTGATTTTCTTGGAAGATTCGTGGTCGTTTACTTAGACGATATCCTGATCTATTCTGACTCTATTGAACAACATGTTACCCAGGTGCGTCAGGTTCTTCAAAAATTACGTGAAAATCACCTATATGCCAAGCTGGAGAAGTGTGAGTTTCATGTCACGGAGGTATCCTTTTTAGGGTACATTATTTCCCCTCGGGGATTCTGTATGGAACCAAAGAAGCTCCAAGCCATCCTTAGTTGGGCGCAACCCACCAGCTTAAAAGCAATTCAGCGCTTTTTAGGGTTTGCGAATTATTATAGAAGATTTATTCATTCTTTTTCCGACCTGGTTGCTCCCATTGTGGCACTGACTAAGAAGGGAGCGGATCCTACCAACTGGTCACGTGAAGCTGAGTTATCCTTTCAGGCCTTGAAACAAGCTTTCGTCTCAGCCCCAGTCCTCAGACATCCCAACCCAGAATTGCCCTTCATTGTTGAGGTTGATGCCTCGGAGGTTGGAGTGGGGCTATCCTATCCCAGAAGGATCCGGACTCTCTAGAATTACATCCTTGTGCCTTTATGTCCAGGAAATTCTCATCCGCTGAATCCAACTACGATGTTGGTAACCGGGAGTTACTGGCTATTAAATGGGCTTTCGAGGAGTGGAGGCATTGGCTTGAGGGAGCAACACATACCATTTCAGTATTGACTGACCACAAAAATCTTCAGTACATCGAATCAGCTAAGCGGCTGAATGCCCGGCAGGCTCGTTGGGCTTTATTTTTTACTCGTTTCAAGTTTATTATCACCTTCAGGCCAGGTTCCAAGAATACCAAGGCGGATGCCCTGTCACGCAGTTTTCTTCCAGTTCATAATAACAGTCCTGTTACTCCCATACTTCCGTCTTCAGCCATTTGGGCAGGCCTTACACAAGATTTATTTACCCAGTTAAAGCAGCTTCAACATCAAGCTCCTGGGAATACTCCTGCTGGTCGTCTTTATGTCCCTGAGTTTTTGAGAGCTACTGTTTTGACTGAGTTTCACGATAGCAAAGTTGCCGGGCATCCAGGGATCTCTAAGACTTTGGAATTAGTCTCCCGCTCAGTATGGTGGCCTGGTCTTTCTAAAGACATTAAGGAGTTTGTTTTTTCTTGTCAGGTCTGTGCACAGCATAAAGTTCCCCGTTCCTTGCCTATCGGGCAACTTATGCCCTTAAATGTTCCTCTCAGGCCATGGTCTCATATTTCCATGGATTTTGTGGTAGACCTCCCTCTGTCAGCCGGATTCCGAGTCATATGGGTGGTAGTGGACCGTTTTAGCAAGATATCCCATTTCATTGCTCTTCCCCGACTGCCATCTGCCCAGGGATTGGCAGTTTTGTTTCTCCGCCATGTTTTCAGACTTCATGGGTTACCCACTGATATTGTTTCTGATCGGGGTCCACAATTCATTGCACAATTTTGGAAGTCTTTTTGTGCCTCATTAAAGATGAAATTGTCTTTAACGTCCGGCTACCATCCCCAATCCAACGGGCAGACCGAGCGAGTTAATCAATCATTAAAACAGTATTTGCGTTTGTACTCAGCCAAACTCCAGAATGATTGGTCCGAGTTTCTTCCTTTGGCGGAGTTTGCGTACAACAATTCTTGTCATTCCTCCACTAATGTGTCTCCATTCTTTTCAGTTTTTGGTTTTCACCCCAGAGCTAATTCTTTTTTTCAACATTCCTCTGTCTCCTCGCTAACCTTAACCTCTCATCTCAGACTCATTTGGAGAAAAGTGCACCTAGCTCTCAGAAAAGCGGCATTTCGAGAGAAAAATTTTTCTGACAGGCTCCGGCGGCCTTGCACTTTTAAGGTGGGAGATAGGGTATGGTTGTCGACTCGTAACATTAAACTTCGACAAACCTCAGCTAGATTGGGCCCCAAATTTATTGGACCATTTCATATTATTAAAAAAATCAATCCAGTTGCTTTCCGGTTACGTTTACCAAGAGCTCTCCGGATCGGAAATACGTTCCATTGCTCCCTGTTGAAACCATACGTTTCATCCAGTAGATTTCCTCGGAAGATCTCTCAGGGGAAATCACCAGTAGATGTACAGGGTCATCAGGAGTTCTTGGTAGAGAAGGTTCTCGATTCCAAATTGTCCCGGGGTCGGCTTTATTTTCTAGTGCACTGGAGAGGCTATGGTCCAGAAGAAAGGTCTTGGGTCCTGGATAAGGATCTCCATGCCCCGAGGCTCAAGAGGGCATTTTTTCGGGAATTTCCTCGGAAACCTGGCTTTAGGGGTTCCTTGACCCCTCCTCAAGGGGGGGGTACTGTTAGGCGCCGGGGTCCGCTCGTCGCTGCGGCCCGGCGCCTAGCAACCAGGGACGCCGTGCGCGTACAGCCGCCGGCTCCCTGGCAACGCTAGACGCCGGGCGCACGGAGCCGCACGGACCCTAGCAACGGGGACGCCACTTACGGACTGCGTTCCCCGTTGCTGGGTTCAATTTAAATAATGAGATGTCTGTTTTCCTGGCCATGCAGCTTGGCAGCTGTATGGCATTTAATCCAATCAGCCTCCAAACAGCTGATTGGAGGACTCCCTGTTAAATACACTTCCTGGGCTTCTCACAGACGCCGGTAATAGCTTCCTGAATGCTGAATCTGTTTGCTGAAAGTGTTTCCAGTCCTGCTGTATCCGGTCGTTCCTGTTCTCAGTTGTCCTGTACTCGGAAGTCGTCATCTGTTCCTGGAGTCCTGACTGAGCACCTTTGAACATCCAGTGGTGTTCGTGAGTCACGGCGTAGCCGTGTGTTGCGGCTTGGGCCGCTTAATTATTTATCATTTATTATTTGTGTTCCGGAGCTTTTGCAGAGGATTCCGCTCCCACAGATCCACTCTGGTATCCAGCGGTGCTGGGTAGGAGTACGGACTAGTGGATTTTGGTTGTCCTTTTCTCTGGCGGGTTACCGCACATACCTCAGGTTTAGTCAGTTAGCTTGTAGCCCCTGGCCTGGTTGTTTAGTCAGAGGGCCCCTTGTTACCACCCTGTCTCGGATTTCCCTTTGTCTCCCATTAAGACCTGAGGGGGCATCGGAGTTGGGCAGACATAATCCGCCCTTCAAACGCGGCTGCCATGGGCTCAAGCAACCATAGTCTCGCAGGGGATTTCTGACCACACGGGCGAGACAACGGAGTTAGGGCGCCAGGGGCTACTTTCTATTCCCGCTCCCTTCCCCAGCATTCCGTTCCAGTGCTCCGGTCCTTGCAATAGGACCACCTCAGACCAGAGTGCTGGAATCATAACACGGTGCTGTAGCTGTCCTCCACAGCGCGGCGGCGGCGCACGGCGCAGACTTCAGAGGCATGTAATGAGTCAATTTGACTCATTACATGCCGCTGGCCGTGCGCCCTCAGGGCAACTGCGCTGTGTGCCAAGCCCACTTGGCACACAGAACAGAACAGTTAGTTAATAGAACAGTTAGTACTGTTATCACACTCCACCCTGGTACCGTGAGGCATTGGAGTTATGTGGAGGGCAGCGCTCCCTGTCAGCGTTCTGTGTAATCTGCAGGGAAAAAATGGCGCTGTTGAATGCTGGATCCACTCTGAGGGGAAGCCCCGCGCCCTGACCTGGTGCGTGGCTTCCCGCACTTATTATTTAAACTGGCTTCAGGATTTTATATGTTAACAGTGGGATTAGCCCCTGTAAATGCTATGACCAGTGTAGGGTTAACCTGCTGACTGGGGACTCCCCTCCAGCATCTACATGCAGAGATGTTGCTGAGCCATACCGGAGCACAGCCCCTCAGAGCTGTGCTCCAACCCTTGTGCCACCATACCCGCCGGCGACCCACTAACCGTGATGCTGGCACCATACTCACCACTCTTCTATCTTCTGGCTTTGTTAGGGGGTGGCGGCCGTGCTGTGGGAGTGAGCAGTTGCCTCATGGGCTTGCGATCATCACCTTCAGGAGCTCAGTGTCCTGTCAGCACAGATAGAGAACCATTAACTCTCTATTAAGTTGGTTCCTACTCCCCCCTTAAGTCCCACGAAGCAGAAACTAAGTCCCACAAACTAAGAAATCTCCTAGGAGCTCCCCTAGCTGTGACCGCCTCCTCCAGGCACATTTTCTAAACTGAGTCTGGTAGGAGGGGCATAGAGGGAGGGGCCAGCCCACACTATTAAACTCTTAAAGTGCCAGTGGCTCCTAGTGGACCCATCTATACCCCATTGAACTAAATTGGACCCCAGCATCCTCTAGGACGTAAGAGAAATCGGGATGCCAGCATGGGTATTCTGAACGCTGGCATATCATACTGGATCCCAGAATCACAACTATACATTTTGGTGCCAGAAATAAAATTGGTGCCCCCCACAAAGGTGCGCTGGAAAAATATAGGGGCATGGCTTCAGGGGAAAGTGGCATGGTCTCAAAATAATACAAATTCATATAATGCCGCACAGTAGTCTCCATTATTCAAATTACGCCACACAGTCGTCCCACTTATACACATTGTACCAGGGAGAGCCTTCATATACTCTACACCAGGTAGAGCCCCTTTTACACATTATGCCAGGTACAGTTCCCTTATACAATGACAGGTAGAGCCCACTGTACCAAGTAGAGCTCCCTTTTACACACTGCACCAGGAAGAGCCCCCATTCCTTTTACACATTGCACCAGTTAGAGCCCCATTTTTAACACATTGCACCAGATAGAGCCCACTTTCCTTTTACACATTGCACCAGGTGTATAAGGGCCCTAGTCTGATAGCTGATGGTTCCCTCTTTCCAGGGGTACCAGATTTTTAGAATCTGCCCTGGGGAAACAGAGAGATCCGACTTCAAAGCTGTGGTCCCCATCCAAGCTTATTCATTGCTTTTCCCAGCCAGATATCTCGGGTTCTGTCTGACTTTGAGTTTTTCTGACGGTGTACCCGAAAAGCTGTGGCTTTCCCCCCATGTGGTGGACACTGGCAGCTTGTCTCTACTATGCCCAGACCAAGAGATATCAGCCTTCTAACAGCTGGCTCCAGCTCCACACTCCTAATATATATTATAATATATTTGTATATATTCATTGGTGGATTGCTCTGGCTCGTGAACTCTGATGCCCAGGTACCCAGCACCTCCTGAACGGGGAGAATCTCTAGTTTTTTTTTAATCCCATTCAAAGCTAAGAAATCTATTTCCAGGAACTTGAGATATCTGCAGTTAAGCAAGCTGCCCTCCCACCAGAAAATGATGAATATTATGCCCACTCCACTATCCACCCATCCGCTACATATTAAACACACCCTACCACCCTGGAAGTCATGTACCAGGGCCCCTTCATTCAGCACAATGTCCCTGCCCCTTCTGTGCAGTAAAAGAGTAATTAGCAGAAATCATTGCTCCAGGTCCTGCATGCTGAGCAGAACATAGGGCCTGGTTCAGGTTCCACCCCCCACCCCTTTATCAAGCAAAAATTGCGATCGCACCACAATTTCTGCTTGATCGCTAAAATTAAGGAAGACTCCTGCCGGTGCAGCCTGGCTGCGCCTGCAGCGATCCAGCCTCCGTCTCTTTGATCATGGCGGCTGCGTGTGACGTAAGGCACAGAGCCGGCCCTAGGTATAGGCAAACTAGACAAATGCATAGGACATTTGGTATGCCTAGGGGCACAAGCAGCTTCTGCTGATTAAAATTATATGCATCATGCCTATATTCTGTGTGTGACTGCAGCTGTATCTGCATACAATATGCTACATTACAGTGTATTCCTGGAAATCAGTGTAACGTAGCATTTCATATGCAGATACAGCCACAGTCGCACACAGACTATAGGCATGCAGCATATCATTTTAATCAGCAGAAGCTGCTTGTGCATCATAGCCACATAGTAATGCAAATAATATGCATTTTCATCAAAACAAGACATCCGACGTTAGCAGAGCTGGCCCTGAGTTGCCAGCTGACTCACACCAGGCATCCCCTGCTGCATCGCGTACTGAGGCAAGATATAGGAGGACACACCTGTATCCAAGCAGAGGCAGAGGTCACAGTGTCAGCAACCTTGTGAGTGCTGTGTGCAGGTGGGTCGGTTGTGCAGTAGTGTTCAGCATATGTGTAAGGGACATTATGTGTGTCATGTGTATAAATGCATTAAAAATGTGCGGTATAAGTGTAAGGAATGTTATGTGTTTAATTATATTTGTATAAAGGCATTAATAATGTGTGGCATATGTGTAAGGGACATTATGTTTGTCATTATGTGTATAAGGGTACTAATAATGTGTGGCATATGTGTAAGGGACATTATGGGGGAATTCAAATGTTTGAAAAGTCAGTTGGTTGTCTGTTTTTTCCTGTCTGTTAGATAGGAAAAAACAGACACCCAAATGACTTTTCAAACAATTGAATAACCCCCAATGTGTGTACTTATGTGTATAAGGGCATTAATAATGTGAGGCAAATGTTTAAGGGACATTATGTGTATAAGGGCATTAATAAAGTTTGGCATAATATGTTAGGCACATTATGTGTAAGGGGTATTACTGTGTTATATAATGTGTATAAAGGCATTACTAATGTGTGGCAATATGTGTATAAGGTGCTCTATTGTGTGGCATAACATGTAGAAAGGGGCATATGGTCTAATGTGAATAAAGAGCAATATGGTGTGGTGTAATGAAAATAAGGAGCAATTCAGTGTGGTGTAATGTGGATAAGGGGCACTACTGTAAGGAGTAACGTATATAAAGTGGCACTACTGTGTGGTCTAATGTGAATAAAGAGCAATATGGTGTGGTGTAATGTGAATAAGGGGCACTACTGTGAGGAGTAATGTAAGTGGTACTACTGTGTGATGTATCGTGAATTAGAGACAATGGGCCTAATTCAGATCTGTTCGCTGTCTAGCAATTTTCGCAGCGCTGCGAACAGGTAACTACTGTGCATGCGTATGCACAGCAATGCACAGGTGCGCCGTACGGGTACAAACAGCATCGATGTTTTGCACAGGTTCTAGTGTCGATTCCATTTGCACGGGCGTTCGCAAGGAGACTGACAGGAAGGAGGCGTTTCTGGGTGTCAACTGACCGTTTTCTGGGAGTGTTTGGAAAAACGCAGGCGTGTCAAAGCGTTTGCAGGGTGGGTGTCTGACATCCATTCCGGGCTTGAATAGGCTGAAGTAATCGCAGCGGCTGAGTAAGGTCAGAGCTACTCAGAAACTGCACAAGCTGTTTTGGTACAGGGCGTCTGCACACGCGTTTGCACACTTGCAAAGCTAAAATACACAGCGTCTATCTGTTCGCAGCACTGCAAAAAATAGCCTGCGAGCGAACATATCTAAATTAGGCCCTCTATCGCATGATATAATGTGAATGAAGTTGCAGTACTGTGTGACATAATTTGAATTGGGAGGACTATTCTGTGGTCATGCCCCTTCCCAGAAAGAACACACCCCTCTTTGGGCTGTGCGCCGAATGTGCAAAGTGTTCCTATTTAAAATATAGTGGGTAGGAGCACCAAAATGAGGACTGCTATGGGTAAGGGGTGATGGTGCTGGGAAAGGGTTGCAGGATCAGAGGCGGAACTAGCGGTGGTGCTAGGGTGCACCAGCCAAAATCTTGCCTAGGGCATCATATTGGTTAGGGCAGGCTCTTGTAACGCAGCAGCCCCGATCACGCCCCACCGGTTCACGCTGGCACGCTCCCGTTTCTAAGCAACGCCCCCGCAATGCTCCATCCCTGCTTTGGAAAAGGAGCGTTGCCGCCCCCTGCCCCGCAAACACCTCTGCCTGATTGACAGGCAGAGGCGGTCTCATTTTCTGCGGGCACCCACAGAAAATTTGAGCGCATGCGCAGGACGTGCCCTGCGCATGCGCCCAAATCTTTTTAGTAATTTTTGCTGTTGGATCGCATATTGCGATCCAACCTGAATCGGGCCCATAGAACACCCCTACCGCCCATGGCACATCAAAGCACCCGCTGATAGCAATCCCCCACCCCTACTGCTGCAGGATAGATAGGGGCCCCAGTGCACTGCTGTGCTCAGAGGCCTACACTGCTGTTAAGACAGCCCTGGTTTTTGTGTGTGTGTGTGTGTGTGTGTGTGTGTGTGTGTGTGTGTGTGTGTGTGTTATACTTACTTCAGCCTCCAGAGCAGCTGCTTCCACCTGGCTACGGGCCTGTCACCCACGCTGTGTTCTTCTCCTACTGCGGACATTGGGATTCGGGGAGGGGCAGAGCGTAGGTTGTACAGAATGATGCAGTCACTGCAGCATGCCAATGCCCGGTTGCCTGGCGGCGGCGGGAACGCGGCTGTGGGGGTGCTGACTATCTAAGGATGTATGGGTGTTTCTGCACCCCATTCCGACACACAGAATGATTATCTAAGGTGGTCTGCATTCAATTCTGAAACCCAGCACGGCTATCTAAAGATGTCTCTGTGTTTTGCACACCAGCATGGTACCCAGAATGGGTATCTAAGGTGGTCTGCTGCCCGTTTCGGAACCCAGAATGGGTATCTAAGGTGGTCTACATCCTATTCTGGCACCCGGAACAGCTATCTAAGGTAGCCTGTGCCCTATTCCGGTACCCGGAATGGCTAGCTATGGTGATCTGCTGCCTGGTCCGGCACCCGGAATGGCTGTGTAATGTGGTCTCTGTGTTTTGCACCTCCTTCCAGCACCCGGAACGGCTATGTAAGGTGGCCTGTGGACCATTCCGGCACCTGGAACGGCTATCTAAGGTGGCCTGCGCCCTATTCTGACACACGGAATGGCTATCTACAGTGATCTGCGTCCTGTTCTGGCACCCGGAATGGCTGTGTAATGTGGTCTGGATATTCTACACCCTGTTCCGGCACCCGGAACGGTTGTCTATGATGGTTTGAGCCCTGTTCCGGCACCCGGAACAGCTATCTAAGGTGGACTGCGCCCCGTTCCGGCACCCGGAATGGCTATCTACGGTGATCTGCTGCCTGGTCCGGCACCCGGAATGCCTATCAACGGTGATCTGCTGCCTGATCCCGCACCGGGAATGGCTGTTTAATGTGGTCTGGGTGTTCTGCACCCCATTCTGGTACCCGGTACGGCTATCTAATGTGGACTGCGCCCCGTTTTGGCACTCGGAACGGCTATCTAAGGTGGACTGTGCCCCATTCCGGCACCCGGAATGCTATCTACGGTGATCTGCTGCCTGGTCCGTCACAAACAATGGCTGTGTATTGTGGTCTGGGTTTTCAACACCTCTTTCCTGCACCCGGAATGACCATCTAAGGGGGCCTGCGCCCCATTCCGGCACACGGAATGGCTATCTACGTTGATCTGCTGCCCATTACGGCACATGGAATGGTTGCGTAATGTGGTCTGGGTGTTCTGCACCCTGTTGTAGTACCCGGTACGGCTATCTAAGGTGGACTGCACCCTGTTTCGGCACCCAGAATGGCTATCTAGAGTGATCTGCTTCTGGTTCCGGCACCCAGATTTTTTGCGTAATGTGGTCTAGGTGTTCTGCACCCCGTTCCGGTAACCGACACGGCTATATAATGTGGTCTGCACCCCATTCCGGCACCCGGAATGGCTGTCTATGGTGGTCTGTGCCTGCTCCGTCACCAGGAATGCCTATCTATGGTAGTATGCGGCCCATTCCAGCACCTGGATTGGCTATCTACAGTAATCTCCTGACCATTCCAACACCCCTTCTGACTGTGTTCTTCACCCCCTTCCGGGACGACAATCTATGGTGGTCTGCTGCCTGTTCAGGCACCCGGAGTGGCTATCAATGGTGGTCTGCAGCCCGTTCCAGCACCCGTTCTGGCTGTGTAAGGTGGTCCTGGTGTTATGCACCTCCTTCTAGCACCCAGAACGACTATGTAAGGTGGTCTGCAGCCCATTCCGGCAACCAGAACTGCTATCTAAGGTGGACTGCGCCCCGTTCCAGGAACCAGAAATGGGTATCTAAGGTGGTTTGCATCCTATTCCATCTATGAGCCCTGTTCCGGCACCCGGAACAGGAATCTAAGGTGGTCTGCGCCCTATTCCAGTACCCTGAACGGCTCTCTAAGGTTGCCTGGGTGTCCTACACACCATTCCGGCAAATGAAACAGCAATCTAATGTGGTCTGCATCCTGTTCCGGCACCCGGACCGGTTGTCTAAGATGGTTTGAGCCCTGTTCCGGCACCCGGAACAGGTATCTAAGGTGGTCTGCGCCCTTTTCCGGCGCCTGGAACAGGTATCTAAGGTTGTCTGGGTGTCCTGCACACCATTCCGGCACCTGAAACTGCTATCTAAGATGGTCTGCATCTTGTTCCGGCACCCGGACCGGTTGTCTAAGATGGTTTGAGCCCTGTACCGGCACCCGGAACAGGTATCTAAGGTTGTCTGGGTGTTCTGTACACCATTCTGGCACATGAAACCGCTATCTAAGATGGTCTGCATCCTGTTCTGGCACCCGGACCGGTTGTCTAAGATGGTTTGAGCCCTGTTCCGGAACCCGGAACAGGTATCTAAGGTGGTCTGCGCCCTTTTCCGGCACCCGGAACAGGTATCTAAGGTTGTCTGGGTGTCCTGCACACCATTCCGGCACCTGAAACCGCTATCTAAGATGGTCTGCATCCTGTTCCGGCACCCGGACCGGTTGTCTAAGATGGTTTGAGCCCTGTTCCGGAACCCAGAACAGGTATCTAAGGTGGTCTGCGCCCTTTTCCGGCACCCGGAACAGGTATCTAAGGTTGTCTGGGTATCCTGCACACCATTCCGGCACCTGAAACTGCTATCTAAGATGGTCTGCATCTTGTTCCGGCACCCGGACCGGTTGTCTAAGATGGTTTGAGCCCTGTACCGGCACCCGGAACAGGTATCTAAGGTTGTCTGGGTGTTCTGTACACCATTCTGGCACATGAAACCGCTATCTAAGATGGTCTGCATCTTGTTCCGGCACCCGGACCGGTTGTCTAAGATGGTTTGAGCCCTGTTCCGGCACACGGAACAGGTATCTAAGGTGGTCTGCGCCCTTTTTCGGCACCCGGAACAGGTATCTAAGTTTGTCTGGGTGTCCTGCACAACATTCCGGCACCTGAAACCGCTAAATAAGATGGTCTGCATCCTGTTCCGGCACTCGGACCGGTTGTCTAAGATGGTTTGAGCCCTGTTCCGGCACCCGGAACAGGTATCTAAGGTGGTCTGCGCCCTATTACGGCAACCGGAACAGCTATCTAAGGTTGTCTGGGTGTCCTGCACACCATTCCGTCACATGAAACGGCTATCTAAGGTGGTCTGCCTCCTGTTCCGGCACCCGGACCGGTTGTCTAAAACAGTTAGATCCCTGTGACGGCACCCGGAACAGGTATCTAAGGTGTTCTGCGCCCTATTCCGGCACCCTGAACAGCTATCTAAGGTTATTTGGGTGTTCGGCACACCATTCCGGCACCCGGACCGGGTATCTAAGGTGGTCTACATCATATTCCGGCACCCTAAATGGATCTCTAAGGTTGTTTGAGTGCTCTGCACACCATTCCGGCACATGGAACGGGTATCTAAGGTGGTCTGTATCCTGTTCCGGCACTCAAAACGACTTTCTACGGTAGCCTGCATTCCATTCCATCTCCCATAATAGCTATCTAAGGTTTTCTGGGTGTTCTGCATCCTGTACAGCACCCGGAACAGCTATCTAAGGTTATTTGGGTGTTCTGAAAACCATTCTAGCACCCGGAATGGTCATCTAATGTGGTCCGTATCCTGTTCTGGCAACAGCTATAGAAGGATATTTTGGTATTCTGCACACCACTCCGGCACCCGAACAGGTATCTAAGGTTGTCTGCATCCTGTTCTGGCACACGGAACAGCTTATCTAAGGTTGTCTGGGTGTCCTGCACACCATTCCGGCACCTGAAACAGCTATGTAAGGTGGTCTACATCCTGTTATGACACTCATAACAGTTGTCTAAAGTGGTCTGCACCCTGTTTTGGAACCCGGATCGGACATCTTAGGTGGCCTGCGTCCTATTCCGGCACCCGGAACAACTATCTAAGGTTATTTGGGTATTATGCACACCATAGGGGCACCCGGAACGGGTATCTAAGGTGGTCTTCATCCTGTTCCGGCACTAGAAACGACTTTCTAAGGTGGCCTGCATTCCATTCCATCTCCCAGAATGGCTATCTAAGATTGTCTAGGTGCTCTGCACCCTATTCCGGCACAGCTATCTAAGGTTATCTGGGTGTTCTGCACACCATTCAGGCACCTGGAACAGCTATCTAATGTGGTCTGCACCCCGTTCCGGCAGCCGGAACAGCTATCTAAGATGGTCTACACCCCATTCCGGCACCTGGAACTGATATCTAAGGTGGTCCTATTCCGGTACCCTGAACATCTAAGTTTGTTTGGGTGTTCTGCACCCAATTCTACCAAATGGATGGGGTATAACGGCACCCCACCCCACAATAGAGCGTGCGGTCAGGGGCGTGGAGAGCCATGCTGAGTCCCAGTAATGTAACGGGGTGTGGCCTAAATTGGGGTTGTGTCTACACCCCTGAAAGAAATAATTGATTAAAGTATTAGTTGTGCGCAATTTATTCAATGGGGCCAGGTTGCTTGACCGGAAGCGGGTCCCTCCTCTTCGGCCGGTGGCGCCATCTTCCCAGTGACATCTGGGAACATGGTGCATGTGCACTACAGAGCAAAGACTATGACACAGTGCCAGAGTCTTTGCTTTCAATGTGCGGTGTCCATCTTCCTGATGCTGTCACTGGAAAGATAGCGCCGCCCAGCACCGACAAGAGTAAGTATATTTGGGAAAGGGGAGGCGGACTCCCCTGTCAGGCCCCTCAAGCAGTATGTGCTAATTAGTACCCAAATAGTTTTAATTATATTTATTACAATGGCATCGTGGTCAAACAGTGTGCAAGTGGTCATTTATTATTATAATTTTTTTTATATTTTACTGCATTAAAAAAAAATCCCCCTCCCTATGCAGCCAGTGTTTCAAATAGATAGCACCAGCAGCTATCTCCGTTCTCCCCCTCCCTCCCTCTGCCCGAGTGTAGTATCAGCGGGGTAGGTAGGCTGTCAGCACTGCACAGCGTTTCCCTGTGTGACAGCAGCGCACAGACAGCGCCACTGTGCAGGGCTGACAGCCTCCTAGCTGCAGCTTTGAGCGGGGAGCCGGCACACATCTCTCCCTCCCCACTCACAGCCCGTCCGCGGACACGCCCCCCGGACGGGGACGCGCTTTCACAGCTCCCCGGCGGCAGAGGTCGCTGCAGGAAGCTGATCCGGTCCGGCGTTCCGGACAGTGATCCGGTCCGGTTTTCACCGAATCCCCAGAGGGGACTATGTGGCCGGCGCCCAGCTCCGACCATATAAGCAAGCCCGCCGACTGACTTCTTCGGCACATACACCGGTCGCCCCACCCTTATTACACTTCTATTTGCTGTGGGGGCTATTCAGAGTTGTTTGCAGAAATGTTTCACTCGCAGTAAAATCTGCGACCATAGACTCACATGACGGTGGCCGTCCAGCATGTATGGTGCCAAACTGCGATGCGTTCGCAATTCAATTGTGAACACATCAATTAGAGATTGACCTCTGCTTGCGCAGCCTGGCACCACCGCCATGTTTCCATATGCAGGAAATGCAGGCGACATCATAGACTTGCCCCCAAAACGTCCATGACACACCTGCGTTTCCCGATGTCCTCTCCTTCAATTCTTTGTTGCCGTCCTTCGCCTGTCAATCACCTAGTAATCGCATCCTTCTGGGATGCAATCGCATGATGAAGAGTCGCCCACGCGCATTATGGCCGCCAGGCGTGCGCTGACCCTATGGCCGCTGCTGCTGCATGCGAACGCAGCGGCTGTGTCCATCTCTGAGTAAGGGCCAATGATCAGACGTAGCTGCACAAGGAGGGCGGACAGCAGGAGCCTCATCCAGGTGACCCCTATGCAGCTATAATTGAAGTAAAAAAAATATATATGTGCCTGTGTGGCCCCCTCCCACACCTTCAACTGGCAATTCATTATTTATTATATATAATGCCTTATTGTATACATGCCCCCCCCTGTATATGTGTATGCAGCACAGCACCAGCATCTCCCTGTGCTGCTCCACCCTCCCTCTGTGCGGGCAGAGCAGCAGCGGGGCAGGAGGCTGTTATGTCTCCCCGCACACAGCAGCGCACGGACCCGTCCGCTGTGTGTGTAGGGCTGACAGTCTCATGGGAGCAGCAGCCGCAGCTTCGTGAGGGAAGCCGGCTCTAAGCTCTCGCTCCCCTTCTCCCCGCTGACTGCCTGTTAGGTACACGCCCCCCGCACGGACACACGCTTACAAAGCTCCTCAGCGGCAGGGGTCGCTGCAGCGAGCGGGTCTCGTCCGGCGTTCCGGAACTTGGTCCGGTCCGGCTTTCACCGATACCCTTCCTGACCTACTCCTCATATATCAGGGGTACTGGATGAGCACTATTGGCACAGAATTTTTTTTTTTTTTTTAAATTTTAGTTTCACATAATGATATTCATGTCATGATGATGATGATGATAATAATAATCTATTAGGTTCAAGTTCAGAGCATGGGCCCCCTGGATTAGCGTAATTTAACTGCGTCAGAACATCACTAAACTTGTTCAGAACATTGAAAAGTGTACCCTTGCTGGCTCGCTTCGCTTGTTGCGCTTAGGGCACATTGGCTTGCTCTGCTCCCAGGGCCGTAACTACGTGTGTGCCAAGTGGGCTTGGCACACAGCGCAGTTGCCCTGAGGGCGCACGGCCAGCGGCATGTAATGAGTCAAATTGACTCATTACATGCCGCCTCTGCTGTGTGCGCCGTGCGCCGCGCTGTAGAGGGAGAAGAGGACCAGCGCCGGGCAGCGGAGAAGGAGGAGGAGGAGGGAGGGGGAGCAGGGTGCCGCAGCAGCGCTATGTCATTGGTAGTAAGCGCCGCTGCAGCATCCCCCTCTCCTTCTGTATTGGCTGCCCGGCGCTGCTGTGGATGCTGGGATGCGGTTCCTCCATCCCAGCATCCACAGCAGCGCCAGGCAGCCAATACAGAAGGAGAGGGGGATGCTGCAGCGGCGCTTACTACCAATGACATAGCGCTGCTGTGGCTCCCTGCTCCCCCTCCCTCCTCCTCCTTCTCACCTCACTGCCTGCACCGAGGGAGCTGCACGAGAGCCTGACTGCCAGCAGGGAGATAGTAAGTATATCTCTCTTTCTCTCTCTCTCTCTCTCTCTCAGGGGGTCACCGTCTGCCGCAATGTGTAAAAAGGGGGATGGCTGCCGCAATGTGTAAAAAGGGGGACTGGCTGTAAAAAGGGGGACTGGCTGCCGCAATGTGTAAATAGGGGGCCTGGCTACCGCAATGTGTAAATAGGGGGCCTGGCTGCCGCAATGTGTAAAAAGGGGGCCTGGCTGCCGCAATTTGTAAAAAGGGGGACTGGCTGCCGCAATGTGTAAATAGGGGGCCTGGCTGCCGCAATGTGTAAAAAGGGGGCCTGGCTGCCGCAATGTGTAAAAAGGGGGACTGGCTGCCGCAATGTGTAAAGAGGGGGACTGGCTGCCGCAATGTGTAAAGAGGGGGCCTGGCTGCCGCAATGTGTAAAAATGGGGCCTGGCTGCCGCAATGTGTAAAAAGGGGGCCTGGCTGCCGCAATGTGTAAAAAGGGGGACGCTGTCTGCTGTAATGTATAAAAGGGGCTCTATCTGGTGTAGTGGCGCTACTGTGCAGCGTAATTTGAATAATGTAGACTACTGTGCACCGTAGTATGAATTGCTATTATTTTGTGACCACGCCCCTTCCCCGTGAAGCCACGCCCCTATAATTTTTTTTACATGGGGGGGCGCCACTGTAGTTTCTTGCACACAGCGCTAAAATGCCTAGTTACGGCACTGTCTGCTCCATTTTGCTCGCCAGAGGTTACTATTCCCATTAGAGATCCACCAAGATAGTGAAACTGATAACCCACAGGTACCATGGGGGTCATTCCGAGTTGTTCGCTCGTTGCCGATTTTCGCTATGCTGCGATTTGTTGCTAATTGCGCATGCGCAAGGCACGCAGGGCGCATGCGCTTAGTTATTTAACTAAAAACTTAGCAGTTTTGCTGTGGTGCTTTTCAGTCGCACTGCTGATCGGTGAATGATTGACAGGAAAGGGGCGTTTCTGGGTGGTAACTGAGCGTTTTCCGGGAGTGTGCTAAAAAACTCAGGGAAAAACGCGGGAGTGTCTGGAGAAACGGGGGAGTGGCTGGCTGAACGCAGGGCGTGTTTGTGACGTCAAACCAGGAATTAAACGGACTGAGCTGATCGCAATCTGGGAGTAGGTCTGGAGCTACTCAGAAACTGCAGCAAATTATTTAGTAGCAGTTCTGCTAATCTTTCGTTCGCTCTTCTGCTAAGCTAAGATACACTCCCAGAGGGCGGCGGCCTAGCGTGTGCAATGCTGCTAAAAGCAGCTAGCGAGCAAACAACTCGGAAGGAGGCCCATGTTCTGAACTTGAGACAATTTATTAACAGTTTATTTATTAAGAAATGACAATGAGAAGTGTTTGTGTATGATGTTTTCTGTTGTAGCGATGTTCAGCACAGCTACCTATCGCAGTGATGCAGATGTCTTACAGTGCTCTCTCTGCCACTGGGAGGGATGCGTAATGCATGCATCCCACCAGTGATCCCATGCATAGCAGTGTTGTAACAATACCAGTGCCTTAACTAGACATTTTAGCGCTGTGTGCAAGAAACAGCATCGGCGCTACCCCTTCCCCTCCCATATACAAATCAGGGCCAGTGCGTGCGCCAAAAATATAGGGGCGTGGCTTCACGAGGAAGAGGCGTAGCCACAAACCTCCCTTTTACACATTACAGCAGACAGAGCCCCCCTTTTTGCACATTATGGCAGCAGAGTACCCCTTTTTACACATTATGGCAGACAGTCCCCATTTTACACATTGCAGCAACAGACTCCCCCTATTTTTACACATTAGAGCAAAAGAGCCCCCCTTTTTTACACATTAGTCAGGCAGAGTCCCCCGTTTTTTTTACACATTACAGCAGCAGAGTCCCCCTTTTTACACATTAAGCAGGCAGAGTTCCCATTTCTCTTACGTCCTAGAGGATGCTCGGGTCCACATTAGTACCAAGAGGTATAGACGGGTCCACCAGGAGCCATGGGCACCCCAAGAGACTAACAGTGTGGGCTGGCTCCTCCTTCTATGTCCCTCTCACCAGACCCAGTTTAAAAATTGTGCCCGGAGGAGACGGTCACAGCTAGGGGAGCTCTTAGGAGTTTTCTTAGTTTTTTTTATTTTATTAGAATATTAGGTACAGGAAGGCTGCTGACAACAGCCTTTCTGCTTCATGGGACTTAGGGGGAGGAGTAGGATCCAACTCTAGAAGTTAATGGATCTCTATCTCCGCTGACAGGACACTGAGCTCCTGAGGGTGATGATCGCAAGCCCACGAGGCGACCGCTCACTCCCGCAGCACGTCCGCCACCCCCTAACAGAGCCAGAAGATAGAAGGTGGTGAGTACAGCTCCGGTGTCCCGGTTAGCGGGTCGCCGGCGGGTATGGTAGGGTGGGAGTGCAGCTCTGATGGGCTGCGCTCCAGGAAGGGTCAGCAACACTTCGTGTAGGCGCTTGGAGGGGTGTCCTGGGTCAGCGCAGTCACCCTAAACTGGTCACAGACACTAACAGGGGCTAATCCCGCTGTTAGCATAGATACCTCCGGCCAGTATAATCAAATTTGTGCAGGAAGCCGCGCGCCAATACAGGGGGCAGGGCTTCTCCTTAGAGCGGATCCAGCATTCACCAGCGCCATTTTCCTGCCTGCAGACATACAAGAAGACGCTGACAGGGAGCGCTGACCCTCCAGATAACTCCAGGTACTGCGGTACCAGGGTGTTATAGACAGGGAAGTGGGGGGGTAGTGCATTGTTAGTAATAATCAACCTATTAAGGTTGGTTACTCAGCGCCGGGCTTTTATCATTATAAGTGCTCACAAGGGCGCTGTGTGGCTGGCTCCTTAAACTCTGTGACTCTCTGAAGGTACTCTGGGGGAAACTGTGTCTGCCATTTTCCTGTGTGTGTGTATATCCCACATTACCATGTCTAAGGACTCTGTGTCCTGTGCTACAGAGTGTTAAGGGGGCGAGGTCGACCTACCGGCATCCCTGAGCGCTGGCACCCTAATCTAAAATAACTTAGACACGTAGGCAAAGCTTTGGGTAAAATCACTGGCCACAGTTTTATTATTATACCACCTTACAAGGTTGCAGGGCATGGACAGAAAAGTTGTGGGCAAGGCGGAATGTGTTATCCACTCATTCCATTTTTCCTGGGGCGTGCCCTGCCTACCCAGTAGGCACCGCGGCAACGCCCCCCTTGGGAATCAGCCCCTGCGGTGCATATCACGCTCGCCTGGCGCGCAGCCCACGGGCCCAACCGTCCACGGCTGGAGCCGGGTGTGCGTCCATTCACCGAGGGTGAATCTGCATACCTCAGCTGGCTCCCCCCTTCACCATGCCTTGCGCAGCGCTTTCTCCCGCTGCCCGCCAACTGTGACAAACATGGGACCATATACCAATGGTTCGAATAATACAATAACACTGTAGAGAAAAGAAGGAAAATATCATCATCTTAAACACGCATTCAAAATAACCAGTTTTGACCCAAACATTCTCGTTTCATTTATTTTTTTTTTTTTTCACTTGAATGTTATTGGTTTTTATTATTTTTTTTAAACAAATATTTCACCACTGCACTCTCCAGGACAAAGGCTGCCTACCCCCCTGCTCTTTCCTTTTATGATCCACCCCCAGCTGCTCCACCCCCGCTGCCTTTACTGGCTGGTCTGCTGGTTGGTGTTTGAAAGGAGGGATCGCCATGCTGCCGGGCCACCTGGCGACCCTCCCCCTTAAGGCGCTCCGGCGCCATATTTGCGGCACCTATACTCTTCTTATCTTCTCCTAAAGAGTCTATCCCATGTACTCAGGACTGCAGTATACTGTCTCAAACTTTGGAATCTGAACCCCCATGGATGGATTCTTTAAGGGGAATGATATCCCAGATTTCAACAAGGATGTCACATACTGAGAAAGAGATGCAGTTTTTGAGGAAATCTGTGGAGAGGTTACAGTATTTGGCCCCCACTACTTCATCAAAAACCCCACCTACATACCCACAAAAGCGTACACTTGCCCAGATAATGCAAGCTGACACTGATACTAGCCTTCTGCAGAACATTGCATACAAATGACTGCTTGTGAATATATACTTATCTAGGTCTATTGAAAATGAGAGCTTCAGATTATCACTACTGATTGCACTGAATTACTAATTAGCAAATTGGGTGTTAAGAATGATAGCATTGCTATAGGCATAAGGAATCTGCTTTTTTATTAGATTACTTATGTACATGATGGGTTGCTATTGATAAATTGGACTGTTATCTCCTGAGTATAGGCATGAGGGCATGACTCTGATAAATCTCAGTGGTTGGTATGTTAGTTTATTTTCTTAAACTGTTTTATTACTAGCCATTGCTGGGGGAGGGGTCATTGGAGTTGGGTGTAATCAGTGTATTCACATGCTTGGTCCATTACTTAAAGAGCATTAAGGAAGCTTGGGCCGTAGGCTTGCTGGCCATTACTTCAAAGGACATTATTCAAAGGATAACTACAAGTTTAAACATAATTTCGACGTTACACCGAAACCGAAGGAAAACAGAAGGACAACAATCAATCCACAATCAGGACCACTAAAGTGAAACAGTTTATTATTGCATGCTCTTAGGTGTTTACCTCCTTAGATCATTTCACCATTGTGGTCAGGTGTACTATATCTTTACATTTAGTGAGGTATAGTCATGGTGTAAAGGACACAGTGTGATTCCTGATTAGTAAAAAACAAAACAAAAAACAAACAAACACTGAGCAACATCCCCAAACAGGTAATTTCAACTTTAAACTTGTCATTTATTTTGTACGGTCTGGACATGGCTGCTAATATCAAATGCACAGACAACATTCTTAAAGCTATGTGTGCAAATGCTAGGAGCTTAGGAGACAAAATTTCAGAGCTAATTGCGATAATGACAAGGGATAACCTGGATTTTGTGGCAATTACAGAGTCATGGTGCAATGAGAATCATGACTGGGACATAGCTATACCAGGATACAATTTATTTAGGAAGGATAGAATAGAAAGAATAGGAGGAGGGGAAGCAATGTATGTGGAAAAAAAAGCATAAATGCTACTTTAATACAAAATATTGAAGACAAAACTGAGGCTCTTTGGGTCACCATCGAAACCGGGGAGGACATTATTCGCATTGGGGTGATCTATAGACCACCAGGCCAGGGGTAGGATTTGGACAGGAACCTTTTGTTGGACATCACTAAAATGGCTTTAAAGGGAGAAGTCATAATCATGGGAGACTTTAATTTACCTGATGTAAATTGGGAGGGGTCTTTTGCAAGTTCAGCTACAAGTGGCAAATTTCTACATTCCTTACAGGGAGCATCTCTCAAGCAATTGGTGAGGGAGCCCACTCGCAAAGATTCAATATTAGATTTAATTCTTACAAATGGTGATAGGATATCCAACATATATGTGGGTGAGCACCTGGGATCCAGTGATCATCAAGCAGTATGGTTTAGTATAAAGACAGGATCCAACTCCTGTCACACAAAAACAAAGGTGTTGGATTTTAGAAATGCTGACTTTGCAAAAATGGGGAGATGTTTAAGTAATTCATTGGTGGACTGGAGGATCTTGGAAGGAGTGCAGGAGAGGTGGGAAAAACTGAAAAGTGCAATACTAAGGGCAACAGACCTTTGTATCAAAAGGGTTAGGAAAAGCACCAGGAAAAGGAAGCCAGTGTGGTTCACAAAAGAAGTATCAACTAGTGTGAAAGCAAAAAAGATGGCTTTTAGGAAATACAAACAGACTCAAAATAATAACAACAAAGATAAAGGGGGCAAAACTTTTTTTAAGTATATAAGTGAAAGGAGAAAATCAAATGGAGGAATAATAAGACTTAAGACAGAGAGTTAGCATTTGGTGGAGGGAGACAAGGCAATAGCAGATCACCTAAATAATTATTTTTGCTCAGTATTTATTACAGAAGAAGGGATGGGGCCACAGTTAAGTTGCAAGGACATTTTATAAAAATTAGGCAGATGAAAGTACATTTACAGAGGAGAAGGTCCTAACAGAACTTTCAAAACTAAAAGTGGATAAATCAATGGGACCAGATGGGATACACCCAAGGATACTAAAAGAGCTAAAAGATGTGCTGGTTACACCTTTAAAAGAATTATTTAAACAGTCATTAAATACAGGTGCTGTTCCAGAAGACTGGAAAAGAGCAAATGAAGTTCCACTGGACAAAAGTGGAAGCAAGGAAGAAGCAAGTAACTACAGACCAGTAAGCCTTACATCAGTAGTAGAGAAAGTAATGGAAAAACTAATAAAATAAAGAGTTGTGGAATATCTTAAATCAAACAATTTACAGGATCCAAAACAGCTTAGATTTACTGGTGGGAGATCATGCCAAACAAATCTTATTGACTTTTTTAACTCTGTGATTAAAATAATAGATCAAGGGGGAGCTGTAGATGTAGCATATCTAGACTTTAGTAAGGCATTTGACACTGTCCCACATCGCAGACTGCTAAATAAACTTGAAAGCGTTGGGGTGGATTATAAAACAGTTAAATGGATAAGAACCTGGTTGCAGGATAGGAAACAGACAGTTGTAGTTAATGGAGTGCAATCTATGGAGGGAAATGTTACCAGTGGAGTACCCCAGGGATCTGTACTTGGTCCAGTTCTCTTTAATATCTTTGTTGGTGACATTGCAGATGGTATTGAAGGGAAGGTATGCCTTTTTGCAGATGATACAAAGATATGCAACAGGGTAGACACACCGGGAGGGGTAAAACAAATGATTGATGACCTAGGTAGGCTTGAGAAATGGTCAAGAACGTGGCAACTACAGTTTAATGCTAAAAAATGCAAAATCATGCACTTGGGTCTCAAAAACCCAAAGACTAAATATAGTATCAAGGGTACTATAATAGAAACTACTGAGGAGGAAAGGGATTTAGGAGTCACGATTTCAAATGACTTGAAGGCAGGAAAGCAATGCAACAAAGCAATGAGAAAGGCAAGTTAGATGCTTGGTTGCATAGGGAGAGGAATCAGTAGCAGGAAAAAAGAAGTGATAATGACACTGTATAGGTCATTGGTTCAGCCCCATCTGGAATACTGTGTCCAGTTCTGGAGACCATATCTCCAGAAGGATATAAATACATTAGAGAGTGTACAAAGAAGGGCAACTAAAATGGTGCATGGCCTACATCACAAAACTTACCCGGAAAGGCTAAAAGATCTTAACATGTATAGTTTGGAGGAGAGAAGGGAAAGGGGGGACATGATAGAAACTTTAAAATATATCAAGGGTCTTAACAAAGTTCAGGAGGGAAACATTCTTCAAAGGAAGATAAGTATTAGAACTCGAGGACATACACTGAGACTTGAGGGGGGGAGGTTCAGGGGAAATTTAAGGAAAAATTACTTCACAGAAAGGGTAGTGGATAAGTGGAATAGCCTCCCATCAGAGGTGGTATAGGCTAAGACTGTAGAGCAATTTAAACATGCTTGGGATAGGCATATGAATACCCTTACAAAGAATTAAGGTTCAAAAAGGGTTGAGATTGCCTAAAGGATAAAAAAAGGGGCAGACTAGATGGGCCAAGTGGTTCTTATCTGCCATCAAATTCTATGTTTCTATGTTATATACCGACTCTGATACAGGGGACGGTGATGGGGATATGCAGGGGGGGGGTGCATCCCTTGCTAAAGGGGTGCAACCAATAATTGAAGCCATTAGGGATGTTTTACACATTTCTGAGAACGTACCTGAACAGGTGGAGGAATCTTATTTTACAGAAATTAAGAAATCCTCACTTACCTTTCCGTCTTCCAAGGAGTTAAACTCTTCGTTTGAAAAATCCTGGGAAAACCCAGAGAAAAAATTCAAAATCCCAAAAAGGGTTCTCATTGCTTTTCCTTTTCCTGAAGAGTATAGGAAAAAGTGTGAAAAGCCACCTATAGTTGACGCTTCTGTATCTAGGTTGTCAAAAAAGGTGGTTTTACCTGTTCCTGGGTCAACTGCTTTAACGGAAGCGTCTGAAAGCAAGATTGAGACTACGGGGGTCATTCCGAGTTGTTCGCTCGTTATTTTTTTGTCGCAACGGAGCGATTAGTCGCTAATGCGCATGCGCAATGTCCGCAGTGCGACTGCGCCAAGTAAATTTGCTATGCAGTTAGGTATTTTACTCACGGCATTACAAGGTTTTTTCTTCGTTCTGGTGATCGTAATGTGATTGACAGGAAGTGGGTGTTTCTGGGCGGAAACAGGCCATTTTATGGGTGTGTGCGAAAAAACGCTACCGTTTCTGAGAAAAACGCGGGAGTGGCTGGAGAAACGGAGGAGTGTCTGGCCGAACGCTGGGTGTGTTTGTGACGTCAAACCAGGAACGAAACTGACTGAACTGATCGCAGATGCCGAGTAAGTGTGGAGCTACTCAGAAACTGCTAAGAAGTGTCTATTCGCAATTTTGCTAATCTTTAGTTCGCAATTTTGATAAGCTAAGATTCACTCCCAGTAGGCGGCGGCTTAGCGTGTGCAAAGCTGCTAAAAGCAGCTTGCGAGCGAACAACTCGGAATAAGGGCCTACACTCAAATCACTATACACAGCTAATGGCGTTGCTTTACAGCCCACTATTGCTTTGCGTGGATTTCAAAAGCCATAGTAAAGTGGTCAGGCACATTGCTATAGGACTTAGATACTATCGATAGAAGTGACATTGATTTGTTCTTACGTCACATACAGGATTCTGCAGGGTTCATGGTGGAGGCCATGAAAGACCTTGGCATGCTGAATGCACGGGCTACTTCTCTGGCGGTCTCGGCACGCAGAGGACTCTGGCTACGCCAATGGACAGCGGATATGGAATCCAAGAGAAGTGTGGAGAACCTACCCTTCACAGGTCAGGCTCTGTTTGGGGATGCTTTGGATGCATGAATCTCCACGGCAACTGCGGGTAAGTTTACCTTTCTTCCCTCAGCAGCACCAACAGCTAGGAAATCTTATCCTTCGCCTACACTCCAGACCTTTCGGACCACAAAATTTAAGAAATCCAAACCCCCTCCCACCTTCGTTAGAGGAGGTCAGGGAAAGTCCAGAAAACCTGCACCATCAGGTTCCCAGGAACAGAAACCAGGTTCTGTTTCCTCAAAATCTTCAGCATGACGGTGGACCTCCCAGACTGGAGGTCGGGCAGGTGGGAGCGAGACTAAATGATTTCAGTCACTTTTGGGCGTCATCATGCCTAGACCCCTGGGTAAAGGATATTGTGGCCCAGGGATACAGACTGGAGTTTCAAGAACTCCCACCTCACAGATTCTTCAAATCAGGCTTACCAGTTTTGCTGAAAGACAGCGCTATTCTACAGGAAGCTATTCAAAAATTGGTTCAAACAAATGTCATTGTTCCTGTTCCACTCCACCTACAACACAAGGGTTGTTACTCAAACCTGTTTATGGTACCGAAACCGGATGGTTCGGTAAGGCCTATATTAAACCTAAAGTCATTGAACCCCTACTTGAGGGAATTCAAATTCAAGATGGAGTTTCTGAGAGCGTTGAGCTCAGGTCTGGAGGAGGGGGAATTCCTGGTATCCCTGGATGTCAAGGATCTGGACGCCTCACCAGGCTTATCTCAGATTTGCGCTGCTGGACTGTCACTATCAGTTCTAGGCACTGCCATTTGGCCTCTCCACAGCACCGAGGATATTCACCAAAGTCATGGCGGAGATGATGTTACTCCTCTGAAAACTGGGTGTGAACATAATTCTATATTTGGACGATCTGCTGATAAAAGCATCTTCCAGGGAGAAGTTGTTGCAGAGTATTGCTCTCTCAACTCGACTACTCCAGGATCACGGGTGGATCCTGAATCTTCCAAAGTCACATTTAGAGCCAACAAGGAGACCTTCCTGAGGATGATACTCGACACGGAAGTGCAGAGGTGTTTCTACCACTGGAGAAAGCGTTGGTGATCCAATCAATGGTCCAGGATATCCTGACACCAGCCCAGGAATCGGTTCATCAGTGCATTTGTCTTCTGGGGAGGATGGTTGCTTCCTACGAGGCTCTACAGTACGGAAGATTCCATGCGAGGTTCTTCCAACTGGATCTCCTAGACAAATGGTCGGGATCACATCTTCACATGCACCAGCAGATATGCCTGTCGCCGAAAGCCAGAATTTCACTCCTATGGTGGCTGCAAACTTCTCACCTACTCGAGGGCCGCAGGTTCGGGATTCAGAATTGGATCCTTCTTACCACAGATACAAGTCTCAGAGGTTGGGGAGCAGTCACCCAAGGAGAAAACTTCCAAGGAAAGTGGTCAAATCTGGAATCCATCCTTCCGATAAACATTCTGGAACTAAGGGCCATATACAATGGCCTTCTACAAGCGGCTCATGTTCTGCATTACATTCAGGTTCAGTCGGACAATGTAACGGCAGTGTCCTACATAAACAGACAGGGTGGAATGAAGAGCAGAGCGGCAATATAAGAGGTAACAAGAATCCTCCTCTGGGCAGAAAGGCACGCGGGGGTGCTGTCAGCATTCTTCATTCCGGGAGTGGCCAACTGGAAAGCGGACTTCCTCAGCAGACACGATCTCCATCCAGGAGAATGGGGCCTCCACCTGGAAGTATTCGCAGAGGTAACAAGCCGATGGGGTGTACCTCAGATAGACATGATGGCCTCTCACCTCAACAAGAAACTTCGGAGGTACTGTTCCAGGTCAAGGGATCCACAAGCAGTTGCGGTGGACGCCCTGGTAACTCTGTGGGTGTTCCAGTCAGTGTATGTGTTCCCTCCACTTCCACTCATCCCAAGGATTCTCAAACTAATAAAAAGAACAAGAGTTCAGGCGATTCTTATTGCTCCGGACTGGCCAAGATGGGCTTGGTACGCGGATCTTCTGGAATTACTGCTGGAGGATCCTCTTTGCGAGGACCTTCTCCAACAGGGGCCGTTCGCCTGTAAAGACCTACCGCGGCTACGTTTGACGGTATGGAGGTTGAACGCCAAATCTTAGCTTGGAAAGGCATGCCGAAAATGGTCATTCCTACCCTAATACAGGCTAGGAAGGGGGTAACGTTCAAACATTAACATTGGATTTGGAAAAAGTATGTGTCTTGGTGTGAATCCAAGAAGTTTACTGCGGTGGAGTTTCAACTTGGACGGTTTCTCCTCTTTCTGCAAGCAGGTGTGGATGTAGGCCTCGGCTTGGGCTCCATCAAGTTCCAGATTTCGACCTTGTCCATTTTATTCCAGAAACAATTCATGGCTCTTCCTGAGGTTCAGACGTTCTTGAAAGGGGTTCTGCATATTCAACCACCCTTTGTGCCTCCTACGGCACCTTGGGATCTTAATGTGGTGCTGCAGTTACTGCAGTCGGATTGGTTCGAGCCTTTACAGGACGTGGACATCAAGTTTCTTACTTGGAAGGCGGTCACTCTGTTGACATTGGCGTCTGCTCGACGGGTGTCGGAATTGGGGGCATTGTCATGCAAGAGTCCCTACTTGATTTTCCATGAGGATAGAGCTGAGCTCAGAATGCGTCAGCAATTTCTTCCAAAGGTTGTCGGCTTTTCCTATCAACCAACCTATTGTGGTGTCAGTGGCTACTGACTCCTCCATTACCTCAAAGTCCTTGGATGTTGTGAGGGCTTTGAAAATATATGTGAAGAGTACTTCTCATCACAGGAAGTCGGAAGCTCTGTTTGTCCTTTATGATCCCAACAAGGTTGGGTTTCCTGCTACTAAGCAGACAATTTCTCGCTGGATTAGATTTACTATCCAGCATGCTTATTCAATGGCAGGCTTGCCGTGTCCAAGATCTGTTAAGGCCCACTCTACTTGTAAGGTGGGTTCCTCCTGTGTGGCTGCCCGGGGTGTCTCGGCTTTACAGCTTTGCAGAGCAGCTACTTGGACAGGGTCGAACACGTTTTCTAAGTTCTACAAGTTCGATACTTTGGCCTCTGAGGACCTAAAGTTTGGTCAATCGGTTCTGCAGGAAACTCAGCACTCTCCCTCTTATACTGGGAGCTTTGGTACATCCACATGGTACTAATGTGGACCCCAGCATCCTCTAGGACGTAAGAGAAAATAGGATTTTACTTACCTACCAGTAAATCTTTTTCTCGTAGTTCGTAGAGGATGCTGGGCGCCCGCCCAGTGCTTCATATTACTGCATTGTTACTTGGTTCAGTTTGTTAGTTCAGCCGTTGCTGAATTGTTCTGAGTTGGTTAGCTTGGCTTTCCTTTTGTTGTACGTGTGAGCTGGTGTGAATCTCACCACTATCTGTGTATTTCCTTCTCTCGAAGTATGTCCGTCTCCTCCGGCACAGTTTCTGGACTGGGTCTGGTGGGAGAGGCATAGAGGGAGGAGCCAGCCCACACTGTTAGTCTCTTGGGGTGCCCATGGCTCCTGGTGGACCCGTCTATACTCCATGGTACTAATGTGGACCCCAGCATCCTCTACGGACTACGAGAAAAGGATTTACTGGTAGGTAATTGAAATCCTTTTTTTACATATTAGACAGCAGAGTTCACCTTTTTTACACATTATGGCAGGCAGTTCCCCTTTTTTACACATTATGGCAGGCAGTTCCCCTCTTTTATACATTATGGTAGGCAGTCCCCCTTTTTTACACGACAGACAGTCCCCCTTTTTTACACATTATGGCAGGCAGTCCCCCTTTTTTACACATTATGAGAGACAGTCTCCGTTTTTTACACATTATGACAGGCAGTCCCCCTTTTTACTAGAGATGTGCGGCGGGCACTTTTCATGTTTTGATTTTGGCTTGGTTTTGCCAAAACCAACCTTTCGTATTTTGGTTTTGGTTTTGGATCTGGATGATTTAAAAAAATAAAAAAAAATAAAAACAGCTAAAATCACAGACTTTGGGGGTAATTTTGCTCCTACGGTATTATTAACCTCAAAAACAATAATTTCCACTCATTTCCAGTCTTTTCTGAACACCTCACAGTATTGTTTTTAGGCCTAAAAGTTGCACCGAGGTGGCTGTATGACTAAGCTAAGCGACACAAGTGTGCGGCACAAACACCTAGGAGTGGCACTGCAGTTGCAGACAAGATGGCACTATTCAAAAACTTGTCCCCAAACAGCACATGATGCAAAGAAGAAAAAGAGGTGCAATGAGGTAGCTGGATGACTAAGCTAAGCGACACAAGTGTGCGGCACAAACACCTGGCCCATCTAGGAGTGGCACTGCAGTTACAGACAGGATGGCACTTAAAAAATCTAGTCCCCAAACAGCACATGATGCAAAGAAGAAAAAGAGGTGCAAGATGGAATTGTCCTTGGGCCCTTCCACCCACCCTTATGTTGTGTAAACAGGACATGCACAGTGTAACAAACCAATCATTTCAGCGACAGGGTCTGCCACACGACTGTGGCTGAAATGACTGGTTTGTTTGGGCCCCCACCAAAATAGAAGCAATCAATCTCTTCTTGCACAAACTGGCTCTACAGAGGCAAGATGTCAACCTCATCCTCCGATTCCTCACCCCTTTCACTGTGTACATCCTCCTCCTCACAGAGTATTAATTCGTCCCCACTGGAATCCACCATCACAGGTTCCTGTGTACTTTCCAGAGGCAATTGCTGGTAAAGGTCGTCCCGGAGGAATTTATAATTCATTTTGATGAACATCATCTTCTCCACATTTAGTGGAAGTAACCTCCTACGCCGATCGCTGACAAGGTTACCGGCTGCACTAAACACTCGGAGTACACACTGGAGGGGGGGCAACTTAGGTAAAATAAAGCCAGTTTGTGCAAGGGCATCCAAATTGCCTCTTTTTCCTGCCAGTATACATACGGACTGTCTGACATGCCTACTTGGATGCTGTCACTCATATAATCCTCCACCATTCTTTCAATGGTGACAGAATCATATGCAGTGACAGTAGACATGTCAGTAATCGTTGGCAGGTCCTTCTGTCCTGACCAGATGTCAGCTTTCTCTCCTGACTGCCCTGCATCACCGTCAGCGGGTGGGCTAGGAAATCTTATCCTTTTCCTTGCAGCCCCAGTGGCGGGAGAGATTTAAGGACGAGCTGTTGATGGGTCACGTTCCGCTTGAGTTGACAATTTACTAACCAGCAGGTCTTTGCACCTTTGCACACTTGTGTCTGCCGGAAAGAGAGATACAATGTAGGCTTTAAACCTAGGATCGAGCACGGTGGCCAAAATGTAGTGCTCTGATTTCAACAGATTGACCACCCTTGAATCCTGGCAAAGCGAACGAAGTGCTCCATCCACAATTCCGACATACTTTGCGGAATCGATCCATCTTAGCTCCTTCAATTTCTAAAGCTGTTTCTGCAAAAGGCTCATGAGGGTAATGACCTGACTCAAGCTGGCAGTGTCTGATCTGACTTCACGTGTGGCAAGTTCGAAGGGTTGGAGAACCTTACACAAGACGGAAATCATTCTCCACTGCACTTGAGTCAGGTGCATTACCCCTCCTTTGCCTATATCGTAGGTGGATGTATAGGCTTGAATGGCCTTTTGCTGCTCCTCCATCCTCTGTAGCATATAGAGTGTTGAATTCCACCTCGTTACCACCTCTTGCTTCAGTTGATGGTGGGGCAGGTTCAGGAGTGTTTGCTGGTGCTCCAGTCTTCGGCACGCAGTGGCAGAATGCCGAAAGTGGCCCGCAACTTTTCAGGCTACTGACAGCATCTCCTGCACACCCCTGTCATTTTTCAAAAAATTCTGCACCACCAAATTAATTGTATGTGCAAAACATGGGACATGCTGGAATTTGCCCAGATGTAATGCACGCACAATATTGGTGGCGTTGTCCGATATCACAAATCCCCAGGAGAGTCCAATTGGGGTAAGCCATTCTGCGATGATGTTCCTCAGTTTCCGTAAGAGGTTGTCAGCTGTGTGCCTCTTAAGGAAAGCGGTGATACATAGCGTAGCCTGCCTAGGAACAAGTTGGCGTTTGCGAGATGCTGCTACTGGTGCCGCTGCTGTTCTTGCTGCGGGAGGCCATACATCTACCCAGTGAGCTGTTACAGTCATATAGTCCTTAGTCTGCCCTGTTCCACTTGTCCACATGTCCATGGTTAAGTGGACACTGGATACAACCGCATTTTGTAGGACACTGGTGACTCTTTTTCTGCCGTCTGTGTACATTCTTGGTATCACCTGCCTAGAGAAGTGGAGCCTAGATGGGATTTGATAACGGGGACACAGTAACTCAAACAATTCTCTAAGTCCCACTGAACTAATGGCGGATACCGGACGCACATGTAACACCAACATAGCTGTCAAGGCCTCAGTTATCCGCTTTGCAAAAGGATGACTGCTGTCATATTTTATCTTCCTCACAAAGGACTATTGGACAGTCAATTGCTTACTGGAAGTAGTACAAGTGGTCTTCCGACTTCCCCTTTGGGATGACAATCCACTCCCAGCAGCAAAAACAGCAGCGGCAGCAACAGCAGGCGTACTACTCAAGGATCCTACGGTGGAATCCCGGCTAGGAGAGGAATCCTCAGTCTTGACAGTGACATGGCCTGCAGGACTACTGACGTTCCTGACTGAGGAGGAAGTTGACATTGAGGGAGTTGGTGGTGTGGCTTGCAGGAGCTTGGGTACAGGAGGAAGAAGGGATTTAGGTGTCAGTGGACTGCTTACGCTCTTACCCAAAGTTTCACTGACTTCTGATGAATGCGCAGCAGGTGACGTATAAGGGAGGATGTTTCTAGGTGGTTAACATCCTTACCCCTACTTATTACAGATTGACAGAGGCAACAGATGGCTTGACACCTGTTGTCCGGATTTTTGGAGAAACAATTCCACACCGAAGAGGTGGCTTTTTTGGTAGTTTGCCCAGGCATCACAATGGGCTTCTTCGTCCCAAGGACAACAGGTGTCTCCACCAGTGCCTGACTTAAACAAACCACATCACCATCAGAATCCTCATCTTCAACTTCCTCCTCAGCGCCAGCAACACCCATATCCTCGTCCTGGTGTACTTCAACAGTGACATCTTCAATTTGAATATCAGGAACTGGACTGTGGGTGCTCCTTCCAGCACTTGCAGGGGGCATGCAAATGGTGGAAGGAGCCACCTCTTCCTGTCCAGTGTTGGGAAGGTCAGGCATCGCAACTGCCGACACACTTGGACTCTCCTTGTGGATTTGTGATACCATCTCAGAACGCACAGTTCTTTTCTGTGCTCTTTCCAGCTTAACTCTTTTAATTTTTCTAGCGGGAGGATGAGGGTTTCCATCGTCATGTGAAGCTGAACCACTAGCCATGAACATAGACCAGGGCCTCGGCAGTTCCTTGCCACTCCGTGTCGTAAATGGCATATTGGCAAGTTTACATTTCTCCTCAGACGATTTAAATTTCTTTCTATGGTTCTTTTTACTGAACTTTGTCTTTTTGGAATTTACATGCCCTCTACTATCACATTGGGCATCGGCCTTGGCAGACGACGTTGATGGCATTTCATCGTCTATGTAATGGCTAGTGGCAGCAGCTTCAGCACTAGGAGGAAGTGGTTCTACTTGATCTTTCCCTATTTTATCCTCAAAATTTTTGTTCTCCATTTTTTTGTGTGAGTTATATGAGACAATGGGGGTCATTCCGAGTTGTTCACTCGCTAGCAGTTTTTAGCAGCCGTGCAAACGCTATGCTGCCTTCCACTGGGAGAGTATGTTAGTTTAGCAGAAGTGCAAATGAAAGGATCACAGAGCGACGGCAAAGTTTTTATGTGCAGTTTTAGAGTAGCCCAATACCTACTCAGCGCTTGCCATGACTTCAGACTGTTCAGTTCCTATTTTGACGTCACAAACATGCCCTGCGTTCGCCCAGCCACGCCTGCGTTTTTCCTGGCACCCTGCGTTTTTTCGAACACTCCCTGAAAACGGTCAGTTAACACCCAGAAACGCCCACTTCATGTCAATCACTCTGCGGCCAGCAGTGCGACTGAAAAGCTTCACTAGACCCTGTGTGAAACTACATCGGTTGTTGTAATAGTACATCACGCGTGCGCATTGCGCCGCATGCGCATAAGTGCCGTCTTTTCCCCTCATTGCTGCACAGCGAACGAATGCAGCTAGCGATCAACTCTTAATGACCCCCAATATGCGGCACTGGAATGACTGATGGACATGACACTACCACTGGTCTGATGCAGTACAACATAACAACTCTGTAAGGGACTTGTGGTTGTTGTTAGAATTATTATATGGCAGCAGTGGACATATAGCAGCATCGTATACCACTGTGACTGCCTCGTCACTGGAATGACTGATGAGCCAGGACACTACCACTGGTCTGATGCAGCACAACACAACAACACTTTAAGGGACTTGTGGTGGTTGTTGTTATAATTATTATATGGCAGCAGTGGACATATAGCAGCATCGTATACCACTGTGACTGCCTCGTCACTGGAATGACTGATGAGACAGGACACTACCACTGGTCTGATGCAGCACAACACAACACCACTTTATACAGCTACACTGGATATATGGCAGCAGAGGACACCAACACTGTGACTGGCTGGACTGATGCAGCACAATACACTGACTACACTGGACTGGACAGCACAACACAGCACCACTTTATACAGCTACACTGGATATATGGCAGCAGAGGACACCAACACTGTGACTGGCTGGACTGATGAAGCACAATACACTGACTACACTGGACTGGACAGCACAATACAGCACCACTTTATACAGCTACTCTGGATATATGGCAGCAGAGGACACCAACACTGTGACTACACTGGATTGGACTGAGCAGCACAACAAAGCACAAGACTCACCACCCCACTTTCCCGCACCCACACAGACACTGAACACTGAGGACACTTCCTCTCAATACACTCTCCGAGACTGGAGTGAAAATGGGCACGACGCGCGGCTCCTTATATGGAATCCAAATCCGCGAGAATCCGACAGCAGGATGATGACGTTTTGCCGCGTTCGGGTTTCCGAGTCAGGCGGGAAAACCCGAGCCTGGCTCGGAACCGAACTCAGAAGGCAAAGTCCGGTAGGGTTCGGTTCTCTGAGAACCGAACCCGCTCATCTTCCGATCATTATACCAACGCCGGGATCCCAAACAATTGCCAGCCCGACAGTTGGCATGCCGACTAACAGAGACTATTCCCACTCGTGTATGTTCACGACACCCATAGATTGGGAATAGAACCTGTGGCGAGCCACCGAGCCCGCAAGGGGCTTTATTGATCTCACCCCACCCCCTGCCGGCAATCTAAATCTTGGGAACACAGCATCGGTATGGTGACCGGCGGAATCCCAAACGCCGGTCACCCAAACCCAACCCTTGGGGATTGTTGCATTGAGAAGCTCATAGGCTTCTATGATGTTGCCTATTGGGTCCAGGCTCCAGAAACTTTTGCTTTCCGCAACTTGGCGCTTATGGGGATTGCGGTCAAACTTCTGAAAACTGCATTTTTTTTAAACTTTAACAGCATTTTTGACATTGATGCATCCTGCCCTCGGAATGGCATAAGCCGCTGTGCTGACAGGGACGGTGCTAGGGTGTTCGGCACCCTCATGCAAACTATAAAATTGTGTCCTCTCTCCCTAAACTCATAAAGGGACAGCGTGCATCACAAAAGAGCGGTGTGGTCTCACAAGGAAGGTGTGTGGACACACAATAGCACCTCCTAATCGTACCTCAAATTCAAATTACACCACACTGTAGCACAATCTTATTCACATTACACTGCACATAGCACCTTATTCGGTAAGAGCTGCAAAATTTGCGAATCGCAGTCTGCCCGATTATCGAATGACTGTGCATGTGCAGCGTTCGCATTGCGCATGCATGAGTAATATTAGTGACAGAAAATGCGTACACATCATGAGCGCAATGCAGACGCTGTTTGACAGGAAGCCAGTGTTTCTGGGCGGAAAGCTCCCATTTTCTGGGTGTGTCTGAATAAACGCAGGCGTGCCCATGCGTTTTTAACCGCTTAACTGATGATTTTTTTCCTCAAAAAACACTCTGAAATTGTATTTTTTTTTAAATGAGTGATTTAGGCGAAGAACAGTAATTTAACCCTATCCAAAATGATTTTAGTAAAAAAAATGAAAAAAAAAATATTTTTGTTTTTACAAATATTTTCCAAACATCGAAACATCGATCGGGAACATTGCGACCATCGCAACATCGGAAACATCGCGACCACTGTGGCTTTCCGGTCCTTCTGCCAGCAACAGTGGAAGGAAGTTTCCCTGCTGCTGCTAACACTGTCTATCTGACTGGTCACATCCTGTGCGACCATGTCAGATAAGACACTTGCAGGCATGGTCACATCAAGTGGTTAAGGATGGCCTCTGATGTCAGAGATGACCACTTCCAGCCTCCTGTGTTGCAAGAGTTGTGGATGACCTTGCCTGGCGCAGACAGGAAAAATCTTTGATGTTCCAGTAATTGCATATGGTTTTGCGATCACCCCACATATTGCGGTGCATTCGCAATATCTCCGATGGGAGTTTTTTCTCTTTTCTGGGCGGCAACTATTTGATCGCAGCAACTGCTTTTTAGCAGAAACTGCAATCCTTACTGAATAAGGTCCTTAGTCACCGAGATTCATATTACACAACATAGTAGTGTCCCTTATACTTATGTCCAGCAATACTTGGGTTTATTTTTATTTTTTTAAGCTATTATCCCCAGCACTGCCTGAGGCTATTTTTATCTTCTCTCTTTTTCCTCCTGTTTCTTGGGAGCTACATGGAGGGTGAGGGCAGGAACACTGAGGGGGGAGTTACAGGTAGGGTGAGGGTAGGAAGACTGAGTGGGGAAATACAAGGAGGGTGAGGGCACACTGAGGGGGAGCTACAGGGAGGGTGAGGACTAGGGCACTGAGGGCGTAGTTACAGGGAGGGTGAGGGCAGAGGCGCTGACGGAATTACAGGGAGGGTGATGGCATGGACGCTGATTGGGAGTTAGAGGGAGGGTGAGAGTAGGGATGCTGAGGGGGGAGTTAGAGGGAGGGTGAGGGCACATTGAGGGCATATCCGCCAACATGACCCATTCCATTAGGTGCAAAATGCCCCATTCCTGGATTTCCTTGCCAGTGGCAGTTGCAGAGGTGGGGCTGCAGTACAGTCCAAAATTCAAATAGGGGAGCCACACCAACTCCCAATAAGTCCCGGCAGGCAATGTTTGGCAGTTTGAGGTGGCAGTTGGTATGGCTCCCCTATCTGAAGTTAGGACTATGCTGCAGCCCCACATGTGGAACCACCACTGGCAAGGAAGTCCAGGAACAGAGCATTTTGTACCTAAGGGTCATGTTGGAGGGTATGTGAAGGGCGAGCTACATTGAGGGTGAGGGCAGGGGCACTCAGTGGAAAGTTACAGGGAGGGTGAGGGTAGGGATGCTGAGGTGGGAGTTACAGGGAGGGTGAGGGCAGGGATGCTGATGATGAGTTACAGGGAGAGTGATGGCATGGAAGCTGACAGAGTTAGAGGAAAGGTGAGGGCAGGGGCGCTGACAGGGAGTTACAGGGAGAGTGAGGGCAGGGACAATGACGGAATTACAGGGAGAGTGAGGGCAGGGGCACTGACAGGGAATTACAGGGAGAGCGAGGGCAGGGGCACTGACAGGGAGTTACAGGGAGGCTGAGGGCAGGGGCACTGACAGGGTGTTACAGGGAGAGTGAGGGCAGTGGCACTGACAAGGAGTTACAGGGAGGGTGAAGGCAGTGGTACTGAGAGGGGAGTTACAGGGAGGGTGAGAGCAGGGTCACTGAGGGTGGAGTTACAGAGAGAGTTAGTGCAGGGACGCTGACAGGGAGTTACAGGGAGGGTAAGGTCATGGATGCTGACAGGGAGTTACATGGAGGGTGAGGGCAGGGACAGTGACAGCGAGTTGGAGGAAGCATGAGGGCAAGGGCACTGAGGGTGGAGTTACACTGTGTACTCGGTCACATCATACCGTATATATTCTGTTTGTGTACTGTGCATGTTGTCACTTAAATAGGTGATTTATTTGCAGGTATTGTATTTGTCTGGCTGTATCATACTCATACGCTCTATGGTTACATTCACCATAATGTCTAACACAAAGGGCGGGAAATCCGCGGATGCTCCAGCCTCATGCAGCGCATGCGCCAAGGATTTGCCTGAGGGGGAAGTTTTGCATGATGGTCTGTGTAATATGTGCCATACATCTCCCAGACAGCCCGCAGCTCCTGCAGTCAATCAGGAGCCACCTTGGGCGGCGTTCTCAACTATGCTCAATACGCTTGTGACACACCTTGCACCCCCTATGGGACCTACTGTGCCATTGCAGCCACATATTGTCCCTGTGGTAAATCCACCTTGGGCGGATGCTTTGTCTACCCAGTCACAGCAATTAAATCAATCTTTGGTTAGACAGAAACCTACTTCCAAGTTACTCTGGTGTCAAGGGGTCATCTAAGCGGGCCGCTTCCTCACAATCCACTAATATATCAGATGATTCATCTGATGAGGATGGGGAATATACTGACCCATCAGACACTGATACAGCTGCTTCTGATGAGGGATCTACAACTCAGGTTGATGTCCCTGACCTAGTGGAGCCTATTAAGCTTATTCTACAAATCGATGATGATGTAGATCCCACTACTGCATCTAAGAAATCTGATAAATTGAAATGTCAGAAGGAAGCTAAAGTAGTCCTACCACATTCTGACCATTTAGTAGACATACGTCAGGGTCTTCTCCAGGAAAGAAATTCTCCCTGTCCAAAAAGATGCTAGCTCGTTATCCTCTCCCTGCTGAGTTGTGTAACAAATGGGAATATTAATGGATTCCCATGTCACCCGTCTTGTGGTGTCATCTACTCTGTTTGTCACCACTGTCACCTCACTGAAGGAACCGACAGATAAACGTATGTTGGGATGCCTGAAGTCTATTTACTCCCTTACAGGTGCTGTACATAGACCCACTATAGCAGCCTCCTGGGCCGAAAAATAAATTGAACCATGGGTTCAGGCACTAGAGGAAGAGCTGCCTCGAGATATATCTGACACTGCCAGTGTTGTGAGCCACTGCAGTGGCTCATTCCCCATTGCATTCTGTTTATGTATTTGATGTTATATTTCTGTTTGCATGCCAGGATTTCTCTTACACCTGTTTAGAAGACTCTCGTTGGCCGCCTGTGGTGAGTCTGTGTAACTGCAGCCTGTTTTCTATGTGTTAAGCCTCACCTGTCAGATAATTTGGTCATTATGTGGTGAGTCTTTGTACTGCAGTCTGGCTCTTGTCTGTGTAGCCTCACCTGCCAGTATTTTGGCCATTACCTTGTGCCTGACTTCCAGCCATCCTGATTGGGGCGTGCTTCCCTTATTACCCAGCTAGCCCTGCAGTCCAGTGCCGGTCATAGAAGTTTGTTATTTTACCTGTATGTTCCAGTTCTTGGTTAGCTTCCTGCAAGCTTGTTCCTGGTCCCTGTCAGCAGCTTCCTGTGGAGCCTGTCTTCCTGCCTCTGGTGTGTTCCTGCGTCCAGCTTGTGTACTCCAGTGTCCTGTGTCCAGTTTCCTGAGTCCTGTCTGAGGGATTGTTTCCTGTTGTCCTCCGAGTTGCCTTCCAGTAAAGTGGTCTGGTATCCGAAGCTTCTGGGTTCTGGTCGTTTCCTGCTAACACCTGTCGTGCTGTCGTGAGTAGCAGGTCTGCCGCACTTTATGGCTGAAGCTTTATTGTCTATCAATTTTTGGTTGTGTCATTTTTGCGGGGGTTTCTGCATTGCAGTCCTCGCCTTATTACGACGGGTTCGTATTTGGCAGTTAGGTTGCAATACTTGATTTGCTGTTGTTTCAGGCTGCTGCGCCGCACATAAACTGCTTTGTTATTTTTTGTATCCTTCTCTGTTTTAGTCGTGTCAGTCTTAGTTAGTTTTCCCCTTGTTCTTCTCTTTCTCGGTTAACACCTTGTCACCTATTAAGACCGGCGGGCATCAGAGTCAGGGCGGACCTAATTCGCCCATTCAAACGTGGCTGCCGTGGTCACAAGAAACTATAGTCTTGCAGGCATTAATTGACCACTGGGAAGGACAACGGAGTCAGGGATTTTTGTTAGGGTTAGCTGCGTATCTCAGCTCTACCGCAGCTCCACGCATCTGTACTTAGAACTCTTCTGCTGCCACCCACTCACCAGGGTTCCAAGTACGTAGAACATAACAGCCAGACAATATCTGTCTCATGTTACCACCGCATCCCACTACATTCAGGAGGCATCCTCTGTGGCAGGTGTAATGGCGGCCAAGGCGTCGACTACTTCCATCCTAGCTCGCCGAATTTTGTGGTTGAGGTCATGGAAGGTGGACCTGGACTCCAAAAAGACCTTGGAGGTACTCACTTTTAAGGGAGACATCCTGTTTGGGGAAGATCTGAATAAGATTGTGACTGACTTAGCGGCTGCCAAGACTGCATTTCTCCCGGATACTAATCCTTCTGCACAGAAGGCGAAGAGTACCAGTTTTCATTCCTTTCAACCTCCAGGGAAAGCAAAGGTCAGGCATACCCGAGACAAGCTTGTGCTCCCAAAACCACTAAGCCCAAAGCAAAACAGTCCTGGGCTTCCCATCAGCCTGCTTCCAAACAAGACAAGCCTGCTGCATGATGGGGCGGGCATCCCCATGGGGGATCCCAGGGTAGGAGGCTGACTTCTGCAGTTCACCCAGGTCTGGTTAAAGACCACTTCAGACGCATGGGTTCGATAAGTCGTCTCTCGTGGGTACGCAGTCTCTTTCAAGAGACGTCCCCCTCACCATTTCTGCACAACGGTTATTCCTTCGGATCCATGAAAGGCACAAATTCTACACCTGGTTGTGCGTTCTCTCCTGGATACAGGAGTGGTAGTGCTGGTACCCCTGTCCCAGAGAGGCACAGGATACTACTCGACCCTGTTTCTAGTCCCGAAACCCAATGGGTCTTTCTGGCCTATACTCAACCTCAAATCACTAAACAAATTTGTGAGAGTGTCCAAGTTCCGTATGGAAATGCTATGCTCGATTGTACCGGCCATGGAACCTGGAGATTATATGGTATCCCTGGATATACAGGATGCTTATCTGCATATACCTATTGCCATATCGCATCAGAAATTTCTGCGGTTTGTTATTGGCAACCTTCACTATCAGTTCCAGGCTCTGACATTTTGACTGGCCCCTCGGATCTTCACAAAGGTTATGGCCATGATGACGGCTCATCTACGTCGTCAGGGAATCAGGATCCTGCCGTATCTGGACGACTTGCTGATCCTGTTGAACTCCCAAGATGTCCTCCTCAGTCATTTGCAACTGACGGTACGCTTCCTACAAGCCCACAGGTGGCTAGTCAACTGGATGAAGTCCTCGCTGGTCCCTGCTCGGAGCATGGTGCACCTGGGGGCACTGCTGGACACACACAGCCAAAGACTGTTTCTGTCTCCAGAGAAAGTCCTGATACTTCCTCTCTCTCCCAAGAGTGTTGATACACTCGGCAATGCAAGTACTAGGGGTTTTTGATATGGTAGAGTACGCTCAATTTCATTCCCGCCCACTGCAGAGGTTAATCCTTTCCAAGTGGGATGGCCTGCCTCATCGGATCAGGTCTCAATGATCTCCTTGACTCCGGAGGTTCGTCTGTCACTGAGTTGGTGGCTACAGGGACAACAGTTGAGCAGGGGCCGTCCCTTCTGGATCCCCAACTGGGTCTTACTGACTACGGATGCCAGTCTGCGGGTTTGGGGCGCGGTGTTAGAGCAACACTCTCTCCAGGGTCGGTGGACCAAGTTTGATTCTCTTCTCCAGATAAACATTCTGGAATTACGGGCAGTGTTCAATGCTTTGACTCTTGCCCTACCTCTGATACAGAACAGGCCTGTTCAAGTACAATCAGACGACGCCACCATGGTGGCATACATAAAACATCAAGGCAGCACTCAAAGCTGCATGGCAACGATGGAAGTGTCAAAAATCCTTTGTTGGACGTAACGCTATCTGCCAGCAATATCGACAGTGTTCATTCCGGGAGTACTCCACTGGGAAGCGGATTTCCTCAGTCATCAGGACGTGGAGTCTTCATCATCTACCAGATGTAGACCTTATGGCGTCTCGACACAATCACAAAGTTCTGTTCTTCAGATCAAGAACAAGGGATCCTCAGGCAGTGTTCGTGGACACACTGGCAATTCCATGAAACTTTCGGCTACCCTATGTGTTCCCTCCAGTGTCACTTCTGCCCAGGGTACTACGAAGTTCAAGCAAGTAGGAATACTACTTCTAGTTGCTCCAGCGTGGCCCAGACAGCATTGGTTCTCAGACCTGCAGGGTCTATCGATAGAGCGTCCTCTTCTACTTCCTCAATGCCCAGACCTCCTCGTTTCTAGATCCCTGATATCTTTTTTTATAATATAGTGCCCAAAACTGAAAACAATATTCCAGGTGCGGACGTACCAATGATTTGTACAGTGGCAGGATTACATCCTCGTCCCTTGTCTAAATGCCCCGTTTTATACATGCAAGCACTATACTTGCCTTTTTTGCTGCATTTTTACATTGTGTACTATTATTAAGCCTATTATCTATGAGCACCCCCAAATCTTTTTCCACCGCAGTTATCCACTATATTTTCCCCATTTATAGTGTAGGATGCATGTGTGTTTTTTGTCCCAAAATGCATAACTTTGCATTTCTGCATTGGAATACACTAGGGTTCCACAGGGATAACATCGGGGTGTAGAGTTGGATCTTGAGGCTAAAAGCTTTGACTCTTCCCAAGATGCACAGCAATGCCTCCTCTATAACCCCGCCTCCGTGCACAGGAGACCATGTTTGTAAGTTGGTGCCTGCAGTGCAGGCTGACAACAGGGAGGGCTGCGCTGGGCAGCCCTAAAAAGAGCTTTCAATTGAAGAAAGAAGACTTCAGAGCCACAGCATAGGCACTTAAAAGTGCTGTGTGTCATTATGACACATCGTGCAGCGGCTCCCTCACTTCCCAGCGGTGCTGTACACTCCCGCGCCCTGGTTGCCGGGTAACTACAGCGGAGGGCTCTGGTTCTCACTTAGGGCACACACACACCGCCGCTGCTCTTCAGGATTGCATGGCCTCTGCTAGGAGGAGGTAAGAGGGTTCCCCAGGCCGGACCCACTGCAAACCGTGATCCAACGCGATCTCTTGGAGGCAGACCACGCACGCTGACGTGGACACTGTGGCAGGGCAAGGGCACAGGTCGGATTTTAGTAATAATCCATTTCTATACGGCCCGCAGTACCCGGTGGTGGTCCAGCAAGGGGATCTGGCTCTGACCTGTAGCCCCTCCCCCAGCCTCAGGGCACCATTTACTGCTAATGTTCACGTCCTGGAGCTGCATCTCTCTCTCTCCCTCACTCCCTGTCAGCGTTTGGGTGCCATTACACACTGCTGCGCTGATCTGGGACTGCTGGGTAATGCCTCCTCTGTAAAGCCGCCTGCATCATCAGTGCTGTGCATTTACAGGACACTTAAGTATTCTACGTGCATTTAGACAGTGTTAGTTAAGAACAAGTTCACTTTGTCAGGGATATTTAGTACAAGTACCCTGTGATATACATCCAGTCTTTACTGTGCATTGATATATCTTTATACCTAATTAGCTTTAGTTGTGTAGTGCAGGTAGAGTATTGCTAGTCCAGTGCAGTTTTATTATTTGTGATAATTTCTGCATTGTACATGTGACTGTGTGTGTGCCAATAGCTGCTGTGTGATTTCCATTCCGTGTATCTCACATCTACTGCTATCCCTATATTCTGTACCCTGAGGGGGGCTCTGTGCGTCAGGGTTTTCGATCACAGGATATTCTCTTTTGGTATTTTCTGTGTATTACAGTCACCATATACTGCTTAAATCCTCCATGTGTGCTCTGCCTGTAGTTACACTATCCGGAGAGATTTTTGTTAGGTACTTTGTGTCTGCTTATATTGTACTGTTCCACCCTAAGGTAAAGCTTTCTTGTAATGTCAGCTCAACAAGGTGAGGGTTCTGTGGCTGACCCTGCGTCCTGCAGTGTTCATGCCATGGATGTCTCTGAGGAAAATATTGCAGCTGAGGGTTCAGGTGCTGGGGGCTTTGTACCCCTCAGTCAGTCTACTACAATGGGGGCAACTACTGACCCGCCGTGGGCTACATTTTCTAATTTATGGACTACACTGGTAACTAGACTTGCGCCCCCTAAGGGACCTCCTGTGCCATTACAGCCACATATTGTCCCTGCTGTTAATCCACCATGGGCAGATACTCTGTCCTCTCAGTTACAGTAATTAAAACAGTCTTTGGCCAAGCAAAATCCTAACCCTCGCCCGCCTAAGACCAAGGGTTCACCTAAGCGGGCCATTACATCCTCACAATCCACACGTTACAGACACTTCTGATGAAGATGGCGCATATAGTGATCCCTGAGACACTGATGCAGATGCTTCTGATGGGGAATCCCTGACCCAAGTGGATGTTCCTGACTTCTTAGAGGCTATAAGGCTGATTCTTCAAATTGATGACGACGAAGAACCACCGGCTCCCTCTAAGAAACCATATAAGTTCAAGCATCAGAAGATTACTAAGTTAGTTTTACCACATTCTGACCATTTAGTTGACATACGTCAGGAATCCTGGGAATATCCAGGAAAGAAATTCTCTCTGTCTAAGGAGATGCTATCCCCTCGCTGCAGAGTTAAGCAAAAATTGGGAAACGCCGCCACCGGTGGACTCACAGGTCGCACGTCTGGTGTTATCATCTGCTCTGCCTGTCACTACCGTCACCTCTCTGAAGGAACCGACGGATAAGCATGTTGAGGGTTGCTTGAAGTCCATTTACACTCTGGCTGGAGCTGTGCATAGGCCTACTATTGCGTCCTCTTGGGCTGCTAAAGCTATAGATGCCTGGGTTCAGGAAGTCGAAGTGGAGCTACCGTTAAGTTTTCCTGATATTGCAATACAGTGTCTTACGTACATTGGCCCTCATTCCGAGTTGTTCGCTCGGTATTTTTCATCGCATCGCAATGAAAATCCGCTTAGTACGCATGCGCAATGTTCGCACTGCGACTGCGCCAAGTAACTTTGCTATGTAGAAAGTAATTTTACTCACGGCTTTTTCATCGCTCCGGCGAACGTAATGTGATTGACAGGAAATGGGTGTTACTGGGCGGAAACGCGGCGTTTCAGGGGCGTGTGGCTGAAAACGCTACCGTTTCCGGAAAAAACGCAGGAGTGGCCGGAGAAACGGTGGGAGTGCCTGGGCGAATGCTGGGTGTGTTTGTGACGTCAACCAGGAACGACAAGCACTGAACTGATCGCACAGGCAGAGTAAGTCTGAAGCTACTCTGAAACTGCTAAGTAGTTAGTAATCGCAATATTGCGAATACATCGGTCGCAATTTTAAGAAGCTAAGATTCACTCCCAGTAGGCGGCGGCTTAGCGTGTGTAACTCTGCTAAATTCGCCTTGCGACCGATCAACTCGGAATGAGGGCCATTGTTACAGCCTCTCATTATATTCAAGAGGCGGCATCAGATGCAGGTATCCTAGCGGCCAAGGCATCTACCACATCTATTCTGGCTCACCGGATCCTCTGGTTGCGGTCCTGGTTGGTAGATCTGCACTCGAAAAAGACCTTGGAGGTAATCCCTTTTAAGGGAAACATTCTTTTTGGGGAAGATCTCAACAAGATTGTCGCTGACATAGCGTCTGCTAAGACTGCATGTCTGCCTAGTACTACTCCTTCAGCCTGAAAGGCTAAGAGTACTTCCTTTCATTCCTTTTGACCTCCAGGTAAAGCAAAGGGTCCGGCGTACCCGAAACAGACTCGCACTTCCAAATCCACTAAGCACTAAACCTAAACGTGCCTGGGCTGCCCGTCAGCCTTCTGCCAAAACAGACTAGCCTGCTGCATGACGGGGCAGGCCTCCCTCTGGGGATCCCAGGGTGGGAGGCTGACTTCTACGGTTTGCTCAAGTATGGTTACAGACCACTTCGGACGCCTGGGTAAGGGAAGTCGTCACTCACGGATACGCCTTCTCTTTCAAGAAACGTCCCCCTCGCCAGTTTTGCTCAACAAACATCCCTTCGGATCCGGTAAAAGCAAAAACTCCCCATCTGGTGGTACAATTCCTCCTGGTTACGGGAGTGGTAGTGCCGGCGCCTCTGGCTCAGAGAGGCAGGGGGTACTATTCAACACTGTTCCTAGTCCCGAAACTGAATGGATCTTTTCGGCCCATTCTCAACCTAAAGTCTCTGAACAAATTTGTGTAAGTTTCCAAATTTCATATGGAAACTCTTCACTCTATTGTTCTGGCCCTGGAGCCCAAGGACTACATGGTATCCCTTGGATATACAGGATGCTTACCTGCATATACCTATTGCAGTGTCGCATCAGCAATACCTGTGGTTTGCTATTGGCAACCTACATTTTCAATTCCAGGCCTTGTCTTTTGTTCTGACCTCGGCTCCTCGAGTTTTCACCAAGGTCATGGCGGCCTAACTCCGCCATCAGGGTATCAGGATCCTGCCGTATCTCTACGACTTGTTGATCCTGGCAAGCTCCCCAGAGGTTCTCCTTCATCACCTGGAACTGACGGTCCAATTCCTGCAAGCCCACGGGTGACTCATCAACTGGAAGAAGTCTTCCATGGTTCCTGCTCAGAGCATGGTGCACCTGGGAGCACTATTGGACACCCACAACCAGCAGTTGTTTTTGTCTCCAGATAAGGTATTGAGGCAGCAGGACAAGATAAGATGCTTCATCTCTCACCCACCTGTGTCAATTCACTCGGCGATGCAAGTACTAGGCCTCATGGTGTCGGCTTTCGACATGGAGTACGCTCAATTTCATTCTCGCCCTCTGCAGAGGTTAATTCTCTCTGAGTGGGATGGCCTGCCTCACCTGATATCCTTGACTCCGGAGGTCCATCTGTCACTGAGTTGGTGGCTGCAGGACCATCAACTGAGCAGGGGTCATCCATTCTGGATCTCCAACTAGGTCCTTCTGACGACGGATGCCAGTCTGCAGGGTTGGTGCACGGTGTTGGAGCAACTCTCTCTTCAGGGTCGGTGGACCAGGGAGGAATCTCTCCTCCCGATAAACATTCTGGAATTGCGAACAGTGTTCAGTGCATTGACACTAGCCCTGCCTCTGGTACAGAACAGGCCTGTTCAGGTACAGTCAGACAATGCCACCACAGTGGCGTACATAAATCATCAAGGCAGCACCCAAAGCCGCAAAGCACTGATGGAAGTGTCAAAGATTCTGCTTTGGGCGGAACGCCATCTGCCAGCCATATCGGCAGGGGTCCTAAACTGGGAAGCAGTCTTCCTCAGTCATCAGGACGTACACACCATAGAGTGGAGCCTTCATCCCGAGGTCTTTCAACTCCTCGTGGAACAGTGGGGTCTACCAGATGTAGACCTGATGGTGTCTCGACACAATCACAAGATTCTCGTCTTCGGAGCAAGGACAAGGGATCCTCAGCAGCGTTCGTGGATACACTGGCAATTCCATGGAACTTTCGGTTGCCATACGTGTTCCCTCCAGTGTCACTCCTGCCCAGGGTGATAAGGAAGTTCAAGCAAGAAGGAGTAATACTATTTCTAATCGCTCTGGTGTGGCCCAGACGGCATTGGTTCTCAGACCTGCAGGGTCTATCAATAGAGCGTCCTCTTCTGCTTCCGCAGTACCCAGACCTCCTCGTTCAGGGCCCTTGTGTCTACCAGGATTTAGCCCAGCTGGCTTTGACGGCGTGGCTCTTGAGGCTTCCGTACTAAGGGCCAAAGGTTTTTCTGAGGTGGTCATTCAAACTATGTTGAAGGCCCGTAAGCCGGCTTCTGCTTGGATATATCATAGGGTCTGGAATGCTTATTTTGCTTGGTGTGCAACTAACAATTATGATGCATACAAGTTCAGTACCGCCAAACTCTTGGCTTTTCTGCAACAGGGCCTGGACTTAGGCCTTCCTCTGGCCTCCCTCAAGGTTCATATTTCTGCTTTGTCGGTATGGTTTTAGAGAAAAATTGTGACTCTGCCTGATGTTCATACCTTCACTCAGGGTGTTTTACGGATTCAATCTCCCTATGACCCACCTGTGGCTCCTTGGGAATTGTCGGTTGTTCTGGATGCCTTGCAAGAGTCTCCGTTTGAGCCTCTTAAGTCTGTAGACCTTAAATGGCTTACTCTTTAGGTCTTGTTTCTGCTGGCTATTGCCCCTGCTGGACGGGTTTCAGACTTGGGTGCCTTCTCCTGTTGGTCATTCTTTCTGATTTTTCTTAGAACTCGCCCTGGTTATCTCCCTATGGTGGTGTAATCTTTCCACCTTAACCAAGAGATTGTGGTTCCGGTCTTTACCTCTCCGGGTTTATCCTCCAAAGAGCGGTCTTTGGATGTGGTACGGGCTCTCCGTATTTATGTAAAGAGGACAGCTTCTCTTCGGAGATCTGATTCTGTCTTTGTCCTTTTTGATTTTCACAAACGTGGCTGGCCTGCTAACAAGCAGAACTTGGCCAAATGGATTAGAATGGTGATTGCACATGCTTATGTACAGACTGGCCTTCCAGCTCCTGCTACCATCAAAGCCCATTCTACTCGGTCTGTTGGACCTTCTTGGGCGGCCCGCCGTGGTGCGACCCTTGAACAATTGTGCAAGGCGGCTACGTGGGCCTCAGTGAACACGTTATTATTATTATTATCCTTTATTTATATGGCGCCACAAGGGTTCCGCAGCGCCCAATTACAGAGTACATGAATAATCAAACAGGAAAACAGCAACTTACAGTTGATGACAGTATAGGACAAGTACAGTGTAAATAAACATAGTTACATCAGCAGATGACAGTGGAATAAGTATCAGGTGGCAGAAGACTGCTGGAGTTGATGCAGTTGAAGATTATTAAAGTAAGAAAGGATAAGCACATGAGGGAAGAGGGCCCTGCTCGTGAGAGCTTACATTCTAAAGGGGAGGGGTAGACAGACAGGGGTGACACAGATGGGGTACATGGAGAGTGTAGAACAGAGGGTTAGGATGAGATTTGGCTGGGTTTGGTGAAGAAGTGGGTCTTGAGAGCCCGTTTGAAGTTTTGTAGAGAGGTGGAGAGTCTGAGGGGGAGAGGTAGGGAATTCCAGAGAAGTGGTGCAGCACGTGAAAAATCTTGGAGGTAGGAGTGGGAGGAGGTGATCCGTAGGCAGGAAAGTCGTTGTGCATTAGCAGAGCAAAGAGGACGTGTGGGAATGTAAAGGGAGATAAGATCAGAGATGTAGATGGGAGAGGAGTGGGTGAGGGCTTTGTAAGCGAGTGTGAGAAGCTTGAAATGGAATCTGAAAGGGAAGGGGAGCCAGTGAAGGTCTAGTAAGAGAGGAGAGGTAGACGTAGTGCGTTTGGTGAGGAATATGAGCTGGGCAGCAGCATTGAGGATAGATTGGAGTGGAGAGAGGTGTTTGTCAAGAATGCCAGTCAGGAGGAGATTACAGTAATCCAGTCTGGAGATGACCAGTGAGTGGATAAGAGTCTTAGTAGCATCCTGGGTCAGAAAGGGTCTGATCCTGGAAATATTTTTTAGATGAAAACGGCAGGTTTGTGAGAGGTGCTGAATGTGTGGTTTGAAGGAGAGGGAGGAGTCAAGGATTACTCCAAGACAGCGCACTTGGGGGCTAGAGGAGATAGTAGTGCCATCAATAGATAATGAGATTGTAGGAGGTGAGGTTATGCGGGAGGGAGGAAAGATGATCAGTTCGGTCTTAGACATGTTAAGTTTAAGAAAGCGCTGGGACATCCAGGAAGAGGTAGCAGAGTGGCAGTTGGAGATACGAGTGAGGAGAGCAGGGGAGAGGTCTGGAGAGGAAAGATAGATTTGGGTGTCATCAGCATAGAGATGATATTGGAAACCAAAAGAACTAATGAGCTTACCTAGTGAGGACGTATAGAGAGAGAAGAGTAGAGGACCAAGGACAGAACCTTGGGGTACACCTACAGTTAGTGGAAGTGAGGGGGAGGTGGAGTCATGAGGAGAGACAGAGAATGAACGGTCAGAGAGGTAGGAAGACAGCCAAGAGAGGGCAGTGTCGCGCAGACCAATGGAGTGAAGGATTTGCAGTAGGAGAGGATGGCCCACAGTGTCAAAAGCAGCAGAGAGATCAAGTAGAATAAGTAGAGAGTAGTGTCCCTTAGATTTAGCAGCATGGAGGTCATTGCATACTTTTGCAAGGGCAGTTTCAGTGGAGTGGAGAGGACAGAAGCCAGACTGGAATGGGTCAAGTAGTGAGTGTGAGGAAAGAAAGGCAGTAAGCCGGTTGTAGACAATACGCTCAAGGAGTTTGGAGGCAAAAGGGAGGAGAGAGATGGGTCGGTAGTTGGAGAGAGTGTTTGGATCAAGGGTAGGTTTTTTAAGAATAGGAGAGATGAGTGCATGCTTGAAGGCAGAGGGGACAGTGCCTGATGAGAGGGAGAGATTGAGAAGGTGGGAAAGGTGGGAACAAGCAGAAGGAGAGAGGTAGCGGAGGAGGCGGGAGGGGATAGGGTCAAGTGGGGAGGTGGTGAGGGGACAGGAACGAATGAGGGCCATGACTTTCTCTCCAGTTGCATGCGAGAAAGAGGTCAGAGTAGGTGGGAGGGATGGGGAGGGGTGGTAAGGGATGGGGGAAAGCTGGCTACTGATGGTCTGGTGTGATGTGATGTCCTTACGTATGGAGTCAATTTTGGATGTGAAGTAAGTGGCAAAGTCAAGAGCAGAGAGTGAGGAAGGGAGACGAGGTGGAGGTGGGCAGAGGAGTGAGTTGAGAGTGGCAAAGAGGCGCCGGGGGTTGGAAGACTGGGAGGAGATGAGGTTCTTGAAGTATGACTGTTTAGCAAGAGAAAGGGCAGCAGTGAAGGATGAGAGCATAAGTTTGAAATGGAGGAAGTCTGCCTTAGAGCGTGATTTCCTCCAGTGTCGCTCAGCAGTACGTGAGCATTTTTGCAGATATCTGGTGCATTTGGTGTGCCAGGGTTGAGGTGTTAATTTGTGAGGGTGAATAGTGGTTGGTGGAGCAACAGAGTCAAGAGCAGAAATAAGGGATGCATTGTATATGGAAGTGGCTTGTTCAGGGCATGAGAGAGAGAGAATAGGAGAGAGAAGTGAGTTAAACAGGGAGGAAAGGAATCTGGTGTCAATAGCCTCAATGTTACGCTTAGTGATGGTAGCCTTGGGAGGTAGAGATGGGGAAGTCGAGAGAGATAGGTTAAAGGAGAGCAGGTGGTGGTCAGAGAGGGGAAATGGGGAATTTGAAAAATCAGAAATATCACAGCGGTGAGTGAAGACCAGATCCAGTGAGCTCCCATTCACATGGGAGGGTGAGGAGGTCCACTGGGAGAGACCAAGTGAAGAGGTGAGGTTAAGGAGTTTAGAGGCAGGGGATTGTGTGGGGATGTCAATAGGGATGTTGAAATCGCCTAGGATAATGGAAGGAATGTCAGAAGAGAGGAAGTGAGGAAGCCAGGAAGCAAAGTTGTCGATGAATTTGGAAGCAACGCCAGGGGGGCGGTAAATGACAGCTACTCTAAGATGGACTGGTTGGAAGAGGCGTATGGCATGGACCTCAAATGTAGAGAATGTAAGGGATGGTTCTGGTGGTATGAGTTGGTAGGAGTAACTAGAAGGTAAAAGGACCCCAACACCACCCCCATGGCTACCCCCAGGTCGGGGTGTGTGTGTGAATGCGAGGCCCCCAGCAGAGAGAGCAGCAGGAGAAGTAGTGTCAGAGGGCGTAATCCAAGTTTCAGTAATGGCTAGTAGGTGGAGGGAGTTGGAAATGAAAAGGTCATGAGTGGGGACCAGTTTGTTACAAACAGGGCACAGGATAGGGGGTATGAGTTTGTGGGAGAGATGTGAATGAGATTATCAGGGTTGCTGAAGCGATGAGGAGAGATTAACTTTGAGTGCAGGGATGATGAGAGAGTAGTGATGGTGCGGGTGCCAGAGCTAGGAGGGGAAACTGCAGGAGGTGGGTAGGGAGGGAGGTCAGTGTGATGTGGATGGGGGTGTGGGGAGGTGACAGGGAAGGGAGAGAGGGAGCAGGGCTGAGATGTGGGGTAGCAGGACCATGGGGTAGACGTGAGTGAAAGTGGGGTAACAGGAAAGGAGGGGAAAGTATACAGAGAGATGGAGGGGAGACAGAGGAGGGGAGGGAGCAGGAGGTGAAGGATAAAGATGCATGATTAGGTAGACACTGAGTAATGTGGGGAGTATAAGAAAGCCTTGACATAGTGTTTAGCAGGTAAATAGGTTGAGGGAAAGTGGAAGTAGGAGTGGAGGCTGTAAGGAATTCAGAGTTGAAGAATTGCAGAAATGCAGATTAGAAAAGCAGTGTCGGCTCAATGGGTGTAGATTTAGTATGAAATGAATCAGAAGTGTAGATAAAGTGGGTGTTGAGATGTATTTGGACCGTATGTAATGAAAAGATTGTGAGGTTTAAGAAGCAATGGTGGTTCTGTAAGATTTTTTAGGTGTTTGTAGGTAAGATTGCATTGGTGCAGCTGTGCATGAAAAACAAAATTCCAATAATATAGATACAAGCATTTGTTGGTAAAATGGATGGTTTATGAAACGTTCATAAGGTTCTATGCCTTCAATACTTCCGCCTCCCAGGATGCCTCCTTTGGACGCCGGGTTCTTGTGCCCGCTACAGTGCATCCCCTCCCATGAGGAACTACTTTAGGATATCCCGATGTTATCCCTGTGGAACCCCAGTGTACCCCGCTGCAGAAAAGGAGATTTATGGTAGGAACTTACCTTTGTTAAATCTCTTTCTGCGAGGTACACTGGGTTCCTCAGGGCGCCCACCCTGACGCACTTAGCTTCTTTGGGTTTCTATGGCATTAGCTGCTGGTACCTTCTCCTGTCGTGAGAATGTGGTGTATGTGCTACTAATGGTTGTTGTCTCTTTTACCTGCTACTGCATTGGACTGGTTAACAAAGCTGAGCTCCTGTGCACGGAGGCAGGGATATAGAGGAGGCGGCACTGTGCATCTTGGGAACAGTCAAAGCTTTGAGCCTGTTGGTGCCTCGGATCAAGATCCAATTCTACACCCCAATGTAATCTCTGTGGAACCCAGTGTACCTCGCAGAAGGAGATTTAACAAAGGTACGTTTTTGCCATAAATCTCCTTTTTTCTATATTGAACCTCATTCCCCATTTACATGCCCAGGTTTCAAGCTTAAATAAGTCATTCTGTAGAGACTTCACATCGCTTTCTGAATTAATTACCTTACACAGTTTAGTATCATCTGCAAAGATTGACACTGCTTTCCAGGCCTATTCCTAGATCATTGATAAATAAATTAAACAGTAGCGGGCCAAGTACGGACCCTTGTGGTATTCCGCTGACTACTGGTGCCCAGCTGGAGAACGTCCCGTTGACCACTACTCTTTGTACTCTGTTATCCAGCCAATTACCTATCCATGTACAGATAGTATGTCTTATGCCAAGTTCCCTTAATTTGATGATCAGTCTCCTGTGAGGCACTGTATCAAAGGCTTTTGCAAAATCTAAATACACCACATCCACTGCTTTTCCCTGGTCAAGATTCTCACTCACTTCCTCGTAGAAGTTAATTAAGTTAGTTTGACATGATCTTTCTCTTACAAACCCATGCTGACTTTTGCTAATAACCTTGTTAATTTACAGATAATCCTCTATGCTATCCCTGAAAATACCTTCCAATATTTTACCTACTATAGAGGTTAAACTAGCTGGTCTACAGTTACCAGGGTTATTTTTAGTTCCCTTTTTAAATAAAGGCACTACCTCAGCTATGCGCCAATCCTTTGGTACCATGCCTGATCTAATTGAACTATGGAAAATCAAGTATAGGGATTTTGCTAGCTGAGCTCCATAATAACCCTCGGATGAAAACCATCTGGGCCTCGTGATTTATTAATCTTTATGTTGCTTAGTCTCTCCAGGACTATTTCCTCACTTAAACAAGCATGAAGCCAAGAGTCATTACCTTCACTATCGTTATGCACTTCTCTCACCGTCTGATCCTCCCTTGTGAATACTAAGGAAAAAAAATGTTCAGTGTTTCCGCTTTTATTTTATCATCGTTTATCAAAGCTTTCAATTCATCTTTTAATGGGCCTACATTCTCCTTCTTTAACCTTTTACTGTTTATGTATTTATAAAACTTTTTAGGATTGGTTTTACTCTCTATAGTGATTTCCTTTTCGTTTTTACGGTGTGGTTTCAGAGAAAAATTGCGTCTATGCCTGAAGGTTCATACATTCACTCAGGGCGTACCGCGGATTCAGCCTCCCTATGTCCCTCCTGTGACTCCATGGGACCTGTCTGTTGTTTTGAATGCCCTGCAAGAGTCTCTATTTGAACTTCTTGAGTCAGTGGACCTTAAATGGCTTATGGCTAAGGTCCTTTTCTTATTGGCTATTGCCTCTGCCAGAAGGGTGTCAGACTTGGTTGCTTTGCCCAGTCATCCGCCCTTTTTGATACTTCATTGTGACCGCGCAGTTCTTCAAACTCATCTCAGTTATTTACCTAAGGTGGTGTCATCTTTTCACCTTAACCAAGAGATTGTGGTTCCGACCTTCATCCCTTTTTACTTGTCATCCATAGAGCGGTCTTTGGATGTGGTAAGGGCTCTCCTTGTTTATGTGGAGAGGAATGACTCCATCAGGAGGTCAGATACCATTTATGTTCTTTTTGGTTTCCATAAACGTGGCTGGCCTGCAAATAAGCAAACCTTGGCCAGATGGATTAGAATGGTGATTGCACAAGCTTATGCACAGGCTGGGCTCCCAGCTCCTGCTGCTATTAAGGCCCATTCTACTCGGTCTGTTGGACCTTCTTGGGCGGCCCGCCGTGGAACGTCTTGTCACAGAACACGCATAATAGAACATGGATCATAGAACAGGCCTCCGACCTAGAGCCCTGCTGACGCAGTGAGAGGAACTGTTTGCTACCTATTTAAATAATCCAGTTAGCGCAAGAATTCACATGGGGAATGTTCAGTGCAACCAGAGAACCATCCGATAAAGAATGTCACACTGCCTGATTGATTTGGCTGCATTGTGCAAACAAAAGCACAGAGCCATGAAGGCCTGCAGTCGTATTGTGGGTGTGTCTGTGTGTATGCTTGTGTGCCTGCAAGCCTCTGTGCGTTTGTGTGTGAGTGTCCCCCCCAAGGTGAAGCGTATGCAAATGATTGTGCATCATCCAGACAACAAGAGAGAAACTCATGATGCAGGAGTATGTGTGCCTGCTTGTCAGTTAGTCAGTGCCATCGCCAAATCCAGATAGAACAGCTGGAAAGTCAGCCATGGAGATAAGAGTAGGTGTGCAAAAATAGGATTTTAATTACCTACCGGTAAATCCTTTTCTAGTAGTCCGTAGAGGATGCTGGGGTCCAAATTAGTACCATAGGGTATAGACGGGTCCACTAGGAGCCATTGGCACTTTAAGAGTTTGAGAGTGTGGGCTGGCTCCTCCCTCTATGCCCCTCCTACCAGGCTCAGTATAGAAACTGTGCCCGAGGAGACGGACAACTTCGAGAGAAGGATTTTACACAGATAGTGGCGAGATTCACACCAGCTCACACATACAAGGCAAACCAAGCTAACCCGCTTGAAAACTCAGCAACGGCTGAACAAGATTACTTAACCAAGTAACAAAACAGTACTTAACCAAGAACTAAGCAATACTGAACTAAGTAACCACTGCAGGACCACGAAGAGCTGGGCGGGCGCCCAGCATCCTCTACAGACTACGAGAAAAGGATTTACCGGTAGGTAATTAAAATCCTATTTTCTCTTACATCCTAGAGGATGCTGGGGTCCACATTCGTACCATGGGGATGTACCAAAGCTCACAGAACGGAAGGGAGAGCGCGGAGGCTCCTGCAGAACTGATTGATCAAACTTCAGGTCCTCAGAGGCCAAAGTATCAAACTAGTAGAACTTTGCAAATGTGTTCGACCCAGACCAAGTAGCCGCTCGGCAAAGCTGTAAAGTCGAGACACCCCGGGCAGCCGCCCAGGAAGAACCCACCTTACGAGTAGAGTGGGCCTTAACAGATGTAGGACAGCAATCCTGCCGTAGAATACGTATGCTGGACGGTGAACCAGATCCAGCGAGAGATAGTCTGCTTAGAAGCAGTACACTCAAGTTTCTTGGGATCATACAGGACAAACAGAGAGTCCAATTTTCTGTGACGAGCAGTCCTCTTCACATAGATTTTTCAGAGCCCTTACAACATCCAAGGACTTTGATGAAATTGAGGAGTCAGTAGCAACTGGCACCACAAGAGGTTGGTTGATATAAAATGCCGACACAACCTTCGGAAGGAACTGCTAACGTGTCCAGACCTCAGCTCTTTCTTTATGGAAGATCAAGTAGGGGCTCTTACAAGACAAAGCCCCCAACTCCGACACACGTCTAGCAGAAGCTAAAGCCAACAAAGTGACAGCCTTCCACGTGAAAAACTTGACCTCAACCTCCGGTAGATGCTCGAACCAATCCGATTGGAGGAACTGTAACACCATGTTAAGATCCCAGGGCGCCATAGGCGACACGAAGGGAGACTGGATGTGCAGAACCCCTTTCAAGGAAGTCTGAACCTCAGGGAGGGAAGCCAATTGTTTCTGGAAGAAAATGGATAGGGGTGAAATCTGGACCTTTACGGATCCCAACCTCAGGCCCATATCCACACCTGCTTGCAGGAAGAGGAGAAACCGTCCCAGTTGAAACTCCACCGTAGGAAGCTTTTTGGACTCACACCAAGATACATATTTTTTTCAAATGCGATGGTAATGTTTAGACGTTACTCCTTTCCTAGCCTGTATCAGGGTAGGAATAACCTTGTTCGGAATGCCCTTCCGAGCTAATATCTGGCGTTCAACCTCCATGCCGTCAAACGTAGCCGCAGTAAGTCTTGATAAGCGAACGGCCCCTGCTGCAGCAGGTCCTCCCAAAGAGGAAGAGGCCTCGGCTCTTCCAGCAGTAGATCCAGAAGATCCACGTACCAAGACCTTCTTGGCCAGTCTGGAGCAATGAGGATCTACCAATATATATATATATGTTTGTTGTGAGAGGCAGAGAGGTTCCTGCATTAGGAGGAGGTGCAGGCCCTGACATGCCACATGGAGCATTATGGGGTTGCTCCAAGGTAGGTAGCTCTTAGCTTAGACATATTGTAGTAAGGAGCCATTATCATGTGACTCCTTGCTGGTTAATCTCAGACCCAGATTGGGGTAATGGAGGTGTGAGGTGTGGTGCCTCTGGACTGGCTGAGCTGGATGGCCTTAGTGTGGCATACCTTTACATTCTATTAACACTTTTCACTTATTAATTTTTAACACTATTTCTCTATTTTAATTGCATTTCATTTTTGTATCACTTTCTCTATAGCTTCGGCTTCCTAAATATTAATTTATTAACACTATAGTTTTTTCACTGGTATGCTACGCTGGGCTTTCTGGCTTATGCTGGTGTTTTGGGGTGCCACACCCTGCACCTAGATATAGCGCTAGGGACCCCAAATATACAGAGACGCCTTGATGCAGCTTTGGGGCTTATTCACACATTTGCGCAAATATGTGTAACGAAGATCTCTGAATTCTATTATCATGTGGAATTTATATCTGGTTACGGTTATCATTCAGGGTGCTGGGGGAAACAAATGCCTTTTTTTCTAGCAATGAGGATTGCCTGAACTCTTGTTATCCTTATGAGCTTTAGAATCCTTGTAATTAGTGGAAGTGGAGGAAACACGTACACTGACTGGAACACGTATGGCGTTACCGTGGCATCCACCTCCACTGCTTGTGGGTCTCTTGACCTTGAGAAATACCTCCAAAGTTTTTTGTTGAGGTGGGAGGCCATCATGTCTATTTGAGGAACCCCCCCAAAGGTTTGTCACTTCGTGAACACCTCTGGATGGAGGCCCCACTCTCCTGGATGGAGATCGTGCCTGCTGAGGAAGTCCGCTTCCCAGGTGTCCACTCCCGTGCTTTTCCACCCAGAGGATGATTCTTGTCACCCCTGACATTGCAGCACTGCTCTTTGTTCCGCCTTGTTGGTTTATGTAGGCCACCATTGTTACATTGTCCGACTGCACTTGAATGGGTCGATCTCGCAGAAGGTGAGTCGCTTGGAGAAGACCGTTTGTATATGGCTCTTAGTTCCAGAATGTTTATTGGAAGACAGGATTCCAGACTTGACCACCTTTCTAGGAAGGTTTCCCCTTGAGTGACAGTGCCCCAGCCTCGGAGACTTGCATCCATGGTTAGAAGGATCCAGCCCTGAATCCCGAACCTGCTGCCCTCCAGAAGGTGAGGCATTTGTAGCCACCAGAGGAGTGAAATCCTTGCTTTCAGCGGCAGACGTATCCTCATGTGCATATGTAGATGAGAACCCTACCACTTGTCTAGGAGATCCAATTGGAAGGATAGAGCATGAAATCGAGCATGAAATCTTCTGTATTGTAGAGCATCGTAGGAGGCAACACATCCAACGCTTCCCCAAATAGAGCCTGACCTGTGTAGAGCCTCAACACTTCTCCTGGATTCCGCATCTGCAACCATTGACATAGCCAGAGTCCCCTGCGAGCTGAGACAGACATGGAAGATATCCTTGCAGTCAGCGTACCCAGGTCCTTCATGGATTCCACCATGAACCCCGCAGAATCCTGTATGTTACGTAAAAATTATTCAATGTCACTTCTATCCATTGAATCCAAATCCTCTAGTAATGTGCCTGACCACTTTACTATAGCTTTAGAGATCCATGCGCAGGCAATAGTAGGCCTCAGCGCTACCCCTGAAGCAGTGTATATGGATTTGAGCGTAGTGTCAATCTTACGATCAGCTGGTTATTTTAACGCAGTAGACCATGGGACTGGTAAAACCACCTTTTTTGACAGTCTGGAAACAGATGCGTCAACTATGGGTGGGTTTTCCCATTTTTTTTCTATCCTCCTCAGGAAAGGGGAAAGCAACCAGAATCCTTTTAGGAATCTGGAATTTTCTCCGGGTTTTCCCAGAATTTTTCAAATAAAGTGTTTAATTCTTTAGATGCAGGGAAGGTTAGCGAGGCTTTCTTATTATCTGTGAAGTAAGCCTCCTCAACCTGCTCAGGTGTTGTGTCAGTAATATTCAACACATATCTAATGGCCTCTATTATGAGTTGCACCCCCGTTGCAAGGGAAGCTGCTCCCCTCAGCACATCCCCATCACCGTCTGCTGTGTCATCTTGCATAATCTGTGCAAGTGCACGTTTCTGTGGGTATATGCTAGGGGATTTTGAAGGAATAGGAAGAGAACCAGAGACTTCTTTAAAACCTGAGTTTCAGTCTCAGTATGAGCTACTCTAGTAGAGATTTGAGAAATCATTCCCTTAATAGAGGATAACCACTCAGGCTCAGCAATAGGGATCTGAGACAATGCATTACATTCCTGTGTATATGGAATGGATTCCTCCTGAGAGGAAATGTCCTCTGCAGCATAAGACACATTCCTGTGTACATAGAATGGATTCCTCCTGAGAGAAAATGTCCTCTCCAGCATAAGACACAGAGTCGCTAGACATGGCTATGTGAGACAACAACACCCACACACGCAGGGAAATATCAGACACGGTTTCCACAAGAAAGCCACAGAGAGACACAGAGATTGGAGCCAACCCACACACAGCGCTTCCCAAGGTAGATATAATACAACTACCTGGCGCTTACTTTGCCTTAATAGACTACACAGCATTTACACAGCCTCCCTCCCCCTTTTACAACCCCCTGGTACCGCACAGAATAGTTGGAGTTGCTTGGAGGGACAGCTCTCCCTGTTAGCGTCTCTGTATAGGATCTGCAGGAAGGAAAATGGCACTGAACGCTGCTGGGTCTGCTCTGAGGAGAAGCTCCACCCCCCTGAATATGGTGCTGCTTCCCGCTCTCCACTTATTTATACTGGCCTGAGGAATTGTGCTGGCAGTGTTACCGAGGTCCCTGACAGCCTTGGTGCCAGTGTAGGGTATAGGCGCTGGCTCAGGGCGCCCCTCACAGCGCCGCACTATGTACCGCTGAGCCTCCAGAGTGCAGTTAATACTGCGCTCCCACCCTGTTGCCGCCATCTTCACACCGGCTCCCCGCTTTCCAGGGAGGCCGGTGACTCACTCACCACCGGAATCTTCTGGCTTTGTTAGGGGGTGGCGGCAGTGCTGCGAGAGTGAGCGGTCGCCTGGGGGCGGCTAACGATCATCACCCTCAGGAGCTCAGTGTCCCTGTCAGCGGAGATAGTGGCTCAAACCCCGCAGGGTGGAAACTACTCCCCCCTAATTCCCACAAAGCAGCCTCCCTGTGCCTATACTAACTCTTAGAAAAAAATAAAACTAAAGAAGCTGTAGGAGCTCCCTTAGCTGTGACCGGCTCCTATGGGCACATTTTCTAAACTGAGTCTGGTTAGAGGGGCATAGAGGGAGGAGCCAGCCCACACTTTCAAACTCTTAAAGTGCCAATGGCTCCTAGTGGACCCGTCTATACCCCATGGTACTAATGTGGACCCCAGCATCCTCTAGGACGTAAGAGAAATCCAGATACAACAGCAGGAGGGTCTGGCAAGCAGTCAGGTATGGTGGTGCATTATCCATGATTGTGTCCGTCGATGAAAAATAGACTGAATTGCTTTTTTTAATGTGCTTTGGAGGCGCATTTCCAAATGTCTTACCTTGCCGAACATATTTATTGGGATTTTGCAAATAGCATTACATCATCATTACATTGAATTTCCTAATTGCTTGATCTTTTAAATTCTACAATTGATAAAGACCAGTGCCGTAACTAGGTGAGTGCCAGCGGTGCCTTGCTCACAGCGCAACTACACTGTGGGCGCACCATCTGGCAACACCACTCGCACAGCCGCCGCTCCCTCTATCACAACCGCTACAACGGCTGCCGCTCCCTCTATCACCGCCACCCGCCTCTGCAATGGCAGCCGCTCCCTCTATCACCGCCGCCCACCTCCCACCGCTGCAACGGCCGCCGCTCCCTCTATCACCGCCTCCCGCCGCTGCAGCGCTGCCCTTCAAGGGGGGACTTTCGGCACTTCTGTCCCCAGCCCAGGCAGAGCTCGGCCGTGGCAGCTGACTGCGATGCAACCTGATTGGCTGCTCACAGACTGACAGCCAATTAGGAGCATCCGCAGCGGCCAGCGCCAAATTAAATATACCACCGTCTGTCATAGTAAAGTGAGGGGGGGAATGGATTTGGTGGTGGCTGCTTGGCTGCCGCTGCTGTAAGTCAGGTCATCTGGGTGTGACAAAGGGTGGGGGGAGCGGCGATTGGCCGGCGGAGTTGTCATTTAGGAGGAGAGGTTGGGACACTGACAGGCTGCCGGCTTCCTGAATATCCGAGGCTGGAGCTGCAGGCCCGTTGTCAGGAGACAGGACCTGTCATGTAATGACTGCTACAGTATGTGCATCAAAAGGTAAGAGCTGCAGCAGTGTGCAGTGATCTTGCCCCCCTAGGCTGGGATTTCAGGGGCTGCTGTGCTACTCTGATTCTACCTGCTTTGCATTTAGCCCACTCACCTGCCTAGGGTACCTACAGTACTTGCTCTCTATCTGCCCTGCTTATCTGTCAGGGGCACGAACTTGCTTTCCGTCTGCCCTAGTTACCTGCCAGTGACACCTGCCTTCTCTCTCTCACCCCTGATAACCTTCCAGGGGTACTTGCTTGTGCTCTATCTACTCTACCCACCTGCCAAGGTTACCATTCTCACACAACTTTTCTATCTATCTATCTATCTATTCTGTCTGCCGTAATGTATAAAAAGGGGGACAGGCTGCCGTGATGTGTAAAAAGGGGACAATGTCTGCCGTAACGTGTAAAAAGGGGGACAATGTCTGCTGTAACGTGTAAAAGGGGGACGCTGTCTGCCATAATGTGTAAAAAGGGGACGCTGTCTGCCGTAATGTGTAAAAAGGGGACAATGTCTGCTGTAATGTGTAAAAGGGGGACGCTGTCTGCCGTAATGTGTAAAAAGGGGACTCTGTCTGCCGTAATGTGTAAAAAGGGGACTCTGTCTGCCGTAATGTGTAAAAAAGGGGACGCTGTCTGCCGTAATGTGTAAAAAGGGGACTCTGTCTGCCGTAATGTGTAAAAAAGGGGATGCTGTCTGCCGTAATGTGTAAAAAGGGGGACGCTGTCTGCCATAATGTGTAAAAAAGGGAGACGCTGTCTGCCGTAATATGTAAAAAAGGGGACGCTGTCTGCCGTAATGTGTAAAAAAGGGGACGCTGTCTGCCGTAATGTGTGAAAAGGGGACTCTGTCTGCCGTAATGTGTAAAAAATGGGACTCTGTCTGCCGTAATGTGTAAAAAAGGGACGCTGTCTGCCGTAATGTGTGAAAAAGGGGACGCCGTCTGCCGTAATGTGTGAAAAAGGGGGACGCTGTCTGCCGTAATGTGTAAAGAAAGGGGACGCTGTCTGCCGTAATGTGTAATAAAGGGGACGCTGTCTGCTGTAATGTGTAAAAAAGGGGACGCTGGCTGCCGTAATGTGTAAAAAGAGGACGCTGGCTGCCGTAATGTGTAAAAGGGGGACGCTGGCTGCCGTAATGTGTAAAAGGGGCTCTACCTGGTGTAGTGGCGCTACTGTGCGGCGTAATTTGAATAATGGAGACTACTGTGCACCATTATATGAATTGGTATTATTTTGTGGCCACACCCCTTTCCCATGAAGCCACACTCCTATATTTTTTGCTTGTGCCTACGGTGCACACTGCAGCCGCTCTGCGTTAAGGAGGGCTCTGATGCCGTTTCTTGCACACAGCGGTAAAATGTCTAGTTACGGCACTGATAAAGACACCTGAAAACTGCTCTGCGGAGTCTCATTTTGTGTTTACTCCTTGTCTCCATTTAATTCCCTAACTCTATCCAAGTCAATGAGGATGTGAGGCGTACCTAGGCCACATTCCTGAATTCGAAGTACAAATTTCCATCTTCTAAATTAATTCCTAAATTCATGATTTACTGTAATCCCGTAGTTTGGCTTTTTAAACCTTTATTTCTGGGCATTGTTTTGGGTCTAGACTGATTGCAGAAGGTGTGTGTGTTTCCTGGAAAGGCTGGAAGGACTTCCAATACGCTTTATCTCCTGGTATGTGTCTCCCTCAAGTGGCTGTCAGAAACCAAATGCATGGCTATACACCCCAGGCCAAGCAGATTGTGACATCACAGAACAGGCATCATAGAACATGGATCATATAACAGGCCTCCGACCTAGATCTCTGCTAATGCAGTGACAGAAACTGCATGCTGCCTATTTGAATAATCCAGTTTCAGCAAGAATTCACATGTGGAAGGTATGGCGCAACCATAGAACCTTCCGATAAAGAATGTCATTTTAATTGGGGGAAAGGGAATGGGAAAACTACTGCACTAGTATAAAGGTTTGTATAGAATACCCCTTCATATATTGTACTGCCTTATGACTGGTCAGACTTAGTGGGTGCTGCCACACATTATATTGTTGCCAATATAGGAAACTGGTTTTAAAGGGAGAGGAAAGAATTGGACTAGAAGTGGTGCACTCAAGTTGAATAAACACAATTAAAATGTAACTTTTATTTTCATCTTCATAAAAGAGCCAAGAACTGGGAAATTGTTAAAATCAATAAAGACAAATGTGAGACATGGTGCAACATATAATGTTAAAAAAACACACACTCTTTAGATCCACTGTGCTGTGCAATGTCTTATATATATAATAAATGTATTCCAGGTTCTATGACCTTGTTGAAAGTTAATTGGTGTTATCAGAATGTGATCTCAAAATTAAATTAGGTGCAGGCTTACTTGAAATATACACTGATATTATGTTGTTGATTAATTTATATTAAATAAATTCCATATCTTTATTCGACTGGTATCTTCTAATTCTACCATCAACACCACAAATTTACATATGTATTTGGTATGCACTTCTAAGGGATATGTACTGTGTAACAGTATGTATGGCAAAGCATATCCTAGGATAAATCCTTCATACGGTGATTCATGTGAAACAGAACTCGGCGCTCTCAGTCTCGGCTGTCAGCGCACTTATGGTCTGCCTCTATCAGCAACAATTGCATTAGTATATCACGGGCTGGCTGATAAATATCCGCAGTCAGCGCCTTTGACTATTCATTGGCACGGATAAGTTTGTAGTCATAGAATATATGATTCAGTGATGAGCAGAATACCTCTCTTTATTTGTGACGTTAGTCAGTGCTCTCAGTCTCTGCTGTCAGCGCTTATTGAGGGTATTCTACACATATAAATCTATAAGCATAACTCCCAACTGCCAAGTTTGGTGAGCTTTCCCATAAGTAGGAGTCTGTTTAACACAATGTGATCTTCACAATAGTACACAGAGACTTCCTTAATTGAGATATATGATATCTCTGTCAGTTCGTGCTCTCAGTCTATGCTGTCAGCACTCCTAATTATTCAAATAGATGGAAGAGTGTATGCTGAAGGTAGCTTTTATACTTTTAGAATGACTTATTTGTACCAGACGAATCCGTTCTTAGTCATATAGTTGTATATCTAGATTATTACACCTTTAATTTCTTCTCACAATATTGTTACCATCAATATTATGTGTAACAGTGGTAAGTGCTTATTGCCTATGTAAGCCGTATTGAGTGTGAGAATTTATAGTATAGTATACAAATGGGCATAGTTGTTTGGCACCATAATATATGATCACTGGTAATATCTTTAACAGTTACAGGTCTCTATCTCAAATGTTCAATGCTCTCAGTCTCTGCTATCAGCGTAGGAGGTTCATCTATAAGTGAGAACTTGCTATAGAAGCTGCAATTATGTATATACCTTATCATGTGCTTTTATATTGGCAACAGCTTATCTGTGCCAATTGATAATTCACAGTAATCCACAGAGGCCTCCAACTGTATGATTAAAGTATCGGCTTCATTGCATTCAGTTGGTGCTAATAAATGCCCACTCTATTACACTTTTAGATTTCTATTATTGCGTGCTGATTCCCGGCACTGTGTGTAACATTCAGTAATAGTTATTCATTGCATGGGCCATGCAGTAATACCACTGCAGTCACCATGTTTAGACAAAGAACCTCTATGTAGCTGTTCAAATGCAACAGTGTCTACGTGTAACAGTGTCCAGTAATTGTATCCACTTGAAAACAACACAGGCCTTACTTATGTTTGATATGGCCCATGCAATGAATAACTATTACTGAATGTTACACACAGTGCCGGGAATCAGCACGCAATAATAGAAATCTAAAAGTGTAATAGAGTGGGCATTTATTAACACCAACTGAATGCAATGAAGCCGATACTTTAACCATACAGTTGGAGGCCTCTGTGGATTACTGTGAATTATCAATTGGCACAGATAAGCTGTTGCCAATATAAAAGCACATGATAAGGTATATACATAATTGCAGCTTCTATAGCAAGTTCTCACTTATAGATGAACCTCCTACGCTGATAGTAGAGACTGAGAGCATTGAACATTTGAGATAGAGACCTGTAACTGTTCAAAATATTACCAGTGATCATATATTATGGTGCCAAACAACTATGCCCATTTGTATACTATACTATAAATTCTCACACTCAATACGGCTTACATAGGCAATAAGCACTTACCACTGTTACACATAATATTGATGGTAACAATATTGTGAGAAGAAATTAAAGGTGTAATAATCTAGATATACAACTATATGACTAAGAACGGATTCGTCTGGTACAAATAAGTCATTCTAAAAGTATAAAAGCTACCTTCAGCATACACTCTTCCATCTATTTGAATAATTAGGAGTGCTGACAGCATAGACTGAGAGCACGAACTGACAGAGATATCATATATCTCAATTAAGGAAGTCTCTGTGTACTATTGTGAAGATCACATTGTGTTAAACAGACTCCTACTTATGGGAAAGCTCACCAAACTTGGCAGTTGGGAGTTATGCTTATAGATTTATATGTGTAGAATACCCTCAATAAGCGCTGACAGCAGAGACTGAGAGCACTGACTTATGTCACAAATAAAGAGAGGCATCCTGCTCATCACTGAATCATATATTCTATGACTAAAAGCTTATTCCGTGCCAATGAATAGTCAAAGGCGCTGACTGCGGATATTTATCAGCCAGCCCGTGATATACTAATGCAATTGTTGCTGATAGAGGCAGACCATAAGTGCGCTGACAGCCGAGACTGAGAGCGCCGAGTTCTGTTTCACATGAATCATCGTATGAAGGATTTATCCTAGGATATGCTTTGCCATACATACTGTTACACAGTACATATCCCTTAGAAGTGCATACCAAATACATATGTAAATTTGTGGTGTTGATGGAAGAAATAGAAGATACCAGTCGAATAAAGATATGGAATTTATTTAATATAAATTAATCAACAACATAATATCAGTGTATATTTCAAGTAAGCCTGCACCTAATTTAATTTTGAGATCACATTCTGATAGCACCAATTAACTTTCAACAAGGTCATAGAACCTGGAATACATTTATTATATATATAAGACATTGCACAGCACAGTGGATCTAAAGAGTGTGTGTTTTTTTAACATTATATGTTGCACCATGTCTCACATTTGTCTTTATTGATTTTAACAATTTCCCAGTTCTTGGCTCTTTTATGAAGATGAAAATAAAAGTTACATTTTAATTGTGTTTATTCAACTTGAGTGCGCCACTTCTAGTCCAATTCTTTCCTCTCCCTTTAAAACCGATAAAGAATGTCACACTGCCTGATTGATTTGACTGCATTGTGCAAACAAAAGTTTGGAGCCAGGAAGGCCGGCAGTCATCTTGTGGGTGTGTGCATGCATGCATTTGTGTGTGTGTGCAGGGGCGGATTGGGAACAAAAAGCGGCCCTGGAAAAATTTGTACTAGTGGCCCCACATGGGCAGCACCAGAGGTGTAAGGTCTGGCCATGGGCCATGGCAGCAGCACCCTCCCCTCAAGACTTTCCAGATAGTGGGCATGTCCAGCATCAAGGGGGAAGTTAAAAAGAAATAACATTAAATATTATGAGCACATTATATAAAACACCATCAGAATTTAGTAAACTATAATTCTTTGGAAAGATATATTTTCTTATTATTACACCAACCGTATCCCAATCACTATTCACTCAATCTTATATGTCAGCCAAGCAGGCAGACAGAGCATACACTAGATCATCTGCAATCACAGGCTAAGTGGCAAAGTAATTTTCATATATGCAAATTATTTTGCATCTTATTCATTATGTCTATAAAAAGGACCACATGTCCTCATACAAAACAGGCCCCACAGGTGCGTCGGCCCACCGGGGATCTTCCCTGTAAATCCTATGGCCAATTCGTGTGTGTGTGTGTGTGTGTGTGTGTGTGTGAGACCCTGAGGCCAAGCATATACAAATGATTGTGCATCCTCCAGCCAACAAGAGAAAAACTAATGATGCAGGAGTGTGTGCCTGCTTGTCAGTTAGTCGCCGCCGCCAAATCCAGATAGAACAGCTGGAGAGTCAGCCATGGAGATGGGAGTAGGTGTGCAAAATGCAGATACAACAGCAGGAGGGCCTGGCAAGCAGTTAGGTATGGTGGTACATTCTCCATGATTGTGTCCGTACTCCAAAAATAGAATGAATTGCTTTTTCCAATGTGTTTTGGAGTCCCATTTACAAATGTCTTGCCTTGCTGAACGTATTTATTGGGATTTTGCAAATAGCGTTACATCGTCGCAACATTGTATGCCCTAATTGCTTGATCTTTTGAATGCTACAATTGATAAAAATACCTGAAAACGGCTCTGTGGAGTCTCATTATGTGCCTACTTCTTGTCTCTATTTAATTCTCTACCTCTATCCAAAGCAAATTTAAATGCTGGGTGGGCCATCAGGATGTGAGGCATATCTAGGCCTTAGTACTGAATTTGACGTACAAGCAAACTAAATTTCTTTCTTCTAAATGATTTCCTAAATTCATGACTTACTGTAATCCCATAGTTTGGCTCTTTGGGCCTTAGTTTTTAGACATTGTTTTGGATCCAGACAGGGCCGTTTCTAGCCAATTTGGCTCCAAGTGTGATATTGAAAAATGCCCCCCCCCCCCCCATATTCACATAAGAAAAAATGCCGCCCCCCCACCCACAAATATAAATAGGAAAACCATGCGCGCCTCCCGACAAGGGGGCGTGGCCTCGTTAAAATGGGCATGGCTTTAAGATGGGCGTGGCCTCATCTGATCTCATCACCACGGCCACCACAGAATAAAAAAAAAAAGGCCTCATTTTACACATTACAGCAGGCACGCGACCCCATTTTACACAGCACGGCTGGCAAGTGTCCCCATTTTACACATTGCGGCAGGAAAGTGTCCCCATTTTACACATTGTGGCAGGAAAGTGTCCCCATTTTACACATTGTGGCAGGCACGTGCCCCCATTTTACACAGTACGGCAGGCAAGTGTCCCCATTTTACACATTGCGACAGGCACGTGCCCCTATTTTACACATTGCGGCAGGAAAGTGCCCCCATTTTACACATTACGGCAGGAAAGTGTCCCCATTTTACACATTGCGGCAGGCACGTGTCTCCATTTTACACATTGCGGCAGGCAAGTGTCCCCATTTTACACAGTACAGCAGGCAAGTGTCCCCATTTTACACATTGCGGCAGGCACGTGCCCCCATTTTAAACATTGCGGCAGGCACGTGTCCCCATTTTACATATTGCGGCAGGAAAGTACCCCCATTTTACACATTGCGGCAGGAAAGTGCTCCCATTTTACACAGTACGGCAGGAAAGTGTCCCCATTTTACACATTGCGGCAGGCACGTGTCCCCATTTTACCCATCACGGCAAACAAGAGTCCCCAATTTACACATTCCGGCAGACTGCGTCCCCATTTTACATATTACGGCAGGCAAGTGGCCCCATTTTACACATTCCGAAGACAGGTGTCCCCAATTTACACAGTACGGCAGGTGGTGGTGGTGAGGGGGGAGGGAGGGAGAGAGAGAGAGAGAGACGGAGAGGGGCTGACTTACATTTGAAGCGGTTCTTCCCGCTCTTCAGTCACCTCTCCCTCGTCTGCGCTGCGCCGGCCGGCTTGGCTCCCCCTTCCCCGAGCGCCCAGCTCGGGGGGCGGGGTTTCGCGGAATGACGCGATTGCGTCGTGACGTCACAACGCAAATGCGTCATTCCGCGAAACCCCGCCCCCCGAGCTGGGCACTCGGGAGGAGAGGGGAGGTGGGATTTAGTGCTGAAGAAGTGCCACGGCGGGCGCCCTGTGCGGTTGCACGGCTCGCCCGCCGCAAGAAACTGCACTGGATCCAGACCCACTGCAGAAGGTGTATGTGTTTGCTGGAAAGCCTGGAACAACTTTCTATATGCTGCATCTCCTAGTGTCGGTCTCCCTCAAGTGTCTGTCAGCAAGCAAATGTATGGCTATACACCCCAGGCCAAGCAGATTGGGACATCACAGAAAAGGCATCATAGAAGACGGATCATAGAACAGGCCTCTGACCTAGAGCCCTGCTGATGCAGTGACAGGAACTGTTTGCTGCCTATTTAAGTAATCCAGTTTTTGCAAGAATTCCCATGGGGAGGGTTCATCGCAACCAGAGAAACTTCCTATAAAATAATGTCTCACTGCCTGATTGATTTGACTGCATTGTGCAAACAAAAGCACGGAGCCAGGAAGGCCGGCAGTCGGTCTTGTGGGTGTGTGCGTGCGTGCTTTCGTGCCTGCATGCATGCATGCTTTTATATGTGTCCCGAGGTGGAGCATATGCAAATGATTGTGCATCATCCAGCCAACAAGAGAGAAACTCATGATGCAGGAGTGTGTGTGCCTGCTTGTCAGTTAGTCGTCGCCGCCGCCAAATCCAGATAGAACAGCTGGAGGGTCATCCATGAAGATAGGAGTAGGTGTGCAAAATCCAGATACAACAGCAGGAGGGTCTGGCAAGCAGTCAGGTATAGCAGTGCATTCTCTATTATTGTATCCATCCACAAAAAATAAAATAAATAGTTTTTTCCAGTGTGTTTTGTAGGCACATTTCCAAATGTCTTGCCTAGCTGAATGTATATAGTTTTTGAAAATAGCGTACCAACGTTGCAGCATTGTATTCTTGCGGAAACTGGATTATTTAAATAGGCAGCATATAGTTCATGTCATTGCGTCAGCAGAGCTATAGGGCTTGATCTTTTGAATGCTACAATTGATAAAGACACCTAAAAACTGCTCTGTGGAGTCTCATTATGTGTCTACTTGTCTCCATTTAATTCCCTACCTCTATCCAAAGGCAAATTTAAATGCTGGGGGCCATCAGGATGTGAAGCCTACCTAGACCACAGTCCTGATTTCAGTTAGTCATCACCACCAAATACAGATAGAACAGCTGGAGAGTCAGCCATGGAAATAGGAGTAGGTGTGCAAAATCCAGATATAACAGCAGGGAGGGTCTGCCAAGCAGTCAGGTATGGCAGTTTATTCTCCATTATTGTGTTCGCCCACACAAAAACAGAATGAATTGTTTTTTCCAGTGTGTTTTAGAGGCACATTTCCAAATGTCTTGCCTAGTCGAACGTATTTATTGAGATTTTGCAAATAGCGTTACATTGTCGCAACATTGTATTCCCTAATTGCTTGTTCTTTTGAATGCTACCATTGATAGACACCTAAATACTGCTCTGTAGAGTCTCATTTCGTGTCTACTATTTGTCTCCATCTAATTCCCTACCTCTATCCAAGGCAAATTTAAATGCTGGGTGGCTGTCAGGATGTGTGGTCTACCTAGTCCTCAGTCCTGAATTCAAAGTACAAGGAAATCTAAATAAATTTCCTTCTTCTAAATCAACTCCTAAATCCGTGATTTACAGTAATTCCGTAGTTTGACTTTTTGGACTTTAGTTTTTGGGCATTGTGTTGGGTCTAGACCGACTGCAGAAGGTGTATCTGTTTGCTGGAAAGACTGGAATGGGTTTCGATACACTGCATCATACATACATCACAGAACAGGCATCATAGAACAGGACACCAACCTAGAGCCCTGCTGATGTAGTGACAGGTACTGTTTGCTGCCTATTTAAATAATCCAGTTTCCTTAAGAATTCCCATGGGAAGGGTTTGGCGCAACCAGAGAACCTTCCGATAAAGAAAACCACACTGCCTGATTGATTTTACTGCATTCTGCAAAACAAAAGCACAGAGCCAGGAAAGCCGACAATCGTCTTGAGGGCATGTGCGTGTGTGTGTGCGTACTTGCGTGCATGCTTTAATATCTGTCCCGAGCCGAAGCGTATGCAAATGATTGTGCATCATCCAGCCAACAAGAGAGAAACTCATGACGCAGGAGTGTGTGTGCCTACTTATCAGTTAGTCACCACCATCAAATCCAGATAGAACAGCTGGAGAGTCAGCCATGAAGATAGGAGTAGGTGTGCAAAATCCAGATACAACAGTAGAAGGGTCTGGCAAGCAGTCAGGTATAGCAGTGCATTCTCCATTATTGTGTCCTCCCACCAAAAATAGAATTAATTGTTTTTTCCAATGTGTTTTAGAGGCACATTTTCAAATGTCTTACCTAGCCATACGTATTTATTGAGATTTTGCAAATAGCGTTACATCGTTACAACATTGTATTCTCTAATTGCTTGCTCTTTTGAATGCTACAATTGATAAAGACACCTAAAAACTGTTCTATGGAGTCTCATTTTGTGTCTACTATTTGTCTCCATTTAATTCCCTACCTCTATCCAAGGCAAATTTAAATGTTGGGGGTCCATCAAGATGTGAGGCCTACCTAGGCATCAGTCCTGAATTCAAAGTACAAAAAAAATAACTAAATTTCCTTCTAAATGAATTCCTAAATTCATGACTTACTGGAATCCTGTAGTTTGGCTTTTCGGACATTTGTTTTTGGGAATTGTTTTGTGTCCAGACCCACTGCAGAAGGTGTGTGCGTCTGTTGGAAAGGCTGGAACGACTCCTGGTGTGTGTCTCTCTCAAGTAGCTGTCCGCAAGCAAATGCATGGCTATACACCCGAGGTCAAGCAGATTGTGACATCAAATTACAGGCTTCATAGATCACGGATCATAGAACAGGCCTCCGACCTAGAGCCCTGCTGATCCACTGACAGGAACTGTTTGTGGCCTGTTTAAATAATCCAGTGTCTGCAAGAATTCCCATGGAAAGGTTCGGCCTGACCAGAGAACCTTCCGATAAAGAATGTAACACTGCCTGATTGATTTGACTGCCCTCGAGGTGAAGCGTATGCAAATGATTGTGCATCATCCAGCCAACAAGACAGAAACTCATGATGCAGGAGCTTGTCAGTTAGTTACCACCACCAAATCCAAATAAAACAGCTGGAGAGTCAGCCATAGAGATAGGAGTAGGTGTGCAAAATCCAGATAGAACACCAGGAGGGACTGGCAAGCAGTCAGGTATGGCGGTGCATTCTCCATTATTGTGTCCATCTATCAAAAATAGAAACGCATTTCCAAATGTCTTGCTTTGCTAAATGTATTTAGTGGGATTTTCCAAGCTTGATCTTTTGAATGCTACAATTGATAAAGGCACCTGAGTGGAGTCTCAGATTGTTTCTACTTGTCTTCATTTAATTCTCTACCTCTATTGATGGCAAATTTAAATGCTGTAGTGCCATCAGGGTGTGATACCTACCTAGGCCTTAGTCCTGAATTCGATTTACAAGCAAACTGACTAAATTTCCTCTTTCTAAATTAATTGTGAAATTCATGATTTACTGTAATCCTGTAGTTTGGCTTTTCAGACCTTCATTTTTGGGCATTGTTTTGGTTTTTGACTGCAGAGGGTGTGTGCATTTACTGGAAAGGCTGGAATGACTTCTGATATGCTGCATAACTTGGTTTGTGTCTGCCTCAAGTGGCTGTCAGCAAGCAAATGCAAGGCTATACACCCCAGGCCAAGCAGATTGTGACATCACAAAACAGCCATCATAGAACACGGATCATAGAACAGGCCTCCGACCTAGTGCCCTGCTGACGTAGTGACAGGAACTGTTTGTGTCCTATTTAAATAATCCAGTTTATGCAAGAATTCCCATGTGGAAGGTTCAGCGCAACCAGAGAACCTTCCGATAAAACATGTCACACTGCTTGATTGATTTGACTGCATTGTGCAAAATTTTTTATGGAGTCAGGAAGGCCGGCAGTTGTCTTGAGGGCGTGTGTGTGCGTGCTTGCTTTTACATCTGTCCCGAGGCACAGCGTGTGCAAATGATTGTGCATTATCCAGCCAACAAGATAGAAACTCATGATGCAGAAGTGTGTGTGCCTGCTTGTCAGTTAGTCACCACAACCAAATCCAGATAGAACAGCTGGAGAGACAACCATGGAGATAGGAGTAGTTGTGCAAACTCCAGATACAACAGCAGTGGGGTTTGGGAAGCAGTCAGGTATGGCAGGGCATTCTCCATGATTGGGGTATATTTACTAAGCTCCCGATTTTGACCGAGATGGTGTTTTTCTTCAAAGTGTCATCTCGGGAATTTACTAAACTCAAATCTCGGCAGTGATGAGGGCATTCGTATTTTTTTGGAAGTCAAAGAAAAAAATTACAAATGAATACACCATCTGTCAAATACGCCTGTTATTTGGTAGAACTCGGTAATTTACTAAAAAGTGTAATTCACAAACACTGCCGGCAATAGCCAAACACTGCCGTGAAAAAATACAATTCGTAAAGAAAACCTAAAATAAAACAGACTTGCTTTTTTTTACCGTGTTCTGATAGGCATGCACGAATCCATGAGATCAGTGGGAAGGGGTTGGATTGTGTTAAATTTGCAGGAAAAAAATGCGTGGGGTCCCCCCCACTAAACAAAACCAGCCTCAGGCTCTTTGAGCCGGCCCTGGTTCACAAAATATGGGGGGGGGGGAAACACCGGGGTTCCCCCATATTTCATAAACCTGCACCGGGCTCTGCGCCTGGTCCTGGTTCCAAAAATACGGGGGACAAAAAGCGTAGGGGTCCCCCGTATTTTTGAAACCAGCACCGGGCTCCACTAGTCAGGTACATAATGCCACAGCGGGGGAACACTTTTATATTGGTCCCTGCGGCCCTGGCATTTACATACCCAACTAGTCACCCCTGGCCGGGGTACCCTGGAGGAGTGGGAACCCCTTAAATCAAGGGGTCCCCCCCTCCAGCCACCCAAGGGCCAGGGGTGAAGCCCGAGGCTGTCCCCCCATCCAAGGGCGGCGGATGGGGGGCTGATAGCCTTTTGTGAAAATGAGAATATTGTTTTTAGTAGCAGTACTATAAGTCCCAGCAAGCCTCCCCCGCAAGCTGGTACTTGGAGAACCACAAGTACCAGCATGCATTGGAAAACTGGGCCCGCTGGTACATGTAGTACTACTACTAAAAAAATACCCCCAAAAAAACAGGACACACACACCGTGAAAGTAAAATTTTATTACATACATGCACACCACCATACATACATACATACTTACCTATGTTCACACGTGGCTCGGTCCTCTTCTCCATGTAGAATCCTAGGGGTACCTGTGAAAAAAATTATACTCACATAATCCAGGGTATCTTCTTTCCTTTGTATAATCCACGTACTTGGCAAAAAAATAAAACGGAAACCCGACCACGCACTGAAAGGGGTCCCATGTTTACACATGGGACCCCTTTCTCCGACTGCCAGGAGCCCCCCTGACTCCTGTCAAAGAGGGTCCCTTCAGCCAATCAGGGAGCGCCACGTCGTGGCACTCTCCTGATTGGCTGTGTGCTCCTGTAGTGTCTGTCAGGCTGCACACGGCACAGATACAATGTAGTGCCTATGCGCTCCATTGTAGCCAATAGTGGGAACTTTGCGGTCAGCGGTTGACCGAAAGTAACCTCACCGCTGACCACAAAGTTCTCACCATTGGCTACAATGGAGCGCATAGGCGCTACATTGTATCTGTGCCGTGTGCAGCCTGAGAGACACTACAGGAGCACACAGCCAATCAGGAGAGTGCCACGACGTGGCGCTCCCTGATTGGCTGAAGGGACCCTCTTTGACAGGAGTCAGGGGGGGGTCCTGGCAGTCGGAGAAAGGGGTCCCATGTGTAAACATGGGACCCCTTTCAGTGCGTGGTCGGGTTTCCGTTTTATTTTTTTGCCAAGTACGTGGATTATACAAAGGAAAGAAGATACCCTGGATTATGTGAGTATAATTTTTTTCACAGGTACCCCTAGGATTCTACATGGAGAAAAAGACCGAGCCACGTGTGAACATAGGTAGGTAAGTATGTATGTATGGTGGTGTGCATGTATGTAATAAACTTTTACTTTCACGGTGTGTGTGTCCTGTTTTTTGGGGGGTATTTTTTTAGTAGCAGTACTACAGGTACCAGCGGGCCCGGTTTTCCACAGCATGATGGTACTTGTGGTTCTCCAAGTACCAGCTTGCGGGGGAGGCTTGCTGGGACTTGTAGTACTGCTACTAAAAACAATATTCTAATTTTCACAAAAGGCTATCAGCCCCCCATCTGCCGCCCTTGGATGGGGGGGACAGCCTCGGGCTTCACCCCTGGCCCTTGGGTGGCTGGAGGGGGGGACCCCTTGATTTAAGGGGTTCCCACTCCTCCATGGTACCCCGGCCAGGGGTGAATAGTTGGGTATGTAATGCCAGGGCCGCAGGGACCAATATAAAAGTGTCCCCCGGCTGTGGCATTATGTACCTGACTAGTGGAGCCCAGTGCTGGTTTCAAAAATATGGGGGACCCCTACGCTTTTTGTCCCCTGTATTTTTGGAACCAGGACCAGGCGCAGAGCCCGGTGCTGGTTTATGAAATATGGGGGAACCCCGGTAATTTTCCCCCCCCATATTTTGTGAACCAGGACCGGCTCAAAGAGCCCGAGGCTGGTTTTGTTTAGGGGGGGACCCCACGCATTTTTATTTTTAACAATATTCTTTTTTTTACGAAAGGTGCACAATGAAGCCCAGCACGGATCTCACAGATCCGCCCGAGATTCATTGTGTTAATGTCGGCAGTGTTTTACAATTCACTCCCGTAAAACACTGCCAAAAAGTACGAATGACATCGACATCGGAAAATTCGAAAATGCAGAATACGACAGCTTAGTAAATTAGTTGTAATAAATTCAAAAAGTTGCAATTTTACACTTTCGATGTCATTCGTGTTTGAACTTTAACCTCATTCGGAAAAATACGAATTTTAGTAAATTTACCCCATTCTGGGGTATATTTACTAAAATTCGTATTTTTCCGTATGAGGTTAAAGTTCAAACACGAATGACATCGAAAGTGTAAATTTGCAACTTTTTGAATTTATTACGATTAATTTACTAAGCTGTCGTATTCTGCATTTTCGTATTTACCGATGTCGATGTCATTCGTATTTTTTGGCAGTGTTTTACGCGAGTGAATTGTAAAACACTGCCGACTTTAACACAATGAATCTCGGCCGGATCTGTGGGATCCGTGCTGGGCTTCATTGTGCACCTTTCGTAAAAAATAAAACATTGTTAAAAATAAAAATAAAAAATGCGTGGGATCTCCCATCCTAAGCAAAACCAGCCTCGGGCTCTTTGAGCCGGTCCTGGTTGAAAAAATATGGGGAAAAAAGTGACAGGGGTTCCCCCATATTTAATCAACAGCACCGGGCTCTGCGCCTGGTCCTGGTTCCAAAAATACGGGGGACAAAAAGCATAGGGGTCCCCCGTATTTCTGAAACCAGCACCGGGCTCCACTAGCCAGATACATAATGCCACAGCCGGGGGACACTTTTATATTGGTCCCTGCGGCCCTGGCATTACATACCCAACTATTCACCCCTGGCCGGGGTACCCTGGAGGAGTGGGAACCCCTTAAATCAAGGGGTCCCCCCCTCCAGCCACCCAAGGGCCAGGGGTGAAGCCTGAGGCTGTCCCCCCCATCCAAGGGCGGCGGATGGGGGGCTGATAGCCTTTTTGTCAAAATGTGAATATTGTTTTTAGTAGCAGTACTACTAGTCCCAGCAAGCCTCCCCGCAAGCTGGTACTTGGAGAACCACAAGTACCAGCATGCGGAGGAAAACCAGGCCCGCTGGTACCTGTAGTACTACTACTAAAAAAATACCCCAATAAAAACAGGAGACACACACCTTGAAAGTAAAAGTTTATTACATACATCCACACCTCCAAACATACATACTTACCTATGTTCACACGAGGGTCGGTTCTCTTCTCCATGTAGAATCCATGGGGTACCTGTTGGAAAAATTTTACTCACATAATCCAGTGTAGATCGGTCCTCTTCTGTTCTATTTGTAATCCACGTACTTTGCAAAATAAAAAAACGGACACCCGACCACGCACTGAAAGGGGCCCCATGTTTTCAGATGGGACCCCTTTCCCCGACTGCCAGGCACCCCCCCTGACTTCTGTCTAAGAGGGTTCATTCCGCCAAACATGGAGCGCCACGTCGTGGCACCATCCTGATTGGCTGTGTGCTCCTGTAGTGTCTGTCAGGCAGCACACGGCAGTGATACAATGTAGCACCTATGCGCTCCACTGTAACCAATGGTGGGAACTTTGTGGTCAGCGGTGAGGTTACTTTCGGTCAACCGCTGACCACAAAGTTCCCACCATTGGTTACAATGGAGTGCATAGGCGCTACATTGTATCACTGCCGTGTGCTGCCTGACAGACACTACAGGAGCACACAGCCAATCAGGAGGGTGCCACGACGTGGCGCTCCCTGATTGGCTGAAGGAACCCTCTTAGACAGAAGTCAGGGGGGGTTCCTGGCAGTCGGGGAAAGGGGTCCCATGTGAAAACATGGGGCCCCTTTCAGTGCGTGGTCGGGTGTCCGTTTTTTTATTTTGCAAAGTACGTGGATTACAAATAGAACAGAAGAGGACCGATCTACACTGGATTATGTGAGTAAATTTTTTCCAACAGGTACCCCATGGATTCTACATGGAGAAGAGGACCGACCCTCGTGTGAACATAGGTAAGTATGTATGTTTGGAGGTGTGGATGTATGTAATAAACTTTTACTTTCAAGGTGTGTGTCTCCTGTTTTTATTGGGGTATTTTTTTAGTAGTAGTACTACAGGTACCAGCGGGCCCGGTTTTCCTCTGCATGGTGGTACTTGTGGTTCTCCAAGTACCAGCTTGCGGGGGAGGCTTGCTGGGACTTGTAGTACTGCTAATAAAAACAATATTCACATTTTGACAAAAAGGCTATCAGCCCCCCATCCGCCGCCCTTGGATGGGGGGGACAGCCTCGGGCTTCATCCCTGGCCCTTGGGTGGCTGGAGGGGGGGACCCCTTGATTTAAGGGGTTCCCACTCCTCCAGGGTACCCCGGCCAGGGGTGACTAGTTGGGTATGTAATGCCAGGGCCACAGGGACCAACATAAAAGTGTCCCCCGGCTGTGGCATTATGTATCTGGCTAGTGGAGCCCGGTGCTGGTTTCAGAAATACGGGGGACCCCTATGCTTTTTGTCCCCCGTATTTTTGGAACCAGGACCAGGCGCAGAGCCTGGTGCTGGTTGATTAAATATGGGGGAACCCCTGTCACTTTTTCCCCCATATTTTTTCAACCAGGACCGGCTCAAAGAGCCCGAGGCTGGTTTTGCTTAGGAGGGGGGACCCTACGCATTTTTTTCCAACAAATTTAACACTTTCCCACCCCTTCCCACTGATAAACATGCACGGATCTCATGGATCCGTGCATGCCTATCAGAACACGGTAAAAAAAAGCAGGTCTGTTTTATTTTAGCACTTTTTTACGATTTGTATTTTTTCACGGCAGTGTTTGGCTATTGCCGGCAGTGTTTGTGAATTACACTTTTTAGTAAATTACAGAGTTCTACCAAATTACAGGCATATTTGACTGATGGTGTATTCATTCGTAATTTTTTTCTTTGAGTTCCAAAAAAATACGAATGCCCTCATCACTGCCGTGATTTGAGTTTAGTAAATTCCCGAGATGACACTTTAAAGAAAAAACACCATTTCGGTCAAAATCGGGACCTTAGTAAATATACCCCTGTGTCTGTCCACCATAATAGACTGAATTGATTTTTTCAATGTGTTTTGGAGGTGCATTTCCAAATGTCTTGCCGAACATATTTAATGGGATTTTGCAAATAGGGTTACATCGTCGCAACACTGTATCCCCTAAATTCTTTCTCTTTTAAATGCTAGTTGATAAAGACACCTGCTGCTCAGCCTCATTTTGTGTCTACTTCTCATCTCCATTTATTTCTCTACCTCTATCCGTTGGGGGGGGAGGCATCAAGATGTGAAGCCTACCTAGGCCTCAGCCCTGAATTCGAAGTACAAACTAACTAAATTTCCTTTTTCTAAATTAATTTCTAAATTCATGACTTACTGTAATACTGTAGTTTGGCTATTTGGACCTTTATTTTTGGGCATTGTTTTTGTTCTTGACCGACTGCAGAGGGTGTGTACATTTGCTGGAAAGGCTGGAACGACTTCTAATATGCTATATATCATGATTTGTGTCTGCCTGAAGTGGCTGTCAGCAAGCAAATGCATGGCTATACACCCCAGGCAAAGCAGATTGTGACATCATAGAACACGCATCATAGAACATGGATCATAGAACAGGCATCATAGAACATGACTCATAGAACAGGCCTCCAACCTAGAGGCCTGCTGACACAGTGACATGAACTATTTGCTGCTTATTTAAATAATCCAGTTTCCACAAGAATTCCCATGAGAAAGTTTCAGGCCAAAGCAGAGAACCTTCTTAAAAATATTGTCACACTGCCTGATTGATTTGACTGTATTGTGCAAACAAAAGCATGGAGCAAGGAAGGCTGGCAGTCATCTTGTGTGTGGGAGCATGCGAGTTTGCATGTGTTCGTGTGCATTCTTGTGTGCCTGCGTGTGTGCATTTGTGTCCCCCTGAGGTAAAGCGTATGCAAATGATTGTGCATCATCCAGCCATCAAGAGAGAATCTCATGACGCAGGATTATGTGTGCCTGCTTGTCAGTAAGTTGCCGCAACTCAATCCAGATAGAACAGTTGGAGAGTCAGCCATGGAGATAGGACTAGGTGTTCACAATCCAAATACAACAGCAGGGGGGGTCAGGCAAGCAGTCAGGTATGGCAGTGCATTCTCCATTATTGTGTCCATCCACAAAAAAATAGAATGAATTGATTTTTCCAATGTGTTTTGGAGGCGCATGTTCAAACAGGGACGTGCAGTCAGGGGAGGCAGTGCCTCCCCTGTCATTATGATTAGAATAATATAAAGAAGATACTTATTATGACACATATTCTGTGTCATAAGTTATTTCTTTATATTATGCTACCCATTTCGCTCTTTTAATCAGTTTGGGAGGCACTGATAGCAGTGCCTCCCGTCATCAATAGAAATGGGCTAAAACGGGGGGCGGGGCCAAGGACTGCACCATAAAAGCCCATTGAAAATCAACGGGGTAAGCGGCACTTATGCAAGTGCCTCACTGACAGGGGAAACCCACCCCTGTCAGTGAGGCAGATGTGATTGGACAGCGGATCCAGTACTGGATCCGCTGATCCAATCACCGGTGGGCTGAAGCAGCAGCGGGAACCGGCGCTGCTGTGGCGCTATCACGTCTGGACAGTAGCACGGGCAAGTGAAGCGACGGCGGGACCCGATGTTAGAGCTGCGCTACAGAAGCAGGCGCTACGGAGGCAGCGGGCTGGGGAAAGCGCGGCGGCGCTGGGCAGCGCTGTAACTGCAGCTCAGCTTGTTCGTCCTCCGTCCTCCTCACAGCAGCACCTGCACCCTCCGAAACGGGGCCCATCATCACACAGGCGAGGTGGTGGGGTTGTTGTTGTTGTTGGTGGTGGGTGGGGAGGGGGGCAGTTGTACTGGGTGGGAAGTGACTGGGCAGCTCACCCTCAGATCACCTGGACTGCAGCTCACCTTCAGATAATCAGGGGATGAGCTGCAGTCCAAGTGATCTGGGGGTGAGCTGCAGTCCAAGTGATCTGGGGGTGAGCTGCAGTCCAAGTGATCTTGGCCAGATCACTTGGACTGCAGTTCACCCCCAGATCACTTGGACTGCAGGGACAATGAGGAATAAATAAAATAAATGTAAAAAAATTATATATGTATATATCACAGCCGCCCGCCGCTCACCGCTGACCAACGCTCACTGCCGCACGCTGAACCGCCACTGAAAGCTGACCACCGCAGACCACAACTGGCGGTGGTCAGAGGGACATCAACGCCGCAGCAACAGAGGACAGCTTAGTACCGCTGCATCCCCCGCAGACCATGGGCTCCTCCGCCACCGACAGTCCCTTCCACACCTCCGCTGCACATATCAGGTAATGTTTCCCTGCTTCCCTATGTCATTTGCTGTAACTTTCCCTGTCCTTTCTGTCACTCTCTCAGTCACTGCTGTCACTCTCTCTCCCTGTCCCTGAAATGTGTATCATACCGTGTGCTGTAATGTGAATTTCGGCTCATACCGTGTGCTGTAATGTGAATTTCGTCTCATACCGTGTGCTGTAATGTGAATTTCGGCTCATACCGTGTGCTGTAATGTGAATTTCGGCTCATACCGTGTACTGTAATGTGAATTTTGGCTCATACCGTGTGCTGTAATGTGAATTTCGGCTCATACCGTGTGCTGTAATGTAAATTTCGGCTCATACCGTGTGCTGTAATGTGAATTTTGGCTCATACTGTGTGGTATAAGGTGAAAGGGGCACAGTATGGTATAAGGGGTCCTACTACACTGAAGGACACGCCCCCATCTGAGTGGCCATGCCCCCTTTTCCAGAGGCGCGCGCATAACCAGTGCCTCCCCAGCCAATGTCCTCACCGCAGGTCACTGTGTTCAAATATCTTGCCTAGCTGAACGTATTTAGTGGGATTTTGCAAATAGCATTACATCATCGCAACATTGTATTCTTGCGGATTTCTTGTGGAAACTGGATTATTTAAATAGGCAGCAGACAGTTCATGTCACTGCGTCAGCAGGGCTCTAGGGCTCGATCTTTTGAATGCTACAATTGATAGACACCTAAAAACTGCTCTGTGGAGTCTCATTTTGTGTCTACTGCTTGTCCCCACTTAATTCACTACCTCTATCTAAGGCAAATTTAAACGCTGGGGGACCATCAGGATGTGAGACCTACCTAGACCACAGTCCTGATTTCAAAGAACAAGCAAATTAGCTAAATTTCCTATTTCTAAATTAATTCCTAAGTTCATGACTTACTGTAATACTGTTGTTTGGCTATTCGGACCTTCATTTTTGGACATTGGTTTGGGTCCAGATCGACTGCAGAGGGTATGTACATTTTCTGGAAAAGCTGGAAAGATTCCGATACACTGCATCTCCTGGTGTCTGTCTGCCTCAAGTCAGCTGTCAGCAAGCAAATGCATGGCTATACACCCCAGGCCAAGCAGATTGTGACATCACAGAACACGCATCATAGAACATGGATCATAGTACAGGCCTCCTACCTAAATCCCTGCTGACGTAGTGACAGGAGCTGTTTGCTGTCTATTTAAATAATCCAGCGTCCACAAGAATTCCCATGTGGAAAGTTCGGAGCAATCAGAGAACCTTCCGGTAAAGAATGTCACACTGCCTGATTGATTTGACTGCATTGTGCAAAAAGGACGGAGCCACCAAGTCCGGCAGTCGTCTTGTGCGTGTGTGTGCTTGAATGCTTACATGCACGTGTGTGTGTCCCCATACTGAAGCGTATGCAAATGATTGTGCATCATCCAGCCAACAAGAGAGAAACTCATGATGCAGGAGTATGTGTGCCTGCTTGTCAGTAAGTCACCACCACCAAATCCAGATAGAACAGCTGGAGAGTCAGCCATGGAGATAGGAGTAGGTGTGCAAAATCCAGATACAACAGCAGGAGGGTCTGGCAAGCAGTCAGGTATGGCGGTATATTCTCCATTATTATGTTCATTCTCCAAAAATAGAATGAATTGTTTTTTCCAATGTGTTTTAGAGGCGCATGTTCAAATGTCTTGACTAGCTGAACATGTTTACTGGGACTTTGCAAATAGCGTTACATTGTCCTAACATTGTATCCCCTAATTGCTTGACCTTTTAAATGTTACAATTGATAAAGGCACCTGAAAACTCCTCTGTGTAGTCACTCTTGTGTCTAGTTTTTGTCTCCATTTAAATCCCTACCTCTATCCAAGGTAAATTTAAATGCTGGGGGGGCCATAAGGATGTGAAGCCTACCTAGGCCTCAGTCCTTAATTTGAATTACACCCAAGGCCAAGCAGACTGTGACATTACAGATCAGGCATCATAGGACACGGATCATAGAACAGGCTTCCAACCTAGAGCCCTGCTGACGCAGTGACTGGAACTATTTGTGACCTATTTAAATAATTCAGTTTCTGCAAGAATTCCCATGGGAAAGGTTTGGCTCAACCAGAGAACCTTCCTATAAATAATGTCACACTGCCTGATTGATTTGACTGCATTGTGCAAACAAAAGTTTAGAACCAGGAAGACCGGCAGTCGTTTTGTGGGTGGATGCGTACGTTTGTGTATTTATTTCCACCTGAGGTAAAGCGTAAGCAAATTATTGTGCATCATCCCACCATCAAGAGAGAATCTCATGATGCAGGAGTGTGTGTGCCTGCTTGTCAGTAAGTTGCCAAATCCAGATAGAACAGCTGGAGAGTCAACCATGGAGATAGGAGTAGGTGTGCAAAATCCAGATGCAGCAGCAGGATTTTCTGGCAAGCAGTCAGGTATGGCAGTGCATTCTCCATTGTGTCCGTCCACCAAAAAATAGAAAAAAATAGCTTTTTTCAATTTACAAATGTCTTGCCTTGCTGAACGTATGTAGTGGGATTATTCAAATAGCGTTACATCATCGCAACATTGTATTCCCTAATTGCTTGATCTTTTGAATGCTACAAGTGATAAAGACACCTAAAAACTGCTCTGTGGAGTCTCATTATGTGTCTACTTGTCTCCATTTAATTCCCTACTTCTATCCAAAGCAAATTTAAATGCTGGAGGGATATCAGGATGTGTGGCCTACCTAGGCCTCAGTTCTGAACTCGAAGTACAAACAAACTAACTAAATTTCCTTATTCTAAATTAATTCCTAAATTCATGACTTACTGGAATCCTGTAGTTTGGCTTTTCAGACGTTCATTTTTGGGCATTGTTTTGGGTCCAGACCCACTGCAGAAGGTGTGTGCATTTGTTGGAAAGGCTGGAACGACTTCTGATATGCTGCAAATCCTGGTATGTGTTTCCGTCAAGTGGCTGTCAGCAAGCAAATGCATGACTATACACCCCAGACCAAGCAGATTGTGACATCACAGAACAGGCATCATAGAACACAGATCATAGAACATGCTGGGGTGTAGCAAGGGTTGTTCCCATGGAGCGCGAGCTCCAGGTGCCGACAAAGTTAGAGGGTGCTGTGCCACAGACTGCTGTACAGGCAGCTGCAGAGCAGGAGGTGGAGGAGCAGAAGGGATGCACACTGACTCTGATTCTAAAACTAGGTAGGGAAAAGGGCAGACCATAGTCTAAAGCTGGAAAATGATGGCACTTTACCCATCCTCTTTATATGGCTCACTGTGTGCTTGTAGCTGTGCAGTAGGGGGTATGCAGTTAAGTTGCCGGTAGTCTTGATCCCTGTGGTGAGGATTGTCAGGATATCGACGCCAGGATCCTGACTGCTTACATTTCCAGCTAACTTGGGATTCGAACGCAGGACTTTCTCCGTGTAAAGTAGATGTGCTAACCACTATGCTATGAAACCACAACATAAACTGTTCTTACACTAGAAGAGATTTTTGGTCATCTTGACAATCAAATGCACCAAAATCTGAGGTACACACTAAGTGATTTTGTTTAAAAATCCAATTATATGTTGCACAACACTGATTTTTCATATGTCCGCAATTATGCAGCATGACTTAATTATGAAAAAATGCAGAAAATATGGTCAGTTTATCGAGAACCTCCAAGTACCACACAGTGCACTAATATAGTAGGCTGAGATTTTTTTTTATCTTGGCTGACCGATTCAATAACCGAAGGAGTGTGTTTGTGACCATCAGTTCTCTGGTTTATCGGAAATACACCAAATGGTCATTTAAAAACACTACCCAGTAAAACAGGATGAGCAACCAATTTTTTGCAATTTACTTTAATAATTGTATAGTGGGTACATAGCTAAAGACAGTTGTAACATGGTTGACCAAACTTGCATTACCCAACATTTAAAATAAAACTTTAGTAAAGAGCAATGTGTGCAATGTTGAATAAACCTGCATATTCCCATTTTAAATAAAGATTTTTTGAAGCTTTTCAAGTGAATATTTATAATTTGAAAAACTATATACACAAAAATCATTATTTCTAACATTTTGACCAATTATCATCTGCAGGTGTCACACTTATCAAAATCACTTTTCAGTGATTTTTCTTGCCATGTTACCATAAAGTGCCTGTATTACAAATACTACATATAAATAAATGCCCTTTCACAACATTACTTAAGCATAATACTCGAAAAAAACTTTAGATATAATCAATATACTATCTATCCAGAAGTCAAATCTATCAGCATTTTTGCTAAACTTGCACATAGTAATTATGGAAATATTTATTTACATTTAAAGTAAATGATCTGGAAGTGAATATTAGCTACATCAAAACATGATTGCAGTTTATCATGCATTAATCATGCAATACCAAACTTTGGCAGCATTATCAAGTTGCTAGTGAAGTCATGTGAACAGTGAAGTCCTGGATAGAATAGCTGTGCTTTGGTGAACTGGTGATGGAAATGTTGGTTTAAGTGATTTATTTAACTGTACTCAGTTAAGATGATTTATGGATAAAGGTAGTTAGATATGATACTACAATTTATTTGTTTACTATAAATGAAATATATGATACATTGCTACCAATTTCTTATAAAACAAGAAGATTATTTGAATCTGCTCCAGATTTTTAATCAGTTGTTTGCTGTCATAAGTTATTTTATAATTAAAAGCTAATAGATATTACAAATAACATTTATTTCCATATTTAGAGAAGAAATTTAATTTTGTAAGTGAACAAATGACATATTTCACATTGAGCAGTAGCAGGTCAGATGTTATAAGAATGATAGTGAAGAAAATTTTCATAAGTCATAAATTAGTGCAAAAATATGGTTCCACTGGGGATTGAACCCAGGACCTTCTGCATGTAAAGCAGATGTGATAAACACTACACTATGAAACCAATATGCAATACAGTAACAAACTGTTTAATTTTTTGGTTGTCCTGACAGTCGTAGTGATTTTTTGTAAACTGTTCCAGATTATCGGTGAAACTTCAAAGTGATTGTTCTTTCATTATATATAATTTAAAAAAAAAACAGAGCACCATATTTTTGGCAAATTGACCCAATACTTAATAGTGGTACACCTAGCTAAAGAAAGTTATAGCCTGGTTGACCAACCTTGCATAATTAAACATTTAATATTAATCTTTATTAAAAAGCAATGACTGCAATGATAAATAAATGTGTATATCCATTTTAAAGTAAGCATTTTGCAAAGTTTTTTAAGTGATTATTTTTAATTTGAAGAAAACAAATATACAAAATTCTTTATTTCTAACATCTTGACCAATTATTATCTACTGTAAGTACTCTTATCAAGATCACATTTTACTGGATTTTTTAATAAATATGGGTTCACTTGGGATTGAACCAAGGACTTTCTCCATGTAAAGCAGATATGCTAACCACTATGCTATGAAACCACAACATAAACTGTTCTCACACTAGAAGAGATTTTTGGTCATCTTGACACTCAAGTGCCCCAAAATCTGAGGTACACACTAAGTGATTTTGTTTAAAAATCCAATTATATGTCACACAACACTGAATTTTCATATGTCCGCAATTAAGCAGCATGACTTAGTCGTGAAAAAAATGTAGAAAATATGGTCAGTTTATCGAGAGCCTCCAAGTACCACACAGTGCACTAATATAGTAGGCTGAGATTTTTTTTTATCTTGGCTGACCGATTCAATAACCGAAGGAGTGTGTTTGTGACCATCAGTTCTCTGGTTTATCGGAAATACACCAAATGGTCATTTAAAAACACTACCCAGTAAAACAGGATGAGCAACCAATTTTTTGCAATTGACTTTAATAATTGTATAGTGGGTACATAGCTAAAGACAGTTGTAACATGGTTGACCAAACTTGCATTACCCAACATTTAAAATAAAACTTTAGGTAAGAGCAATGTGTGCAATGTTGAATAAACCTGCATATTCCCATTTTAAATAAAGATTTTTTTGAAGCTTTTCAAGTGAATATTTATAATTTGAAAAACTATATACACAAAAATCATTATTTCTAACATATTGACCAATTATCATCTGCAGGTGTCACACTTATCAAAATCACTTTTTAGTGATTTTTCTTGCCATGTTACCATAAAGTGCCTGTATTACAAATACTACATATAAATAAATGCCCTTTCACAACATAACTTAAGCATAATACTCGAAAAAGACTTTAGTAATAATCAATATACTATCTATACAGAAGTCAAATCTATCAGCATTTTTGCTAAACTTGCACATAGTAATTATGGAAATATTTATTTACATTTAAAGTAAATGATCTGGAAGTGAATATTAGCTACATCAAAACATGATTGCAGTTTATCATGCATTAATCATGCAATTCCAAACCTTGGCAGCATTATCAAGTTGCTAGTGAAGTCATGTGAACAGTGAAGTCCTGGAAAGAATAGCTGTGCTTTGGTGAACTGGTGATGGAAATGTTGGTTTAAGTGATTTATTTAACTGTACTCAGTTAAGATGATTTATGGAAAAAGGTAGTTAGATATGATACTACAATTTATTTGTTTACTATAAATGAAATATATGATACATTGCTACCAATTTCTTATAAAACAAGATTATTTGAATCTGCTCCAGATTTTTAATCAGTTGTTTGCTGTAATACGTTATTTTATAATTAAAAGCTAATAGATATTACAAATAACATTTATTTCCATATTTAGAGAAGAAATTGAATTTTGTAAGTGAACAAATGACATATTTCACATTGAGCAGTAGCAGGTCAGATGTTATAAGAATGATAGTGAAGAAAATTTTCATAAGTCATAAATTAGTGCAAAAAAATGGTTCCACTGGGGATTGAACCCAGGACCTTCTGCGTGTAAAGCAGATGTGATAACCACTACACTATGAAACCAATATGCAATACAATAACAAACTGTTTAATTTTTTGGTTGTCCTGACAGTCGTAGTGATTTTTTGTAAACTGTTCCAGATTATCGGTGAAACGTCAAAGTGATTGTTCTTTCCTTATATATAATTTAAAAAAAAACAGAGCACCATATTTTTGGCAAATTGACCTAATACTTAATAGTGGTACACCTAGCTAAAGAAAGTTATAGCCTGGTTGACCAACCTTGCATAATTAAACATTTAATATTAATCTTTATTAAAAAGCAATGACTGCAATGATAAATAAATGTGTATATCCATTTTAAAGTAAGCATTTTGCAAAGTTTTTTAAGTGATTATTTTTAATTTGAAGAAAACAAATATACAAAATTCTTTATTTCTAACATCTTGACCAATTATTATCTACTGTAAGTACTCTTATCAAGATCACATTTTACTGGATTTTTTAATAAATATGGGTTCACTTGGGATTGAACCAAGGACTTTCTCCATGTAAAGCAGATATGCTAACCACTATGCTATGAAACCACAACATAAACTGTTCTCACACTAGAAGAGATTTTTGGTCATCTTGACACTCAAGTGCCCCAAAATCTGAGGTACACACTAAGTGATTTTGTTTAAAAATCCAATTATATGTCACACAACACTGAATTTTCATATGTCCGCAATTAAGCAGCATGACTTAGTCGTGAAAAAAATGTAGAAAATATGGTCAGTTTATCGAGAGCCTCCAAGTACCACACAGTGCACTAATATAGTAGGCTGAGATTTTTTTTTATCTTGGCTGACCGATTCAATAACCGAAGGAGTGTGTTTGTGACCATCAGTTCTCTGGTTTATCGGAAATACACCAAATGGTCATTTAAAAACACTACCCAGTAAAACAGGATGAGCAACCAATTTTTTGCAATTGACTTTAATAATTGTATAGTGGGTACATAGCTAAAGACAGTTGTAACATGGTTGACCAAACTTGCATTACCCAACATTTAAAATAAAACTTTAGGTAAGAGCAATGTGTGCAATGTTGAATAAACCTGCATATTCCCATTTTAAATAAAGATTTTTTTGAAGCTTTTCAAGTGAATATTTATAATTTGAAAAACTATATACACAAAAATCATTATTTCTAACATATTGACCAATTATCATCTGCAGGTGTCACACTTATCAAAATCACTTTTTAGTGATTTTTCTTGCCATGTTACCATAAAGTGCCTGTATTACAAATACTACATATAAATAAATGCCCTTTCACAACATAACTTAAGCATAATACTCGAAAAAGACTTTAGTAATAATCAATATACTATCTATACAGAAGTCAAATCTATCAGCATTTTTGCTAAACTTGCACATAGTAATTATGGAAATATTTATTTACATTTAAAGTAAATGATCTGGAAGTGAATATTAGCTACATCAAAACATGATTGCAGTTTATCATGCATTAATCATGCAATTCCAAACCTTGGCAGCATTATCAAGTTGCTAGTGAAGTCATGTGAACAGTGAAGTCCTGGAAAGAATAGCTGTGCTTTGGTGAACTGGTGATGGAAATGTTGGTTTAAGTGATTTATTTAACTGTACTCAGTTAAGATGATTTATGGAAAAAGGTAGTTAGATATGATACTACAATTTATTTGTTTACTATAAATGAAATATATGATACATTGCTACCAATTTCTTATAAAACAAGATTATTTGAATCTGCTCCAGATTTTTAATCAGTTGTTTGCTGTAATACGTTATTTTTTAATTAAAAGCTAATAGATATTACAAATAACATTTATTTCCATATTTAGAGAAGAAATTGAATTTTGTAAGTGAACAAATGACATATTTCACATTGAGCAGTAGCAGGTCAGATGTTATAAGAATGATAGTGAAGAAAATTTTCATAAGTCATAAATTAGTGCAAAAAAATGGTTCCACTGGGGATTGAACCCAGGACCTTCTGCGTGTAAAGCAGATGTGATAACCACTACACTATGAAACCAATATGCAATACAATAACAAACTGTTTAATTTTTTGGTTGTCCTGACAGTCGTAGTGATTTTTTGTAAACTGTTCCAGATTATCGGTGAAACGTCAAAGTGATTGTTCTTTCCTTATATATAATTTAAAAAAAAACAGAGCACCATATTTTTGGCAAATTGACCTAATACTTAATAGTGGTACACCTAGCTAAAGAAAGTTATAGCCTGGTTGACCAACCTTGCATAATTAAACATTTAATATTAATCTTTATTAAAAAGCAATGACTGCAATGATAAATAAATGTGTATATCCATTTTAAAGTAAGCATTTTGCAAAGTTTTTTAAGTGATTATTTTTAATTTGAAGAAAACAAATATACAAAATTCTTTATTTCTAACATCTTGACCAATTATTATCTACTGTAAGTACTCTTATCAAGATCACATTTTACTGGATTTTTTAATAAATATGGGTTCACTTGGGATTGAACCAAGGACTTTCTCCATGTAAAGCAGATATGCTAACCACTATGCTATGAAACCACAACATAAACTGTTCTCACACTAGAAGAGATTTTTGGTCATCTTGACACTCAAGTGCCCCAAAATCTGAGGTACACACTAAGTGATTTTGTTTAAAAATCCAATTATATGTCACACAACACTGAATTTTCATATGTCCGCAATTAAGCAGCATGACTTAGTCGTGAAAAAAATGTAGAAAATATGGTCAGTTTATCGAGAGCCTCCAAGTACCACACAGTGCACTAATATAGTAGGCTGAGATTTTTTTTTATCTTGGCTGACCGATTCAATAACCGAAGGAGTGTGTTTGTGACCATCAGTTCTCTGGTTTATCGGAAATACACCAAATGGTCATTTAAAAACACTACCCAGTAAAACAGGATGAGCAACCAATTTTTTGCAATTGACTTTAATAATTGTATAGTGGGTACATAGCTAAAGACAGTTGTAACATGGTTGACCAAACTTGCATTACCCAACATTTAAAATAAAACTTTAGTAAAGAGCAATGTGTGCAATGTTGAATAAACCTGCATATTCCCATTTTAAATAAAGATTTTTTTGAAGCTTTTCAAGTGAATATTTATAATTTGAAAAACTATATACACAAAAATCATTATTTCTAACATATTGACCAATTATCATCTGCAGGTGTCACACTTATCAAAATCACTTTTTAGTGATTTTTCTTGCCATGTTACCATAAAGTGCCTGTATTACAAATACTACATATAAATAAATGCCCTTTCACAACATAACTTAAGCATAATACTCGAAAAAGACTTTAGTAATAATCAATATACTATCTATACAGAAGTCAAATCTATCAGCATTTTTGCTAAACTTGCACATAGTAATTATGGAAATATTTATTTACATTTAAAGTAAATGATCTGGAAGTGAATATTAGCTACATCAAAACATGATTGCAGTTTATCATGCATTAATCATGCAATTCCAAACCTTGGCAGCATTATCAAGTTGCTAGTGAAGTCATGTGAACAGTGAAGTCCTGGAAAGAATAGCTGTGCTTTGGTGAACTGGTGATGGAAATGTTGGTTTAAGTGATTTATTTAACTGTACTCAGTTAAGATGATTTATGGAAAAAGGTAGTTAGATATGATACTACAATTTATTTGTTTACTATAAATGAAATATATGATACATTGCTACCAATTTCTTATAAAACAAGATTATTTGAATCTGCTCCAGATTTTTAATCAGTTGTTTGCTGTAATACGTTATTTTATAATTAAAAGCTAATAGATATTACAAATAACATTTATTTCCATATTTAGAGAAGAAATTGAATTTTGTAAGTGAACAAATGACATATTTCACATTGAGCAGTAGCAGGTCAGATGTTATAAGAATGATAGTGAAGAAAATTTTCATAAGTCATAAATTAGTGCAAAAAAATGGTTCCACTGGGGATTGAACCCAGGACCTTCTGCGTGTAAAGCAGATGTGATAACCACTACACTATGAAACCAATATGCAATACAATAACAAACTGTTTAATTTTTTGGTTGTCCTGACAGTCGTAGTGATTTTTTGTAAACTGTTCCAGATTATCGGTGAAACGTCAAAGTGATTGTTCTTTCCTTATATATAATTTAAAAAAAAACAGAGCACCATATTTTTGGCAAATTGACCTAATACTTAATAGTGGTACACCTAGCTAAAGAAAGTTATAGCCTGGTTGACCAACCTTGCATAATTAAACATTTAATATTAATCTTTATTAAAAAGCAATGACTGCAATGATAAATAAATGTGTATATCCATTTTAAAGTAAGCATTTTGCAAAGTTTTTTAAGTGATTATTTTTAATTTGAAGAAAACAAATATACAAAATTCTTTATTTCTAACATCTTGACCAATTATTATCTACTGTAAGTACTCTTACCAAGATCACATTTTACTGAATTTTTTAATAAATATGGGTTCACTTGGGATTGAACCCAGGACTTTCTCCATGTAAAGCAGATATGCTAACCACTATGCTATGAAACCACAACATAAACTGTACTCACACTAGAAGATATTTTTGGTCATCTTGACACTCAAATGCCCCAAAATCTGAGGTACACACTAAGTGATTTTGTTTAAAAATCCAATTATATGTCGCACAACACTGAATTTTCATATGTCCGCAATTAAGCAGCATGACTTAGTCGTGAAAAAATGCAGAAAATATGGTCAGTTTATCGAGAACCTCCAAGTACCACACAGTGCACTAATATAGTAGGCTGAGATTTTTTTTTATCTTGGCTGACCGATTCAATAACCGAAGGAGTGTGTTTGTGACCATCAGTTCTCTGGTTTATCGGAAATACACCAAATGGTCATTTAAAAACACTACCCAGTAAAACAGGATGAGCAACCAATTTTTTGCAATTAACTTTAATAATTGTATAGTGGGTACATAGCTAAAGACAGTTGTAACATGGTTGACCAAACTTGCATTACCCAACATTTAAAATAAAAATTTAGCAAAGAGCAATGTGTGCAATGTTGAATAAACCTGCATATTCCCATTTTAAATAAATAATTTATGAAGCTTTTCAAGTGAATATTTATAATTTGAAAAACTATATACACAAAAATCATTATTTCTAACATTGTGACCAATTATCATCTGCAGGTGTCACACTTATCAAAATCACTTTTCAGTGATTTTTCTTGCCATGTTACCATAAAGTGCCTGTATTACAAATACTACATATAAATAAATGCCCTTTCACAACATAACTTAAGCATAATACTTGAAAAAGACTTTAGTAATAATCAATATACTATCTATCCAGAAGTCAAATCTATCAGCATTTTTGCTAAACTTGCACATAGTAATTATGGAAATATTTATTTACATTTAAAGTAAATAATCTGGAAGTGAATATTAGCTACATCAAAACATGATTGCAGTTTATCATGCATTAATCATGCAATACCAAACCTTGGCAGCATTATCAAGTTGCTAGTGAAGTCATGTGAACAGTGAAGTCCTGGAAAGAATAGCTGTGCTTTGGTGAACTGGTGATGGAAATGTTGGTTTTAGTGATTTATTTAACTGTACTCAGTTAAGATGATTTATGGAAAAAGGTAGTTAGATATGATACTACAATTTATTTGTTTACTATAAATGAAATATATGATACATTGCTACCAATTTCTTATAAAACAAGAAGATTATTTGAATCTGCTCCATATTTGTAATCAGTTGTTTGCTGTAATAAGTTATTTTATAATTAAAAGCTAATAGATATTAAAAATAACATTTATTTCCATATTTAGAGAAGAAATTGAATTTTGTAAGTGAACAAATGACATGTTTCACATTGAGCAGTAGCAGGTCAGATGTTATAAGAATGATAGTGTAGAAAATTTTCATAAATCATAAATTAGTGCAAAAATATGGTTCCACTGGGGATTGAACCCAGGACCTTCTGCGTGTAAAGCAGATGTGATAACCACTACACTATGAAACCAATATGCAATACAATAACAAACTGTTCAATTTTTTGGTTGTCCTGACAGTCGTAGTGATTTTTGGTAAACTGTTCCGGATTATCGGTGAAACGTCAAAGTGATTGTTCTTTCATTATATATAATTTAAAAAAAACAGAGCACCATATTTTTGGCAAATTGACCCAATACTTAATAGTGGTGCACCTAGCTAAAGAAAGTTATAGCCTTGTTGCCCAACCTTGCATAATTAAACATTTAATATTAATCTTTATTAAAAAGCAATGACTGCAATGATAAATAAATGTGTATATCCATTTTAAAGTAAGCATTTTGCAAAGTTTTTTAAGTGATTATTTTTAATTTGAAGAAAACAAATATACAAAATTCTTTATTTCTAACATCTTGACCAATTATTATCTACTGTAAGTACTCTTATCAAGATCACATTTTACAGGACTTTCTCCGTGTAAAGCAGATATGCTAACCACTATGCTATGAAACCACAACATATACTGTTCTCACACTAGAAGATATTTATGGTCATCTTGGCAATCAAATGCCCCAAAATCTGAGGTACACACTAAGTGATTTTGTTTAAAAATCCAATTATATGTCGCACAACACTGAATTTTCATATGTCCGCAATTAAGCAGCATGACTTAGTAATGAAAAAATGCAGAAAATATGGTCAGTTTATTGAGAACCTTTAAGTACCACATAGTGCACTAATATAGTAGGCTGAGATTTTTTTTTTTATCTTGGCTGACCGATTCAATAACCGAAGGAGTGTGTTTGTGACCATCAGTTCTCTGGTTTATCGGAAATACACCAAATGGTCATTTAAAAACACTACCCAGTAAAACAGGATGAGCAACCAATTTTTTGCAATTGACTTTAATAATTGTATAGTGGGTACATAGATAAAGACAGTTGTAACATGGTTGACCAAACTTGCATTACCCAACATTTAAAATAAAAATTTAGCAAAGAGCAATGTGTGCAATGTTGAATAAACCTGCATATTCCCATTTTAAATAAATAATTTTTGAAGCTTTTCAAGTGAATATTTATAATTTGAAAAACTATATACACAAAAATCATTATTTCTAACATTTTGACCAATTATCATCTGCAGGTGTCACACTTATCAAAATCACTTTTCAGTGATTTTTCTTGCCATGTTACCATAAAGTGCCTGTATTACAAATACTACATATAAATAAATGACCTTTCACAACATAACTTAAGCATAATACTCGAAAAAGACTTTAGTAATAATCAATATACTATCTATCCAGAAGTCAAATCTATCAGCATTTTTGCTAAACTTGCACATCGCATAGTAATTATGGAAATATTTATTTACATTTAAAGTAAATGACCTGGAAGTGAATATTAGCTACATCAAAACATGATTGCAGTTTATCATGCATTAATCATGCAATACCAAACTTTGGCAGCATTATCAAGTTGCTAGTGAAGTCATGTGAACAGTGAAGTCCTGGAAAGAATAGCTGTGCTTTGGTGAACTGGTGATGGAAATGTTGTTTAAGTGATTTATTTAACTGTACTCAGTTAAGATGATTTATGGAAAAAAGGTAGTTAGATATGATACTACAATTTATTTGTTTACTATAAATGAAATATATGATACATTGCTACCAATTTCTTATAAAACAAGAAGATTATTTGAATCTGCTCCAGATTTTTAATCAGTTGTTTGCTGTAATAAGTTATTTTATAATTAAAAGCTAATAGATATTAAAAATAAAATTTATTTCCATATTTAGAGAAGAAATTGAATTTTGTAAGTGAACAAATGACATGTTTCATATTGAGCAGTAGCAGGTCAGATGTTATAAGAATGATAGTGAAGAAAATTTTCATAAATCATAAATTAGTGCAAAAATATGGTTCCACTGTAGATTGAACCCAGGACCTTCTGCGGGTAAAGCAGATGTGATAACCACTACACTATGAAACCAATATGCAATACAATAACAAACTGTTTAATTTTTTGGTTGTCCTGACAGTCGTAGTGATTTTTTGTAAACTGTTCCGGATTATCGGTGAAACGTCAAAGTGATTGTTCTTTCATTATATATAATTTTTTTAAAAACAGAGCACCATATTTTTGGCAAATTGACCCAATACTTAATAGTGGTACACCTAGCTAAAGAAAGTTATAGCCTGGTTGACCAACCTTGCATAATTAAACATTTAATATTAATCTTTATTAAAAAGCAATGACTGCAATGATAAATAAATGTGTATATCCATTTTAAAGTAAGCATTTTGCAAAGTTTTTTAAGTGATTATTTTTAATTTGAAGAAAACAAATATACAAATGTCTTTATTTCTAACATCTTGACCAATTATTATCTACTGTAAGTACTCTTATCAAGATCACATTTTACTGGATTTTTTAACAAATATGGGTTCACTTGGGATTGAACCCAGGACTTTCTCTGTGTAAAGCAGATATGCTAACCACTATGCTATGAAACCACAACATAAACTGTACTCACACTAGAAGATATTTTTGGTCATCTTGACACTCAAATGCCCCAAAATCTGAGGTACACACTAAGTGATTTTGTTTAAAAATCCAATTATATGTCGCACAACACTGAATTTTCATATGTCCGCAATTAAGCAGCATGACTTAGTCGTGAAAAAATGCAGAAAATATGGTCAGTTTATCGAGAACCTCCAAGTACCACACAGTGCACTAATATAGTAGGCTGAGATTTTTTTTTATCTTGGCTGACCGATTCAATAACCGAAGGAGTGTGTTTGTGACCATCAGTTCTCTGGTTTATCGGAAATACACCAAATGGTCATTTAAAAACACTACCCAGTAAAACAGGTTGAGCAACCAATTTTTTGCAATTGACTTTAATAATTGTATAGTGGGTACATAGCTAAAGACAGTTGTAACATGGTTGACCAAACTTGCATTACCCAACATTTAAAATAAAAATTTAGCAAAGAGCAATGTGTGCAATGTTGAATAAACCTGCATATTCCCATTTTAAATAAAGATTTCTTAAAGCTTTTCAAGTGAATATTTATAATTTGAAAAACTATATACACAAAAATCATTATTTCTAACATTTTGACCAATTATCATCTGTAGGTGTCACACTTATCAAAATCACTTTTCAGTGATATTTCTTGCCATGTTACCATAAAGTGCCTGTATTACAAATACTACATATAAATAAATGCCCTTTCACAACATAACTTAAGCATAATACTCGAAAAAGACTTTAGTAATAATCAATATACTATCTATCCAGAAGTCAAATCTATCAGCATTTTTGCTAAACATGCACATCACATAGTAATTATGGAAATATTTATTTACTTTTAAAGTAAATGATCTGGAAGTGAATATTAGCTACATCAAAACATGATTGCAGTTTATCATGCATTAATCATGCAATACCAAACCTTGGCAGCATTATCAAGTTGCTAGTGAAGTCATGTGAACAGTGAAGTCCTGGAAATAATAGCTGTGCTTTGGTGAACTGGTGATGGAAATGTTGGTTTAAGTGATTTATTTAACTGTACTCAGTTAAGATGATTTATGGAAAAAGGTAGTTAGATATGATACTACAATTTATTTGTTTACTATAAATGAAATATATGATACATTGCTACCAATTTCTTATAAAACAAGAAGATTATTTGAATCTGCTCCAGATTTTTAATCAGTTGTTTGCTGTAATAAGTTATTTTATAATTAAAAGCTAATAGATATTACAAATAACATTTATTTCCATATTTAGAGAAGAAATTGAATTTTGTAAGTGAACAAATGACATATTTCACATTGAGCAGTAGCAGGTCAGATGTTATAAGAATGATAGTGAAGAAAATTTTCATATGTCATAAATTAGTGCAAAAATATGGTTTCACTGGGGATTAAACCCAGGACCTTCTGCGTGTACAGCAGATGTGATAACCACTACACTATAAAACCAATATGCAATACAATAGCAAACTGTTTAATTTTTTGGTTGTCCTGACAGTCGTAAGTGTTTTTTTGTAAACTGTTCCGGATTATCGGTGAAACGTCAAAGTGATTGTTCTTTCATTATATATAATTAAAAAATAAAACAGAGCACCATATTTTTGGCAAATTGACCCAATACTTAATAGTGGTGCACCTAGCTAAAGAAAGTTATAGCCTGGTTGACCAACCTTGCATAATTAAACATTTAATATTAATATTTATTAAAAAGCAATGACTGCAATGATAAATAAATGTGTATATCCATTTTAAAGTAAGCATTTTGCAAAGTTTTTGAAGTGATTATTTTTAATTTGAAGAAAACAAATATACAAAATTCTTTATTTCTAACATCTTGACCAATTATTATCTACTGTAAGTACTCTTATCAAGATCACATTTTACTGGATTTTTTAATAAATATGGGTTCACTTGGGATTGAACCAAGGACTTTCTCCATGTAAAGCAGATATGCTAACCACTATGCTATGAAACCACAACATAAACTGTGCTCACACTAGAAGAGATTTTTGGTCATCTTGACACTCAAGTGCCCCAAAATCTGAGGTACACACTAAGTGATTTTGTTTAAAAATCCAATTATATGTCGCACAACACTGAATTTTCATATGTCCGCAATTAAGCAGCATGACTTAGTCGTGAAAAAATGCAGAAAATATGGTCAGTTTATCGAGAACCTCCAAGTACCACACAGTGCACTAATATAGTAGGCTGAGATTTTTTTTTATCTTGGCTGACCGATTCAATAACCGAAGGAGTGTGTTTGTGACCATCAGTTCTCTGGTTTATCGGAAATACACCAAATGGTCATTTAAAAACACTACCCAGTAAAACAGGATGAGCAACCAACTTTTTGCAATTGACTTTAATAATTGTATAGTGGGTACATAGCTAAAGACAGTTGTAACATGGTTGACCAAACTTGCATTACCCAACATTTAAAATAAAAATTTAGCAAAGAGCAATGTGTGCAATGTTGAATAAACCTGCATATTCCCATTTTAAATAAATAATTTATGAAGCTTTTCAAGTGAATATTTATAATTTGAAAAACTATATACACAAAAATCATTATTTCTAACATTGTGACCAATTATCATCTGCAGGTGTCACACTTATCAAAATCACTTTTCAGTGATTTTTCTTGCCATGTTACCATAAAGTGCCTGTATTACAAATACTACATATAAATAAATGCCCTTTCACAACATAACTTAAGCATAATACTTGAAAAAGACTTTAGTAATAATCAATATACTATCTATCCAGAAGTCAAATCTATCAGCATTTTTGCTAAACTTGCACATAGTAATTATGGAAATATTTATTTACATTTAAAGTAAATACTCTGGAAGTGAATATTAGCTACATCAAAACATGATTGCAGTTTATCATGCATTAATCATGCAATACCAAACCTTGGCAGCATTATCAAGTTGCTAGTGAAGTCATGTGAACAGTGAAGTCCTGGAAAGAATAGCTGTGCTTTGGTGAACTGGAGATGGAAATGTTGGTTTAAGTGATTTATTTAACTGTACTCAGTTAAGATGATTTATGGAAAAAGGTAGTTAGATATGATACTACAATTTATTTGTTTACTATAAATGAAATATATGATACATTGCTACCAATTTCTTATAAAACAAGAAGATTATTTGAATCTGCTCCAGATTTTTAATCAGTTGTTTGCTGTAATAAGTTATTTTATAATTAAAAGCTAATAGATATTACAAATAACATTTATTTCCATATTTAGAGAAGAAATTGAATTTTGTAAGTGAACAAATGACATATTTCACATTGAGCAGTAGCAGGTCAGATGTTATAAGAATGATAGTGAAGAAAATTTTCATATGTCATAAATTAGTGCAAAAATATGGTTTCACTGGGGATTGAACCCAGGACCTTCTGCGTGTACAGCAGATGTGATAACCACTACACTATGAAACCAATATGCAATACAATTGCAAACTGTTTAATTTTTGGTTGTCCTGACAGTCGTAAGTGTTTTTTTGTAAACTGTTCCGGATTATCGGTGAAACGTCAAAGTGATTGTTCTTTCATTATATATAATTAAAAAATAAAACAGAGCACCATATTTTTGGCAAATTGACCCAATACTTAATAGTGGTGCACCTAGCTAAAGAAAGTTATAGCCTGGTTGACCAACCTTGCATAATTAAACATTTAATATTAATATTTATTAAAAAGCAATGACTGCAATGATAAATAAATGTGTATATCCATTTTAAAGTAAGCATTTTGCAAAGTTTTTGAAGTGATTATTTTTAATTTGAAGAAAACAAATATACAAAATTCTTTATTTCTAACATCTTGACCAATTATTATCTACTGTAAGTACTCTTATCAAGATCACATTTTACTGGATTTTTTAATAAATATGGGTTCACTTGGGATTGAACCAAGGACTTTCTCCATGTAAAGCAGATATGCTAACCACTATGCTATGAAACCACAACATAAACTGTGCTCACACTAGAAGAGATTTTTGGTCATCTTGACACTCAAGTGCCCCAAAATCTGAGGTACACACTAAGTGATTTTGTTTAAAAATCCAATTATATGTCGCACAACACTGAATTTTCATATGTCCGCAATTAAGCAGCATGACTTAGTCGTGAAAAAATGCAGAAAATATGGTCAGTTTATCGAGAACCTCCAAGTACCACACAGTGCACTAATATAGTAGGCTGAGATTTTTTTTTATCTTGGCTGACCGATTCAATAACCGAAGGAGTGTGTTTGTGACCATCAGTTCTCTGGTTTATCGGAAATACACCAAATGGTCATTTAAAAACACTACCCAGTAAAACAGGATGAGCAACCAACTTTTTGCAATTGACTTTAATAATTGTATAGTGGGTACATAGCTAAAGACAGTTGTAACATGGTTGACCAAACTTGCATTACCCAACATTTAAAATAAAAATTTAGCAAAGAGCAATGTGTGCAATGTTGAATAAACCTGCATATTCCCATTTTAAATAAATAATTTATGAAGCTTTTCAAGTGAATATTTATAATTTGAAAAACTATATACACAAAAATCATTATTTCTAACATTGTGACCAATTATCATCTGCAGGTGTCACACTTATCAAAATCACTTTTCAGTGATTTTTCTTGCCATGTTACCATAAAGTGCCTGTATTACAAATACTACATATAAATAAATGACCTTTCACAACATAACTTAAGCATAATACTCGAAAAAGACTTTAGTAATAATCAATATACTATCTATCCAGAAGTCAAATCTATCAGCATTTTTGCTAAACTTGCACATCGCATAGTAATTATGGAAATATTTATTTACATTTAAAGTAAATAATCTGGAAGTGAATATTAGCTACATCAAAACATGATTGCAGTTTATCATGCATTAATCATGCAATACCAAACCTTGGCAGCATTATCAAGTTGCTAGTGAAGTCATGTGAACAGTGAAGTCCTGGAAAGAATAGCTGTGCTTTGGTGAACTGGTGATGGAAATGTTGTTTAAGTGATTTATTTAACTGTACTCAGTTAAGATGATTTATGGAAAAAAGTAGTTAGATATGATACTACAATTTATTTGTTTACTATAAATGAAATATATGATACATTGCTACCAATTTCTTATAAAACAAGAAGATTATTTGAATCTGCTCCAGATTTTTAATCAGTTGTTTGCTGTAATAAGTTATTTTATAATTAAAAGCTAATAGATATTAAAAATAACATTTATTTCCATATTTAGAGAAGAAATTGAATTTTGTAAGTGAACAAATGACATGTTTCATATTGAGCAGTAGCAGGTCAGATGTTATAAGAATGATAGTGAAGAAAATTTTCATAAATCATAAATTAGTGCAAAAATATTGTTCCACTGGGGATTGAACCCAGGACCTTCTGCGGGTAAAGCAGATGTGATAACCACTACACTATGAAACCAATATGCAATACAATAACAAACTGTTTAATTTTTTGGTTGTCCTGACAGTCGTAGTGATTTTTTGTAAACTGTTCCGGATTATCGGTGAAACGTCAAAGTGATTGTTCTTTCATTATATATAATTTTTTTAAAAACAGAGCACCATATTTTTGGCAAATTGACCCAATACTTAATAGTGGTACACCTAGCTAAAGAAAGTTATAGCCTGGTTGACCAACCTTGCATAATTAAACATTTAATATTAATCTTTATTAAAAAGCAATGACTGCAATGATAAATAAATGTGTATATCCATTTTAAAGTAAGCATTTTGCAAAGTTTTTTAAGTGATTATTTTTAATTTGAAGAAAACAAATATACAAATGTCTTTATTTCTAACATCTTGACCAATTATTATCTACTGTAAGTACTCTTATCAAGATCACATTTTACTGGATTTTTTAACAAATATGGGTTCACTTGGGATTGAACCCAGGACTTTCTCTGTGTAAAGCAGATATGCTAACCACTATGCTATGAAACCACAACATAAACTGTACTCACACTAGAAGATATTTTTGGTCATCTTGACACTCAAATGCCCCAAAATCTGAGGTACACACTAAGTGATTTTGTTTAAAAATCCAATTATATGTCGCACAACACTGAATTTTCATATGTCCGCAATTAAGCAGCATGACTTAGTCGTGAAAAAATGCAGAAAATATGGTCAGTTTATCGAGAACCTCCAAGTACCACACAGTGCACTAATATAGTAGGCTGAGATTTTTTTTTATCTTGGCTGACCGATTCAATAACCGAAGGAGTGTGTTTGTGACCATCAGTTCTCTGGTTTATCGGAAATACACCAAATGGTCATTTAAAAACACTACCCAGTAAAACAGGTTGAGCAACCAATTTTTTGCAATTGACTTTAATAATTGTATAGTGGGTACATAGCTAAAGACAGTTGTAACATGGTTGACCAAACTTGCATTACCCAACATTTAAAATAAAAATTTAGCAAAGAGCAATGTGTGCAATGTTGAATAAACCTGCATATTCCCATTTTAAATAAAGATTTCTTAAAGCTTTTCAAGTGAATATTTATAATTTGAAAAACTATATACACAAAAATCATTATTTCTAACATTTTGACCAATTATCATCTGTAGGTGTCACACTTATCAAAATCACTTTTCAGTGATATTTCTTGCCATGTTACCATAAAGTGCCTGTATTACAAATACTACATATAAATAAATGCCCTTTCACAACATAACTTAAGCATAATACTCGAAAAAGACTTTAGTAATAATCAATATACTATCTATCCAGAAGTCAAATCTATCAGCATTTTTGCTAAACATGCACATCACATAGTAATTATGGAAATATTTATTTACTTTTAAAGTAAATGATCTGGAAGTGAATATTAGCTACATCAAAACATGATTGCAGTTTATCATGCATTAATCATGCAATACCAAACCTTGGCAGCATTATCAAGTTGCTAGTGAAGTCATGTGAACAGTGAAGTCCTGGAAATAATAGCTGTGCTTTGGTGAACTGGTGATGGAAATGTTGGTTTAAGTGATTTATTTAACTGTACTCAGTTAAGATGATTTATGGAAAAAGGTAGTTAGATATGATACTACAATTTATTTGTTTACTATAAATGAAATATATGATACATTGCTACCAATTTCTTATAAAACAAGAAGATTATTTGAATCTGCTCCAGATTTTTAATCAGTTGTTTGCTGTAATAAGTTATTTTATAATTAAAAGCTAATAGATATTACAAATAACATTTATTTCCATATTTAGAGAAGAAATTGAATTTTGTAAGTGAACAAATGACATATTTCACATTGAGCAGTAGCAGGTCAGATGTTATAAGAATGATAGTGAAGAAAATTTTCATATGTCATAAATTAGTGCAAAAATATGGTTTCACTGGGGATTAAACCCAGGACCTTCTGCGTGTACAGCAGATGTGATAACCACTACACTATGAAACCAATATGCAATACAATAGCAAACTGTTTAATTTTTTGGTTGTCCTGACAGTCGTAAGTGTTTTTTTGTAAACTGTTCCGGATTATCGGTGAAACGTCAAAGTGATTGTTCTTTCATTATATATAATTAAAAAATAAAACAGAGCACCATATTTTTGGCAAATTGACCCAATACTTAATAGTGGTGCACCTAGCTAAAGAAAGTTATAGCCTGGTTGACCAACCTTGCATAATTAAACATTTAATATTAATATTTATTAAAAAGCAATGACTGCAATGATAAATAAATGTGTATATCCATTTTAAAGTAAGCATTTTGCAAAGTTTTTGAAGTGATTATTTTTAATTTGAAGAAAACAAATATACAAAATTCTTTATTTCTAACATCTTGACCAATTATTATCTACTGTAAGTACTCTTATCAAGATCACATTTTACTGGATTTTTTAATAAATATGGGTTCACTTGGGATTGAACCAAGGACTTTCTCCATGTAAAGCAGATATGCTAACCACTATGCTATGAAACCACAACATAAACTGTGCTCACACTAGAAGAGATTTTTGGTCATCTTGACACTCAAGTGCCCCAAAATCTGAGGTACACACTAAGTGATTTTGTTTAAAAATCCAATTATATGTCGCACAACACTGAATTTTCATATGTCCGCAATTAAGCAGCATGACTTAGTCGTGAAAAAATGCAGAAAATATGGTCAGTTTATCGAGAACCTCCAAGTACCACACAGTGCACTAATATAGTAGGCTGAGATTTTTTTTTATCTTGGCTGACCGATTCAATAACCGAAGGAGTGTGTTTGTGACCATCAGTTCTCTGGTTTATCGGAAATACACCAAATGGTCATTTAAAAACACTACCCAGTAAAACAGGATGAGCAACCAACTTTTTGCAATTGACTTTAATAATTGTATAGTGGGTACATAGCTAAAGACAGTTGTAACATGGTTGACCAAACTTGCATTACCCAACATTTAAAATAAAAATTTAGCAAAGAGCAATGTGTGCAATGTTGAATAAACCTGCATATTCCCATTTTAAATAAATAATTTATGAAGCTTTTCAAGTGAATATTTATAATTTGAAAAACTATATACACAAAAATCATTATTTCTAACATTGTGACCAATTATCATCTGCAGGTGTCACACTTATCAAAATCACTTTTCAGTGATTTTTCTTGCCATGTTACCATAAAGTGCCTGTATTACAAATACTACATATAAATAAATGCCCTTTCACAACATAACTTAAGCATAATACTTGAAAAAGACTTTAGTAATAATCAATATACTATCTATCCAGAAGTCAAATCTATCAGCATTTTTGCTAAACTTGCACATAGTAATTATGGAAATATTTATTTACATTTAAAGTAAATACTCTGGAAGTGAATATTAGCTACATCAAAACATGATTGCAGTTTATCATGCATTAATCATGCAATACCAAACCTTGGCAGCATTATCAAGTTGCTAGTGAAGTCATGTGAACAGTGAAGTCCTGGAAAGAATAGCTGTGCTTTGGTGAACTGGAGATGGAAATGTTGGTTTAAGTGATTTATTTAACTGTACTCAGTTAAGATGATTTATGGAAAAAGGTAGTTAGATATGATACTACAATTTATTTGTTTACTATAAATGAAATATATGATACATTGCTACCAATTTCTTATAAAACAAGAAGATTATTTGAATCTGCTCCAGATTTTTAATCAGTTGTTTGCTGTAATAAGTTATTTTATAATTAAAAGCTAATAGATATTACAAATAACATTTATTTCCATATTTAGAGAAGAAATTGAATTTTGTAAGTGAACAAATGACATATTTCACATTGAGCAGTAGCAGGTCAGATGTTATAAGAATGATAGTGAAGAAAATTTTCATATGTCATAAATTAGTGCAAAAATATGGTTTCACTGGGGATTGAACCCAGGACCTTCTGCGTGTACAGCAGATGTGATAACCACTACACTATGAAACCAATATGCAATACAATTGCAAACTGTTTAATTTTTGGTTGTCCTGACAGTCGTAAGTGTTTTTTTGTAAACTGTTCCGGATTATCGGTGAAACGTCAAAGTGATTGTTCTTTCATTATATATAATTAAAAAATAAAACAGAGCACCATATTTTTGGCAAATTGACCCAATACTTAATAGTGGTGCACCTAGCTAAAGAAAGTTATAGCCTGGTTGACCAACCTTGCATAATTAAACATTTAATATTAATATTTATTAAAAAGCAATGACTGCAATGATAAATAAATGTGTATATCCATTTTAAAGTAAGCATTTTGCAAAGTTTTTGAAGTGATTATTTTTAATTTGAAGAAAACAAATATACAAAATTCTTTATTTCTAACATCTTGACCAATTATTATCTACTGTAAGTACTCTTATCAAGATCACATTTTACTGGATTTTTTAATAAATATGGGTTCACTTGGGATTGAACCAAGGACTTTCTCCATGTAAAGCAGATATGCTAACCACTATGCTATGAAACCACAACATAAACTGTGCTCACACTAGAAGAGATTTTTGGTCATCTTGACACTCAAGTGCCCCAAAATCTGAGGTACACACTAAGTGATTTTGTTTAAAAATCCAATTATATGTCGCACAACACTGAATTTTCATATGTCCGCAATTAAGCAGCATGACTTAGTCGTGAAAAAATGCAGAAAATATGGTCAGTTTATCGAGAACCTCCAAGTACCACACAGTGCACTAATATAGTAGGCTGAGATTTTTTTTTATCTTGGCTGACCGATTCAATAACCGAAGGAGTGTGTTTGTGACCATCAGTTCTCTGGTTTATCGGAAATACACCAAATGGTCATTTAAAAACACTACCCAGTAAAACAGGATGAGCAACCAACTTTTTGCAATTGACTTTAATAATTGTATAGTGGGTACATAGCTAAAGACAGTTGTAACATGGTTGACCAAACTTGCATTACCCAACATTTAAAATAAAAATTTAGCAAAGAGCAATGTGTGCAATGTTGAATAAACCTGCATATTCCCATTTTAAATAAATAATTTATGAAGCTTTTCAAGTGAATATTTATAATTTGAAAAACTATATACACAAAAATCATTATTTCTAACATTGTGACCAATTATCATCTGCAGGTGTCACACTTATCAAAATCACTTTTCAGTGATTTTTCTTGCCATGTTACCATAAAGTGCCTGTATTACAAATACTACATATAAATAAATGCCCTTTCACAACATAACTTAAGCATAATACTTGAAAAAGACTTTAGTAATAATCAATATACTATCTATCCAGAAGTCAAATCTATCAGCATTTTTGCTAAACTTGCACATAGTAATTATGGAAATATTTATTTACATTTAAAGTAAATAATCTGGAAGTGAATATTAGCTACATCAAAACATGATTGCAGTTTATCATGCATTAATCATGCAATACCAAACCTTGGCAGCATTATCAAGTTGCTAGTGAAGTCATGTGAACAGTGAAGTCCTGGAAAGAATAGCTGTGCTTTGGTGAACTGGAGATGGAAATGTTGGTTTAAGTGATTTATTTAACTGTACTCAGTTAAGATGATTTATGGAAAAAGGTAGTTAGATATGATACTACAATTTATTTGTTTACTATAAATGAAATATATGATACATTGCTACCAATTTCTTATAAAACAAGAAGAGTATTTGAATCTGCTCCAGATTTTTAATCAGTTGTTTGCTGTAATAAGTTATTTTATAATTAAAAGCTAATAGATATTAAAAATAACATTTATTTCCTGAATTTAGAGAAGAAATTGAATTTTGTAAGTGAACAAATGGCATGTTTCACATTGAGCAGTAGCAGGTCAGATGTTATAAGAATGATAGTGAAGAAAATTTTCATAAATCATAAATTAGTTCAAAAATATTGTTCCACTGGGGATTGAACCCAGGACCTTCTGCGTGTAAAGCAGATGTGATAACCACTACACTATGAAACCAATATGAAATACAATAACAAACTGTTCAATTTTTTGGTTGTCCTGACAGTCGTAGTGATTTTTGGTAAACTGTTCCGGATTATCGGTGAAACGTCAAAGTGATTGTTCTTTCATTATATATAATTTTAAAAAAACAGAGCACCATATTTTTGGCAAATTGACCCAATACTTAATAGTGGTAGACCTAGCTAAAGAAAGTTATAGCCTGGTTGACCAACCTTGCATAATTAAACATTTAATATTAATCTTAATTAAAAAGCAATGACTGCAATGATAAATAAATGTGTATATCCATTTTAAAGTAAGCATTTTGCAAAGTTTTTTAAGTGATTATTTTTAATTTGAAGAATACAAATATACAAAATTCTTTATTTCTAACATCTTGACCAATTATTATCTACTGTAAGTACTCTTATCAAGATCACATTTTACTGGATTTTTTAATAAATATGGGTTCACTTGGGATTGAACTCAGGACTTTCTCCGTGTAAAGCAGATATGCTAACCACTATGCTATGAAACCACAACATAAACTGTTCTCACACTAGAAGATATTTATGGTCATCTTGACAATCAAATGCCCCAAAATCTGAGGTACACACTAAGTGATTTTGTTTAAAAATCCAATTATATGTCGCACAACACTGAATTTTCATATGTCCGCAATTAAGCAGCATGACTTAGTCATGAAAAAATGCAGAAAATATGGTCAGTTTATCGAGAACCTCCAAGTACCACATAGTGCACTAATATAGTAGGCTGAGATTTTTTTTATCTTGGCTGACCGATTCAATAACCGAAGGAGTGTGTTTGTGACCATCAGTTCTCTGGTTTATCGGAAATACACCAAATGGTCATTTAAAAACACTACCCAGTAAAACAGGATGAGCAACCAATTTTTTGCAATTGACTTTAATAATTGTATAGTGGGTACATAGATAAAGACAGTTGTAACATGGTTGACCAAACTTGCATTACCCAACATTTAAAATAAAAATTTAGCAAAGAGCAATGTGTGCAATGTTGAATAAACCTGCATATTCCCATTTTGAATAAAGAATTTTTGAAGCTTTTCAAGTGAATATTTATCATTTGAAAAACTATATACACAAAAATCATTATTTCTAACATTTTGACCAATTATCATCTGCAGGTGTCACACTTATCAAAATCACTTTTCAGTGATTTTTCTTGCCATGTTACCATAAAGTGCCTGTATTACAAATACTACATATAAATAAATGCCCTTTCACAACATAACTTAAGCATAATACTCGAAAAAAACTTTAGTAATAATCAATATACTATCTATCCAGAAGTCAAATCTATCAGCATTTTTGCTAAACTTGCACATAGTAATTATGGAAATATTTATTTACATTTAAAGTAAATAATCTGGAAGTGAATATTAGCTACATCAAAACATGATTGCAGTTTATCATGCATTAATCATGCAATACCAAACCTTGGCAGCATTATCAAGTTGCTAGTGAAGTCATGTGAACAGTGAAGTCCTGGAAAGAATAGCTGTGCTTTGGTGAACTGGAGATGGAAATGTTGGTTTAAGTGATTTATTTAACTGTACTCAGTTAAGATGATTTATGGAAAAAGGTAGTTAGATATGATACTACAATTTATTTGTTTACTATAAATGAAATATATGATACATTGCTACCAATTTCTTATAAAAGAAGAGTATTTGAATCTGCTCCAGATTTTTAATCAGTTGTTTGCTGTAATAAGTTATTTTATAATTAAAAGCTAATAGATATTAAAAATACCATTTATTTCCATATTTAGAGAAGAAATTGAATTTTGTAAGTGAACAAATGACATGTTTCACATTGAGCAGTAGCAGGTCAGATGTTATAAGAATGATAGTGAAGAAAATTTTCATAAATCATAAATTAGTGCAAAAATATGGTTCCACTGGGGATTGAACCCAGGACCTTCTGCGTGTAAAGCAGATGTGATAACCACTACACTATGAAACCAATATGAAATACAATAACAAACTGTTCAATTTTTTGGTTGTCCTGACAGTCGTAGTGATTTTTGGTAAACTGTTCCGGATTATCGGTGAAACATCAAAGTGATTGTTCTTTCATTATATATAATTTTAAAAAAACAGAGCACCATATTTTTGGCAAATTGACCCAATACTTAATAGTGGTACACCTAGCTAAAGAAAGTTATAGCCTGGTTGACCAACCTTGCATAATGAAACATTTAATATTAATCTTAATTAAAAAGCAATGACTGCAATGATAAATAAATGTGTATATCCATTTTAAAGTAAGCATTTTGCAAAGTTTTTTAAGTGATTATTTTTAATTTGAAGAAAACAAATATACAAAATTCTTTATTTCTAACATCTTGACCAATTATTATCTACTGTAAGTACTCTTATCAAGATCACATTTTACTGGATTTTTTAATAAATATGGGTTCACTTGGGATTGAACTCAGGACTTTCTCCGTGTAAAGCAGATATGCTAACCACTATGCTATGAAACCACAACATAAACTGTTCTCACACTAGAAGATATTTATGGTCATCTTGACAATCAAATGCCCCAAAATCTGAGGTACACACTAAGTGATTTTGTTTAAAAATCCAATTATATGTCGCACAACACTGAATTTTCATATGTCCGCAATTAAGCAGCATGACTTAGTCATGAAAAAATGCAGAAAATATGGTCAGTTTATCGAGAACCTCCAAGTACCACATAGTGCACTAATATAGTAGGCTGAGATTTTTTTTATCTTGGCTGACCGATTCAATAACCGAAGGAGTGTGTTTGTGACCATCAGTTCTCTGGTTTATCGGAAATACACCAAATGGTCATTTAAAAACACTACCCAGTAAAACAGGATGAGCAACCAATTTTTTGCAATTGACTTTAATAATTGTATAGTGGGTACATAGATAAAGACAGTTGTAACATGGTTGACCAAACTTGCATTACCCAACATTTAAAATAAAAATTTAGCAAAGAGCAATGTGTGCAATGTTGAATAAACCTGCATATTCCCATTTTGAATAAAGAATTTTTGAAGCTTTTCAAGTGAATATTTATCATTTGAAAAACTATATACACAAAAATCATTATTTCTAACATTTTGACCAATTATCATCTGCAGGTGTCACACTTATCAAAATCACTTTTCAGTGATTTTTCTTGCCATGTTACCATAAAGTGCCTGTATTACAAATACTACATATAAATAAATGCCCTTTCACAACATAACTTAAGCATAATACTCGAAAAAAACTTTAGTAATAATCAATATACTATCTATCCAGAAGTCAAATCTATCAGCATTTTTGCTAAACTTGCACATAGTAATTATGGAAATATTTATTTACATTTAAAGTAAATAATCTGGAAGTGAATATTAGCTACATCAAAACATGATTGCAGTTTATCATGCATTAATCATGCAATACCAAACCTTGGCAGCATTATCAAGTTGCTAGTGAAGTCATGTGAACAGTGAAGTCCTGGAAAGAATAGCTGTGCTTTGGTGAACTGGAGATGGAAATGTTGGTTTAAGTGATTTATTTAACTGTACTCAGTTAAGATGATTTATGGAAAAAGGTAGTTAGATATGATACTACAATTTATTTGTTTACTATAAATGAAATATATGATACATTGCTACCAATTTCTTATAAAAGAAGAGTATTTGAATCTGCTCCAGATTTTTAATCAGTTGTTTGCTGTAATAAGTTATTTTATAATTAAAAGCTAATAGATATTAAAAATACCATTTATTTCCATATTTAGAGAAGAAATTGAATTTTGTAAGTGAACAAATGACATGTTTCACATTGAGCAGTAGCAGGTCAGATGTTATAAGAATGATAGTGAAGAAAATTTTCATAAATCATAAATTAGTGCAAAAATATGGTTCCACTGGGGATTGAACCCAGGACCTTCTGCGTGTAAAGCAGATGTGATAACCACTACACTATGAAACCAATATGAAATACAATAACAAACTGTTCAATTTTTTGGTTGTCCTGACAGTCGTAGTGATTTTTGGTAAACTGTTCCGGATTATCGGTGAAACATCAAAGTGATTGTTCTTTCATTATATATAATTTTAAAAAAACAGAGCACCATATTTTTGGCAAATTGACCCAATACTTAATAGTGGTACACCTAGCTAAAGAAAGTTATAGCCTGGTTGACCAACCTTGCATAATGAAACATTTAATATTAATCTTAATTAAAAAGCAATGACTGCAATGATAAATAAATGTGTATATCCATTTTAAAGTAAGCATTTTGCAAAGTTTTTTAAGTGATTATTTTTAATTTGAAGAAAACAAATATACAAAATTCTTTATTTCTAACATCTTGACCAATTATTATCTACTGTAAGTACTCTTATCAAGATCACATTTTACTGGATTTTTTAATAAATATGGGTTCACTTGGGATTGAACTCAGGACTTTCTCCGTGTAAAGCAGATATGCTAACCACTATGCTATGAAACCACAACATAAACTGTTCTCACACTAGAAGATATTTATGGTCATCTTGACAATCAAATGCCCCAAAATCTGAGGTACACACTAAGTGATTTTGTTTAAAAATCCAATTATATGTCGCACAACACTGAATTTTCATATGTCCGCAATTAAGCAGCATGACTTAGTCATGAAAAAATGCAGAAAATATGGTCAGTTTATCGAGAACCTCCAAGTACCACATAGTGCACAAATATAGTAGGCTGAGATTTTTTTTATCTTGGCTGACCGATTCAATAACCGAAGGAGTGTGTTTGTGACCATCAGTTCTCTGGTTTATCGGAAATACACCAAATGGTCATTTAAAAACACTACCCAGTAAAACAGGATGAGCAACCAATTTTTTGCAATTGACTTTAATAATTGTATAGTGGGTACATAGATGAAGACAGTTGTAACATGGTTGACCAAACTTGCATTACCCAACATTTAAAATAAAAATTAAGCAAAGAGCAATGTGTGCAATGTTGAATAAACCTGCATATTCCCATTTTAAATAAAGAATTTTTGAAGCTTTTCAAGTGAATATTTATCATTTGAAAAACTATATACACAAAAATCATTATTTCTAACATTTTGACCAATTATCATCTGCAGGTGTCACACTTATCAAAATCACTTTTCAGTGATTTTTCTTGCCATGTTACCATAAAGTGCCTGTATTACAAATACTACATATAAATAAATGCCCTTTCACAACATAACTTAAGCATAATACTCGAAAAAGACTTTAGTAATAATCAATATACTATCTATCCAGAAGTCAAATCTATCAGCATTTTTGCTAAACTTGCACATAGTAATTATGGAAATATTTATTTACATTTAAAGTAAATAATCTGGAAGTGAATATTAGCTACATCAAAACATGATTGCAGTTTATCATGCATTAATCATGCAATACCAAACCTTGGCAGCATTATCAAGTTGCTAGTGAAGTCATGTGAACAGTGAAGTCCTGGAAAGAATAGCTGTGCTTTGGTGAACTGGTGATGGAAATGTTGGTTTAAGTGATTTATTTAACTGTACTCAGTTAAGATGATTATGGAAAAAGGTAGTTAGATATGATACTACAATTTATTTGTTTACTATAAATGAAATATATGATACATTGCTACCAATTTCTTATAAAACAAGAAGAGTATTTGAATCTGCTCCAGATTTTTAATCAGTTGTTTGCTGTAATAAGTTATTTTATAATTAAAAGCTAATAGATATTAAAAATAACATTTATTTCCATATTTAGAGAAGAAATTGAATTTTGTAAGTGAACAAATGACATGTTTCACATTGAGCAGTAGCAGGTCAGATGTTATAAGAATGATAGTGAAGAAAATTTTCATAAATCATAAATTAGTGCAAAAATATGGTTCCACTGGGGATTGAACCCAGGACCTTCTGCGTGTAAAGCAGATGTGATAACCACTACACTATGAAACCAATATAAAATACAATAACAAACTGTTCAATTTTTTGGTTGTCCTGACAGTCGTAGTGATTTTTGGTAAACTGTTCCGGATTATCGGTGAAACGTCAAAGTGATTGTTCTTTCATTATATATCATTTTAAAAAAACAGAGCACCATATTTTTGGCAAATTGACCCAATACTTAATAGTGGTACACCTAGCTAAAGAAAGTTATAGCCTGGTTGACCAACCTTGCATAATTAAACATTTAATATTAATCTTAATTAAAAAGCAATGACTGCAATGATAAATAAATGTGTATATCCATTTTAAAGTAAGCATTTTGCAAAGTTTTTTAAGTGATTATTTTTAATTTGAAGAAAACAAATATACAAAATTCTTTATTTCTAACATCTTGACCAATTATTATCTACTGTAAGTACTCTTATCAAGATCACATTTTACTGGATTTTTTAATAAATATGGGTTCACTTGGGATTGAACTCAGGACTTTCTCTGTGTAAAGCAGATATGCTAACCACTATGCTATGAAACCACAACGTAAAATGTTCTCACACTAGAAGATATTTATGGTCATCTTGACAATCAAATGCCCCAAAATCTGAGGTACACACTAAGTGATTTTGTTTAAAAATCCAATTATATGTCGCACAACACTGAATTTTCATATGTACGCAATAAAGCAGCATGACTTAGTCATGAAAAAATGCAGAAAATATGGTCAGTTTATCGAGAACCTCCAAGTACCACATAGTGCACTAATATAGTAGGCTGAGATTTTTTTTTATCTTGGCTGACCGATTCAATAACCGAAGGAGTGTGTTTGTGACCATCAGTTCTCTGGTTTATCGGAAATACACCAAATGGTCATTTAAAAACACTACCCAGTAAAACAGGATGAGCAACCAATTTTTTGCAATTGACTTTAATAATTGTATAGTGGGTACATAGATAAAGACAGTTGTAACATGGTTGACCAAACTTGCATTACCCAACATTTAAAATAAATATCTAGCAAAGAGCAATGTGTGCAATGTTGAATAAACCTGCATATTCCCATTTTAAATAAAGAATTTTTGAAGCTTTTCAAGTGAATATTTATAATTTGAAAAAGTATATACACAAAAATCATTATTTCTAACATTTTGACCAATTATCATCTTCAGGTGTCACACTTATCAAAATCACTTTTCAGTGATTTTTCTTGCCATGTTACCATAAAGTGCCTGTATTACAAATACTACATATAAATAAATGCCCTTTCACAACATAACTTAAGCATAATACTCGAAAAAGACTTTAGTAATAATCAATATACTATCTATCCAGAAGTCAAATCTATCAGCATTTTTGCTAAACTTGCACATAGTAATTATGGAAATATTTATTTACATTTAAAGTAAATAATCTGGAAGTGAATATTAGCTACATCAAAACATGATTGCAGTTTATCATGCATTAATCATGCAATACCAAACCTTGGCAGCATTATCAAGTTGCTAGTGAAGTCATGTGAACAGTGAAGTCCTGGAAAGAATAGCTGTGCTTTGGTGAACTGGTGATGGAAATGTTGGTTTAAGTGATTTATTTAACTGTACTCAGTTAAGATGATTTATGGAAAAAGGTAGTTAGATATGATACTACAATTTATTTGTTTACTATAAATGAAATATATGATACATTGCTACCAATTTCTTATAAAACAAGAAGACTATTTGAATCTGCTCCAGATTTTTAATCAGTTGTTTGCTGTAATAAGTTATTTTATAATTAAAAGCTAATAGATATTAAAAATAACATTTATTTCCATATTTAGAGAAGAAATTGAATTTTGTAAGTGAACAAATGACATGTTTCACATTGAGCAGTAGCAGGTCAGATGTTATAAGAATGATAGTGAAGAAAATTTTCATAAATCATAAATTAGTGCAAAAATATGGTTCCACTGGGGATTGAACGCAGGACCTTCTGCGTGTAAAGCAGAGGTGATAACCACTACACTATGAAACCAATATGCAATACAATAACAAACTGTTCAATTTTTTGGTTGTCCTGACAGTCGTAGTGATTTTTGGTAAACTGTTCCGGATTATCGGTGAAACGTCAAAGTGATTGTTCTTTCATTATATATAATTTTAAAAAAACAGAGCACCATATTTTTGGCAAATTGACCCAATACTTAATAGTGGTACACCTAGCTAAAGAAAGTTATAGCCTGGTTGACCAACCTTGCATAATTAAACATTTAATATTAATCTTTATTAAAAAGCAATGACTGCAATGATAAATAAATGTGTATATCCATTTTAAAGTAAGCATTTTGCAAAGTTTTTTAAGTGATTATTTTTAATTTGAAGAAAACAAATATACAAAATTCTTTATTTCTAACATCTTGACCAATTATTATCTAATGTAAGTACTCTTATCAAGATCACAGTTTACTGGATTTTTTAATAAATATGGGTTCACTTGGGATTGAACTCCGGACTTTCTCCGAGTAAAGCAGATATGCTAACCACTATGTTATGAAACCACAACATAAACTGTTCTCACACTAGAAGATATTTATGGTCATCTTGACAATCAAATGCCCCAAAATCTGAGGTACACACTAAGTGATTTTGTTTAAAAATACAATTATATGTCGCACAACACTGAATTTTCATATGTCCGCAATTAAGCAGCATGACTTAGTCATGAAAAAATGCAGAAAATATGGTCAGTTTATCGAGAACCTCCAAGTACCACATAGTGCACTAATATAGTAGGCTGAGATTTTTTTTATCTTGGCTTACCGATTCAATAACCGAAGGAGTGTGTTTGTGACCATCAGTTCTCTGGTTTATCGGAAATACACCAAATGGTCATTTAAAAACACTACCCAGTAAAACAGGATGAGCAACCAATTTTTTGCAATTGACTTTAATAATTGTATAGTGGGTACATAGATAAAGATAGTTGTAACATGGTTGACCAAACTTGCATTACCCAACATTTAAAATACAAATTTAGCAAAGAGCAATGTGTGCAATGTTGAATAAACCTGCATATTCCCATTTTAAATAAAGAATTTTTGAAGCTTTTCAAGTGAATATTTATAATTTGAAAAACTATATACACAAAAATCATTATTTCTAACATTTTGACCAATTATCATCTGCAGGTGTCACACTTATCAAAATCACTTTTCAGTGATTTTTCTTGCCATGTTACCATAAAGTGCCTGTATTACAAATACTACATATAAATAAATGCCCTTTCACAACATAACTTAAGCATAATACTCGAAAAAGACTTTAGTAATAATCAATATACTATCTATCCAGAAGTCAAATCTATCAGCATTTTTGCTAAACTTGCACATAGTAATTATGGAAATATTTATTTACATTTAAAGTAAATAATCTGGAAGTGAATATTAGCTACATCAAAACATGATTGCAGTTTATCATGCATTAATCATGCAATACCAAACCTTGGCAGCATTATCAAGTTGCTAGTGAAGTCATGTGAACAGTGAAGTCCTGGAAAGAATAGCTGTGCTTTGGTGAACTGGTGATGGAAATGTTGGTTTAAGTGATTTATTTAACTGTACTCAGTTAAGATGATTTATGGAAAAAGGTAGTTAGATATGATACTACAATTTATTTGTTTACTATAAATGAAATATATGATACATTGCTACCAATTTCTTATAAAACAAGAAGACTATTTGAATCTGCTCCAGATTTTTAATCAGTTGTTTGCTGTAATAAGTTATTTTATAATTAAAAGCTAATAGATATTAAAAATAACATTTATTTCCATATTTAGAGAAGAAATTGAATTTTGTAAGTGAACAAATGACATGTTTCACATTGAGCAGTAGCAGGTCAGATGTTATAAGAATGATAGTGAAGAAAATTTTCATAAATCATAAATTAGTGCAAAAATATGGTTCCACTGGGGATTGAACGCAGGACCTTCTGCGTGTAAAGCAGAGGTGATAACCACTACACTATGAAACCAATATGCAATACAATAACAAACTGTTCAATTTTTTGGTTGTCCTGACAGTCGTAGTGATTTTTGGTAAACTGTTCCGGATTATCGGTGAAACGTCAAAGTGATTGTTCTTTCATTATATATAATTTTAAAAAAACAGAGCACCATATTTTTGGCAAATTGACCCAATACTTAATAGTGGTACACCTAGCTAAAGAAAGTTATAGCCTGGTTGACCAACCTTGCATAATTAAACATTTAATATTAATCTTTATTGAAAAGCAATGACTGCAATGATAAATAAATGTGTATATCCATTTTAAAGTAAGCATTTTGCAAAGTTTTTTAAGTGATTATTTTTAATTTGAAGAAAACAAATAAACAAAATTATTTATTTCTAACATCTTGACCAATTATTATCTACTGTAAGTACTCTTATCAAGATCACAGTTTACTGGATTTTTTAATAAATATGGGTTCACTTGGGATTGAACTCAGGACTTTCTCCGTGTAAAGCAGATATGCTAACCACTATGTTATGAAACCACAACATAAACTGTTCTCACACTAGAAGATATTTATGGTCATCTTGACAATCAAATGCCCCAAAATCTGAGGTACACACTAAGTGATTTTGTTTAAAAATCCAATTACATGTCGCACAACACTGAATTTTCATATGTCCGCAATTAAGCAGCATGACTTAGTCATGAAAAAATGCAGAAAATATGGTCAGTTTATCGAGAACCTCCAAGTACCACATAGTGCACTAATATAGTAGGCTGAGATTTTTTTTATCTTGGCTGACCGATTCAATAACCGAAGGAGTGTGTTTGTGACCATCAGTTCTCTGGTTTATCGGAAATACACCAAATGGTCATTTAAAAACACTACCCAGTAAAACAGGATGAGCAACCAATTTTTTGCAATTGACTTTAATAATTGTATAGTGGGTACATAGATAAAGATAGTTGTAACATGGTTGACCAAACTTGCATTACCCAACATTTAAAATACAAATTTAGCAAAGAGCAATGTGTGCAATGTTGAATAAACCTGCATATTCCCATTTTAAATAACGAATTTTTGAAGCTTTTCAAGTGAATATTTATCATTTGAAAAACTATATACACAAAAATCATTATTTCTAACATTTTGACCAATTATCATCTGCAGGTGTCACACTTATCAAAATCACTTTTCAGTGATTTTTCTTGCCATGTTACCATAAAGTGCCTGTATTACAAATACTACATATAAATAAATGCCCTTTCACAACATAACTTAAGCATAATACTCGAAAAAGACTTTAGTAATAATCAATATACTATCTATCCAGAAGTCAAATCTATCAGCATTTTTGCTAAACTTGCACATAGTAATTATGGAAATATTTATTTACATTTAAAGTAAATAATCTGGAAGTGAATATTAGCTACATCAAAACATGATTGCAGTTTATCATGCATTAATCATGCAATACCAAACCTTGGCAGCATTATCAAGTTGCTAGTGAAGTCATGTGAACAGTGAAGTCCTGGAAAGAATAGCTGTGCTTTGGTGAACTGGTGATGGAAATGTTGGTTTAAGTGATTTATTTAACTGTACTCAGTTAAGATGATTTATGGAAAAAGGTAGTTAGATATGATACTACAATTTATTTGTTTACTATAAATGAAATATATGATACATTGCTACCAATTTCTTATAAAACAAGAAGACTATTTGAATCTGCTCCAGATTTTTAATCAGTTGTTTGCTGTAATAAGTTATTTTATAATTAAAAGCTAATAGATATTAAAAATAACATTTATTTCCATATTTAGAGAAGAAATTGAATTTTGTAAGTGAACAAATGACATGTTTTACATTGAGCAGTAGCAGGTCAGATGTTATAAGAATGATAGTGAAGAAAATTTTCATAAATCATAAATTAGTGCAAAAATATGGTTCCACTGGGGATTGTACCCAGGACCTTCTACGTGTAAAGCAGATGTGATAACCACTACACTATGAAACCAATATGCAATACAATTACAAACTGTTCAATTTTTTGGTTGTCCTGACAGTCGTAGTGATTTTTGGTAAACTGTTCCGGATTATCGGTGAAAAGTCAAAGTGATTGTTCTTTCATTATATATAATTTTAAAAAAACAGAGCACCATATTTTTGGCAAATAGACCCAATACTTAATAGTGGTAGACCTAGCTAAAGAAAGTTATAGCCTGGTTGACCAACCTTGCATAATTAAACATCTAATATTAATCTTTATTAAAAAGCAATGACTGCAATGATAAATAAATGTGTATATCCATATTAAAGTTAGCATTTTGCAAAGTTTTTTTAAATGATTATTTTTAATTTGAAGAAAACAAATATACAAAATTCTTTATTTCTAACATCTTGACCAATTATTATCTACTGTAAGTACTCTTATCAAGATCACAGTTTACTGGATTTTTTAATAAATATGGGTTCACTTGGGATTGAACTCAGGACTTTCTCCGTGTAAAGCAGATATGCTAACCACTATGCTATGAAACCACAACATAAACTGTTCTCACACTAGAAGAGATTTTTGGTCATCTTGACACTCAAGTGCCCCAAAATCTGAGGTACACACTAAGTGATTTTGTTTAAAAATCCAATTATATGTCGCACAACACTGAATTTTCATATGTCCGCAATTAAGCAGCATGACTTAGTCGTGAAAAAATGCAGAAAATATGGTCAGTTTATCGAGAACCTCCAAGTACCACACAGTGCACTAATATAGTAGGCTGAGATTTTTTTTTATCTTGGCTGACCGATTCAATAACCGAAGGAGTGTGTTTGTGACCATCAGTTCTCTGGTTTATCGGAAATACACCAAATGGTCATTTAAAAACACTACCCAGTAAAACAGGATGAGCAACCAACTTTTTGCAATTGACTTTAATAATTGTATAGTGGGTACATAGCTAAAGACAGTTGTAACATGGTTGACCAAACTTGCATTACCCAACATTTAAAATAAAAATTTAGCAAAGAGCAATGTGTGCAATGTTGAATAAACCTGCATATTCCCATTTTAAATAAATAATTTATGAAGCTTTTCAAGTGAATATTTATAATTTGAAAAACTATATACACAAAAATCATTATTTCTAACATTGTGACCAATTATCATCTGCAGGTGTCACACTTATCAAAATCACTTTTCAGTGATTTTTCTTGCCATGTTACCATAAAGTGCCTGTATTACAAATACTACATATAAATAAATGCCCTTTCACAACATAACTTAAGCATAATACTTGAAAAAGACTTTAGTAATAATCAATATACTATCTATCCAGAAGTCAAATCTATCAGCATTTTTGCTAAACTTGCACATAGTAATTATGGAAATATTTATTTACATTTAAAGTAAATACTCTGGAAGTGAATATTAGCTACATCAAAACATGATTGCAGTTTATCATGCATTAATCATGCAATACCAAACCTTGGCAGCATTATCAAGTTGCTAGTGAAGTCATGTGAACAGTGAAGTCCTGGAAAGAATAGCTGTGCTTTGGTGAACTGGAGATGGAAATGTTGGTTTAAGTGATTTATTTAACTGTACTCAGTTAAGATGATTTATGGAAAAAGGTAGTTAGATATGATACTACAATTTATTTGTTTACTATAAATGAAATATATGATACATTGCTACCAATTTCTTATAAAACAAGAAGATTATTTGAATCTGCTCCAGATTTTTAATCAGTTGTTTGCTGTAATAAGTTATTTTATAATTAAAAGCTAATAGATATTACAAATAACATTTATTTCCATATTTAGAGAAGAAATTGAATTTTGTAAGTGAACAAATGACATATTTCACATTGAGCAGTAGCAGGTCAGATGTTATAAGAATGATAGTGAAGAAAATTTTCATATGTCATAAATTAGTGCAAAAATATGGTTTCACTGGGGATTGAACCCAGGACCTTCTGCGTGTACAGCAGATGTGATAACCACTACACTATGAAACCAATATGCAATACAATTGCAAACTGTTTAATTTTTGGTTGTCCTGACAGTCGTAAGTGTTTTTTTGTAAACTGTTCCGGATTATCGGTGAAACGTCAAAGTGATTGTTCTTTCATTATATATAATTAAAAAATAAAACAGAGCACCATATTTTTGGCAAATTGACCCAATACTTAATAGTGGTGCACCTAGCTAAAGAAAGTTATAGCCTGGTTGACCAACCTTGCATAATTAAACATTTAATATTAATATTTATTAAAAAGCAATGACTGCAATGATAAATAAATGTGTATATCCATTTTAAAGTAAGCATTTTGCAAAGTTTTTGAAGTGATTATTTTTAATTTGAAGAAAACAAATATACAAAATTCTTTATTTCTAACATCTTGACCAATTATTATCTACTGTAAGTACTCTTATCAAGATCACATTTTACTGGATTTTTTAATAAATATGGGTTCACTTGGGATTGAACCAAGGACTTTCTCCATGTAAAGCAGATATGCTAACCACTATGCTATGAAACCACAACATAAACTGTGCTCACACTAGAAGAGATTTTTGGTCATCTTGACACTCAAGTGCCCCAAAATCTGAGGTACACACTAAGTGATTTTGTTTAAAAATCCAATTATATGTCGCACAACACTGAATTTTCATATGTCCGCAATTAAGCAGCATGACTTAGTCGTGAAAAAATGCAGAAAATATGGTCAGTTTATCGAGAACCTCCAAGTACCACACAGTGCACTAATATAGTAGGCTGAGATTTTTTTTTATCTTGGCTGACCGATTCAATAACCGAAGGAGTGTGTTTGTGACCATCAGTTCTCTGGTTTATCGGAAATACACCAAATGGTCATTTAAAAACACTACCCAGTAAAACAGGATGAGCAACCAACTTTTTGCAATTGACTTTAATAATTGTATAGTGGGTACATAGCTAAAGACAGTTGTAACATGGTTGACCAAACTTGCATTACCCAACATTTAAAATAAAAATTTAGCAAAGAGCAATGTGTGCAATGTTGAATAAACCTGCATATTCCCATTTTAAATAAATAATTTATGAAGCTTTTCAAGTGAATATTTATAATTTGAAAAACTATATACACAAAAATCATTATTTCTAACATTGTGACCAATTATCATCTGCAGGTGTCACACTTATCAAAATCACTTTTCAGTGATTTTTCTTGCCATGTTACCATAAAGTGCCTGTATTACAAATACTACATATAAATAAATGCCCTTTCACAACATAACTTAAGCATAATACTTGAAAAAGACTTTAGTAATAATCAATATACTATCTATCCAGAAGTCAAATCTATCAGCATTTTTGCTAAACTTGCACATAGTAATTATGGAAATATTTATTTACATTTAAAGTAAATAATCTGGAAGTGAATATTAGCTACATCAAAACATGATTGCAGTTTATCATGCATTAATCATGCAATACCAAACCTTGGCAGCATTATCAAGTTGCTAGTGAAGTCATGTGAACAGTGAAGTCCTGGAAAGAATAGCTGTGCTTTGGTGAACTGGAGATGGAAATGTTGGTTTAAGTGATTTATTTAACTGTACTCAGTTAAGATGATTTATGGAAAAAGGTAGTTAGATATGATACTACAATTTATTTGTTTACTATAAATGAAATATATGATACATTGCTACCAATTTCTTATAAAACAAGAAGAGTATTTGAATCTGCTCCAGATTTTTAATCAGTTGTTTGCTGTAATAAGTTATTTTATAATTAAAAGCTAATAGATATTAAAAATAACATTTATTTCCTGAATTTAGAGAAGAAATTGAATTTTGTAAGTGAACAAATGGCATGTTTCACATTGAGCAGTAGCAGGTCAGATGTTATAAGAATGATAGTGAAGAAAATTTTCATAAATCATAAATTAGTTCAAAAATATTGTTCCACTGGGGATTGAACCCAGGACCTTCTGCGTGTAAAGCAGATGTGATAACCACTACACTATGAAACCAATATGAAATACAATAACAAACTGTTCAATTTTTTGGTTGTCCTGACAGTCGTAGTGATTTTTGGTAAACTGTTCCGGATTATCGGTGAAACGTCAAAGTGATTGTTCTTTCATTATATATAATTTTAAAAAAACAGAGCACCATATTTTTGGCAAATTGACCCAATACTTAATAGTGGTAGACCTAGCTAAAGAAAGTTATAGCCTGGTTGACCAACCTTGCATAATTAAACATTTAATATTAATCTTAATTAAAAAGCAATGACTGCAATGATAAATAAATGTGTATATCCATTTTAAAGTAAGCATTTTGCAAAGTTTTTTAAGTGATTATTTTTAATTTGAAGAATACAAATATACAAAATTCTTTATTTCTAACATCTTGACCAATTATTATCTACTGTAAGTACTCTTATCAAGATCACATTTTACTGGATTTTTTAATAAATATGGGTTCACTTGGGATTGAACTCAGGACTTTCTCCGTGTAAAGCAGATATGCTAACCACTATGCTATGAAACCACAACATAAACTGTTCTCACACTAGAAGATATTTATGGTCATCTTGACAATCAAATGCCCCAAAATCTGAGGTACACACTAAGTGATTTTGTTTAAAAATCCAATTATATGTCGCACAACACTGAATTTTCATATGTCCGCAATTAAGCAGCATGACTTAGTCATGAAAAAATGCAGAAAATATGGTCAGTTTATCGAGAACCTCCAAGTACCACATAGTGCACTAATATAGTAGGCTGAGATTTTTTTTATCTTGGCTGACCGATTCAATAACCGAAGGAGTGTGTTTGTGACCATCAGTTCTCTGGTTTATCGGAAATACACCAAATGGTCATTTAAAAACACTACCCAGTAAAACAGGATGAGCAACCAATTTTTTGCAATTGACTTTAATAATTGTATAGTGGGTACATAGATAAAGACAGTTGTAACATGGTTGACCAAACTTGCATTACCCAACATTTAAAATAAAAATTTAGCAAAGAGCAATGTGTGCAATGTTGAATAAACCTGCATATTCCCATTTTGAATAAAGAATTTTTGAAGCTTTTCAAGTGAATATTTATCATTTGAAAAACTATATACACAAAAATCATTATTTCTAACATTTTGACCAATTATCATCTGCAGGTGTCACACTTATCAAAATCACTTTTCAGTGATTTTTCTTGCCATGTTACCATAAAGTGCCTGTATTACAAATACTACATATAAATAAATGCCCTTTCACAACATAACTTAAGCATAATACTCGAAAAAAACTTTAGTAATAATCAATATACTATCTATCCAGAAGTCAAATCTATCAGCATTTTTGCTAAACTTGCACATAGTAATTATGGAAATATTTATTTACATTTAAAGTAAATAATCTGGAAGTGAATATTAGCTACATCAAAACATGATTGCAGTTTATCATGCATTAATCATGCAATACCAAACCTTGGCAGCATTATCAAGTTGCTAGTGAAGTCATGTGAACAGTGAAGTCCTGGAAAGAATAGCTGTGCTTTGGTGAACTGGAGATGGAAATGTTGGTTTAAGTGATTTATTTAACTGTACTCAGTTAAGATGATTTATGGAAAAAGGTAGTTAGATATGATACTACAATTTATTTGTTTACTATAAATGAAATATATGATACATTGCTACCAATTTCTTATAAAAGAAGAGTATTTGAATCTGCTCCAGATTTTTAATCAGTTGTTTGCTGTAATAAGTTATTTTATAATTAAAAGCTAATAGATATTAAAAATACCATTTATTTCCATATTTAGAGAAGAAATTGAATTTTGTAAGTGAACAAATGACATGCTTCACATTGAGCAGTAGCAGGTCAGATGTTATAAGAATGATAGTGAAGAAAATTTTCATAAATCATAAATTAGTGCAAAAATATGGTTCCACTGGGGATTGAACCCAGGACCTTCTGCGTGTAAAGCAGATGTGATAACCACTACACTATGAAACCAATATGAAATACAATAACAAACTGTTCAATTTTTTGGTTGTCCTGACAGTCGTAGTGATTTTTGGTAAACTGTTCCGGATTATCGGTGAAACATCAAAGTGATTGTTCTTTCATTATATATAATTTTAAAAAAACAGAGCACCATATTTTTGGCAAATTGACCCAATACTTAATAGTGGTACACCTAGCTAAAGAAAGTTATAGCCTGGTTGACCAACCTTGCATAATGAAACATTTAATATTAATCTTAATTAAAAAGCAATGACTGCAATGATAAATAAATGTGTATATCCATTTTAAAGTAAGCATTTTGCAAAGTTTTTTAAGTGATTATTTTTAATTTGAAGAAAACAAATATACAAAATTCTTTATTTCTAACATCTTGACCAATTATTATCTACTGTAAGTACTCTTATCAAGATCACATTTTACTGGATTTTTTAATAAATATGGGTTCACTTGGGATTGAACTCAGGACTTTCTCTGTGTAAAGCAGATATGCTAACCACTATGCTATGAAACCACAACATAAAATGTTCTCACACTAGAAGATATTTATGGTTATCTTGACAATCAAATGCCCCAAAATCTGAGGTACACACTAAGTGATTTTGTTTAAAAATCCAATTATATGTCGCACAACACTGAATTTTCATATGTACGCAATAAAGCAGCATGACTTAGTCATGAAAAAATGCAGAAAATATGGTCAGTTTATCGAGAACCTCCAAGTACCACATAGTGCACTAATATAGTAGGCTGAGATTTTTTTTTATCTTGGCTGACCGATTAAATAACCGAAGGAGTGTGTTTGTGACCATCAGTTCTCTGGTTTATCGGAAATACACCAAATGGTCATTTAAAAATACTACCCAGTAAAACAGGATGAGCAACCAATTTTTTGCAATTGACTTTAATAATTGTATAGTGGGTACATAGATAAAGACAGTTGTAACATGGTTGACCAAACTTGCATTACCCAACATTTAAAATAAATATCTAGCAAAGAGCAATGTGTGCAATGTTGAATAAACCTGCATATTCCCATTTTAAATAAAGAATTTTTGAAGCTTTTCAAGTGAATATTTATAATTTGAAAAAGTATATACACAAAAATCATTATTTCTAACATTTTGACCAATTATCATCTTCAGGTGTCACACTTATCAAAATCACTTTTCAGTGATTTTTATTGCCATGTTACCATAAAGTGCCTGTATTACAAATACTACATATAAATAAATGCCCTTTCACAGCATAACTTAAGCATAATACTCGAAAAAGACTTTAGTAATAATCAATATACTATCTATCCAGAAGTCAAATCTATCAGCATTTTTGCTAAACTTGCACATAGTAATTATGGAAATACTTATTTACATTTAAAGTAAATAATCTGGAAGTGAATATTAACTACATCAAAACATGATTGCAGTTTATCATGCATTAATCATGCAATACCAAACCTTGGCAGCATTATCAAGTTGCTAGTGAAGTCATGTGAACAGTGAAGTCCAGGAAAGAATAGCTGTGCTTTGGTGAACTGGTGATGGAAATGTTGGTTTAAGTGATTTATTTAACTGTACTCAGTTAAGATGATTTATGGAAAAAGGTAGTTAGATATGATACTACAATTTATTTGTTTACTATAAATGAGATATATGATACATTGCTACCAATTTCTTATAAAACAAGAAGATTATTTGAATCTGCTCCAGATTTTTAATCAGTTGTTTGCTGTAATAAGTTATTTTATAATTAAAAGCTAATAGATATTAAAAATAACATTTATTTCCATATTTAGAGAAGAAATTGAATTTTGTAAGTGAACAAATGACATGTTTCACATTGAGCAGTAGCAGGTCAGATGTTATAAGAATGATAGTGAAGAAAATTTTCATAAATCATAAATTAGTGCAAAAATATGGTTCCACTGGGGATTGAACCCAGGACCTTCTACGTGTAAAGCAGATGTGATAACCACTACACTATGAAACCAATATGCAATACAATTACAAACTGTTCAATTTTTTGGTTGTCCTGACAGTCGTAGTGATTTTTGGTAAACTGTTCCGGATTATCGGTGAAAAGTCAAAGTGATTGTTCTTTCATTATATATAATTTTAAAAAAACAGAGCACCATATTTTTGGCAAATAGACCCAATACTTAATAGTGGTAGACCTAGCTAAAGAAAGTTATAGCCTGGTTGACCAACCTTGCATAATTAAACATTTAATATTAATCTTTATTAAAAAGCAATGACTGCAATGATAAATAAATGTGTATATCCATTTTAAAGTTAGCATTTTGCTAAGTTTTTTTAAGTGATTATTTTTAATTTGAAGAAAACAAATATACAAAATTCTTTATTTCTAACATCTTGACCAATTATTATCTACTGTAAGTACTCTTATCAAGATCACAGTTTACTGGATTTTTTAATAAATGTGGGTTCACTTGGGATTGAACTCAGGACTTTCTCTGTGTAAAGCAGATATGCTAACCACTATGCTATGAAACTACAACATAAACTGTTCTCACACTAGAAGATATTTATGGTCATCTTGACAATCAAATGCCCCAAAATCTGAGGTACACACTAAGTGATTTTGTTTAAAAATCCAATTATATGTCGCACAACACTGAATTTTCATATGTCCGCAATTAAGCAGCATGACTTAGTCATGAAAAAATGCAGAAAATATGGTCAGTTTATAGAGAACCTCCAAGTACCACATAGTGCACTAATATAGTAGGCTGAGATTGTTTTTATCTTGGCTGACCGATTCAATAACCGAAGGAGTGTGTTTGTGACCATCAGTTCTCTGGTTTATCGGAAATACACCAAATGGTCATTTAAAAACACTACCCAGTAAAACAGGATGAGCAACCAATTTTTTGCAATTGACTTTAATAATTGTATAGTGGGTACATAGATAAAGACAGTTGTAACATGGTTGACCAAACTTGCATTACCCAACATTTAAAATAAAAATTTAGCAAAGAGCAATGTGTGCAATGTTGAATAAACCTGCATATTCCCATTTTAAATAAAGAATTTTTGAAGCTTTTCAAGTGAATATTTATCATTTGAAAAACTATATACACAAAAATCATTATTTCTAACATTTTGACCAATTATCATCTGCAGGTGTCACACTTATCAAAATCACTTTTCAGTGATTTTTCTTGCCATGTTACCATAAAGTGCCTGTATTACAAATACTACATATAAATAAATGCCCTTTCACAACATAACTTAAGCATAATACTCGAAAAAGACTTTAGTAATAATCAATATACTATCTATCCAGAAGTCAAATCTATCAGCATTTTTGCTAAACTTGCACATAGTAATTATGGAAATATTTATTTACATTTAAAGTAAATAATCTTGAAGTGAATATTAGCTACATCAAAACATGATTGCAGTTTATCATGCATTAATCATGCAATACCAAACCTTGGCAGCATTATCAAGTTGCTAGTGAAGTCATGTGAACAGTGAAGTCCAGGAAAGAATAGCTGTGCTTTGGTGAACTGGTGATGGAAATGTTGGTTTAAGTGATTTATTTAACTGTACTCAGTTAAGATGATTTATGGAAAAAGGTAGTTAGATATGATACTACAATTTATTTGTTTACTATAAATGAAATATATGATACATTGCTACCAATTTCTTATAAAACAAGAAGATTATTTGAATCTGCTCCAGATTTTTAATCAGTTGTTTGCTGTAATAAGTTATTTTATAATTAAAAGCTAATAGATATTAAAAATAACATTTATTTCCATATTTAGAGAAGAAATTGAATTTTGTAAGTGAACAAATGACATGTTTCACATTGAGCAGTAGCAGGTCAGATGTTATAAGAATGATAGTGAAGAAAATTTTCATAAATCATAAATTAGTGCAAAAATATGGTTCCACTGTAGATTGAACCCAAGACCTTCTGCAGGTAAAGCAGATGTGATAACCACTACACTATGAAACCAATATGCAATACAATAACAAACTGTTTAATTTTTTGGTTGTCCTGACAGTCGTAGTGATTTTTTGTAAACTGTTCCGGATTATCGGTGAAACGTCAAAGTGATTGTTCTTTCATTATATATAATTTTTAAAAAAACAGAGCACCATATTTTTGGCAAATTGACCCAATATTTAATAGTGGTACACCTAGCTAAAGAAAGTTATAGCCTGGTTGACCAACCTTGCATAATTAAACATTTAATATTAATCTTTATTAAAAAGCAATGACTGCAATGATAAATAAATGTGTATATCCATTTTAAAGTAAGCATTTTGCAAAGTTTTTTAAGTGATTATTTTTAATTTGAAGAAAACAAATATACAAAATTCTTTATTTCTAACATCTTGACCAATTATTATCTACTGTAAGTACTCTTATCAAGATCACATTTTACTGGATTTTTTAATAAATATGGGTTCACTTGGGATTGAACTCAGGACTTTCTCCGTGTAAAGCAGATATGCTAACCACTATGCTATGAAACCACAACATAAACTGTTCTCACACTAGAAGATATTTATGGTCATCTTGACAATCAAATGCCCCAAAATCTGAGGTACACACTAAGTGATTTTGTTTAAAAATCCAATTATATGTCGCACAACACTGAATTTTCATATGTCCGCAATTAAGCAGCATGACTTAGTCATGAAAAAATGCAGAAAATATGGTCAGTTTATCGAGAACCTCCAAGTACCACATAGTGCACAAATATAGTAGGCTGAGATTTTTTTTATCTTGGCTGACCGATTCAATAACCGAAGGAGTGTGTTTGTGACCATCAGTTCTCTGGTTTATCGGAAATACACCAAATGGTCATTTAAAAACACTACCCAGTAAAACAGGATGAGCAACCAATTTTTTGCAATTGACTTTAATAATTGTATAGTGGGTACATAGATGAAGACAGTTGTAACATGGTTGACCAAACTTGCATTACCCAACATTTAAAATAAAAATTAAGCAAAGAGCAATGTGTGCAATGTTGAATAAACCTGCATATTCCCATTTTAAATAAAGAATTTTTGAAGCTTTTCAAGTGAATATTTATCATTTGAAAAACTATATACACAAAAATCATTATTTCTAACATTTTGACCAATTATCATCTGCAGGTGTCACACTTATCAAAATCACTTTTCAGTGATTTTTCTTGCCATGTTACCATAAAGTGCCTGTATTACAAATACTACATATAAATAAATGCCCTTTCACAACATAACTTAAGCATAATACTCGAAAAATACTTTAGTAATAATCAATATACTATCTATCCAGAAGTCAAATCTATCAGCATTTTTGCTAAACTTGCACATAGTAATTATGGAAATATTTATTTACATTTAAAGTAAATAATCTGGAAGTGAATATTAGCTACATCAAAACATGATTGCAGTTTATCATGCATTAATCATGCAATACCAAACCTTGGCAGCATTATCAAGTTGCTAGTGAAGTCATGTGAACAGTGAAGTCCTGGAAAGAATAGCTGTGCTTTGGTGAACTGGTGATGGAAATGTTGGTTTAAGTGATTTATTTAACTGTACTCAGTTAAGATGATTATGGAAAAAGGTAGTTAGATATGATACTACAATTTATTTGTTTACTATAAATGAAATATATGATACATTGCTACCAATTTCTTATAAAACAAGAAGAGTATTTGAATCTGCTCCAGATTTTTAATCAGTTGTTTGCTGTAATAAGTTATTTTATAATTAAAAGCTAATAGATATTAAAAATAACATTTATTTCCATATTTAGAGAAGAAATTGAATTTTGTAAGTGAACAAATGACATGTTTCACATTGAGCAGTAGCAGGTCAGATGTTATAAGAATGATAGTGAAGAAAATTTTCATAAATCATAAATTAGTGCAAAAATATGGTTCCACTGGGGATTGAACCCAGGACCTTCTGCGTGTAAAGCAGATGTGATAACCACTACACTATGAAACCAATATAAAATACAATAACAAACTGTTCAATTTTTTGGTTGTCCTGACAGTCGTAGTGATTTTTGGTAAACTGTTCCGGATTATCGGTGAAACGTCAAAGTGATTGTTCTTTCATTATATATCATTTTAAAAAAACAGAGCACCATATTTTTGGCAAATTGACCCAATACTTAATAGTGGTACACCTAGCTAAAGAAAGTTATAGCCTGGTTGACCAACCTTGCATAATTAAACATTTAATATTAATCTTAATTAAAAAGCAATGACTGCAATGATAAATAAATGTGTATATCCATTTTAAAGTAAGCATTTTGCAAAGTTTTTTAAGTGATTATTTTTAATTTGAAGAAAACAAATATACAAAATTCTTTATTTCTAACATCTTGACCAATTATTATCTACTGTAAGTACTCTTATCAAGATCACATTTTACTGGATTTTTTAATAAATATGGGTTCACTTGGGATTGAACTCAGGACTTTCTCTGTGTAAAGCAGATATGCTAACCACTATGCTATGAAACCACAACGTAAAATGTTCTCACACTAGAAGATATTTATGGTCATCTTGACAATCAAATGCCCCAAAATCTGAGGTACACACTAAGTGATTTTGTTTAAAAATCCAATTATATGTCGCACAACACTGAATTTTCATATGTACGCAATAAAGCAGCATGACTTAGTCATGAAAAAATGCAGAAAATATGGTCAGTTTATCGAGAACCTCCAAGTACCACATAGTGCACTAATATAGTAGGCTGAGATTTTTTTTTATCTTGGCTGACCGATTCAATAACCGAAGGAGTGTGTTTGTGACCATCAGTTCTCTGGTTTATCGGAAATACACCAAATGGTCATTTAAAAACACTACCCAGTAAAACAGGATGAGCAACCAATTTTTTGCAATTGACTTTAATAATTGTATAGTGGGTACATAGATAAAGACAGTTGTAACATGGTTGACCAAACTTGCATTACCCAACATTTAAAATAAATATCTAGCAAAGAGCAATGTGTGCAATGTTGAATAAACCTGCATATTCCCATTTTAAATAAAGAATTTTTGAAGCTTTTCAAGTGAATATTTATAATTTGAAAAAGTATATACACAAAAATCATTATTTCTAACATTTTGACCAATTATCATCTTCAGGTGTCACACTTATCAAAATCACTTTTCAGTGATTTTTCTTGCCATGTTACCATAAAGTGCCTGTATTACAAATACTACATATAAATAAATGCCCTTTCACAACATAACTTAAGCATAATACTCGAAAAAGACTTTAGTAATAATCAATATACTATCTATCCAGAAGTCAAATCTATCAGCATTTTTGCTAAACTTGCACATAGTAATTATGGAAATATTTATTTACATTTAAAGTAAATAATCTGGAAGTGAATATTAGCTACATCAAAACATGATTGCAGTTTATCATGCATTAATCATGCAATACCAAACCTTGGCAGCATTATCAAGTTGCTAGTGAAGTCATGTGAACAGTGAAGTCCTGGAAAGAATAGCTGTGCTTTGGTGAACTGGTGATGGAAATGTTGGTTTAAGTGATTTATTTAACTGTACTCAGTTAAGATGATTTATGGAAAAAGGTAGTTAGATATGATACTACAATTTATTTGTTTACTATAAATGAAATATATGATACATTGCTACCAATTTCTTATAAAACAAGAAGACTATTTGAATCTGCTCCAGATTTTTAATCAGTTGTTTGCTGTAATAAGTTATTTTATAATTAAAAGCTAATAGATATTAAAAATAACATTTATTTCCATATTTAGAGAAGAAATTGAATTTTGTAAGTGAACAAATGACATGTTTCACATTGAGCAGTAGCAGGTCAGATGTTATAAGAATGATAGTGAAGAAAATTTTCATAAATCATAAATTAGTGCAAAAATATGGTTCCACTGGGGATTGAACGCAGGACCTTCTGCGTGTAAAGCAGAGGTGATAACCACTACACTATGAAACCAATATGCAATACAATAACAAACTGTTCAATTTTTTGGTTGTCCTGACAGTCGTAGTGATTTTTGGTAAACTGTTCCGGATTATCGGTGAAACGTCAAAGTGATTGTTCTTTCATTATATATAATTTTAAAAAAACAGAGCACCATATTTTTGGCAAATTGACCCAATACTTAATAGTGGTACACCTAGCTAAAGAAAGTTATAGCCTGGTTGACCAACCTTGCATAATTAAACATTTAATATTAATCTTTATTAAAAAGCAATGACTGCAATGATAAATAAATGTGTATATCCATTTTAAAGTAAGCATTTTGCAAAGTTTTTTAAGTGATTATTTTTAATTTGAAGAAAACAAATATACAAAATTCTTTATTTCTAACATCTTGACCAATTATTATCTAATGTAAGTACTCTTATCAAGATCACAGTTTACTGGATTTTTTAATAAATATGGGTTCACTTGGGATTGAACTCAGGACTTTCTCCGAGTAAAGCAGATATGCTAACCACTATGTTATGAAACCACAACATAAACTGTTCTCACACTAGAAGATATTTATGGTCATCTTGACAATCAAATGCCCCAAAATCTGAGGTACACACTAAGTGATTTTGTTTAAAAATACAATTATATGTCGCACAACACTGAATTTTCATATGTCCGCAATTAAGCAGCATGACTTAGTCATGAAAAAATGCAGAAAATATGGTCAGTTTATCGAGAACCTCCAAGTACCACATAGTGCACTAATATAGTAGGCTGAGATTTTTTTTATCTTGGCTTACCGATTCAATAACCGAAGGAGTGTGTTTGTGACCATCAGTTCTCTGGTTTATCGGAAATACACCAAATGGTCATTTAAAAACACTACCCAGTAAAACAGGATGAGCAACCAATTTTTTGCAATTGACTTTAATAATTGTATAGTGGGTACATAGATAAAGATAGTTGTAACATGGTTGACCAAACTTGCATTACCCAACATTTAAAATACAAATTTAGCAAAGAGCAATGTGTGCAATGTTGAATAAACCTGCATATTCCCATTTTAAATAAAGAATTTTTGAAGCTTTTCAAGTGAATATTTATAATTTGAAAAACTATATACACAAAAATCATTATTTCTAACATTTTGACCAATTATCATCTGCAGGTGTCACACTTATCAAAATCACTTTTCAGTGATTTTTCTTGCCATGTTACCATAAAGTGCCTGTATTACAAATACTACATATAAATAAATGCCCTTTCACAACATAACTTAAGCATAATACTCGAAAAAGACTTTAGTAATAATCAATATACTATCTATCCAGAAGTCAAATCTATCAGCATTTTTGCTAAACTTGCACATAGTAATTATGGAAATATTTATTTACATTTAAAGTAAATAATCTGGAAGTGAATATTAGCTACATCAAAACATGATTGCAGTTTATCATGCATTAATCATGCAATACCAAACCTTGGCAGCATTATCAAGTTGCTAGTGAAGTCATGTGAACAGTGAAGTCCTGGAAAGAATAGCTGTGCTTTGGTGAACTGGTGATGGAAATGTTGGTTTAAGTGATTTATTTAACTGTACTCAGTTAAGATGATTTATGGAAAAAGGTAGTTAGATATGATACTACAATTTATTTGTTTACTATAAATGAAATATATGATACATTGCTACCAATTTCTTATAAAACAAGAAGACTATTTGAATCTGCTCCAGATTTTTAATCAGTTGTTTGCTGTAATAAGTTATTTTATAATTAAAAGCTAATAGATATTAAAAATAACATTTATTTCCATATTTAGAGAAGAAATTGAATTTTGTAAGTGAACAAATGACATGTTTCACATTGAGCAGTAGCAGGTCAGATGTTATAAGAATGATAGTGAAGAAAATTTTCATAAATCATAAATTAGTGCAAAAATATGGTTCCACTGGGGATTGAACGCAGGACCTTCTGCGTGTAAAGCAGAGGTGATAACCACTACACTATGAAACCAATATGCAATACAATAACAAACTGTTCAATTTTTTGGTTGTCCTGACAGTCGTAGTGATTTTTGGTAAACTGTTCCGGATTATTGGTGAAACGTCAAAGTGATTGTTCTTTCATTATATATAATTTTAAAAAAACAGAGCACCATATTTTTGGCAAATTGACCCAATACTTAATAGTGGTACACCTAGCTAAAGAAAGTTATAGCCTGGTTGACCAACCTTGCATAATTAAACATTTAATATTAATCTTTATTGAAAAGCAATGACTGCAATGATAAATAAATGTGTATATCCATTTTAAAGTAAGCATTTTGCAAAGTTTTTTAAGTGATTATTTTTAATTTGAAGAAAACAAATAAACAAAATTATTTATTTCTAACATCTTGACCAATTATTATCTACTGTAAGTACTCTTATCAAGATCACAGTTTACTGGATTTTTTAATAAATATGGGTTCACTTGGGATTGAACTCAGGACTTTCTCCGTGTAAAGCAGATATGCTAACCACTATGTTATGAAACCACAACATAAACTGTTCTCACACTAGAAGATATTTATGGTCATCTTGACAATCAAATGCCCCAAAATCTGAGGTACACACTAAGTGATTTTGTTTAAAAATCCAATTACATGTCGCACAACACTGAATTTTCATATGTCCGCAATTAAGCAGCATGACTTAGTCATGAAAAAATGCAGAAAATATGGTCAGTTTATCGAGAACCTCCAAGTACCACATAGTGCACTAATATAGTAGGCTGAGATTTTTTTTATCTTGGCTGACCGATTCAATAACCGAAGGAGTGTGTTTGTGACCATCAGTTCTCTGGTTTATCGGAAATACACCAAATGGTCATTTAAAAACACTACCCAGTAAAACAGGATGAGCAACCAATTTTTTGCAATTGACTTTAATAATTGTATAGTGGGTACATAGATAAAGATAGTTGTAACATGGTTGACCAAACTTGCATTACCCAACATTTAAAATACAAATTTAGCAAAGAGCAATGTGTGCAATGTTGAATAAACCTGCATATTCCCATTTTAAATAACGAATTTTTGAAGCTTTTCAAGTGAATATTTATAATTTGAAAAACTATATACACAAAAATCATTATTTCTAACATTTTGACCAATTATCATCTGCAGGTGTCACACTTATCAAAATCACTTTTCAGTGATTTTTCTTGCCATGTTACCATAAAGTGCCTGTATTACAAATACTACATATAAATAAATGCCCTTTCACAACATAACTTAAGCATAATACTCGAAAAAGACTTTAGTAATAATCAATATACTATCTATCCAGAAGTCAAATCTATCAGCATTTTTGCTAAACTTGCACATAGTAATTATGGAAATATTTATTTACATTTAAAGTAAATAATCTGGAAGTGAATGTTAGCTACATCAAAACATGATTGCAGTTTATCATGCATTAATCATGCAATACCAAACCTTGGCAGCATTATCAAGTTGCTAGTGAAGTCATGTGAACAGTGAAGTCCTGGAAAGAATAGCTGTGCTTTGGTGAACTGGTGATGGAAATGTTGGTTTAAGTGATTTATTTAACTGTACTCAGTTAAGATGATTTATGGAAAAAGGTAGTTAGATATGATACTACAATTTATTTGTTTACTATAAATGAAATATATGATACATTGCTACCAATTTCTTATAAAACAAGAAGACTATTTGAATCTGCTCCAGATTTTTAATCAGTTGTTTGCTGTAATAAGTTATTTTATAATTAAAAGCTAATAGATATTAAAAATAACATTTATTTCCATATTTAGAGAAGAAATTGAATTTTGTAAGTGAACAAATGACATGTTTTACATTGAGCAGTAGCAGGTCAGATGTTATAAGAATGATAGTGAAGAAAATTTTCATAAATCATAAATTAGTGCAAAAATATGGTTCCACTGGGGATTGTACCCAGGACCTTCTACGTGTAAAGCAGATGTGATAACCACTACACTATGAAACCAATATGCAATACAATTACAAACTGTTCAATTTTTTGGTTGTCCTGACAGTCGTAGTGATTTTTGGTAAACTGTTCCGGATTATCGGTGAAAAGTCAAAGTGATTGTTCTTTCATTATATATAATTTTAAAAAAACAGAGCACCATATTTTTGGCAAATAGACCCAATACTTAATAGTGGTAGACCTAGCTAAAGAAAGTTATAGCCTGGTTGACCAACCTTGCATAATTAAACATCTAATATTAATCTTTATTAAAAAGCAATGACTGCAATGATAAATAAATGTGTATATCCATATTAAAGTTAGCATTTTGCAAAGTTTTTTTAAATGATTATTTTTAATTTGAAGAAAACAAATATACAAAATTCTTTATTTCTAACATCTTGACCAATTATTATCTACTGTAAGTACTCTTATCAAGATCACAGTTTACTGGATTTTTTAATAAATATGGGTTCACTTGGGATTGAACTCAGGACTTTCTCCGTGTAAAGCAGATATGCTAACCACTATGCTATGAAACCACAACATAAACTGTTCTCACACTAGAAGATATTTATGGTCATCTTGACAATCAAATGCCCCAAAATCTGAGGTACACACTAAGTGATTTTGTTTAAAAATCCAATTATATGTCGCACAACACTGAATTTTCATATGTCCGCAATTAAGCAGCATGACTTAGTCATGAAAAAATGCAGAAAATATGGTCAGTTTATCGAGAACCTCCAAGTACCACATAGTGCACTAATATAGTAGGCTGAGATTTTTTTTTATCTTGGCTGACCGATTCAATAACCGAAGGAGTGTGTTTGTGACCATCAGTTCTCTGGTTTATCGGAAATACACCAAATGGTCATTTAAAAACACTACCCAGTAAAACAGGATGAGCAACCAATTTTTTGCAATTGACTTTAATAATTGTATAGTGGGTACATAGATAAAGACAGTTGTAACATGGTTGACCAAACTTGCATTACCCAACATTTAAAATAAAAATTTAGCAAAGAGCAATGTGTGCAATGTTGAATAAACCTGCATATTCCCATTTTAAATAAAGAATTTTTGAAGCTTTTCAAGTGAATATTTATAATTTGAAAAACTATATACACAAAAATCATTATTTCTAACATTTTGACCAATTATCATCTGCAGGTGTCACACTTATCAAAATCACTTTTCAGTGATTTTTCTTGCCATGTTACCATAAAGTGCCTGTATTACAAATACTACATATAAATAAATGCCCTTTCACAACATAACTTAAGCATAATACTCGAAAAAGATTTTTGTAATAATCAATATACTATCTATCCAGAAGTCAAATCTATCAGCATTTTTGCTAAACTTGCACATAGTAATTATGGAAATATTTATTTACATTTAAAGTAAATAATCTGGAAGTGAATATTAGCTACATCAAAACATGATTGCAGTTTATCATGCATTAGTCATGCAATACCAAACCTTGGCAGCATTATCAAGTTGCTAGTGAAGTCATGTGAACAGTGAAGTCCTGGAAAGAATAGCTGTGCTTTGGTGAACTGGTGATGGAAATGTTGGTTTAAGTGATTTATTTAACTGTACTCAGTTAAGATGATTTATGGAAAAAGGTAGTTAGATATGATACTACAATTTATTTGTTTACTATAAATGAAATATATGATACATTGCTACCAATTTCTTATAAAACAAGAAGACTATTTGAATCTGCTCCAGATTTTTAATCAGTTGTTTGCTGTAATAAGTTATTTTATAATTAAAAGCTAATAGATATTAAAAATAACATTTATTTCCATATTTAGAGAAGAAATTGAATTTTGTAAGTGAACAAATGACATGTTTCACATTGAGCAGTAGCAGGTCAGATGTTATAAGAATGATAGTGAAGAAAATTTTCATAAATCATAAATTAGTGCAAAAATATGGTTCCACTGGGGATTGAACCCAGGACCTTCTGCGTGTAAAGCAGAGGTGATAACCACTACACTATGAAACCAATATGCAATACAATAACACACTGTTCAATTTTTTGGTTGTCCTGACAGTCGTAGTGATTTTTGGTCAACTGTTCCGGATTATCGGTGAAACGTCAAAGTGATTGTTCTTTCATTATATATAATTTTAAAAAAACAGAGCACTATATTTTTGGCAAATTGACCCAATACTTAATAGTGGTACACCTAGCTAAAGAAAGTTATAGCCTGGTTGACCAACCTTGCATAATTAAACATTTAATATTAATCTTTATTAAAAAGCAATGACTGCAATGATAAATAAATGTGTATATCCATTTTAAAGTAAGCATTTTGCAAAGTTTTTTAAGTGATTATTTTTAATTTGAAGAATACAAATATACAAAATTCTTTATTTCTAACATCTTGACCAATTATTATCTACTGTAAGTACTCTTATCAAGATCACAGTTTACTGGATTTTTTAATAAATATGGATTCACTTGGGATTGAACTCAAGACTTTCTCCGTGTAAAGCAGATATGCTAACCACTATGCTATGAAACCACAACATAAACTGTTCTCACACTAGAAGATATTTATGGTCATCTTGACAATCAAATGCCCCAAAATCTGAGGTACACACTAAGTGATTTTGTTTAAAAATCCAATTATATGTCGCACAATACTGAATTTTCATATGTCCGCAATTAAGCAGCATGACTTAGTCATGAAAAAATGCAGACAATAAAATGCAGACAATATGGTCAGTTTATCGAGAACCTCCAAGTACCACATAGTGCACTAATATAGTAGGCTGAGATTTTTTTTATCTTGGCTGACCGATTCAATAACCGAAGGAGTGTGTTTGTGACCATCAGTTCTCTGGTTTATCGGAAATACACCAAATGGTCATTTAAAAACACTACCCAGTAAAACAGGATGAGCAACCAATTTTTTGCAATTGACTTTAATAATTGTATAGTGGGTACATAGATAAAGACAGTTGTAACATGGTTGACCAAACTTGCATTACTCAACAATTAAAATACAAATTTAGCAAAGAGCAATGTGTGCAATGTTGAATAAACCTGCATATTCCCATTTTAAATAAAGAATTTTTGAAGCTTTTCAAGTGAATATTTATAATTTGAAAAACTATATACACAAAAATCATTATTTCTAACATTTTGACCAATTATCATCTGCAGGTGTCACACTTATCAAAATCACTTTTCAGTGATTTTTCTTGCCATGTTACAATAAAGTGCCTATATTACAAATACTACATATAAATAAATGCCCTTTCACAACATAACTTAAGCATAATACTCGAAAAAAACTTTAGTAATAATCAATATACTATCTATCCAGAAGTCAAATCTATCAGCATTTTTGCTAAACTTGCACATAGTAATTATGGAAATATTTATTTACATTTAAAGTAAATAATCTGGAAGTGAATATTAGCTACATCAAAACATGATTGCAGTGTATCATGCATTAATCATGCAATACCAAACCTTGGCAGCATTATCAAGTTGCTAGTGAAGTCATGTGAACAGTGAAGTCCTGGAAAGAATAGCTGTGCTTTGGTGAACTGGTGATGGAAATGTTGGTTTAAGTGATTTATTTAACTGTACTCAGTTAAGATGATTTATGGAAAAAGGTAGTTAGATATGATACTACAATTTATTTGTTTACTATAAATGAAATATATGATACATTGCTACCAATTTCAAATAAAACAAGAAGATTATTTGAATCTGCTCCAGATTTTTAATCAGTTGTTTGCTGTAATAAGTTATTTTATAATTAAAAGCTAATAGATATTAAAAATAACATTTATTTCCATATTTAGAGAAGAAATTGAATTTTGTAAGTGAACAAATGACATGTTTCACATTGAGCAGTAGCAGGTCAGATGTTATAAGAATGATAGTGAAGAAAATTTTCATAAATCATAAATTAGTGCAAAAATATGGTTCCACTGGGGATTGAACGCAGGACCTTCTGCGTGTAAAGCAGAGGTGATAACCACTACACTATGAAACCAATATGCAATACAATAACAAACTGTTCAATTTTTTGGTTGTCCTGACAGTCGTAGTGATTTTTGGTAAACTGTTCCGGATTATCGGTGAAACGTCAAAGTGATTGTTCTTTCATTATATATAATTTTAAAAAAACAGAGCACCATATTTTTGTCAAATTGACCCAATACTTAATAGTGGTACACCTAGCTAAAGAAAGTTATAGCCTGGTTGACCAACCTTGCATAATTAAACATTTAATATTAATCTTTATTAAAAAGCAATGACTGCAATGATAAATAAATGTGTATATCCATTTTAAAGTAAGCATTTTGCAAAGTTTTTTAAGTGATTATTTTTAATTTGAAGAAAACAAATATACAAAATTCTTTATTTCTAACATCATGACCAATTATTATCTACTGTAAGTACTCTTATCAAGATCACAGTTTACTGGATTTTTTAATAAATATGGGTTCACTTGGGATTGAACTCAGGACTTTCTCTGTGTAAAGCAGATATGCTAACCACTATGTTATGAAACCACAACATAAACTGTTCTCACACTAGAAGATATTTATGGTCATCTTGACAATCAAATGCCCCAAAATCTGAGGTACACACTAAGTGATTTTGTTTAAAAATCCAATTATATGTCGCACAACACTGAATTTTCATATGTCCGCAATTAAGCAGCATGACTTAGTCATGAAAAAATGCAGAAAATATGGTCAGTTTATCGAGAACCTCCAAGTACCACATAGTGCACTAATATAGTAGGCTGAGATTTTTTTTATCTTGGCTGACCGATTCAATAACCGAAGGAGTGTGTTTGTGACCATCAGTTCTCTGGTTTATCGGAAATACACCAAATGGTCATTTAAAAACACTACCCAGTAAAACAGGATGAGCAACCAATTTTTTGCAATTGACTTTAATAATTGTATAGTGGGTACATAGATAAAGATAGTTGTAACATGGTTGACCAAACTTGCATTACCCAACATTTAAAATACAAATTTAGCAAAGAGCAATTTGTGCAATGTTGAATAAACCTGCATATTCCCATTTTAAATAAAGAATTTTTGAAGCTTTTCAAGTGAATATTTATAATTTGAAAAACTATATACACAAAAATCATTATTTCTAACATTTTGACCAATTATCATCTGCAGGTGTCACACTTATCAAAATCACTTTTCAGTGATTTTTCTTGCCATGTTACCATAAAGTGCCTGTATTACAAATACTACATATAAATAAATGCCCTTTCACAACATAACTTAAGCATAATACTCGAAAAAGACTTTAGTAATAATCAATATACTATCTATCCAGAAGTCAAATCTATCAGCATTTTTGCTAAACTTGCACATAGTAATTATGGAAATATTTATTTACATTTAAAGTAAATAATCTGGAAGTGAATATTAGCTACATCAAAACATGATTGCAGTTTATCATGCATTAATCATGCAATACCAAACCTTGGCAGCATTATCAAGTTGCTAGTGAAGTCATGTGAACAGTGAAGTCCTGGAAAGAATAGCTGTGCTTTGGTGAACTGGTGATGGAAATGTTGGTTTAAGTGATTTATTTAACTGTACTCAGTTAAGATGATTTATGGAAAAAGGTAGTTAGATATGATACTACAATTTATTTGTTTACTATAAATGAAATATATGATACATTGCTACCAATTTCTTATAAAACAAGAAGACTATTTGAATCTGCTCCAGATTTTTAATCAGTTGTTTGCTGTAATAAGTTATTTTATAATTAAAAGCTAATAGATATTAAAAATAACATTTATTTCCATATTTAGAGAAGAAATTGAATTTTGTAAGTGAACAAATGACATGTTTCACATTGAGCAGTAGCAGGTCAGATGTTATAAGAATGATAGTGAAGAAAATTTTCATAAATCATAAATTAGTGCAAAAATATGGTTCCACTGGGGATTGAACGCAGGACCTTCTGCGTGTAAAGCAGAGGTGATAACCACTACACTATGAAACCAATATGCAATACAATAACAAACTGTTCAATTTTTTGGTTGTCCTGACAGTCGTAGTGATTTTTGGTAAACTGTTCCGGATTATCGGTGAAACGTCAAAGTGATTGTTCTTTCATTATATATAATTTTAAAAAAACAGAGCACCATATTTTTGGCAAATTGACCCAATACTTAATAGTGGTACACCTAGCTAAAGAAAGTTATAGCCTGGTTGACCAACCTTGCATAATTAAACATTTAATATTAATCTTTATTAAAAAGCAATGACTGCAATGATAAATAAATGTGTATATCCATTTTAAAGTAAGCATTTTGCAAAGTTTTTTAAGTGATTATTTTTAATTTGAAGAAAACAAATATACAAAATTCTTTATTTCTAACATCTTGACCAATTATTATCTACTGTAAGTACTCTTATCAAGATCACAGTTTACTGGATTTTTTAATAAATATGGGTTCACTTGGGATTGAACTCAGGACTTTCTCCGTGTAAAGCAGATATGCTAACCACTATGTTATGAAACCACAACATAAACTGTTCTCACACTAGAAGATATTTATGGTCATCTTGACAATCAAATGCCCCAAAATCTGAGGTACACACTAAGTGATTTTGTTTAAAAATCCAATTACATGTCGCACAACACTGAATTTTCATATGTCCGCAATTAAGCAGCATGACTTAGTCATGAAAAAATGCAGAAAATATGGTCAGTTTATCGAGAACCTCCAAGTACCACATAGTGCACTAATATAGTAGGCTGAGATTTTTTTTATCTTGGCTGACCGATTCAATAACCGAAGGAGTGTGTTTGTGACCATCAGTTCTCTGGTTTATCGGAAATACACCAAATGGTCATTTAAAAACACTACCCAGTAAAACAGGATGAGCAACCAATTTTTTGCAATTGACTTTAATAATTGTATAGTGGGTACATAGATAAAGATAGTTGTAACATGGTTGACCAAACTTGCATTACCCAACATTTAAAATACAAATTTAGCAAAGAGCAATGTGTGCAATGTTGAATAAACCTGCATATTCCCATTTTAAATAAAGAATTTTTGAAGCTTTTCAAGTGAATATTTATAATTTGAAAAACTATATACACAAAAATCATTATTTCTAACATTTTGACCAATTATCATCTGCAGGTGTCACACTTATCAAAATCACTTTTCAGTGATTTTTCTTGCCATGTTACCATAAAGTGCCTGTATTACAAATACTACATATAAATAAATGCCCTTTCACAACATAACTTAAGCATAATACTCGAAAAAGACTTTAGTAATAATCAATATACTATCTATCCAGAAGTCAAATCTATCAGCATTTTTGCTAAACTTGCACATAGTAATTATGGAAATATTTATTTACATTTAAAGTAAATAATCTGGAAGTGAATATTAGCTACATCAAAACATGATTGCAGTTTATCATGCATTAATCATGCAATACCAAACCTTGGCAGCATTATCAAGTTGCTAGTGAAGTCATGTGAACAGTGAAGTCCTGGAAAGAATAGCTGTGCTTTGGTGAACTGGTGATGGAAATGTTGGTTTAAGTGATTTATTTAACTGTACTCAGTTAAGATGATTTATGGAAAAAGGTAGTTAGATATGATACTACAATTTATTTGTTTACTATAAATGAAATATATGATACATTGCTACCAATTTCTTATAAAACAAGAAGACTATTTGAATCTGCTCCAGATTTTTAATCAGTTGTTTGCTGTAATAAGTTATTTTATAATTAAAAGCTAATAGATATTAAAAATAACATTTATTTCCATATTTAGAGAAGAAATTGAATTTTGTAAGTGAACAAATGACATGTTTCACATTGAGCAGTAGCAGGTCAGATGTTATAAGAATGATAGTGAAGAAAATTTTCATAAATCATAAATTAGTGCAAAAATATGGTTCCACTGGGGATTGAACGCAGGACCTTCTGCGTGTAAAGCAGAGGTGATAACCACTACACTATGAAACCAATATGCAATACAATAACAAACTGTTCAATTTTTTGGTTGTCCTGACAGTCGTAGTGATTTTTGGTAAACTGTTCCGGATTATCGGTGAAACGTCAAAGTGATTGTTCTTTCATTATATATAATTTTAAAAAAACAGAGCACCATATTTTTGGCAAATTGACCCAATACTTAATAGTGGTACACCTAGCTAAAGAAAGTTATAGCCTGGTTGACCAACCTTGCATAATTAAACATTTAATATTAATCTTTATTAAAAAGCAATGACTGCAATGATAAATAAATGTGTATATCCATTTTAAAGTAAGCATTTTGCAAAGTTTTTTAAGTGATTATTTTTAATTTGAAGAAAACAAATATACAAAATTCTTTATTTCTAACATCTTGACCAATTATTATCTACTGTAAGTACTCTTATCAAGATCACAGTTTACTGGATTTTTTAATAAATATGGGTTCATTTGGGATTGAACTCAGGACTTTCTCTTTGTAAAGCAGATATGCTAACCACTATGTTATGAAACCACAACATAAACTGTTCTCACACTAGAAGATATTTATGGTCATCTTGACAATCAAATGCCCCAAAATCTGAGGTACACACTAAGTGATTTTGTTTAAAAATCCAATTATAGGTCGCACAACACTGAATTTTCATATGTCCGCAATTAAGCAGCATGACTTAGTCATGAAAAAATGCAGAAAATATGGTCAGTTTATCGAGAACCTCCAAGTACCACATAGTGCACTAATATAGTAGGCTGAGATTTTTTTTATCTTGGCTGACCGATTCAATAACCGAAGGAGTGTGTTTGTGACCATCAGTTCTCTGGTTTATCGGAAATACACCAAATGGTCATTTAAAAACACTACCCAGTAAAACAGGATGAGCAACCAATTTTTTGCAATTGACTTTAATAATTGTATAGTGGGTACATAGATAAAGATAGTTGTAACATGGTTGACCAAACTTGCATTACCCAACATTTAAAATACAAATTTAGCAAAGAGCAATTTGTGCAATGTTGAATAAACCTGCATATTCCCATTTTAAATAAAGAATTTTTGAAGCTTTTCAAGTGAATATTTATAATTTGAAAAACTATATACACAAAAATCATTATTTCTAACATTTTGACCAATTATCATCTGCAGGTGTCACACTTATCAAAATCACTTTTCAGTGATTTTTCTTGCCATGTTACCATAAAGTGCCTGTATTACAAATACTACATATAAATAAATGCCCTTTCACAACATAACTTAAGCATAATACTCGAAAAAGACTTTAGTAATAATCAATATACTATCTATCCAGAAGTCAAATCTATCAGCATTTTTGCTAAACTTGCACATAGTAATTATGGAAATATTTATTTACATTTAAAGTAAATAATCTGGAAGTGAATATTAGCTACATCAAAACATGATTGCAGTTTATCATGCATTAATCATGCAATACCAAACCTTGGCAGCATTATCAAGTTGCTAGTGAAGTCATGTGAACAGTGAAGTCCTGGAAAGAATAGCTGTGCTTTGGTGAACTGGTGATGGAAATGTTGGTTTAAGTGATTTATTTAACTGTACTCAGTTAAGATGATTTATGGAAAAAGGTAGTTAGATATGATACTACAATTTATTTGTTTACTATAAATGAAATATATGATACATTGCTACCAATTTCTTATAAAACAAGAAGACTATTTGAATCTGCTCCAGATTTTTAATCAGTTGTTTGCTGTAATAAGTTATTTTATAATTAAAAGCTAATAGATATTAAAAATAACATTTATTTCCATATTTAGAGAAGAAATTGAATTTTGTAAGTGAACAAATGACATGTTTCACATTGAGCAGTAGCAGGTCAGATGTTATAAGAATGATAGTGAAGAAAATTTTCATAAATCATAAATTAGTGCAAAAATATGGTTCCACTGGGGATTGAACGCAGGACCTTCTGCGTGTAAAGCAGAGGTGATAACCACTACACTATGAAACCAATATGCAATACAATAACAAACTGTTCAATTTTTTGGTTGTCCTGACAGTCGTAGTGATTTTTGGTAAACTGTTCCGGATTATCGGTGAAACGTCAAAGTGATTGTTCTTTCATTATATATAATTTTAAAAAAACAGAGCACCATATTTTTGGCAAATTGACCCAATACTTAATAGTGGTACACCTAGCTAAAGAAAGTTATAGCCTGGTTGACCAACCTTGCATAATTAAACATTTAATATTAATCTTTATTAAAAAGCAATGACTGCAATGATAAATAAATGTGTATATCCATTTTAAAGTAAGCATTTTGCAAAGTTTTTTAAGTGATTATTTTTAATTTGAAGAAAACAATATACAAAATTCTTTATTTCTAACATCTTGACCAATTATTATCTACTGTAAGTACTCTTATCAAGATCACAGTTTACTGGATTTTTTAATAAATATGGGTTCACTTGGGATTGAACTCAGGACTTTCTCCGTGTAAAGCAGATATGCTAACCACTATGTTATGAAACCACAACATAAACTGTTCTCACACTAGAAGATATTTATGGTCATCTTGACAATCAAATGCCCCAAAATCTGAGGTACACACTAAGTGATTTTGTTTAAAAATCCAATTACATGTCGCACAACACTGAATTTTCATATGTCCGCAATTAAGCAGCATGACTTAGTCATGAAAAAATGCAGAAAATATGGTCAGTTTATCGAGAACCTCCAAGTACCACATAGTGCACTAATATAGTAGGCTGAGATTTTTTTTATCTTGGCTGACCGATTCAATAACCGAAGGAGTGTGTTTGTGACCATCAGTTCTCTGGTTTATCGGAAATACACCAAATGGTCATTTAAAAACACTACCCAGTAAAACAGGATGAGCAACCAATTTTTTGCAATTGACTTTAATAATTGTATAGTGGGTACATAGATAAAGATAGTTGTAACATGGTTGACCAAACTTGCATTACCCAACATTTAAAATACAAATTTAGCAAAGAGCAATGTGTGCAATGTTGAATAAACCTGCATATTCCCATTTTAAATAAAGAATTTTTGAAGCTTTTCAAGTGAATATTTATAATTTGAAAAACTATATACACAAAAATCATTATTTCTAACATTTTGACCAATTATCATCTGCAGGTGTCACACTTATCAAAATCACTTTTCAGTGATTTTTCTTGCCATGTTACCATAAAGTGCCTGTATTACAAATACTACATATAAATAAATGCCCTTTCACAACATAACTTAAGCATAATACTCGAAAAAGACTTTAGTAATAATCAATATACTATCTATCCAGAAGTCAAATCTATCAGCATTTTTGCTAAACTTGCACATAGTAATTATGGAAATATTTATTTACATTTAAAGTAAATAATCTGGAAGTGAATATTAGCTACATCAAAACATGATTGCAGTTTATCATGCATTAATCATGCAATACCAAACCTTGGCAGCATTATCAAGTTGTTAGTGAAGTCATGTGAACAGTGAAGTCCTGGAAAGAATAGCTGTGCTTTGGTGAACTGGTGATGGAAATGTTGGTTTAAGTGATTTATTTAACTGTACTCAGTTAAGATGATTTATGGAAAAAGGTAGTTAGATATGATACTACAATTTATTTGTTTACTATAAATGAAATATATGATACATTGCTACCAATTTCTTATAAAACAAGAAGACTATTTGAATCTGCTCCAGATTTTTAATCAGTTGTTTGCTGTAATAAGTTATTTTATAATTAAAAGCTAATAGATATTAAAAATAACATTTATTTCCATATTTAGAGAAGAAATTGAATTTTGTAAGTGAACAAATGACATGTTTCACATTGAGCAGTAGCAGGTCAGATGTTATAAGAATGATAGTGAAGAAAATTTTCATAAATCATAAATTAGTGCAAAAATATGGTTCCACTGGGGATTGAACGCAGGACCTTCTGCGTGTAAAGCAGAGGTGATAACCACTACACTATGAAACCAATATGCAATACAATAACAAACTGTTCAATTTTTTGGTTGTCCTGACAGTCGTAGTGATTTTTGGTAAACTGTTCCGGATTATCGGTGAAACGTCAAAGTGATTGTTCTTTCATTATATATAATTTTAAAAAAACAGAGCACCATATTTTTGGCAAATTGACCCAATACTTAATAGTGGTACACCTAGCTAAAGAAAGTTATAGCCTGGTTGACCAACCTTGCATAATTAAACATTTAATATTAATCTTTATTAAAAAGCAATGACTGCAATGATAAATAAATGTGTATATCCATTTTAAAGTAAGCATTTTGCAAAGTTTTTTAAGTGATTATTTTTAATTTGAAGAAAACAAATATACAAAATTCTTTATTTCTAACATCTTGACCAATTATTATCTACTGTAAGTACTCTTATCAAGATCACAGTTTACTGGATTTTTTAATAAATATGGGTTCACTTAGGATTGAACTCAGGACTCTCTCCGAGTAAAGCAGATATGCTAACCACTATGTTATGAAACCACAACATAAACTGTTCTCACACTAGAAGATATTTATGGTCATCTTGACAATCAAATGCCCCAAAATCTGAGGTACACACTAAGTGATTTTGTTTAAAAATACAATTATATGTCGCACAACACTGAATTTTCATATGTCCGCAATTAAGCAGCATGACTTAGTCATGAAAAAATGCAGAAAATATGGTCAGTTTATCGAGAACCTCCAAGTACCACATAGTGCACTAATATAGTAGGCTGAGATTTTTTTTATCTTGGCTGACCGATTCAATAACCGAAGGAGTGTGTTTGTGACCATCAGTTCTCTGGTTTATCGGAAATACACCAAATGGTCATTTAAAAACACTACCCAGTAAAACAGGATGAGCAACCAATTTTTTGCAATTGACTTTAATAATTGTATAGTGGGTACATAGATAAAGACAGTTGTAACATGGTTGACCAAACTTGCATTACCCAACATTTAAAATACAAATTTAGCAAAGAGCAATTTGTGCAATGTTGAATAAACCTGCATATTCCCATTTTAAATAAAGAATTTTTGAAGCTTTTCAAGTGAATATTTATAATTTGAAAAACTATATACACAAAAATCATTATTTCTAACATTTTGACCAATTATCATCTGCAGGTGTCACACTTATCAAAATCACTTTTCAGTGATTTTTCTTGCCATGTTACCATAAAGTGCCTGTATTACAAATACTACATATAAATAAATGCCCTTTCACAACATAACTTAAGCATAATACTCGAAAAAGACTTTAGTAATAATCAATATACTATCTATCCAGAAGTCAAATCTATCAGCATTTTTGCTAAACTTGCACATAGTAATTATGGAAATATTTATTTACATTTAAAGTAAATAATCTGGAAGTGAATATTAGCTACATCAAAACATGATTGCAGTTTATCATGCATTAATCATGCAATACCAAACCTTGGCAGCATTATCAAGTTGCTAGTGAAGTCATGTGAACAGTGAAGTCCTGGAAAGAATAGCTGTGCTTTGGTGAACTGGTGATGGAAATGTTGGTTTAAGTGATTTATTTAACTGTACTCAGTTAAGATGATTTATGGAAAAAGGTAGTTAGATATGATACTACAATTTATTTGTTTACTATAAATGAAATATATGATACATTGCTACCAATTTCTTATAAAACAAGAAGACTATTTGAATCTGCTCCAGATTTTTAATCAGTTGTTTGCTGTAATAAGTTATTTTATAATTAAAAGCTAATAGATATTAAAAATAACATTTATTTCCATATTTAGAGAAGAAATTGAATTTTGTAAGTGAACAAATGACATGTTTCACATTGAGCAGTAGCAGGTCAGATGTTATAAGAATGATAGTGAAGAAAATTTTCATAAATCATAAATTAGTGCAAAAATATGGTTCCACTGGGGATTGAACGCAGGACCTTCTGCGTGTAAAGCAGAGGTGATAACCACTACACTATGAAACCAATATGCAATACAATAACAAACTGTTCAATTTTTTGGTTGTCCTGACAGTCGTAGTGATTTTTGGTAAACTGTTCCGGATTATCGGTGAAACGTCAAAGTGATTGTTCTTTCATTATATATAATTTTAAAAAAACAGAGCACCATATTTTTGGCAAATTGACCCAATACTTAATAGTGGTACACCTAGCTAAAGAAAGTTATAGCCTGGTTGACCAACCTTGCATAATTAAACATTTAATATTAATCTTTATTAAAAAGCAATGACTGCAATGATAAATAAATGTGTATATCCATTTTAAAGTAAGCATTTTGCAAAGTTTTTTAAGTGATTATTTTTAATTTGAAGAAAACAAATATACAAAATTCTTTATTTCTAACATCTTGACCAATTATTATCTACTGTAAGTACTCTTATCAAGATCACAGTTTACTGGATTTTTTAATAAATATGGGTTCATTTGGGATTGAACTCAGGACTTTCTCTTTGTAAAGCAGATATGCTAACCACTATGTTATGAAACCACAACATAAACTGTTCTCACACTAGAAGATATTTATGGTCATCTTGACAATCAAATGCCCCAAAATCTGAGGTACACACTAAGTGATTTTGTTTAAAAATCCAATTATAGGTCGCACAACACTGAATTTTCATATGTCCGCAATTAAGCAGCATGACTTAGTCATGAAAAAATGCAGAAAATATGGTCAGTTTATCGAGAACCTCCAAGTACCACATAGTGCACTAATATAGTAGGCTGAGATTTTTTTTATCTTGGCTGACCGATTCAATAACCGAAGGAGTGTGTTTGTGACCATCAGTTCTCTGGTTTATCGGAAATACACCAAATGGTCATTTAAAAACACTACCCAGTAAAACAGGATGAGCAACCAATTTTTTGCAATTGACTTTAATAATTGTATAGTGGGTACATAGATAAAGATAGTTGTAACATGGTTGACCAAACTTGCATTACCCAACATTTAAAATACAAATTTAGCAAAGAGCAATTTGTGCAATGTTGAATAAACCTGCATATTCCCATTTTAAATAAAGAATTTTTGAAGCTTTTCAAGTGAATATTTATAATTTGAAAAACTATATACACAAAAATCATTATTTCTAACATTTTGACCAATTATCATCTGCAGGTGTCACACTTATCAAAATCACTTTTCAGTGATTTTTCTTGCCATGTTACCATAAAGTGCCTGTATTACAAATACTACATATAAATAAATGCCCTTTCACAACATAACTTAAGCATAATACTCGAAAAAGACTTTAGTAATAATCAATATACTATCTATCCAGAAGTCAAATCTATCAGCATTTTTGCTAAACTTGCACATAGTAATTATGGAAATATTTATTTACATTTAAAGTAAATAATCTGGAAGTGAATATTAGCTCCATCAAAACATGATTGCAGTTTATCATGCATTAATCATGCAATACCAAACCTCGGCAGCATTATCAAGTTGCTAGTGAAGTCATGTGAACAGTGAAGTCCTGGAAAGAATAGCTGTGCTTTGGTGAACTGGTGATGGAAATGTTGGTTTAAGTGATTTATTTAACTGTACTCAGTTAAGATGATTTATGGAAAAAGGTAGTTAGATATGATACTACAATTTATTTGTTTACTATAAATGAAATATATGATACATTGCTACCAATTTCTTATAAAACAAGAAGACTATTTGAATCTGCTCCAGATTTTTAATCAGTTGTTTGCTGTAATAAGTTATTTTATAATTAAAAGCTAATAGATATTAAAAATAACATTTATTTCCATATTTAGAGAAGAAATTGAATTTTGTAAGTGAACAAATGACATGTTTCACATTGAGCAGTAGCAGGTCAGATGTTATAAGAATGATAGTGAAGAAAATTTTCATAAATCATAAATTAGTGCAAAAATATGGTTCCACTGGGGATTGAACGCAGGACCTTCTGCGTGTAAAGCAGAGGTGATAACCACTACACTATGAAACCAATATGCAATACAATAACAAACTGTTCAATTTTTTGGTTGTCCTGACAGTCGTAGTGATTTTTGGTAAACTGTTCCGGATTATCGGTGAAACGTCAAAGTGATTGTTCTTTCATTATATATAATTTTAAAAAAACAGAGCACCATATTTTTGGCAAATTGACCCAATACTTAATAGTGGTACACCTAGCTAAAGAAAGTTATAGCCTGGTTGACCAACCTTGCATAATTAAACATTTAATATTAATCTTTATTAAAAAGCAATGACTGCAATGATAAATAAATGTGTATATCCATTTTAAAGTAAGCATTTTGCAAAGTTTTTTAAGTGATTATTTTTAATTTGAAGAAAACAAATATACAAAATTCTTTATTTCTAACATCTTGACCAATTATTATCTACTGTAAGTACTCTTATCAAGATCACAGTTTACTGGATTTTTTAATAAATATGGGTTCACTTGGGATTGAACTCAGGACTTTCTCCGTGTAAAGCAGATATGCTAACCACTATGTTATGAAACCACAACATAAACTGTTCTCACACTAGAAGATATTTATGGTCATCTTGACAATCAAATGCCCCAAAATCTGAGGTACACACTAAGTGATTTTGTTTAAAAATCCAATTACATGTCGCACAACACTGAATTTTCATATGTCCGCAATTAAGCAGCATGACTTAGTCATGAAAAAATGCAGAAAATATGGTCAGTTTATCGAGAACCTCCAAGTACCACATAGTGCACTAATATAGTAGGCTGAGATTTTTTTTATCTTGGCTGACCGATTCAATAACCGAAGGAGTGTGTTTGTGACCCTCAGTTCTCTGGTTTATCGGAAATACACCAAATGGTCATTTAAAAACACTACCCAGTAAAACAGGATGAGCAACCAATTTTTTGCAATTGACTTTAATAATTGTATAGTGGGTACATAGATAAAGATAGTTGTAACATGGTTGACCAAACTTGCATTACCCAACATTTAAAATACAAATTTAGCAAAGAGCAATGTGTGCAATGTTGAATAAACCTGCATATTCCCATTTTAAATAAAGAATTTTTGAAGCTTTTCAAGTGAATATTTATAATTTGAAAAACTATATACACAAAAATCATTATTTCTAACATTTTGACCAATTATCATCTGCAGGTGTCACACTTATCAAAATCACTTTTCAGTGATTTTTCTTGCCATGTTACCATAAAGTGCCTGTATTACAAATACTACATATAAATAAATGCCCTTTCACAACATAACTTAAGCATAATACTCGAAAAAGACTTTAGTAATAATCAATATACTATCTATCCAGAAGTCAAATCTATCAGCATTTTTGCTAAACTTGCACATAGTAATTATGGAAATATTTATTTACATTTAAAGTAAATAATCTGGAAGTGAATATTAGCTACATCAAAACATGATTGCAGTTTATCATGCATTAATCATGCAATACCAAACCTTGGCAGCATTATCAAGTTGCTAGTGAAGTCATGTGAACAGTGAAGTCCTGGAAAGAATAGCTGTGCTTTGGTGAACTGGTGATGGAAATGTTGGTTTAAGTGATTTATTTAACTGTACTCAGTTAAGATGATTTATGGAAAAAGGTAGTTAGATATGATACTACAATTTATTTGTTTACTATAAATGAAATATATGATACATTGCTACCAATTTCTTATAAAACAAGAAGACTATTTGAATCTGCTCCAGATTTTTAATCAGTTGTTTGCTGTAATAAGTTATTTTATAATTAAAAGCTAATAGATATTAAAAATAACATTTATTTCCATATTTAGAGAAGAAATTGAATTTTGTAAGTGAACAAATGACATGTTTCACATTGAGCAGTAGCAGGTCAGATGTTATAAGAATGATAGTGAAGAAAATTTTCATAAATCATAAATTAGTGCAAAAATATGGTTCCACTGGGGATTGAACGCAGGACCTTCTGCGTGTAAAGCAGAGGTGATAACCACTACACTATGAAACCAATATGCAATACAATAACAAACTGTTCAATTTTTTGGTTGTCCTGACAGTCGTAGTGATTTTTGGTAAACTGTTCCGGATTATCGGTGAAACGTCAAAGTGATTGTTCTTTCATTATATATAATTTTAAAAAAACAGAGCACCATATTTTTGGCAAATTGACCCAATACTTAATAGTGGTACACCTAGCTAAAGAAAGTTATAGCCTGGTTGACCAACCTTGCATAATTAAACATTTAATATTAATCTTTATTAAAAAGCAATGACTGCAATGATAAATAAATGTGTATATCCATTTTAAAGTAAGCATTTTGCAAAGTTTTTTAAGTGATTATTTTTAATTTGAAGAAAACAAATATACAAAATTCTTTATTTCTAACATCTTGACCAATTATTATCTACTGTAAGTACTCTTATCAAGATCACAGTTTACTGGATTTTTTAATAAATATGGGTTCACTTAGGATTGAACTCAGGACTCTCTCCGAGTAAAGCAGATATGCTAACCACTATGTTATGAAACCACAACATAAACTGTTCTCACACTAGAAGATATTTATGGTCATCTTGACAATCAAATGCCCCAAAATCTGAGGTACACACTAAGTGATTTTGTTTAAAAATACAATTATATGTCGCACAACACTGAATTTTCATATGTCCGCAATTAAGCAGCATGACTTAGTCATGAAAAAATGCAGAAAATATGGTCAGTTTATCGAGAACCTCCAAGTACCACATAGTGCACTAATATAGTAGGCTGAGATTTTTTTTATCTTGGCTGACCGATTCAATAACCGAAGGAGTGTGTTTGTGACCATCAGTTCTCTGGTTTATCGGAAATACACCAAATGGTCATTTAAAAACACTACCCAGTAAAACAGGATGAGCAACCAATTTTTTGCAATTGACTTTAATAATTGTATAGTGGGTACATAGATAAAGACAGTTGTAACATGGTTGACCAAACTTGCATTACCCAACATTTAAAATACAAATTTAGCAAAGAGCAATTTGTGCAATGTTGAATAAACCTGCATATTCCCATTTTAAATAAAGAATTTTTGAAGCTTTTCAAGTGAATATTTATAATTTGAAAAACTATATACACAAAAATCATTATTTCTAACATTTTGACCAATTATCATCTGCAGGTGTCACACTTATCAAAATCACTTTTCAGTGATTTTTCTTGCCATGTTACCATAAAGTGCCTGTATTACAAATACTACATATAAATAAATGCCCTTTCACAACATAACTTAAGCATAATACTCGAAAAAGACTTTAGTAATAATCAATATACTATCTATCCAGAAGTCAAATCTATCAGCATTTTTGCTAAACTTGCACATAGTAATTATGGAAATATTTATTTACATTTAAAGTAAATAATCTGGAAGTGAATATTAGCTACATCAAAACATGATTGCAGTTTATCATGCATTAATCATGCAATACCAAACCTTGGCAGCATTATCAAGTTGCTAGTGAAGTCATGTGAACAGTGAAGTCCTGGAAAGAATAGCTGTGCTTTGGTGAACTGGTGATGGAAATGTTGGTTTAAGTGATTTATTTAACTGTACTCAGTTAAGATGATTTATGGAAAAAGGTAGTTAGATATGATACTACAATTTATTTGTTTACTATAAATGAAATATATGATACATTGCTACCAATTTCTTATAAAACAAGAAGACTATTTGAATCTGCTCCAGATTTTTAATCAGTTGTTTGCTGTAATAAGTTATTTTATAATTAAAAGCTAATAGATATTAAAAATAACATTTATTTCCATATTTAGAGAAGAAATTGAATTTTGTAAGTGAACAAATGACATGTTTCACATTGAGCAGTAGCAGGTCAGATGTTATAAGAATGATAGTGAAGAAAATTTTCATAAATCATAAATTAGTGCAAAAATATGGTTCCACTGGGGATTGAACGCAGGACCTTCTGCGTGTAAAGCAGAGGTGATAACCACTACACTATGAAACCAATATGCAATACAATAACAAACTGTTCAATTTTTTGGTTGTCCTGACAGTCGTAGTGATTTTTGGTAAACTGTTCCGGATTATCGGTGAAACGTCAAAGTGATTGTTCTTTCATTATATATAATTTTAAAAAAACAGAGCACCATATTTTTGGCAAATTGACCCAATACTTAATAGTGGTACACCTAGCTAAAGAAAGTTATAGCCTGGTTGACCAACCTTGCATAATTAAACATTTAATATTAATCTTTATTAAAAAGCAATGACTGCAATGATAAATAAATGTGTATATCCATTTTAAAGTAAGCATTTTGCAAAGTTTTTTAAGTGATTATTTTTAATTTGAAGAAAACAAATATACAAAATTCTTTATTTCTAACATCTTGACCAATTATTATCTACTGTAAGTACTCTTATCAAGATCACAGTTTACTGGATTTTTTAATAAATATGGGTTCACTTAGGATTGAACTCAGGACTCTCTCCGAGTAAAGCAGATATGCTAACCACTATGTTATGAAACCACAACATAAACTGTTCTCACACTAGAAGATATTTATGGTCATCTTGACAATCAAATGCCCCAAAATCTGAGGTACACACTAAGTGATTTTGTTTAAAAATACAATTATATGTCGCACAACACTGAATTTTCATATGTCCGCAATTAAGCAGCATGACTTAGTCATGAAAAAATGCAGAAAATATGGTCAGTTTATCGAGAACCTCCAAGTACCACATAGTGCACTAATATAGTAGGCTGAGATTTTTTTTATCTTGGCTGACCGATTCAATAACCGAAGGAGTGTGTTTGTGACCATCAGTTCTCTGATTTATCGGAAATACACCAAATGGTCATTTAAAAACACTACCCAGTAAAACAGGATGAGCAACCAATTTTTTGCAATTGACTTTAATAATTGTATAGTGGGTACATAGATAAAGATAGTTGTAACATGGTTGACCAAACTTGCATTACCCAACATTTAAAATACAAATTTAGCAAAGAGCAATGTGTGCAATGTTGAATAAACCTGCATATTCCCATTTTAAATAAAGAATTTTTGAAGCTTTTCAAGTGAATATTTATAATTTGAAAAACTATATACACAAAAATCATTATTTCTAACATTTTGACCAATTATCATCTGCAGGTGTCACACTTATCAAAATCACTTTTCAGTGATTTTTCTTGCCATGTTACCATAAAGTGCCTGTATTACAAATACTACATATAAATAAATGCCCTTTCACAACATAACTTAAGCATAATACTCGAAAAAGACTTTAGTAATAATCAATATACTATCTATCCAGAAGTCAAATCTATCAGCATTTTTGCTAAACTTGCACATAGTAATTATGGAAATATTTATTTACATTTAAAGTAAATAATCTGGAAGTGAATATTAGCTACATCAAAACATGATTGCAGTTTATCATGCATTAATCATGCAATACCAAACCTTGGCAGCATTATCAAGTTTCTAGTGAAGTCATGTGAACAGTGAAGTCCTGGAAAGAATAGCTGTGCTTTGGTGAACTGGTGATGGAAATGTTGGTTTAAGTGATTTATTTAACTGTACTCAGTTAAGATGATTTATGGAAAAAGGTAGTTAGATATGATACTACAATTTATATGTTTACTATAAATGAAATATATGATACATTGCTACCAATTTCTTATAAAACAAGAAGATTATTTGAATCTGCTCCAGATTTTTAATCAGTTGTTTGCTGTAATAAGTTATTTTATAATTAAAAGCTAATAGATATTAAAAATAAAATTTATTTCCATATTTAGAGAAGAAATTGAATTTTGTAAGTGAACAAATGACATGTTTCACATTGAGCAGTAGCAGGTCAGATGTTATAAGAATGATAGTGAAGAAAATTTTCATAAATCATAAATTAGTGCAAAAATATGGTTCCACTGGGGATTGAACCCAGGACCTTCTGCGTGTAAAGCAGATGGGATAACCACTACACTATGAAACCAATATGCAATACAATAACAAACTGTTCAATTTTTTTGTTGTCCTGACAGTCGTAGTGATTTTTGGTAAACTGTTCCGGATTATCGGTGAAACGTCAAAGTGATTGTTCTTTCATTATATAATTTAAAAAAAACAGAGCACCATATTTTTGGCAAGTTGACCCAATACTTAATAGTGGTACACCTAGCTAAAGAAAGTTATAGCCTGGTTGACCAACCTTGCATAATTAAACATTTAATATTAATCTTTATTAAAAAGCAATGACTGCAATGATAAATAAATGTGTATATCCATTTTAAAGTAAGCATTTTGCAAAATTTTTTAAGTGATTATTTTTAATTTGAAGAAAACAAATATACAAAATTCTTTATTTTTAACATCTTGACCAATTATTATCTACTGTAAGTACTCTTATCAAGATCACAGTTTACTGGATTTTTTAATAAATATGGGGTCACTTGGGATTGAACTCAGGACTTTCTCCGTGTAAAGCAGATATGCTAACCACTATGTTATGAAACCACAACATAAACTGTACTCACACTAGAAGATATTTATGGTCATCTTGACAATCAAATGCCCCAAAATCTGAGGTACACACTAAGTGATTTTGTTTAAAAATCCAATTATATGTCGCACAACACTGAATTTTCATATGTCCGCAATTAAGCAGCATGACTTAGTCATGAAAAAATGCAGAAAATATGGTCAGTTTATCGAGAACCTCCAAGTACCACATAGTGCACTAATATAGTAGGCTGAGATTTTTTTTATCTTGGCTGACCGATTCAATAACCGAAGGAGTGTGTTTGTGACCATCAGTTCTCTGGTTTATCGGAAATACACCAAATGGTCATTTAAAAACACTACCCAGTAAAACAGGATGAGCAACCAATTTTTTGCAATTGACTTTAATAATTGTATAGTGGGTACATAGATAAAGATAGTTGTAACATGGTTGACCAAACTTGCATTACCCAACATTTAAAATACAAATTTAGCAAAGAGCAATGTGTGCAATGTTGAATAAACCTGCATATTCCCATTTTAAATAAAGAATTTTTGAAGCTTTTCAAGTGAATATTTATAATTTGAAAAACTATATACACAAAAATCATTATTTCTAACATTTTGACCAATTATCATCTGCAGGTGTCACACTTATCAAAATCACTTTTCAGTGATTTTTCTTGCCATGTTACCATAAAGTGCCTGTATTACAAATACTACATATAAATAAATGCCCTTTCACAACATAACTTAAGCATAATACTCGAAAAAGACTTTAGTAATAATCAATATACTATCTATCCAGAAGTCAAATCTATCAGCATTTTTGCTAAACTTGCACATAGTAATTATGGAAATATTTATTTACATTTAAAGTAAATAATCTGGAAGTGAATATTAGCTACATCAAAACATGATTGCAGTTTATCATGCATTAATCATGCAATACCAAACCTTGGCAGCATTATCAAGTTGCTAGTGAAGTCATGTAAACAGTGAAGTCCTGGAAAGAATAGCTGTGCTTTGGTGAACTGGTGATGGAAATGTTGGTTTAAGTGATTTATTTAACTGTACTCAGTTAAGATGATTTATGGAAAAAGGTAGTTAGATATGATACTACAATTTATTTGTTTACTATAAATGAAATATATGATACATTGCTACCAATTTCTTATAAAACAAGAAGATTATTTGAATCTGCTCCAGATTTTTAATCAGTTGTTTGCTGTAATAAGTTATTTTATAATTAAAAGCTAATAGATATTAAAAATAACATTTATTTCCATATTTAGAGAAGAAATTGAATTTTGTAAGTGAGCAAATGACATGTTTCACATTGAGCAGTAGCAGGTCAGATGTTATAAGAATGATAGTGAAGAAAATTTTCATAAATCATAAATTAGTGCAAAAATATGGTTCCACTGGGGATTGAACGCAGGACCTTCTGCGTGTAAAGCAGAGGTGATAACCACTACACTATGAAACCAATATGCAATACAATAACAAACTGTTCAATTTTTTGGTTGTCCTGACAGTCGTAGTGATTTTTGGTAAACTGTTCCGGATTATCGGTGAAACGTCAAAGTGATTGTTCTTTCATTATATATAATTTTAAAAAAACAGAGCACCATATTTTTGGCAAATTGACCCAATACTTAATAGTGGTACACCTAGCTAAAGAAAGTTATAGCCTGGTTGACCAACCTTGCATAATTAAACATTTAATATTAATCTTTATTAAAAAGCAATGACTGCAATGATAAATAAATGTGTATATCCATTTTAAAGTAAGCATTTTGCAAAGTTTTTTAAGTGATTATTTTTAATTTGAAGAAAACAAATATACAAAATTCTTTATTTCTAACATCTTGACCAATTATTATCTACTGTAAGTACTCTTATCAAGATCACAGTTTACTGGATTTTTTAATAAATATGGGTTCACTTAGGATTGAACTCAGGACTTTCTCCGAGTAAAGCAGATATGCTAACCACTATGTTATGAAACCACAACATAAACTGTTCTCACACTAGAAGATATTTATGGTCATCTTGACAATCAAATGCCCCAAAATCTGAGGTACACACTAAGTGATTTTGTTTAAAAATACAATTATATGTCGCACAACACTGAATTTTCATATGTCCGCAATTAAGCAGCATGACTTAGTCATGAAAAAATGCAGAAAATATGGTCAGTTTATCGAGAACCTCCAAGTACCACATAGTGCACTAATATAGTAGGCTGAGATTTTTTTTATCTTGGCTGACCGATTCAATAACCGAAGGAGTGTGTTTGTGACCATCAGTTCTCTGGTTTATCGGAAATACACCAAATGGTCATTTAAAAACACTACCCAGTAAAACAGGATGAGCAACCAATTTTTTGCAATTGACTTTAATAATTGTATAGTGGGTACATAGATAAAGATAGTTGTAACATGGTTGACCAAACTTGCATTACCCAACATTTAAAATACAAATTTAGCAAAGAGCAATGTGTGCAATGTTGAATAAACCTGCATATTCCCATTTTAAATAAAGAATTTTTGAAGCTTTTCAAGTGAATATTTATAATTTGAAAAACTATATACACAAAAATCATTATTTCTAACATTTTGACCAATTATCATCTGCAGGTGTCACACTTATCAAAATCACTTTTCAGTGATTTTTCTTGCCATGTTACCATAAAGTGCCTGTATTACAAATACTACATATAAATAAATGCCCTTTCACAACATAACTTAAGCATAATACTCGAAAAAGACTTTAGTAATAATCAATATACTATCTATCCAGAAGTCAAATCTATCAGCATTTTTGCTAAACTTGCACATAGTAATTATGGAAATATTTATTTACATTTAAAGTAAATAATCTGGAAGTGAATATTAGCTACATCAAAACATGATTGCAGTTTATCATGCATTAATCATGCAATACCAAACCTTGGCAGCATTATCAAGTTGCTAGTGAAGTCATGTGAACAGTGAAGTCCTGGAAAGAATAGCTGTGCTTTGGTGAACTGGTGATGGAAATGTTGGTTTAAGTGATTTATTTAACTGTACTCAGTTAAGATGATTTATGGAAAAAGGTAGTTAGATATGATACTACAATTTATTTGTTTACTATAAATGAAATATATGATACATTGCTACCAATTTCTTATAAAACAAGAAGACTATTTGAATCTGCTCCAGATTTTTAATCAGTTGTTTGCTGTAATAAGTTATTTTATAATTAAAAGCTAATAGATATTAAAAATAACATTTATTTCCATATTTAGAGAAGAAATTGAATTTTGTAAGTGAACAAATGACATGTTTCACATTGAGCAGTAGCAGGTCAGATGTTATAAGAATGATAGTGAAGAAAATTTTCATAAATCATAAATTAGTGCAAAAATATGGTTCCACTGGGGATTGAACGCAGGACCTTCTGCGTGTAAAGCAGAGGTGATAACCACTACACTATGAAACCAATATGCAATACAATAACAAACTGTTCAATTTTTTGGTTGTCCTGACAGTCGTAGTGATTTTTGGTAAACTGTTCCGGATTATCGGTGAAACGTCAAAGTGATTGTTCTTTCATTATATATAATTTAAAAAAAACAGAGCACCATATTTTTGGCAAATTGACCCAATACTTAATAGTGGTACACCTAGCTAAAGAAAGTTATAGCCTGGTTGACCAACCTTGCATAATTAAACATTTAATATTAATCTTTATTAAAAAGCAATGACTGCAATGATAAATAAATGTGTATATCCATTTTAAAGTAAGCATTTTGCAAAGTTTTTTAAGTGATTATTTTTAATTTGAAGAAAACAAATATACAAAATTCTTTATTTCTAACATCTTGACCAATTATTATCTACTGTAAGTACTCTTATCAAGATCACAGTTTACTGGATTTTTTAATAAATATGGGTTCACTTGGGATTGAACTCAGGACTTTCTCTGTGTAAAGCAGATATGCTAACCACTATGTTATGAAACCACAACATAAACTGTTCTCACACTAGAAGATATTTATGGTCATCTTGACAATCAAATGCCCCAAAATCTGAGGTACACACTAAGTGATTTTGTTTAAAAATCCAATTATATGTCGCACAACACTGAATTTTCAAATGTCCGCAATTAAGCAGCATGACTTAGTCATGAAAAAATGCAGAAAATATGGTCAGTTTATCGAGAACCTCCAAGTACCACATAGTGCACTAATATAGTAGGCTGAGATTTTTTTTATCTTGGCTGACCGATTCAATAACCGAAGGAGTGTGTTTGTGACCATCAGTTCTCTGATTTATCGGAAATACACCAAATGGTCATTTAAAAACACTACCCAGTAAAACAGGATGAGCAACCAATTTTTTGCAATTGACTTTAATAATTGTATAGTGGGTACATAGATAAAGATAGTTGTAACATGGTTGACCAAACTTGCATTACCCAACATTTAAAATACAAATTTAGCAAAGAGCAATGTGTGCAATGTTGAATAAACCTGCATATTCCCATTTTAAATAAAGAATTTTTGAAGCTTTTCAAGTGAATATTTATAATTTGAAAAACTATATACACAAAAATCATTATTTCTAACATTTTGACCAATTATCATCTGCAGGTGTCACACTTATCAAAATCACTTTTCAGTGATTTTTCTTGCCATGTTACCATAAAGTGCCTGTATTACAAATACTACATATAAATAAATGCCCTTTCACAACATAACTTAAGCATAATACTCGAAAAAGACTTTAGTAATAATCAATATACTATCTATCCAGAAGTCAAATCTATCAGCATTTTTGCTAAACTTGCACATAGTAATTATGGAAATATTTATTTACATTTAAAGTAAATAATCTGGAAGTGAATATTAGCTACATCAAAACATGATTGCAGTTTATCATGCATTAATCATGCAATACCAAACCTTGGCAGCATTATCAAGTTTCTAGTGAAGTCATGTGAACAGTGAAGTCCTGGAAAGAATAGCTGTGCTTTGGTGAACTGGTGATGGAAATGTTGGTTTAAGTGATTTATTTAACTGTACTCAGTTAAGATGATTTATGGAAAAAGGTAGTTAGATATGATACTACAATTTATTTGTTTACTATAAATGAAATATATGATACATTGCTACCAATTTCTTATAAAACAAGAAGATTATTTGAATCTGCTCCAGATTTTTAATCAGTTGTTTGCTGTAATAAGTTATTTTATAATTAAAAGCTAATAGATATTAAAAATAAAATTTATTTCCATATTTAGAGAAGAAATTGAATTTTGTAAGTGAACAAATGACATGTTTCACATTGAGCAGTAGCAGGTCAGATGTTATAAGAATGATAGTGAAGAAAATTTTCATAAATCATAAATTAGTGCAAAAATATGGTTCCACTGGGGATTGAACCCAGGACCTTCTGCGTGTAAAGCAGATGGGATAACCACTACACTATGAAACCAATATGCAATACAATAACAAACTGTTCAATTTTTTTGTTGTCCTGACAGTCGTAGTGATTTTTGGTAAACTGTTCCGGATTATCGGTGAAACGTCAAAGTGATTGTTCTTTCATTATATAATTTAAAAAAAACAGAGCACCATATTTTTGGCAAGTTGACCCAATACTTAATAGTGGTACACCTAGCTAAAGAAAGTTATAGCCTGGTTGACCAACCTTGCATAATTAAACATTTAATATTAATCTTTATTAAAAAGCAATGACTGCAATGATAAATAAATGTGTATATCCATTTTAAAGTAAGCATTTTGCAAAATTTTTTAAGTGATTATTTTTAATTTGAAGAAAACAAATATACAAAATTCTTTATTTCTAACATCTTGACCAATTATTATCTACTGTAAGTACTCTTATCAAGATCACAGTTTACTGGATTTTTTAATAAATATGGGGTCACTTGGGATTGAACTCAGGACTTTCTCCGTGTAAAGCAGATATGCTAACCACTATGTTATGAAACCACAACATAAACTGTACTCACACTAGAAGATATTTATGGTCATCTTGACAATCAAATGCCCCAAAATCTGAGGTACACACTAAGTGATTTTGTTTAAAAATCCAATTATATGTCGCACAACACTGAATTTTCATATGTCCGCAATTAAGCAGCATGACTTAGTCATGAAAAAATGCAGAAAATATGGTCAGTTTATCGAGAACCTCCAAGTACCACATAGTGCACTAATATAGTAGGCTGAGATTTTTTTTATCTTGGCTGACCGATTCAATAACCGAAGGAGTGTGTTTGTGACCATCAGTTCTCTGGTTTATCGGAAATACACCAAATGGTCATTTAAAAACACTACCCAGTAAAACAGGATGAGCAACCAATTTTTTGCAATTGACTTTAATAATTGTATAGTGGGTACATAGATAAAGATAGTTGTAACATGGTTGACCAAACTTGCATTACCCAACATTTAAAATACAAATTTAGCAAAGAGCAATGTGTGCAATGTTGAATAAACCTGCATATTCCCATTTTAAATAAAGAATTTTTGAAGCTTTTCAAGTGAATATTTATAATTTGAAAAACTATATACACAAAAATCATTATTTCTAACATTTTGACCAATTATCATCTGCAGGTGTCACACTTATCAAAATCACTTTTCAGTGATTTTTCTTGCCATGTTACCATAAAGTGCCTGTATTACAAATACTACATATAAATAAATGCCCTTTCACAACATAACTTAAGCATAATACTCGAAAAAGACTTTAGTAATAATCAATATACTACAGTATCTATCCAGAAGTCAAATCTATCAGCATTTTTGCTAAACTTGCACATAGTAATTATGGAAATATTTATTTACATTTAAAGTAAATAATCTGGAAGTGAATATTAGCTACATCAAAACATGATTGCAGTTTATCATGCATTAATCATGCAATACCAAACCTTGGCAGCATTATCAAGTTGCTAGTGAAGTCATGTAAACAGTGAAGTCCTGGAAAGAATAGCTGTGCTTTGGTGAACTGGTGATGGAAATGTTGGTTTAAGTGATTTATTTAACTGTACTCAGTTAAGATGATTTATGGAAAAAGGTAGTTAGATATGATACTACAATTTATTTGTTTACTATAAATGAAATATATGATACATTGCTACCAATTTCTTATAAAACAAGAAGATTATTTGAATCTGCTCCAGATTTTTAATCAGTTGTTTGCTGTAATAAGTTATTTTATAATTAAAAGCTAATAGATATTAAAAATAACATTTATTTCCATATTTAGAGAAGAAATTGAATTTTGTAAGTGAACAAATGACATGTTTCACATTGAGCAGTAGCAGGTCAGATGTTATAAGAATGATAGTGAAGAAAATTTTCATAAATCATAAATTAGTGCAAAAATATGGTTCCACTGGGGATTGAACCCAGGACCTTCTGCGTATAAAGCAGATGTGATAACCACTACACTATGAAACCAATATGCAATACAATAACAAACTGTTAAATGTTTTGGTTGTCCTGACAGTCGTAGTGATTTTTGGTAAACTGTTCCGGATTATCGGTGAAACGTCAAAGTGATTGTTCTTTCATTATATATAATTTTAAAAAAACAGAGCACCATATTTTTGGCAAATTGACCCAATACTTAATAGTGGTACACCTAGCTAAAGAAAGTTATAGCCTGGTTGACCAACCTTGCATAATTAAACATTTAATATTAATCTTTATTAAAAAGCAATGACTGCAATGATAAATAAATGTGTATATCCATTTTAAAGTAAGCATTTTGCAAAGTTTTTTAAGTGATTATTTTTAATTTGAAGAAAACAAATATACAAAATTCTTTATTTCTAACATCTTGACCAATTATTATCTACTGTAAGTACTTTTTTCAAGATCACAGTTTACTGGATTTTTTAATAAATATGGGTTCACTTGGGATTGAACTCAGGACTTTCTCCGAGTAAAGCAGATATGCTAACCACTATGTTATGAAACCACAACATAAACTGTTCTCACACTAGAAGATATTTATGGTCATCTTGACAATCAAATGCCCCAAAATCTGAGGTACACACTAAGTGATTTTGTTTAAAAATACAATTATATGTCGCACAACACTGAATTTTCAAATGTCCGCAATTAAGCAGCATGACTTAGTCATGAAAAAATGCAGAAAATATGGTCAGTTTATCGAGAACCTCCAAGTACCACATAGTGCACTAATATAGTAGGCTGAGATTTTTTTTATCTTGGCTGACCGATTCAATAACCGAAGGAGTGTGTTTGTGACCATCAGTTCTCTGATTTATCGGAAATACACCAAATGGTCATTTAAAAACACTACCCAGTAAAACAGGATGAGCAACCAATTTTTTGCAATTGACTTTAATAATTGTATAGTGGGTACATAGATAAAGATAGTTGTAACATGGTTGACCAAACTTGCATTACCCAACATTTAAAATACAAATTTAGCAAAGAGCAATGTGTGCAATGTTGAATAAACCTGCATATTCCCATTTTAAATAAAGAATTTTTGAAGCTTTTCAAGTGAATATTTATAATTTGAAAAACTATATACACAAAAATCATTATTTCTAACATTTTGACCAATTATCATCTGCAGGTGTCACACTTATCAAAATCACTTTTCAGTGATTTTTCTTGCCATGTTACCATAAAGTGCCTGTATTACAAATACTACATATAAATAAATGCCCTTTCACAACATAACTTAAGCATAATACTCGAAAAAGACTTTAGTAATAATCAATATACTATCTATCCGGAAGTCAAATCTATCAGCATTTTTGCTAAACTTGCACATAGTAATTATGGAAATATTTATTTACATTTAAAGTAAATAATCTGGAAGTGAATATTAGCTACATCAAAACATGATTGCAGTTTATCATGCATTAATCATGCAATACCAAACCTTGGCAGCATTATCAAGTTTCTAGTGAAGTCATGTGAACAGTGAAGTCCTGGAAAGAATAGCTGTGCTTTGGTGAACTGGTGATGGAAATGTTGGTTTAAGTGATTTATTTAACTGTACTCAGTTAAGATGATTTATGGAAAAAGGTAGTTAGATATGATACTACAATTTATTTGTTTACTATAAATGAAATATATGATACATTGCTACCAATTTCTTATAAAACAAGAAGATTATTTGAATCTGCTCCAGATTTTTAATCAGTTGTTTGCTGTAATAAGTTATTTTATAATTAAAAGCTAATAGATATTAAAAATAACATTTATTTCCATATTTAGAGAAGAAATTGAATTTTGTAAGTGAACAAATGACATGTTTCACATTGAGCAGTAGCAGGTCAGATGTTATAAGAATGATAGTGAAGAAAATTTTCATAAATCATAAATTAGTGCAAAAATATGGTTCCACTGGGGATTGAACCCAGGACCTTCTGCGTGTAAAGCAGATGGGATAACCACTACACTATGAAACCAATATGCAATACAATAACAAACTGTTCAATTTTTTTGTTGTCCTGACAGTCGTAGTGATTTTTGATAAACTGTTCCGGATTATCGGTGAAACGTCAAAGTGATTGTTCTTTCATTATATAATTTAAAAAAAACAGAGCACCATATTTTTGGCAAGTTGACCCAATACTTAATAGTGGTACACCTAGCTAAAGAAAGTTATAGCCTGGTTGACCAACCTTGCATAATTAAACATTTAATATTAATCTTTATTAAAAAGCAATGACTGCAATGATAAATAAATGTGTATATCCATTTTAAAGTAAGCATTTTGCAAAATTTTTTAAGTGATTATTTTTAATTTGAAGAAAACAAATATACAAAATTCTTTATTTCTAACATCTTGACCAATTATTATCTACTGTAAGTACTCTTATCAAGATCACAGTTTACTGGATTTTTTAATAAATATGGGGTCACTTGGGATTGAACTCAGGACTTTCTCCGTGTAAAGCAGATATGCTAACCACTATGTTATGAAACCACAACATAAACTGTACTCACACTAGAAGATATTTATGGTCATCTTGACAATCAAATGCCCCAAAATCTGAGGTACACACTAAGTGATTTTGTTTAAAAATCCAATTATATGTCGCACAACACTGAATTTTCATATGTCCGCAATTAAGCAGCATGACTTAGTCATGAAAAAATGCAGAAAATATGGTCAGTTTATCGAGAACCTCCAAGTACCACATAGTGCACTAATATAGTAGGCTGAGATTTTTTTTATCTTGGCTGACCGATTCAATAACCGAAGGAGTGTGTTTGTGACCATCAGTTCTCTGGTTTATCGGAAATACACCAAATGGTCATTTAAAAACACTACCCAGTAAAACAGGATGAGCAACCAATTTTTTGCAATTGACTTTAATAATTGTATAGTGGGTACATAGATAAAGATAGTTGTAACATGGTTGACCAAACTTGCATTACCCAACATTTAAAATACAAATTTAGCAAAGAGCAATGTGTGCAATGTTGAATAAACCTGCATATTCCCATTTTAAATAAAGAATTTTTGAAGCTTTTCAAGTGAATATTTATAATTTGAAAAACTATATACACAAAAATCATTATTTCTAACATTTTGACCAATTATCATCTGCAGGTGTCACACTTATCAAAATCACTTTTCAGTGATTTTTCTTGCCATGTTACCATAAAGTGCCTGTATTACAAATACTACATATAAATAAATGCCCTTTCACAACATAACTTAAGCATAATACTCGAAAAAGACTTTAGTAATAATCAATATACTATCTATCCAGAAGTCAAATCTATCAGCATTTTTGCTAAACTTGCACATAGTAATTATGGAAATATTTATTTACATTTAAAGTAAATAATCTGGAAGTGAATATTAGCTACATCAAAACATGATTGCAGTTTATCATGCATTAATCATGCAATACCAAACCTTGGCAGCATTATCAAGTTTCTAGTGAAGTCATGTGAACAGTGAAGTCCTGGAAAGAATAGCTGTGCTTTGGTGAACTGGTGATGGAAATGTTGGTTTAAGTGATTTATTTAACTGTACTCAGTTAAGATGATTTATGGAAAAAGGTAGTTAGATATGATACTACAATTTATTTGTTTACTATAAATGAAATATATGATACATTGCTACCAATTTCTTATAAAACAAGAAGATTATTTGAATCTGCTCCAGATTTTTAATCAGTTGTTTGCTGTAATAAGTTATTTTATAATTAAAAGCTAATAGATATTAAAAATAACATTTATTTCCATATTTAGAGAAGAAATTGAATTTTGTAAGTGAACAAATGACATGTTTCACATTGAGCAGTAGCAGGTCAGATGTTATAAGAATGATAGTGAAGAAAATTTTCATAAATCATAAATTAGTGCAAAAATATGGTTCCACTGGGGATTGAACCCAGGACTTTCTGCGTGTAAAGCAGATGGGATAACCACTACACTATGAAACCAATATGCAATACAATAACAAACTGTTCAATTTTTTGTTTGTCGTGACAGTCGTAGTGATTTTTGGTAAACTGTTCCGGATTATCGGTGAAACGTCAAAGTGATTGTTCTTTCATTATATATAATTTTAAAAAAACAGAGCACCATATTTTTTGGCAAATTGACCCAATACTTAATAGTGGTACACCTAGCTAAAGAAAGTTATAGCCTGGTTGACCAACCTTGCATAATTAAACATTTAATATTAATCTTTATTAAAAAGCAATGACTGCAATGATAAATAAATGTGTATATCCATTTTAAAGTAAGCATTTTGCAAAGTTTTTTAAGTGATTATTTTTAATTTGAAGAAAACAAATAAACAAAATTCTTTATTTCTAACATCTTGACCAATTATTATCTACTGTAAGTACTCTTATCAAGATCACAGTTTACTGGATTTTTTAATAAATATGGGTTCACTTGGGATTGAACTCAGGACTTTCTCCGTGTAAAGCAGATATGCTAACCACTATGTTATGAAACCACAACATGAACTGTTCTCACACTAGAAGATATTTATGGTCATCTTGACAATCAAATGCCCCAAAATCTGAGGTACACACTAAGTGATTTTGTTTAAAAATCCAATTATATGTCGCACAACACTGAATTTTCATATGTCCGCAATTAAGCAGCATGACTTAGTCATGAAAAAATGCAGAAAATATGGTCAGTTTATCGAGAACCTCCAAGTACCACATAGTGCACTAATATAGTAGGCTGAGATTTTTTTTATCTTGGCTGACCGATTCAATAACCGAAGGAGTGTGTTTGTGACCATCAGTTCTCTGGTTTATTGGAAATACACCAAATGGTCATTTAAAAACACTACCCAGTAAAACAGGATGAGCAACCAATTTTTTGCAATTGACTTTAATAATTGTATAGTGGGTACATAGATAAAGATAGTTGTAACATGGTTGACCAAACTTGCATTACCCAACATTTAAAATACAAATGTAGCAAAGAGCAATGTGTGCAATGTTGAATAAACCTGCATATTCCCATTTTAAATAAAGAATTTTTGAAGCTTTTCAAGTGAATATTTATAATTTGAAAAACTATATACACAAAAATCATTATTTCTAACATTTTGACCAGTTATCATCTGCAGGTGTCACACTTATCAAAATCACTTTTCAGTGATTTTTCTTGCCATGTTACCATAAAGTGCCTGTATTACAAATACTACATATAAATAAATGCCCTTTCACAACATAACTTAAGCATAATACTCGAAAAAGACTTTAGTAATAATCAATATACTATCTATCCAGAAGTCAAATCTATCAGCATTTTTGCTAAACTTGCACATAGTAATTATGGAAATATTTATTTACATTTAAAGTAAATAATCTGGAAGTGAATATTAGCTACATCAAAACATGATTGCAGTTTATCATGCATTAATCATGCAATACCAAACCTTCGCAGCATTATCAAGTTGCTAGTGAAGTCATGTGAACAGTGAAGCCCTGGAAAGAATAGCTGTGCTTTGGTGAACTGGTGATGGAAATGTTGGTTTAAGTGATTTATTTAACTGTACTCAGTTAAGATGATTTATGGAAAAAGGTAGTTAGATATGATACTACAATTTATTTGTTTACTATAAATGAAATATATGATACATTGCTACCAATTTCTTATAAAACAAGAAGATTATTTGAATCTGCTCCAGATTTTTAATCAGTTGTTTGCTGTAATAAGTTATTTTATAATTAAAAGCTAATAGATATTAAAAATAAAATTTATTTCCATATTTAGAGAAGAAATTGAATTTTGTAAGTGAACAAATGACATGTTTCACATTGAGCAGTAGCAGGTCAGATGTTATAAGAATGATAGTGAAGAAAATTTTCATAAATCATAAATTAGTGCAAAAATATGGTTCCACTGGGGATTGAACCCAGGACCTTCTGCGTGTAAAGCAGATGTGTAACCACTACACTATGAAACCAATATGCAATACAATAACAAACTGTTCAATTTTTTGGTTGTCCTGACAGTCGTAGTGATTTTTGGTAAACTGTTCCGGATTATCGGTGAAACGTCAAAGTGATTGTTCTTTCATTATATATAATTTTAAAAAAACAGAGCACCATATTTTTGGCAAATTGACCCAATACTTAATAGTGGTACACCTAGCTAAAGAAAGTTATAGCCTGGTTGACCAACCTTGCATAATTAAACATTTAATATTAATCTTTATTAAAAAGCAATGACTGCAATGATAAATAAATGTGTATATCCATTTTAAAGTAAGCATTTTGCAAAAATTTTTAAGTGATTATTTTTAATTTGAAGAAAACAAATATACAAAATTCTTTATTTCTAACATCTTGACCAATTATTATCTACTGTAAGTACTCTTATCAAGATCACAGTTTACTGGATTTTTTAATAAATATGGGGTCACTTGGGATTGAACTCAGGACTTTCTCAGTGTAAAGCAGATATGCTAACCACTATGTTATGAAACCACAACATAAACTGTACTCACACTAGAAGATATTTATGGTCATCTTGACAATCAAATGCCCCAAAATCTGAGGTACACACTAAGTGATTTTGTTTAAAAATCCAATTATATGTCGCACAACACTGAATTTTCATATGTCCACAATTAAGCAGCATGACTTAGTCATGAAAAAATGCAGAAAATATGGTCAGTTTATCGAGAACCTCCAAGTACCACATAGTGCACTAATATAGTAGGCTGAGATTTTTTTTATCTTGGCTGACCGATTCAATAACCGAAGGAGGGTGTTTGTGACCATCAGTTCTCTGGTTTATCGGAAATACACCAAATGGTCATTTAAAAACACTACCCAGTAAAACAGGATGAGCAACCAATTTTTTGCAATTGACTTTAATAATTGTATAGTGGGTACATAGATAAAGATAGTTGCAACATGGTTGACCAAACTTGCATTACCCAACATTTAAAATACAAATTTAGCAAAGAGCAATGTGTGCAATGTTGAATAAACCTGCATATTCCCATTTTAAATAAAGAATTTTTGAAGCTTTTCAAGTGAATATTTATAATTTGAAAAACTATATACACAAAAATCATTATTTCTAACATTTTGACCAATTATCATCTGCAGGTGTCACACTTATCAAAATCACTTTTCAGTGATTTTTCTTGCCATGTTACCATAAAGTGCCTGTATTACAAATACTACATATAAATAAATGCCCTTTCACAACATAACTTAAGCATAATACTCAAAAAAGACTTTAGTAATAATCAATATACTACAGTATCTATCCAGAAGTCAAATCTATCAGCATTTTTGCTAAACTTGCACATAGTAATTATGGAAATATTTATTTACATTTAAAGTAAATAATCTGGAAGTGAATATTAGCTACATCAAAACATGATTGCAGTTTATCATGCATTAATCATGCAATACCAAACCTTAGCAGCATTATCAAGTTGCTAGTGAAGTCATGTAAACAGTGAAGTCCTGGAAAGAATAGCTGTGCTTTGGTGAACTGGTGATGGAAATGTTGGTTTAAGTGATTTATTTAACTGTACTCAGTTAAGATGATTTATGGAAAAAGGTAGTTAGATATGATACTACAATTTATTTGTTTACTATAAATGAAATATATGATACATTGCTACCAATTTCTTATAAAACAAGAAGATTATTTGAATCTGCTCCAGATTTTTAATCAGTTGTTTGCTGTAATAAGTTATTTTATAATTAAAAGCTAATAGATATTAAAAATAAAATTTATTTCCATATTTAGAGAAGAAATTGAATTTTGTAAGTGAACAAATGACATGTTTCACATTGAGCAGTAGCAGGTCAGATGTTCTAAGAATGATAGTGAAGAAAATTTTCATAAATCATAAATTAGTGCAAAAATATGGTTCCACTGGGGATTGAACCCAGGACCTTCTGCGTGTAAAGCAGATGTGATAACCACTACACTATGAAACCAATATGCAATACAATAACAAACTGTTAAATTTTTTGGTTGTCCTGACAGTCGTAGTGATTTTTGGTAAACTGTTCCGGATTATCGGTGAAACGTCAAAGTGATTGTTCTTTCATTATATATAATTTAAAAAAAACAGAGCACCATATTTTTGGCAAATTGACCCAATACTTAATAGTGGTACACCTAGCTAAAGAAAGTTATAGCCTGGTTGACCAACCTTGCATAATTAAACATTTAATATTAATCTTTATTAAAAAGCAATGACTGCAATGATAAATAAATGTGTATATCCATTTTAAAGTAAGCATTTTGCAAAGTTTTTTAAATGATTATTTTTAATTTGAAGAAAACAAATATACAAAATTCCTTATTTCTAACATCTTGACCAATTATTATCTACTGTAAGTACTCTTATCAAGATCACAGTTTACTGGATTTTTTAATGAATATGGGTTCACTTGGGATTGAACTCAGGACTTTCTCCATGTAAAGCAGATATGCTAACCACTATGTTATGAAACCACAACATAAACTGTTCTCACACTAGAAGATATTTATTGTCATCTTGACAATCAAATGCCCCAAAATCTGAGGTACACACTAAGTGATTTTGTTTAAAAATCCAATTATATGTCGCACAACACTGAATTTTCATATGTCCGCAATTAAGCAGCATGACTTAGTCATGAAAAAATGCAGAAAATATGGTCAGTTTATCGAGAACCTCCAAGTACCACATAGTGCACTAATATTGTAGGCTGAGATTTTTTTTATCTTGGCTGACCGATTCAATAACCGAAGGAGTGTGTTTGTGACCATCAGTTCTCTGGTTTATCGGAAATACACCAAATGGTCATTTAAAAACACTACCCAGTAAAACAGGATGAGCAACCAATTTTTTGCAATTGACTTTAATAATTGTATAGTGGGTACATAGATAAAGATAGTTGTAACATGGTTGACCAAACTTGCATTACCCAACATTTAAAATACAAATTTAGCAAAGAGCAATGTGTGCAATGTTGAATAAACCTGCATATTCCCATTTTAAATAAATAATTTTTGAAGCTTTTCAAGTGAATATTTATAATTTGAAAAACTATATACACAAAAATCATTATTTCTAACATTTTGACCAATTATCATCTGCAGGTGTCACACTTATCAAAATCACTTTTCAGTGATTTTTCTTGCCATGTTACCATAAAGTGCCTGTATTACAAATACTACAAATAAATAAATGCCCTTTCACAACATAACTTAAGCATAATACTCGAAAAAGACTTTAGTAATAATCAATATACTATCTATCCAGAAGTCAAATCTATCAGCATTTTTGATAAACTTGCACATAGTAATTATGGAAATATTTATTTACATTTAAAGTAAATAATCTGGAAGTGAATATTAGCTACATCAAAACATGATTGCAGTTTATCATGCATTAATCATGCAATACCAAACCTTGGCAGCATTATCAAGTTGCTAGTGAAGTCATGTGAACAGTGAAGTCCTGGAAAGAATAGCTGTGCTTTGGTGAACTGGTGATGGAAATGATGGTTTAAGTGATTTATTTAACTGTACTCAGTTAAGATGATTTATGGAAAAAGGTAGTTAGATATGAAACTACAATTTATTTGTTTACTATAAATGAAATATATGATACATTGCTACCAATTTCTTATAAAACAAGAAGATTATTTGAATCTGCTCCAGATTTTTAATCAGTTGTTTGCTGTAATAAGTTATTTTATAATTAAAAGCTAATAGATATTAAAAATAACATTTATTTCCATATTTAGAGAAGAAATTTAATTTTGTAAGTGAACAAATGACATGTTTCACATTGAGCAGTAGCAGGTCAGATGTTATAAGAATGATAGTGAAGAAAATTTTCATAAATCATAAATTAGTGCAAAAATATGGATCCACTGGGGATTGAACCCAGGACCTTCTGCGTGTAAAGAAGATGTGATAACCACTACACTATGAAACCAATATGCAATGCAATAACAAACTGTTCAATTTTTTGGTTGTCCTGACAGTCGTAGTGATTTTTGGTAAACTGTTTCGGATTATCGGTGAAACGTCAAAGTGATTGTTCTTTCATTATATATAATTTTAAAAAAACAGAGCACCATATTTTTGGCAAATTGACCCAATACTTAATAGTGGTAAACCTAGCTAAAGAAATTTATAGCCTGGTTGACCAACCTTGCATAATTAAACATTTAATATTAATCTTTATTAAAAAGCAATGACTGCAATGATAAATAAATGTGTATATCCATTTTAAAGTAAGCATTTCTCAAAGTTTTTTAAGTGATTATTTTTAATTTGAAGAAAACAAATATACAAAATTCTTTATTTCTAACATCTTGACCAATTATTATCTACTGTAAGTACTCTTATCAAGATCACAGTTTACTGGATTTTTTAATAAATATGGGTTCACTTGGGATTGAACTCAGGACTTTCTCCGTGTAAAGCAGATATGCTAACCACTATGCTATGAAACCACAACATAAACTGTTCTCACACTAGAAGATATTTATGGTCATCTTGACAATCAAATGCCCCAAAATCTGAGGTACACACTAAGTGATTTTGTTTAAAAATCCAATTATATGTCGCACAATACTGAATTTTCATATGTCCGCAATTAAGCAGCATGACTTAGTCATGAAAAAATGCAGACAATAAAATGCAGACAATATGGTCAGTTTATCGAGAACCTCCAAGTACCACATAGTGCACTAATATAGTAGGCTGAGATTTTTTTATCTTGGCTGACCGATTCAATAACTGAAGGAGTGTGTTTGTGACCATCAGTTCTCTGGTTTATCGGAAATACACCAAATGGTCATTTAAAAACACTACCCAGTAAAACAGGATGAGCAACCAATTTTTTTCAAAATTGACTTTAATAATTGTATAGTGGGTACATAGATAAAGACAGTTGTAACATGGTTGACGAAACTTGCATTACCCAACATTTAAAATAAAAATTTAGCAAAGAGCAATGTGTGCAATGTTGAATAAACCTGCATATTCCCATTTTAAATAAAGAATTTTTGAAGCTTTTCAAGTGAATATTTATAATTTGAAAAACTATATACACAAAAATCATTATTTCTAACATTTTGACCAATTATCATCTGCAGGTGTCACACTTATCAAAATCACTTTTCAGTGATTTTTCTTGCCATGTTACCATAAAGTGCCTGTATTACAAATACTACATATAAATAAATGCCCTTTCACAACATAACTTAAGCATAATACTCGAAAAAGACTTTAGTAATAATCAATATGCTATCTATCCAGAAGTCAAATCTATCAGCATTTTTGCTAAACTTGCACATAGTAATTATGGAAATATTTATTTACATTTAAAGTAAATAATCTGGAAGTGAATATTAGCTACATCAAAACATGATTGCAGTTTATCATGCATTAATCATGCAATACCAAACCTTGGCAGCATTATCAAGTTGCTAGTGAAGTCATGTGAACAGTGAAGTCCTGGAAAGAATAGCTGTGCTTTGGTGAACTGGTGATGGAAATGTTGGTTTAAGTGATTTATTTAACTGTACTCAGTTAAGATGATTTATGGAAAAAGGTAGTTAGATATGATACTACAATTTATTTGTTTACTATAAATGAAATATATGATTCATTGCAACCAATTTCTTATAAAACAAGAAGACTATTTGAATCTGCTCCAGATTTTTAATCAGTTGTTTGCTGTAATAAGTTATTTTATAATTAAAAGCTAATATATATTAAAAATAACATTTATTTCCATATTTAGAGAAGAAATAGAATCTTGTAAGTGAACAAATGACATGTTTCACATTGAGCAGTAGCAGGTCAGATGTTATAAGAATGATAGTGAAGAAAATGGTCATAAATCATAAATTAGTGCAAAATTATGGTTCCACAGGGGATTGAACCCAGGACCTTCTGCGTGTAAAGCAGAGGTGATAACCACTACACTATGAAACCAATATGCAATACAATAGCAAACTGTTCAATTTTTTGGTTGTCCTGACAGTCGTAGTGATTTTTGGTAAACTGTTCCGGATTATCGGTGAAACGTCAAAGTGATTGTTCTTTCATTATATATAATTTAAAAAAAAACACAGCACCATATTTTTGGCAAATTGACCCAATACTTAATAGTGGTACACCTAGCTAAAGAAAGTTATAGCCTGGTTGACCAACCTTGCATAATTAAACATTTAATATTAATCTTTATTAAAAAGCAATGACTGCAATGATAAATATATGTGTATATCCATTTTAAAGTAAGCATTTTGCAAAGTTTTTTAAGTGATTATTTTTAATTTGAAGAAAACAAATATACAAAATTCTTTATTTCTAACATCTTGACCAATTATTATCTACTGTAAGTACTCTTATCAAGATCACAGTTTACTGGATTTTTTAATAAATATGGGTTCACTTGGGATTGAACTCAGGACTTTCTCCGTGTAAAGCAGATATGCTAACCACTATGTTATGAAACCACAACCTAAACTGTTCTCACACTAGAAGATATTTATGGTCATCTTGACAATCAAATGCCCCAAAATCTGAGGTACACACTAAGTGATTTTGTTTAAAAATACAATTATATGTCGCACAACACTGAATTTTCATATGTCCGCAATTAAGCAGCATGACTTAGTCATGAAAAAATGCAGAAAATATGGTCAGTTTATCGAGAACCTCCAAGTACCACATAGTGCACTAATATAGTAGGCTGAGATTTTTTTTATCTTGGCTGACAGATTCAATAACCGAAGGAGTGTGTTTGTGACCATCAGTTCTCTGGTTTATCAGAAATACACCAAATGGTCATTTAAAAACACTACCCAGTAAAACAGGATGAGCAACCAATTTTTTGCAATTGACTTTAATAATTGTATAGTGGGTACATAGATAAAGATAGTTGTAACATGGTTGACCAAACTTGCATTACCCAACATTTAAAATACAAATTTAGCAAAGAGCATTGTGTGCAATGTTGAATAAACCTGCATATTCCCATTTTAAATAAAGAATTTTTGAAGCTTTTCAAGTGAATATTTATAATTTGAAAAACTATATACACAAAAATCATTATTTCTAACATTTTGACCAATTATCATCTGCAGGTGTCACACTTATCAAAATCACTTTTCAGTGATTTTTCTTGCCATGTTACCATAAAGTGCCTGTATTACAAATACTACATATAAATAAATGCCCTTTCACAACATAACTTAAGCATAATACTCGAAAAAGACTTTAGTAATAATCAATATACTATCTATCCAGAAGTCAAATCTATCAGCATTTTTGCTAAACTTGCACATAGTAATTATGGAAATATTTATTTACATTTAAAGTAAATAATCTGGAAGTGAATATTAGCTACATCAAAACATGATTGCAGTTTATCATGCATTAATCATGCAATACCAAACCTTGGCAGCATTATCAAGTTGCTAGTGAAGTCATGTAAACAGTGAAGTCCTGGAAAGAATAGCTGTGCTTTGGTGAACTGGTGATGGAAATGTTGGTTTAAGTGATTTATTTAACTGTACTCAGTTAAGATGATTTATGGAAAAAGGTAGTTAGATATGATACTACAATTTATTTGTTTACTATAAATGAAATATATGATACATTGCTACCAATTTCTTATAAAACAAGAAGATTATTTGAATCTGCTCCAGATTTTTAATCAGTTGTTTGCTGTAATAAGTTATTTTATAATTAAAAGCTAATAGATATTAAAAATAACATTTATTTCCATATTTAGAGAAGAAATTGAATTTTGTAAGTGAACAAATGACATGTTTCACATTGAGCAGTAGCAGGTCAGATGTTATAAGAATGATAGTGAAGAAAATTTTCATAAATCATAAATTAGTGCAAAAATATGGTTCCACTGGGGATTGAACCCAGGACCTTCTGCGTGTAAAGCAGATGGGATAACCACTACACTATGAAACCAATATGCAATACAATAACAAACTGTTCAATTTTTTTGTTGTCCTGACAGTCGTAGTGATTTTTTGTAAACTGTTCCGGATTATCGGTGAAACGTCAAAGTGATTGTTCTTTCATTATATAATTTAAAAAAAACAGAGCACCATATTTTTGGCAAGTTGACCCAATACTTAATAGTGGTACACCTAGCTAAAGAAATTTATAGCCTGGTTGACCAACCTTGCATAATTAAACATTTAATATTAATCTTTATTAAAAAGCAATGACTGCAATGATAAATAAATGTGTATATCCATTTTAAAGTAAGCATTTTGCAAAATTTTTTAAGTGATTATTTTTAATTTGAAGAAAACAAATATACAAAATTCTTTATTTCTAACATCTTGACCAATTATTATCTACTGTAAGTACTCTTATCAAGATCACAGTTTACTGGATTTTTTAATAAATATGGGGTCACTTGGGATTGAACTCAGGACTTTCTCCGTGTAAAGCAGATATGCTAACCACTATGTTATGAAACCACAACATAAACTGTACTCACACTAGAAGATATTTATGGTCATCTTGACAATCAAATGCCCCAAAATCTGAGGTACACACTAAGTGATTTTGTTTAAAAATCCAATTATATGTCGCACAACACTGAATTTTCATATGTCCGCAATTAAGCAGCATGACTTAGTCATGAAAAAATGCAGACAATATGGTCAGTTTATCGAGAACCTCCAAGTACCACATAGTGCACTAATATAGTAGGCTGAGATTTTTTTTATCTTGGCTGACCGATTCAATAACCGAAGGAGTGTGTTTGTGACCATCAGTTCTCTGGTTTATCAGAAATACACCAAATGGTCATTTAAAAACACTACCCAGTAAAACAGGATGAGCAACCAATTTTTTGCAATTGACTTTAATAATTGTATAGTGGGTACATAGATAAAGATAGTTGTAACATGGTTGACCAAACTTGCATTACCCAACATTTAAAATACAAATTTAGCAAAGAGCATTGTGTGCAATGTTGAATAAACCTGCATATTCCCGTTTTAAATAAAGAATTTTTGAAGCTTTTCAAGTGAATATTTATAATTTGAAAAACTATATACACAAAAATCATTATTTCTAACATTTTGACCAATTATCATCTGCAGGTGTCACACTTATCAAAATCACTTTTCAGTGATTTTTCTTGCCATGTTACCATAAAGTGCCTGTATTACAAATACTACATATAAATAAATGCCCTTTCACAACATAACTTAAGCATAATACTCGAAAAAGACTTTAGTAATAATCAATATGCTATCTATCCAGAAGTCAAATCTATCAGCATTTTTGCTAAACTTGCACATAGTAATTATGGAAATATTTATTTACATTTAAAGTAAATAATCTGGAAGTGAATATTAGCTACATCAAAACATGATTGCAGTTTATCATGCATTAATCATGCAATACCAAACCTTGGCAGCATTATCAAGTTGCTAGTGAAGTCATGTGAACAGTGAAGTCCTGGAAAGAATAGCTGTGCTTTGGTGAACTGGTGATGGAAATGTTGGTTTAAGTGATTTATTTAACTGTACTCAGTTAAGATGATTTATGGAAAAAGGTAGTTAGATATGATACTACAATTTATTTGTTTACTATAAATGAAATATATGATTCATTGCTACCAATTTCTTATAAAACAAGAAGACTATTTGAATCTGCTCCAGATTTTTAATCAGTTGTTTGCTGTAATAAGTTATTTTATAATTAAAAGCTAATATATATTAAAAATAACATTTATTTCCATATTTAGAGAAGAAATAGAATCTTGTAAGTGAACAAATGACATGTTTCACATTGAGCAGTAGCAGGTCAGATGTTATAAGAATGATAGTGAAGAAAATGGTCATAAATCATAAATTAGTGCAAAATTATGGTTCCACAGGGGATTGAACCCAGGACCTTCTGCGTGTAAAGCAGAGGTGATAACCACTACACTATGAAACCAATATGCAATACAATAGCAAACTGTTCAATTTTTTGGTTGTCCTGACAGTCGTAGTGATTTTTGGTAAACTGTTCCGGATTATCGGTGAAACGTCAAAGTGATTGTTCTTTCATTATATATAATTTAAAAAAAAACACAGCACCATATTTTTGGCAAATTGACCCAATACTTAATAGTGGTACACCTAGCTAAAGAAAGTTATAGCCTGGTTGACCAACCTTGCATAATTAAACATTTAATATTAATCTTTATTAAAAAGCAATGACTGCAATGATAAATATATGTGTATATCCATTTTAAAGTAAGCATTTTGCAAAGTTTTTTAAGTGATTATTTTTAATTTGAAGAAAACAAATATACAAAATTCTTTATTTCTAACATCTTGACCAATTATTATCTACTGTAAGTACTCTTATCAAGATCACAGTTTACTGGATTTTTTAATAAATATGGGTTCACTTGGGATTGAACTCAGGACTTTCTCCGTGTAAAGCAGATATGCTAACCACTATGTTATGAAACCACAACCTAAACTGTTCTCACACTAGAAGATATTTATGGTCATCTTGACAATCAAATGCCCCAAAATCTGAGGTACACACTAAGTGATTTTGTTTAAAAATACAATTATATGTCGCACAACACTGAATTTTCATATGTCCGCAATTAAGCAGCATGACTTAGTCATGAAAAAATGCAGAAAATATGGTCAGTTTATCGAGAACCTCCAAGTACCACATAGTGCACTAATATAGTAGGCTGAGATTTTTTTTATCTTGGCTGACAGATTCAATAACCGAAGGAGTGTGTTTGTGACCATCAGTTCTCTGGTTTATCAGAAATACACCAAATGGTCATTTAAAAACACTACCCAGTAAAACAGGATGAGCAACCAATTTTTTGCAATTGACTTTAATAATTGTATAGTGGGTACATAGATAAAGATAGTTGTAACATGGTTGACCAAACTTGCATTACCCAACATTTAAAATACAAATTTAGCAAAGAGCATTGTGTGCAATGTTGAATAAACCTGCATATTCCCATTTTAAATAAAGAATTTTTGAAGCTTTTCAAGTGAATATTTATAATTTGAAAAACTATATACACAAAAATCATTATTTCTAACATTTTGACCAATTATCATCTGCAGGTGTCACACTTATCAAAATCACTTTTCAGTGATTTTTCTTGCCATGTTACCATAAAGTGCCTGTATTACAAATACTACATATAAATAAATGCCCTTTCACAACATAACTTAAGCATAATACTCGAAAAAGACTTTAGTAATAATCAATATACTATCTATCCAGAAGTCAAATCTATCAGCATTTTTGCTAAACTTGCACATAGTAATTATGGAAATATTTATTTACATTTAAAGTAAATAATCTGGAAGTGAATATTAGCTACATCAAAACATGATTGCAGTTTATCATGCATTAATCATGCAATACCAAACCTTGGCAGCATTATCAAGTTGCTAGTGAAGTCATGTAAACAGTGAAGTCCTGGAAAGAATAGCTGTGCTTTGGTGAACTGGTGATGGAAATGTTGGTTTAAGTGATTTATTTAACTGTACTCAGTTAAGATGATTTATGGAAAAAGGTAGTTAGATATGATACTACAATTTATTTGTTTACTATAAATGAAATATATGATACATTGCTACCAATTTCTTATAAAACAAGAAGATTATTTGAATCTGCTCCAGATTTTTAATCAGTTGTTTGCTGTAATAAGTTATTTTATAATTAAAAGCTAATAGATATTAAAAATAACATTTATTTCCATATTTAGAGAAGAAATTGAATTTTGTAAGTGAACAAATGACATGTTTCACATTGAGCAGTAGCAGGTCAGATGTTATAAGAATGATAGTGAAGAAAATTTTCATAAATCATAAATTAGTGCAAAAATATGGTTCCACTGGGGATTGAACCCAGGACCTTCTGCGTGTAAAGCAGATGGGATAACCACTACACTATGAAACCAATATGCAATACAATAACAAACTGTTCAATTTTTTTGTTGTCCTGACAGTCGTAGTGATTTTTTGTAAACTGTTCCGGATTATCGGTGAAACGTCAAAGTGATTGTTCTTTCATTATATAATTTAAAAAAAACAGAGCACCATATTTTTGGCAAGTTGACCCAATACTTAATAGTGGTACACCTAGCTAAAGAAATTTATAGCCTGGTTGACCAACCTTGCATAATTAAACATTTAATATTAATCTTTATTAAAAAGCAATGACTGCAATGATAAATAAATGTGTATATCCATTTTAAAGTAAGCATTTTGCAAAATTTTTTAAGTGATTATTTTTAATTTGAAGAAAACAAATATACAAAATTCTTTATTTCTAACATCTTGACCAATTATTATCTACTGTAAGTACTCTTATCAAGATCACAGTTTACTGGATTTTTTAATAAATATGGGGTCACTTGGGATTGAACTCAGGACTTTCTCCGTGTAAAGCAGATATGCTAACCACTATGTTATGAAACCACAACATAAACTGTACTCACACTAGAAGATATTTATGGTCATCTTGACAATCAAATGCCCCAAAATCTGAGGTACACACTAAGTGATTTTGTTTAAAAATCCAATTATATGTCGCACAACACTGAATTTTCATATGTCCGCAATTAAGCAGCATGACTTAGTCATGAAAAAATGCAGACAATATGGTCAGTTTATCGAGAACCTCCAAGTACCACATAGTGCACTAATATAGTAGGCTGAGATTTTTTTTATCTTGGCTGACCGATTCAATAACCGAAGGAGTGTGTTTGTGACCATCAGTTCTCTGGTTTATCAGAAATACACCAAATGGTCATTTAAAAACACTACCCAGTAAAACAGGATGAGCAACCAATTTTTTGCAATTGACTTTAATAATTGTATAGTGGGTACATAGATAAAGATAGTTGTAACATGGTTGACCAAACTTGCATTACCCAACATTTAAAATACAAATTTAGCAAAGAGCATTGTGTGCAATGTTGAATAAACCTGCATATTCCCGTTTTAAATAAAGAATTTTTGAAGCTTTTCAAGTGAATATTTATAATTTGAAAAACTATATACACAAAAATCATTATTTCTAACATTTTGACCAATTATCATCTGCAGGTGTCACACTTATCAAAATCACTTTTCAGTGATTTTTCTTGCCATGTTACCATAAAGTGCCTGTATTACAAATACTACATATAAATAAATGCCCTTTCACAACATAACTTAAGCATAATACTCGAAAAAGACTTTAGTAATAATCAATATGCTATCTATCCAGAAGTCAAATCTATCAGCATTTTTGCTAAACTTGCACATAGTAATTATGGAAATATTTATTTACATTTAAAGTAAATAATCTGGAAGTGAATATTAGCTACATCAAAACATGATTGCAGTTTATCATGCATTAATCATGCAATACCAAACCTTGGCAGCATTATCAAGTTGCTAGTGAAGTCATGTGAACAGTGAAGTCCTGGAAAGAATAGCTGTGCTTTGGTGAACTGGTGATGGAAATGTTGGTTTAAGTGATTTATTTAACTGTACTCAGTTAAGATGATTTATGGAAAAAGGTAGTTAGATATGATACTACAATTTATTTGTTTACTATAAATGAAATATATGATTCATTGCTACCAATTTCTTATAAAACAAGAAGACTATTTGAATCTGCTCCAGATTTTTAATCAGTTGTTTGCTGTAATAAGTTATTTTATAATTAAAAGCTAATATATATTAAAAATAACATTTATTTCCATATTTAGAGAAGAAATAGAATCTTGTAAGTGAACAAATGACATGTTTCACATTGAGCAGTAGCAGGTCAGATGTTATAAGAATGATAGTGAAGAAAATGGTCATAAATCATAAATTAGTGCAAAATTATGGTTCCACAGGGGATTGAACCCAGGACCTTCTGCGTGTAAAGCAGAGGTGATAACCACTACACTATGAAACCAATATGCAATACAATAGCAAACTGTTCAATTTTTTGGTTGTCCTGACAGTCGTAGTGATTTTTGGTAAACTGTTCCGGATTATCGGTGAAACGTCAAAGTGATTGTTCTTTCATTATATATAATTTAAAAAAAAACACAGCACCATATTTTTGGCAAATTGACCCAATACTTAATAGTGGTACACCTAGCTAAAGAAAGTTATAGCCTGGTTGACCAACCTTGCATAATTAAACATTTAATATTAATCTTTATTAAAAAGCAATGACTGCAATGATAAATATATGTGTATATCCATTTTAAAGTAAGCATTTTGCAAAGTTTTTTAAGTGATTATTTTTAATTTGAAGAAAACAAATATACAAAATTCTTTATTTCTAACATCTTGACCAATTATTATCTACTGTAAGTACTCTTATCAAGATCACAGTTTACTGGATTTTTTAATAAATATGGGTTCACTTGGGATTGAACTCAGGACTTTCTCCGTGTAAAGCAGATATGCTAACCACTATGTTATGAAACCACAACCTAAACTGTTCTCACACTAGAAGATATTTATGGTCATCTTGACAATCAAATGCCCCAAAATCTGAGGTACACACTAAGTGATTTTGTTTAAAAATACAATTATATGTCGCACAACACTGAATTTTCATATGTCCGCAATTAAGCAGCATGACTTAGTCATGAAAAAATGCAGAAAATATGGTCAGTTTATCGAGAACCTCCAAGTACCACATAGTGCACTAATATAGTAGGCTGAGATTTTTTTTATCTTGGCTGACAGATTCAATAACCGAAGGAGTGTGTTTGTGACCATCAGTTCTCTGGTTTATCAGAAATACACCAAATGGTCATTTAAAAACACTACCCAGTAAAACAGGATGAGCAACCAATTTTTTGCAATTGACTTTAATAATTGTATAGTGGGTACATAGATAAAGATAGTTGTAACATGGTTGACCAAACTTGCATTACCCAACATTTAAAATACAAATTTAGCAAAGAGCATTGTGTGCAATGTTGAATAAACCTGCATATTCCCATTTTAAATAAAGAATTTTTGAAGCTTTTCAAGTGAATATTTATAATTTGAAAAACTATATACACAAAAATCATTATTTCTAACATTTTGACCAATTATCATCTGCAGGTGTCACACTTATCAAAATCACTTTTCAGTGATTTTTCTTGCCATGTTACCATAAAGTGCCTGTATTACAAATACTACATATAAATAAATGCCCTTTCACAACATAACTTAAGCATAATACTCGAAAAAGACTTTAGTAATAATCAATATACTATCTATCCAGAAGTCAAATCTATCAGCATTTTTGCTAAACTTGCACATAGTAATTATGGAAATATTTATTTACATTTAAAGTAAATAATCTGGAAGTGAATATTAGCTACATCAAAACATGATTGCAGTTTATCATGCATTAATCATGCAATACCAAACCTTGGCAGCATTATCAAGTTGCTAGTGAAGTCATGTAAACAGTGAAGTCCTGGAAAGAATAGCTGTGCTTTGGTGAACTGGTGATGGAAATGTTGGTTTAAGTGATTTATTTAACTGTACTCAGTTAAGATGATTTATGGAAAAAGGTAGTTAGATATGATACTACAATTTATTTGTTTACTATAAATGAAATATATGATACATTGCTACCAATTTCTTATAAAACAAGAAGATTATTTGAATCTGCTCCAGATTTTTAATCAGTTGTTTGCTGTAATAAGTTATTTTATAATTAAAAGCTAATAGATATTAAAAATAACATTTATTTCCATATTTAGAGAAGAAATTGAATTTTGTAAGTGAACAAATGACATGTTTCACATTGAGCAGTAGCAGGTCAGATGTTATAAGAATGATAGTGAAGAAAATTTTCATAAATCATAAATTAGTGCAAAAATATGGTTCCACTGGGGATTGAACCCAGGACCTTCTGCGTGTAAAGCAGATGGGATAACCACTACACTATGAAACCAATATGCAATACAATAACAAACTGTTCAATTTTTTTGTTGTCCTGACAGTCGTAGTGATTTTTGGTAAACTGTTCCGGATTATCGGTGAAACGTCAAAGTGATTGTTCTTTCATTATATAATTTAAAAAAAACAGAGCACCATATTTTTGGCAAGTTGACCCAATACTTAATAGTGGTACACCTAGCTAAAGAAATTTATAGCCTGGTTGACCAACCTTGCATAATTAAACATTTAATATTAATCTTTATTAAAAAGCAATGACTGCAATGATAAATAAATGTGTATATCCATTTTAAAGTAAGCATTTTGCAAAAATTTTTAAGTGATTATTTTTAATTTGAAGAAAACAAATATACAAAATTCTTTATTTCTAACATCTTGACCAATTATTATCTACTGTAAGTACTCTTATCAAGATCACAGTTTACTGGATTTTTTAATAAATATGGGGTCACTTGGGATTGAACTCAGGACTTTCTCCGTGTAAAGCAGATATGCTAACCACTATGTTATGAAACCACAACATAAACTGTACTCACACTAGAAGATATTTATGGTCATCTTGACAATCAAATGCCCCAAAATCTGAGGTACACACTAAGTGATTTTGTTTAAAAATCCAATTATATGTCGCACAACACTGAATTTTCATATGTCCGCAATTAAGCAGCATGACTTAGTCATGAAAAAATGCAGACAATATGGTCAGTTTATCGAGAACCTCCAAGTACCACATAGTGCACTAATATAGTAGGCTGAGATTTTTTTTATCTTGGCTGACCGATTCAATAACCGAAGGAGTGTGTTTGTGACCATCAGTTCTCTGGTTTATCAGAAATACACCAAATGGTCATTTAAAAACACTACCCAGTAAAACAGGATGAGCAACCAATTTTTTGCAATTGACTTTAATAATTGTATAGTGGGTACATAGATAAAGATAGTTGTAACATGGTTGACCAAACTTGCATTACCCAACATTTAAAATACAAATTTAGCAAAGAGCATTGTGTGCAATGTTGAATAAACCTGCATATTCCCGTTTTAAATAAAGAATTTTTGAAGCTTTTCAAGTGAATATTTATAATTTGAAAAACTATATACACAAAAATCATTATTTCTAACATTTTGACCAATTATCATCTGCAGGTGTCACACTTATCAAAATCACTTTTCAGTGATTTTTCTTGCCATGTTACCATAAAGTGCCTGTATTACAAATACTACATATAAATAAATGCCCTTTCACAACATAACTTAAGCATAATACTCGAAAAAGACTTTAGTAATAATCAATATGCTATCTATCCAGAAGTCAAATCTATCAGCATTTTTGCTAAACTTGCACATAGTAATTATGGAAATATTTATTTACATTTAAAGTAAATAATCTGGAAGTGAATATTAGCTACATCAAAACATGATTGCAGTTTATCATGCATTAATCATGCAATACCAAACCTTGGCAGCATTATCAAGTTGCTAGTGAAGTCATGTGAACAGTGAAGTCCTGGAAAGAATAGCTGTGCTTTGGTGAACTGGTGATGGAAATGTTGGTTTAAGTGATTTATTTAACTGTACTCAGTTAAGATGATTTATGGAAAAAGGTAGTTAGATATGATACTACAATTTATTTGTTTACTATAAATGAAATATATGATTCATTGCTACCAATTTCTTATAAAACAAGAAGACTATTTGAATCTGCTCCAGATTTTTAATCAGTTGTTTGCTGTAATAAGTTATTTTATAATTAAAAGCTAATATATATTAAAAATAACATTTATTTCCATATTTAGAGAAGAAATAGAATCTTGTAAGTGAACAAATGACATGTTTCACATTGAGCAGTAGCAGGTCAGATGTTATAAGAATGATAGTGAAGAAAATGGTCATAAATCATAAATTAGTGCAAAATTATGGTTCCACAGGGGATTGAACCCAGGACCTTCTGCGTGTAAAGCAGAGGTGATAACCACTACACTATGAAACCAATATGCAATACAATAGCAAACTGTTCAATTTTTTGGTTGTCCTGACAGTCGTAGTGATTTTTGGTAAACTGTTCCGGATTATCGGTGAAACGTCAAAGTGATTGTTCTTTCATTATATATAATTTAAAAAAAAACACAGCACCATATTTTTGGCAAATTGACCCAATACTTAATAGTGGTACACCTAGCTAAAGAAAGTTATAGCCTGGTTGACCAACCTTGCATAATTAAACATTTAATATTAATCTTTATTAAAAAGCAATGACTGCAATGATAAATATATGTGTATATCCATTTTAAAGTAAGCATTTTGCAAAGTTTTTTAAGTGATTATTTTTAATTTGAAGAAAACAAATATACAAAATTCTTTATTTCTAACATCTTGACCAATTATTATCTACTGTAAGTACTCTTATCAAGATCACAGTTTACTGGATTTTTTAATAAATATGGGTTCACTTGGGATTGAACTCAGGACTTTCTCCGTGTAAAGCAGATATGCTAACCACTATGTTATGAAACCACAACCTAAACTGTTCTCACACTAGAAGATATTTATGGTCATCTTGACAATCAAATGCCCCAAAATCTGAGGTACACACTAAGTGATTTTGTTTAAAAATACAATTATATGTCGCACAACACTGAATTTTCATATGTCCGCAATTAAGCAGCATGACTTAGTCATGAAAAAATGCAGAAAATATGGTCAGTTTATCGAGAACCTCCAAGTACCACATAGTGCACTAATATAGTAGGCTGAGATTTTTTTTATCTTGGCTGACAGATTCAATAACCGAAGGAGTGTGTTTGTGACCATCAGTTCTCTGGTTTATCAGAAATACACCAAATGGTCATTTAAAAACACTACCCAGTAAAACAGGATGAGCAACCAATTTTTTGCAATTGACTTTAATAATTGTATAGTGGGTACATAGATAAAGATAGTTGTAACATGGTTGACCAAACTTGCATTACCCAACATTTAAAATACAAATTTAGCAAAGAGCATTGTGTGCAATGTTGAATAAACCTGCATATTCCCATTTTAAATAAAGAATTTTTGAAGCTTTTCAAGTGAATATTTATAATTTGAAAAACTATATACACAAAAATCATTATTTCTAACATTTTGACCAATTATCATCTGCAGGTGTCACACTTATCAAAATCACTTTTCAGTGACTTTTCTTGCCATGTTACCATAAAGTGCCTGTATTACAAATACTACATATAAATAAATGCCCTTTCACAACATAACTTAAGCATAATACTCGAAAAAGACTTTAGTAATAATCAATATACTATCTATCCAGAAGTCAAATCTATCAGCATTTTTGCTAAACTTGCACATAGTAATTATGGAAATATTTATTTACATTTAAAGTAAATAATCTGGAAGTGAATATTAGCTACATCAAAACATGATTGCAGTTTATCATGCATTAATCATGCAATACCAAACCTTGGCAGCATTATCAAGTTGCTAGTGAAGTCATGTAAACAGTGAAGTCCTGGAAAGAATAGCTGTGCTTTGGTGAACTGGTGATGGAAATGTTGGTTTAAGTGATTTATTTAACTGTACTCAGTTAAGATGATTTATGGAAAAAGGTAGTTAGATATGATACTACAATTTATTTGTTTACTATAAATGAAATATATGATACATTGCTACCAATTTCTTATAAAACAAGAAGATTATTTGAATCTGCTCCAGATTTTTAATCAGTTGTTTGCTGTAATAAGTTATTTTATAATTAAAAGCTAATAGATATTAAAAATAACATTTATTTCCATATTTAGAGAAGAAATTGAATTTTGTAAGTGAACAAATGACATGTTTCACATTGAGCAGTAGCAGGTCAGATGTTATAAGAATGATAGTGAAGAAAATTTTCATAAATCATAAATTAGTGCAAAGATATGGTTCCACTGGCGATTGAACCCAGGACCTTCTGCGTGTAAAGCAGATGGGATAACCACTACACTATGAAACCAATATGCAATACAATAACAAACTGTTCAATTTTTTTGTTGTCCTGACAGTCGTAGTGATTTTTTGTAAACTGTTCCGGATTATCGGTGAAACGTCAAAGTGATTGTTCTTTCATTATATAATTTAAAAAAAACAGAGCACCATATTTTTGGCAAGTTGACCCAATACTTAATAGTGGTACACCTAGCTAAAGAAATTTATAGCCTGGTTGACCAACCTTGCATAATTAAACATTTAATATTAATCTTTATTAAAAAGCAATGACTGCAATGATAAATAAATGTGTATATCCATTTTAAAGTAAGCATTTTGCAAAATTTTTTAAGTGATTATTTTTAATTTGAAGAAAACAAATATACAAAATTCTTTATTTCTAACATCTTGACCAATTATTATCTACTGTAAGTACTCTTATCAAGATCACAGTTTACTGGATTTTTTAATAAATATGGGGTCACTTGGGATTGAACTCAGGACTTTCTCCGTGTAAAGCAGATATGCTAACCACTATGTTATGAAACCACAACATAAACTGTACTCACACTAGAAGATATTTATGGTCATCTTGACAATCAAATGCCCCAAAATCTGAGGTACACACTAAGTGATTTTGTTTAAAAATCCAATTATATGTCGCACAACACTGAATTTTCATATGTCCGCAATTAAGCAGCATGACTTAGTCATGAAAAAATGCAGACAATATGGTCAGTTTATCGAGAACCTCCAAGTACCACATAGTGCACTAATATAGTAGGCTGAGATTTTTTTTATCTTGGCTGACCGATTCAATAACCGAAGGAGTGTGTTTGTGACCATCAGTTCTCTGGTTTATCAGAAATACACCAAATGGTCATTTAAAAACACTACCCAGTAAAACAGGATGAGCAACCAATTTTTTGCAATTGACTTTAATAATTGTATAGTGGGTACATAGATAAAGATAGTTGTAACATGGTTGACCAAACTTGCATTACCCAACATTTAAAATACAAATTTAGCAAAGAGCATTGTGTGCAATGTTGAATAAACCTGCATATTCCCGTTTTAAATAAAGAATTTTTGAAGCTTTTCAAGTGAATATTTATAATTTGAAAAACTATATACACAAAAATCATTATTTCTAACATTTTGACCAATTATCATCTGCAGGTGTCACACTTATCAAAATCACTTTTCAGTGATTTTTCTTGCCATGTTACCATAAAGTGCCTGTATTACAAATACTACATATAAATAAATGCCCTTTCACAACATAACTTAAGCATAATACTCGAAAAAGACTTTAGTAATAATCAATATGCTATCTATCCAGAAGTCAAATCTATCAGCATTTTTGCTAAACTTGCACATAGTAATTATGGAAATATTTATTTACATTTAAAGTAAATAATCTGGAAGTGAATATTAGCTACATCAAAACATGATTGCAGTTTATCATGCATTAATCATGCAATACCAAACCTTGGCAGCATTATCAAGTTGCTAGTGAAGTCATGTGAACAGTGAAGTCCTGGAAAGAATAGCTGTGCTTTGGTGAACTGGTGATGGAAATGTTGGTTTAAGTGATTTATTTAACTGTACTCAGTTAAGATGATTTATGGAAAAAGGTAGTTAGATATGATACTACAATTTATTTGTTTACTATAAATGAAATATATGATTCATTGCTACCAATTTCTTATAAAACAAGAAGACTATTTGAATCTGCTCCAGATTTTTAATCAGTTGTTTGCTGTAATAAGTTATTTTATAATTAAAAGCTAATATATATTAAAAATAACATTTATTTCCATATTTAGAGAAGAAATAGAATCTTGTAAGTGAACAAATGACATGTTTCACATTGAGCAGTAGCAGGTCAGATGTTATAAGAATGATAGTGAAGAAAATGGTCATAAATCATAAATTAGTGCAAAATTATGGTTCCACAGGGGATTGAACCCAGGACCTTCTGCGTGTAAAGCAGAGGTGATAACCACTACACTATGAAACCAATATGCAATACAATAGCAAACTGTTCAATTTTTTGGTTGTCCTGACAGTCGTAGTGATTTTTGGTAAACTGTTCCGGATTATCGGTGAAACGTCAAAGTGATTGTTCTTTCATTATATATAATTTAAAAAAAAACACAGCACCATATTTTTGGCAAATTGACCCAATACTTAATAGTGGTACACCTAGCTAAAGAAAGTTATAGCCTGGTTGACCAACCTTGCATAATTAAACATTTAATATTAATCTTTATTAAAAAGCAATGACTGCAATGATAAATATATGTGTAAATCCATTTTAAAGTAAGCATTTTGCAAAGTTTTTTAAGTGATTATTTTTAATTTGAAGAAAACAAATATACAAAATTCTTTATTTCTAACATCTTGACCAATTATTATCTACTGTAAGTACTCTTATCAAGATCACAGTTTACTGGATTTTTTAATAAATATGGGTTCACTTGGGATAGAACTCAGGACTTTCTCCGTGTAAAGCAGATATGCTAACCACTATGTTATGAAACCACAACCTAAACTGTTCTCACACTAGAAGATATTTATGGTCATCTTGACAATCAAATGCCCCAAAATCTGAGGTACACACTAAGTGATTTTGTTTAAAAATACAATTATATGTCGCACAACACTGAATTTTCATATGTCCGCAATTAAGCAGCATGACTTAGTCATGAAAAAATGCAGAAAATATGGTCAGTTTATCGAGAACCTCCAAGTACCACATAGTGCACTAATATAGTAGGCTGAGATTTTTTTTATCTTGGCTGACAGATTCAATAACCGAAGGAGTGTGTTTGTGACCATCAGTTCTCTGGTTTATCAGAAATACACCAAATGGTCATTTAAAAACACTACCCAGTAAAACAGGATGAGCAACCAATTTTTTGCAATTGACTTTAATAATTGTATAGTGGGTACATAGATAAAGATAGTTGTAACATGGTTGACCAAACTTGCATTACCCAACATTTAAAATACAAATTTAGCAAAGAGCATTGTGTGCAATGTTGAATAAACCTGCATATTCCCATTTTAAATAAAGAATTTTTGAAGCTTTTCAAGTGAATATTTATAATTTGAAAAACTATATACACAAAAATCATTATTTCTAACATTTTGACCAATTATCATCTGCAGGTGTCACACTTATCAAAATCACTTTTCAGTGATTTTTCTTGCCATGTTACCATAAAGTGCCTGTATTACAAATACTACATATAAATAAATGCCCTTTCACAACATAACTTAAGCATAATACTCGAAAAAGACTTTAGTAATAATCAATATACTATCTATCCAGAAGTCAAATCTATCAGCATTTTTGCTAAACTTGCACATAGTAATTATGGAAATATTTATTTACATTTAAAGTAAATAATCTGGAAGTGAATATTAGCTACATCAAAACATGATTGCAGTTTATCATGCATTAATCATGCAATACCAAACCTTGGCAGCATTATCAAGTTGCTAGTGAAGTCATGTAAACAGTGAAGTCCTGGAAAGAATAGCTGTGCTTTGGTGAACTGGTGATGGAAATGTTGGTTTAAGTGATTTATTTAACTGTACTCAGTTAAGATGATTTATGGAAAAAGGTAGTTAGATATGATACTACAATTTATTTGTTTACTATAAATGAAATATATGATACATTGCTACCAATTTCTTATAAAACAAGAAGATTATTTGAATCTGCTCCAGATTTTTAATCAGTTGTTTGCTGTAATAAGTTATTTTATAATTAAAAGCTAATAGATATTAAAAATAACATTTATTTCCATATTTAGAGAAGAAATTGTATTTTGTAAGTGAACAAATGACATGTTTCACATTGAGCAGTAGCAGGTCAGATGTTATAAGAATGATAGTGAAGAAAATTTTCATAAATCATAAATTAGTGCAAAAATATGGTTCCACTGGGGATTGAACGCAGGACCTTCTGCGTGTAAAGCCGAGGTGATAACCACTACACTATGAAACCAATATGCAATACAATAACAAACTGTTCAATTTTTTGGTTGTCCTGACAGTCGTAGTGATTTTTTGTAAACTGTTCCGGATTATCGGTGAAACGTCAAAGTGATTGTTCTTTCATTATATAATTTAAAAAAAACAGAGCACCATATTTTTGGCAAGTTGACCCAATACTTAATAGTGGTACACCTAGCTAAAGAAATTTATAGCCTGGTTGACCAACCTTGCATAATTAAACATTTAATATTAATCTTTATTAAAAAGCAATGACTGCAATGATAAATAAATGTGTATATCCATTTTAAAGTAAGCATTTTGCAAAATTTTTTAAGTGATTATTTTTAATTTGAAGAAAACAAATATACAAAATTCTTTATTTCTAACATCTTGACCAATTATTATCTACTGTAAGTACTCTTATCAAGATCACAGTTTACTGGATTTTTTAATAAATATGGGGTCACTTGGGATTGAACTCAGGACTTTCTCCGTGTAAAGCAGATATGCTAACCACTATGTTATGAAACCACAACATAAACTGTACTCACACTAGAAGATATTTATGGTCATCTTGACAATCAAATGCCCCAAAATCTGAGGTACACACTAAGTGATTTTGTTTAAAAATCCAATTATATGTCGCACAACACTGAATTTTCATATGTCCGCAATTAAGCAGCATGACTTAGTCATGAAAAAATGCAGACAATATGGTCAGTTTATCGAGAACCTCCAAGTACCACATAGTGCACTAATATAGTAGGCTGAGATTTTTTTTATCTTGGCTGACCGATTCAATAACCGAAGGAGTGTGTTTGTGACCATCAGTTCTCTGGTTTATCAGAAATACACCAAATGGTCATTTAAAAACACTACCCAGTAAAACAGGATGAGCAACCAATTTTTTGCAATTGACTTTAATAATTGTATAGTGGGTACATAGATAAAGATAGTTGTAACATGGTTGACCAAACTTGCATTACCCAACATTTAAAATACAAATTTAGCAAAGAGCATTGTGTGCAATGTTGAATAAACCTGCATATTCCCGTTTTAAATAAAGAATTTTTGAAGCTTTTCAAGTGAATATTTATAATTTGAAAAACTATATACACAAAAATCATTATTTCTAACATTTTGACCAATTATCATCTGCAGGTGTCACACTTATCAAAATCACTTTTCAGTGATTTTTCTTGCCATGTTACCATAAAGTGCCTGTATTACAAATACTACATATAAATAAATGCCCTTTCACAACATAACTTAAGCATAATACTCGAAAAAGACTTTAGTAATAATCAATATGCTATCTATCCAGAAGTCAAATCTATCAGCATTTTTGCTAAACTTGCACATAGTAATTATGGAAATATTTATTTACATTTAAAGTAAATAATCTGGAAGTGAATATTAGCTACATCAAAACATGATTGCAGTTTATCATGCATTAATCATGCAATACCAAACCTTGGCAGCATTATCAAGTTGCTAGTGAAGTCATGTGAACAGTGAAGTCCTGGAAAGAATAGCTGTGCTTTGGTGAACTGGTGATGGAAATGTTGGTTTAAGTGATTTATTTAACTGTACTCAGTTAAGATGATTTATGGAAAAAGGTAGTTAGATATGATACTACAATTTATTTGTTTACTATAAATGAAATATATGATTCATTGCTACCAATTTCTTATAAAACAAGAAGACTATTTGAATCTGCTCCAGATTTTTAATCAGTTGTTTGCTGTAATAAGTTATTTTATAATTAAAAGCTAATATATATTAAAAATAACATTTATTTCCATATTTAGAGAAGAAATAGAATCTTGTAAGTGAACAAATGACATGTTTCACATTGAGCAGTAGCAGGTCAGATGTTATAAGAATGATAGTGAAGAAAATGGTCATAAATCATAAATTAGTGCAAAATTATGGTTCCACAGGGGATTGAACCCAGGACCTTCTGCGTGTAAAGCAGAGGTGATAACCACTACACTATGAAACCAATATGCAATACAATAGCAAACTGTTCAATTTTTTGGTTGTCCTGACAGTCGTAGTGATTTTTGGTAAACTGTTCCGGATTATCGGTGAAACGTCAAAGTGATTGTTCTTTCATTATATATAATTTAAAAAAAAACACAGCACCATATTTTTGGCAAATTGACCCAATACTTAATAGTGGTACACCTAGCTAAAGAAAGTTATAGCCTGGTTGACCAACCTTGCATAATTAAACATTTAATATTAATCTTTATTAAAAAGCAATGACTGCAATGATAAATATATGTGTAAATCCATTTTAAAGTAAGCATTTTGCAAAGTTTTTTAAGTGATTATTTTTAATTTGAAGAAAACAAATATACAAAATTCTTTATTTCTAACATCTTGACCAATTATTATCTACTGTAAGTACTCTTATCAAGATCACAGTTTACTGGATTTTTTAATAAATATGGGTTCACTTGGGATTGAACTCAGGACTTTCTCCGTGTAAAGCAGATATGCTAACCACTATGTTATGAAACCACAACCTAAACTGTTCTCACACTAGAAGATATTTATGGTCATCTTGACAATCAAATGCCCCAAAATCTGAGGTACACACTAAGTGATTTTGTTTAAAAATACAATTATATGTCGCACAACACTGAATTTTCATATGTCCGCAATTAAGCAGCATGACTTAGTCATGAAAAAATGCAGAAAATATGGTCAGTTTATCGAGAACCTCCAAGTACCACATAGTGCACTAATATAGTAGGCTGAGATTTTTTTTATCTTGGCTGACAGATTCAATAACCGAAGGAGTGTGTTTGTGACCATCAGTTCTCTGGTTTATCAGAAATACACCAAATGGTCATTTAAAAACACTACCCAGTAAAACAGGATGAGCAACCAATTTTTTGCAATTGACTTTAATAATTGTATAGTGGGTACATAGATAAAGATAGTTGTAACATGGTTGACCAAACTTGCATTACCCAACATTTAAAATACAAATTTAGCAAAGAGCATTGTGTGCAATGTTGAATAAACCTGCATATTCCCATTTTAAATAAAGAATTTTTGAAGCTTTTCAAGTGAATATTTATAATTTGAAAAACTATATACACAAAAATCATTATTTCTAACATTTTGACCAATTATCATCTGCAGGTGTCACACTTATCAAAATCACTTTTCAGTGATTTTTCTTGCCATGTTACCATAAAGTGCCTGTATTACAAATACTACATATAAATAAATGCCCTTTCACAACATAACTTAAGCATAATACTCGAAAAAGACTTTAGTAATAATCAATATACTATCTATCCAGAAGTCAAATCTATCAGCATTTTTGCTAAACTTGCACATAGTAATTATGGAAATATTTATTTACATTTAAAGTAAATAATCTGGAAGTGAATATTAGCTACATCAAAACATGATTGCAGTTTATCATGCATTAATCATGCAATACCAAACCTTGGCAGCATTATCAAGTTGCTAGTGAAGTCATGTAAACAGTGAAGTCCTGGAAAGAATAGCTGTGCTTTGGTGAACTGGTGATGGAAATGTTGGTTTAAGTGATTTATTTAACTGTACTCAGTTAAGATGATTTATGGAAAAAGGTAGTTAGATATGATACTACAATTTATTTGTTTACTATAAATGAAATATATGATACATTGCTACCAATTTCTTATAAAACAAGAAGATTATTTGAATCTGCTCCAGATTTTTAATCAGTTGTTTGCTGTAATAAGTTATTTTATAATTAAAAGCTAATAGATATTAAAAATAACATTTATTTCCATATTTAGAGAAGAAATTGTATTTTGTAAGTGAACAAATGACATGTTTCACATTGAGCAGTAGCAGGTCAGATGTTATAAGAATGATAGTGAAGAAAATTTTCATAAATCATAAATTAGTGCAAAAATATGGTTCCACTGGGGATTGAACGCAGGACCTTCTGCGTGTAAAGCCGAGGTGATAACCACTACACTATGAAACCAATATGCAATACAATAACAAACTGTTCAATTTTTTGGTTGTCCTGACAGTCGTAGTGATTTTTGGTAAACTGTTCCGGATTATCGGTGAAACGTCAAAGTGATTGTTCTTTCATTATATATAATTTTAAAAAAACAGAGCACCATATTTTTGGCAAATTGACCCAATACTTAATAGTGGTACACCTAGCTAAAGAAAGTTATAGCCTGGTTGACCAACCTTGCATAATTAAACATTTAATATTAATCTTTATTAAAAAGCAATGACTGCAATGATAAATAAATGTGTATATCCATTTTAAAGTAAGCATTTTGCAAAGTTTTTTAAGTGATTATTTTTAATTTGAAGAAAACAAATATACAAAATTCTTTATTTCTAACATCTTGACCAATTATTATCTACTGTAAGTACTCTTATCAAGATCACAGTTTACTGGATTTTTTAATAAATATGGGTTCACTTGGGATTGAACTCAGGACTTTCTCTGTGTAAAGCAGATATGCTAACCACTATGTTATGAAACCACAACATAAACTGTTCTCACACTAGAAGATATTTATGGTCATCTTGACAATCAAATGCCCCAAAATCTGAGGTACACACTAAGTGATTTTGTTTAAAAATACAATTATATGTCGCACAACACTGAATTTTCATATGTCCGCAATTAAGCAGCATGACTTAGTCATGAAAAAATGCAGAAAATATGGTCAGTTTATCGAGAACCTCCAAGTACCACATAGTGCACTAATATAGTAGGCTGAGATTTTTTTTATCTTGGCTGACCGATTCAATAACCGAAGGAGTGTGTTTGTGACCATCAGTTCTCTGATTTATCGGAAATACACCAAATGGTCATTTAAAAACACTACCCAGTAAAACAGGATGAGCAACCAATTTTTTGCAATTGACTTTAATAATTGTATAGTGGGTACATAGATAAAGATAGTTGTAACATGGTTGACCAAACTTGCATTACCCAACATTTAAAATACAAATTTAGCAAAGAGCAATGTGTGCAATGTTGAATAAACCTGCATATTCCCATTTTAAATAAAGAATTTTTTAAGCTTTTCAAGTGAATATTTATAATTTGAAAAACTATATACACAAAAATCATTATTTCTAACATTTTGACCAATTATCATCTGCAGGTGTCACACTTATCAAAATCACTTTTCAGTGATTTTTCTTGCCATGTTACCATAAAGTGCCTGTATTACAAATACTACATATAAATAAATGCCCTTTCACAACATAACTTAAGCATAATACTCGAAAAAGACTTTAGTAATAATCAATATACTATCTATCCAGAAGTCAAATCTATCAGCATTTTTGCTAAACTTGCACATAGTAATTATGGAAATATTTATTTACATTTAAAGTAAATAATCTGGAAGTGAATATTAGCTACATCAAAACATGATTGCAGTTTATCATGCATTAATCATGCAATACCAAACCTTGGCAGCATTATCAAGTTGCTAGTGAAGTCATGTAAACAGTGAAGTCCTGGAAAGAATAGCTGTGCTTTTGTGAACTGGTGATGGAAATGTTGGTTTAAGTGATTTATTTAACTGTACTCAGTTAAGATGATTTATGGAAAAAGGTAGTTAGATATGATACTACAATTTATTTGTTTACTATAAATGAAATATATGATACATTGCTACCAATTTCTTATAAAACAAGAAGATTATTTGAATCTGCTCCAGATTTTTAATCAGTTGTTTGCTGTAATAAGTTATTTTATAATTAAAAGCTAATAGATATTAAAAATAACATTTATTTCCATATTTAGAGAAGAAATTGAATTTTGTAAGTGAACAAATGACATGTTTCACATTGAGCAGTAGCAGGTCAGATGTTATAAGAATGATAGTGAAGAAAATTTTCATAAATCATAAATTAGTGCAAAAATATGGTTCCACTGGGGATTGAACGCAGGACCTTCTGCGTGTAAAGCCGAGGTGATAACCACTACACTATGAAACCAATATGCAATACAATAACAAACTGTTCAATTTTTTGGCTGTCCTGACAGTCGTAGTGATTTTTGGTAAACTGTTCCGGATTATCGGTGAAACGTCAAAGTGATTGTTCTTTCATTATATATAATTTTAAAAAAACAGAGCACCATATTTTTGGCAAATTGACCCAATACTTAATAGTGGTACACCTAGCTAAAGAAAGTTATAGCCTGGTTGACCAACCTTGCATAATTAAACATTTAATATTAATCTTTATTAAAAAGCAATGACTGCAATGATAAATAAATGTGTATATCCATTTTAAAGTAAGCATTTTGCAAAGTTTTTTAAGTGATTATTTTTAATTTGAAGAAAACAAATATACAAAATTCTTTATTTCTAACATCTTGACCAATTATTATCTACTGTAAGTACTCTTATCAAGATCACAGTTTACTGGATTTTTTAATAAATATGGGTTCACTTAGGATTGAACTCAGGACTTTCTCCGAGTAAAGCAGATATGCTAACCACTATGTTATGAAACCACAACATAAACTGTTCTCACACTAGAAGATATTTATGGTCATCTTGACAATCAAATGCCCCAAAATCTGAGGTACACACTAAGTGATTTTGTTTAAAAATACAATTATATGTCGCACAACACTGAATTTTCATATGTCCGCAATTAAGCAGCATGACTTAGTCATGAAAAAATGCAGAAAATATGGTCAGTTTATCGAGAACCTCCAAGTACCACATAGTGCACTAATATAGTAGGCTGAGATTTTTTTTATCTTGGCTGACCGATTCAATAACCGAAGGAGTGTGTTTGTGACCATCAGTTCTCTGGTTTATCGGAAATACACCAAATGGTCATTTAAAAACACTACCCAGTAAAACAGGATGAGCAACCAATTTTTTGCAATTGACTTTAATAATTGTATAGTGGGTACATAGATAAAGATAGTTGTAACATGGTTGACCAAACTTGCATTACCCAACATTTAAAATACAAATTTAGCAAAGAGCAATGTGTGCAATGTTGAATAAACCTGCATATTCCCATTTTAAATAAAGAATTTTTGAAGCTTTTCAAGTGAATATTTATAATTTGAAAAACTATATACACAAAAATCATTATTTCTAACATTTTGACCAATTATCATCTGCAGGTGTCACACTTATCAAAATCACTTTTCAGTGATTTTTCTTGCCATGTTACCATAAAGTGCCTGTATTACAAATACTACATATAAATAAATGCCCTTTCACAACATAACTTAAGCATAATACTCGAAAAAGACTTTAGTAATAATCAATATACTATCTATCCAGAAGTCAAATCTATCAGCATTTTTGCTAAACTTGCACATAGTAATTATGGAAATATTTATTTACATTTAAAGTAAATAATCTGGAAGTGAATATTAGCTACATCAAAACATGATTGCAGTTTATCATGCATTAATCATGCAATACCAAACCTTGGCAGCATTATCAAGTTGCTAGTGAAGTCATGTGAACAGTGAAGTCCTGGAAAGAATAGCTGTGCTTTGGTGAACTGGTGATGGAAATGTTGGTTTAAGTGATTTATTTAACTGTACTCAGTTAAGATGATTTATGGAAAAAGGTAGTTAGATATGATGCTACAATTTATTTGTTTACTATAAATGAAATATATGATACATTGCTACCAATTTCTTATAAAACAAGAAGACTATTTGAATCTGCTCCAGATTTTTAATCAGTTGTTTGCTGTAATAAGTTATTTTATAATTAAAAGCTAATAGATATTAAAAATAACATTTATTTCCATATTTAGAGAAGAAATTGAATTTTGTAAGTGAACAAATGACATGTTTCACATTGAGCAGTAGCAGGTCAGATGTTATAAGAATGATAGTGAAGAAAATTTTCATAAATCATAAATTAGTGCAAAAATATGGTTCCACTGGGGATTGAACACAGGACCTTCTGCGTGTAAAGCAGAGGTGATAACCACTACACTATGAAACCAATATGCAATACAATAACAAACTGTTCAATTTTTTGGTTGTCCTGACAGTCGTAGTGATTTTTGGTAAACTGTTCCGGATTATCGGTGAAACGTCAAAGTGATTGTTCTTTCATTATATATAATTTTGAAAAAACAGAGCACCATATTTTTGGCAAATTGACCCAATACTTAATAGTGGTACACCTAGCTAAAGAAAGTTATAGCCTGGTTGACCAACCTTGCATAATTAAACATTTAATATTAATCTTTATTAAAAAGCAATGACTGCAATGATAAATAAATGTGTATATCCATTTTAAAGTAAGCATTTTGCAAAGTTTTTTAAGTGATTATTTTTAATTTGAAGAAAACAAATATACAAAATTCTTTATTTCTAACATCTTGACCAATTATTATCTACTGTAAGTACTCTTATCAAGATCACAGTTTACTGGATTTTTTAATAAATATGGGTTCACTTGGGATTGAACTCAGGACTTTCTCTGTGTAAAGCAGATATGCTAACCACTATGTTATGAAACCACAACATAAACTGTTCTCACACTAGAAGATATTTATGGTCATCTTGACAATCAAATGCCCCAAAATCTGAGGTACACACTAAGTGATTTTGTTTAAAAATACAATTATATGTCGCACAACACTGAATTTTCATATGTCCGCAATTAAGCAGCATGACTTAGTCATGAAAAAATGCAGAAAATATGGTCAGTTTATCGAGAACCTCCAAGTACCACATAGTGCACTAATATAGTAGGCTGAGATTTTTTTTATCTTGGCTGACCGATTCAATAACCGAAGGAGTGTGTTTGTGACCATCAGTTCTCTGATTTATCGGAAATACACCAAATGGTCATTTAAAAACACTACCCAGTAAAACAGGATGAGCAACCAATTTTTTGCAATTGACTTTAATAATTGTATAGTGGGTACATAGATAAAGATAGTTGTAACATGGTTGACCAAACTTGCATTACCCAACATTTAAAATACAAATTTAGCAAAGAGCAATGTGTGCAATGTTGAATAAACCTGCATATTCCCATTTTAAATAAAGAATTTTTTAAGCTTTTCAAGTGAATATTTATAATTTGAAAAACTATATACACAAAAATCATTATTTCTAACATTTTGACCAATTATCATCTGCAGGTGTCACACTTATCAAAATCACTTTTCAGTGATTTTTCTTGCCATGTTACCATAAAGTGCCTGTATTACAAATACTACATATAAATAAATGCCCTTTCACAACATAACTTAAGCATAATACTCGAAAAAGACTTTAGTAATAATCAATATACTATCTATCCAGAAGTCAAATCTATCAGCATTTTTGCTAAACTTGCACATAGTAATTATGGAAATATTTATTTACATTTAAAGTAAATAATCTGGAAGTGAATATTAGCTACATCAAAACATGATTGCAGTTTATCATGCATTAATCATGCAATACCAAACCTTGGCAGCATTATCAAGTTTCTAGTGAAGTCATGTGAACAGTGAAGTCCTGGAAAGAATAGCTGTGCTTTGGTGAACTGGTGATGGAAATGTTGGTTTAAGTGATTTATTTAACTGTACTCAGTTAAGATGATTTATGGAAAAAGGTAGTTAGATATGATACTACAATTTATATGTTTACTATAAATGAAATATATGATACATTGCTACCAATTTCTTATAAAACAAGAAGATTATTTGAATCTGCTCCAGATTTTTAATCAGTTGTTTGCTGTAATAAGTTATTTTATAATTAAAAGCTAATAGATATTAAAAATAAAATTTATTTCCATATTTAGAGAAGAAATTGAATTTTGTAAGTGAACAAATGACATGTTTCACATTGAGCAGTAGCAGGTCAGATGTTATAAGAATGATAGTGAAGAAAATTTTCATAAATCATAAATTAGTGCAAAAATATGGTTCCACTGGGGATTGAACCTAGGACCTTCTGCGTGTAAAGCAGATGGGATAACCACTACACTATGAAACCAATATGCAATACAATAACAAACTGTTCAATTTTGTTGTTGTCCTGACAGTCGTAGTGATTTTTTGTAAACTGTTCCGGATTATCGGTGAAACGTCAAAGTGATTGTTCTTTCATTATATAATTTAAAAAAAACAGAGCACCATATTTTTGGCAAGTTGACCCAATACTTAATAGTGGTACACCTAGCTAAAGAAAGTTATAGCCTGGTTGACCAACCTTGCATAATTAAACATTTAATATTAATCTTTATTAAAAAGCAATGACTGCAATGATAAATAAATGTGTATATCCATTTTAAAGTAAGCATTTTGCAAAAATTTTTAAGTGATTATTTTTAATTTGAAGAAAACAAATATACAAAATTCTTTATTTCTAACATCTTGACCAATTATTATCTACTGTAAGTACTCTTATCAAGATCACAGTTTACTGGATTTTTTAATAAATATGGGGTCACTTGGGATTGAACTCAGGACTTTCTCCGTGTAAAGCAGATATGCTAACCACTATGTTATGAAACCACAACATAAACTGTACTCACACTAGAAGATATTTATGGTCATCTTGACAATCAAATGCCCCAAAATCTGAGGTACACACTAAGTGATTTTGTTTAAAAATCCAATTATATGTCGCACAACACTGAATTTTCATATGTCCGCAATTAAGCAGCATGACTTAGTCATGAAAAAATGCAGAAAATATGGTCAGTTTATCGAGAACCTCCAAGTACCACATAGTGCACTAATATAGTAGGCTGAGATTTTTTTTATCTTGGCTGACCGATTCAATAACCGAAGGAGTGTGTTTGTGACCATCAGTTCTCTGGTTTATCAGAAATACACCAAATGGTCATTTAAAAACACTACCCAGTAAAACAGGATGAGCAACCAATTTTTTGCAATTGACTTTAATAATTGTATAGTGGGTACATAGATAAAGATAGTTGTAACATGGTTGACCAAACTTGCATTACCCAACATTTAAAATACAAATTTAGCAAAGAGCATTGTGTGCAATGTTGAATAAACCTGCATATTCCCGTTTTAAATAAAGAATTTTTGAAGCTTTTCAAGTGAATATTTATAATTTGAAAAACTATATACACAAAAATCATTATTTCTAACATTTTGACCAATTATCATCTGCAGGTGTCACACTTATCAAAATCACTTTTCAGTGATTTTTCTTGCCATGTTACCATAAAGTGCCTGTATTACAAATACTACATATAAATAAATGCCCTTTCACAACATAACTTAAGCATAATACTCGAAAAAGACTTTAGTAATAATCAATATACTATCTATCCAGAAGTCAAATCTATCAGCATTTTTGCTAAACTTGCACATAGTAATTATGGAAATATTTATTTACATTTAAAGTAAATAATCTGGAAGTGAATATTAGCTACATCAAAACATGATTGCAGTTTATCATGCATTAATCATGCAATACCAAACCTTGGCAGCATTATCAAGTTGCTAGTGAAGTCATGTAAACAGTGAAGTCCTGGAAAGAATAGCTGTGCTTTGGTGAACTGGTGATGGAAATGTTGGTTTAAGTGATTTATTTAACTGTACTCAGTTAAGATGATTTATGGAAAAAGGTAGTTAGATATGATACTACAATTTATTTGTTTACTATAAATGAAATATATGATACATTGCTACCAATTTCTTATAAAACAAGAAGATTATTTGAATCTGCTCCAGATTTTTAATCAGTTGTTTGCTGTAATAAGTTATTTTATAATTAAAAGCTAATAGATATTAAAAATAACATTTATTTCCATATTTAGAGAAGAAATTGAATTTTGTAAGTGAACAAATGACATGTTTCACATTGAGCAGTAGCAGGTCAGATGTTATAAGAATGATAGTGAAGAAAATTTTCATAAATCATAAATTAGTGCAAAAACATGGTTCCACTGGGGATTGAACCCAGGACCTTCTGCGTGTAAAGCAGATGTGATAACCACTACACTATGAAACCAATATGCGATACAATAACAAACTGTTCAATTTTTTGGTTGTCCTGACAGTCGTAGTGATTTTTGGTAAACTGTTCCGGATTATCGGTGAAACGTCAAAGTGATTGTTCTTTCATTATATATAATTTAAAAAAAAACAGAGCACCATATTTTTGGCAAATTGACCCAATACTTAATAGTGGTACACCTAGCTAAAGAAAGTTATAGCCTGGTTGACCAACCTTGCATAATTAAACATTTAATATTAATCTTTATTAAAAAGCAATGACTGCAATGATAAATAAATGTGTATATCCATTTTAAAGTAAGCATTTTGCAAAGTTTTTTAAGTGATTATTTTTAATTTGAAGAAAACAAATATACAAAATTCTTTATTTCTAACATCTTGACCAATTATTATCTAATGTAAGTACTCTTATCAAGATCACAGTTTACTGGATTTTTTAATAAATATGGGTTCATTTGGGATTGAACTCAGGACTTTCTCTGTGCAAAGCAAATATGCTAACCACTATGTTATGAAACCACAACATAAACTGTTCTCACACTAGAAGATATTTATGGTCATCTTGACAATCAAATGCCCCAAAATCTGAGGTACACACTAAGTGATTTTGTTTAAAAATCCAATTATATGTCGCACAACACTGAATTTTCATATGTCCGCAATTAAGCAGCATGACTTAGTCATGAAAAAATGCAGAAAATATGGTCAGTTTATCGAGAACCTCCAAGTACCACATAGTGCACTAATATAGTAGGCTGAGATTTTTTTTATCTTGGCTGACCGATTCAATAACCGAAGGAGTGTGTTTGTGACCATCAGTTCTCTGGTTTATCAGAAATACACCAAATGGTCATTTAAAAACACTACCCAGTAAAACAGGATGAGCAACCAATTTTTTGCAATTGACTTTAATAATTGTATAGTGGGTACATAGATAAAGATAGTTGTAACATGGTTGACCAAACTTGCATTACCCAACATTTAAAATACAAATTTAGCAAAGAGCATTGTGTGCAATGTTGAATAAACCTGCATATTCCCGTTTTAAATAAAGAATTTTTGAAGCTTTTCAAGTGAATATTTATAATTTGAAAAACTATATACACAAAAATCATTATTTCTAACATTTTGACCAATTATCATCTGCAGGTGTCACACTTATCAAAATCACTTTTCAGTGATTTTTCTTGCCATGTTACCATAAAGTGCCTGTATTACAAATACTACATATAAATAAATGCCCTTTCACAACATAACTTAATCATAATACTCGAAAAAGACTTTAGTAATAATCAATATACTATCTATCCAGAAGTCAAATCTATCAGCATTTTTGCTAAACTTGCACATAGTAATTATGGAAATATTTATTTACATTTAAAGTAAATAATATGGAAGTGAATATTAGCTACATCAAAACATGATTGCAGTTTTTCATGCATTAATCATGCAATACCAAACCTTGGCAGCATTATCAAGTTGCTAGTGAAGTCATGTGAACAGTGAAGTCCTGGAAAGAATAGCTGTGCTTTGGTGAACTGGTGATGGAAATGTTGGTTTAAGTGATTTATTTAACTGTACTCAGTTAAGATGATTTATGGAAAAAGGTAGTTAGATATGATACTACAATTTATTTGTTTACTATAAATGAAATATATGATACATTGCTACCAATTTCTTATAAAACAAGAAGATTATTTGAATCTGCTCCAGATTTTTAATCAGTTGTTTGCTGTAATAAGTTATTTTATAATTAAAAGCTAATAAATATTAAAAATAACATTTATTTCCATATTTAGAGAAGAAATTGAATTTTGTAAGTGAACAAATGACATGTTTCACATTGAGCAGTAGCAGGTCAGATGTTATAAGAATGATAGTGAAGAAAATTTTCATAAATCATAAATTAGTGCAAAAATATGGTTCCACTGGGGATTGAACCCAGGACCTTCTGCGTGTAAAGCAGATGTGATAACCACTACACTATGAAACCAATATGCGATACAATAACAAACTGTTCAATTTTTTGGTTGTCCTGACAGTCGTAGTGATTTTTGGTAAACTGTTCCGGATTATCAGTGAAACGTCAAAGTGATTGTTCTTTCATTATATATAATTTAAAAAAAAACAGAGCACCATATTTTTGGCAAATTGACCCAATACTTAATAGTGGTACACCTAGCTAAAGAAAGTTATAGCCTGGTTGACCAACCTTGCATAATTAAACATTTAATATTAATCTTTATTAAAAAGCAATGACTGCAATGATAAATAAAAGTGTATATCCATTTTAAAGTAAGCATTTTGCAAAGTTTTTTAAGTGATTATTTTTAATTTGAAGAAAACAAATATACAAAATTCTTTATTTCTAACATCTTGACCAATTATTATCTACTGTAAGTACTCTTATCAAGATCACAGTTTACTGGATTTTTTAATAAATATTGGTTCACTTGGGATTGAACTCAGGACTTTCTCCGTGTAAAGCAGATATGCTAACCACTATGTTATGAAACCACAACATAAACTGTTCTCACACTAGAAGATATTTATGGTCATCTTGACAATCAAATGCCCCAAAATCTGAGGTACACACTAAGTGATTTTGTTTAAAAATCCAATTATATGTCGCACAACACTGAATTTTCATATGTCCGCAATTAAGCAGCATGACTTAGTCATGAAAAAATGCAGAAAATATGGTCAGTTTATCGAGAACCTCCAAGTACCACATAGTGCACTAATATAGTAGGCTGAGATTTTTTTTTATCTTGGCTGACCGATTCAATAACCGAAGGAGTGTGTTTGTGACCATCAGTTCTCTGGTTTATCGGAAATACACCAAATGGTCATTTAAAAACACTACCCAGTAAAACAGGATGAGCAACCAATTTTTTGCAATTGACTTTAATAATTGTATAGTGGGTACATAGATAAAGATAGTTGTAACATGGTTGACCAAACTTGCATTACCCAACATTTAAAATACAAATTTAGCAAAGAGCAATGTGTGCAATGTTGAATAAACCTGCATATTCCCATTTTAAATAAAGAATTTTTGAAGCTTTTCAAGTGAATATTTATAATTTGAAAAACTATATACACAAAAATCATTATTTCTAACATTTTGACCAATTATCATCTGCAGGTGTCACACTTATCAAAATCACTTTTCAGTGATTTTTCTTGCCATGTTACCATAAAGTGCCTGTATTACAAATACTACATATAAATAAATGCCCTTTCACAACATAACTTAAGCATAATACTCGAAAAAGACTTTAGTAATAATCAATATACTATCTATCCAGAAGTCAAATCTATCAGCATTTTTGCTAAACTTGCACATAGTAATTATGGAAATATTTATTTACATTTAAAGTAAATAATCTGGAAGTGAATATTATCTACATCAAAACATGATTGCAGTTTATCATGCATTAATCATGCAATACCAAACCTTGGCAGCATTATCAAGTTGCTAGTGAAGTCATGTGAACAGTAGAAAGTCCTGGAAAGAATAGCTGTGCTTTGGTGAACTGGTGATGGAAATGTTGGTTTAAGTGATTTATTTAACTGTACTCAGTTAAGATGATTTATGGAAAAAGGTAGTTAGATATGATACTACAATTTATTTGTTTACTATAAATGAAATATATGATACATTGCTACCAATTTCTTATAAAACAAGAAGATTATTTGAATCTGCTCCAGATTTTTAATTAGTTGTTTGCTGTAATAAGTTATTTTATAATTAAAAGCTAATAGATATTAAAAATAACATTTATTTCTATATTTAGAGAAGAAATTGAATTTTGTAAGTGAACAAATGACATGTTTCACATTGAGCAGTAGCAGGTCAGATGTTATAAGAATGATAGTGAAGAAAATTTTCATAAATCATAAATTAGTGCAAAAATATGGTTCCACTGGGGATTGAACACAGGACCTTCTGCGTGTAAAGCAGAGGTGATAACCACTACACTATGAAACCAATATGCAATACAATAACAAACTGTTCAATTTTTTGGTTGTCCTGACAGTCGTAGTGATTTTTGGTAAACTGTTCCGGATTATCGGTGAAACGTCAAAGTGATTGTTCTTTCATTATATATAATTTTAAAAAAACAGAGCACCATATTTTTGGCAAATTGACCCAATACTTAATAGTGGTACACCTAGCTAAAGAAAGTTATAGCCTGGTTGACCAACCTTGCATAATTAAACATTTAATATTAATCTTTATTAAAAAGCAATGACTGCAATGATAAATAAATGTGTATATCCATTTTAAAGTAAGCATTTTGCAAAGTTTTTTTAAGTGATTATTTTTAATTTGAAGAAAACAAATATACAAAATTCTTTATTTCTAACATCTTGACCAATTATTATCTACTGTAAGTACTCTTATCAAGATCACAGTTTACTGGATTTTTTAATAAATATGGGTTCACTTGGGATTGAACTCAGGACTTTCTCCGTGTAAAGCAGATATGCTAACCACTATGTTATGAAACCACAACATAAACTGTTCTCACACTAGAAGATATTTATGGTCATCTTGACAATCAAATGCCCCAAAATCTGAGGTACACACTAAGTGATTTTGTTTAAAAATCCAATTATATGTCGCACAACACTGAATTTTCATATGTCCGCAATTAAGCAGCATGACTTAGTCATGAAAAAATGCAGAAAATATGGTCAGTTTATCGAGAACCTCCAAGTACCACATAGTGCACTAATATAGTAGGCTGAGATTTTTTTTATCTTGGCTGACCGATTCAATAACCGAAGCAGTGTGTTTGTGACCATCAGTTCTCTGGTTTATCGGAAATACACCAAATGGTCATTTAAAAACACTACCCAGTAAAACAGGATGAGCAACCAATTTTTTTGCAATTGACTTTAATAATTGTATAGTGGGTACATAGATAAAGACAGTTGTAACATGGTTGACCAAACTTGCATTACCCAACATTTAAAATAAAAATTTAGCAAAGAGCAATGTGTGCAATGTTTAATAAACCTGCATATTCCCATTTTAAATAAAGAATTTTTGAAGCTTTTCAAGTGAATATTTATAATTTGAAAAACTATATACACAAAAATCATTATTTCTAACATTTTGACCAATTATCATCTGCAGGTGTCACACTTATCAAAATCACTTTTCAGTGATTTTTCTTGCCATGTTACCATAAAGTGCCTGTATTACAAATACTACATATAAATAAATGCCCTTTCACAACATAACTTAAGCATAATACTCGAAAAAGACTTTAGTAATAATCAATATACTATCTATCCAGAAGTCAAATCTATCAGCATTTTTGCTAAACTTGCACATAGTAATTATGGAAATATTTATTTACATTTAAAGTAAATAATCTGGAAGTGAATATTAGCTACATCAAAACATGATTGCAGTTTATCATGCATTAATCATGCAATACCAAACCTTGGCAGCATTATCAAGTTGCTAGTGAAGTCATGTGAACAGTGAAGTCCTGGAAAGAATAGCTGTGCTTTGGTGAACTGGTGATGGAAATGTTGGTTTAAGTGATTTATTTAACTGTACTCAGTTAAGATGATTTATGGAAAAAGGTAGTTAGATATGATACTACAATTTATTTGTTTACTATAAGTGAAATATATGATACATTGCTACCAATTTCTTATAAAACAAGAAGATTATTTGAATCTGCTCCAGATTTTTAATCAGTTGTTTGCTGTAATAAGTTATTTTATAATTAAAAGCTAATAAATATTAAAAATAACATTTATTTCCATATTTAGAGAAGAAATTGAATTTTGTAAGTGAACAAATGACATGTTTCACATTGAGCAGTAGCAGGTCAGATGTTATAAGAATGATAGTGAAGAAAATTTTCATAAATCATAAATTAGTGCAAAAATATGGTTCCACTGGGGATTGAACCCAGGACCTTCTGCGTGTAAAGCAGATGTGATAACCACTACACTATGAAACCAATATGCGATACAATAACAAACTGTTAAATTTTTTGGTTGTCCTGACAGTCGCAGTGATTTTTGGTAAACTGTTCCGGATTATCGGTGAAACGTCAAAGTGATTGTTCTTTCATTATATATAATTTAAAAAAAACAGAGCACCATATTTTTGGCAAATTGACCCAATACTTAATAGTGGTACACCTAGCTAAAGAAAGTTATAGCCTGGTTGACCAACCTTGCATAATTAAACATTTAATATTAATCTTTATTAAAAAGCAATGACTGCAATGATAAATAAAAGTGTATATCCATTTTAAAGTAAGCATTTTGCAAAGTTTTTTAAGTGATTATTTTTAATTTGAAGAAGACAAATATACAAAATTCTTTATTTCTAACATCTTGACCAATTATTATCTACTGTAAGTACTCTTATCAAGATCACAGTTTACTGGATTTTTTAATAAATATTGGTTCACTTGGGATTGAACTCAGGACTTTCTCCGTGTAAAGCAGATATGCTAACCACTATGTTATGAAACCACAACATAAACTGTTCTCACACTAGAAGATATTTATGGTCATCTTGACAATCAAATGCCCCAAAATCTGAGGTACACACTAAGTGATTTTGTTTAAAAATCCAATTATATGTCGCACAACACTGAATTTTCATATGTCCGCAATTAAGCAGCATGACTTAGTCATGAAAAAATGCAGAAAATATGGTCAGTTTATCGAGAACCTCCAAGTACCACATAGTGCACTAATATAGTAGGCTGAGATTTTTTTTTATCTTGGCTGACCGATTCAATAACCGAAGGAGTGTGTTTGTGACCATCAGTTCTCTGGTTTATCGGAAATACACCAAATGGTCATTTAAAAACACTACCCAGTAAAACAGGATGAGCAACCAATTTTTTGCAATTGACTTTAATAATTGTATAGTGGGTACATAGATAAAGATAGTTGTAACATGGTTGACCAAACTTGCATTACCCAACATTTAAAATACAAATTTAGCAAAGAGCAATGTGTGCAATGTTGAATAAACCTGCATATTCCCATTTTAAATAAAGAATTTTTGAAGCTTTTCAAGTGAATATTTATAATTTGAAAAACTATATACACAAAAATCATTATTTCTAACATTTTGACCAATTATCATCTGCAGGTGTCACACTTATCAAAATCACTTTTCAGTGATTTTTCTTGCCATGTTACCATAAAGTGCCTGTATTACAAATACTACATATAAATAAATGCCCTTTCACAACATAACTTAAGCATAATACTCGAAAAAGACTTTAGTAATAATCAATATACTATCTATCCAGAAGTCAAATCTATCAGCATTTTTGCTAAACTTGCACATAGTAATTATGGAAATATTTATTTACATTTAAAGTAAATAATCTGGAAGTGAATATTATCTACATGAAAACATGATTGCAGTTTATCATGCATTAATCATGCAATACCAAACCTTGGCAGCATTATCAAGTTGCTAGTGAAGTCATGTGAACAGTGAAGTCCTGGAAAGAATAGCTGTGCTTTGGTGAACTGGTGATGGAAATGTTGGTTTAAGTGATTTATTTAACTGTACTCAGTTAAGATGATTTATGGAAAAAGGTAGTTAGATATGATACTACAATTTATTTGTTTACTATAAATGAAATATATGATACATTGCTACCAATTTCTTATAAAACACGAAGATTATTTGAATCTGCTCCAGATTTTTAATTAGTTGTTTGCTGTAATAAGTTATTTTATAATTAAAAGCTAATAGATATTAAAAATAACATTTATTTCTATATTTAGAGAAGAAATTGAATTTTGTAAGTGAACAAATGACATGTTTCACATTGAGCAGTAGCAGGTCAGATGTTATAAGAATGATAGTGAAGAAAATTTTCATAAATCATAAATTAGTGCAAAAATATGGTTCCACTGGGGATTGAACCCAGGACCTTCTGCGTGTAAAGCAGAGGTGATAACCACTACACTATGAAACCAATATGCAATACAATAACAAACTGTTCAATTTTTTGGTTGTCCTGACAGTCGTAGTGATTTTTGGTAAACTGTTCCGGATTATCGGTGAAACGTCAAAGTGATTGTTCTTTCATTATATATAATTTTAAAAAAACAGAGCACCATATTTTTGGCAAATTGACCCAATACTTAATAGTGGTACACCTAGCTAAAGAAAGTTATAGCCTGGTTGACCAACCTTGCATAATTAAACATTTAATATTAATCTTTATTAAAAAGCAATGACTGCAATGATAAATAAATGTGTATATCCATTTTAAAGTAAGCATTTTGCAAAGTTTTTTTAAGTGATTATTTTTAATTTGAAGAAAACAAATATACAAAATTCTTTATTTCTAACATCTTGACCAATTATTATCTACTGTAAGTACTCTTATCAAGATCACAGTTTACTGGATTTTTTAATAAATATGGGTTCACTTGGGATTGAACTCAGGACTTTCTCCGTGTAAAGCAGATATGCTAACCACTATGTTATGAAACCACAACATAAACTGTTCTCACACTAGAAGATATTTATGGTCATCTTGACAATCAAATGCCCCAAAATCTGAGGTACACACTAAGTGATTTTGTTTAAAAATCCAATTATATGTCGCACAACACTGAATTTTCATATGTCCGCAATTAAGCAGCATGACTTAGTCATGAAAAAATGCAGAAAATATGGTCAGTTTATCGAGAACCTCCAAGTACCACATAGTGCACTAATATAGTAGGCTGAGATTTTTTTTATCTTGGCTGACCGATTCAATAACCGAAGGAGTGTGTTTGTGACCATCAGTTCTCTGGTTTATCGGAAATACACCAAATGGTCATTTAAAAACACTACCCAGTAAAACAGGATGAGCAACCAATTTTTTTGCAATTGACTTTAATAATTGTATAGTGGGTACATAGATAAAGACAGTTGTAACATGGTTGACCAAACTTGCATTACCCAACATTTAAAATAAAAATTTAGCAAAGAGCAATGTGTGCAATGTTTAATAAACCTGCATATTCCCATTTTAAATAAAGAATTTTTGAAGCTTTTCAAGTGAATATTTATAATTTGAAAAACTCTATACACAAAAATCATTATTTCTAACATTTTGACCAATTATCATCTGCAGGTGTCACACTTATCAAAATCACTTTTCAGTGATTTTTCTTGCCATGTTACCATAAAGTGCCTGTATTACAAATACTACATATAAATAAATGCCCTTTCACAACATAACTTAAGCATAATACTCGAAAAAGACTTTAGTAATAATCAATATACTATCTATCCAGAAGTCAAATCTATCAGCATTTTTGCTAAACTTGCACATAGTAATTATGGAAATATTTATTTACATTTAAAGTAAATAATCTGGAAGTGAATATTAGCTACATCAAAACATGATTGCAGTTAATCATGCATTAATCATGCAATACCAAACCTTGGCAGCATTATCAAGTTGCTAGTGAAGTCATGTGAACAGTGAAGTCCTGGAAAGAATAGCTGTGCTTTGGTGAACTGGTGATGGAAATGTTGGTTTAAGTGATTTATTTAACTGTACTCAGTTAAGATGATTTATGGAAAAAGGTAGTTAGATATGATACTACAATTTATTTGTTTACTATAAGTGAAATATATGATACATTGCTACCAATTTCTTATAAAACAAGAAGATTATTTGAATCTGCTCCAGATTTTTAATCAGTTGTTTGCTGTAATAAGTTATTTTATAATTAAAAGCTAATAGATATTAAAAATAACATTTATTTCCATATTTAGAGAAGAAATTGAATTTTGTAAGTGAACAAATGACATGTTTCACATTGAGCAGTAGCAGGTCAGATGTTATAAGAATGATAGTGAAGAAAATTTTCATAAATCATAAATTAGTGCAAAAATATGGTTCCATTGGGGATTGAACCCAGGACCTTCTGCATGTAAAGCAGAGGTGATAACCACTACACTATGAAACCAATATGCAATACAATAACAAACTGTTCAATTTTTTGGTTGTCCTGACAGTCGTAGTGATTTTTGGTAAACTGTTCCGGATTATCGGTGAAACGTCAAAGTGATTGTTCTTTCATTATATATAATTTTAAAAAAACAGAGCACCATATTTTTGGCAAATTGACCCAATACTTAATAGTGGTACACCTAGCTAAAGAAAGTTATAGCCTGGTTGACCAACCTTGCATAATTAAACATTTAATATTAATCTTTATTAAAAAGCAATGACTGCAATGATAAATAAATGTGTATATCCATTTTAAAGTAAGCATTTTGCAAAGTTTTTTTAAGTGATTATTTTTAATTTGAAGAAAACAAATATACAAAATTCTTTATTTCTAACATCTTGACCAATTATTATCTACTGTAAGTACTCTTATCAAGATCACAGTTTACTGGATTTTTTAATAAATATGGGTTCACTTGGGATTGAACTCAGGACTTTCTCCGTGTAAAGCAGATATGCTAACCACTATGTTATGAAACCACAACATAAACTGTTCTCACACTAGAAGATATCTATGGTCATCTTGACAATCAAATGCCCCAAAATCTGAGGTACACACTAAGTGATTTTGTTTAAAAATCCAATTATATGTCGCACAACACTGAATTTTCATATGTCCGCAATTAAGCAGCATGACTTAGTCATGAAAAAATGCAGAAAATATGGTCAGTTTATCGAGAACCTCCAAGTACCACATAGTGCACTAATATAGTAGGCTGAGATTTTTTTTATCTTGGCTGACCGATTCAATAACCGAAGGAGTGTGTTTGTGACCATCAGTTCTCTGGTTTATCGGAAATACACCAAATGGTCATTTAAAAACACTACCCAGTAAAACAGGATGAGCAACCAATTTTTTTGCAATTGACTTTAATAATTGTATAGTGGGTACATAGATAAAGACAGTTGTAACATGGTTGACCAAACTTGCATTACCCAACATTTAAAATAAAAATTTAGCAAAGAGCAATGTGTGCAATGTTTAATAAACCTGCATATTCCCATTTTAAATAAAGAATTTTTGAAGCTTTTCAAGTGAATATTTATAATTTGAAAAACTATATACACAAAAATCATTATTTCTAACATTTTGACCAATTATCATCTGCAGGTGTCACACTTATCAAAATCACTTTTCAGTGATTTTTCTTGCCATGTTACCATAAAGTGCCTGTATTACAAATACTACATATAAATAAATGCCCTTTCACAACATAACTTAAGCATAATACTCGAAAAAGACTTTAGTAATAATCAATATACTATCTATCCAGAAGTCAAATCTATCAGCATTTTTGCTAAACTTGCACATAGTAATTATGGAAATATTTATTTACATTTAAAGTAAATAATCTGGAAGTGAATATTAGCTACATCAAAACATGATTGCAGTTTATCATGCATTAATCATGCAATACCAAACCTTGGCAGCATTATCAAGTTGCTAGTGAAGTCATGTGAACAGTGAAGTCCTGGAAAGAATAGCTGTGCTTTGGTGAACTGGTGATGGAAATGTTGGTTTAAGTGATTTATTTAACTGTACTCAGTTAAGATGATTTATGGAAAAAGGTAGTTAGATATGATACTACAATTTATTTGTTTACTATAAGTGAAATATATGATACATTGCTACCAATTTCTTATAAAACAAGAAGATTATTTGAATCTGCTCCAGATTTTTAATCAGTTGTTTGCTGTAATAAGTTATTTTATAATTAAAAGCTAATAGATATTAAAAATAACATTTATTTCCATATTTAGAGAAGAAATTGAATTTTGTAAGTGAACAAATGACATGTTTCACATTGAGCAGTAGCAGGTCAGATGTTATAAGAATGATAGTGAAGAAAATTTTCATAAATCATAAATTAGTGCAAAAATATGGTTCCACTGGGGATTGAACCCAGGACCTTCTGCGTGTAAAGCAGAGGTGATAACCACTACACTATGAAACCAATATGCAATACAATAACAAACTGTTCAATTTTTTGGTTGTCCTGACAGTCGTAGTGATTTTTGGTAAACTGTTCCGGATTATCGGTGAAACGTCAAAGTGATTGTTCTTTCATTATATATAATTTTAAAAAAACAGAGCACCATATTTTTGGCAAATTGACCCAATACTTAATAGTGGTACACCTAGCTAAAGAAAGTTATAGCCTGGTTGACCAACCTTGCATAATTAAACATTTAATATTAATCTTTATTAAAAAGCAATGACTGCAATGATAAATAAATGTGTATATCCATTTTAAAGTAAGCATTTTGCAAAGTTTTTTTAAGTGATTATTTTTAATTTGAAGAAAACAAATATACAAAATTCTTTATTTCTAACATCTTGACCAATTATTATCTACTGTAAGTACTCTTATCAAGATCACAGTTTACTGGATTTTTTAATAAATATGGGTTCACTTGGGATTGAACTCAGGACTTTCTCCGAGTAAAGCAGATATGCTAACCACTATGTTATGAAACCACAACATAAACTGTTTTCACACTAGAAGATATTTATGGTCATCTTGACAATCAAATGCCCCAAAATCTGAGGTACACACTAAGTGATTTTGTTTAAAAATCCAATTATATGTCGCACAACACTGAATTTTCATATGTCCGCAATTAAGCAGCATGACTTAGTCATGAAAAAATGCAGAAAATATGGTCAGTTTATCGAGAACCTCCAAGTACCACATAGTGCACTAATATAGTAGGCTGAGATTTTTTTTATCTTGGCTGACCGATTCAATAACCGAAGGAGTGTGTTTGTGACCATCAGTTCTCTGGTTTATCGGAAATACACCAAATGGTCATTTAAAAACACTACCCAGTAAAACAGGATGAGCAACCAATTTTTTTGCAATTGACTTTAATAATTGTATAGTGGGTACATAGATAAAGACAGTTGTAACATGGTTGACCAAACTTGCATTACCCAACATTTAAAATAAAAATTTAGCAAAGAGCAATGTGTGCAATGTTTAATAAACCTGCATATTCCCATTTTAAATAAAGAATTTTTGAAGCTTTTCAAGTGAATATTTATAATTTGAAAAACTATATACACAAAAATCATTATTTCTAACATTTTGACCAATTATCATCTGCAGGTGTCACACTTATCAAAATCACTTTTCAGTGATTTTTCTTGCCATGTTACCATAAAGTGCCTGTATTACAAATACTACATATAAATAAATGCCCTTTCACAACATAACTTAAGCATAATACTCGAAAAAGACTTTAGTAATAATCAATATACTATCTATCCAGAAGTCAAATCTATCAGCATTTTTGCTAAACTTGCACATAGTAATTATGGAAATATTTATTTACATTTAAAGTAAATAATCTGGAAGTGAATATTAGCTACATCAAAACATGATTGCAGTTTATCATGCATTAATCATGCAATACCAAACCTTGGCAGCATTATCAAGTTGCTAGTGAAGTCATGTGAACAGTGAAGTCCTGGAAAGAATAGCTGTGCTTTGGTGAACTGGTGATGGAAATGTTGGTTTAAGTGATTTATTTAACTGTACTCAGTTAAGATGATTTATGGAAAAAGGTAGTTAGATATGATACTACAATTTATTTGTTTACTATAAGTGAAATATATGATACATTGCTACCAATTTCTTATAAAACAAGAAGATTATTTGAATCTGCTCCAGATTTTTAATCAGTTGTTTGCTGTAATAAGTTATTTTATAATTAAAAGCTAATAGATATTAAAAATAACATTTATTTCCATATTTAGAGAAGAAATTGAATTTTGTAAGTGAACAAATGACATGTTTCACATTGAGCAGTAGCAGGTCAGATGTTATAAGAATGATAGTGAAGAAAATTTTCATAAATCATAAATTAGTGCAAAAATATGGTTCCACTGGGGATTGAACCCAGGACCTTCTGCGTGTAAAGCAGAGGTGATAACCACTACACTATGAAACCAATATGCAATACAATAACAAACTGTTCAATTTTTTGGTTGTCCTGACAGTCGTAGTGATTTTTGGTAAACTGTTCCGGATTATCGGTGAAACGTCAAAGTGATTGTTCTTTCATTATATATAATTTTAAAAAAACAGAGCACCATATTTTTGGCAAATTGACCCAATACTTAATAGTGGTACACCTAGCTAAAGAAAGTTATAGCCTGGTTGACCAACCTTGCATAATTAAACATTTAATATTAATCTTTATTAAAAAGCAATGACTGCAATGATAAATAAATGTGTATATCCATTTTAAAGTAAGCATTTTGCAAAGTTTTTTTAAGTGATTATTTTTAATTTGAAGAAAACAAATATACAAAATTCTTTATTTCTAACATCTTGACCAATTATTATCTACTGTAAGTACTCTTATCAAGATCACAGTTTACTGGATTTTTTAATAAATATGGGTTCACTTGGGATTGAACTCAGGACTTTCTCCGAGTAAAGCAGATATGCTAACCACTATGTTATGAAACCACAACATAAACTGTTTTCACACTAGAAGATATTTATGGTCATCTTGACAATCAAATGCCCCAAAATCTGAGGTACACACTAAGTGATTTTGTTTAAAAATCCAATTATATGTCGCACAACACTGAATTTTCATATGTCCGCAATTAAGCAGCATGACTTAGTCATGAAAAAATGCAGAAAATATGGTCAGTTTATCGAGAACCTCCAAGTACCACATAGTGCACTAATATAGTAGGCTGAGATTTTTTTTATCTTGGCTGACCGATTCAATAACCGAAGGAGTGTGTTTGTGACCATCAGTTCTCTGGTTTATCGGAAATACACCAAATGGTCATTTAAAAACACTACCCAGTAAAACAGGATGAGCAACCAATTTTTTTGCAATTGACTTTAATAATTGTATAGTGGGTACATAGATAAAGACAGTTGTAACATGGTTGACCAAACTTGCATTACCCAACATTTAAAATAAAAATTTAGCAAAGAGCAATGTGTGCAATGTTTAATAAACCTGCATATTCCCATTTTAAATAAAGAATTTTTGAAGCTTTTCAAGTGAATATTTATAATTTGAAAAACTATATACACAAAAATCATTATTTCTAACATTTTGACCAATTATCATCTGCAGGTGTCACACTTATCAAAATCACTTTTCAGTGATTTTTCTTGCCATGTTACCATAAAGTGCCTGTATTACAAATACTACATATAAATAAATGCCCTTTCACAACATAACTTAAGCATAATACTCGAAAAAGACTTTAGTAATAATCAATATACTATCTATCCAGAAGTCAAATCTATCAGCATTTTTGCTAAACTTGCACATAGTAATTATGGAAATATTTATTTACATTTAAAGTAAATAATCTGGAAGTGAATATTAGCTACATCAAAACATGATTGCAGTTTATCATGCATTAATCATGCAATACCAAACCTTGGCAGCATTATCAAGTTGCTAGTGAAGTCATGTGAACAGTGAAGTCCTGGAAAGAATAGCTGTGCTTTGGTGAACTGGTGATGGAAATGTTGGTTTAAGTGATTTATTTAACTGTACTCAGTTAAGATGATTTATGGAAAAAGGTAGTTAGATATGATACTACAATTTATTTGTTTACTATAAGTGAAATATATGATACATTGCTACCAATTTCTTATAAAACAAGAAGATTATTTGAATCTGCTCCAGATTTTTAATCAGTTGTTTGCTGTAATAAGTTATTTTATAATTAAAAGCTAATAGATATTAAAAATAACATTTATTTCCATATTTAGAGAAGAAATTGAATTTTGTAAGTGAACAAATTACATGTTTCACATTGAGCAGTAGCAGGTCAGATGTTATAAGAATGATAGTGAAGAAAATTTTCATAAATCATAAATTAGTGCAAAAATATGGTTCCACTGGGGATTGAACCCAGGACCTTCTGCGTGTAAAGCAGAGGTGATAACCACTACACTATGAAACCAATATGCAATACAATAACAAACTGTTCAATTTTTTGGTTGTCCTGACAGTCGTAGTGATTTTTGGTAAACTGTTCCGGATTATCGGTAAAACGTCAAAGTGATTGTTCTTTCATTATATATAATTTAAAAAAAACAGAGCACCATATTTTTGGAAAATTGACCCAATACTTAATAGTGGTACACCTAGCTAAAGAAAGTTATAGCCTGGTTGACCAACCTTGCATAATTAAACATTTAATATTAATCTTTATTAAAAAGCAATGACTGCAATTATAAATAAATGTGTATATCCATTTTAAAGTAAGCATTTTGCAAAGTTTTTTAAGTGATTATTTTTAATTTGAAGAAAACAAATATACAAAATTCTTTATTTCTAACATCTTGACTAATTATTATCTACTGTAAGTACTCTTATCAAGATCACAGTTACTGGATTTTTTAATAAATATGGGTTCACTTGGGATTGAACTCAGGACTTTCTCCGTGTAAAGCAGATATGCTAACCACTATGTTATGAAACCACAACATAAACTGTTCTCACACTAGAAGATATTTATGGTCATCTTGACAATCAAATGCCCCAAAATCTGAGGTACACACTAAGTGATTTTGTTTAAAAATCCAATTATATGTCGCACAACACTGAATTTTCATATGTCCACAATTAAGCAGCATGACTTAGTCATGAAAAAATGCAGAAAATATGGTCAGTTTATCGAGAACCTCCAAGTACCACATAGTGCACTAATATAGTAGGCTGAGATTTTTTTTTATCTTGGCTGACCGATTCAATAACCGAAGGAGTGTGTTTGTGACCATCAGTTCTCTGGTTTATCGGAAATACACCAAATGGTCATTTAAAAACACTACCCAGTAAAACAGGATGAGCAACCAATTTTTTTGCAATTGACTTTAATAATTGTATAGTGGGTACATAGATAAAGACAGTTGTAACATGGTTGACCAAACTTGCATTACCCAACATTTAAAATGAAAATTTAGCAAAGAGCAATGTGTGCAATGTTTAATAAACCTGCATATTCCCATTTTAAATAAATAATTTTTGAAGCTTTTCAAGTGAATATTTATAATTTGAAAAACTATATACACAAAAATCATTATTTCTAACATTTTGACCAATTATCATCTGCAGGTGTCACACTTATCAAAATCACTTTTCAGTGATTTTTCTTGCCATGTTACCATAAAGTGCCTGTATTACAAATACTACATATAAATAAATGCCCTTTCACAACATAACTTAAGCATAATACTCGAAAAAGACTTTAGTAATAATCAATATACTATCTATCCAGAAGTCAAATCTATCAGCATTTTTGCTAAACTTGCACATAGTAATTATGGAAATATTTATTTACATTTAAAGTAAATAATCTGGAAGTGAATATTAGCTACATCAAAACATGATTGCAGTTTATCATGCATTAATCATGCAATACCAAACCTTGGCAGCATTATCAAGTTGCTAGTCAAGTCATGTGAACAGTGAAGTCCTGGAAAGAATAGCTGTGCTTTGGTGAACTGGTGATGGAAATGTTGGTTTAAGTGATTTATTTAACTGTACTCAGTTAAGATGATTTATGGAAAAAGGTAGTTAGATATGATACTACAATTTATTTGTTTACTATAAGTGAAATATATGATACATTGCTACCAATTTCTTATAAAACAAGAAGATTATTTGAATCTGCTCCAGATTTTTAATCAGTTGTTTGCTGTAATAAGTCATTTTATAATTAAAAGCTAATAAATATTAAAAATAACATTTATTTCCATATTTAGAGAAGAAATTGAATTTTGTAAGTGAACAAATGACATGTTTCACATTGAGCAGTAGCAGGTCAGATGTTATAAGAATGATAGTGAAGAAAATTTTCATAAATCATAAATTAGTGCAAAAATATGGTTCCACTGGGGATTGAACCCAGGACCTTCTGCGTGTAAAGCAGATGTGATAACCACTACACTATGAAACCAATATGCGATACAATAACAAACTGTTCAATTTTTTGGTTGTCCTGACAGTCGTAGTGATTTTTGGTAAACTGTTCCGGATTATCGGTGAAACGTCAAAGTGATTGTTCTTTCATTATATATAATTTAAAAAAAAACAGAGCACCATATTTTTGGCAAATTGACCCAATACTTAATAGTGGTACACCTAGCTAAAGAAAGTTATAGCCTGGTTGACCAACCTTGCATAATTAAACATTTAATATTAATCTTTATTAAAAAGCAATGACTGCAATGATAAATAAATGTGTATATCCATTTTAAAGTAAGCATTTTGCAAAGTTTTTTAAGTGATTATTTTTAATTTGAAGAAGACAAATATACAAAATTCTTTATTTCTAACATCTTGACCAATTATTATCTAATGTAAGTACTCTTATCAAGATCACAGTTTACTGGATTTTTTAATAAATATGGGTTCACTTGGGATTGAACTTAGGACTTTCTCTGTGCAAAGCAGATATGCTAACCACTATGTTATGAAACCACAACATAAACTGTTCTCACACTAGAAGATATTTATTGTCATCTTGACAATCAAATGCCCCAAAATCTGAGGTACACACTAAGTGATTTTGTTTAAAAATCCAATTATATGTCGCACAACACTGAATTTTCATATGTCCGCAATTAAGCAGCATGACTTAGTCATGAAAAAATGCAGAAAATATGGTCAGTTTATCGAGAACCTCCAAGTACCACATAGTGCACTAATATAGTAGGCTGAGATTTTTTTTATCTTGGCTGACCGATTCAATAACCGAAGGAGTGTGTTTGTGACCATCAGTTCTCTGGTTTATCGGAAATACACCAAATGGTCATTTAAAAACACTACCCAGTAAAACAGGATGAGCAACCAATTTTTTGCAATTGACTTTAATAATTGTATAGTGGGTACATAGATAAAGATAGTTGTAACATGGTTGACCAAACTTGCATTACCCAACATTTAAAATACAAATTTAGCAAAGAGCAATGTGTGCAATGTTGAATAAACCTGCATATTCCCATTTTAAATAAAGAATTTTTGAAGCTTTTCAAGTGAATATTTATAATTTGAAAAACTATATACACAAAAATCATTATTTCTAACATTTTGACCAATTATCATCTGCAGGTGTCACACTTATCAAAATCACTTTTCAGTGATTTTTCTTGCCATGTTACCATAAAGTGCCTGTATTACAAATACTACATATAAATAAATGCCCTTTCACAACATAACTTAAGCATAATACTCGAAAAAGACTTTAGTAATAGTCAATATACTATCTATCCAGAAGTCAAATCTATCAGCATTTTTGCTAAACTTGCACATAGTAATTATGGAAATATTTATTTACATTTAAAGTAAATAATCTGGAAGTGAATATTAGCTACATCAAAACATGATTGCAGTTTATCATGCATTAATCATGCAATACCAAACCTTGGTAGCATTATCAAGTTGCTAGTGAAGTCATGTGAACAGTGATGTCCTGGAAAGAATAGCTGTGCATTGATGAACTGGTGATGGAAATGTTGGTTTAAGTGATTTATTTAACTGTACTCAGTTAAGATGATTTATGGAAAAAGGTAGTTAGATATGATACTACAATTTATTTGTTTACTATAAATGAAATATATGATACATTGCTACCAATTTCTTATAAAACAAGAAGATTATTTGAATCTGCTCCAGATTTTTAATCAGTTGTTTGCTGTAATAAGTTATTTTATAATTAAAAGCTAATAGATATTAAAAATAACATTTATTTCCATATTTAGAGAAGAAATTGAATTTTGTAAGTGAACAAATGACATGTTTCACATTGAGCAGTAGCAGGTCAGATGTTATAAGAATGATAGTGAAGAAAATTTTCATAAATCATAAATTAGTGCAAAAATATGGTTCCACTGGGGATTGAACCCAGGACCTTCTGCGTGTAAAGCAGATGTGATAACCACTACACTATGAAACCAATATGCAATACAATAACAAACTGTTAAATTTTTTGGTTGTCCTGACAGTCGTAGTGATTTTTGGTAAACTGTTCCGGATTATCGGTGAAACGTCAAAGTGATTGTTCTTTCATTATATATAATTTAAAAAAAACAGAGCACCATATTTTTGGCAAATTGACCCAATACTTAATAGTGGTACACCTAGCTAAAGAAAGTTATAGCCTGGTTGACCAACCTTGCATAATTAAACATTTAATATTAATCTTTATTAAAAAGCAATGACTGCAATGATAAATAAAAGTGTATATCCATTTTAAAGTAAGCATTTTGCAAAGTTTTTTAAGTGATTATTTTTAATTTGAAGAAAACAAATATACAAAATTCTTTATTTCTAACATCTTGACCAATTATTATCTACTGTAAGTACTCTTATCAAGATCACAGTTTACTGGATTTTTTAATAAATATGGGTTCACTTGGGATTGAACTCAGGACTTTCTCCGTGTAAAGCAGATATGCTAACCACTATGTTATGAAACCACAACATAAACTGTTCTCACACTAGAAGATATTTATGGTCATCTTGACAATCAAATGCCCCAAAATCTGAGGTACACACTAAGTGATTTTGTTTAAAAATCCAATTATATGTCGCACAACACTGAATTTTCATATGTCCGCAATTAAGCAGCATGACTTAGTCATGAAAAAATGCAGAAAATATGGTCAGTTTATCGAGAACCTCCAAGTACCACATAGTGCACTAATATAGTAGGCTGAGATTTTTTTTTATCTTGGCTGACCGATTCAATAACCGAAGGAGTGTGTTTGTGACCATCAGTTCTCTGGTTTATCGGAAATACACCAAATGGTCATTTAAAAACACTACCCAGTAAAACAGGATGAGCAACCAATTTTTTGCAATTGACTTTAATAATTGTATAGTGGGTACATAGATAAAGATAGTTGTAACATGGTTGACCAAACTTGCATTACCCAACATTTAAAATACAAATTTAGCAAAGAGCAATGTGTGCAATGTTGAATAAACCTGCATATTCCCATTTTAAATAAAGAATTTTTGAAGCTTTTCAAGTGAATATTTATAATTTGAAAAACTATATACACAAAAATCATTATTTCTAACATTTTGACCAATTATCATCTGCAGGTGTCACACTTATCAAAATCACTTTTCAGTGATTTTTCTTGCCATGTTACCATAAAGTGCCTGTATTACAAATACTACATATAAATAAATGCCCTTTCACAACATAACTTAAGCATAATACTCGAAAAAGACTTTAGTAATAATCAATATACTATCTATCCAGAAGTCAAATCTATCAGCATTTTTGCTAAACTTGCACATAGTAATTATGGAAATATTTATTTACATTTAAAGTAAATAATCTGGAAGTGAATATTATCTACATCAAAACATGATTGCAGTTTATCATGCATTAATCATGCAATACCAAACCTTGGCAGCATTATCAAGTTGCTAGTGAAGTCATGTGAACAGTGAAGTCCTGGAAAGAATAGCTGTGCTTTGGTGAACTGGTGATGGAAATGTTGGTTTAAGTGATTTATTTAACTGTACTCAGTTAAGATGATTTATGGAAAAAGGTAGTTAGATATGATACTACAATTTATTTGTTTACTATAAATGAAATATATGATACATTGCTACCAATTTCTTATAAAACAAGAAGATTATTTGAATCTGCTCCAGATTTTTAATTAGTTGTTTGCTGTAATAAGTTATTTTATAATTAAAAGCTAATAGATATTAAAAATAACATTTATTTCTATATTTAGAGAAGAAATTGAATTTTGTAAGTGAACAAATGACATGTTTCACATTGAGCAGTAGCAGGTCAGATGTTATAAGAATGATAGTGAAGAAAATTTTCATAAATCATAAATTAGTGCAAAAATATGGTTCCACTGGGGATTGAACCCAGGACCTTCTGCGTGTAAAGCAGAGGTGATAACCACTACACTATGAAACCAATATGCAATACAATAACAAACTGTTCAATTTTTTGGTTGTCCTGACAGTCGTAGTGATTTTTGGTAAACTGTTCCGGATTATCGGTGAAACGTCAAAGTGATTGTTCTTTCATTATATATAATTTTAAAAAAACAGAGCACCATATTTTTGGCAAATTGACCCAATACTTAATAGTGGTACACCTAGCTAAAGAAAGTTATAGCCTGGTTGACCAACCTTGCATAATTAAACATTTAATATTAATCTTTATTAAAAAGCAATGACTGCAATGATAAATAAATGTGTATATCCATTTTAAAGTAAGCATTTTGCAAAGTTTTTTTAAGTGATTATTTTTAATTTGAAGAAAACAAATATACAAAATTCTTTATTTCTAACATCTTGACCAATTATTATCTACTGTAAGTACTCTTATCAAGATCACAGTTTACTGGATTTTTTAATAAATATGGGTTCACTTGGGATTGAACTCAGGACTTTCTCCGTGTAAAGCAGATATGCTAACCACTATGTTATGAAACCACAACATAAACTGTTCTCACACTAGAAGATATTTATGGTCATCTTGACAATCAAATGCCCCAAAATCTGAGGTACACACTAAGTGATTTTGTTTAAAAATCCAATTATATGTCGCACAACACTGAATTTTCATATGTCCGCAATTAAGCAGCATGACTTAGTCATGAAAAAATGCAGAAAATATGGTCAGTTTATCGAGAACCTCCAAGTACCACATAGTGCACTAATATAGTAGGCTGAGATTTTTTTTATCTTGGCTGACCGATTCAATAACCGAAGGAGTGTGTTTGTGACCATCAGTTCTCTGGTTTATCGGAAATACACCAAATGGTCATTTAAAAACACTACCCAGTAAAACAGGATGAGCAACCAATTTTTTGCAATTGACTTTAATAATTGTATAGTGGGTACATAGATAAAGATAGTTGTAACATGGTTGACCAAACTTGCATTACCCAACATTTAAAATACAAATTTAGCAAAGAGCAATGTGTGCAATGTTGAATAAACCTGCATATTCCCATTTTAAATAAAGAATTTTTGAAGCTTTTCAAGTGAATATTTATAATTTGAAAAACTATATACACAAAAATCATTATTTCTAACATTTTGACCAATTATCATCTGCAGGTGTCACACTTATTAAAATCACTTTTCAGTGATGTTTCTTGCCATGTTACCATAAAGTGCCTGTATTACAAATACTACATATAAATAAATGCCCTTTCACAACATAACTTAAGCATAATACTCGAAAAAGACTTTAGTAATAATCAATATACTATCTATCCAGAAGTCAAATCTATCAGCATTTTTGCTAAACTTGCACATAGTAATTATGGAAATATTTATTTACATTTAAAGTAAATAATCTGGAAGTGAATATTAGCTACATCAAAACATGATTGCAGTTTATCATGCATTAATCATGCAATACCAAACCTTGGCAGCATTATCAAGTTGCTAGTGAAGTCATGTGAACAGTGAAGTCCTGGAAAGAATAGCTGTGCTTTGGTGAACTGGTGATGGAAATGTTGGTTTAAGTGATTTATTTAACTGTACTCAGTTAAGATGATTTATGGAAAAAGGTAGTTAGATATGATACTACAATTTATTTGTTTACTATAAATGAAATATATGATACATTGCTACCAATTTCTTATAAAACAAGAAGACTATTTGAATCTGCTCCAGATTTTTAATCACTTGTTTGCTGTAATAAGTTATTTTATAATTAAAAGCTAATAGATATTAAAAATAACATTTATTTCCATATTTAGAGAAGAAATTGAATTTTGTAAGTGAACAAATGACATGTTTCACATTGAGCAGTAGCAGGTCAGATGTTATAAGAATGATAGTGAAGAAAATTTTTATAAATCATAAATTAGTGCAAAAGTATGGTTCCAATTGGGATTGAACCCAGGACTTTCTGCGTGTAAAGCAGATGTGATAACCACTACACTATGAAACCAATATGCAATACAATGACAAACTGTTCAATTTTTTGGTTGTCCTGACAGTCGTAGTGATTTTTGGTAAACTGTTCCGGATTATCGGTGAAACGTCAAAGTGATTGTTCTTTCATTATATATAATTTTAAAAAAACAGAGCACCATATTTTTGGCAAATTGACCCAATACTTAATAGTGGTACACCTAGCTAAAGAAAGTTATAGCCTGGTTGACCAACCTTGCATAATTAAACATTTAATATTAATCTTTATTAAAAAGCAATGACTGCAATGATAAATAAATGTGTATATCCATTTTAAAGTAAGCATTTTGCAAAGTTTTTTAAGTGATTATTTTTAATTTGAAGAAAACAAATATACAAAATTCTTTATTTCTAACATCTTGACCAATTATTATCTACTGTAAGTACTCTTATCAAGATCACAGTTTACTGGATTTTTTAATAAATATGGGTTCACTTGGGATTCAACTCAAGACTTTCTCCGTGTAAAGCAGATATGCTAACCACTATGTTATGAAACCACAACATAAACTGTTCTCACACTAGAAGATATTTATGGTCATCTTGACAATCAAATGCCCCAAAATCTGAGGTACACACTAAGTGATTTTGTTTAAAAATCCAATTATATGTCGCACAACACTGAATTTTCATATGTCCGCAATTAAGCAGCATGACTTAGTCATGAAAAAATGCAGAAAATATGGTCAGTTTATCGAGAACCTCCAAGTACCACATAGTGCACTAATATAGTAGGCTGAGATTTTTTTTATCTTGGCTGACCGATTCAATAACCGAAGGAGTGTGTTTGTGACCATCAGTTCTCTGGTTTATCGTAAATACACCAAATGGTCATTTAAAAACACTACCCAGTAAAACAGGATGAGCAACCAATTTTTTGCAATTGACTTTAATAATTGTATAGTGGGTACATAGATAAAGATAGTTGTAACATGGTTGACCAAACTTGCATTACCCAACATTTAAAATACAAATTTAGCAAAGAGCAATGTGTGCAATGTTGAATAAACCTGCATATTCCCATTTTAAATAAAGAATTTTTGAAGCTTTTCAAGTGAATATTTATAATTTGAAAAACTATATACACAAAAATCATTATTTCTAACATTTTGACCAATTATCATCTGCAGGTGTCACACTTATCAAAATCACTTTTCAGTGATTTTTCTTGCCATGTTACCATAAAGTGCCTGTATTACAAATACTACATATAAATAAATGCCCTTTCACAACATAACTTAAGCATAATACTCGAAAAAGACTTTAGTAATAATCAATATACTATCTATCCAGAAGTCAAATCTATCAGCATTTTTGCTAAACTTGCACATAGTAATTATGGAAATATTTATTTACATTTAAAGTAAATAATCTGGAAGTGAATATTAGCTACATCAAAACATGATTGCAGTTTATCATGCATTAATCATGCAATACCAAACCTTGGCAGCATTATCAAGTTGCTAGTGAAGTCATGTGAACAGTGAAGTCCTGGAAAGAATAGCTGTGCTTTGGTGAACTGGTGATGGAAATGTTGGTTTAAGTGATTTATTTAACTGTACTCAGTTAAGATGATTTATGGAAAAAGGTAGTTAGATATGATACTACAATTTATTTGTTTACTATAAATGAAATATATGATACATTGCTACCAATTTCTTATAAAACAAGAAGACTATTTGAATCTGCTCCAGATTTTTAATCAGTTGTTTGCTGTAATAAGTTATTTTATAATTAAAAGCTAATAGATATTAAAAATAACATTTATTTCCATATTTAGAGAAGAAATTGAATTTTGTAAGTGAACAAATGACATGTTTCACATTAAGCAGTAGCAGGTCAGATGTTATAAGAATGATAGTGAAGAAAATTTTCATAAATCATAAATTAGTGCAAAAATATGGTTCCACTGGGGATTGAACCCAGGAACTTCTGCGTGTAAAGCAGAGGTGATTACCACTACACTATGAAACCAATATGCAATACAATAACAAACTGTTCAATTTTTTGGTTGTACTGACAGTCGTAGTGATTTTTGGTAAACTGTTCCGGATTATCAGTGAAACGTCAAAGTGATTGTTCTTTCATTATATATAAAATTAGTGCAAAAATATGGTTCCACTGGGGATTGAACCCAGGACCTTCTGCGTGTAAAGCAGAGGTGATAACCACTACACTATGAAACCAATATGCAATACAATAACACACTGTTCAATTTTTTGGTTGTCCTGACAGTCGTAGTGATTTTTGGTAAACTGTTCCGGATTATCGGTGAAACGTCAAAGTGATTGTTCTTTCATTATATATCATTTTAAAAAAACAGAGCACCATATTTTTGGCAAATTGACCCAATACTTAATAGTGGTACACCTCGCTAAAGAAAGTTATAGCCTGGTTGACCAACCTTGCATAATTAAACATTTAATATTAATCTTTATTAAAAAGCAATGACTGCAATGATAAATAAATGTGTATATCCATTTTAAAGTAAGCATTTTGCAAAGTTTTTTAAGTGATTATTTTTAATTTGAAGAAAACAAATATACAAAATTCTTTATTTCTAACATCTTGACCAATTATTATCTACTGTAAGTACTCTTATCAAGATCACAGTTTACTGGATTTTTTAATAAATGTGGGTTCACTTGGGATTGAACTCAGGATTTTCTCCGTGTAAAGCAGATATGCTAACCACTATGTTATGAAACCACAACATAAACTGTTCTCACACTAGAAGATATTTATGGTCATCTTGACAATCAAATGCCCCAAAATCTGAGGTACACACTAAGTGATTTTGTTTAAAAATCCAATTATATGTCGCACAACACTGAATTTTCATATGTCCGCAATTAAGCAGCATGACTTAGTCATGAAAAAATGCAGAAAATATGGTCAGTTTATCGAGAACTTCCAAGTACCACATAGTGCACTAATATAGTAGGCTGAGATTTTTTTTATCTTGGCTGACCGATTCAATAACCGAAGGAGTGTGTTTGTGACCATCAGTTCTCTGGTTTATCGGAAATACACCAAATGGTCATTTAAAAACACTACCCAGTAAAACAGGATGAGCAACCAATTTTTTGCAATTGACTTTAATAATTGTATAGTGGGTACATAGATAAAGATAGTTGTAACATGGTTGACCAAACTTGCATTACCCAACATTTAAAATACAAATTTAGCAAAGAGCAATGTGTGCAATGTTGAATAAACCTGCATATTCCCATTTTAAATAAAGAATTTTTGAAGCTTTTCAAGTGAATATTTATAATTTGAAAAACTATATACACAAAAATCATTATTTCTAACATTTTGACCAATTATCATCTGCAGGTGTCACACTTATCAAAATCACTTTTCAGTGATTTTTCTTGCCATGTTACCATAAAGTGCCTGTATTACAAATACTACATATAAATAAATGCCCTTTCACAACATAACTTAAGCATAATACTCGAAAAAGACTTTAGTAATAATCAATATACTATCTATCCAGAAGTCAAATCTATCAGCATTTTTGCTAAACTTGCACATAGTAATTATGGAAATATTTATTTACATTTAAAGTAAATAATCTGGAAGTGAATATTAGCTACATCAAAACATGATTGCAGTTTATCATGCATTAATCATGCAATACCAAACCTTGGCAGCATTATCAAGTTGCTAGTGAAGTCATGTGAACAGTGAAGTCCTGGAAAGAATAGCTGTGCTTTGGTGAACTGGTGATGGAAATGTTGGTTTAAGTGATTTATTTAACTGTACTCAGTTAAGATGATTTATGGAAAAAGGTAGTTAGATATGATACTACAATTTATTTGTTTACTATAAATGAAATATATGATACATTGCTACCAATTTCTTATAAAACAAGAAGATTATTTGAATCTGCTCCAGATTTTTAATCAGTTGTTTGCTGTAATAAGTTATTTTATAATTAAAAGCTAATAGATATTAAAAATAACATTTATTTCCATATTTAGAGAAGAAATTGAATTTTGTAAGTGAACAAATGACATGTTTCACATTGAGCAGTAGCAGGTCAGATGTTATAAGAATGATAGTGAAGAAAATTTTCATAAATCATAAATTAGTGCAAAAATATGGTTCCACTGGGGATTGAACCAAGGACCTTCTGCGTGTAAAGCAGATGGGATAACCACTACACTATGAAACCAATATGCAATACAATAACAAACTGTTCAATTTTTTGGTTGTCCTGACAGTCGTAGTGATTTTTGGTAAACTGTTCCGGATTATCGGTGAAACGTCAAAGTGATTGTTCTTTCATTATATATAATTTTAAAAAAACAGAGCACCATATTTTTGGCAAATTGACCCAATACTTAATAGTGGTACACCTAGCTAAAGAAAGTTATAACCTGGTTGACCAACCTTGCATAATTAAACATTTAATATTAATCTTTATTAAAAAGCAATGACTGCAATGATAAATAAATGTGTATATCCATTTTAAAGTAAGCATTTTGCAAAGTTTTTTAAGTGATTATTTTTAATTTGAAGAAAACAAATATACAAAATTCTTTATTTCTAACATCTTGACCAATTATTATCTACTGTAAGTACTCTTATCAAGATCACAGTTTACTGGATTTTTTAATAAATATGGGTTCACTTGGGATTGAACTCAGGACTTTCTCCGTGTAAAGCAGATATGCTAACCACTATGTTATGAAACCACAACATAAACTGTACTCACACTAGAAGAAATGTATGGTCATCTTGACAATCAAATGCCCCAAAATCTGAGGTACACACTAAGTGATTTTGTTTAAAAATCCTATTATATGTCGCACAACACTGAATTTTCATATGTCCGCAATTAAGCAGCATGACTTAGTCATGAAAAAATGCAGAAAATATGGTCAGTTTATCGAGAACCTCCAAGTACCACATAGTGCACTAATATAGTAGGCTGAGATTTTTTTTATCTTGGCTGACCGATTCAATAACCGAAGGAGTGTGTTTGTGACCATCAGTTCTCTGGTTTATCGGAAATACACCAAATGGTCATTTAAAAACACTACCCAGTAAAACAGGATGAGCAACCAATTTTTTGCAATTGACTTTAATAATTGTATAGTGGGTACATAGATAAAGATAGTTGTAACATGGTTGACCAAACTTGCATTACCCAACATTTAAAATACAAGTTTAGCAAAGAGCAATGTGTGCAATGTTGAATAAACCTGCATATTCCCATTTTAAATAAAGAATTTTTGAAGCTTTTCAAGTGAATATTTATAATTTGAAAAACTATATACACAAAAATCATTATTTCTAACATTTTGACCAATTATCATCTGCAGGTGTCACACTTATCAAAATCACTTTTCAGTGATTTTTCTTGCCATGTTACCATAAAGTGCCTGTATTACAAATACTACATATAAATAAATGCCCTTTCACAACATAACTTACTCGAAAAAGACTTTAGTAGTAATCAATATACTATCTATCCAGAAGTCAAATCTATCAGCATTTTTGCTAAACTTGCACATAGTAATTATGGAAATATTTATTTACATTTAAAGTAAATAATCTGGAAGTGAATATTAGCTACATCAAAACATGATTGCAGTTTATCATGCATTAATCATGCAATACCAAACCTTGGCAGCATTATCAAGTTGCTAGTGAAGTCATGTGAACAGTGAAGTCCTGGAAAGAATAGCTGTGCTTTGGTGAACTGGTGATGGAAATGTTGGTTTAAGTGATTTATTTAACTGTACTCAGTTAAGATGATTTATGGAAAAAGGTAGTTAGATATGATACTACAATTTATTTGTTTACTATAAATGAAATATATGATACATTGCTACCAATTTCTTATAAAACAAGAAGACTATTTGAATCTGCTCCAGATTTTTAATCAGTTGTTTGCTGTAATAAGTTATTTTATAATTAAAAGCTAATAGATATTAAAAATAACATTTATTTCCATATTTAGAGAAGAAATTGAATTTTGTAAGTGAACAAATGACATGTTTCACATTGAGCAGTAGCAGGTCAGATGTTATAAGAATGATAGTGAAGAAAATTTTTCTAAATCATAAATTAGTGCAAAAATATGGTTCCAATTGGGATTGAACCCAGGACCTTCTGCGTGTAAAGCAGATGTGATAACCACTACACTATGAAACCAATATGCAATACAATAACAAACTGTTCAATTTTTTGGTTGTCCTGACAGTCGTAGTGATTTATGGTAAACTGTTCCGGATTATCGGTGAAACGTCAAAGTGATTGTTCTTTCATTATATATAATTTAAAAAAAACAGAGCACCATATTTTTGGCAAATTGACCCAATACTTAATAGTGGTACACCTAGCTAAAGAAAGTTATAGCCTGGTTGACCAACCTTGCATAATTAAACATTTAATATTTATCTTTATTAAAAAGCAATGACTGCAATGATAAATAAATGTGTATATCCATTTTAAAGTAAGCATTTTGCAAAGTTTTTTAAGTGATTATTTTTAATTTGAAGAAAACAAATATACAAAATTCTTTATTTCTAACATCTTGACCAATTATTATCTACTGTAAGTACTCTTATCAAGATCACAGTTTACTGGATTTTTTAATAAATATGGGTTCACTTGGGATTGAACTCAGGACTTTCTCCGTGTAAAGCAGATATGCTAACCACTATGTTATGAAACCACAACATAAACTGTTCTCACACTAGAAGATATTTATGGTCATCTTGACAATCAAATGCCCCAAAATCTGAGGTACACACTAAGTGATTTTGTTTAAAAATCCAATTATATGTCGCACAACACTGAATTTTCATATGTCCGCAATTAAGCAGCATGACTTAGTCATGAAAAAATGCAGAAAATATGGTCAGTTTATCGAGAACCTCCAAGTACCACATAGTGCACTAATATAGTAGGCTGAGATTTTTTTTTATCTTGGCTGACCGATTCAATAACTGAAGGAGTGTGTTTGTGACCATCAGTTCTCTGGTTTATCGGAAATACACCAAATGGTCATTTAAAAACACTACCCAGTAAAACAGGATGAGCAACCAATTTTTTGCAATTGAGTTTAATAATTGTATAGTGGGTACATAGATAAAGATAGTTGTAACATGGTTGACCAAACTTGCATTACCCAACATTTAAAATACAAATTTAGCAAAGAGCAATGTGTGCAATGTTGAATAAACCTGCATATTCCCATTTTAAATAAAGAATTTTTGAAGCTTTTCAAGTGAATATTTATAATTTGAAAAACTATATACACAAAAATCATTATTTCTAACATTTTGACCAATTATCATCTGCAGGTGTCACACTTATCAAAATCACTTTTCAGTGATTTTTCTTGCCATGTTACCATAAAGTGCCTGTATTACAAATACTACATATAAATAAATGCCCTTTCACAACATAACTTAAGCATAATACTCGAAAAAGACTTTAGTAATAATCAATATACTATCTATCCAGAAGTCAAATCTATCAGCATTTTTGCTAAACTTGCACATAGTAATTATGGAAATATTTATTTACATTTAAAGTAAATAATCTGGAAGTTAATATTAGCTACATCAAAACATGATTGCAGTTTTTTATCATGCATTAATCATGCAATACCAAACCTTGGCAGCATTATCAAGTTGCTAGTGAAGTCATGTGAACAGTGAAGTCCTGGAAAGAATAGCTGTGCTTTGGTGAACTGGTGATGGAAATGTTGGTTTAAGTGATTTATTTAACTGTACTCAGTTAAGATGATTTATGGAAAAAGGTAGTTAGATATGATACTACAATTTATTTGTTTACTATAAATGAAATATATGATACATTGCTACCAATTTCTTATAAAACAAGAAGATTATTTGAATCTGCTCCAGATTTTTAATCAGTTGTTTGCTGTAATAAGTTATTTTATAATTAAAAGCTAATAGATATTAAAAATAACATTTATTTCCATATTTAGAGAAGACATTGAATTTTGTAAGTGAACAAATGACATGTTTCACATTGAGCAGTAGCAGGTCAGATGTTATAAGAATGATAGTGAAGAAAATTTTCATAAATCATAAATTAGTGCAAAAATATGGTTCCACTGGGGATTGAACCAAGGACCTTCTGCGTGTAAAGCAGATGGGATAACCACTACACTATGAAACCAATATGCAATACAATAACAAACTGTTCAATTTTTTGGTTGTCCTGACAGTCGTAGTGATTTTTGGTAAACTGTTCCGGATTATCAGTGAAACGTCAAAGTGATTGTTCTTTCATTATATATAAAATTAGTGCAAAAATATGGTTCCACTGGGGATTGAACCCAGGACCTTCTGCGTGTAAAGCAGAGGTGATAACCACTACACTATGAAACCAATATGCAGTACAATAACACACTGTTCAATTTTTTGGTTGTCCTGACAGTCGTAGTGATTTTTGGTAAACTGTTCCGGATTATCGGTGAAACGTCAAAGTGATTGTTCTTTCATTATATATAATTTTAAAAAAACAGAGCACCATATTTTTGGCAAATTGACCCAATACTTAATAGTGGTACACCTCGCTAAAGAAAGTTATAGCCTGGTTGACCAACCTTGCATAATTAAACATTTAATATTAATCTTTATTAAAAAGCAATGACTGCAATGATAAATAAATGTGTATATCCATTTTAAAGTAAGCATTTTGCAAAGTTTTTTAAGTGATTATTTTTAATTTGAAGAAAACAAATATACAAAATTCTTTATTTCTAACATCTTGACCAATTATTATCTACTGTAAGTACTCTTATCAAGATCACAGTTTACTGGATTTTTTAATAAATATGGGTTCACTTGGGATTGAACTCAGGATTTTCTCCGTGTAAAGCAGATATGCTAACCACTATGTTATGAAACCACAACATAAACTGTTCTCACACTAGAAGATATTTATGGTCATCTTGACAATCAAATGCCCCAAAATCTGAGGTACACACTAAGTGATTTTGTTTAAAAATCCAATTATATGTCGCACAACACTGAATTTTCATATGTCCGCAATTAAGCAGCATGACTTAGTCATGAAAAAATGCAGAAAATATGGTCAGTTTATCGAGAACCTCCAAGTACCACATAGTGCACTAATATAGTAGGCTGATATTTTTTTTATCTTGGCTGACCGATTCAATAACCGAAGGAGTGTGTTTGTGACCATCAGTTCTCTGGTTTATCGGAAATACACCAAATGGTCATTTAAAAACACTACCCAGTAAAACAGGATGAGCAACCAATTTTTTGCAATTGACTTTAATAATTGTATAGTGGGTACATAGATAAAGATAGTTGTAACATGGTTGACCAAACTTGCATTACCCAACATTTAAAATACAAATTTAGCAAAGAGCAATGTGTGCAATGTTGAATAAACCTGCATATTCCCATTTTAAATAAAGAATTTTTGAAGCTTTTCAAGTGAATATTTATAATTTGAAAAACTATATACACAAAAATCATTATTTCTAACATTTTGACCAATTATCATCTGCAGGTGTCACACATCAAAATCACTTTTCAGTGATTTTTCTTGCCATGTTACCATAAAGTGCCTGTATTACAAATACTACATATAAATAAATGCCCTTTCACAACATAACTTAAGCATAATACTCGAAAAAGACTTTAGTAATAATCAATATACTATCTATCCAGAAGTCAAATCTATCAGCATTTTTGCTAAACTTGCACATAGTAATTATGGAAATATTTATTTACATTTAAAGTAAATAATCTGGAAGTGAATATTAGCTACATCAAAACATGATTGCAGTTTATCATGCATTAATCATGCAATACCAAACCTTGGCAGCATTATCAAGTTGCTAGTGAAGTCATGTGAACAGTGAAGTCCTGGAAAGAATAGCTGTGCTTTGGTGAACTGGTGATGGAAATGTTGGTTTAAGTGATTTATTTAACTGTACTCAGTTAAGATGATTTATGGAAAAAGGTAGTTAGATATGATACTACAATTTATTTGTTTACTATAAATGAAATATATGATACATTGCTACCAATTTCTTATAAAACAAGAAGATTATTTGAATCTGCTCCAGATTTTTAATCAGTTGTTTGCTGTAATAAGTTATTTTATAATTAAAAGCTAATAGATATTAAAAATAACATTTATTTCCATATTTAGAGAAGAAATTGAATTTTGTAAGTGAACAAATGACATGTTTCACATTGAGCAGTAGCAGGTCAGATGTTATAAGAATGATAGTGAAGAAAATTTTCATAAATCATAAATTAGTGCAAAAATATGGTTCCACTGGGGATTGAACCAAGGACCTTCTGCGTGTAAAGCAGATGGGATAACCACTACACTATGAAACCAATATGCAATACAATAACAAACTGTTCAATTTTTTGGTTGTCCTGACAGTCGTAGTGATTTTTGGTAAACTGTTCCGGATTATCGGTGAAACGTCAAAGTGATTGTTCTTTCATTATATATAATTTTAAAAAAACAGAGCACCATATTTTTGGCAAATTGACCCAATACTTAATAGTGGTACACCTAGCTAAAGAAAGTTATAACCTGGTTGACCAACCTTGCATAATTAAACATTTAATATTAATCTTTATTAAAAAGCAATGACTGCAATGATAAATAAATGTGTATATCCATTTTAAAGTAAGCATTTTGCAAAGTTTTTTAAGTGATTATTTTTAATTTGAAGAAAACAAATATACAAAATTCTTTATTTCTAACATCTTGACCAATTATTATCTACTGTAAGTACTCTTATCAAGATCACAGTTTACTGGATTTTTTAATAAATATGGGTTCACTTGGGATTGAACTCAGGACTTTCTCCGTGTAAAGCAGATATGCTAACCACTATGTTATGAAACCACAACATAAACTGTACTCACACTAGAAGAAATGTATGGTCATCTTGACAATCAAATGCCCCAAAATCTGAGGTACACACTAAGTGATTTTGTTTAAAAATCCTATTATATGTCGCACAACACTGAATTTTCATATGTCCGCAATTAAGCAGCATGACTTAGTCATGAAAAAATGCAGAAAATATGGTCAGTTTATCGAGAACCTCCAAGTACCACATAGTGCACTAATATAGTAGGCTGAGATTTTTTTTATCTTGGCTGACCGATTCAATAACCGAAGGAGTGTGTTTGTGACCATCAGTTCTCTGGTTTATCGGAAATACACCAAATGGTCATTTAAAAACACTACCCAGTAAAACAGGATGAGCAACCAATTTTTTGCAATTGACTTTAATAATTGTATAGTGGGTACATAGATAAAGATAGTTGTAACATGGTTGACCAAACTTGCATTACCCAACATTTAAAATACAAGTTTAGCAAAGAGCAATGTGTGCAATGTTGAATAAACCTGCATATTCCCATTTTAAATAAAGAATTTTTGAAGCTTTTCAAGTGAATATTTATAATTTGAAAAACTATATACACAAAAATCATTATTTCTAACATTTTGACCAATTATCATCTGCAGGTGTCACACTTATCAAAATCACTTTTCAGTGATTTTTCTTGCCATGTTACCATAAAGTGCCTGTATTACAAATACTACATATAAATAAATGCCCTTTCACAACATAACTTACTCGAAAAAGACTTTAGTAGTAATCAATATACTATCTATCCAGAAGTCAAATCTATCAGCATTTTTGCTAAACTTGCACATAGTAATTATGGAAATATTTATTTACATTTAAAGTAAATAATCTGGAAGTGAATATTAGCTACATCAAAACATGATTGCAGTTTATCATGCATTAATCATGCAATACCAAACCTTGGCAGCATTATCAAGTTGCTAGTGAAGTCATGTGAACAGTGAAGTCCTGGAAAGAATAGCTGTGCTTTGGTGAACTGGTGATGGAAATGTTGGTTTAAGTGATTTATTTAACTGTACTCAGTTAAGATGATTTATGGAAAAAGGTAGTTAGATATGATACTACAATTTATTTGTTTACTATAAATGAAATATATGATACATTGCTACCAATTTCTTATAAAACAAGAAGACTATTTGAATCTGCTCCAGATTTTTAATCAGTTGTTTGCTGTAATAAGTTATTTTATAATTAAAAGCTAATAGATATTAAAAATAACATTTATTTCCATATTTAGAGAAGAAATTGAATTTTGTAAGTGAACAAATGACATGTTTCACATTGAGCAGTAGCAGGTCAGATGTTATAAGAATGATAGTGAAGAAAATTTTTCTAAATCATAAATTAGTGCAAAAATATGGTTCCAATTGGGATTGAACCCAGGACCTTCTGCGTGTAAAGCAGATGTGATAACCACTACACTATGAAACCAATATGCAATACAATAACAAACTGTTCAATTTTTTGGTTGTCCTGACAGTCGTAGTGATTTATGGTAAACTGTTCCGGATTATCGGTGAAACGTCAAAGTGATTGTTCTTTCATTATATATAATTTAAAAAAAACAGAGCACCATATTTTTGGCAAATTGACCCAATACTTAATAGTGGTACACCTAGCTAAAGAAAGTTATAGCCTGGTTGACCAACCTTGCATAATTAAACATTTAATATTTATCTTTATTAAAAAGCAATGACTGCAATGATAAATAAATGTGTATATCCATTTTAAAGTAAGCATTTTGCAAAGTTTTTTAAGTGATTATTTTTAATTTGAAGAAAACAAATATACAAAATTCTTTATTTCTAACATCTTGACCAATTATTATCTACTGTAAGTACTCTTATCAAGATCACAGTTTACTGGATTTTTTAATAAATATGGGTTCACTTGGGATTGAACTCAGGACTTTCTCCGTGTAAAGCAGATATGCTAACCACTATGTTATGAAACCACAACATAAACTGTTCTCACACTAGAAGATATTTATGGTCATCTTGACAATCAAATGCCCCAAAATCTGAGGTACACACTAAGTGATTTTGTTTAAAAATCCAATTATATGTCGCACAACACTGAATTTTCATATGTCCGCAATTAAGCAGCATGACTTAGTCATGAAAAAATGCAGAAAATATGGTCAGTTTATCGAGAACCTCCAAGTACCACATAGTGCACTAATATAGTAGGCTGAGATTTTTTTTTATCTTGGCTGACCGATTCAATAACTGAAGGAGTGTGTTTGTGACCATCAGTTCTCTGGTTTATCGGAAATACACCAAATGGTCATTTAAAAACACTACCCAGTAAAACAGGATGAGCAACCAATTTTTTGCAATTGAGTTTAATAATTGTATAGTGGGTACATAGATAAAGATAGTTGTAACATGGTTGACCAAACTTGCATTACCCAACATTTAAAATACAAATTTAGCAAAGAGCAATGTGTGCAATGTTGAATAAACCTGCATATTCCCATTTTAAATAAAGAATTTTTGAAGCTTTTCAAGTGAATATTTATAATTTGAAAAACTATATACACAAAAATCATTATTTCTAACATTTTGACCAATTATCATCTGCAGGTGTCACACTTATCAAAATCACTTTTCAGTGATTTTTCTTGCCATGTTACCATAAAGTGCCTGTATTACAAATACTACATATAAATAAATGCCCTTTCACAACATAACTTAAGCATAATACTCGAAAAAGACTTTAGTAATAATCAATATACTATCTATCCAGAAGTCAAATCTATCAGCATTTTTGCTAAACTTGCACATAGTAATTATGGAAATATTTATTTACATTTAAAGTAAATAATCTGGAAGTTAATATTAGCTACATCAAAACATGATTGCAGTTTTTTATCATGCATTAATCATGCAATACCAAACCTTGGCAGCATTATCAAGTTGCTAGTGAAGTCATGTGAACAGTGAAGTCCTGGAAAGAATAGCTGTGCTTTGGTGAACTGGTGATGGAAATGTTGGTTTAAGTGATTTATTTAACTGTACTCAGTTAAGATGATTTATGGAAAAAGGTAGTTAGATATGATACTACAATTTATTTGTTTACTATAAATGAAATATATGATACATTGCTACCAATTTCTTATAAAACAAGAAGATTATTTGAATCTGCTCCAGATTTTTAATCAGTTGTTTGCTGTAATAAGTTATTTTATAATTAAAAGCTAATAGATATTAAAAATAACATTTATTTCCATATTTAGAGAAGAAATTGAATTTTGTAAGTGAACAAATGACATGTTTCACATTGAGCAGTAGCAGGTCAGATGTTATAAGAATGATAGTGAAGAAAATTTTCATAAATCATAAATTAGTGCAAAAATATGGTTCCACTGGGGATTGAACCAAGGACCTTCTGCGTGTAAAGCAGATGGGATAACCACTACACTATGAAACCAATATGCAATACAATAACAAACTGTTCAATTTTTTGGTTGTCCTGACAGTCGTAGTGATTTTTGGTAAACTGTTCCGGATTATCAGTGAAACGTCAAAGTGATTGTTCTTTCATTATATATAAAATTAGTGCAAAAATATGGTTCCACTGGGGATTGAACCCAGGACCTTCTGCGTGTAAAGCAGAGGTGATAACCACTACACTATGAAACCAATATGCAGTACAATAACACACTGTTCAATTTTTTGGTTGTCCTGACAGTCGTAGTGATTTTTGGTAAACTGTTCCGGATTATCGGTGAAACGTCAAAGTGATTGTTCTTTCATTATATATAATTTTAAAAAAACAGAGCACCATATTTTTGGCAAATTGACCCAATACTTAATAGTGGTACACCTCGCTAAAGAAAGTTATAGCCTGGTTGACCAACCTTGCATAATTAAACATTTAATATTAATCTTTATTAAAAAGCAATGACTGCAATGATAAATAAATGTGTATATCCATTTTAAAGTAACCATTTTGCAAAGTTTTTTAAGTGATTATTTTTAATTTGAAGAAAACAAATATACAAAATTCTTTATTTCTAACATCTTGACCAATTATTATCTACTGTAAGTACTCTTATCAAGATCACAGTTTACTGGATTTTTTAATAAATATGGGTTCACTTGGGATTGAACTCAGGATTTTCTCCGTGTAAAGCAGATATGCTAACCACTATGTTATGAAACCACAACATAAACTGTTCTCACACTAGAAGATATTTATGGTCATCTTGACAATCAAATGCCCCAAAATCTGAGGTACACACTAAGTGATTTTGTTTAAAAATCCAATTATATGTCGCACAACACTGAATTTTCATATGTCCGCAATTAAGCAGCATGACTTAGTCATGAAAAAATGCAGAAAATATGGTCAGTTTATCGAGAACCTCCAAGTACCACATAGTGCACTAATATAGTAGGCTGAGATTTTTTTTATCTTGGCTGACCGATTCAATAACCGAAGGAGTGTGTTTGTGACCATCAGTTCTCTGGTTTATCGGAAATACACCAAATGGTCATTTAAAAACACTACCCAGTAAAACAGGATGAGCAACCAATTTTTTGCAATTGACTTTAATAATTGTATAGTGGGTACATAGATAAAGATAGTTGTAACATGGTTGACCAAACTTGCATTACCCAACATTTAAAATACAAATTTAGCAAAGAGCAATGTGTGCAATGTTGAATAAACCTGCATATTCCCATTTTAAATAAAGAATTTTTGAAGCTTTTCAAGTGAATATTTATAATTTGAAAAACTATATACACAAAAATCATTATTTCTAACATTTTGACCAATTATCATCTGCAGGTGTCACACTTATCAAAATCACTTTTCAGTGATTTTTCTTGCCATGTTACCATAAAGTGCCTGTATTACAAATACTACATATAAATAAATGCCCTTTCACAACATAACTTAAGCATAATACTCGAAAAAGACTTTAGTAATAATCAATATACTATCTATCCAGAAGTCAAATCTATCAGCATTTTTGCTAAACTTGCACATAGTAATTATGGAAATATTTATTTACATTTAAAGTAAATAATCTGGAAGTGAATATTAGCTACATCAAAACATGATTGCAGTTTATCATGCATTAATCATGCAATACCAAACCTTGGCAGCATTATCAAGTTGCTAGTGAAGTCATGTGAACAGTGAAGTCCTGGAAAGAATAGCTGTGCTTTGGTGAACTGGTGATGGAAATGTTGGTTTAAGTGATTTATTTAACTGTACTCAGTTAAGATGATTTATGGAAAAAGGTAGTTAGATATGATACTACAATTTATTTGTTTACTATAAATGAAATATATGATACATTGCTACCAATTTCTTATAAAACAAGAAGATTATTTGAATCTGCTCCAGATTTTTAATCAGTTGTTTGCTGTAATAAGTTATTTTATAATTAAAAGCTAATAGATATTAAAAATAACATTTATTTCCATATTTAGAGAAGAAATTGAATTTTGTAAGTGAACAAATGACATGTTTCACATTGAGCAGTAGCAGGTCAGATGTTATAAGAATGATAGTGAAGAAAATTTTCATAAATCATAAATTAGTGCAAAAATATGGTTCCACTGGGGATTGAACCAAGGACCTTCTGCGTGTAAAGCAGATGGGATAACCACTACACTATGAAACCAATATGCAATACAATAACAAACTGTTCAATTTTTTGGTTGTCCTGACAGTCGTAGTGATTTTTGGTAAACTGTTCCGGATTATCAGTGAAACGTCAAAGTGATTGTTCTTTCATTATATATAAAATTAGTGCAAAAATATGGTTCCACTGGGGATTGAACCCAGGACCTTCTGCGTGTAAAGCAGAGGTGATAACCACTACACTATGAAACCAATATGCAATACAATAACACACTGTTCAATTTTTTGGTTGTCCTGACAGTCGTAGTGATTTTTGGTAAACTGTTCCGGATTATCGGTGAAACGTCAAAGTGATTGTTCTTTCATTATATATAATTTAAAAAAAACAGAGCACCATATTTTTGGCAAATTGACCCAATACTTAATAGTGGTACACCTCGCTAAAGAAAGTTATAGCCTGGTTGACCAACCTTGCATAATTAAACATTTAATATTAATCTTTATTAAAAAGCAATGACTGCAATGATAAATAAATGTGTATATCCATTTTAAAGTAAGCATTTTGCAAAGTTTTTTAAGTGATTATTTTTAATTTGAAGAAAACAAATATACAAAATTCTTTATTTCTAACATCTTGACCAATTATTATCTACTGTAAGTACTCTTATCAAGATCACAGTTTACTGGATTTTTTAATAAATATGGGTTCACTTGGGATTGAACTCAGGATTTTCTCCGTGATAAAGCAGATATGCTAACCACTATGTTATGAAACCACAACATAAACTGTTCTCACACTAGAAGATATTTATGGTCATCTTGACAATCAAATGCCCCAAAATCTGAGGTACACACTAAGTGATTTTGTTTAAAAATCCAATTATATGTCGCACAACACTGAATTTTCATATGTCCGCAATTAAGCAGCATGACTTAGTCATGAAAAAATGCAGAAAATATGGTCAGTTTATCGAGAACCTCCAAGTACCACATAGTGCACTAATATAGTAGGCTGAGATTTTTTTTATCTTGGCTGACCGATTCAATAACCGAAGGAGTGTGTTTGTGACCATCAGTTCTCTGGTTTATCGGAAATACACCAAATGGTCATTTAAAAACACTACCCAGTAAAACAGGATGAGCAACCAATTTTTTGCAATTGACTTTAATAATTGTATAGTGGGTACATAGATAAAGATAGTTGTAACATGGTTGACCAAACTTGCATTACCCAACATTTAAAATACAAATTTAGCAAAGAGCAATGTGTGCAATGTTGAATAAACCTGCATATTCCCATTTTAAATAAAGAATTTTTGAAGCTTTTCAAGTGAATATTTATAATTTGAAAAACTATATACACAAAAATCATTATTTCTAACATTTTGACCAATTATCATCTGCAGGTGTCACACTTATCAAAATCACTTTTCAGTGATTTTTCTTGCCATGTTACCATAAAGTGCCTGTATTACAAATACTACATATAAATAAATGCCCTTTCACAACATAACTTAAGCATAATACTCGAAAAAGACTTTAGTAATAATCAATATACTATCTATCCAGAAGTCAAATCTATCAGCATTTTTGCTAAACTTGCACATAGTAATTATGGAAATATTTATTTACATTTAAAGTAAATAATCTGGAAGTGAATATTAGCTACATCAAAACATGATTGCAGTTTATCATGCATTAATCATGCAATACCAAACCTTGGCAGCATTATCAAGTTGCTAGTGAAGTCATGTGAACAGTGAAGTCCTGGAAAGAATAGCTGTGCTTTGGTGAACTGGTGATGGAAATGTTGGTTTAAGTGATTTATTTAACTGTACTCAGTTAAGATGATTTATGGAAAAAGGTAGTTAGATATGATACTACAATTTATTTGTTTACTATAAATGAAATATATGATACATTGCTACCAATTTCTTATAAAACAAGAAGATTATTTGAATCTGCTCCAGATTTTTAATCAGTTGTTTGCTGTAATAAGTTATTTTATAATTAAAAGCTAATAGATATTAAAAATAACATTTATTTCCATATTTAGAGAAGAAATTGAATTTTGTAAGTGAACAAATGACATGTTTCACATTGAGCAGTAGCAGGTCAGATGTTATAAGAATGATAGTGAAGAAAATTTTCATAAATCATAAATTAGTGCAAAAATATGGTTCCACTGGGGATTGAACCAAGGACCTTCTGCGTGTAAAGCAGATGGGATAACCACTACACTATGAAACCAATATGCAATACAATAGCAAACTGTTCAATTTTTTGGTTGTCCTGACAGTCGTAGTGATTTTTGGTAAACTGTTCCGGATTATCGGTGAAACGTCAAAGTGATTGTTCTTTCATTATATATAATTTTAAAAAAACAGAGCACCATATTTTTGGCAAATTGACCCAATACTTAATAGTGGTACACCTAGCTAAAGAAAGTTATAACCTGGTTGACCAACCTTGCATAATTAAACATTTAATATTAATCTTTATTAAAAAGCAATGACTGCAATGATAAATAAATGTGTATATCCATTTTAAAGTAAGCATTTTGCAAAGTTTTTTAAGTGATTATTTTTAATTTGAAGAAAACAAATATACAAAATTCTTTATTTCTAACATCTTGACCAATTATTATCTACTGTAAGTACTCTTATCAAGATCACAGTTTACTGGATTTTTTAATAAATATGGGTTCACTTGGGATTGAACTCAGGACTTTCTCCGTGTAAAGCAGATATGCTAACCACTATGTTATGAAACCACAACATAAACTGTACTCACACTAGAAGAAATGTATGGTCATCTTGACAATCAAATGCCCCAAAATCTGAGGTACACACTAAGTGATTTTGTTTAAAAATCCTATTATATGTCGCACAACACTGAATTTTCATATGTCCGCAATTAAGCAGCATGACTTAGTCATGAAAAAATGCAGAAAATATGGTCAGTTTATCGAGAACCTCCAAGTACCACATAGTGCACTAATATAGTAGGCTGAGATTTTTTTTATCTTGGCTGACCGATTCAATAACCGAAGGAGTGTGTTTGTGACCATCAGTTCTCTGGTTTATCGGAAATACACCAAATGGTCATTTAAAAACACTACCCAGTAAAACAGGATGAGCAACCAATTTTTTGCAATTGACTTTAATAATTGTATAGTGGGTACATAGATAAAGATAGTTGTAACATGGTTGACCAAACTTGCATTACCCAACATTTAAAATACAAGTTTAGCAAAGAGCAATGTGTGCAATGTTGAATAAACCTGCATATTCCCATTTTAAATAAAGAATTTTTGAAGCTTTTCAAGTGAATATTTATAATTTGAAAAACTATATACACAAAAATCATTATTTCTAACATTTTGACCAATTATCATCTGCAGGTGTCACACTTATCAAAATCACTTTTCAGTGATTTTTCTTGCCATGTTACCATAAAGTGCCTGTATTACAAATACTACATATAAATAAATGCCCTTTCACAACATAACTTACTCGAAAAAGACTTTAGTAGTAATCAATATACTATCTATCCAGAAGTCAAATCTATCAGCATTTTTGCTAAACTTGCACATAGTAATTATGGAAATATTTATTTACATTTAAAGTAAATAATCTGGAAGTGAATATTAGCTACATCAAAACATGATTGCAGTTTATCATGCATTAATCATGCAATACCAAACCTTGGCAGCATTATCAAGTTGCTAGTGAAGTCATGTGAACAGTGAAGTCCTGGAAAGAATAGCTGTGCTTTGGTGAACTGGTGATGGAAATGTTGGTTTAAGTGATTTATTTAACTGTACTCAGTTAAGATGATTTATGGAAAAAGGTAGTTAGATATGATACTACAATTTATTTGTTTACTATAAATGAAATATATGATACATTGCTACCAATTTCTTATAAAACAAGAAGACTATTTGAATCTGCTCCAGATTTTTAATCAGTTGTTTGCTGTAATAAGTTATTTTATAATTAAAAGCTAATAGATATTAAAAATAACATTTATTTCCATATTTAGAGAAGAAATTGAATTTTGTAAGTGAACAAATGACATGTTTCACATTGAGCAGTAGCAGGTCAGATGTTATAAGAATGATAGTGAAGAAAATTTTTCTAAATCATAAATTAGTGCAAAAATATGGTTCCAATTGGGATTGAACCCAGGACCTTCTGCGTGTAAAGCAGATGTGATAACCACTACACTATGAAACCAATATGCAATACAATAACAAACTGTTCAATTTTTTGGTTGTCCTGACAGTCGTAGTGATTTATGGTAAACTGTTCCGGATTATCGGTGAAACGTCAAAGTGATTGTTCTTTCATTATATATAATTTTAAAAAAACAGAGCACCATATTTTTGGCAAATTGACCCAATACTTAATAGTGGTACACCTAGCTAAAGAAAGTTATAGCCTGGTTGACCAACCTTGCATAATTAAACATTTAATATTAATCTTTATTAAAAAGCAATGACTGCAATGATAAATAAATGTGTATATCCATTTTAAAGTAAGCATTTTGCAAAGTTTTTTAAGTGATTATTTTTAATTTGAAGAAAACAAATATACAAAATTCTTTATTTCTAACATCTTGACCAATTATTATCTACTGTAAGTACTCTTATCAAGATCACAGTTTACTGGATTTTTTAATAAATATGGGTTCACTTGGGATTGAACTCAGGATTTTCTCCGTGTAAAGCAGATATGCTAACCACTATGTTATGAAACCACAACATAAACTGTTCTCACACTAGAAGATATTTATGGTCATCTTGACAATCAAATGCCCCAAAATCTGAGGTACACACTAAGTGATTTTGTTTAAAAATCCAATTATATGTCGCACAACACTGAATTTTCATATGTCCGCAATTAAGCAGCATGACTTAGTCATGAAAAAATGCAGAAAATATGGTCAGTTTATCGAGAACCTCCAAGTACCACATAGTGCACTAATATAGTAGGCTGAGATTTTTTTTATCTTGGCTGACCGATTCAATAACCGAAGGAGTGTGTTTGTGACCATCAGTTCTCTGGTTTATCGGAAATACACCAAATGGTCATTTAAAAACACTACCCAGTAAAACAGGATGAGCAACCAATTTTTTGCAATTGACTTTAATAATTGTATAGTGGGTACATAGATAAAGATAGTTGTAACATGGTTGACCAAACTTGCATTACCCAACATTTAAAATACAAATTTAGCAAAGAGCAATGTGTGCAATGTTGAATAAACCTGCATATTCCCATTTTAAATAAAGAATTTTTGAAGCTTTTCAAGTGAATATTTATAATTTGAAAAACTATATACACAAAAATCATTATTTCTAACATTTTGACCAATTATCATCTGCAGGTGTCACACTTATCAAAATCACTTTTCAGTGATTTTTCTTGCCATGTTACCATAAAGTGCCTGTATTACAAATACTACATATAAATAAATGCCCTTTCACAACATAACTTAAGCATAATACTCGAAAAAGACTTTAGTAATAATCAATATACTATCTATCCAGAAGTCAAATCTATCAGCATTTTTGCTAAACTTGCACATAGTAATTATGGAAATATTTATTTACATTTAAAGTAAATAATCTGGAAGTGAATATTAGCTACATCAAAACATGATTGCAGTTTATCATGCATTAATCATGCAATACCAAACCTTGGCAGCATTATCAAGTTGCTAGTGAAGTCATGTGAACAGTGAAGTCCTGGAAAGAATAGCTGTGCTTTGGTGAACTGGTGATGGAAATGTTGGTTTAAGTGATTTATTTAACTGTACTCAGTTAAGATGATTTATGGAAAAAGGTAGTTAGATATGATACTACAATTTATTTGTTTACTATAAATGAAATATATGATACATTGCTACCAATTTCTTATAAAACAAGAAGATTATTTGAATCTGCTCCAGATTTTTAATCAGTTGTTTGCTGTAATAAGTTATTTTATAATTAAAAGCTAATAGATATTAAAAATAACATTTATTTCCATATTTAGAGAAGAAATTGAATTTTGTAAGTGAACAAATGACATGTTTCACATTGAGCAGTAGCAGGTCAGATGTTATAAGAATGATAGTGAAGAAAATTTTCATAAATCATAAATTAGTGCAAAAATATGGTTCCACTGGGGATTGAACCAAGGACCTTCTGCGTGTAAAGCAGATGGGATAACCACTACACTATGAAACCAATATGCAATACAATAGCAAACTGTTCAATTTTTTGGTTGTCCTGACAGTCGTAGTGATTTTTGGTAAACTGTTCCGGATTATCGGTGAAACGTCAAAGTGATTGTTCTTTCATTATATATAATTTTAAAAAAACAGAGCACCATATTTTTGGCAAATTGACCCAATACTTAATAGTGGTACACCTAGCTAAAGAAAGTTATAACCTGGTTGACCAACCTTGCATAATTAAACATTTAATATTAATCTTTATTAAAAAGCAATGACTGCAATGATAAATAAATGTGTATATCCATTTTAAAGTAAGCATTTTGCAAAGTTTTTTAAGTGATTATTTTTAATTTGAAGAAAACAAATATACAAAATTCTTTATTTCTAACATCTTGACCAATTATTATCTACTGTAAGTACTCTTATCAAGATCACAGTTTACTGGATTTTTTAATAAATATGGGTTCACTTGGGATTGAACTCAGGACTTTCTCCGTGTAAAGCAGATATGCTAACCACTATGTTATGAAACCACAACATAAACTGTACTCACACTAGAAGAAATGTATGGTCATCTTGACAATCAAATGCCCCAAAATCTGAGGTACACACTAAGTGATTTTGTTTAAAAATCCTATTATATGTCGCACAACACTGAATTTTCATATGTCCGCAATTAAGCAGCATGACTTAGTCATGAAAAAATGCAGAAAATATGGTCAGTTTATCGAGAACCTCCAAGTACCACATAGTGCACTAATATAGTAGGCTGAGATTTTTTTTATCTTGGCTGACCGATTCAATAACCGAAGGAGTGTGTTTGTGACCATCAGTTCTCTGGTTTATCGGAAATACACCAAATGGTCATTTAAAAACACTACCCAGTAAAACAGGATGAGCAACCAATTTTTTGCAATTGACTTTAATAATTGTATAGTGGGTACATAGATAAAGATAGTTGTAACATGGTTGACCAAACTTGCATTACCCAACATTTAAAATACAAGTTTAGCAAAGAGCAATGTGTGCAATGTTGAATAAACCTGCATATTCCCATTTTAAATAAAGAATTTTTGAAGCTTTTCAAGTGAATATTTATAATTTGAAAAACTATATACACAAAAATCATTATTTCTAACATTTTGACCAATTATCATCTGCAGGTGTCACACTTATCAAAATCACTTTTCAGTGATTTTTCTTGCCATGTTACCATAAAGTGCCTGTATTACAAATACTACATATAAATAAATGCCCTTTCACAACATAACTTACTCGAAAAAGACTTTAGTAGTAATCAATATACTATCTATCCAGAAGTCAAATCTATCAGCATTTTTGCTAAACTTGCACATAGTAATTATGGAAATATTTATTTACATTTAAAGTAAATAATCTGGAAGTGAATATTAGCTACATCAAAACATGATTGCAGTTTATCATGCATTAATCATGCAATACCAAACCTTGGCAGCATTATCAAGTTGCTAGTGAAGTCATGTGAACAGTGAAGTCCTGGAAAGAATAGCTGTGCTTTGGTGAACTGGTGATGGAAATGTTGGTTTAAGTGATTTATTTAACTGTACTCAGTTAAGATGATTTATGGAAAAAGGTAGTTAGATATGATACTACAATTTATTTGTTTACTATAAATGAAATATATGATACATTGCTACCAATTTCTTATAAAACAAGAAGACTATTTGAATCTGCTCCAGATTTTTAATCAGTTGTTTGCTGTAATAAGTTATTTTATAATTAAAAGCTAATAGATATTAAAAATAACATTTATTTCCATATTTAGAGAAGAAATTGAATTTTGTAAGTGAACAAATGACATGTTTCACATTGAGCAGTAGCAGGTCAGATGTTATAAGAATGATAGTGAAGAAAATTTTTCTAAATCATAAATTAGTGCAAAAATATGGTTCCAATTGGGATTGAACCCAGGACCTTCTGCGTGTAAAGCAGATGTGATAACCACTACACTATGAAACCAATATGCAATACAATAACAAACTGTTCAATTTTTTGGTTGTCCTGACAGTCGTAGTGATTTATGGTAAACTGTTCCGGATTATCGGTGAAACGTCAAAGTGATTGTTCTTTCATTATATATAATTTTAAAAAAACAGAGCACCATATTTTTGGCAAATTGACCCAATACTTAATAGTGGTACACCTAGCTAAAGAAAGTTATAGCCTGGTTGACCAACCTTGCATAATTAAACATTTAATATTAATCTTTATTAAAAAGCAATGACTGCAATGATAAATAAATGTGTATATCCATTTTAAAGTAAGCATTTTGCAAAGTTTTTTAAGTGATTATTTTTAATTTGAAGAAAACAAATATACAAAATTATTTATTTCTAACATCTTGACCAATTATTATCTACTGTAAGTACTCTTATCAAGATCACAGTTTACTGGATTTTTTAATAAATATGGGTTCACTTGGGATTGAACTCAGGACTTTCTCCATGTAAAGCAGATATGCTAACCACTATGTTATGAAACCACAACATAAACTGTACTCACACTAGAAGATATTTATGGTCATCTTGACAATCAAATGCCCCAAAATCTGAGGTACACACTAAGTGATTTTGTTTAAAAATCCTATTATATGTCGCACAACACTGAATTTTCATATGTCCGCAATTAAGCAGCATGACTTAGTCATGCAAAAATGCAGAAAATATGGTCAGTTTATCGAGAACCTCCAAGTACCACATAGTGCACTAATATAGTAGGCTGAGATTTTTTTTATCTTGGCTGACCGATTCAATAACCGAAGGAGTGTGTTTGTGACCATCAGTTCTCTGGTTTATCGGAAATACACCAAATGGTCATTTAAAAACACTACCCAGTAAAACAGGATGAGCAACCAATTTTTTGCAATTGAGTTTAATAATTGTATAGTGGGTACATAGATAAAGATAGTTGTAACATGGTTGACCAAACTTGCATTACCCAACATTTAAAATACAAATTTAGCAAAGAGCAATGTGTGCAATGTTGAATAAACCTGCATATTCCCATTTTAAATAAATAATTTTTGAAGCTTTTCAAGTGAATATTTATAATTTGAAAAACTATTTACACAAAAATCATTATTTCTAACATTTTGACCAATTATCATCTGCAGGTGTCACACTTATCAAAATCACTTTTCAGTGATTTTTCTTGCCATGTTACCATAAAGTGCCTGTATTACAAATACTACATATAAATAAATGCCCTTTCACAACATAACTTAAGCATAATACTCGAAAAAGACTTTAGTAGTAATCAATATACTATCTATCCAGAAGTCAAATCTATCAGCATTTTTGCTAAACTTGCACATAGTAATTATGGAAATATTTATTTACATTTAAAGTAAATAATCTGGAAGTGAATATTAGCTACATCAAAACATGATTGCAGTTTATCATGCATTAATCATGCAATACCAAACCTTGGCAGCATTATCAAGTTGCTAGTGAAGTCATGTGAACAGTGAAGTCCTGGAAAGAATAGCTGTGCTTTGGTGAACTGGTGATGGAAATGTTGGTTTAAGTGATTTATTTAACTGTACTCAGTTAAGATGATTTATGGAAAAAGGTAGTAAGATATGATACTACAATTTATTTGTTTACTATAAATGAAATATATGATACATTGCTACCAATTTCTTATAAAACAAGAAGATTATTTGAATCTGCTCCAGATTTTTAATCAGTTGTTTGCTGTAATAAGTTATTTTATAATTAAAAGCTAATAGATATTAAAAATAACATTTATTTCCATATTTAGAGAAGAAATTGAATTTTGTAAGTGAACAAATGACATGTTTCACATTGAGCAGTAGCAGGTCAGATGTTATAAGAATGATAGTGAAGAAAATTTTCATAAATCATAAATTAGTGCAAAAATATGGTTCCACTGGGGATTGAACCCAGGACCTTCTGCGTGTAAAGCAGATGGGATAACCACTACACTATGAAACCAATATGCAATACAATAACAAACTGTTCAATTTTTTGGTTGTCCTGACAGTCGTAGTGATTTTTGGTAAACTGTTCCGGATTATCGGTGAAACGTCAAAGTGATTGTTCTTTCATTATATATAATTTTAAAAAAACAGAGCACCATATTTTTGGCAAATTGACCCAATACTTAATAGTGGTACACCTAGCTAAAGAAAGTTATAGCCTGGTTGACCAACCTTGCATAATTAAACATTTAATATTAATCTTTATTAAAAAGCAATGACTGCAATGATAAATAAATGTGTATATCCATTTTAAAGTAAGCATTTTGCAAAGTTTTTTAAGTGATTATTTTTAATTTGAAGAAAACAAATATACAAAATTCTTTATTTCTAACATCTTGACTAATTATTATCTACTGTAAGTACTCTTATCAAGATCACAGTTTACTGGATTTTTTAATAAATATGGGTTCACTTGGGATTGAACTCAGGACTTTCTCCGTGTAAAGCAGATATGCTAACCACTATGTTATGAAACCACAACATAAACTGTTCTCACACTAGAAGATATTTATGGTCATCTTGACAATCAAATGCCCCAAAATCTGAGGTACACACTAAGTGATTTTGTTTAAAAATCCAATTATATGTCGCACAACACTGAATTTTCATATGTCCGCAATTAAGCAGCATGACTTAGTCATGCAAAAATGCAGAAAATATGGTCAGTTTATCGAGAACCTCCAAGTACCACATAGTGCACTAATATAGTAGGCTGAGATTTTTTTTATCTTGGCTGACCGATTCAATAACCGAAGGAGTGTGTTTGTGACCATCAGTTCTCTGGTTTATCGGAAATACACCAAATGGTCATTTAAAAACACTACCCAGTAAAACAGGATGAGCAACCAATTTTTTGCAATTGACTTTAATAATTGTATAGTGGGTACATAGATAAAGATAGTTGTAACATGGTTGACCAAACTTGCATTACCCAACATTTAAAATACAAATTTAGCAAAGAGCAATGTGTGCAATGTTGAATAAACCTGCATATTCCCATTTTAAATAAAGAATTTTTGAAGCTTTTCAAGTGAATATTTATAATTTGAAAAACTATATACACAAAAATCATTATTTCTAACATTTTGACCAATTATCATCTGCAGGTGTCACACTTATCAAAATCACTTTTCAGTGATTTTTCTTGCCATGTTACCATAAAGTGCCTGTATTACAAATACTACATATAAATAAATGCCCTTTCACAACATAACTTAAGCATAACACTCGAAAAAGACTTTAATAATAATCAATATACTATCTATCCAGAAGTCAAATCTATCAGCATTTTTGCTAAACTTGCACATAGTAATTATGGAAATAATTATTTACATTTAAAGTAAATAATCTGGAAGTGAATATTAGCTACATCAAAACATGATTGCAGTTTATCATGCATTAATCATGCAATACCAAACCTTGGCAGCATTATCAAGTTGCTAGTGAAGTCATGTGAACAGTGAAGTCCTGGAAAGAATAGCTGTGCTTTGGTGAACTGGTGATGGAAATGTTGGTTTAAGTGATTTATTTAACTGTACTCAGTTAAGATGATTTATGGAAAAAGGTAGTTAGATATGATACTACAATTTATTTGTTTACTATAAATGAAATATATGATACATTGCTACCAATATCTTATAAAACAAGAAGACTATTTGAATCTGCTCCAGATTTTTAATCAGTTGTTTGCTGTAATAAGTTATTTTATAATTAAAAGCTAATAGATATTAAAAATAACATTTATTTCCATATTTAGAGAAGAAATTGAATTTTGTAAGTGAACAAATGACATGTTTCACATTGAGCAGTAGCAGGTCAGATGTTATAAGAATGATAGTGAAGAAAATTTTCATAAATCATAAATTAGTGCAAAAATATGGTTCCACTGGGGATTGAACCCAGGACCTTCTGCGTGTAAAGCAGATGTGATAACCACTACACTATGAAACCAATATGCAATACAATAACAAACTGTTCAATTTTTTGGTTGTCCTGACAGTCGTAGTGATTTTTGGTAAACTGTTCCGGATTATCGGTGAAACGTCAAAGTGATTGTTCTTTCATTATATATAATTTAAAAAAAACAGAGCACCATATTTTTGGCAAATTGTCCCAATACTTAATAGTGGTACACCTAGCTAAAGAAAGTTATAGCCTGGTTGACCAACCTTGCATAATTAAACATTTAATATTAATCTTTATTAAAAAGCAATGACTGCAATGATAAATAAATGTGTATATCCATTTTAAAGTAAGCATTTTGCAAAGTTTTTTAAGTGATTATTTTTAATTTGAAGAAAACAAATATACAAAATTCTTTATTTCTAACATCTTGACTAATTATTATCTACTGTAAGTACTCTTATCAAGATCACAGTTTACTGGATTTTTTAATAAATATGGGTTCACTTGGGATTGAACTCAGGACTTTCTCCGTGTAAAGCAGATATGCTAACCACTATGTTATGAAACCACAACATAAACTGTTCTCACACTAGAAGATATTTATGGTCATCTTGACAATCAAATGCCCCAAAATCTGAGGTACACACTAAGTGATTTTGTTTAAAAATCCAATTATATGTCGCACAACACTGAATTTTCATATGTCCGCAATTAAGCAGCATGACTTAGTCATGCAAAAATGCAGAAAATATGGTCAGTTTATCGAGAACCTCCAAGTACCACATAGTGCACTAATATAGTAGGCTGAGATTTTTTTTATCTTGGCTGACCGATTCAATAACCGAAGGAGTGTGTTTGTGACCATCAGTTCTCTGGTTTATCGGAAATACACCAAATGGTCATTTAAAAACACTACCCAGTAAAACAGGATGAGCAACCAATTTTTTGCAATTGACTTTAAGAATTGTATAGTGGGTACATAGATAAAGATAGTTGTAACATGGTTGACCAAACTTGCATTATCCAACATTTAAAATACAAATTTAGCAAAGAGCAATGTGTGCAATGTTGAATAAACCTGCATATTCCCATTTTAAATAAAGAATTTTTGAAGCTTTTCAAGTGAATATTTATAATTTGAAAAACTATATACACAAAAATCATTATTTCTAACATTTTGACCAATTATCATCTGCAGGTGTCACACTTATCAAAATCACTTTTCAGTGATTTTTCTTGCCATGTTACCATAAAGTGCCTGTATTACAAATACTACATATAAATAAATGCCCTTTCACAACATAACTTAAGCATAATACTCGAAAAAGACTTTAGTAATAATCAATATACTATCTATCCAGAAGTCACATCTATCAGCATTTTTGCTAAACTTGCACATAGTAATTATGGAAATAATTATTTACATTTAAAGTAAATAATCTGGAAGTGAATATTAGCTACATCAAAACATGATTGCAGTTTATCATGCATTAATCATGCAATACCAAACCTTGGCAGCATTATCAAGTTGCTAGTGAAGTCATGTGAACAGTGAAGTCCTGGAAAGAATAGCTGTGCTTTGGTGAACTGGTGATGGAAATGTTGGTTTAAGTGATTTATTTAACTGTACTCAGTTAAGATGATTTATGGAAAAAGGTAGTTAGATATGATACTACAATTTATTTGTTTACTATAAATGAAATATATGATACATTGCTACCAATTTCTTATAAAACAAGAAGACTATTTGAATCTGCTCCAGATTTTTAATCAGTTGTTTGCTGTAATAAGTTATTTTATAATTAAAAGCTAATAGATATTAAAAATAACATTTATTTCCATATTTAGAGAAGAAATTGAATTTTGTAAGTGAACAAATGACATGTTTCACATTGAGCAGTAGCAGGTCAGATGTTATAAGAATGATAGTGAAGAAAATTTTCATAAATCATAAATTAGTGCAAGAATATGGTTCCACTGGGGATTGAACCAAGGACCTTCTGCGTGTAAAGCAGAGGTGATAACCACTACACTATGAGAACAATATGCAATACAATAACAAACTGTTAAATTTTTTGGTTGTCCTGACAGTCGTAGTAATTTTTGGTAAACTGTTCCGGATTATCGGTGAAACGTCAAAGTGATTGTTCTTTCATTATATATAATTTTAAAAAAACAGAGCACCATATTTTTGGCAAATTGACCCAATACTTAATAGTGGTACACCTAGCTAAAGAAAGTTATAGCCTGGTTGACCAACCTTGCATAATTAAACATTTAATATTAATCTTTATTAAAAAGCAATGACTGCAATGATAAATACATGTGTATATCCATTTTAAAGTAAGCATTTTGCAAAGTTTTTTAAGTGATTATTTTTAATTTGAAGAAAACAAATATACAAAATTCTTTATTTCTAACATCTTGACTAATTATTATCTACTGTAAGTACTCTTATCAAGATCACAGTTTACTGGATTTTTTAATAAATGTGGGTTCACTTGGGATTGAACTCAGGACTTACTCCGTGTAAAGCAGATATGCTAACCACTATGTTATGAAACCACAACATAAACTGTTCTCACACTAGAAGATATTTATGGTCATCTTGACAATCAAATGCCCCAAAATCTGAGGTACACACTAAGTGATTTTGTTTAAAAATCCAATTATATGTCGCACAACACTGAATTTTCATATGTCCGCAATTAAGCAGCATGACTTAGTCATGAAAAAATGCAGAAAATATGGTCAGTTTATCGAGAACCTCCAAGTACCACATAGTGCACTAATATAGTAGGCTGAGAATTTTTTTATCTTGGCTGACCGATTCAATAACCGAAGGAGTGTGTTTGTGACCATCAGTTCTCTGGTTTATCGGAAATACACCAAATGGTCATTTAAAAACACTACCCAGTAAAACAGGATGAGCAACCAATTTTTTGCAATTGACTTTAATAATTGTATAGTGGGTACATAGATAAAGATAGTTGTAACATGGTTGACCAAACTTGCATTACCCAACATTTAAAATACAAATTTAGCAAAGAGCAATGTGTGCAATGTTGAATAAACCTGCATATTCCCATTTTAAATAAAGAATTTTTGAAGCTTTTCAAGTGAATATTTATAATTTGAAAAACTATATACACAAAAATCATTATTTCTAACATTTTGACCAATTATCATCTGCAGGTGTCACACTTATCAAAATCACTTTTCAGTGATTTTTCTTTCCATGTTACCATAAAGTGCCTGTATTACAAATACTACATATAAATAAATGCCCTTTCACAACATAACTTAAGCATAATACACGAAAAAGACTTTAGTAATAATCAATATACTATCTATCCAGAAGTCAAATCTATCAGCATTTTTGCTAAACTTGCACATAGTAATTATGGAAATAATTATTTACATTTAAAGTAAATAATCTGGAAGTGAATATTAGCTACATCAAAACATGATTGCAGTTTATCATGCATTAATCATGCAATACCAAACCTTGGCAGCATTATCAAGTTGCTAGTGAAGTCATGTGAACAGTGAAGTCCTGGAAAGAATAGCTGTGCTTTGGTGAACTGGTGATGGAAATGTTGGTTTAAGTGATTTATTTAACTGTACTCAGTTAAGATGATTTATGGAAAAAGGTAGTTAGATATGATACTACAATTTATTTGTTTACTATAAATGAAATATATGATACATTGCTACCAATTTCTTATAAAACAAGAAGACTATTTGAATCTGCTCCAGATTTTTAATCAGTTGTTTGCTGTAATAAGTTATTTTATAATTAAAAGCTAATAGATATTAAAAATAACATTTATTTCCATATTTAGAGAAGAAATTGAATTTTGTAAGTGAACAAATGACATGTTTCACATTGAGCAGTAGCAGGTCAGATGTTATAAGAATGATAGTGAAGAAAATTTTCATAAATCATAAATTAGTGCAAAAATATGGTTCCACTGGGGATTGAACCCAGGACCTTCTGCGTGTAAAGCAGAGGTGATAACCACTACACTATGAAACCAATATGCAATACAATAACAAACTGTTCAATTTTTTGGTTGTCCTGACAGTCGTAGTGATTTTTGGTAAACTGTTCCGGATTATCGGTGAAACGTCAAAGTGATTGTTCTTTCATTATATATAATTTTAAAAAAACAGAGCACCATATTTTTGGCAAATTGACCCAATACTTAATAGTGGTACACCTAGCTAAAGAAAGTTATAGCCTGGTTGACCAACCTTGCATAATTAAACATTTAATATTAATCTTTATTAAAAAGCAATGACTGCAATGATAAATAAATGTGTATATCCATTTTAAAGTAAGCATTTTGCAAAGGTTTTTAAGTGATTATTTTTAATTTGAAGAAAACAAATATACAAAATTCTTTATTTCTAACATCTTGACCAATTATTATCTACTGTAAGTACTCTTATCAAGATCACAGTTTACTGGATTTTTTAATAAATATGGGTTCACTTGGGATTGAACTCAGGACTTTCTCCGTGTAAAGCAGATATGCTAACCACTATGTTATGAAACCACAACATAAACTGTTCTCACACTAGAAGATATTTATGGTCATCTTGACAATCAAATGCCCCAAAATCTGAGGTACACACTGAGTGATTTTGTTTAAAAATCCAATTATATGTCGCACAACACTGAATTTTCATATGTCCGCAATTAAGCAGCATGACTTAGTCATGAAAAAATGCAGAAAATATGGTCAGTTTATCGAGAACCTCCAAGTACCACATAGTGCACTAATATAGTAGGCTGAGATTTTTTTTATCTTGGCTGACCGATTCAATAACCGAAGGAGTGTGTTTGTGACCATCAGTTCTCTGGTTTATCGGAAATACACCAAATGGTCATTTAAAAACACTACCCAGTAAAACAGGATGAGCAACCAATTTTTTGCAATTGACTTTAATAATTGTATAGTGGGTACATAGATAAAGATAGTTGTAACATGGTTGACCAAACTTGCATTACCCAACATTTAAAATACAAATTTAGCAAAGAGCAATGTGTGCTATGTTGAATAAACCTGCATATTCCCATTTTAAATAAAGAATTTTTGAAGCTTTTCAAGTGAATATTTATAATTTGAAAAACTATATACACAAAAATCATTATTTCTAACATTTTGACCAATTATCATCTGCATGTGTCACACTTATCAAAATCACTTTTCAGTGATTTTTCTTGCCATGTTACCATAAAGTGCCTGTATTACAAATACTACATATAAATAAATGCCCTTTCACAACATAACTTAAGCATAATACACGAAAAAGACTTTAGTAATAATCAATATACTATCTATCCAGAAGTCAAATCTATCAGCATTTTTGCTAAACTTGCACATAGTAATTATGGAAATAATTATTTACATTTAAAGTAAATAATCTGGAAGTGAATATTAGCTACATCAAAACATGATTGCAGTTTATCATGCATTAATCATGCAATACCAAACCTTGGCAGCATTATCAAGTTGCTAGTGAAGTCATGTGAACAGTGAAGTCCTGGAAAGAATAGCTGTGCTTTGGTGAACTGGTGATGGAAATGTTGGTTTAAGTGATTTATTTAACTGTACTCAGTTAAGATGATTTATGGAAAAAGGTAGTTAGATATGATACTACAATTTATTTGTTTACTATAAATGAAATATATGATACATTGCTACCAATTTCTTATAAAACAAGAAGACTATTTGAATCTGCTCCAGATTTTTAATCAGTTGTTTGCTGTAATAAGTTATTTTATAATTAAAAGCTAATAGATATTAAAAATAACATTTATTTCCATATTTAGAGAAGAAATTGAATTTTGTAAGTGAACAAATGACATGTTTCACATTGAGCAGTAGCAGGTCAGATGTTATAAGAATGATAGTGAAGAAAATTTTCATAAATCATAAATTAGTGCAAAAATATGGTTCCACTGGGGATTGAACCCAGGACTTTCTGCGTGTAAAGCAGAGGTGATAACCACTACACTATGAAACCAATATGCAACACAATAACAAACTGTTACATTTTTTGGTTGTCCTGACAGTCGTAGTAATTTTTGGTAAACTGTTCCGGATTATCGGTGAAACGTCAAAGTGATTGTTCTTTCATTATATATAATTTAAAAAAAACAGAGCACGATATTTTTGGCAAATTGACCCAATACTTAATAGTGGTACACCTAGCTAAAGAAAGTTATAGCCTGGTTGACCAACCTTGCATAATTAAACATTTAATATTAATCTTTATTAAAAAGCAATGACTGCAATGATAAATAAATGTGTATATCCATTTTAAAGTAAGCATTTTGCAAAGTTTTTTAAGTGATTATTTTTAATTTGAAGAAAACAAATATACAAAATTCTTTATTTCTAACATCTTGACCAATTATTATCTACTGTAAGTACTCTTATCAAGATCACAGTTCACTGGATTTTTTAATAAATATGGGTTCACTTGGGATTGAACTCAGGACTTTCTCCGTGTAAAGCAGATATGCTAACCACTATGTTATGAAACCACAACATAAACTGCTCTCACACTAGAAGATATTTATGGTCATCTTGACAATCAAATGCCCCAAAATCTGAGGTACACACTGAGTGATTTTGTTTAAAAATCCAATTATATGTCGCACAACACTGAATTTTCATATGTCCGCAATTAAGCAGCATGACTTAGTCATGCAAAAATGCAGAAAATATGGTCAGTTTATCGAGAACCTCCAAGTACCACATAGTGCACTAATATAGTAGGCTGAGATTTTTTTTATCTTGGCTGACCGATTCAATAACCGAAGGAGTGTGTTTGTGACCATCAGTTCTCTGGTTTATCGGAAATACACCAAATGGTCATTTAAAAACACAACCCAGTAAAACAGGATGAGCAACCAATTTTTTGCAATTGACTTTAATAATTGTATAGTGGGTACATAGATAAAGATAGTTGTAACATGGTTGACCAAACTTGCATTACCCAACATTTAAAATACAAATTTAGCAAAGAGCAATGTGTGCTATGTTGAATAAACCTGCATATTCCCATTTTAAATAAAGAATTTTTGAAGCTTTTCAAGTGAATATTTATAATTTGAAAAACTATATACACAAAAATCATTATTTCTAACATTTTGACCAATTATCATCTGCATGTGTCACACTTATCAAAATCACTTTTCAGTGATTTTTCTTGCCATGTTACCATAAAGTGCCTGTATTACAAATACTACATATAAATAAATGCCCTTTCACAACATAACTTAAGCATAATACACGAAAAAGACTTTAGTAATAATCAATATACTATCTATCCAGAAGTCAAATCTATCAGCATTTTTGCTAAACTTGCACATAGTAATTATGGAAATAATTATTTACATTTAAAGTAAATAATCTGGAAGTGAATATTAGCTACATCAAAACATGATTGCAGTTTATCATGCATTAATCATGCAATACCAAACCTTGGCAGCATTATCAAGTTGCTAGTGAAGTCATGTGAACAGTGAAGTCCTGGAAAGAATAGCTGTGCTTTGGTGAACTGGTGATGGAAATGTTGGTTTAAGTGATTTATTTAACTGTACTCAGTTAAGATGATTTATGGAAAAAGGTAGTTAGATATGATACTACTATTTATTTGTTTACTATAAATGAAATATATGATACATTGCTACCAATTTCTTATAAAACAAGAAGACTATTTGAATCTGCTCCAGATTTTTAATCAGTTGTTTGCTGTAATAAGTTATTTTATAATTAAAAGCTAATAGATATTAAAAATAACATTTATTTCCATATTTAGAGAAGAAATTGAATTTTGTAAGTGAACAAATGACATGTTTCACATTGAGCAGTAGCAGGTCAGATGTTATAAGAATGATAGTGAAGAAAATTTTCATAAATCATAAATTAGTGCAAAAATATGGTTCCACTGGGGATTGAACCCAGGACCTTCTGCGTGTAAAGCAGAGGTGATAACCACTACACTATGAAACCAATATGCAATACAATAACAAACTGTTAAATTTTTTGGTTGTCCTGACAGTCGTAGTAATTTTTGGTTAACTGTTCCGGATTATCGGTGAAACGTCAAAGTGATTGTTCTTTCATTATATATAATTTTAAAAAAACAGAGCACCATATTTTTGGCAAATTGACCCAATACTTAATAGTGGTACACCTAGCTAAAGAAAGTTATAGCCTGGTTGACCAACCTTGCATAATTAAACATTTAATATTAATCTTTATTAAAAAGCAATGACTGCAATGATAAATAAATGTGTATATCCATTTTAAAGTAAGCATTTTGCAAAGTTTTTTTAAGTGATTATTTTTAATTTGAAGAAAACAAATATACAAAATTCTTTATTTCTAACATCTTGACCAATTATTATCTACTGTAAGTACTCTTATCAAGATCATAGTTTACTGGATTTTTTAATAAATATGGGTTCACTTGGGATTGAACTCAGGACTTTCTCCGTGTAAAGCAGATATGCTAACCACTATGTTATGAAACCACAACATAAACTGTTCTCGCACTAGAAGATATTTATGGTCATCTTGACAATCAAATGCCCCAAAATCTGAGGTACACACTAAGTGATTTTGTTTAAAAATCCAATTATATGTCGCACAACACTGAATTTTCATATGTCCGCAATTAAGCAGCATGACTAAGTCATGAAAAAATGCAGAAAATATGGTCAGTTTATCGAGAACCTCCAAGTACCACATAGTGCACTAATATAGTAGGCTGAGATTTTTTTTATCTTGGCTGACCGATTCAATAACCGAAGGAGTGTGTTTGTGACCATCAGTTCTCTGGTTTATCGGAAATACACCAAATGGTCATTTAAAAACACTACCCAGTAAAACAGGATGAGCAACCAATTTTTTGCAATTGACTTTAATAATTGTATAGTGGGTACATAGATAAAGATAGTTGTAACATGGTTGACCAAACTTGCATTACCCAACATTTAAAATACAAATTTAGCGAAGAGCAATGTGTGCAATGTTGAATAAACCTGCATATTCCCATTTTAAATAAAGAATTTTTGAAGCTTTTCAAGTGAATATTTATAATTTGAAAAACTATATACACAAAAATCATTATTTCTAACATTTTGACCAATTATCATCTGCATGTGTCACACTTATCAAAATCACTTTTCAGTGATTTTTCTTGCCATGTTACCATAAAGTGCCTGTATTACAAATACTACATATAAATAAATGCCCTTTCACAACATAACTTAAGCATAATACACGAAAAAGACTTTAGTAATAATCAATATACTATCTATCCAGAAGTCAAATCTATCAGCATTTTTGCTAAACTTGCACATAGTAATTATGGAAATAATTATTTACATTTAAAGTAAATAATCTGGAAGTGAATATTAGCTACATCAAAACATGATTGCAGTTTATCATGCATTAATCATGCAATACCAAACCTTGGCAGCATTATCAAGTTGCTAGTGAAGTCATGTGAACAGTGAAGTCCTGGAAAGAATAGCTGTGCTTTGGTGAACTGGTGATGGAAATGTTGGTTTAAGTGATTTATTTAACTGTACTCAGTTAAGATGATTTATGGAAAAAGGTAGTTAGATATGATACTACAATTTATTTGTTTACTATAAATGAAATATATGATACATTGCTACTAATTTCTCATAAAACAAGAAGACTATTTGAATCTGCTCCAGATTTTTAATCAGTTGTTTGCTGTAATAAGTTATTTTATAATTAAAAGCTAATAGATATTAAAAATAACATTTATTTCCATATTTAGAGAAGAAATTGCATTTTGTAAGTGAACAAATGACATGTTTCACATTGAGCAGTAGCAGGTCAGATGTTATAAGAATGATAGTGAAGAAAATTTTCATAAATCATAAATTAGTGCTAAAATATGGTTCCACTGGGGATTGAACCCAGGACCTTCTGCGTGTAAAGCAGAGGTGATAACCACTACACTATGAAACCAATATGCAATACAATAACAAACTGTTCAATTTTTTGGTTGTCCTGACAGTCGTAGTGATTTTTGGTAAACTGTTCCGGATTATCGGTGAAACGTCAAAGTGATTGTTCTTTCATTATATATAATTTTAAAAAAACAGAGCACCATATTTTTGGCAAATTGACCCAATACTTAATAGTGGTACACCTAGCTAAAGAAAGTTATAGCCTGGTTGACCAACCTTGCATAATTAAACATTTAATATTAATCTTTATTAAAAAGCAATGACTGCAATGATAAATAAATGTGTATATCCATTTTAAAGTAAGCATTTTGCAAAGTTTTTTAAGTGATTATTTTTAATTTGAAGAAAACAAATATACAAAATTCTTTATTTCTAACATCTTGACTAATTATTATCTACTGTAAGTACTCTTATCAAGATCACAGTTTACTGGATTTTTTAATAAATATGGGTTCACTTGGGATTGAACTCAGGACTTTCTCTGTGTAAAGCAGATATGCTAACCACTATGTTATGAAACCACAACATAAACTGTTCTCACACTAGAAGATATTTATGGTCATCTTGACAATCAAATGCCCCAAAATCTGAGGTACACACTAAGTGATTTTGTTTAAAAATCCAATTATATGTCGCACAACACTGAATTTTCATATGTCCGCAATTAAGCAGCATGACTTAGTCATGCAAAAATGCAGAAAATATGGTCAGTTTATCGAGAACCTCCAAGTACCACATAGTGCACTAATATAGTAGGCTGAGATTTTTTTTATCTTGGCTGACCGATTCAATAACCGAAGGAGTGTGTTTGTGACCATCAGTTCTCTGGTTTATCGGAAATACACCAAATGGTCATTTAAAAACACTACCCAGTAAAACAGGATGAGCAACCAATTTTTTGCAATTGACTTTAATAATTGTATAGTGGGTACATAGATAAAGATAGTTGTAACATGGTTGACCAAACTTGCATTACCCAACATTTAAAATACAAATTTAGCGAAGAGCAATGTGTGCAATGTTGAATAAACCTGCATATTCCCATTTTAAATAAAGAATTTTTGAAGCTTTTCAAGTGAATATTTATAATTTGAAAAACTATATACACAAAAATCATTATTTCTAACATTTTGACCAATTATCATCTGCAGGTGTCACACTTATCAAAATCACTTTTCAGTTATTTTTCTTGCCATGTTACCATAAAGTGCCTGTATTACAAATACTACATATAAATAAATGCCCTTTCACAACATAACTTAAGCATAATACTCGAAAAAGACTTTAGTAATAATCAATATACTATCTATCCAGAAGTCAAATCTATCAGCATTTTTGCTAAACTTGCACATAGTAATTATGGAAATATTTATTTACATTTAAAGTAAATAATCTGGAAGTGAATATTAGCTACATCAAAACATGATTGCAGTTTATCATGCATTAATCATGCAATACCAAACCTTGGCAGCATTATCAAGTTGCTAGTGAAGTCATGTGAACAGTGAAGTCCTGGAAAGAATAGCTGTGCTTTGGTGAACTGGTGATGGAAATGTTGGTTTAAGTGATTTATTTAACTGTACTCAGTTAAGATGATTTATGGAAAAAGGTAGTTAGATATGATACTACAATTTATTTGTTTACTATAAATGAAATATATGATACATTGCTACCAATTTCTTATAAAACAAGAAGACTATTTGAATCTGCTCCAGATTTTTAATCAGTTGTTTGCTGTAATAAGTTATTTTATAATTAAAAGCTAATAGATATTAAAAATAACATTTATTTCCATATTTAGAGAAGAAATTGAATTTTGTAAGTGAACAAATGACATGTTTCACATTGAGCAGTAGCAGGTCAGATGTTATAAGAATGATAGTGAAGAAAATTTTCATAAATCATAAATTAGTGCAAAAATATGGTTCCACTGGGGATTGAACCCAGGACCTTCTGCGTGTAAAGCAGAGGTGATAACCACTACACTATGAAACCAATATGCAACACAATAACAAACTGTTCAATTTTTTGGTTGTCCTGACAGTCGTAGTGATTTTTGGTAAACTGTTCCGGATTATCGGTGAAACGTCAAAGTGATTGTTCTTTCATTATATATAATTTTAAAAAAACAGAGCACCATATTTTTGGCAAATTGACCCAATACTTAATAGTGGTACACCTAGCTAAAGAAAGTTATAGCCTGGTTGACCAACCTTGCATAATTAAACATTTAATATTAATCTTTATTAAAAAGCAATGACTGCAATGATAAATAAATGTGTATATCCATTTTAAAGTAAGCATTTTGCAAAGTTTTTTAAGTGATTATTTTTAATTTGAAGAAAACAAATATACAAAATTCTTTATTTCTAACATCTTGACCAATTATTATCTACTGTAAGTACTCTTATCAAGATCACAGTTTACTGGATTTTTTAATAAATATGGGTTCACTTGGGATTGAACTCAGGACTTTCTCCGTGTAAAGCAGATATGCTAACCACTATGCTATGAAACCACAACATAAACAGTTCTCACACTAGAAGATATTTATGGTCATATTGACAATCAAATGCCCCAAAATCTGAGGTACACACTAAGTGATTTTGTTTAAAAATCCAATTATATGTCGCACAATACTGAATTTTCATATGTCCGCAATTAAGCAGCATGACTTAGTCATGAAAAAATACAGAAAATATGGTCAGTTTATCGAGAACCTCCAAGTACCACATAGTGCACTAATATAGTAGGCTGAGATTTTTTTTATCTTGGCTGACCGATTCAATAACCGAAGGAGTGTGTTTGTGACCATCAGTTCTCTGGTTTATCGTAAATACACCAAATGGTCATTTAAAAACACTACCCAGTAAAACAGGATGAGCAACCAATTTTTTGCAATTGACTTTAATAATTGTATAGTGGGTACATAGATAAAGACAGTTGTAACATGGTTGACCAAACTTGCATTACCCAACATTTAAAATACAAATTTAGCAAAGAGCAATGTGTGCAATGTTGAATAAACCTGCATATTCCCATTTTAAATAAAGAATTTTTGAAGCTTTTCAAGTGAATATTTATAATTTGAAAAACTATATACACAAAAATCATTATTTCTAACATTTTGACCAATTATCATCTGCAGGTGTCACACTTATCAAAATCACTTTTCAGTGATTTTTCTTGCCATGTTACCATAAAGTGCCTGTATTACAAATACTACATATAAATAAATGCCCTTTCACAACATAACTTAAGCATAATACTCGAAAAAGACTTTAGTAATAATCAATATATTATCTATCCAGAAGTCAAATCTATCAGCATTTTTGCTAAACTTGCACATAGTAATTATTGAAATATTTATTTACATTTAAAGTAAATAATCTGGAAGTGAATATTAGCTACATCAAAACATGATTGCAGTTTATCATGCATTAATCATGCAATACCAAACCTTGGCAGCATTATCAAGTTGCTAGTGAAGTCATGTGAACAGTGAAGTCCTGGAAAGAATAGCTGTGCTTTGGTGAACTGGTGATGGAAATGTTGGTTTAAGTGATTTATTTAACTGTACTCAGTTAAGATGATTTATGGAAAAAGGTAGTTAGATATGATACTACAATTTATTTGTTTACTATAAATGAAATATATGATACATTGCTACCAATTTCTTATAAAGCAAGAAGATTATTTGAATCTGCTCCAGATTTTTAATCAGTTGTTTGCTGTAATAAGTTATTTTATAATTAAAAGCTAATAGATATTAAAAATAACATTTATTTCCATATTTAGAGAAGAAATTGAATTTTGTAAGTGAACAAATGACATGTTTCACATTGAGCAGTAGCAGGTCAGATGTTATAAGAATGATAGTGAAGAAAATTTTCATAAATCATAAATTAGTGCAAAAATATGGTTCCACTGGGGATTGAACCCAGGACCTTCTGCGTGTAAAGCAGAGGTGATAACCACTACACTATGAAACCAATATGCAATACAATAACAAACTGTTCAATTTTTTGGTTGTCCTGACAGTCGTAGTGATTTTTGGTAAACTGTTCCGGATTATCGGTGAAACGTCAAAGTGATTGTTCTTTCATTATATATAATTTTAAAAAAACAGAGCACCATATTTTTAGCAAATTGACCCAATACTTAATAGTGGTAAACCTAGCTAAAGAAAGTTATTGCCTGGTTGACCAACCTTGCATAATTAAACATTTAATATTAATCTTTATTAAAAAGCAATGATTGCAATGATAAATAAATGTGTATATCCATTTTAAAGTAAGCATTTTGCAAAGTTTTTTAAGTGATTATTTTTAATTTGAAGAAAACAAATATACAAAATTCTTTATTTCTAACATCTTGACCAATTATTATCTACTGTAAGTACTCTTATCAAGATCACAGTTTACTGGATTTTTTAATAAATATAGGTTCACTTGGGATTGAACTCAGGACTTTCTCCGTGTAAAGCAGATATGCTAACCACTATGCTATGAAACCAAAACATAAACTGTTCTCACACTAGAAGATATTTATGGTCATCTTGACAATCAAATGCCCCAAAATCTGAGGTACACACTAAGTGATTTTGTTTAAAAATCCAATTATATGTCGCACAATACTGAATTTTCATATGTCCGCAATTAAGCAGCATGACTTAGTCATGAAAAAATACAGAAAATATGGTCAGTTTATCGAGAACCTCCAAGTACCACATAGTGCACTAATATAGTAGGCTGAGATTTTTTTTATCTTGGCTGACCGATTCAATAACCGAAGGAGTGTGTTTGTGACCATCAGTTCTCTGGTTTATCGTAAATACACCAAATGGTCATTTAAAAACACTACCCAGTAAAACAGGATGAGCAACCAATTTTTTGCAATTGACTTTAATAATTGTATAGTGGGTAAATAGATAAAGACAGTTGTAACATGGTTGACCAAACTTGCATTACCCAACATTTAAAATACAAATTTAGCAAAGAGCAATGTGTGCAATGTTGAATAAACCTGCATATTCCCATTTTGAATAAAGAATTTTTGAAGCTTTTCAAGTGAATATTTATAATTTGAAAAACTATATACACAAAAATCATTATTTCTAACATTTTGACCAATTATCATCTGCAGGTGTCACACTTATCAAAATCACTTTTCAGTGATTTTTCTTGCCATGTTACCATAAAGTGCCTGTATTACAAATACTACATATAAATAAATGCCCTTTCACAACATAACTTAAGCATAATACTCGAAAAAGACTTTAGTAATAATCAATATATTATCTATCCAGAAGTCAAATCTATCAGCATTTTTGCTAAACTTGCACATAGTAATTATTGAAATATTTATTTACATTTAAAGTAAATAATCTGGAAGTGAATATTAGCTACATCAAAACATGATTGCAGTTTATCATGCATTAATCATGCAATACCAAACCTTGGCAGCATTATCAAGTTGCTAGTGAAGTCATGTGAACAGTGAAGTCCTGGAAAGAATAGCTGTGCTTTGGTGAACTGGTGATGGAAATGTTGGTTTAAGTGATTTATTTAACTGTACTCAGTTAAGATGATTTATGGAAAAAGGTAGTTAGATATGATACTACAATTTATTTGTTTACTATAAATGAAATATATGATACATTGCTACCAATTTCTTATAAAGCAAGAAGATTATTTGAATCTGCTCCAGATTTTTAATCAGTTGTTTGCTGTAATAAGTTATTTTATAATTAAAAGCTAATAGATATTAAAAATAACATTTATTTCCATATTTAGAGAAGAAATTGAATTTTGTAAGTGAACAAATGACATGTTTCACATTGAGCAGTAGCAGGTCAGATGTTATAAGAATGATAGTGAAGAAAATTTTCATAAATCATAAATTAGTGCAAAAATATGGTTCCACTGGGGATTGAACCCAGGACCTTCTGCGTGTAAAGCAGAGGTGATAACCACTACACTATGAAACCAATATGCAATACAATAACAAACTGTTCAATTTTTTGGTTGTCCTGACAGTCGTAGTGATTTTTGGTAAACTGTTCCGGATTATCGGTGAAACGTCAAAGTGATTGTTCTTTCATTATATATAATTTAAAAAAAACAGAGCACCATATTTTTGGCAAATTGACCCAATACTTAATAGTGGTAAACCTAGCTAAAGAAAGTTATTGCCTGGTTGACCAACCTTGCATAATTAAACATTTAATATTAATCTTTATTAAAAAGCAATGATTGCAATGATAAATAAATGTGTATATCCATTTTAAAGTAAGCATTTTGCAAAGTTTTTTAAGTGATTATTTTTAATTTGAAGAAAACAAATATACAAAATTCTTTATTTCTAACATCTTGACCAATTATTATCTACTGTAAGTACTCTTATCAAGATCACAGTTTACTGGATTTTTTAATAAATATAGGTTCACTTGGGATTGAACTCAGGACTTTCTCCGTGTAAAGCAGATATGCTAACCACTATGCTATGAAACCACAACATAAACTGTTCTCACACTAGAAGATATTTATGGTCATCTTGACAATCAAATGCCCCAAAATCTGAGGTACACACTAAGTGATTTTGTTTAAAAATCCAATTATATGTCGCACAATACTGAATTTTCATATGTCCGCAATTAAGCAGCATGACTTAGTCATGAAAAAATACAGAAAATATGGTCAGTTTATCGAGAACCTCCAAGTACCACATAGTGCACTAATATAGTAGGCTGAGATTTTTTTTATCTTGGCTGACCGATTCAATAACCGAAGGAGTGTGTTTGTGACCATCAGTTCTCTGGTTTATCGTAAATACACCAAATGGTCATTTAAAAACACTACCCAGTAAAACAGGATGAGCAACCAATTTTTTGCAATTGACTTTAATAATTGTATAGTGGGTACATAGATAAAGACAGTTGTAACATGGTTGACCAAACTTGCATTACCCAACATTTAAAATACAAATTTAGCAAAGAGCAATGTGTGCAATGTTGAATAAACCTGCATATTCCCATTTTGAATAAAGAATTTTTGAAGCTTTTCAAGTGAATATTTATAATTTGAAAAACTATATACACAAAAATCATTATTTCTAACATTTTGACCAATTATCATCTGCAGGTGTCACACTTATCAAAATCACTTTTCAGTTATTTTTCTTGCCATGTTACCATAAAGTGCCTGTATTACAAATACTACATATAAATAAATGCCCTTTCACAACATAACTTAAGCATAATACTCGAAAAAGACTTTAGTAATAATCAATATATTATCTATCCAGAAGTCAAATCTATCAGCATTTTTGCTAAACTTGCACATAGTAATTATTGAAATATTTATTTACATTTAAAGTAAATAATCTGGAAGTGAATATTAGCTACATCAAAACATGATTGCAGTTTATCATGCATTAATCATGCAATACCAAACCTTGGCAGCATTATCAAGTTGCTAGTGAAGTCATGTGAACAGTGAAGTCCTGGAAAGAATAGCTGTGCTTTGGTGAACTGGTGATGGAAATGTTGGTTTAAGTGATTTATTTAACTGTACTCAGTTAAGATGATTTATGGAAAAAGGTAGTTAGATATGATACTACAATTTATTTGTTTACTATAAATGAAATATATGATACATTGCTACCAATTTCTTATAAAGCAAGAAGATTATTTGAATCTGCTCCAGATTTTTAATCAGTTGTTTGCTGTAATAAGTTATTTTATAATTAAAAGCTAATAGATATTAAAAATAACATTTATTTCCATATTTAGAGAAGAAATTGAATTTTGTAAGTGAACAAATGACATGTTTCACATTGAGCAGTAGCAGGTCAGATGTTATAAGAATAATAGTGAAGAAAATTTTCATAAATCATAAATTAGTGCAAAAATATGGTTCCACTGGGGATTGAACCCAGGACCTTCTGCGTGTAAAGCAGAGGTGATAACCACTACACTATGAAACCAATATGCAATACAATAACAAACTGTTCAATTTTTTGGTTGTCCTGACAGTCGTAGTGATTTTTGGTAAACTGTTCCGGATTATCGGTGAAACGTCAAAGTGATTGTTCTTTCATTATATATAATTTAAAAAAAACAGAGCACCATATTTTTGGCAAATTGACCCAATACTTAATAGTGGTAAACCTAGCTAAAGAAAGTTATTGCCTGGTTGACCAACCTTGCATAATTAAACATTTAATATTAATCTTTATTAAAAAGCAATGATTGCAATGATAAATAAATGTGTATATCCATTTTAAAGTAAGCATTTTGCAAAGTTTTTTAAGTGATTATTTTTAATTTGAAGAAAACAAATATACAAAATTCTTTATTTCTAACATCTTGACCAATTATTATCTACTGTAAGTACTCTTATCAAGATCACAGTTTACTGGATTTTTTTATAAATATGGGTTCACTTGGGATTGAACTCAGGACTTTCTCCGTGTAAAGCAGATATGCTAACCACTATGCTATGAAACCACAACATAAACTGTTCTCACACTAGAAGATATTTATGGTCATCTTGACAATCAAATGCCCCAAAATCTGAGGTACACACTAAGTGATTTTGTTTAAAAATCCAATTATATGTCGCACAATACTGAATTTTCATATGTCCGCAATTAAGCAGCATGACTTAGTCATGAAAAAATACAGAAAATATGGTCAGTTTATCGAGAACCTCCAAGTACCACATAGTGCACTAATATAGTAGGCTGAGATTTTTTTTATCTTGGCTGACCGATTCAATAACCGAAGGAGTGTGTTTGTGACCATCAGTTCTCTGGTTTATCGTTAATACACCAAATGGTCATTTAAAAACACTACCCAGTAAAACAGGATGAGCAACCAATTTTTTGCAATTGACTTTAATACTTGTATAGTGGGTACAGAGATAAAGACAGTTGTAACATGGTTGACCAAACTTGCATTACCCAACATTTAAAATACAAATTTAGCAAAGAGCAATGTGTGCAATGTTGAATAAACCTGCATATTCCCATTTTGAATAAAGAATTTTTGAAGCTTTTCAAGTGAATATTTATAATTTGAAAAACTATATACACAAAAATCATTATTTCTAACATTTTGACCAATTATCATCTGCAGGTGTCACACTTATCAAAATCACTTTTCAGTGATTTTTCTTGCCATGTTACCATAAAGTGCCTGTATTACAAATACTACATATAAATAAATGCCCTTTCACAACATAACTTAAGCATAATACTCGAAAAAGACTTTAGTAATAATCAATATATTATCTATCCAGAAGTCAAATCTATCAGCATTTTTGCTAAACTTGCACATAGTAATTATGGAAATATTTATTTACATTTAAAGTAAATAATCTGGAAGTGAATATTAGCTACATCAAAACATGATTGCAGTTTATCATGCATTAATCATGCAATACCAAACCTTGGCAGCATTATCAAGTTGCTAGTGAAGTCATGTGAACAGTGAAGTCCTGGAAAGAATAGCTGTGCTTTGGTGAACTGGTGATGGAAATGTTGGTTTAAGTGATTTATTTAACTGTACTCAGTTAAGATGATTTATGGAAAAAGGTAGTTAGATATGATACTACAATTTATTTGTTTACTATAAATGAAATATATGATACATTGCTACCAATTTCTTATAAAACAAGAAGACTATTTGAATCTGCTCCAGATTTTTAATCAGTTGTTTGCTGTAATAAGTTATTTTATAATTAAAAGCTAATAGATATTAAAAATAACATTTATTTCCATATTTAGAGAAGAAATTGAATTTTGTAAGTGAACAAATGACATGTTTCACATTGAGCAGTAGCAGGTCAGATGTTATAAGAATGATAGTGAAGAAAATTTTCATAAATCATAAATTAGTGCAAAAATATGGTTCCACTGGGGATTGAACCCAGGACCTTCTGCGTGTAAAGCAGAGGTGATAACCACTACACTATGAAACCAATATGCAACACAATAACAAACTGTTCAATTTTTTGGTTGTCCTGACAGTTGTAGTGATTTTTGGTTAAACTGTTCCGGATTATCGGTGAAACGTCAAAGTGATTGTTCTTTCATTATATATAATTTTAAAAAAACAGAGCACCATATTTTTGGCAAATTGACCCAATACTTAATAGTGGTACACCTAGCTAAAGAAAGTTATAGCCTGGTTGACCAACCTTGCATAATTAAACATTTAATATTAATCTTTATTAAAAAGCAATGACTGCAATGATAAATAAATGTGTATATCCATTTTAAAGTAAGCATTTTGCAAAGTTTTTTAAGTGATTATTTTTAATTTGAAGAAAACAAATATACAAAATTCTTTATTTCTAACATCTTGACCAATTATTATCTACTGTAAGTACTCTTATCAAGATCACAGTTTACTGGATTTTTTAATAAATATGGGTTCACTTGGGATGGAACTCAGGACTTTCTCCGTGTAAAGCAGATATGCTAACCACTATGCTATGAAACCACAACATAAACAGTTCTCACACTAGAAGATATTTATGGTCATCTTGACAATCAAATGCCCCAAAATCTGAGGTACACACTAAGTGATTTTGTTTAAAAATCCAATTATATGTCGCACAATACTGAATTTTCATATGTCCGCAATTAAGCAGCATGACTTAGTCATGAAAAAATACAGAAAATATGGTCAGTTTATCGAGAACCTCCAAGTACCACATAGTGCACTAATATAGTAGGCTGAGATTTTTTTTATCTTGGCTGACCGATTCAATAACCGAAGGAGTGTGTTTGTGACCATCAGTTCTCTGGTTTATCGTAAATACACCAAATGGTCATTTAAAAACACTACCCAGTAAAACAGGATGAGCAACCAATTTTTTGCAATTGACTTTAATAATTGTATAGTGGGTACATAGATAAAGACAGTTGTAACATGGTTGACCAAACTTGCATTACCCAACATTTAAAATACAAATTTAGCAAAGAGCAATGTGTGCAATGTTGAATAAACCTGCATATTCCCATTTTAAATAAAGAATTTTTGAAGCTTTTCAAGTGAATATTTATAATTTGAAAAACTATATACACAAAAATCATTATTTCTAACATTTTGACCAATTATCATCTGCAGGTGTCACACTTATCAAAATCACTTTTCAGTGATTTTTCTTGCCATGTTACCATAAAGTGCCTGTATTACAAATACTACATATAAATAAATGCCCTTTCACAACATAACTTAAGCATAATACTCGAAAAAGACTTTAGTAATAATCAATATATTATCTATCCAGAAGTCAAATCTATCAGCATTTTTGCTAAACTTGCACATAGTAATTATTGAAATATTTATTTACATTTAAAGTAAATAATCTGGAAGTGAATATTAGCTACATCAAAACATGATTGCAGTTTATCATGCATTAATCATGCAATACCAAACCTTGGCAGCATTATCAAGTTGCTAGTGAAGTCATGTGAACAGTGAAGTCCTGGAAAGAATAGCTGTGCTTTGGTGAACTGGTGATGGAAATGTTGGTTTAAGTGATTTATTTAACTGTACTCAGTTAAGATGATTTATGGAAAAAGGTAGTTAGATATGATACTACAATTTATTTGTTTACTATAAATGAAATATATGATACATTGCTACCAATTTCTTATAAAGCAAGAAGATTATTTGAATCTGCTCCAGATTTTTAATCAGTTGTTTGCTGTAATAAGTTATTTTATAATTAAAAGCTAATAGATATTAAAAATAACATTTATTTCCATATTTAGAGAAGAAATTGAATTTTGTAAGTGAACAAATGACATGTTTCACATTGAGCAGTAGCAGGTCAGATGTTATAAGAATGATAGTGAAGAAAATTTTCATAAATCATAAATTAGTGCAAAAATATGGTTCCACTGGGGATTGAACCCAGGACCTTCTGCGTGTAAAGCAGAGGTGATAACCACTACACTATGAAACCAATATGCAATACAATAACAAACTGTTCAATTTTTTGGTTGTCCTGACAGTCGTAGTGATTTTTGGTAAACTGTTCCGGATTATCGGTGAAACGTCAAAGTGATTGTTCTTTCATTATATATAATTTAAAAAAAACAGAGCACCATATTTTTGGCAAATTGACCCAATACTTAATAGTGGTAAACCTAGCTAAAGAAAGTTATTGCCTGGTTGACCAACCTTGCATAATTAAACATTTAATATTAATCTTTATTAAAAAGCAATGATTGCAATGATAAATAAATGTGTATATCCATTTTAAAGTAAGCATTTTGCAAAGTTTTTTAAGTGATTATTTTTAATTTGAAGAAAACAAATATACAAAATTCTTTATTTCTAACATCTTGACCAATTATTATCTACTGTAAGTACTCTTATCAAGATCACAGTTTACTGGATTTTTTAATAAATATAGGTTCACTTGGGATTGAACTCAGGACTTTCTCCGTGTAAAGCAGATATGCTAACCACTATGCTATGAAACCACAACATAAACTGTTCTCACACTAGAAGATATTTATGGTCATCTTGACAATCAAATGCCCCAAAATCTGAGGTACACACTAAGTGATTTTGTTTAAAAATCCAATTATATGTCGCACAATACTGAATTTTCATATGTCCGCAATTAAGCAGCATGACTTAGTCATGAAAAAATACAGAAAATATGGTCAGTTTATCGAGAACCTCCAAGTACCACATAGTGCACTAATATAGTAGGCTGAGATTTTTTTTATCTTGGCTGACCGATTCAATAACCGAAGGAGTGTGTTTGTGACCATCAGTTCTCTGGTTTATCGTAAATACACCAAATGGTCATTTAAAAACACTACCCAGTAAAACAGGATGAGCAACCAATTTTTTGCAATTGACTTTAATAATTGTATAGTGGGTACATAGATAAAGACAGTTGTAACATGGTTGACCAAACTTGCATTACCCAACATTTAAAATACAAATTTAGCAAAGAGCAATGTGTGCAATGTTGAATAAACCTGCATATTCCCATTTTGAATAAAGAATTTTTGAAGCTTTTCAAGTGAATATTTATAATTTGAAAAACTATATACACAAAAATCATTATTTCTAACATTTTGACCAATTATCATCTGCAGGTGTCACACTTATCAAAATCACTTTTCAGTGATTTTTCTTGCCATGTTACCATAAAGTGCCTGTATTACAAATACTACATATAAATAAATGCCCTTTCACAACATAACTTAAGCATAATACTCGAAAAAGACTTTAGTAATAATCAATATATTATCTATCCAGAAGTCAAATCTATCAGCATTTTTGCTAAACTTGCACATAGTAATTATTGAAATATTTATTTACATTTAAAGTAAATAATCTGGAAGTGAATATTAGCTACATCAAAACATGATTGCAGTTTATCATGCATTAATCATGCAATACCAAACCTTGGCAGCATTATCAAGTTGCTAGTGAAGTCATGTGAACAGTGAAGTCCTGGAAAGAATAGCTGTGCTTTGGTGAACTGGTGATGGAAATGTTGGTTTAAGTGATTTATTTAACTGTACTCAGTTAAGATGATTTATGGAAAAAGGTAGTTAGATATGATACTACAATTTATTTGTTTACTATAAATGAAATATATGATACATTGCTACCAATTTCTTATAAAGCAAGAAGATTATTTGAATCTGCTCCAGATTTTTAATCAGTTGTTTGCTGTAATAAGTTATTTTATAATTAAAAGCTAATAGATATTAAAAATAACATTTATTTCCATATTTAGAGAAGAAATTGAATTTTGTAAGTGAACAAATGACATGTTTCACATTGAGCAGTAGCAGGTCAGATGTTATAAGAATAATAGTGAAGAAAATTTTCATAAATCATAAATTAGTGCAAAAATATGGTTCCACTGGGGATTGAACCCAGGACCTTCTGCGTGTAAAGCAGAGGTGATAACCACTACACTATGAAACCAATATGCAATACAATAACAAACTGTTCAATTTTTTGGTTGTCCTGACAGTCGTAGTGATTTTTGGTAAACTGTTCCGGATTATCGGTGAAACGTCAAAGTGATTGTTCTTTCATTATATATAATTTAAAAAAAACAGAGCACCATATTTTTGGCAAATTGACCCAATACTTAATAGTGGTAAACCTAGCTAAAGAAAGTTATTGCCTGGTTGACCAACCTTGCATAATTAAACATTTAATATTAATCTTTATTAAAAAGCAATGATTGCAATGATAAATAAATGTGTATATCCATTTTAAAGTAAGCATTTTGCAAAGTTTTTTAAGTGATTATTTTTAATTTGAAGAAAACAAATATACAAAATTCTTTATTTCTAACATCTTGACCAATTATTATCTACTGTAAGTACTCTTATCAAGATCACAGTTTACTGGATTTTTTAATAAATATGGGTTCACTTGGGATTGAACTCAGGACTTTCTCCGTGTAAAGCAGATATGCTAACCACTATGCTATGAAACCACAACATAAACTGTTCTCACACTAGAAGATATTTATGGTCATCTTGACAATCAAATGCCCCAAAATCTGAGGTACACACTAAGTGATTTTGTTTAAAAATCCAATTATATGTCGCACAATACTGAATTTTCATATGTCCGCAATTAAGCAGCATGACTTAGTCATGAAAAAATACAGAAAATATGGTCAGTTTATCGAGAACCTCCAAGTACCACATAGTGCACTAATATAGTAGGCTGAGATTTTTTTTATCTTGGCTGACCGATTCAATAACCGAAGGAGTGTGTTTGTGACCATCAGTTCTCTGGTTTATCGTTAATACACCAAATGGTCATTTAAAAACACTACCCAGTAAAACAGGATGAGCAACCAATTTTTTGCAATTGACTTTAATACTTGTATAGTGGGTACAGAGATAAAGACAGTTGTAACATGGTTGACCAAACTTGCATTACCCAACATTTAAAATACAAATTTAGCAAAGAGCAATGTGTGCAATGTTGAATAAACCTGCATATTCCCATTTTGAATAAAGAATTTTTGAAGCTTTTCAAGTGAATATTTATAATTTGAAAAACTATATACACAAAAATCATTATTTCTAACATTTTGACCAATTATCATCTGCAGGTGTCACACTTATCAAAATCACTTTTCAGTGATTTTTCTTGCCATGTTACCATAAAGTGCCTGTATTACAAATACTACATATAAATAAATGCCCTTTCACAACATAACTTAAGCATAATACTCGAAAAAGACTTTAGTAATAATCAATATATTATCTATCCAGAAGTCAAATCTATCAGCATTTTTGCTAAACTTGCACATAGTAATTATGGAAATATTTATTTACATTTAAAGTAAATAATCTGGAAGTGAATATTAGCTACATCAAAACATGATTGCAGTTTATCATGCATTAATCATGCAATACCAAACCTTGGCAGCATTATCAAGTTGCTAGTGAAGTCATGTGAACAGTGAAGTCCTGGAAAGAATAGCTGTGCTTTGGTGAACTGGTGATGGAAATGTTGGTTTAAGTGATTTATTTAACTGTACTCAGTTAAGATGATTTATGGAAAAAGGTAGTTAGATATGATACTACAATTTATTTGTTTACTATAAATGAAATATATGATACATTGCTACCAATTTCTTATAAAACAAGAAGACTATTTGAATCTGCTCCAGATTTTTAATCAGTTGTTTGCTGTAATAAGTTATTTTATAATTAAAAGCTAATAGATATTAAAAATAACATTTATTTCCATATTTAGAGAAGAAATTGAATTTTGTAAGTGAACAAATGACATGTTTCACATTGAGCAGTAGCAGGTCAGATGTTATAAGAATGATAGTGAAGAAAATTTTCATAAATCATAAATTAGTGCAAAAATATGGTTCCACTGGGGATTGAACCCAGGACCTTCTGCGTGTAAAGCAGAGGTGATAACCACTACACTATGAAACCAATATGCAACACAATAACAAACTGTTCAATTTTTTGGTTGTCCTGACAGTTGTAGTGATTTTTGGTTAAACTGTTCCGGATTATCGGTGAAACGTCAAAGTGATTGTTCTTTCATTATATATAATTTTAAAAAAACAGAGCACCATATTTTTGGCAAATTGACCCAATACTTAATAGTGGTACACCTAGCTAAAGAAAGTTATAGCCTGGTTGACCAACCTTGCATAATTAAACATTTAATATTAATCTTTATTAAAAAGCAATGACTGCAATGATAAATAAATGTGTATATCCATTTTAAAGTAAGCATTTTGCAAAGTTTTTTAAGTGATTATTTTTAATTTGAAGAAAACAAATATACAAAATTCTTTATTTCTAACATCTTGACCAATTATTATCTACTGTAAGTACTCTTATCAAGATCACAGTTTACTGGATTTTTTAATAAATATGGGTTCACTTGGGATGGAACTCAGGACTTTCTCCGTGTAAAGCAGATATGCTAACCACTATGCTATGAAACCACAACATAAACAGTTCTCACACTAGAAGATATTTATGGTCATCTTGACAATCAAATGCCCCAAAATCTGAGGTACACACTAAGTGATTTTGTTTAAAAATCCAATTATATGTCGCACAATACTGAATTTTCATATGTCCGCAATTAAGCAGCATGACTTAGTCATGAAAAAATACAGAAAATATGGTCAGTTTATCGAGAACCTCCAAGTACCACATAGTGCACTAATATAGTAGGCTGAGATTTTTTTTATCTTGGCTGACCGATTCAATAACCGAAGGAGTGTGTTTGTGACCATCAGTTCTCTGGTTTATCGTAAATACACCAAATGGTCATTTAAAAACACTACCCAGTAAAACAGGATGAGCAACCAATTTTTTGCAATTGACTTTAATAATTGTATAGTGGGTACATAGATAAAGACAGTTGTAACATGGTTGACCAAACTTGCATTACCCAACATTTAAAATACAAATTTAGCAAAGAGCAATGTGTGCAATGTTGAATAAACCTGCATATTCCCATTTTAAATAAAGAATTTTTGAAGCTTTTCAAGTGAATATTTATAATTTGAAAAACTATATACACAAAAATCATTATTTCTAACATTTTGACCAATTATCATCTGCAGGTGTCACACTTATCAAAATCACTTTTCAGTGATTTTTCTTGCCATGTTACCATAAAGTGCCTGTATTACAAATACTACATATAAATAAATGCCCTTTCACAACATAACTTAAGCATAATACTCGAAAAAGACTTTAGTAATAATCAATATATTATCTATCCAGAAGTCAAATCTATCAGCATTTTTGCTAAACTTGCACATAGTAATTATTGAAATATTTATTTACATTTAAAGTAAATAATCTGGAAGTGAATATTAGCTACATCAAAACATGATTGCAGTTTATCATGCATTAATCATGCAATACCAAACCTTGGCAGCATTATCAAGTTGCTAGTGAAGTCATGTGAACAGTGAAGTCCTGGAAAGAATAGCTGTGCTTTGGTGAACTGGTGATGGAAATGTTGGTTTAAGTGATTTATTTAACTGTACTCAGTTAAGATGATTTATGGAAAAAGGTAGTTAGATATGATACTACAATTTATTTGTTTACTATAAATGAAATATATGATACATTGCTACCAATTTCTTATAAAGCAAGAAGATTATTTGAATCTGCTCCAGATTTTTAATCAGTTGTTTGCTGTAATAAGTTATTTTATAATTAAAAGCTAATAGATATTAAAAATAACATTTATTTCCATATTTAGAGAAGAAATTGAATTTTGTAAGTGAATAAATGACATGTTTCACATTGAGCAGTAGCAGGTCAGATGTTATAAGAATGATAGTGAAGAAAATTTTCATAAATCATAAATTAGTGCAAAAATATGGTTCCACTGGGGATTGAACCCAGGACCTTCTGCGTGTAAAGCAGAGGTGATAACCACTACACTATGAAACCAATATGCAATACAATAACAAACTGTTCAATTTTTTGGTTGTCCTGACAGTCGTAGTGATTTTTGGTAAACTGTTCCGGATTATCGGTGAAACGTCAAAGTGATTGTTCTTTCATTATATATAATTTAAAAAAAACAGAGCACCATATTTTTGGCAAATTGACCCAATACTTAATAGTGGTAAACCTAGCTAAAGAAAGTTATTGCCTGGTTGACCAACCTTGCATAATTAAACATTTAATATTAATCTTTATTAAAAAGCAATGATTGCAATGATAAATAAATGTGTATATCCATTTTAAAGTAAGCATTTTGCAAAGTTTTTTAAGTGATTATTTTTAATTTGAAGAAAACAAATATACAAAATTCTTTATTTCTAACATCTTGACCAATTATTATCTACTGTAAGTACTCTTATCAAGATCACAGTTTACTGGATTTTTTAATAAATATGGGTTCACTTGGGATTGAACTCAGGACTTTCTCCGTGTAAAGCAGATATGCTAACCACTATGCTATGAAACCACAAGATAAACTGTTCTCACACTAGAAGATATTTATGGTCATCTTGACAATCAAATGCCCCAAAATCTGAGGTACACACTAGTGATTTTGTTTAAAAATCCAATTATATGTCGCACAATACTGAATTTTCATATGTCCGCAATTAAGCAGCATGACTTAATCATGAAAAAATACAGAAAATATGGTCAGTTTATCGAGAACCTCCAAGTACCACATAGTGCACTAATATAGTAGGCTGAGATTTTTTTTATCTTGGCTGACCGATTCAATAACCGAAGGAGTGTGTTTGTGACCATCAGTTCTCTGGTTTATCGTAAATACACCAAATGGTCATTTAAAAACACTACCCAGTAAAACAGGATGAGCAACCAATTTTTTGCAATTGACTTTAATAATTGTATAGTGGGTACATAGATAAAGACAGTTGTAACATGGTTGACCAAACTTGCATTACCCAACATTTAAAATACAAATTTAGCAAAGAGCAATGTGTGCAATGTTGAATAAACCTGCATATTCCCATTTTGAATAAAGAATTTTTGAAGCTTTTCAAGTGAATATTTATAATTTGAAAAACTATATACACAAAAATCATTATTTCTAACATTTTGACCAATTATCATCTGCAGGTGTCACACTTATCAAAATCACTTTTCAGTGATTTTTCTTGCCATGTTACCATAAAGTGCCTGTATTACAAATACTACATATAAATAAATGCCCTTTCACAACATAACTTAAGCATAATACTCGAAAAAGACTTTAGTAATAATCAATATATTATCTATCCAGAAGTCAAATCTATCAGCATTTTTGCTAAACTTGCACATAGTAATTATTGAAATATTTATTTACATTTAAAGTAAATAATCTGGAAGTGAATATTAGCTACATCAAAACATGATTGCAGTTTATCATGCATTAATCATGCAATACCAAACCTTGGCAGCATTATCAAGTTGCTAGTGAAGTCATGTGAACAGTGAAGTCCTGGAAAGAATAGCTGTGCTTTGGTGAACTGGTGATGGAAATGTTGGTTTAAGTGATTTATTTAACTGTACTCAGTTAAGATGATTTATGGAAAAAGGTAGTTAGATATGATACTACAATTTATTTGTTTACTATAAATGAAATATATGATACATTGCTACCAATTTCTTATAAAGCAAGAAGATTATTTGAATCTGCTCCAGATTTTTAATCAGTTGTTTGCTGTAATAAGTTATTTTATAATTAAAAGCTAATAGATATTAAAAATAACATTTATTTCCATATTTAGAGAAGAAATTGAATTTTGTAAGTGAATAAATGACATGTTTCACATTGAGCAGTAGCAGGTCAGATGTTATAAGAATGATAGTGAAGAAAATTTTCATAAATCATAAATTAGTGCAAAAATATGGTTCCACTGGGGATTGAACCCAGGACCTTCTGCGTGTAAAGCAGAGGTGATAACCACTACACTATGAAACCAATATGCAATACAATAACAAACTGTTCAATTTTTTGGTTGTCCTGACAGTCGTAGTGATTTTTGGTAAACTGTTCCGGATTATCGGTGAAACGTCAAAGTGATTGTTCTTTCATTATATATAATTTAAAAAAAACAGAGCACCATATTTTTGGCAAATTGACCCAGTACTTAATAGTGGTAAACCTAGCTAAAGAAAGTTATTGCCTGGTTGACCAACCTTGCATAATTAAACATTTAATATTAATCTTTATTAAAAAGCAATGATTGCAATGATAAATAAATGTGTATATCCATTTTAAAGTAAGCATTTTGCAAAGTTTTTTAAGTGATTATTTTTAATTTGAAGAAAACAAATATACAAAATTCTTTATTTCTAACATCTTGACCAATTATTATCTACTGTAAGTACTCTTATCAAGATCACAGTTTACTGGATTTTTTAATAAATATGGGTTCACTTGGGATTGAACTCAGGACTTTCTCCGTGTAAAGCAGATATGCTAACCACTATGCTATGAAACCACAACATAAACTGTTCTCACACTAGAAGATATTTATGGTCATCTTGACAATCAAATGCCCCAAAATCTGAGGTACACACTAAGTGATTTTGTTTAAAAATCCAATTATATGTCGCACAATACTGAATTTTCATATGTCCGCAATTAAGCAGCATGACTTAGTCATGAAAAAATACAGAAAATATGGTCAGTTTATCGAGAACCTCCAAGTACCACATAGTGCACTAATATAGTAGGCTGAGATTTTTTTTATCTTGGCTGACCGATTCAATAACCGAAGGAGTGTGTTTGTGACCATCAGTTCTCTGGTTTATCGTAAATACACCAAATGGTCATTTAAAAACACTACCCAGTAAAACAGGATGAGCAACCAATTTTTTGCAATTGACTTTAATAATTGTATAGTGGGTACATAGATAAAGACAGTTGTAACATGGTTGACCAAACTTGCATTACCCAACATTTAAAATACAAATTTAGCAAAGAGCAATGTGTGCAATGTTGAATAAACCTGCATATTCCCATTTTGAATAAAGAATTTTTGAAGCTTTTCAAGTGAATATTTATAATTTGAAAAACTATATACACAAAAATCATTATTTCTAACATTTTGACCAATTATCATCTGCAGGTGTCACACTTATCAAAATCACTTTTCAGTGATTTTTCTTGCCATGTTACTATAAAGTGCCTGTATTACAAATACTACATATAAATAAATGCCCTTTCACAACATAACTTAAGCATAATAATCGAAAAAGACTTTAGTAATAATCAATATATTATCTATCCAGAAGTCAAATCTATCAGCATTTTTGCTAAACTTGCACATAGTAATTATTGAAATATTTATTTACATTTAAAGTAAATAATCTGGAAGTGAATATTAGCTACATCAAAACATGATTGCAGTTTATCATGCATTAATCATGCAATACCAAACCTTGGCAGCATTATCAAGTTGCTAGTGAAGTCATGTGAACAGTGAAGTCCTGGAAAGAATAGCTGTGCTTTGGTGAACTGGTGATGGAAATGTTGGTTTAAGTGATTTATTTAACTGTACTCAGTTAAGATGATTTATGGAAAAAGGTAGTTAGATATGATACTACAATTTATTTGTTTACTATAAATGAAATATATGATACATTGCTACCAATTTCTTATAAAGCAAGAAGATTATTTGAATCTGCTCCAGATTTTTAATCAGTTGTTTGCTGTAATAAGTTATTTTATAATTAAAAGCTAATAGATATTAAAAATAACATTTATTTCCATATTTAGAGAAGAAATTGAATTTTGTAAGTGAACAAATGACATGTTTCACATTGAGCAGTAGCAGGTCAGATGTTATAAGAATGATAGTGAAGAAAATTTTCATAAATCATAAATTAGTGCAAAAATATGGTTCCACTGGGGATTGAACCCAGGACCTTCTGCGTGTAAAGCAGAGGTGATAACCACTACACTATGAAACCAATATGCAATACAATAACAAACTGTTCAATTTTTTGGTTGTCCTGACAGTCGTAGTGATTTTTGGTAAACTGTTCCGGATTATCGGTGAAACGTCAAAGTGATTGTTCTTTCATTATATATAATTTAAAAAAAACAGAGCACCATATTTTTGGCAAATTGACCCAATACTTAATAGTGGTAAACCTAGCTAAAGAAAGTTATTGCCTGGTTGACCAACCTTGCATAATTAAACATTTAATATTAATCTTTATTAAAAAGCAATGACTGCAATGATAAATAAATGTGTATATCCATTTTAAAGTAAGCATTTTGCAAAGTTTTTTAAGTGATTATTTTTAATTTGAAGAAAACAAATATACAAAATTCTTTATTTCTAACATCTTGACCAATTATTATCTACTGTAAGTACTCTTATCAAGATCACAGTTTACTGGATTTTTTAATAAATATGGGTTCACTTGGGATTGAACTCAGGACTTTCTCCGTGTAAAGCAGATATGCTAACCACTATGCTATGAAACCACAACATAAACTGTTCTCACACTAGAAGATATTTATGGTCATCTTGACAATCAAATGCCCCAAAATCTGAGGTACACACTAAGTGATTTTGTTTAAAAATCCAATTATATGTCGCACAATACTGAATTTTCATATGTCCGCAATTAAGCAGCATGACTTAGTCATGAAAAAATACAGAAAATATGGTCAGTTTATCGAGAACCTCCAAGTACCACATAGTGCACTAATATAGTAGGCTGAGATTTTTTTTATCTTGGCTGACCGATTCAATAACCGAAGGAGTGTGTTTGTGACCATCAGTTCTCTGGTTTATCGTAAATACACCAAATGGTCATTTAAAAACACTACCCAGTAAAACAGGATGAGCAACCAATTTTTTGCAATTGACTTTAATAATTGTATAGTGGGTACATAGATAAAGATAGTTGTAACATGGTTGACCAAACTTGCATTACCCAACATTTAAAATACAAATTTAGCAAAGAGCAATGTGTGCAATGTTGAATAAACCTGCATATTCCCATTTTAAATAAAGAATTTTTGAAGCTTTTCAAGTGAATATTTATAATTTGAAAAACTATATACACAAAAATCATTATTTCTAACATTTTGACCAATTATCATCTGCAGGTGTCACACTAATCAAAATCACTTTTCAGTGATTTTTCTTGCCATGTTACCATAAAGTGCCTGTATTACAAATACTACATATAAATAAATGCCCTTTCACAACATAACTTAAGCATAATACTTGAAAAAGACTTTAGTAATAATCAATATACTATCTATCCAGAAGTCAAATCTATCAGCATTTTTGCTAAACTTGCACATAGTAATTATGGAAATATTTATTTACATTTAAAGTAAATAATCTGGAAGTGAATATTAGCTACATCAAAACATGATTGCAGTTTATCATGCATTAATCATGCAATACCAAACCTTGGCAGCATTATCAAGTTGCTAGTGAAGTCATGTGAACAGTGAAGTCCTGGAAAGAATAGCTGTGCTTTGGTGAACTGGTGATGGAAATGTTGGTTTAAGTGATTTATTTAACTGTACTCAGTTAAGATGATTTATGGAAAAAAGTAGTTAGATATGATACTACAATTTATTTGTTTACTATAAATGAAATATATGATACATTGCTACCAATTTCTTATAAAACAAGAAGATTATTTGAATCTGCTCCAGATTTTTAATCAGTTGTTTGCTGTAATAAGTTATTTTATAATTAAAAGCTAATAGATATTAAAAATAACATTTATTTCCATATTTAGAGAAGAAATTGAATTTTGTAAGTGAACAAATGACATGTTTCACATTGAGCAGTAGCAGGTCAGATGTTATAAGAATGATAGTGAAGAAAATTTTCATAAATCATAAATTAGTGCAAAAAAATGGTTCCACTGGGGATTGAACCCAGGACCTTCTGTGTGTAAAGCAGATGTGATAACCACTACACTATGAAACCAATATGCAATACATAACAAACTGTTCAATTTTTTTGTTGTCCTGACAGTCGTAGTGATTTTTGTAAACTGTTCCGGATTATCGGTGAAACGTCAAAGTGATTGTTCTTTCATTATATATAATTTTAAAAAAACAGAGCACCATATTTTTGGCAAATTGACCCAATACTTAATAGTGGTAAACCTAGCTAAAGAAAGTTATTGCCTGGTTGACCAACCTTGCATCATTAAACATTTAATATTAATCTTTATTAAAAAGCAATGACTGCAATGATAAATAAATGTGTATATCCATTTTAAAGTAAGCATTTTGCAAAGTTTTTTAAGTGATTATTTTTAATTTGAAGAAAACAAATATACAAAATTCTTTATTTCTAACATCTTGACCAATTATTATCTACTGTAAGTACTCTTATCAAGATCACAGTTTACTGGATTTTTTAATAAATATGGGTTCACTTGGGATTGAACTCAGGACTTTCTCCGTGTAAAGCAGATATGCTAACCACTATGCTATGAAACCACAACATCAACTGTTCTCACACTAGAAGATATTTATGGTCATCTTGACAATCAAATGCCCCAAAATCTGAGGTACACACTAAGTGATTTTGTTTAAAAATCCAATTATATGTCGCACAACACTGAATTTTCATATGTCCGCAATTAAGCAGCATGACTTAGTCATGAAAAAATACAGAAAATATGGTCAGTTTATCGAGAACCTCCAAGTACCACATAGTGCACTAATATAGTAGGCTGAGATTTTTTTTATCTTGGCTGACCGATTCAATAACCGAAGGAGTGTGTTTGTGACCATCAGTTCTCTGGTTTATAGGAAATACACCAAATGGTCATTTAAAAACACTACTCAGTAAAACAGGATGAGCAACCAATTTTTTGCAATTGACTTTAATAATTGTATAGTGGGTACATAGATAAAGACAGTTGTAACATGGTTGACCAAACTTGCATTACCCAACATTTAAAATAAAAATTTAGCAAAGAGCAATGTGTGCAATGTTGAATAAACCTGCATATTCCCATTTTAAATAAAGAATTTTTGAAGCTTTTCAAGTGAATATTTATAATTTGAAAAACTATATACACAAAAATCATTATTTCTAACATTTTGACCAATTATCATCTGCAGGTGTCACACTTATCAAAATCACTTTTCAGTGATTTTTCTTGCCATGTTACCATAAAGTGCCTGTATTACAAATACTACATATAAATAAATGCCCTTTCACAACATAACTTAAGCATAATACTCGAAAAAGACTTTAGTAAAAATCAATATACTATCTATCCAGAAGTCAAATCTATCAGCATTTTTGCTAAACTTGCACATAGTAATTATGGAAATATTTATTTACATTTAAAGTAAATAATCTGGAAGTGAATATTAGCTACATCAAAACATGATTGCAGTTTATCATGCATTAATCATGCAATACCAAACCTTGGCAGCATTATCAAGTTGCTAGTGAAGTCATGTGAACAGTGAAGTCCTGGAAAGAATAGCTGTGCTTTGGTGAACTGGTGATGGAAATGTTGGTTTAAGTGATTTATTTAACTGTACTCAGTTAAGATGATTTATGGAAAAAGGTAGTTAGATATGATACTACAATTTATTTGTTTACTATAAATGAAATATATGATACATTGCTACCAATTTCTTATAAAACAAGAAGACTATTTGAATCTGCTCCAGATTTTTAATCAGTTGTTTGCTGTAATAAGTTATTTTATAATTAAAAGCTAATAGATATTAAAAATAACATTTATTTCCATATTTAGAGAAGAAATTGAATTTTGTAAGTGAACAAATGACATGTTTCACATTGAGCAGTAGCAGGTCAGATGTTATAAGAATGATAGTGAAGAAAATTTTCATAAATCATAAATTAGTGCAAAAATATGGTTCCACTGGGGATTGAACCCAGGACCTTCTGCGTGTAAAGCAGAGGTGATAACCACTACACTATGAAACCAATATGCAATACAATAACAAACTGTTCAATTTTTTGGTTGTCCTGACAGTCGTAGTGATTTTTGGTAAACTGTTCCGGATTATCGGTGAAACGTCAAAGTGATTGTTCTTTCATTATATATAATTTTAAAAAAACAGAGCACCATATTTTTGGCAAATTGACCCAATACTTAATAGTGGTACACCTAGCTAAAGAAAGTTATAGCCTGGTTGACCAACCTTGCATAATTAAACATTTAATATTAATCTTTATTAAAAAGCAATGACAGCAATGATAAATAAATGTGTATATCCATTTTAAAGTAAGCATTTTGCAAAGTTTTTTAAGTGATTATTTTTAATTTGAAGAAAACAAATATACAAAATTCTTTATTTCTAACATCTTGACTAATTATTATCTACTGTAAGTACTCTTATCAAGATCACAGTTTACTGGATTTTTTAATAAATATGGGTTCACTTGGGATTGGACTCAGGACTTTCTCCATGTAAAGCAGATATGCTAACCACTATGTTATGAAACCACAACATAAACTGTTCTCAAACTAGAAGATATTTATGGTCATCTTGACAATCAAATGCCCCAAAATCTGAGGTACACACTAAGTGATTTTGTTTAAAAATCCAATTATATGTCGCACAACACTGAATTTTCATATGTCCGCAATTAAGCAGCATGACTTAGTCATGAAAAAATGCAGAAAATATGGTCAGTTTATCGAGAACCTCCAAGTACCACATAGTGCACTAATATAGTAGGCTGAGATTTTTTTTATCTTGGCTGACCGATTCAATAACCGAAGGAGTGTGTTTGTGACCATCAGTTCTCTGGTTTATAGGAAATACACCAAATGGTCATTTAAAAACACTACTCAGTAAAACAGGATGAGCAACCAATTTTTTGCAATTGACTTTAATAATTGTATAGTGGGTACATAGATAAAGACAGTTGTAACATGGTTGACCAAACTTGCATTACCCAACATTTAAAATAAAAATTTAGCAAAGAGCAATGTGTGCAATGTTGAATAAACCTGCATATTCCCATTTTAAATAAAGAATTTTTGAAGCTTTTCAAGTGAATATTTATAATTTGAAAAACTATATACACAAAAATCATTATTTCTAACATTTTGACCAATTATCATCTGCAGGTGTCACACTTATCAAAATCACTTTTCAGTGATTTTTCTTGCCATGTTACCATAAAGTGCCTGTATTACAAATACTACATATAAATAAATGCCCTTTCACAACATAACTTAAGCATAATACTCGAAAAAGACTTTAGTAATAATCAATATACTATCTATCCAGAAGTCAAATCTATCAGCATTTTTGCTAAACTTGCACATAGTAATTATGGAAATATTTATTTACATTTAAAGTAAATAATCTGGAAGTGAATATTAGCTACATCAAAACATGATTGCAGTTTATCATGCAATACCAAACCTTGGCAGCATTATCAAGTTGCTAGTGAAGTCATGTGAACAGTGAAGTCCTGGAAAGAATAGCTGTGCTTTGGTGAACTGGTGATGGAAATGTTGGTTTAAGTGATTTATTTAACTGTACTCAGTTAAGATGATTTATGGAAAAAGGTAGTTAGATATGATACTACAATTTATTTGTTTACTATAAATGAAATATATGATACATTGCTACCAATTTCTTATAAAACAAGAAGATTATTTATATCTGCTCCAGATTTTTAATCAGTTGTTTGCTGTAATAAGTTATTTTATAATTAAAAGCTAATAGATATTAAAAATAACATTTATTTCCATATTTAGAGAAGAAATTGAATTTTGTAAGTGAACAAATGACATGTTTCACATTGAGCAGTAGCAGGTCAGATGTTATAAGAATGATAGTGAAGAAAATTTTCATAAATCATAAATTAGTGCAAAAATATGGTTCCACTGGGGATTGAACCCAGGACCTTCTGTGTGTAAAGCAGATGTGATAACTACTACACTATGAAACCAATATGCAATACAGTAACAAACTGTTCAATTATTTTGTTGTCCTGACAGTCGTAGTGATTTTTGGTAAACTGTTCCGGATTATCGGTGAAACGTCAAAGTGATTGTTCTTTCATTATATATAATTTTAAAAAAACAGAGCACCATATTTTTGGCAAATTGACCCAATACTTAATAGTGGTAAACCTAGCTAAAGAAAGTTATTGCCTGGTTGACCAACCTTGCATAATTAAACATTTAATATTAATCTTTATTAAAAAGCAATGACTGCAATGATACATAAATGTGTATATCCATTTTAAAGTAAGCATTTTGCAAAGTTTTTTAAGTGATTATTTTTAATTTGAAGAAAACAAATATACAAAATTCTTTATTTCTAACATCTTGACCAATTATTATCTACTGTAAGTACTCTTATCAAGATCACAGTTTACTGGATTTTTTAATAAATATGGGTTCACTTGGGATTGAACTCAGGACTTTCTCCGTGTAAAGCAGATATGCTAACCACTATGCTATGAAACCACAACATCAACTGTTCTCACACTAGAAGATATTTATGGTCATCTTGACAATCAAATGCCCCAAAATCTGAGGTACACACTAAGTGATTTTGTTTAAAAATCCAATTATATGTCGCACAACACTGAATTTTCATATGTCCGCAATTAAGCAGCATGACTTAGTCATGAAAAAATACAGAAAATATGGTCAGTTTATCGAGAACCTCCAAGTACCACATAGTGCACTAATATAGTAGGCTGAGATTTTTTTTATCTTGGCTGACCGATTCAATAACCGAAGGAGTGTGTTTGTGACCATCAGTTCTCTGGTTTATAGGAAATACACCAAATGGTAATTTAAAAACACTACCCAGTAAAACAGGATGAGCAACCAATTTTTTGCAATTGACTTTAATAATTGTATAGTGGGTACATAGATAAAGACAGTTGTAACATGGTTGACCAAACTTGCATTACCCAACATTTAAAATAAAAATTTAGCAAAGAGCAATGTGTGCAATGTTGAATAAACCTGCATATTCCCATTTTAAATAAAGAATTTTTGAAGCTTTTCAAGTGAATATTTATAATTTGAAAAACTATATACACAAAAATCATTATTTCTAACAGTTTGACCAATTATCATCTGCAGGTGTCACACTTATCAAAATCACTTTTCAGTGATTTTTCTTGCCATGTTACCATAAAGTGCCTGTATTACAAATACTACATGTAAATAAATGCCCTTTCACAACATAACTTAAGCATAATACTCGAAAAAGACTTTAGTAATAATCAATATACTATCTATCCAGAAGTCAAATCTATCAGCATTTTTGCTAAACTTGCACATAGTAATTATGGAAATATTTATTTACATTTAAAGTAAATAATCTGGAAGTGAATATTAGCTACATCAAAACATGATTGCAGTTTATCATGCATTAATCATGCAATACCAAACCTTGGCAGCATTATCAAGTTGCTAGTGAAGTCATGTGAACAGTGAAGTCCTGGAAAGAATAGCTGTGCTTTGGTGAACTGGTGATGGAAATGTTGGTTTAAGTGATTTATTTAACTGTACTCAGTTAAGATGATTTATGGAAAAAGGTAGTTAGATATGATACTACAATTTATTTGTTTACTATAAATGAAATATATGATACATTGCTACCAATTTCTTATAAAACAAGAAGATTATTTGAATCTGCTCCAGATTTTTAATCAGTTGTTTGCTGTAATAAGTTATTTTATAATTAAAAGCTAATAGATATTAAAAATAACATTTATTTCCATATTTAGAGAAGAAATTGAATTTTGTAAGTGAACAAATGACATGTTTCACATTGAGCAGTAGCAGGTCAGATGTTATAAGAATGATAGTGAAGAAAATTTTCATAAATCATAAATTAGTGCAAAAATATGGTTCCACTGGGGATTGAACCCAGGACCTTCTGCATGTAAAGCAGAGGTGATAACCACTACACTATGAAACCAATATGCAATACAATAACAAACTGTTCAATTTTTTTGGTTGTCCTGACAGTCGTAGTGATTTTTGGTAAACTGTTCCGGATTATCGGTGAAACGTCAAAGTGATTGTTCTTTCATTATATATAATTTTAAAAAAACAGAGCACCATATTTTTGGCAAATTGACCCAATACTTAATAGTGGTACACCTAGCTAAAGAAAGTTATAGCCTGGTTGACCAACCTTGCATAATTAAACATTTAATATTAATCTTTATTAAAAAGCAATGACTGCAATGATAAATAAATGTGTATATCCATTTTAAAGTAAGCATTTTGCAAAGTTTTTTAAGTGATTATTTTTAATTTGAAGAAAACAAATATACAAAATTCTTTATTTCTAACATCTTGACCAATTATTATCTACTGTAAGTACTCTTATCAAGATCACAGTTTACTGGATTTTTTAATAAATATGGGTTCACTTGGGATTGAACTCAGGACTTTCTCTGTGTAAAGCAGATATGCTAACCACTATGCTATGAAACCACAACATAAACTGTTCTCACACTAGAAGATATTTATGGTCATCTTGACAATCAAATGCCCCAAAATCTGAGGTACACACTAAGTGATTTTGTTTAAAAATCCAATTATATGTCGCACAACACTGAATTTTCATATGTCCGCAATTAAGCAGCATGACTTAGTCATGAAAAAATGCAGAAAATATGGTCAGTTTATCGAGAACCTCCAAGTACCACATAGTGCACTAATATAGTAGGCTGAGATTTTTTTTATCTTGGCTGACCGATTCAATAACCGAAGGAGTGTGTTTGATACCATCAGTTCTCTGGTTTATCGGAAATACACCAAATGGTCATTTAAAAACACTACCCAGTAAAACAGGATGAGCAACCAATTTTTTGCAATTGACTTTAATAATTGTATAGTGGGTACATAGATAAAGACAGTTGTAACATGGTTGACCAAACTTGCATTACCCAACATTTAAAATAAAAATTTAGCAAAGAGCAATGTGTGCAATGTTTAATAAACCTGCATATTCCCATTTTAAATAAAGAATTTTTGAAGCTTTTCAAGTGAATATTTATAATTTGAAAAACTATATACACAAAAATCATTATTTCTAACATTTTGACCAATTATCATCTGCAGGTGTCACACTTATCAAAATCACTTTTCAGTGATTTTTCTTGCCATGTTACCATAAAGTGCCTGTATTACAAATACTACATATAAATAAATGCCCTTTCACAACATAACTTAAGCATAATACTCGAAAAAGACTTTAGTAAAAATCAATATACTATCTATCCAGAAGTCAAATCTATCAGCATTTTTGCTAAACTTGCACATAGTAATTATGGAAATATTTATTTACATTTAAAGTAAATAATCTGGAAGTGAATATTAGATACATCAAAACATGATTGCAGTTTATCATGCATTAATCATGCAATACCAAACCTTGGCAGCATTATCAAGTTGCTAGTGAAGTCATGTGAACAGTGAAGTCCTGGAAAGAATAGCTGTGCTTTGGTGAACTGGTGATGGAAATGTTGGTTTAAGTGATTTATTTAACTGTACTCAGTTAAGATGATTTATGGAAAAAGGTAGTTAGATATGATACTACAATTTATTTGTTTACTATAAATGAAATATATGATACATTGCTACCAATTTCTTATAAAACAAGAAGACTATTTGAATCTGCTCCAGATTTTTAATCAGTTGTTTGCTGTAATAAGTTATTTTATAATTAAAAGCTAATAGATATTAAAAATAACATTTATTTCCATATTTAGAGAAGAAATTGAATTTTGTAAGTGAACAAATGACATGTTTCACATTGAGCAGTAGCAGGTCAGATGTTATAAGAATGATAGTGAAGAAAATTTTCATAAATCATAAATTAGTGCAAAAATATGGTTCCACTGGGGATTGAACCCAGGACCTTCTGCGTGTAAAGCAGAGGTGATAACCACTACACTATGAAACCAATATGCGATACAATAACAAACTGTTCAATTTTTTGGTTGTCCTGACAGTCGTAGTGATTTTTGGTAAACTGTTCCGGATTATCGGTGAAACGTCAAAGTGATTGTTCTTTCATTATATATAATTTTAAAAAAACAGAGCACCATATTTTTGGCAAATTTACCCAATACTTAATAGTGGTACACCTAGCTAAAGAAAGTTATAGCCTGGTTGACCAACCTTGCATAATTAAACATTTAATATTAATCTTTATTAAAAAGCAATGACTGCAATGATAAATAAATGTGTATATCCATTTTAAAGTAAGCATTTTGCAAAGTTTTTTAAGTGATTATTTTTAATTTGAAGAAAACAAATATACAAAATTCTTTATTTCTAACATCTTGACTAATTATTATCTACTGTAAGTACTCTTATCAAGATCACAGTTTACTGGATTTTTTAATGAATATGGGTTCACTTGGGATTGAATTCAGGACTTTCTCCATGTAAAGCAGATATGCTAACCACTATGTTATGAAACCACAACATAAACTGTTCTCACACTAGAAGATATTTATGGTCATCTTGACAATCAAATGCCCCAAAATCTGAGGTACACACTAAGTGATTTTGTTTAAAAATCCAATTATATGTCGCACAACACTGAATTTTCATATGTCCGCAATTAAGCAGCATGACTTAGTCATGAAAAAATGCAGAAAATATGGTCAGTTAATCGAGAACCTCCAAGTACCACATAGTGCACTAATATAGTAGGCTGAGATTTTTTTTATCTTGGCTGACGGATTCAATAACCGAAGGAGTGTGTTTGTGACCATCAGTTCTCTGGTTTATCGGAAATACACCAAATGGTCATTTAAAAACACTACCCAGTAAAACAGGATGAGCAACCAATTTTTTGCAATTGACTTTAATAATTGTATAGTGGGTACATAGATAAAGATAGTTGTAACATGGTTGACCAAACTTGCATTACCCAACATTTAAAATACAAATTTAGCAAAGAGCAATGTGTGCAATGTTGAATAAACCTGCATATTCCCATTTTAAATAAAGAATTTTTGAAGCTTTTCAAGTGAATATTTATAATTTTAAAAACTATATACACAAAAATCATTATTTCTAACATTTTGACCAATTATCATCTGCAGGTGTCACACTTATCAAAATCACTTTTCAGTGATTTTTCTTGCCATGTTACCATAAAGTGCCTGTATTACAAATACTACATATAAATAAATGCCCTTTCACAACATAACTTAAGCATAATACTCGAAAAAGACTTTAGTAATAATCAATATACTATCTATCCTGAAGTCAAATCTATCAGCATTTTTGCTAAACTTGCACATAGTAATTATGGAAATATTTATTTACATTTAAAGTAAATAATCTGGAAGTGAATATTAGCTACATCAAAACATGATTGCAGTTTATCATGCATTAATCATGCAATACCAAACCTTGGCAGCATTATCAAGTTGCTAGTGAAGTCATGTGAACAGTGAAGTCCTGGAAAGAATAGCTGTGCTTTGGTGAACTGGTGATGGAAATGTTGGTTTAAGTGATTTATTTAACTGTACTCAGTTAAGATGATTTATGGAAAAAGGTAGTTAGATATGATACTACAATTTATTTGTTTACTATAAATGAAATATATGATACATTGCTACCAATTTCTTATAAAACAAGAAGACTATTTGAATCTGCTCCAGATTTTTAATCAGTTGTTTGCTGTAATAAGTTATTTTATAATTAAAAGCTAATAGATATTAAAAATAACATTTATTTCCATATTTAGAGAAGAAATTGAATTTTGTAAGTGAACAAATGACATGTTTCACATTGAGCAGTAGCAGGTCAGATGTTATAAGAATGATAGTGAAGAAAATTTTCATAAATCATAAATTAGTGCAAAAATATGGTTCCACTGGGGATTGAACCCAGGACCTTCTGCGTGTAAAGCAGAGGTGATAACCACTACACTATGAAACCAATATGCAATACAATAACAAACTGTTCAATTTTTTGGTTGTCCTGACAGTCGTAGTGATTTTTGGTAAACTGTTCCGGATTATCGGTGAAACGTCAAAGTGATTGTTCTTTCATTATATATAATTTTAAAAAAACAGAGGACCATATTTTTGGCAAATTGACCCAATACTTAATAGTGGTACACCTAGCTAAAGAAAGTTATAGCCTGGTTGACCAACCTTGCATAATTAAACATTTAATATTAATCTTTATTAAAAAGCAATGACTGCAATGATAAATAAATGTGTATATCCATTTTAAAGTAAGCATTTTGCAAAGTTTTTTAAGTGATTATTTTTAATTTGAAGAAAACAAATATACAAAATTCTTTATTTCTAACATCTTGACTAATTATTTTCTACTGTAAGTACTCTTATCAAGATCACAGTTTACTGGATTTTTTAATAAATATGGGTTCACTTGGGATTGAACTCAGGACTTTCTCCATGTAAAGCAGATATGCTAACGACTATGTTATGAAACCACAACATAAACTGTTCTCACACTAGAAGATATTTATGGTCATCTTGACAATCAAATGCCCCAAAATCTGAGGTACACACTAAGTGATTTTGTTTAAAAATCCAATTATATGTCGCACAACACTGAATTTTCATATGTCCGCAATTAAGCAGCATGACTTAGTCATGAAAAAATGCAGAAAAAATGGTCAGTTTATCGAGAACCTCCAAGTACCACATAGTGCACTAATATAGTAGGCTGAGATTTTTTTTTATCTTGGCTGACCGATTCAATAACCGAAGGAGTGTGTTTGTGACCATCAGTTCTCTGGTTTATCGGAAATACACCAAATGGTCATTTAAAAACACTACCCAGTAAAACAGGATGAGCAACCAATTTTTTGCAATTGACTTTAATAATTGTATAGTGGGTACATAGATAAAGACAGTTGTAACATGGTTGACCAAACTTGCATTACCCAACATTTAAAATAAAAATTTAGCAAAGAGCAATGTGTGCAATGTTTAATAAACCTGCATATTCCCATTTTAAATAAAGAATTTTTGAAGCTTTTCAAGTGAATATTTATAATTTGAAAAACTATATACACAAAAATCATTATTTCTAACATTTTGACCAATTATCATCTGCAGGTGTCACACTTATCAAAATCACTTTTCAGTGATTTTTCTTGCCATGTTACCATAAAGTGCCTGTATTACAAATACTACATATAAATAAATGCCCTTTCACAACATAACTTAAGCATAATACTCGAAAAAGACTTTAGTAAAAATCAATATACTATCTATCCAGAAGTCAAATCTATCAGCATTTTTGCTAAACTTGCACATAGTAATTATGGAAATATTTATTTACATTTAAAGTAAATAATCTGGAAGTGAATATTAGATACATCAAAACATGATTGCAGTTTATCATGCATTAATCATGCAATACCAAACCTTGGCAGCATTATCAAGTTGCTAGTGAAGTCATGTGAACAGTGAAGTCCTGGAAAGAATAGCTGTGCTTTGGTGAACTGGTGATGGAAATGTTGGTTTAAGTGATTTATTTAACTGTACTCAGTTAAGATGATTTATGGAAAAAGGTAGTTAGATATGATACTACAATTTATTTGTTTACTATAAATGAAATATATGATACATTGCTACCAATTTCTTATAAAACAAGAAGACTATTTGAATCTGCTCCAGATTTTTAATCAGTTGTTTGCTGTAATAAGTTATTTTATAATTAAAAGCTAATAGATATTAAAAATAACATTTATTTCCATATTTAGAGAAGAAATTGAATTTTGTAAGTGAACAAATGACATGTTTCACATTGAGCAGTAGCAGGTCAGATGTTATAAGAATGATAGTGAAGAAAATTTTCATAAATCATAAATTAGTGCAAAAATATGGTTCCACTGGGGATTGAACCCAGGACCTTCTGCGTGTAAAGCAGAGGTGATAACCACTACACTATGAAACCAATATGCAATACAATAACAAACTGTTCAATTTTTTGGTTGTCCTGACAGTCGTAGTGATTTTTGGTAAACTGTTCCGGATTATCGGTGAAACGTCAAAGTGATTGTTCTTTCATTATATATAATTTTAAAAAAACAGAGGACCATATTTTTGGCAAATTGACCCAATACTTAATAGTGGTACACCTAGCTAAAGAAAGTTATAGCCTGGTTGACCAACCTTGCATAATTAAACATTTAATATTAATCTTTATTAAAAAGCAATGACTGCAATGATAAATAAATGTGTATATCCATTTTAAAGTAAGCATTTTGCAAAGTTTTTTAAGTGATTATTTTTAATTTGAAGAAAACAAATATACAAAATTCTTTATTTCTAACATCTTGACTAATTATTTTCTACTGTAAGTACTCTTATCAAGATCACAGTTTACTGGATTTTTTAATAAATATGGGTTCACTTGGGATTGAACTCAGGACTTTCTCCATGTAAAGCAGATATGCTAACCACTATGTTATGAAACCACAACATAAACTGTTCTCACACTAGAAGATATTTATGGTCATCTTGACAATCAAATGCCCCAAAATCTGAGGTACACACTAAGTGATTTTGTTTAAAAATCCAATTATATGTCGCACAACACTGAATTTTCATATGTCCGCAATTAAGCAGCATGACTTAGTCATGAAAAAATGCAGAAAAAATGGTCAGTTTATCGAGAACCTCCAAGTACCACATAGTGAACTAATATAGAAGGCTGAGATTTTTTTTTATCTTGGCTGACCGATTCAATAACCGAAGGAGTGTGTTTGTGACCATCAGTTCTCTGGTTTATCGGAAATACACCAAATGGTCATTTAAAAACACTACCCAGTAAAACAGGATGAGCAACCAATTTTTTGCAATTGACTTTAATAATTGTATAGTGGGTACATAGATAAAGATAGTTGTAACATGGTTGACCAAACTTGCATTACCCAACATTTAAAATACAAATTTAGCAAAGAGCAATGTGTGCAATGTTGAATAAACCTGCATATTCCCATTTTAAATAAAGAATTTTTGAAGCTTTTCAAGTGAATATTTATAATTTGAAAAACTATATACACAAAAATCATTATTTCTAACATTTTGACCAATTATCATCTGCAGGTGTCACACTTATCAAAATCACTTTTCAGTGATTTTTCTTGCCATGTTACCATAAAGTGCCTGTATTACAAATACTACATATAAATAAATGCCCTTTCACAACATAACTTAAGCATAATACTCGAAAAAGACTTTAGTAATAATCAATATACTATCTATCCAGAAGTCAAATCTATCAGCATTTTTGCTAAACTTGCACATAGTAATTATGGAAATATTTATTTACATTTAAAGTAAATAATCTGGAAGTGAATATTAGCTACATCAAAACATGATTGCAGTTTATCATGCATTAATCATGCAATACCAAACCTTGGCAGCATTATCAAGTTGCTAGTGAAGTCATGTGAACAGTGAAGTCCTGGAAAGAATAGCTGTGCTTTGGTGAACTGGTGATGGAAATGTTGGTTTAAGTGATTTATTTAACTGTACTCAGTTAAGATGATTTATGGAAAAAGGTAGTTAGATATGATACTACAATTTATTTGTTTACTATAAATGAAATATATGATACATTGCTACCAATTTCTTATAAAACAAGAAGACTATTTGAATCTGCTCCAGATTTTTAATCAGTTGTTTGCTGTAATAAGTTATTTTATAATTAAAAGCTAATAGATATTAAAAATAACATTTATTTCCATATTTAGAGAAGAAATTGAATTTTGTAAGTGAACAAATGACATGTTTCACATTGAGCAGTAGCAGGTCAGATGTTATAAGAATGATAGTGAAGAAAATTTTCATAAATCATAAATTAGTGCAAAAATATGGTTCCACTGGGGATTGAACCCAGGACCTTCTGCGTGTAAAGCAGAGGTGATAACCACTACACTATGAAACCAATATGTAATACAATAACAAACTGTTCAATTTTTTGGTTGTCCTCACAGTCGTAGTGATTTTTGGTAAACTGTTCCGGATTATCGGTGAAACGTCAAAGTGATTGTTCTTTCATTATATATAATTTTAAAAAAAACAGAGCACCATATTTTTGGCAAATTGACCCAATACTTAATAGTGGTACACCTAGCTAAAGAAAGTTATAGCCTGGTTGACCAACCTTGCATAATTAAACATTTAATATTAATCTTTATTAAAAAGCAATGACTGCAATGATAAATAAATGTGTATATCCATTTTAAAGTAAGCATTTTGCAAAGTTTTTTAAGTGATTATTTTTAATTTGAAGAAAACAAATATACAAAATTCTTTATTTCTAACATCTTGACTAATTATTATCTACTGTAAGTACTCTTATCAATATCACAGTTTACTGGATTTTTTAATAAATATGGGTTCACTTGGTATTGAACTGAGGACTTTCTCCATGTAAAGCAGATATGCTAACCACTATGTTATGAAACCACAACATAAACTGTTCTCACACTAGAAGATATTTATGGTCATCTTGACAATCAAATGCCCCAAAATCTGAGGTACACACTAAGTGATTTTGTTTAAAAATCCAATTATATGTCGCACAACACTGAATTTTCATATGTCCGCAATTAAGCAGCATGACTTAGTCATGAAAAAATGCAGAAAATATGGTCAGTTTATCGAGAACCTCCAAGTACCACATAGTGCACTAATATAGTAGGCTGAGATTTTTTTTATCTTGGCTGACGGATTCAATAACCGAAGGAGTGTGTTTGTGACCATCAGTTCTCTGGTTTATCGGAAATACACCAAATGGTCATTTAAAAACACTACCCAGTAAAACAGGATGAGCAACCAATTTTTTGCAATTGACTTTAATAATTGTATAGTGGGTACATAGATAAAGATAGTTGTAACATGGTTGACCAAACTTGCATTACCCAACATTTAAAATACAAATTTAGCAAAGAGCAATGTGTGCAATGTTGAATAAACCTGCATATTCCCATTTTAAATAAAGAATTTTTGAAGCTTTTCAAGTGAATATTTATAATTTTAAAAACGATATACACAAAAATCATTATTTCTAACATTTTGACCAATTATCATCTGCAGGTGTCACACTTATCAAAATCACTTTTCAGTGATTTTTCTTGCCATGTTACCATAAAGTGCCTGTATTACAAATACTACATATAAATAAATGCCCTTTCACAACATAACTTAAGCATAATACTCGAAAAAGACTTTAGTAATAATCAATATACTATCTATCCTGAAGTCAAATCTATCAGCATTTTTGCTAAACTTGCACATAGTAATTATGGAAATATTTATTTACATTTAAAGTAAATAATCTGGAAGTGAATATTAGCTACATCAAAACATGATTGCAGTTTATCATGCATTAATCATGCAATACCAAACCTTGGCAGCATTATCAAGTTGCTAGTGAAGTCATGTGAACAGTGAAGTCCTGGAAAGAATAGCTGTGCTTTGGTGAACTGGTGATGGAAATGTTGGTTTAAGTGATTTATTTAACTGTACTCAGTTAAGATGATTTATGGAAAAAGGTAGTTAGATATGATACTACAATTTATTTGTTTACTATAAATGAAATATATGATACATTGCTACCAATTTCTTATAAAACAAGAAGACTATTTGAATCTGCTCCAGATTTTTAATCAGTTGTTTGCTGTAATAAGTTATTTTATAATTAAAAGCTAATAGATATTAAAAATAACATTTATTTCCATATTTAGAGAAGAAATTGAATTTTGTAAGTGAACAAATGACATGTTTCACATTGAGCAGTAGCAGGTCAGATGTTATAAGAATGATAGTGAAGAAAATTTTCATAAATCATAAATTAGTGCAAAAATATGGTTCCACTGGGGATTGAACCCAGGACCTTCTGCGTGTAAAGCAGAGGTGATAACCACTACACTATGAAACCAATATGCAATACAATAACAAACTGTTCAATTTTTTGGTTGTCCTGACAGTCGTAGTGATTTTTGGTAAACTGTTCCGGATTATCGGTGAAACGTCAAAGTGATTGTTCTTTCATTATATATAATTTTAAAAAAACAGAGGACCATATTTTTGGCAAATTGACCCAATACTTAATAGTGGTACACCTAGCTAAAGAAAGTTATAGCCTGGTTGACCAACCTTGCATAATTAAACATTTAATATTAATCTTTATTAAAAAGCAATGACTGCAATGATAAATAAATGTGTATATCCATTTTAAAGTAAGCATTTTGCAAAGTTTTTTAAGTGATTATTTTTAATTTGAAGAAAACAAATATACAAAATTCTTTATTTCTAACATCTTGACTAATTATTTTCTACTGTAAGTACTCTTATCAAGATCACAGTTTACTGGATTTTTTAATAAATATGGGTTCACTTGGGATTGAACTCAGGACTTTCTCCATGTAAAGCAGATATGCTAACCACTATGTTATGAAACCACAACATAAACTGTTCTCACACTAGAAGATATTTATGGTCATCTTGACAATCAAATGCCCCAAAATCTGAGGTACACACTAAGTGATTTTGTTTAAAAATCCAATTATATGTCGCACAACACTGAATTTTCATATGTCCGCAATTAAGCAGCATAACTTAGTCATGAAAAAATGCAGAAAAAATGGTCAGTTTATCGAGAACCTCCAAGTACCACATAGTGCACTAATATAGTAGGCTGAGATTTTTTTTTATCTTGGCTGACCGATTCAATAACCGAAGGAGTGTGTTTGTGACCATCAGTTCTCTGGTTTATCGGAAATACACCAAATGGTCATTTAAAAACACTACCCAGTAAAACAGGATGAGCAACCAATTTTTTGCAATTGACTTTAATAATTGTATAGTGGGTACATAGATAAAGATAGTTGTAACATGGTTGACCAAACTTGCATTACCCAACATTTAAAATACAAATTTAGCAAAGAGCAATGTGTGCAATGTTGAATAAACCTGCATATTCCCATTTTAAATAAAGAATTTTTGAAGCTTTTCAAGTGAATATTTATAATTTGAAAAACTATATACACAAAAATCATTATTTCTAACATTTTGACCAATTATCATCTGCAGGTGTCACACTTATCAAAATCACTTTTCAGTGATTTTTCTTGCCATGTTACCATAAAGTGCCTGTATTACAAATACTACATATAAATAAATGCCCTTTCACAACATAACTTAAGCATAATACTCGAAAAAGACTTTAGTAATAATCAATATACTATCTATCCAGAAGTCAAATCTATCAGCATTTTTGCTAAACTTGCACATAGTAATTATGGAAATATTTATTTACATTTAAAGTAAATAATCTGGAAGTGAATATTAGCTACATCAAAACATGATTGCAGTTTATCATGCATTAATCATGCAATACCAAACCTTGGCAGCATTATCAAGTTGCTAGTGAAGTCATGTGAACAGTGAAGTCCTGGAAAGAATAGCTGTGCTTTGGTGAACTGGTGATGGAAATGTTGGTTTAAGTGATTTATTTAACTGTACTCAGTTAAGATGATTTATGGAAAAAGGTAGTTAGATATGATACTACAATTTATTTGTTTACTATAAATGAAATATATGATACATTGCTACCAATTTCTTATAAAACAAGAAGACTATTTGAATCTGCTCCAGATTTTTAATCAGTTGTTTGCTGTAATAAGTTATTTTATAATTAAAAGCTAATAGATATTAAAAATAACATTTATTTCCATATTTAGAGAAGAAATTGAATTTTGTAAGTGAACAAATGACATGTTTCACATTGAGCAGTAGCAGGTCAGATGTTATAAGAATGATAGTGAAGAAAATTTTCATAAATCATAAATTAGTGCAAAAATATGGTTCCACTGGGGATTGAACCCAGGACCTTCTGCGTGTAAAGCAGAGGTGATAACCACTACACTATGAAACCAATATGTAATACAATAACAAACTGTTCAATTTTTTGGTTGTCCTCACAGTCGTAGTGATTTTTGGTAAACTGTTCCGGATTATCGGTGAAACGTCAAAGTGATTGTTCTTTCATTATATATAATTTTAAAAAAACAGAGCACCATATTTTTGGCAAATTGACCCAATACTTAATAGTGGTACACCTAGCTAAAGAAAGTTATAGCCTGGTTGACCAACCTTGCATAATTAAACATTTAATATTAATCTTTATTAAAAAGCAATGACTGCAATGATAAATAAATGTGTATATCCATTTTAAAGTAAGCATTTTGCAAAGTTTTTTAAGTGATTATTTTTAATTTGAAGAAAACAAATATACAAAATTCTTTATTTCTAACATCTTGACTAATTATTATCTACTGTAAGTACTCTTATCAATATCACAGTTTACTGGATTTTTTAATAAATATGGGTTCACTTGGTATTGAACTGAGGACTTTCTCCATGTAAAGCAGATATGCTAACCACTATGTTATGAAACCACAACATAAACTGTTCTCACACTAGAAGATATTTATGGTCATCTTGACAATCAAATGCCCCAAAATCTGAGGTACACACTAAGTGATTTTGTTTAAAAATCCAATTATATGTCGCACAACACTGAATTTTCATATGTCCGCAATTAAGCAGCATGACTTAGTCATGAAAAAATGCAGAAAATATGGTCAGTTTATCGAGAACCTCCAAGTACCACATAGTGCACTAATATAGTAGGCTGAGATTTTTTTTATCTTGGCTGACGGATTCAATAACCGAAGGAGTGTGTTTGTGACCATCAGTTCTCTGGTTTATCGGAAATACACCAAATGGTCATTTAAAAACACTACCCAGTAAAACAGGATGAGCAACCAATTTTTTGCAATTGACTTTAATAATTGTATAGTGGGTACATAGATAAAGATAGTTGTAACATGGTTGACCAAACTTGCATTACCCAACATTTAAAATACAAATTTAGCAAAGAGCAATGTGTGCAATGTTGAATAAACCTGCATATTCCCATTTTAAATAAAGAATTTTTGAAGCTTTTCAAGTGAATATTTATAATTTGAAAAACTATATACACAAAAATCATTATTTCTAACATTTTGACCAATTATCATCTGCAGGTGTCACACTTATCAAAATCACTTTTCAGTGATTTTTCTTGCCATGTTACCATAAAGTGCCTGTATTACAAATACTACATATAAATAAATGCCCTTTCACAACATAACTTAAGCATAATACTCGAAAAAGACTTTAGTAATAATCAATATACTATCTATCCTGAAGTCAAATCTATCAGCATTTTTGCTAAACTTGCACATAGTAATTATGGAAATATTTATTTACATTTAAAGTAAATAATCTGGAAGTGAATATTAGCTACATCAAAACATGATTGCAGTTTATCATGCATTAATCATGCAATACCAAACCTTGGCAGCATTATCAAGTTGCTAGTGAAGTCATGTGAACAGTGAAGTCCTGGAAAGAATAGCTGTGCTTTGGTGAACTGGTGATGGAAATGTTGGTTTAAGTGATTTATTTAACTGTACTCAGTTAAGATGATTTATGGAAAAAGGTAGTTAGATATGATACTACAATTTATTTGTTTACTATAAATGAAATATATGATACATTGCTACCAATTTCTTATAAAACAAGAAGACTATTTGAATCTGCTCCAGATTTTTAATCAGTTGTTTGCTGTAATAAGTTATTTTATAATTAAAAGCTAATAGATATTAAAAATAACATTTATTTCCATATTTAGAGAAGAAATTGAATTTTGTAAGTGAACAAATGACATGTTTCACATTGAGCAGTAGCAGGTCAGATGTTATAAGAATGATAGTGAAGAAAATTTTCATAAATCATAAATTAGTGCAAAAATATGGTTCCACTGGGGATTGAACCCAGGACCTTCTGCGTGTAAAGCAGAGGTGATAACCACTACACTATGAAACCAATATGTAATACAATAACAAACTGTTCAATTTTTTGGTTGTCCTCACAGTCGTAGTGATTTTTGGTAAACTGTTCCGGATTATCGGTGAAACGTCAAAGTGATTGTTCTTTCATTATATATAATTTTAAAAAAAACAGAGCACCATATTTTTGGCAAATTGACCCAATACTTAATAGTGGTACACCTAGCTAAAGAAAGTTATAGCCTGGTTGACCAACCTTGCATAATTAAACATTTAATATTAATCTTTATTAAAAAGCAATGACTGCAATGATAAATAAATGTGTATATCCATTTTAAAGTAAGCATTTTGCAAAGTTTTTTAAGTGATTATTTTTAATTTGAAGAAAACAAATATACAAAATTCTTTATTTCTAACATCTTGACTAATTATTATCTACTGTAAGTACTCTTATCAATATCACAGTTTACTGGATTTTTTAATAAATATGGGTTCACTTGGTATTGAACTGAGGACTTTCTCCATGTAAAGCAGATATGCTAACCACTATGTTATGAAACCACAACATAAACTGTTCTCACACTAGAAGATATTTATGGTCATCTTGACAATCAAATGCCCCAAAATCTGAGGTACACACTAAGTGATTTTGTTTAAAAATCCAATTATATGTCGCACAACACTGAATTTTCATATGTCCGCAATTAAGCAGCATGACTTAGTCATGAAAAAATGCAGAAAATATGGTCAGTTTATCGAGAACCTCCAAGTACCACATAGTGCACTAATATAGTAGGCTGAGATTTTTTTTATCTTGGCTGACGGATTCAATAACCGAAGGAGTGTGTTTGTGACCATCAGTTCTCTGGTTTATCGGAAATACACCAAATGGTCATTTAAAAACACTACCCAGTAAAACAGGATGAGCAACCAATTTTTTGCAATTGACTTTAATAATTGTATAGTGGGTACATAGATAAAGATAGTTGTAACATGGTTGACCAAACTTGCATTACCCAACATTTAAAATACAAATTTAGCAAAGAGCAATGTGTGCAATGTTGAATAAACCTGCATATTCCCATTTTAAATAAAGAATTTTTGAAGCTTTTCAAGTGAATATTTATAATTTTAAAAACGATATACACAAAAATCATTATTTCTAACATTTTGACCAATTATCATCTGCAGGTGTCACACTTATCAAAATCACTTTTCAGTGATTTTTCTTGCCATGTTACCATAAAGTGCCTGTATTACAAATACTACATATAAATAAATGCCCTTTCACAACATAACTTAAGCATAATACTCGAAAAAGACTTTAGTAATAATCAATATACTATCTATCCTGAAGTCAAATCTATCAGCATTTTTGCTAAACTTGCACATAGTAATTATGGAAATATTTATTTACATTTAAAGTAAATAATCTGGAAGTGAATATTAGCTACATCAAAACATGATTGCAGTTTATCATGCATTAATCATGCAATACCAAACCTTGGCAGCATTATCAAGTTGCTAGTGAAGTCATGTGAACAGTGAAGTCCTGGAAAGAATAGCTGTGCTTTGGTGAACTGGTGATGGAAATGTTGGTTTAAGTGATTTATTTAACTGTACTCAGTTAAGATGATTTATGGAAAAAGGTAGTTAGATATGATACTACAATTTATTTGTTTACTATAAATGAAATATATGATACATTGCTACCAATTTCTTATAAAACAAGAAGACTATTTGAATCTGCTCCAGATTTTTAATCAGTTGTTTGCTGTAATAAGTTATTTTATAATTAAAAGCTAATAGATATTAAAAATAACATTTATTTCCATATTTAGAGAAGAAATTGAATTTTGTAAGTGAACAAATGACATGTTTCACATTGAGCAGTAGCAGGTCAGATGTTATAAGAATGATAGTGAAGAAAATTTTCATAAATCATAAATTAGTGCAAAAATATGGTTCCACTGGGGATTGAACCCAGGACCTTCTGCGTGTAAAGCAGAGGTGATAACCACTACACTATGAAACCAATATGCAATACAATAACAAACTGTTCAATTTTTTGGTTGTCCTGACAGTCGTAGTGATTTTTGGTAAACTGTTCCGGATTATCGGTGAAACGTCAAAGTGATTGTTCTTTCATTATATATAATTTTAAAAAAACAGAGGACCATATTTTTGGCAAATTGACCCAATACTTAATAGTGGTACACCTAGCTAAAGAAAGTTATAGCCTGGTTGACCAACCTTGCATAATTAAACATTTAATATTAATCTTTATTAAAAAGCAATGACTGCAATGATAAATAAATGTGTATATCCATTTTAAAGTAAGCATTTTGCAAAGTTTTTTAAGTGATTATTTTTAATTTGAAGAAAACAAATATACAAAATTCTTTATTTCTAACATCTTGACTAATTATTTTCTACTGTAAGTACTCTTATCAAGATCACAGTTTACTGGATTTTTTAATAAATATGGGTTCACTTGGGATTGAACTCAGGACTTTCTCCATGTAAAGCAGATATGCTAACCACTATGTTATGAAACCACAACATAAACTGTTCTCACACTAGAAGATATTTATGGTCATCTTGACAATCAAATGCCCCAAAATCTGAGGTACACACTAAGTGATTTTGTTTAAAAATCCAATTATATGTCGCACAACACTGAATTTTCATATGTCCGCAATTAAGCAGCATAACTTAGTCATGAAAAAATGCAGAAAAAATGGTCAGTTTATCGAGAACCTCCAAGTACCACATAGTGCACTAATATAGTAGGCTGAGATTTTTTTTTATCTTGGCTGACCGATTCAATAACCGAAGGAGTGTGTTTGTGACCATCAGTTCTCTGGTTTATCGGAAATACACCAAATGGTCATTTAAAAACACTACCCAGTAAAACAGGATGAGCAACCAATTTTTTGCAATTGACTTTAATAATTGTATAGTGGGTACATAGATAAAGATAGTTGTAACATGGTTGACCAAACTTGCATTACCCAACATTTAAAATACAAATTTAGCAAAGAGCAATGTGTGCAATGTTGAATAAACCTGCATATTCCCATTTTAAATAAAGAATTTTTGAAGCTTTTCAAGTGAATATTTATAATTTGAAAAACTATATACACAAAAATCATTATTTCTAACATTTTGACCAATTATCATCTGCAGGTGTCACACTTATCAAAATCACTTTTCAGTGATTTTTCTTGCCATGTTACCATAAAGTGCCTGTATTACAAATACTACATATAAATAAATGCCCTTTCACAACATAACTTAAGCATAATACTCGAAAAAGACTTTAGTAATAATCAATATACTATCTATCCAGAAGTCAAATCTATCAGCATTTTTGCTAAACTTGCACATAGTAATTATGGAAATATTTATTTACATTTAAAGTAAATAATCTGGAAGTGAATATTAGCTACATCAAAACATGATTGCAGTTTATCATGCATTAATCATGCAATACCAAACCTTGGCAGCATTATCAAGTTGCTAGTGAAGTCATGTGAACAGTGAAGTCCTGGAAAGAATAGCTGTGCTTTGGTGAACTGGTGATGGAAATGTTGGTTTAAGTGATTTATTTAACTGTACTCAGTTAAGATGATTTATGGAAAAAGGTAGTTAGATATGATACTACAATTTATTTGTTTACTATAAATGAAATATATGATACATTGCTACCAATTTCTTATAAAACAAGAAGACTATTTGAATCTGCTCCAGATTTTTAATCAGTTGTTTGCTGTAATAAGTTATTTTATAATTAAAAGCTAATAGATATTAAAAATAACATTTATTTCCATATTTAGAGAAGAAATTGAATTTTGTAAGTGAACAAATGACATGTTTCACATTGAGCAGTAGCAGGTCAGATGTTATAAGAATGATAGTGAAGAAAATTTTCATAAATCATAAATTAGTGCAAAAATATGGTTCCACTGGGGATTGAACCCAGGACCTTCTGCGTGTAAAGCAGAGGTGATAACCACTACACTATGAAACCAATATGTAATACAATAACAAACTGTTCAATTTTTTGGTTGTCCTCACAGTCGTAGTGATTTTTGGTAAACTGTTCCGGATTATCGGTGAAACGTCAAAGTGATTGTTCTTTCATTATATATAATTTTAAAAAAACAGAGCACCATATTTTTGGCAAATTGACCCAATACTTAATAGTGGTACACCTAGCTAAAGAAAGTTATAGCCTGGTTGACCAACCTTGCATAATTAAACATTTAATATTAATCTTTATTAAAAAGCAATGACTGCAATGATAAATAAATGTGTATATCCATTTTAAAGTAAGCATTTTGCAAAGTTTTTTAAGTGATTATTTTTAATTTGAAGAAAACAAATATACAAAATTCTTTATTTCTAACATCTTGACTAATTATTATCTACTGTAAGTACTCTTATCAATATCACAGTTTACTGGATTTTTTAATAAATATGGGTTCACTTGGTATTGAACTGAGGACTTTCTCCATGTAAAGCAGATATGCTAACCACTATGTTATGAAACCACAACATAAACTGTTCTCACACTAGAAGATATTTATGGTCATCTTGACAATCAAATGCCCCAAAATCTGAGGTACACACTAAGTGATTTTGTTTAAAAATCCAATTATATGTCGCACAACACTGAATTTTCATATGTCCGCAATTAAGCAGCATGACTTAGTCATGAAAAAATGCAGAAAATATGGTCAGTTTATCGAGAACCTCCAAGTACCACATAGTGCACTAATATAGTAGGCTGAGATTTTTTTTATCTTGGCTGACGGATTCAATAACCGAAGGAGTGTGTTTGTGACCATCAGTTCTCTGGTTTATCGGAAATACACCAAATGGTCATTTAAAAACACTACCCAGTAAAACAGGATGAGCAACCAATTTTTTGCAATTGACTTTAATAATTGTATAGTGGGTACATAGATAAAGATAGTTGTAACATGGTTGACCAAACTTGCATTACCCAACATTTAAAATACAAATTTAGCAAAGAGCAATGTGTGCAATGTTGAATAAACCTGCATATTCCCATTTTAAATAAAGAATTTTTGAAGCTTTTCAAGTGAATATTTATAATTTGAAAAACTATATACACAAAAATCATTATTTCTAACATTTTGACCAATTATCATCTGCAGGTGTCACACTTATCAAAATCACTTTTCAGTGATTTTTCTTGCCATGTTACCATAAAGTGCCTGTATTACAAATACTACATATAAATAAATGCCCTTTCACAACATAACTTAAGCATAATACTCGAAAAAGACTTTAGTAATAATCAATATACTATCTATCCTGAAGTCAAATCTATCAGCATTTTTGCTAAACTTGCACATAGTAATTATGGAAATATTTATTTACATTTAAAGTAAATAATCTGGAAGTGAATATTAGCTACATCAAAACATGATTGCAGTTTATCATGCATTAATCATGCAATACCAAACCTTGGCAGCATTATCAAGTTGCTAGTGAAGTCATGTGAACAGTGAAGTCCTGGAAAGAATAGCTGTGCTTTGGTGAACTGGTGATGGAAATGTTGGTTTAAGTGATTTATTTAACTGTACTCAGTTAAGATGATTTATGGAAAAAGGTAGTTAGATATGATACTACAATTTATTTGTTTACTATAAATGAAATATATGATACATTGCTACCAATTTCTTATAAAACAAGAAGACTATTTGAATCTGCTCCAGATTTTTAATCAGTTGTTTGCTGTAATAAGTTATTTTATAATTAAAAGCTAATAGATATTAAAAATAACATTTATTTCCATATTTAGAGAAGAAATTGAATTTTGTAAGTGAACAAATGACATGTTTCACATTGAGCAGTAGCAGGTCAGATGTTATAAGAATGATAGTGAAGAAAATTTTCATAAATCATAAATTAGTGCAAAAATATGGTTCCACTGGGGATTGAACCCAGGACCTTCTGCGTGTAAAGCAGAGGTGATAACCACTACACTATGAAACCAATATACAATACAATAACAAACTGTTCAATTTTTTGGTTGTCCTGACAGTCGTAGTGATTTTTGGTAAACTGTTACGGATTATCGGTGAAACGTCAAAGTGATTGTTCTTTCATTATATATAATTTAAAAAAAACAGAGGACCATATTTTTGGCAAATTGACCCAATACTTAATAGTGGTACACCTAGCTAAAGAAAGTTATAGCCTGGTTGACCAACCTTGCATAATTAAACATTTAATATTAATCTTTATTAAAAAGCAATGACTGCAATGATAAATAAATGTGTATATCCATTTTAAAGTAAGCATTTTGCAAAGTTTTTTAAGTGATTATTTTTAATTTGAAGAAAACAAATATACAAAATTCTTTATTTCTAACATCTTGACTAATTATTATCTACTGTAAGTACTCTTATCAAGATCACAGTTTACTGGATTTTTTAATAAATATGGGTTCACTTGGGATTGAACTCAGGACTTTCTCCGTGTAAAGCAGATATGCTAACCACTATGTTATGAAACCACAACATAAACTGTTCTCACACTAGAAGATATTTATGGTCATCTTGACAATCAAATGCCCCAAAATCTGAGGTACACACTAAGTGATTTTGTTTAAAAATCCAATTATATGTCGCACAACACTGAATTTTCATATGTCCGCAATTAAGCAGCATGACTTAGTCATGAAAAAATGCTGAAAATATGGTCAGTTTATCGAGAACCTCCAAGTACCACATAGTGCACTAATATAGTAGGCTGAGATTTTTTTTATCTTGGCTGACCGATTCAATAACCGAAGGAGTGTGTTTGTGACCATCAGTTCTCTGGTTTATTGGAAATACACCAAATGGTCATTTAAAAACACTACCCAGTAAAACAGGATGAGCAACCAATTTTTTGCAATTGACTTTAATAATTGTATAGTGGGTACATAGATAAAGATAGTTGTAACATGGTTGACCAAACTTGCATTACCCAACATTTAAAATACAAATTTAGCAAAGAGCAATGTGTGCAATGTTGAATAAACCTGCATATTCCCATTTTAAATAAAGAATTTTTGAAGCTTTTCAAGTGAATATTTATAATTTGAAAAACTATATACACAAAAATCATTATTTCTAACATTTTGACCAATTATCATCTGCAGGTGTCACACTTATCAAAATCACTTTTCAGTGATTTTTCTTGCCATGTTACCATAAAGTGCCTGTATTACAAATACTACATATAAATAAATGCCCTTTCACAACATAACTTAAGCATAATACTCGAAAAAGACTTTAGTAATAATCAATATACTATCTATCCAGAAGTCAAATCTATCAGCATTTTTGCTAAACTTGCACATAGTAATTATGGAAATATTTATTTACATTTAAAGTAAATAATCTGGAAGTGAATATTAGCTACATCAAAACATGATTGCAGTTTATCATGCATTAATCATGCAATACCAAACCTTGGCAGCATTATCAAGTTGCTAGTGAAGTCATGTGAACAGTGAAGTCCTGGAAAGAATAGCTGTGCTTTGGTGAACTGGTGATGGAAATGTTGGTTTAAGTGATTTATTTAACTGTACTCAGTTAAGATGATTTATGGAAAAAGGTAGTTAGATATGATACTACAATTTATTTGTTTACTATAAATGAAATATATGATACATTGCTACCAATTTCTTATAAAACAAGAAGACTATTTGAATCTGCTCCAGATTTTTAATCAGTTGTTTGCTGTAATAAGTTATTTTATAATTAAAAGCTAATAGATATTAAAAATAACATTTATTTCCATATTTAGAGAAGAAATTGAATTTTGTAAGTGAACAAATGACATGTTTCACATTGAGCAGTAGCAGGTCAGATGTTATAAGAATGATAGTGAAGAAAATTTTCATAAATCATAAATTAGTGCAAAAATATGGTTCCACTGGGGATTGAACCCAGGACCTTCTGCGTGTAAAGCAGAGGTGATAACCACTACACTATGAAACCAATATGCAATACAATAACAAACTGTTCAATTTTTTGGTTGTCCTGACAGTCGTAGTGATTTTTGGTAAACTGTTCCGGATTATCGGTGAAACGTCAAAGTGATTGTTCTTTCATTATATATAATTTTTAAAAAACAGAGGACCATATTTTTGGCAAATTGACCCAATACTTAATAGTGGTACACCTAGCTAAAGAAAGTTATAGCCTGGTTGACCAACCTTGCATAATTAAACATTTAATATTAATCTTTATTAAAAAGCAATGACTGCAATGATAAATAAATGTGTATATCCATTTTAAAGTAAGCATTTTGCAAAGTTTATTAAGTGATTATTTTTAATTTGAAGAAAACAAATATACAAAATTCTTTATTTCTAACATCTTGACTAATTATTATCTACTGTAAGTACTCTTATCAAGATCACAGTTTACTGGATTTTTTAATAAATATGGGTTCACTTGGGATTGAACTCAGGACTTTCTCCATGTAAAGCAGATATGCTAACCACTATGTTATGAAACCACAACATAAACTGTTCTCACACTAGAAGATATTTATGGTCATCTTGACAATCAAATGCCCCAAAATCTGAGGTACACACTAAGTGATTTTGTTTAAAAATCCAATTATATGTCGCACAACACTGAATTTTCATATGTCCGCAATTAAGCAGCATGACTTAGTCATGAAAAAATGCAGAAAATATGGTCAGTTTATCGAGAACCTCCAAGTACCACATAGTGCACTAATATAGTAGGCTGAGATTTTTTTTATCTTGGCTGACCGATTCAATAAACGAAGGAGTGTGTTTGTGACCATCAGTTCTCTGGTTTATCGGAAATACACCAAATGGTCATTTAAAAACACTACCCAGTAAAACAGGATGAGCAACCAATTTTTTGCAATTGACTTTAATAATTGTATAGTGGGTACATAGATAAAGATAGTTGTAACATGGTTGACCAAACTTGCATTACCCAACATTTAAAATACAAATTTAGCAAAGAGCAATGTGTGCAATGTTGAATAAACCTGCATATTCCCATTTTAAATAAAGAATTTTTGAAGCTTTTCAAGTGAATATTTATAATTTGAAAAACTATATACACAAAAATCATTATTTCTAACATTTTGACCAATTATCATCTGCAGGTGTCACACTTATCAAAATCACTTTTCAGTGATTTTTCTTGCCATGTTACCATAAAGTGCCTGTATTACAAATACTACATATAAATAAATGCCCTTTCACAACATAACTTAAGCATAATACTCGAAAAAGACTTTAGTAATAATCAATATACTATCTATCCAGAAGTCAAATCTATCAGCATTTTTGCTAAACTTGCACATAGTAATTATGGAAATATTTATTTACATTTAAAGTAAATAATCTGGAAGTGAATATTAGCTACATCAAAACATGATTGCAGTTTATCATGCATTAATCATGCAATACCAAACCTTGGCAGCATTATCAAGTTGCTAGTGAAGTCATGTGAACAGTGAAGTCCTGGAAAGAATAGCTGTGCTTTGGTGAACTGGTGATGGAAATGTTGGTTTAAGTGATTTATTTAACTGTACTCAGTTAAGATGATTTATGGAAAAAGGTAGTTAGATATGATACTACAATTTATTTGTTTACTATAAATGAAATATATGATACATTGCTACCAATTTCTTATAAAACAAGAAGACTATTTGAATCTGCTCCAGATTTTTAATCAGTTGTTTGCTGTAATAAGTTATTTTATAATTAAAAGCTAATAGATATTAAAAATAACATTTATTTCCATATTTAGAGAAGAAATTGAATTTTGTAAGTGAACAAATGACATGTTTCACATTGAGCAGTAGCAGGTCAGATGTTATAAGAATGATAGTGAAGAAAATTTTCATAAATCATAAATTAGTGCAAAAATATGGTTCCACTGGGGATTGAACCCAGGACCTTCTGCGTGTAAAGCAGAGGTGATAACCACTACACTATGAAACCAATATGCAATACAATAACAAACTGTTCAATTTTTTGGTTGTCCTGACAGTCGTAGTGATTTTTGGTAAACTGTTCCGGATTATCGGTGAAACGTCAAAGTGATTGTTCTTTCATTATATATAATTTTAAAAAAACAGAGGACCATATTTTTGGCAAATTGACCCAATACTTAATAGTGGTACACCTAGCTAAAGAAAGTTATAGCCTGGTTGACCAACCTTGCATAATTAAACATTTAATATTAATCTTTATTAAAAAGCAATGACTGCAATGATAAATAAATGTGTATATCCATTTTAAAGTAAGCATTTTGCAAAGTTTATTAAGTGATTATTTTTAATTTGAAGAAAACAAATATACAAAATTCTTTATTTCTAACATCTTGACTAATTATTATCTACTGTAAGTACTCTTATCAAGATCACAGTTTACTGGATTTTTTAATAAATATGGGTTCACTTGGGATTGAACTCAGGACTTTCTCCATGTAAAGCAGATATGCTAACCACTATGTTATGAAACCACAACATAAACTGTTCTCACACTAGAAGATATTTATGGTCATCTTGACAATCAAATGCCCCAAAATCTGAGGTACACACTAAGTGATTTTGTTTAAAAATCCAATTATATGTCGCACAACACTGAATTTTCATATGTCCGCAATTAAGCAGCATGACTTAGTCATGAAAAAATGCAGAAAATATGGTCAGTTTATCGAGAACCTCCAAGTACCACATAGTGCACTAATATAGTAGGCTGAGATTTTTTTTATCTTGGCTGACCGATTCAATAAACGAAGGAGTGTGTTTGTGACCATCAGTTCTCTGGTTTATCGGAAATACACCAAATGGTCATTTAAAAACACTACCCAGTAAAACAGGATGAGCAACCAATTTTTTGCAATTGACTTTTATAATTGTATAGTGGGTACATAGATAAAGATAGTTGTAACATGGTTGACCAAACTTGCATTACCCAACATTTAAAATACAAATTTAGCAAAGAGCAATGTGTGCAATGTTGAATAAACCTGCATATTCCCATTTTAAATAAAGAATTTTTGAAGCTTTTCAAGTGAATATTTATAATTTGAAAAACTATATACACAAAAATCATTATTTCTAACATTTTGACCAATTATCATCTGCAGGTGTCACACTTATCAAAAACACTTTTCAGTGATTTTTCTTGCCATGTTACCATAAAGTGCCTGTATTACAAATACTACATATAAATAAATGCCCTTTCACAACATAACTTAAGCATAATACTCGAAAAAGACTTTAGTAATAATCAATATACTATCTATCCAGAAGTCAAATCTATCAGCATTTTTGCTAAACTTGCACATAGTAATTATGGAAATATTTATTTACATTTAAAGTAAATAATCTGGAAGTGAATATTAGCTACATCAAAACATGATTGCAGTTTATCATGCATTAATCATGCAATACCAAACCTTGGCAGCATTATCAAGTTGCTAGTGAAGTCATGTGAACAGTGAAGTCCTGGAAAGAATAGCTGTGCTTTGGTGAACTGGTGATGGAAATGTTGGTTTAAGTGATTTATTTAACTGTACTCAGTTAAGATGATTTATGGAAAAAGGTAGTTAGATATGATACTACAATTTATTTGTTTACTATAAATGAAATATATGATACATTGCTACCAATTTCTTATAAAACAAGAAGACTATTTGAATCTGCTCCAGATTTTTAATCAGTTGTTTGCTGTAATAAGTTATTTTATAATTAAAAGCTAATAGATATTAAAAATAACATTTATTTCCATATTTAGAGAAGAAATTGAATTTTGTAAGTGAACAAATGACATGTTTCACATTGAGCAGTAGCAGGTCAGATGTTATAAGAATGATAGTGAAGAAAATTTTCATAAATCATAAATTAGTGCAAAAATATGGTTCCACTGGGGATTGAACCCAGGACCTTCTGCGTGTAAAGCAGAGGTGATAACCACTACACTATGAAACCAATATGCAATACAATAACAAACTGTTCAATTTTTTGGTTGTCCTGACAGTCGTAGTGATTTTTGGTAAACTGTTCCGGATTATCGGTGAAACGTCAAAGTGATTGTTCTTTCATTATATATAATTTTAAAAAAACAGAGGACCATATTTTTGGCAAATTGACCCAATACTTAATAGTGGTACACCTAGCTAAAGAAAGTTATAGCCTGGTTGACCAACCTTGCATAATTAAACATTTAATATTAATCTTTATTAAAAAGCAATGACTGCAATGATAAATAAATGTGTATATCCATTTTAAAGTAAGCATTTTGCAAAGTTTTTTAAGTGATTATTTTTAATTTGAAGAAAACAAATATACAAAATTCTTTATTTCTAACATCTTGACTAATTATTATCTACTGTAAGTACTCTTATCAAGATCACAGTTTACTGGATTTTTTAATAAATATGGGTTCACTTGGGATTGAACTCAGGACTTTCTCCATGGAAAGCAGATATGCTAACCACTATGTTATTAAACCACAACATAAACTGTACTCACACTAGAAGATATTTATGGTCATCTTGACAATCAAATGCCCCAAAATCTGAGGTACACACTAAGTGATTTTGTTTAAAAATCCAATTATATGTCGCACAACACTGAATTTTCATATGTCCGCAATTAAGCAGCATGACTTAGTCATGAAAAAATGCAGAAAATATGGTCAGTTTATCGAGAACCTCCAAGTACCACATAGTGCACTAATATAGTAGGCTGAGATTTTTTTTATCTTGGCTGACCGATTCAATAAACGAAGGAGTGTGTTTGTGACCATCAGTTCTCTGGTTTATCGGAAATACACCAAATGGTCATTTAAAAACACTACCCAGTAAAACAGGATGAGCAACCAATTTTTTGCAATTGACTTTAATAATTGTATAGTGGGTACATAGATAAAGATAGTTGTAACATGGTTGACCAAACTTGCATTACCCAACATTTAAAATACAAATTTAGCAAAGAGCAATGTGTGCAATGTTGAATAAACCTGCATATTCCCATTTTAAATAAAGAATTTTTGAAGCTTTTCAAGTGAATATTTATAATTTGAAAAACTATATACACAAAAATCATTATTTCTAACATTTTGACCAATTATCATCTGCAGGTGTCACACTTATCAAAATCACTTTTCAGTGATTTTTCTTGCCATAATACCATAAAGTGCCTTTATTACAAATACTACATATAAATAAATGCCCTTTCACAACATAACTTAAGCATAATACTCGAAAAAGACTTTAGTAATAATCAATATACTATCTATCCTGAAGTCAAATCTATCAGCATTTTTGCTAAACTTGCACATAGTAATTATGGAAATATTTATTTACATTTAAAGTAAATAATCTGGAAGTGAATATTAGCTACATCAAAACATGATTGCAGTTTATCATGCATTAATCATGCAATACCAAACCTTGGCAGCATTATCAAGTTGCTAGTGAAGTCATGTGAACAGTGAAGTCCTGGAAAGAATAGCTGTGCTTTGGTGAACTGGTGATGGAAATGTTGGTTTAAGTGATTTATTTAACTGTACTCAGTTAAGATGATTTATGGAAAAAGGTAGTTAGATATGATACTACAATTTATTTGTTTACTATAAATGAAATATATGATACATTGCTACCAATTTCTTATAAAACAAGAAGACTATTTGAATCTGCTCCAGATTTTTAATCAGTTGTTTGCTGTAATAAGTTATTTTATAATTAAAAGCTAATAGATATTAAAAATAACATTTATTTCCATATTTAGAGAAGAAATTGAATTTTGTAAGTGAACAAATGACATGTTTCACATTGAGCAGTAGCAGGTCAGATGTTATAAGAATGATAGTGAAGAAAATTTTCATAAATCATAAATTAGTGCAAAAATATGGTTCCACTGGGGATTGAACCCAGGACCTTCTGCGTGTAAAGCAGAGGTGATAACCACTACACTATGAAACCAATATGCAATACAGTAACAAACTGTTCAATTTTTTGGTTGTCCTGACAGTCGTAGTGATTTTTGGTAAACTGTTCCGGATTATCGGTGAAACGTCAAAGTGATTGTTCTTTCATTATATATAATTTTAAAAAAACAGAGGACCATATTTTTGGCAAATTGACCCAATACTTAATAGTGGTACACCTAGCTAAAGAAAGTTATAGCCTGGTTGACCAACCTTGCATAATTAAACATTTAATATTAATCTTTATTAAAAAGCAATGACTGCAATGATAAATAAATGTGTATATCCATTTTAAAGTAAGCATTTTGCAAAGTTTATTAAGTGATTATTTTTAATTTGAAGAAAACAAATATACAAAATTCTTTATTTCTAACATCTTGACTAATTATTATCTACTGTAAGTACTCTTATCAAGATCACAGTTTACTGGATTTTTTAATAAATATGGGTTCACTTGGGATTGAACTCAGGACTTTCTCCATGTAAAGCAGATATGCTAACCACTATGTTATGAAACCACAACATAAACTGTTCTCACACTAGAAGATATTTATGGTCATCTTGACAATCAAATGCCCCAAAATCTGAGGTACACACTAAGTGATTTTGTTTAAAAATCCAATTATATGTCGCACAACACTGAATTTTCATATGTCCGCAATTAAGCAGCATGACTTAGTCATGAAAAAATGCAGAAAATATGGTCAGTTTATCGAGAACCTCCAAGTACCACATAGTGCACTAATATAGTAGGCTGAGATTTTTTTTATCTTGGCTGACCGATTCAATAAACGAAGGAGTGTGTTTGTGACCATCAGTTCTCTGGTTTATCGGAAATACACCAAATGGTCATTTAAAAACACTACCCAGTAAAACAGGATGAGCAACCAATTTTTTGCAATTGACTTTAATAATTGTATAGTGGGTACATAGATAAAGATAGTTGTAACATGGTTGACCAAACTTGCATTACCCAACATTTAAAATACAAATTTAGCAAAGAGCAATGTGTGCAATGTTGAATAAACCTGCATATTCCCATTTTAAATAAAGAATTTTTGAAGCTTTTCAAGTGAATATTTATAATTTGAAAAACTATATACACAAAAATCATTATTTCTAAAATTTTGACCAATTATCATCTGCAGGTGTCACACTTATCAAAATCACTTTTCAGTGATTTTTCTTGCCATGTTACCATAAAGTGCCTGTATTACAAATACTACATATAAATAAATGCCCTTTCACAACATAACTTAAGCATAAAACTCGAAAAAGACTTTAGTAATAATCAATATACTATCTATCCAGAAGTCAAATCTATCAGCATTTTTGCTAAACTTGCACATAGTAATTATGGAAATATTTATTTACATTTAAAGTAAATAATCTGGAAGTGAATATTAGCTACATCAAAACATGATTGCAGTTTATCATGCATTAATCATGCAATACCAAACCTTGGCAGCATTATCAAGTTGCTAGTGAAGTCATGTGAACAGTGAAGTCCTGGAAAGAATAGCTGTGCTTTGGTGAACTGGTGATGGAAATGTTGGTTTAAGTGATTTATTTAACTGTACTCAGTTAAGATGATTTATGGAAAAAGGTAGTTAGATATGATACTACAATTTATTTGTTTACTATAAATGAAATATATGATACATTGCTACCAATTTCTTATAAAACAAGAAGACTATTTGAATCTGCTCCAGATTTTTAATCAGTTGTTTGCTGTAATAAGTTATTTTATAATTAAAAGCTAATAGATATTAAAAATAACATTTATTTCCATATTTAGAGAAGAAATTGAATTTTGTAAGTGAACAAATGACATGTTTCACATTGAGCAGTAGCAGGTCAGATGTTATAAGAATGATAGTGAAGAAAATTTTCATAAATCATAAATTAGTGCAAAAATATGGTTCCACTGGGGATTGAACCCAGGACCTTCTGCGTGTAAAGCAGAGGTGATAACCACTACACTATGAAACCAATATGCAATACAGTAACAAACTGTTCAATTTTTTGGTTGTCCTGACAGTCGTAGTGATTTTTGGTAAACTGTTCCGGATTATCGGTGAAACGTCAAAGTGATTGTTCTTTCATTATATATAATTTTAAAAAAACAGAGGACCATATTTTTGGCAAATTGACCCAATACTTAATAGTGGTACACCTAGCTAAAGAAAGTTATAGCCTGGTTGACCAACCTTGCATAATTAAACATTTAATATTAATCTTTATTAAAAAGCAATGACTGCAATGATAAATAAATGTGTATATCCATTTTAAAGTAAGCATTTTGCAAAGTTTATTAAGTGATTATTTTTAATTTGAAGAAAACAAATATACAAAATTCTTTATTTCTAACATCTTGACTAATTATTATCTACTGTAAGTACTCTTATCAAGATCACAGTTTACTGGATTTTTTAATAAATATGGGTTCACTTGGGATTGAACTCAGGACTTTCTCCATGTAAAGCAGATATGCTAACCACTATGTTATGAAACCACAACATAAACTGTTCTCACACTAGAAGATATTTATGGTCATCTTGACAATCAAATGCCCCAAAATCTGAGGTACACACTAAGTGATTTTGTTTAAAAATCCAATTATATGTCGCACAACACTGAATTTTCATATGTCCGCAATTAAGCAGCATGACTTAGTCATGAAAAAATGCAGAAAATATGGTCAGTTTATCGAGAACCTCCAAGTACCACATAGTGCACTAATATAGTAGGCTGAGATTTTTTTTATCTTGGCTGACCGATTCAATAAACGAAGGAGTGTGTTTGTGACCATCAGTTCTCTGGTTTATCGGAAATACACCAAATGGTCATTTAAAAACACTACCCAGTAAAACAGGATGAGCAACCAATTTTTTGCAATTGACTTTAATAATTGTATAGTGGGTACATAGATAAAGATAGTTGTAACATGGTTGACCAAACTTGCATTACCCAACATTTAAAATACAAATTTAGCAAAGAGCAATGTGTGCAATGTTGAATAAACCTGCATATTCCCATTTTAAATAAAGAATTTTTGAAGCTTTTCAAGTGAATATTTATAATTTGAAAAACTATATACACAAAAATCATTATTTCTAACATTTTGACCAATTATCATCTGCAGGTGTCACACTTATCAAAATCACTTTTCAGTGATTTTTCTTGCCATGTTACCATAAAGTGCCTGTATTACAAATACTACATATAAATAAATGCCCTTTCACAACATAACTTAAGCATAAAACTCGAAAAAGACTTTAGTAATAATCAATATACTATCTATCCAGAAGTCAAATCTATCAGCATTTTTGCTAAACTTGCACATAGTAATTATGGAAATATTTATTTACATTTAAAGTAAATAATCTGGAAGTGAATATTAGCTACATCAAAACATGATTGCAGTTTATCATGCATTAATCATGCAATACCAAACCTTGGCAGCATTATCAAGTTGCTAGTGAAGTCATGTGAACAGTGAAGTCCTGGAAAGAATAGCTGTGCTTTGGTGAACTGGTGATGGAAATGTTGGTTTAAGTGATTTATTTAACTGTACTCAGTTAAGATGATTTATGGAAAAAGGTAGTTAGATATGATACTACAATTTATTTGTTTACTATAAATGAAATATATGATACATTGCTACCAATTTCTTATAAAACAAGAAGACTATTTGAATCTGCTCCAGATTTTTAATCAGTTGTTTGCTGTAATAAGTTATTTTATAATTAAAAGCTAATAGATATTAAAAATAACATTTATTTCCATATTTAGAGAAGAAATTGAATTTTGTAAGTGAACAAATGACATGTTTCACATTGAGCAGTAGCAGGTCAGATGTTATAAGAATGATAGTGAAGAAAATTTTCATAAATCATAAATTAGTGCAAAAATATGGTTCCACTGGGGATTGAACCCAGGACCTTCTGCGTGTAAAGCAGAGGTGATAACCACTACACTATGAAACCAATATGCAATACAATAACAAACTGTTCAATTTTTTGGTTGTCCTGACAGTCGTAGTGATTTTTGGTAAACTGTTCCGGATTATCGGTGAAACGTCAAAGTGATTGTTCTTTCATTATATATAATTTTAAAAAAACAGAGGACCATATTTTTGGCAAATTGACCCAATACTTAATTGTGGTACACCTAGCTAAAGAAAGTTATAGCCTGGTTGACCAACCTTGCATAATTAAACATTTAATATTAATCTTTATTAAAAAGCAATGACTGCAATGATAAATAAATGTGTATATCCATTTTAAAGTAAGCATTTTGCAAAGTTTTTTAAGTGATTATTTTTAATTTGAAGAAAACAAATATACAAAATTCTTTATTTCTAACATCTTGACTAATTATTATCTACTGTAAGTACTCTTATCAAGATCACAGTTTACTGGATTTTTTAATAAATATGGGTTCACTTGGGATTGAACTCAGGACTTTCTCCATGGAAAGCAGATATGCTAACCACTATGTTATTAAACCACAACATAAACTGTACTCACACTAGAAGATATTTATGGTCATCTTGACAATCAAATGCCCCAAAATCTGAGGTACACACTAAGTGATTTTGTTTAAAAATCCAATTATATGTCGCACAACACTGAATTTTCATATGTCCGCAATTAAGCAGCATGACTTAGTCATGAAAAAATGCAGAAAATATGGTCAGTTTATCGAGAACCTCCAAGTACCACATAGTGCACTAATATAGTAGGCTGAGATTTTTTTTATCTTGGCTGACCGATTCAATAAACGAAGGAGTGTGTTTGTGACCATCAGTTCTCTGGTTTATCGGAAATACACCAAATGGTCATTTAAAAACACTACCCAGTAAAACAGGATGAGCAACCAATTTTTTGCAATTGACTTTAATAATTGTATAGTGGGTACATAGATAAAGATAGTTGTAACATGGTTGACCAAACTTGCATTACCCAACATTTAAAATACAAATTTAGCAAAGAGCAATGTGTGCAATGTTGAATAAACCTGCATATTCCCATTTTAAATAAAGAATTTTTGAAGCTTTTCAAGTGAATATTTATAATTTGAAAAACTATATACACAAAAATCATTATTTCTAACATTTTGACCAATTATCATCTGCAGGTGTCACACTTATCAAAATCACTTTTCAGTGATTTTTCTTGCCATAATACCATAAAGTGCCTTTATTACAAATACTACATATAAATAAATGCCCTTTCACAACATAACTTAAGCATAATACTCGAAAAAGACTTTAGTAATAATCAATATACTATCTATCCTGAAGTCAAATCTATCAGCATTTTTGCTAAACTTGCACATAGTAATTATGGAAATATTTATTTACATTTAAAGTAAATAATCTGGAAGTGAATATTAGCTACATCAAAACATGATTGCAGTTTATCATGCATTAATCATGCAATACCAAACCTTGGCAGCATTATCAAGTTGCTAGTGAAGTCATGTGAACAGTGAAGTCCTGGAAAGAATAGCTGTGCTTTGGTGAACTGGTGATGGAAATGTTGGTTTAAGTGATTTATTTAACTGTACTCAGTTAAGATGATTTATGGAAAAAGGTAGTTAGATATGATACTACAATTTATTTGTTTACTATAAATGAAATATATGATACATTGCTACCAATTTCTTATAAAACAAGAAGACTATTTGAATCTGCTCCAGATTTTTAATCAGTTGTTTGCTGTAATAAGTTATTTTATAATTAAAAGCTAATAGATATTAAAAATAACATTTATTTCCATATTTAGAGAAGAAATTGAATTTTGTAAGTGAACAAATGACATGTTTCACATTGAGCAGTAGCAGGTCAGATGTTATAAGAATGATAGTGAAGAAAATTTTCATAAATCATAAATTAGTGCAAAAATATGGTTCCACTGGGGATTGAACCCAGGACCTTCTGCGTGTAAAGCAGAGGTGATAACCACTACACTATGAAACCAATATGCAATACAATAACAAACTGTTCAATTTTTTGGTTGTCCTGACAGTCGTAGTGATTTTTGGTAAACTGTTCCGGATTATCGGTGAAACGTCAAAGTGATTGTTCTTTCATTATATATAATTTTAAAAAAACAGAGGACCATATTTTTGGCAAATTGACCCAATACTTAATAGTGGTACACCTAGCTAAAGAAAGTTATAGCCTGGTTGACCAACCTTGCATAATTAAACATTTAATATTAATCTTTATTAAAAAGCAATGACTGCAATGATAAATAAATGTGTATATCCATTTTAAAGTAAGCATTTTGCAAAGTTTTTTAAGTGATTATTTTTAATTTGAAGAAAACAAATATACAAAATTCTTTATTTCTAACATCTTGACTAATTATTATCTACTGTAAGTACTCTTATCAAGATCACAGTTTACTGGATTTTTTAATAAATATGGGTTCACTTGGGATTGAACTCAGGACTTTCTCCATGTAAAGCAGATATGCTAACCACTATGTTATTAAACCACAACATAAACTGTTCTCACACTAGAAGATATTTATGGTCATCTTGACAATCAAATGCCCCAAAATCTGAGGTACACACTAAGTGATTTTGTTTAAAAATCCAATTATATGTCGCACAACACTGAATTTTCATATGTCCGCAATTAAGCAGCATGACTTAGTCATGAAAAAATGCAGAAAATATGGTCAGTTTATCGAGAACCTCCAAGTACCACATAGTGCACTAATATAGTAGGCTGAGATTTTTTTTATCTTGGCTGACCGATTCAATAAACGAAGGAGTGTGTTTGTGACCATCAGTTCTCTGGTTTATCGGAAATACACCAAATGGTCATTTAAAAACACTACCCAGTAAAACAGGATGAGCAACCAATTTTTTGCAATTGACTTTAATAATTGTATAGTGGGTACATAGATAAAGATAGTTGTAACATGGTTGACCAAACTTGCATTACCCAACATTTAAAATACAAATTTAGCAAAGAGCAATGTGTGCAATGTTGAATAAACCTGCATATTCCCATTTTAAATAAAGAATTTTTGAAGCTTTTCAAGTGAATATTTATAATTTGAAAAACTATATACACAAAAATCATTATTTCTAACATTTTGACCAATTATCATCTGCAGGTGTCACACTTATCAAAATCACTTTTCAGTGATTTTTCTTGCCATAATACCATAAAGTGCCTTTATTACAAATACTACATATAAATAAATGCCCTTTCACAACATAACTTAAGCATAATACTCGAAAAAGACTTTAGTAATAATCAATATACTATCTATCCAGAAGTCAAATCTATCAGCATTTTTGCTAAACTTGCACATAGTAATTATGGAAATATTTATTTACATTTAAAGTAAATAATCTGGAAGTGAATATTAGCTACATCAAAACATGATTGCAGTTTATCATGCATTAATCATGCAATACCAAACCTTGGCAGCATTATCAAGTTGCTAGTGAAGTCATGTGAACAGTGAAGTCCTGGAAAGAATAGCTGTGCTTTGGTGAACTGGTGATGGAAATGTTGGTTTAAGTGATTTATTTAACTGTACTCAGTTAAGATGATTTATGGAAAAAGGTAGTTAGATATGATACTACAATTTATTTGTTTACTATAAATGAAATATATGATACATTGCTACCAATTTCTTATAAAACAAGAAGACTATTTGAATCTGCTCCAGATTTTTAATCAGTTGTTTGCTGTAATAAGTTATTTTATAATTAAAAGCTAATAGATATTAAAAATAACATTTATTTCCATATTTAGAGAAGAAATTGAATTTTGTAAGTGAACAAATGACATGTTTCACATTGAGCAGTAGCAGGTCAGATGTTATAAGAATGATAGTGAAGAAAATTTTCATAAATCATAAATTAGTGCAAAAATATGGTTCCACTGGGGATTGAACCCAGGACCTTCTGCGTGTAAAGCAGAGGTGATAACCACTACACTATGAAACCAATATGCAATACAATAACAAACTGTTCAATTTTTTGGTTGTCCTGACAGTCGTAGTGATTTTTGGTAAACTGTTCCGGATTATCGGTGAAACGTCAAAGTGATTGTTCTTTCATTATATATAATTTTAAAAAAACAGAGGACCATATTTTTGGCAAATTGACCCAATACTTAATAGTGGTACACCTAGCTAAAGAAAGTTATAGCCTGGTTGACCAACCTTGCATAATTAAACATTTAATATTAATCTTTATTAAAAAGCAATGACTGCAATGATAAATAAATGTGTATATCCATTTTAAAGTAAGCATTTTGCAAAGTTTTTTAAGTGATTATTTTTAATTTGAAGAAAACAAATATACAAAATTCTTTATTTCTAACATCTTGACTAATTATTATCTACTGTAAGTACTCTTATCAAGATCACAGTTTACTGGATTTTTTAATAAATATGGGTTCACTTGGGATTGAACTCAGGACTTTCTCCGTGTAAAGCAGATATGCTAACCACTATGTTATGAAACCACAACATAAACTGTTCTCACACTAGAAGATATTTATGGTCATCTTGACAATCAAATGCCCCAAAATCTGAGGTACACACTAAGTGATTTTGTTTAAAAATCCAATTATATGTTGCACAACACTGAATTTTCATATGTCCGCAATTAAGCAGCATGACTTAGTCATGAAAAAATGCAGAAAATATGGTCAGTTTATCGAGAACCTCCAAGTACCACATAGTGCACTAATATAGTAGGCTGAGATTTTTTTTATCTTGGCTGACCGATTCAATAACCGAAGGAGTGTGTTTGTGACCATCAGTTCTCTGGTTTATCGGAAATACACCAAATGGTCATTTAAAAACACTACCCAGTAAAACAGGATGAGCAACCAATTTTTTGCAATTGACTTTAATAATTGTATAGTGGGTACATAGATAAAGATAGTTGTAACATGGTTGACCAAACTTGCATTACCCAACATTTAAAATACAAATTTAGCAAAGAGCAATGTGTGCAATGTTGAATAAACCTGCATATTCCCATTTTAAATAAAGAATTTTTGAAGCTTTTCAAGTGAATATTTATAATTTGAAAAACTATATACACAAAAATCATTATTTCTAACATTTTGACCAATTATCATCTGCAGGTGTCACACTTATCAAAATCACTTTTCAGTGATTTTTCTTGCCATGTTACCATAAAGTGCCTGTATTACAAATACTACATATAAATAAATGCCCTTTCATAACATAACTTAAGCATAATACTCGAAAAAGACTTTAGTAATAATCAATATACTATCTATCCAGAAGTCAAATCTATCAGCATTTTTGCTAAACTTGCACATAGTAATTATGGAAATATTTATTTACATTTAAAGTAAATAATCTGGAAGTGAATATTAGCTACATCAAAACATGATTGCAGTTTATCATGCATTAATCATGCAATACCAAACCTTGGCAGCATTATCAAGTTGCTAGTGAAGTCATGTGAACAGTGAAGTCCTGGAAAGAATAGCTGTGCTTTGGTGAACTGGTGATGGAAATGTTGGTTTAAGTGATTTATTTAACTGTACTCAGTTAAGATGATTTATGGAAAAAGGTAGTTAGATATGATACTACAATTTATTTGTTTACTATAAATGAAATATATGATACATTGCTATCAATTTCTTATAAAACAAGAAGATTATTTGAATCTGCTCCAGATTTTTAATCAGTTGTTTGCTGTAATAAGTTATTTTATAATTAAAAGCTAATAGATATTAAAAATAACATTTATTTCCATATTTAGAGAAGAAATTGAATTTTGTAAGTGAACAAATGACATGTTTCACATTGAGCAGTAGCAGGTCAGATGTTATAAGAATGATAGTGAAGAAAATTTTCATAAATCATAAATTAGTGCAAAAATTTGGTTCCACTGGGGATTGAACCCAGGACCTTCTGCGTGTAAAGCAGAGGTGATAACCACTACACTATGAAACCAATATGCAATACAATAACAAACTGTTCAATTTTTTGGTTGTCCTGACAGTCGTAGTGATTTTTGGTAAACTGTTCCGGATTATCGGTGAAACGTCAAAGTGATTGTTCTTTCATTATATATAATTTAAAAAAAACAGAGCACCATATTTTTGGCAAATTGACCCAATACTTAATAGTGGTACACCTAGCTAAAGAAAGTTATAGCCTGGTTGACCAACCTTGCATAATTAAACATTTAATATTAATCTTTATTAAAAAGCAATGACTGCAATGATAAATAAATGTGTATATCCATTTTTAAGTAAGCATTTTGCAAAGTTTTTTAAGTGATTATTTTTAATTTGAAGAAAACAAATATACAAAATTCTTTATTTCTAACATCTTGACTAATTATTATCTACTGTAAGTACTCTTATCAAGATCACAGTTTACTAGATTTTTTAATAAATATGGGTTCACTTGGGATTGAACTCAGGACTTTCTCCGTGTAAAGCAGATATGCTAACCACTATGTTATGAAACCACAACATAAACTGTTCTCACACTAGAAGATATTTATGGTCATCTTGACAATCAAATGCCCCAAAATCTGAGGTACACACTAAGTGATTTTGTTTAAAAATCCAATTATATGTCGCACAACACTGAATTTTCATATGTCCGCAATTAAGCAGCATGACTTAGTCATGAAAAAATGCAGAAAATATGGTCAGTTTATCGAGAACCTCCAAGTACCACATAGTGCACTAATATAGTAGGCTGAGATTTTTTTTATCTTGGCTGACCGATTCAATAACCGAAGGAGTGTGTTTGTGACCATCAGTTCTCTGGTTTATCGGAAATACACCAAATGGTCATTTAAAAACACTACCCAGTAAAACAGGATGAGCAACCAATTTTTTGCAATTGACTTTAATAATTGTATAGTGGGTACATAGATAAAGATAGTTGTAACATGGTTGACCAAACTTGCATTACCCAACATTTAAAATACAAATTTAGCAAAGAGCAATGTGTGCAATGTTGAATAAACCTGCATATTCCCATTTTAAATAAAGAATTTTTGAAGCTTTTCAAGTGAATATTTATAATTTGAAAAACTATATACACAAAAATCATTATTTCTAACATTTTGACCAATTATCATCTGCAGGTGTCACACTTATCAAAATCACTTTTCAGTGATTTTTCTTGCCATGTTACCATAAAGTGCCTGTATTACAAATACTACATATAAATAAATGCCCTTTCACAACATAACTTAAGCATAATACTCGAAAAAGACTTTAGTAATAATCAATATATTATCTATCCAGAAGTCAAATCTATCAGCATTTTTGCTAAACTTGCACATAGTAATTATTGAAATATTTATTTACATTTAAAGTAAATAATCTGGAAGTGAATATTAGCTACATCAAAACATGATTGCAGTTTATCATGCATTAATCATGCAATACCAAACCTTGGCAGCATTATCAAGTTGCTAGTGAAGTCATGTGAACAGTGAAGTCCTGGAAAGAATAGCTGTGCTTTGGTGAACTGGTGATGGAAATGTTGGTTTAAGTGATTTATTTAACTGTACTCAGTTAAGATGATTTATGGAAAAAGGTAGTTAGATATGATACCACAATTTATTTGTTTACTATAAATGAAATATATGATACATTGCTACCAATTTCTTATAAAACAAGAAGATTATTTGAATCTGCTCCAGATTTTTAATCATTTGTTTGCTGTAATAAGTTATTTTATAATTAAAAGCTAATAGATATTAAAAATAACATTTATTTCCATATTTAGAGAAGAAATTGAATTTTGTAAGTGAACAAATGACATGTTTCACATTGAGCAGTAGCAGGTCAGATGTTATAAGAATGATAGTGAAGAAAATTTTCATAAATCATAAATTAGTGCAAAAATATGGTTCCACTGGGGATTGAACCCAGGACCTTCTGCGTGTAAAGCAGATGTGATAACCACTACACTATGAAACCAATATGCAATACAACAACAAACTGTTCAATTTTTTGGTTGTCCTGACAGTCGTAGTGATTTTTGGTAAACTGTTCCGGATTATCGGTGAAACGTCAAAGTGATTGTTCTTTCATTATATATAATTTTAAAAAAACAGAGCACCATATTTTTGGCAAATTGACCCAATACTTAATAGTGGTAAACCTAGCTAAAGAAAGTTATAGCCTGGTTGACCAACCTTGCATAATTAAACATTTAATATTAATCTTTATTAAAAAGCAATGACTGCAATGATAAATAAATGTGTATATCCATTTTAAAGTAAGCATTTTGCAAAGTTTTTTAAGTGATTATTTTTAATTTGAAGAAAACAAATATACAAAATTCTTTATTTCTAACATCTTGACCAATTATTATCTACTGTAAGTACTCTTATCAAGATCACAGTTTACTGGATTTTTTAATAAATATGGGTTCACTTGGGATTGAACTCAGGACTTTCTCCGTGTAAAGCAGATATGCAAACCACTATGCTATGAAACAACAACATAAACTGATCTCACACAAGAAGATATTTATGGTCATCTTGACAATCACATGCCCCAAAATCTGAGGTACACACTAAGTGATTTTGTTTAAAAATCCAATTATATGTCGCACAATACTGAATTTTCATATGTCCGCAATTAAGCAGCATGACTTAGTCATGAAAAAATACAGAAAATATGGTCAGTTTATCGAGAACCTCCAAGTACCACATAGTGCACTAATATAGTAGGCTGAGATTTTTTTTATCTTGGCTGACCGATTCAATAACCGAAGGAGTGTGTTTGTGACCATCAGTTCTCTGGTTTATCGGAAATACACCAAATGGTCATTTAAAAACACTACCCAGTAAAACAGGATGAGCAACCAATTTTTTGCAATTGACTTTAATAATTGTATAGTGGGTACATAGATAAAGACAGTTGTAACATGGTTGACCAAACTTGCATTACACAACATTTAAAATAAAAATTTAGCAAAGAGCAATGTGTGCAATGTTGAATAAACCTGCATATTCCCATTTTAAATAAAGAATTTTTGAAGCTTTTCAAGTGAATATTTATAATTTGAAAAACTATATACACAAAAATCATTATTTCTAACATTTTGACCAATTATCATCTGCAGGTGTCACACTTATCAAAATCACTTTTCAGTGATTTTTCTTGCCATGTTACCATAAAGTGCCTGTATTACAAATACTACATATAAATAAATGCCCTTTCACAACATAACTTAAGCATAATACTCGAAAAAGACTTTAGTAATAATCAATATATTATCTATCCAGAAGTCAAATCTATCAGCATTTTTGCTAAACTTGCACATAGTAATTATTGAAATATTTATTTACATTTAAAGTAAATAATCTGGAAGTGAATATTAGCTACATCAAAACATGATTGCAGTTTATCATGCATTAATCATGCAATACCAAACCTTGGCAGCATTATCAAGTTGCTAGTGAAGTCATGTGAACAGTGAAGTCCTGGAAAGAATAGCTGTGCTTTGGTGAACTGGTGATGGAAATGTTGGTTTAAGTGATTTATTTAACTGTACTCAGTTAAGATGATTTATGGAAAAAGGTAGTTAGATATGATACTACAATTTATTTGTTTACTATAAATGAAATATATGATACATTGCTACCAATTTCTTATAAAACAAGAAGATTATTTGAATCTGCTCCAGATTTTTAATCAGTTGTTTGCTGTAATAAGTTATTTTATAATTAAAAGCTAATAGATATTAAAAATAACATTTATTTCCATATTTAGAGAAGAAATTGAATTTTGTAAGTGAACAAATGACATGTTTCACATTGAGCAGTAGCAGGTCAGATGTTATAAGAATGATAGTGAAGAAAATTTTCATAAATAATAAATTAGTGCTAAAATATGGTTCCACTGGGGATTGAACCCAGGACCTTCTGCGTGTAAAGCAGAGGTGATAACCACTACACTATGAAACCAATATGCAATACAATAACAAACTGTTCAATTTTTTGGTTGTCCTGACAGTCGTAGTGATTTTTGGTAAACTGTTCCGGATTATCGGTGAAACGTCAAAGTGATTGTTCTTTCATTATATATAATTTTAAAAAAACAGAGCACCATATTTTTGGCAAATTGACCCAATACTTAATAGTGGTAAACCTAGCTAAAGAAAGTTATTGCCTGGTTGACCAACCTTGCATAATTAAACATTTAATATTTATCTTTATTAAAAAGCAATGACTGCAATGATAAATAAATGTGCATATCCATTTTAAAGTAAGCATTTTGCAAAGTTTTTTAAGTGATTATTTTTAATTTGAAGAAAACAAATATACAAAATTCTTTATTTCTAATATCTTGACCAATTATTATCTACTGTAAGTACTCTTATCAAGATCACAGTTTACTGGATTTTTTTATAAATATGGGTTCACTTGGGATTGAACTCAGGACTTTTTCCGTGTAAAGCAGATATGCTAACCACTATGCTATGAAACCACAACATAAACTGTTCTCACACTAGAAGATATTTATGGTCATCTTGACAATCATATGCCCCAAAATCTGAGGTACACACTAAGTGATTTTGTTTAAAAATCCAATTATATGTCGCACAATACTGAATTTTCATATGTCCGCAATTAAGCAGCATGACTTAGTCATGAAAAAATGCAGAAAATATGGTCAGTTTATCGAGAACCTCCAAGTACCACATAGTGCACTAATATAGTAGGCTGAGATTTTTTTTATCTTGGCTGACCGATTCAATAACCGAAGGAGTGTGTTTGTGACCATCAGTTCTCTGGTTTATCGGAAATACACCAAATGGTCATTTAAAAACACTACCCAGTAAAACAGGATGAGCAACCAATTTTTTGCAATTGACTTTAATAATTGTATAGTGGGTACATAGATAAAGACAGTTGTAACATGGTTGACCAAACTTGCATTACCCAACATTTAAAATAAAAATTTAGCAAAGAGCAATGTGTGCAATGTTGAATAAACCTGCATATTCTCATTTTAAATAAAGAATTTTTGAAGCTTTTCAAGTGAATATTTATAATTTGAAAAACTATATACACAAAAATCATTATTTCTAACATTTTGACCAATTATCATCTGCAGGTGTCACACTTATCAAAATCACTTTTCAGTGATTTTTCTTGCCATGTTACCATAAAGTGCCTGTATTACAAATACTACATATAAATAAATGCCCTTTCACAACATAACTTAAGCATAATACTCGAAAAAGACTTTAGTAATAATCAATATACTATCTATCCAGAAGTCAAATCTATCAGCATTTTTGCTAAACTTGCACATAGTAATTATGGAAATATTTATTTACATTTAAAGTAAATAATCTGAAAGTGAATATTAGCTACATCAAAACATGATTGCAGTTTATCATGCATTAATCATGCAATACCAAACCTTGGCAGCATTATCAAGTTGCTAGTGAAGTCATGTGAACAGTGAAGTCCTGGAAAGAATAGCTGTGCTTTGGTGAACTGGTGATGGAAATGTTGGTTTAAGTGATTTATTTAACTGTACTCAGTTAAGATGATTTATGGAAAAAGGTAGTTAGATATGATACTACAATTTATTTGTTTACTATAAATGAAATATATGATACATTGCTACCAATTTCTTATAAAACAAGAAGATTATTTGAATCTGCTCCAGATTTTTAATCAGTTGTTTGCTGTAATAAGTTATTTTATAATTAAAAGCTAATAGATATTAAAAATAACATTTATTTCCATATTTAGAGAAGAAATTGAATTTTGTAAGTGAACAAATGACATGTTTCACATTGAGCAGTAGCAGGTCAGATGTTATAAGAATGATAGTGAAGAAAATTTTCATAAATAATAAATTAGTGCAAAAATATGGTTCCACTGGGGATTGAACCCAGGACCTTCTGCGTGTAAAGCAGAGGTGATAACCACTACACTATGAAACCAATATGCAATACAATAACAAACTGTTCAATTTTTTGGTTGTCCTGACAGTCGTAGTGATTTTTGGTAAACTGTTCCGGATTATCGGTGAAACGTCAAAGTGATTGTTCTTTCATTATATATAATTTTAAAAAAACAGAGCACCATATTTTTGGCAAATTGACCCAATACTTAATAGTGGTAAACCTAGCTAAAGAAAGTTATTGCCTGGTTGACCAACCTTGCATAATTAAACATTTAATATTTATCTTTATTAAAAAGCAATGACTGCAATGATAAATAAATGTGCATATCCATTTTAAAGTAAGCATTTTGCAAAGTTTTTTAAGTGATTATTTTTAATTTGAAGAAAACAAATATACAAAATTCTTTATTTCTAATATCTTGACCAATTATTATCTACTGTAAGTACTCTTATCAAGATCACAGTTTACTGGATTTTTTTATAAATATGGGTTCACTTGGGATTGAACTCAGGACTTTTTCCGTGTAAAGCAGATATGCTAACCACTATGCTATGAAACCACAACATAAACTGTTCTCACACTAGAAGATATTTATGGTCATCTTGACAATCATATGCCCCAAAATCTGAGGTACACACTAAGTGATTTTGTTTAAAAATCCAATTATATGTCGCACAATACTGAATTTTCATATGTCCGCAATTAAGCAGCATGACTTAGTCATGAAAAAATGCAGAAAATATGGTCAGTTTATCGAGAACCTCCAAGTACCACATAGTGCACTAATATAGTAGGCTGAGATTTTTTTTATCTTGGCTGACCGATTCAATAACCGAAGGAGTGTGTTTGTGACCATCAGTTCTCTGGTTTATCGGAAATACACCAAATGGTCATTTAAAAACACTACCCAGTAAAACAGGATGAGCAACCAATTTTTTGCAATTGACTTTAATAATTGTATAGTGGGTACATAGATAAAGACAGTTGTAACATGGTTGACCAAACTTGCATTACCCAACATTTAAAATAAAAATTTAGCAAAGAGCAATGTGTGCAATGTTGAATAAACCTGCATATTCTCATTTTAAATAAAGAATTTTTGAAGCTTTTCAAGTGAATATTTATAATTTGAAAAACTATATACACAAAAATCATTATTTCTAACATTTTGACCAATTATCATCTGCAGGTGTCACACTTATCAAAATCACTTTTCAGTGATTTTTCTTGCCATGTTACCATAAAGTGCCTGTATTACAAATACTACATATAAATAAATGCCCTTTCACAACATAACTTAAGCATAATACTCGAAAAAGACTTTAGTAATAATCAATATACTATCTATCCAGAAGTCAAATCTATCAGCATTTTTGCTAAACTTGCACATAGTAATTATGGAAATATTTATTTACATTTAAAGTAAATAATCTGAAAGTGAATATTAGCTACATCAAAACATGATTGCAGTTTATCATGCATTAATCATGCAATACCAAACCTTGGCAGCATTATCAAGTTGCTAGTGAAGTCATGTGAACAGTGAAGTCCTGGAAAGAATAGCTGTGCTTTGGTGAACTGGTGATGGAAATGTTGGTTTAAGTGATTTATTTAACTGTACTCAGTTAAGATGATTTATGGAAAAAGGTAGTTAGATATGATACTACAATTTATTTGTTTACTATAAATGAAATATATGATACATTGCTACCAATTTCTTATAAAACAAGAAGATTATTTGAATCTGCTCCAGATTTTTAATCAGTTGTTTGCTGTAATAAGTTATTTTATAATTAAAAGCTAATAGATATTAAAAATAACATTTATTTCCATATTTAGAGAAGAAATTGAATTTTGTAATTGAACAAATGACATGTTTCACATTGAGCAGTAGCAGGTCAGATGTTATAAGAATGATAGTGAAGAAAATTTTCATAAATCATAAATTAGTGCAAAAATATGGTTCCACTGGGGATTGAACCCAGGACCTTCTGCGTGTAAAGCAGAGGTGATAACCACTACACTATGAAACCAAAATGCAATACAATAACAAACTGTTCAATTTTTTGGTTGTCCTGACAGTCGTAGTGATTTTTGGTAAACTGTTCCGGATTATCGGTGAAACGTCAAAGTGATTGTTCCTTCATTATATATAATTTAAAAAAAACAGAGCACCATATTTTTGGCAAATTGACCCAATACTTAATAGTGGTACACCTAGCTAAAGAAAGTTATAGCCTGGTTGACCAACCTTGCATAATTAAACATTTAATATTAATCTTTATTAAAAAGCAATGACTGCAATGATAAATAAATGTGTATATCCATTTTAAAGTAAGCATTTTGCAAAGTTTTTTAAGTGATTATTTTTAATTTGAAGAAAACAAATATACAAAATTCTTTATTTCTAACATCTTGACCAATTATTATCTACTGTAAGTACTCTTATCAAGATCACAGTTCACTGGATTTTTTAATAAATATGGGTTCACTTGGGATTGAACTCAAGACTTTCTCCGTGTAAAGCAGATATGCTAACCACTATGTTATGAAACCACAACATAAACTGTTCTCACACTAGAAGATATTTATGGTCATCTTGACAATCAAATGCCCCAAAATCTGAGGTACACACTAAGTGATTTTGTTTAAAAATCCAATTATATGTCGCACAATACTGAATTTTCATATGTCCGCAATTAAGCAGCATGACTTAGTCATGAAAAAATGCAGAAAATATGGTCAGTTTATCGAGAACCTCCAAGTACCACATAGTGCACTAATATAGTAGGCTGAGATTTTTTTTTATCTTGGCTGACCGATTCAATTACCGAAGGAGTGTGTTTGTGACCATCAGTTCTCTGGTTTATCGGAAATACACCAAATGGTCATTTAAAAACACTACCCAGTAAAACAGGATGAGCAACCAATTTTTTGCAATTGACTTTAATAATTGTATAGTGGGTACATAGATAAAGATAGTTGTAACATGGTTGACCAAACTTGCATTACCCAACATTTAAAATACAAATTTAGCAAAGAGCAATGTGTGCAATGTTGAATAAACCTGCATATTCCCATTTTAAATAAAGAATTTTTGAAGCTTTTCAAGTGAATATTTATAATTTTAAAAACTATATACACAAAAATCATTATTTTTAACATTTTGACCAATTATCATCTGCAGGTGTCACACTTATCAAAATCACTTTTCAGTGATTTTTCTTGCCATGTTACCATAAAGTGCCTGTATTACAAATACTACATATAAATAAATGTCCTTTCACAACATAACTTAAGCATAATACTCGAAAAAGACTTTAGTAATAATCAATATACTATCTATCCAGAAGTCAAATCTATCAGCATTTTTGCTAAACTTGCACATAGTAATTATGGAAATATTTATTTACATTTAAAGTAAATAATCTGAAAGTGAATATTAGCTACATCAAAACATGATTGCAGTTTATCATGCATTAATCATGCAATACCAAACCTTGGCAGCATTATCAAGTTGCTAGTGAAGTCATGTGAACAGTGAAGTCCTGGAAAGAATAGCTGTGCTTTGGTGAACTGGTGATGGAAATGTTGGTTTAAGTGATTTATTTAACTGTACTCAGTTAAGATGATTTATGGAAAAAGGTAGTTAGATATGATACTACAATTTATTTGTTTACTATAAATGAAATATATGATACATTGCTACCAATTTCTTATAAAACAAGAAGATTATTTGAATCTGCTCCAGATTTTTAATCAGTTGTTTGCTGTAATAAGTTATTTTATAATTAAAAGCTAATAGATATTAAAAATAACATTTATTTCCATATTTAGAGAAGAAATTGAATTTTGTAAGTGAACAAATGACATGTTTCACATTGAGCAGTAGCAGGTCAGATGTTATAAGAATGATAGTGAAGAAAATTTTCATAAATCATAAATTAGTGCAAAAATATGGTTCCACTGGGGATTGAACCCAGGACCTTCTGCGTGTAAAGCAGAGGTGATAACCACTACACTATGAAACCAAAATGCAATACAATAACAAACTGTTCAATTTTTTGGTTGTCCTGACAGTCGTAGTGATTTTTGGTAAACTGTTCCGGATTATCGGTGAAACGTCAAAGTGATTGTTCCTTCATTATATATAATTTAAAAAAAACAGAGCACCATATTTTTGGCAAATTGACCCAATACTTAATAGTGGTACACCTAGCTAAAGAAAGTTATAGCCTGGTTGACCAACCTTGCATAATTAAACATTTAATATTAATCTTTATTAAAAAGCAATGACTGCAATGATAAATAAATGTGTATATCCATTTTAAAGTAAGCATTTTGCAAAGTTTTTTAAGTGATTATTTTTAATTTGAAGAAAACAAATATACAAAATTCTTTATTTCTAACATCTTGACCAATTATTATCTACTGTAAGTACTCTTATCAAGATCACAGTTCACTGGATTTTTTAATAAATATGGGTTCACTTGGGATTGAACTCAAGACTTTCTCCGTGTAAAGCAGATATGCTAACCACTATGTTATGAAACCACAACATAAACTGTTCTCACACTAGAAGATATTTATGGTCATCTTGACAATCAAATGCCCCAAAATCTGAGGTACACACTAAGTGATTTTGTTTAAAAATCCAATTATATGTCGCACAATACTGAATTTTCATATGTCCGCAATTAAGCAGCATGACTTAGTCATGAAAAAATGCAGAAAATATGGTCAGTTTATCGAGAACCTCCAAGTACCACATAGTGCACTAATATAGTAGGCTGAGATTTTTTTTTATCTTGGCTGACCGATTCAATTACCGAAGGAGTGTGTTTGTGACCATCAGTTCTCTGGTTTATCGGAAATACACCAAATGGTCATTTAAAAACACTACCCAGTAAAACAGGATGAGCAACCAATTTTTTGCAATTGACTTTAATAATTGTATAGTGGGTACATAGATAAAGATAGTTGTAACATGGTTGACCAAACTTGCATTACCCAACATTTAAAATACAAATTTAGCAAAGAGCAATGTGTGCAATGTTGAATAAACCTGCATATTCCCATTTTAAATAAAGAATTTTTGAAGCTTTTCAAGTGAATATTTATAATTTTAAAAACTATATACACAAAAATCATTATTTTTAACATTTTGACCAATTATCATCTGCAGGTGTCACACTTATCAAAATCACTTTTCAGTGATTTTTCTTGCCATGTTACCATAAAGTGCCTGTATTACAAATACTACATATAAATAAATGTCCTTTCACAACATAACTTAAGCATAATACTCGAAAAAGACTTTAGTAATAATCAATATACTATCTATCCAGAAGTCAAATCTATCAGCATTTTTGCTAAACTTGCACATAGTAATTATGGAAATATTTATTTACATTTAAAGTAAATAATCTGGAAGTGAATATTAGCTACATCAAAACATGATTGCAGTTTATCATGCATTAATCATGCAATACCAAACCTTGGCAGCATTATCAAGTTGCTAGTGAAGTCATGTGAACAGTGAAGTCCTGGAAAGAATAGCTGTGCTTTGGTGAACTGGTGATGGAAATGTTGGTTTAAGTGATTTATTTAACTGTACTCAGTTAAGATGATTTATGGAAAAAGGTAGTTAGATATGATACTACAATTTATTTGTTTACTATAAATGAAATATATGATACATTGCTACCAATTTCTTATAAAACAAGAAGATTATTTGAATCTGCTCCAGATTTTTAATCAGTTGTTTGCTGTAATAAGTTATTTTATAATTAAAAGCTAATAGATATTAAAAATAACATTTATTTCCATATTTAGAGAAGAAATTGAATTTTGTAAGTGAACAAATGACATGTTTCACATTGAGCAGTAGCAGGTCAGATGTTATAAGAATGATAGTGAAGAAAATTTTCATAAATCATAAATTAGTGCAAAAATATGGTTCCACTGGGGATTGAACCCAGGACCTTCTGCGTGTAAAGCAGATGTGATAACCACTACACTATGAAACCAATATGCAATACAATAACAAACTGTTCAATTTTTTGGTTGTCCTGACAGTCGTAGTGATTTTTGGTAAACTGTTCCGGATTATCGGTGAAACGTCAAAGTGATTGTTCTTTCATTATATATAATTTTAAAAAAACAGAGCACCATATTTTTGGCAAATTGACCCAATACTTAATAGTGGTACACCTAGCTAAAGAAAGTTATAGCCTGGTTGACCAACCTTGCATAATTAAACATTTAATATTAATCTTTATTAAAAAGCAATGACTGCAATGATAAATAAATGTGTATATCCATTTTAAAGTAAGCATTTTGCTAAGTTTTTGAAGCGATTCTTTTTAATTTGAAGAAAACAAATATACAAAATTCTTTATTTCTAACATCTTGACCAATTATTATCTACTGTAAGTACTCTTATCAAGATCACAGTTTACTGGATTTTTTCATAAATATGGGTTCACTTGGGATTGAACTCAGGACTTTCTCCGTGTAAAGCAGATATGCTAACCACTATGCTATGAAACCACAACATAAACTGTTCTCACACTAGAAGATATTTATGGTCATCTTGACAATCAAATGCCCCAAAATCTGAGGTACACACTAAGTGATTTTGTTTAAAAATCCAATTATATGTCGCACAATACTGAATTTTCATATGTCCGCAATTAAGCAGCATGACTTAGTCATGAAAAAATGCAGAAAATATGGTCAGTTTATCGAGAACCTCCAAGTACCACATAGTGCACTAATATAGTAGGCTGAGATTTTTTTTTATCTTGGCTGACCGATTCAATAACCGAAGGAGTGTGTTTGTGACCATCAGTTCTCTGGTTTATCGGAAATACACCAAATGGTCATTTAAAAACACTACCCAGTAAAACAGGATGAGCAACCAATTTTTTGCAATTGACTTTAATAATTGTATAGTGGGTACATAGATAAAGACAGTTGTAACATGGTTGACCAAACTTGCATTACCCACCATTTAAAATAAAAATTTAGCAAAGAGCAATGTGTGCAATGTTGAATAAACCTGCATATTCTCATTTTAAATAAATAATTTTTGAAGCTTTTCAAGTGAATATTTATAATTTGAAAAACTATATACTCAAAAATCATTATTTCTAACATTTTGACCAATTATCATCTGCAGGTGTCACACTTATCAAAATCACTTTTCAGTGATTTTTCTTGCCATGTTACCATAAAGTGCCTGTATTACAAATACTACATATAAATAAATGCCCTTTCACAACATAACTTAAGCATAATACTCGAAAAAGACTTTAGTAATAATCAATATACTATGTATCCAGAAGTCAAATCTATCAGCATTTTTGCTAAACTTGCACATAGTAATTATGGAAATATTTATTTAAATTTAAAGTAAATAATCTGGAAGTGAATATTAGCTACATCAAAACATGATTGCAGTTTATCATGCATTAATCATGCAATACCAAACCTTGGCAGCATTATCAAGTTGCTAGTGAAGTCATGTGAACAGTGAAGTCCTGGAAAGAATAGCTGTGCTTTGGTGAACTGGTGATGGAAATGTTGGTTTAAGTGATTTATTTAACTGTACTCAGTTAAGATGATTTATGGAAAAAGGTAGTTAGATATGATACTACAATTTATTTGTTTACTATAAATGAAATATATGATACATTGCTACCAATTTCTTATAAAACAGGAAGATTATTTGAATCTGCTCCAGATTTTTAATCAGTTGTTTGCTGTAATAAGTTATTTTATAATTAAAAGCTAATAGATATTAAAAATAACATTTATTTCCATATTTAGAGAAGAAATTGACTTTTGTAAGTGAACAAATGACATGTTTCACATTGAGCAGTAGCAGGTCAGATGTTATAAGAATGATAGTGAAGAAAATTTTCATAAATCATAAATTAGTGCAAAAATATGGTTCCACTGGGGATTGAACCCAGGACCTTCTGCGTGTAAAGCAGATGTGATAACCACTACACTATGAAACCAATATGCAATACAATAACAAACTGTTCAATTTTTTGGTTGTCCTGACAGTCGTAGTGATTTTTGGTAAACTGTTCCGGATTATCGGTGAAACGTCAAAGTGATTGTTCTTTCATTATATATAATTTAAAAAAACAGAGCACCATATTTTTGGCAAATTGACCCAATACTTAATAGTGGTACACCTAGCTAAAGAAAGTTATAGCCTGGTTGACCAACCTTGCATAATTAAACATTTAATATTAATCTTTATTAAAAAGCAATGACTGCAATGATAAATAAATGTGTATATCCATTTTAAAGTAAGCATTTTGCTAAGTTTTTGAAGTGATTATTTTTAATTTGAAGAAAACAAATATACAAAATTCTTTATTTCTAACATCTTGACCAATTATTATCTACTGTAAGTACTCTTATCAAGATCACAGTTTACTGGATTTTTTCATAAATATGGGTTCACTTGGGATTGAACTCAGGACTTTCTCCGTGTAAAGCAGATATGCTAACCACTATGCTATGAAACCACAACATAAACTGTTCTCACACTAGAAGATATTTATGGTCATCTTGACAATCAAATGCCCCAAAATCTGAGGTACACACTAAGTGATTTTGTTTAAAAATCCAATTATATGTCGCACAATACTGAATTTTCATATGTCCGCAATTAAGCAGCATGACTTAGTCATGAAAAAATGCAGAAAATATGGTCAGTTTATCGAGAACCTCCAAGTACCACATAGTGCACTAATATAGTAGGCTGAGATTTTTTTTTTATCTTGGCTGACCGATTCAATAACCGAAGGAGTGTGTTTGTGACCATCAGTTCTCTGGTTTATCGGAAATACACCAAATGGTCATTTAAAAACACTACCCAGTAAAACAGGATGAGCAACCAATTTTTTGCAATTGACTTTAATAATTGTATAGTGGGTACATAGATAAAGACAGTTGTAACATGGTTGACCAAACTTGCATTACCCAACATTTAAAATAAAAATTTAGCAAAGAGCAATGTGTGCAATGTTGAATAAACCTGCATATTCTCATTTTAAATAAATAATTTTTGAAGCTTTTCAAGTGAATATTTATAATTTGAAAAACTATATACACAAAAATCATTATTTCTAACATTTTGACCAATTATCATCTGCAGGTGTCACACTTATCAAAATCACTTTTCAGTGATTTTTCTTGCCATGTTACCATAAAGTGCCTGTATTACAAATACTACATATAAATAAATGCCCTTTCACAACATAACTTAAGCATAATACTCAAAAAAGACTTTAGTAATAATCAATATACTATCTATCCAGAAGTCAAATCTATCAGCATTTTTGCTAAACTTGCACATAGTAATTATGGAAATATTTATTTACATTTAAAGTAAATAATCTGGAAGTGAATATTAGCTACATCAAAACATGATTGCAGTTTATCGTGCATTAATCATGCAATACCAAACCTTGGCAGCATTATCAAGTTGCTAGTGAAGTCATGTGAACAGTGAAGTCCTGGAAAGAATAGCTGTGCTTTGGTGAACTGGTGATGGAAATGTTGGTTTAAGTGATTTATTTAACTGTACTCAGTTAAGATGATTTATGGAAAAAGGTAGTTAGATATGATACTACAATTTATTTGTATACTATAAATGAAATATATGATACATTGCTACCAATTTCTTATAAAACAAGAAGATTATTTGAATCTGCTCCAGATTTTTAATCAGTTGTTTGCTGTAATAAGTTATTTTATAATTAAAAGCTAATAGATATTAAAAATAACATTTATTTCCATATTTAGAGAAGAAATTGACTTTTGTAAGTGAACAAATGACATGTTTCACATTGAGCAGTAGCAGGTCAGATGTTATAAGAATGATAGTGAAGAAAATTTTCATAAATCATAAATTAGTGCAAAAATATGGTTCCACTGGGGATTGAACCCAGAACCTTCTGCGCGTAAAGCAGATGTGATAACCACTACACTATGAAACCAATATGCAATACTATAACAAACTGTTCAATTTTTTGGTTGTCCTGACAGTCGTAGTGATTTTTGGTAAACTGTTCCGGATTATCGGTGAAACGTCAAAGTGATTGTTCTTTCATTATATATAATTTTAAAAAAACAGAGCACCATATTTTTGGCAAATTGACCCAATACTTAATAGTGGTACACCTAGCTAAAGAAAGTTATAGCCTGGTTGACCAACCTTGCATAATTAAACATTTAATATTAATCTTTATTAAAAAGCAATGACTGCAATGATAAATAAATGTGTATATCCATTTTAAAGTAAGCATTTTGCTAAGTTTTTGAAGTGATTATTTTTAATTTGAAGAAAACAAATATACAAAATTCTTTATTTCTAACATCTTGACCAATTATTATCTACTGTAAGTACTCTTATCAAGATCACAGTTTACTGGATTTTTTCATAAATATGGGTTCACTTGGGATTGAACTCAGGACTTTCTCTGTGTAAAGCAGATATGCTAACCACTATGCTATGAAACCACAACATAAACTGTTCTCACACTAGAAGATATTTATGGTCATCTTGACAATCAAATGCCCCAAAATCTGAGGTACACACTAAGTAATTTTGTTTAAAAATCCAATTATATGTCGCACAATACTGAATATTCATATGTCCGCAATTAAGCAGCATGACTTAGTCATGAAAAAATGCAGAAAATATGGTCAGTTTATCGAGAACCTCCAAGTACCACATAGTGCACTAATATAGTAGGCTGAGATTTTTTTTATCTTGGCTGACCGATTCAATAACCGAAGGAGTGTGTTTGTGACCATCAGTTCTCTGGTTTATCGGAAATACACCAAATGGTCATTTAAAAACACTACCCAGTAAAACAGGATGAGCAACCAATTTTTTGCAATTGACTTTAATAATTGTATAGTGGGTACATAGATAAAGACAGTTGTAACATGGTTGACCAAACTTGCATTACCCAACATTTAAAATAAAAATTTAGCAAAGATCAATGTGTGCAATGTTGAATAAACCTGCATATTCTCATTTTAAATAAATAATTTTTGAAGCTTTTCAAGTGAATATTTATAATTTGAAAAACTATATACACAAAAATCATTATTTCTAACATTTTGACCAATTATCATCTGCAGGTGTCACACTTATCAAAATCACTTTTCAGTGATTTTTCTTGCCATGTTACCATAAAGTGCCTGTATTACAAATACTACATATAAATAAATGCCCTTTCACAACATAACTTAAGCATAATACTCGAAAAAGACTTTAGTAATAATCAATATACTATCTATCCAGAAGTCAAATCTATCAGCATTTTTGCTAAACTTGCACATAGTAATTATGGAAATATTTATTTACATTTAAAGTAAATAATCTGGAAGTGAATATTAGCTACATCAAAACATGATTGCAGTTTATCATGCATTAATCATGCAATACCAAACCTTGGCAGCATTATCAAGTTGCTAGTGAAGTCATGTGAACAGTGAAGTCCTGGAAAGAATAGCTGTGCTTTGGTGAACTGGTGATGGAAATGTTGGTTTAAGTGATTTATTTAACTGTACTCAGTTAAGATGATTTATGGAAAAAGGTAGTTAGATATGATACTACAATTTATTTGTTTACTATAAATGAAATATATGATACATTGCTACCAATTTCTTATAAAACAAGAAGATTATTTGAATCTGCTCCAGATTTTTAATCAGTTGTTTGCTGTAATAAGTTATTTTATAATTAAAAGCCAATAGATATTAAAAATAACATTTATTTCCATATTTAGAGAAGAAATTGAATTTTGTAAGTGAACAAATGACATGTTTCACATTGAGCAGTAGCAGGTCAGATGTTATAAGAATGATAGTGAAGAAAATTTTCATAAATCATAAATTAGTGCAAAAATATGGTTCCACTGGGGATTGAACCCAGGACCTTCTGCGTGTAAAGCAGATGTGATAACCACTACACTATGAAACCAACATGCAATACAATAACAAACTGTTAAATTTTTTGGTTGTCCTGACAGTCGTAGTGATTTTTGGTAAACTGTTTCGGATTATCGGTGAAACGTCAAAGTGATTGTTCTTTCATTATATATAATTTTAAAAAAACAGAGCACCATATTTTTGGCAAATTGACCCAATACTTAATAGTGGTACACCTAGCTAAAGAAAGTTATAGCCTGGTTGACCAACCTTGCATAATTAAACATTTAATATTAATCTTTATTAAAAAGCAATGACTGCAATGATAAATAAATGTGTATATCCATTTTAAAGTAAGCATTTTGCAAAGTTTTTTAAGTGATTATTTTTAATTTGAAGAAAACAAATATACAAAATTCTTTATTTCTAACATCTTGACCAATTATTATCTACTGTAAGTACTCTTATCAAGATCACCGTTTACTGGATTTTTAATAAATATGGGTTCAGTTGGGATTGAACTCAGGACTTTCTCCGTGTAAAGCAGATATGCTAACCACTATGCTATGAAACCACAACATAAACTGTTCTCACACTAGAAGATATTTATGGTCATCTTGACAATCAAATGCCCCAAAATCTGAGGTACACACTAAGTAATTTTGTTTAAAAATCCAATTATATGTCGCACAATACTGAATATTCATATGTCCGCAATTAAGCAGCATGACTTAGTCATGAAAAAATGCAGAAAATATGGTCAGTTTATCGAGAACCTCCAAGTACCACATAGTGCACTAATATAGTAGGCTGAGATTTTTTTTATCTTGGCTGACCGATTCAATAACAGAAGGAGTGTGTTTGTGACCATCAGTTCTCTGGTTTATCGGAAATACACCAAATGGTCATTTAAAAACACTACCCAGTAAAACAGGATGAGCAACCAATTTTTTGCAATTGACTTTAATAATTGTATAGTGGGTACATAGATAAAGACAGTTGTAACATGGTTGACCAAACTTGCATTACCCAACATTTAAAATAAAAATTTAGCAAAGAGCAATGTGTGCAATGTTGAATAAACCTGCATATTCTCATTTTAAATAAATAATTTTTGAAGCTTTTCAAGTGAATATTTATAATTTGAAAAACTATATACACAAAAATCATTATTTCTAACATTTTGACCAATTATCATCTGCAGGTGTCACACTTATCAAAATCACTTTTCAGTGATTTTTCTTGCCATGTTACCATAAAGTGCCTGTATTACAAATACTACATATAAATAAATGCCCTTTCACAACATAACTTAAGCATAATACTCGAAAAAGACTTTAGTAATAATCAATATACTATCTATCCAGAAGTCAAATCTATCAGCATTTTTGCTAAACTTGCACATAGTAATTATGGAAATATTTATTTACATTTAAAGTAAATAATCTGGAAGTGAATATTAGCTACATCAAAACATGATTGCAGTTTATCATGCATTAATCATGCAATACCAAACCTTGGCAGCATTATCAAGTTGCTAGTGAAGTCATGTGAACAGTGAAGTCCTGGAAAGAATAGCTGTGCTTTGGTGAACTGGTGATGGAAATGTTGGTTTAAGTGATTTATTTAACTGTACTCAGTTAAGATGATTTATGGAAAAAGGTAGTTAGATATGATACTACAATTTATTTGTTTACTATAAATGAAATATATGATACATTGCTACCAATTTCTTATAAAACAAGAAGATTATTTGAATCTGCTCCAGATTTTTAATCAGTTGTTTGCTGTAATAAGTTATTTTATAATTAAAAGCCAATAGATATTAAAAATAACATTTATTTCCATATTTAGAGAAGAAATTGAATTTTGTAAGTGAACAAATGACATGTTTCACATTGAGCAGTAGCAGGTCAGATGTTATAAGAATGATAGTGAAGAAAATTTTCATAAATCATAAATTAGTGCAAAAATATGGTTCCACTGGGGATTGAACCCAGGACCTTCTGCGTGTAAAGCAGATGTGATAACCACTACACTATGAAACCAATATGCAATACAATAACAAACTGTTAAATTTTTTGGTTGTCCTGACAGTCGTAGTGATTTTTGGTAAACTGTTTCGGATTATCGGTGAAACGTCAAAGTGATTGTTCTTTCATTATATATAATTTTAAAAAAACAGAGCACCATATTTTTGGCAAATTGACCCAATACTTAATAGTGGTACACCTAGCTAAAGAAAGTTATAGCCTGGTTGACCAACCTTGCATAATTAAACATTTAATATTAATCTTTATTAAAAAGCAATGACTGCAATGATAAATAAATGTGTATATCCATTTTAAAGTAAGCATTTTGCAAAGTTTTTTAAGTGATTATTTTTAATTTGAAGAAAACAAATATACAAAATTCTTTATTTCTAACATCTTGACCAATTATTATCTACTGTAAGTACTCTTATCAAGATCACCGTTTACTGGATTTTTAATAAATATGGGTTCAGTTGGGATTGAACTCAGGACTTTCTCCGTGTAAAGCAGATATGCTAACCACTATGCTATGAAACCACAACATAAACTGTTCTCACACTAGAAGATATTTATGGTCATCTTGACAATCAAATGCCCCAAAATCTGAGGTACACACTAAGTGATTTTGTTTAAAAATCCAATTATATGTCGCACAACACTAAATTTTCATATGTCCGCAATTAAGCAGCATGACTTAGTCATGAAAAAATGCAGAAAATATGGTCAGTTTATCGAGAACCTCCAAGTACCACATAGTGCACTAATATAGTAGGCTGAGATTTTTTTTATCTTGGCTGACTGATTCAATAACCGAAGGAGTGTGTTTGTGACCATCAGTTCTCTGGTTTATCGGAAATACATCAAATGGTCATTTAAAAACACTACCCAGTAAAACAGGATGAGCAACCAATTTTTTGCAATTGACTTTAATAATTGTATAGTGGGTACATAGATAAAGACAGTTGTAACATGGTTGACCAAACTTGCATTACCCAACATTTAAAATAAAAATTTAGCAAAGAGCAATGTGTGCAATGTTGAATAAACCTGCATATTCCCATTTTAAATAAAGAATTTTTGAAGCTTTTCAAGTGAATATTTATAATTTGAAAAACTATATACACAAAAATCATTATTTCTAACATTTTGACCAATTATCATCTGCAGGTGTCACACTTATCAAAATCACTTTTCTGTGATTTTTCTTGCCATGTTACCATAAAGTGCCTGTATTACAAATACTACATATAAATAAATGCCCTTTCACAACATAACTTAAGCATAATACTCGAAAAAGACTTTAGTAATAATCAATATACTATCTATCCAGAAGTCAAATCTATCAGCATTTTTGCTAAACTTGCACATAGTAATTATGGAAATATTTATTTACATTTAAAGTAAATAATCTGGAAGTGAATATTAGCTACATCAAAACATGATTGCAGTTTATCATGCATTAATCATGCAATACCAAACCTTGGCAGCATTATCAAGTTGCTAGTGAAGTCATGTGAACAGTGAAGTCCTGGAAAGAATAGCTGTGCTTTGGTGAACTGGTGATGGAAATGTTGGTTTAAGTGATTTATTTAACTGTACTCAGTTAAGATGATTTATGGAAAAAGGTAGTTAGATATGATACTACAATTTATTTGTTTACTATAAATGAAATATATGATACATTGCTACCAATTTCTTATAAAACAAGAAGATTATTTGAATCTGCTCCAGATTTTTAATCAGTTGTTTGCTGTAATAAGTTATTTTATAATTAAAAGCCAATAGATATTAAAAATAACATTTATTTCCATATTTAGAGAAGAAATTGAATTTTGTAAGTGAACAAATGACATGTTTCACATTGAGCAGTAGCAGGTCAGATGTTATAAGAATGATAGTGAAGAAAATTTTCATAAATCATAAATTAGTGCAAAAATATGGTTCCACTGGGGATTGAACCCAGGACCTTCTGCGTGTAAAGCAGATGTGATAACCACTACACTATGAAACCAATATGCAATACAATAACAAACTGTTAAATTTTTTGGTTGTCCTGACAGTCGTAGTGATTTTTGGTAAACTGTTTCGGATTATCGGTGAAACGTCAAAGTGATTGTTCTTTCATTATATATAATTTTAAAAAAACAGAGCACCATATTTTTGGCAAATTGACCCAATACTTAATAGTGGTACACCTAGCTAAAGAAAGTTATAGCCTGGTTGACCAACCTTGCATAATTAAACATTTAATATTAATCTTTATTAAAAAGCAATGACTGCAATGATAAATAAATGTGTATATCCATTTTAAAGTAAGCATTTTGCAAAGTTTTTTAAGTGATTATTTTTAATTTGAAGAAAACAAATATACAAAATTCTTTATTTCTAACATCTTGACCAATTATTATCTACTGTAAGTACTCTTATCAAGATCACAGTTTACTGGATTTTTAATAAATATGGGTTCAGTTGGGATTGAACTCAGGACTTTCTCTGTGTAAAGCAGATATGCTAACCACTATGCTATGAAACCACAACATAAACTGTTCTCACACTAGAAGATATTTATGGTCATCTTGACAATCAAATGCCCCAAAATCTGAGGTACACACTAAGTGATTTTGTTTAAAAATCCAATTATATGTCGCACAACACTAAATTTTCATATGTCCGCAATTAAGCAGCATGACTTAGTCATGAAAAAATGCAGAAAATATGGTCAGTTTATCGAGAACCTCCAAGTACCACATAGTGCACTAATATAGTAGGCTGAGATTTTTTTTATCTTGGCTGACTGATTCAATAACCGAAGGAGTGTGTTTGTGACCATCAGTTCTCTGGTTTATCGGAAATACACCAAATGGTCATTTAAAAACACTACCCAGTAGAACAGGATGAGCAACCAATTTTTTGCAATTGACTTTAATAATTGTATAGTGGGTACATAGATAAAGACAGTTGTAACATGGTTGACCAAACTTGCATTACCCAACATTTAAAATAAAAATTTAGCAAAGAGCAATGTGTGCAATGTTGAATAAACCTGCATATTCCCATTTTAAATAAAGAATTTTTGAAGCTTTTCAAGTGAATATTTATAATTTGAAAAACTATATACACAAAAATCATTATTTCTAACATTTTGACCAATTATCATCTGCAGGTGTCACACTTATCAAAATCACTTTTCTGTGATTTTTCTTGCCATGTTACCATAAAGTGCCTGTATTACAAATACTACATATAAATAAATGCCCTTTCACAACATAACTTAAGCATAATACTCGAAAAAGACTTTAGTAATAATCAATATACTATCTATCCAGAAGTCAAATCTATCAGCATTTTTGCTAAACTTGCACATAGTAATTATGGAAATATTTATTTACATTTAAAGTAAATAATCTGGAAGTGAATATTAGCTACATCAAAACATGATTGCAGTTTATCATGCATTAATCATGCAATACCAAACCTTGGCAGCATTATCAAGTTGCTAGTGAAGTCATGTGAACAGTGAAGTCCTGGAAAGAATAGCTGTGCTTTGGTGAACTGGTGATGGAAATGTTGGTTTAAGTGATTTATTTAACTGTACTCAGTTAAGATGATTTATGGAAAAAGGTAGTTAGATATGATACTACAATTTATTTGTTTACTATAAATGAAATATATGATACATTGCTACCAATTTCTTATAAAACAAGAAGATTATTTGAATCTGCTCCAGATTTTTAATCAGTTGTTTGCTGTAATAAGTTATTTTATAATTAAAAGCCAATAGATATTAAAAATAACATTTATTTCCATATTTAGAGAAGAAATTGAATTTTGTAAGTGAACAAATGACATGTTTCACATTGAGCAGTAGCAGGTCAGATGTTATAAGAATGATAGTGAAGAAAATTTTCATAAATCATAAATTAGTGCAAAAATATGGTTCCACTGGGGATTGAACCCAGGACCTTCTGCGTGTAAAGCAGATGTGATAACCACTACACTATGAAACCAATATGCAATACAATAACAAACTGTTAAATTTTTTGGTTGTCCTGACAGTCGTAGTGATTTTTGGTAAACTGTTTCGGATTATCGGTGAAACGTCAAAGTGATTGTTCTTTCATTATATATAATTTTAAAAAAACAGAGCACCATATTTTTGGCAAATTGACCCAATACTTAATAGTGGTACACCTAGCTAAAGAAAGTTATAGCCTGGTTGACCAACCTTGCATAATTAAACATTTAATATTAATCTTTATTAAAAAGCAATGACTGCAATGATAAATAAATGTGTATATCCATTTTAAAGTAAGCATTTTGCAAAGTTTTTTAAGTGATTATTTTTAATTTGAAGAAAACAAATATACAAAATTCTTTATTTCTAACATCTTGACCAATTATTATCTACTGTAAGTACTCTTATCAAGATCACAGTTTACTGGATTTTTAATAAATATGGGTTCAGTTGGGATTGAACTCAGGACTGTCTCCGTGTAAAGCAGATATGCTAACCACTATGCTATGAAACCACAACATAAACTGTTCTCACACTAGAAGATATTTATGGTCATCTTGACAATCAAATGCCCCAAAATCTGAGGTACACACTAAGTGATTTTGTTTAAAAATCCAATTATATGTCACACAACACTAAATTTTCATATGTCCGCAATTAAGCAGCATGACTTAGTCATGAAAAAATGCAGAAAATATGGTCAGTTTATCGAGAACCTCCAAGTACCACATAGTGCACTAATATAGTAGGCTGAGATTTTTTTTATCTTGGCTGACTGATTCAATAACCGAAGGAGTGTGTTTGTGACCATCAGTTCTCTGGTTTATCGGAAATACATCAAATGGTCATTTAAAAACACTACCCAGTAAAACAGGATGAGCAACCAATTTTTTGCAATTGACTTTAATAATTGTATAGTGGGTACATAGATAAAGACAGTTGTAACATGGTTGACCAAACTTGCATTACCCAACATTTAAAATAAAAATTTAGCAAAGAGCAATGTGTGCAATGTTGAATAAACCTGCATATTCCCATTTTAAATAAAGAATTTTTGAAGCTTTTCAAGTGAATATTTATAATTTGAAAAACTATATACACAAAAATCATTATTTCTAACATTTTGACCAATTATCATCTGCAGGTGTCACACTTATCAAAATCACTTTTCTGTGATTTTTCTTGCCATGTTACCATAAAGTGCCTGTATTACAAATACTACATATAAATAAATGCCCTTTCACAACATAACTTAAGCATAATACTCGAAAAAGACTTTAGTAATAATCAATATACTATCTATCCAGAAGTCAAATCTATCAGCATTTTTGCTAAACTTGCACATAGTAATTATGGAAATATTTATTTACATTTAAAGTAAATAATCTGGAAGTGAATATTAGCTACATCAAAACATGATTGCAGTTTATCATGCATTAATCATGCAATACCAAACCTTGGCAGCATTATCAAGTTGCTAGTGAAGTCATGTGAACAGTGAAGTCCTGGAAAGAATAGCTGTGCTTTGGTGAACTGGTGATGGAAATGTTGGTTTAAGTGATTTATTTAACTGTACTCAGTTAAGATGATTTATGGAAAAAGGTAGTTAGATATGATACTACAATTTATTTGTTTACTATAAATGAAATATATGATACATTGCTACCAATTTCTTATAAAACAAGAAGATTATTTGAATCTGCTCCAGATTTTTAATCAGTTGTTTGCTGTAATAAGTTATTTTATAATTAAAAGCCAATAGATATTAAAAATAACATTTATTTCCATATTTAGAGAAGAAATTGAATTTTGTAAGTGAACAAATGACATGTTTCACATTGAGCAGTAGCAGGTCAGATGTTATAAGAATGATAGTGAAGAAAATTTTCATAAATCATAAATTAGTGCAAAAATATGGTTCCACTGGGGATTGAACCCAGGACCTTCTGCGTGTAAAGCAGATGTGATAACCACTACACTATGAAACCAATATGCAATACAATAACAAACTGTTCAATTTTTTGGTTGTCCTGACAGTCGTAGTGATTTTTGGTAAACTGTTCCGGATTATCGGTGAAACGTCAAAGTGATTGTTCTTTCATTATATATAATTTTAAAAAAACAGAGCACCATATTTTTTGGCAAATTGACCCAATACTTAATAGTGGTACACCTAGCTAAAGAAAGTTATAGCCTGGTTGACCAACCTTGCATAATTAAACATTTCATATTAATCTTTATTAAAAAGCAATGACTGCAATGATAAATAAATGTGTATATCCATTTTAAAGTAAGCATTTTGCAAAGTTTTTTAAGTGATTATTTTTAATTTGAAGAAAACAAATATACAAAATTCTTTATTTCTAACATCTTGACCAATTATTATCTACTGTAAGTACTCTTATCAAGATCACAGTTTACTGGATTTTTTAATAAATATGGGTTTAGTTGGGATTGAACTCAGGACTTTCTCCGTGTAAAGCAGATATGCTAACCACTATGCTATGAAACCACAATATAAACTGTTCTCACACTAGAAGATATTTATGGTCATCTTGACAATCAAATGCCCCAAAATCTGAGGTACACACTAAGTGATTTTGTTTAAAAATCCAATTATATGTCGCACAATACTGAATTTTCATATGTCCGCAATTAAGCAGCATGACTTAGTCATGAAAAAATGCAGAAAATATGGTCAGTTTATCGAGAACCTCTAAGTACCACATAGTGCACTAATATAGTAGGCTGAGATTTTTTTTTTTCATCTTGGTTGACCGATTCAATAACTGAAGGAGTGTTTGTGACCATCAGTTCTCTGGTTTATCGGAAATACACCAAATGGTCATTTAAAAACCCTACCCAGTAAAACAGGATGAGCAACCAATTTTTTGCAATTGACTTTAATAATTGTATAGTGGGTACATAGATAAAGACAGTTGTAACATGGTTGACCAAACTTGCATTACCCAACATTTAAAATAAAAATTTAGCAAAGAGCAATGTGTGCAATGTTGAATAAACCTGCATATTCCCATTTTAAATAAAGAATTTTTGAAGCTTTTCAAGTGAATATTTATAATTTGAAAAACTATATACACAAAAATCATTATTTCTAACATTTTGACCAATTATCATCTGCAGGTGTCACACTTATCAAAATCACTTTTCTGTGATTTTTTTTGCCATGTTACCATAAAGTGCCTGTATTACAAATACTACATATAAATAAATGCCCTTTCACAACATAACTTAAGCATAATACTCGAAAAAGACTTTAGTAATAATCAATATACTATCTATCCAGAAGTCAAATCTATCAGAATTTTTGCTAAACTTGCACATAGTAATTATGGAAATATTTATTTACATTTAAAGTAAATAATCTGGAAGTGAATATTAGCTACATCAAAACATGATTGCAGTTTATCATGCATTAATCATGCAATACCAAACCTTGGCAGCATTATCAAGTTGCTAGTGAAGTCATGTGAACAGTGAAGTCCTGGAAAGAATAGCTGTGCTTTGGTGAACTGGTGATGGAAATGTTGGTTTAAGTGATTTATTTAACTGTACTCAGTTAAGATGATTTATGGAAAAAGGTAGTTAGATATGATACTACAATTTATTTGTTTACTATAAATGAAATATATGATACATTGCTACCAATTTCTTATAAAACAAGAAGATTATTTGAATCTGCTCCATATTTGTAATCAGTTGTTTGCTGTAATAAGTTATTTTATAATTAAAAGCTAATAGATATTAAAAATAACATTTATTTCCATATTTAGAGAAGAAATTGAATTTTGTAAGTGAACAAATGACATGTTTCACATTGAGCAGTAGCAGGTCAGATGTTATAAGAATGATAGTGAAGAAAATTTTCATAAATCATAAATTAGTGCAAAAATATGGCTCCACTGGGGATTGAACCCAGGACCTTCTGCGTGTAAAGCAGATGTGATAACCACTACACTATGAAACCAATATGCAATACAATAACAAACTGTTCAATTTTTTGGTTGTCCTGACAGTCGTAGTGATTTTTGGTAAACTGTTCCGGATTATCGGTGAAACGTCAAAGTGATTGTTCTTTCATTATATATAATTTAAAAAAAACAGAGCACCATATTTTTGGCAAATTGACCCAATACTTAATAGTGGTACACCTAGCTAAAGAAAGTTATAGCCTGGTTGACCAACCTTGCATAATTAAACATTTAATATTAATCTTTATTAAAAAGCAATGACTGCAATGATAAATAAATGTGTATATCCATTTTAAAGTAAGCATTTTGCAAAGTTTTTTAAGTGATTATTTTTAATTTGAAGAAAACAAATATACAAAATTCTTTATTTCTAACATCTTGACCAATTATTATCTACTGTAAGTACTCTTATCAAGATCACAGTTTACTGGATTTTTTAATAAATGTGGGTTCACTTGGGATTGAACTCAGGACTCTCTCCGTGTAAAGCAGATATGCTAACCACTATGCTACGAAACTACAACATAAACTGTTCTCACACTAGAAGATATTTATGGTCATCTTGACAATCAAATGCCCCAAAATCTGAGGTACACACTAAGTGATTTTGTTTAAAAATCCAATTATATGTCGCACAACACTAAATTTTCATATGTCCGCAATTAAGCAGCATGACTTAGTCATGAAAAAATGCAGAAAATATGGTCAGTTTATCGAGAACCTCCAAGTACCACATAGTGCACTAATATAGTAGGCTGAGATTTTTTTTATCTTGGCTGACTGATTCAATAACCGAAGGAGTGTGTTTGTGACCATCAGTTCTCTGGTTTATCGGAAATACATCAAATGGTCATTTAAAAACACTACCCAGTAAAACAGGATGAGCAACCAATTTTTTGCAATTGACTTTAATAATTGTATAGTGGGTACATAGATAAAGACAGTTGTAACATGGTTGACCAAACTTGCATTACCCAACATTTAAAATAAAAATTTAGCAAAGAGCAATGTGTGCAATGTTGAATAAACCTGCATATTCCCATTTTAAATAAAGAATTTTTGAAGCTTTTCAAGTGAATATTTATAATTTGAAAAACTATATACACAAAAATCATTATTTCTAACATTTTGACCAATTATCATCTGCAGGTGTCACACTTATCAAAATCACTTTTCTGTGATTTTTCTTGCCATGTTACCATAAAGTGCCTGTATTACAAATACTACATATAAATAAATGCCCTTTCACAACATAACTTAAGCATAATACTCGAAAAAGACTTTAGTAATAATCAATATACTATCTATCCAGAAGTCAAATCTATCAGCATTTTTGCTAAACTTGCACATAGTAATTATGGAAATATTTATTTACATTTAAAGTAAATAATCTGGAAGTGAATATTAGCTACATCAAAACATGATTGCAGTTTATCATGCATTAATCATGCAATACCAAACCTTGGCAGCATTATCAAGTTGCTAGTGAAGTCATGTGAACAGTGAAGTCCTGGAAAGAATAGCTGTGCTTTGGTGAACTGGTGATGGAAATGTTGGTTTAAGTGATTTATTTAACTGTACTCAGTTAAGATGATTTATGGAAAAAGGTAGTTAGATATGATACTACAATTTATTTGTTTACTATAAATGAAATATATGATACATAGCTACCAATTTCTTATAAAACAAGAAGATTATTTGAATCTGCTCCAGATTTTTAATCAGTTGTTTGCTGTAATAAGTTATTTTATAATTAAAAGCCAATAGATATTAAAAATAACATTTATTTCCATATTTAGAGAAGAAATTGAATTTTGTAAGTGAACAAATGACATGTTTCACATTGAGCAGTAGCAGGTCAGATGTTATAAGAATGATAGTGAAGAAAATTTTCATAAATCATAAATTAGTGCAAAAATATGGTTCCACTGGGGATTGAACCCAGGACCTTCTGCGTGTAAAGCAGATGTGATAACCACTACACTATGAAACCAATATGCAATACAATAACAAACTGTTCAATTTTTTGGTTGTCCTGACAGTCGTAGTGATTTTTGGTAAACTGTTCCGGATTATCGGTGAAACGTCAAAGTGATTGTTCTTTCATTATATATAATTTTAAAAAAACAGAGCACCATATTTTTGGCAAATTGACCCAATACTTAATAGTGGTACACCTAGCTAAAGAAAGTTATAGCCTGGTTGACCAACCTTGCATAATTAAACATTTAATATTAATCTTTATTAAAAAGCAATGACTGCAATGATAAATAAATGTGTATATCCATTTTAAAGTAAGCATTTTGCAAAGTTTTTTAAGTGATTATTTTTAATTTGAAGAAAACAAATATACAAAATTCTTTATTTCTAACATCTTGACCAATTATTATCTACTGTAAGTACTCTTATCAAGATCACAGTTTACTGGATTTTTTAATAAATATGGGTTCAGTTGGGATTGAACTCAGGACTTTCTCCGTGTAAAGCAGATATGCTAACCACTATGCTATGAAACCACAACATAAACTGTTCTCACACTAGAAGATATTTATGGTCATCTTGACAATCAAATGCCCCAAAATCTGAGGTACACACTAAGTGATTTTGTTTAAAAATCCAATTATATGTCGCACAATACTGAATTTTCATATGTCCGCAATTAAGCAGCATGACTTAGTCATGAAAAAATGCAGAAAATATGATCAGTTTATCGAGAACCTCTAAGTACCACATAGTGCACTAATATAGTAGGCTGAGATTTTTTTTTTTCATCTTGGTTGACCGATTCAATAACTGAAGGAGTGTTTGTGACCATCAGTTATCTGGTTTATCGGAAATACACCAAATGGTCATTTAAAAACCCTACCAAGTAAAACAGGATGAGCAACCAATTTTTTGCAATTGACTTTAATAATTGTATAGTGGGTACATAGATAAAGACAGTTGTAACATGGTTGACCAAACTTGCATTACCCAACATTTAAAATAAAAATTTAGCAAAGAGCAATGTGTGCAATGTTGAATAAACCTGCATATTCCAATTTTAAATAAATAATTTTTGAAGCTTTTCAAGTGAATATTTATAATTTGAAAAACTATATACACAAAAATCATTATTTCTAACATTTTGACCAATTATCTTCTGCAGGTGTCACACTTATCAAAATCACTTTTCTGTGATTTTTCTTGCCATGTTACCATAAAGTGCCTGTATTACAAATACTACATATAAATAAATGCCCTTTCACAACATAACTTAAGCATAATACTCGAAAAAGACTTTAGTAATAATCAATATACTATCTATCCAGAAGTCAAATCTATCAGCATTTTTGCTAAACTTGCACATAGTAATTATGGAAATATTTATTTACATTTAAAGTAAATAATCTGGAAGTGAATATTAGCTACATCAAAACATGATTGCAGTTTATCATGCATTAATCATGCAATACCAAACCTTGGCAGCATTATCAAGTTGCTAGTGAAGTCATGTGAACAGTGAAGTCCTGGAAAGAATAGCTGTGCTTTGGTGAACTGGTGATGGAAATGTTGGTTTAAGTGATTTATTTAACTGTACTCAGTTAAGATGATTTATGGAAAAAGGTAGTTAGATATGATACTACAATTTATTTGTTTACTATAAATGAAATATATGATACATTGCTACCAATTTCTTATAAAACAAGAAGATTATTTGAATCTGCTCCATATTTGTAATCAGTTGTTTGCTGTAATAAGTTATTTTATAATTAAAAGCTAATAGATATTAAAAATAACATTTATTTCCATATTTAGAGAAGAAATTGAATTTTGTAAGTGAACAAATGACATGTTTCACATTGAGCAGTAGCAGGTCAGATGTTATAAGAATGATAGTGAAGAAAATTTTCATAAATCATAAATTAGTGCAAAAATATGGTTCCACTGGGGATTGAACCCAGGACCTTCTGCGTGTAAAGCAGATGTGATAACCACTACACTATGAAACCAATATGCAATACAATAACAAACTGTTCAATTTTTTGGTTGTCCTGACAGTCGTAGTGATTTTTGGTAAACTGTTCCGGATTATCGGTGAAACGTCAAAGTGATTGTTCTTTCATTATATATAATTTTAAAAAAACAGAGCACCATATTTTTGGCAAATTGACCCAATACTTAATAGTGGTACACCTAGCTAAAGAAAGTTATAGCCTGGTTGACCAACCTTGCATAATTAAACATTTAATATTAATCTTTATTAAAAAGCAATGACTGCAATGATAAATAAATGTGTATATCCATTTTAAAGTAAGCATTTTTCAAAGTTTTTTAAGTGATTATTTTTAATTTGAAGAAAACAAATATACAAAATTCTTTATTTCTAACATCTTGACCAATTATTATCTACTGTAAGTACTCTTATCAAGATCACAGTTTACTGGATTTTTGAATAAATGTGGGTTCACTTGGGATTGAACTCAGGACTTTCTCCGTGTAAAGCAGATATGCTAACCACTATGCTATGAAACCACAACATAAACTGTTCTCACACTAGAAGATATTTATGGTCATCTTGACAATCAAATGCCCCAAAATCTGAGGTACACACTAAGTGATTTTGTTTAAAAATCCAATTATATGTTGCACAACACTAAATTTTCATATGTCCGCAATTAAGCAGCATGACTTAGTCATGAAAAAATGCAGAAAATATGGTCAGTTTATTGAGAACCTCCAAGTACCACATAGTGCACTAATATAGTAGGCTGAGATTTTTTTTATCTTGGCTGACCGATTCAATAACCGAAGGAGTGTGTTTGTGACCATCAGTTCTCTGGTTTATCGGAAATACATCAAATGGTCATTTAAAAACACTACCCAGTAAAACAGGATGAGCAACCAATTTTTTGCAATTGACTTTAATAATTGTATAGTGGGTACATAGATAAAGACAGTTGTAACATGGTTGACCAAACTTGCATTACCCAACATTTAAAATAAAAATTTAGCAAAGAGCAATGTGTGCAATGTTGAATAAACCTGCATATTCCCATTTTAAATAAAGAATTTTTGAAGCTTTTCAAGTGAATATTTATAATTTGAAAAACTATATACACAAAAATCATTATTTCTAACATTTTGACCAATTATCATCTGCAGGTGTCACACTTATCAAAATCACTTTTCTGTGATTTTTCTTGCCATGTTACCATAAAGTGCCTGTATTACAAATACTACATATAAATAAATGCCCTTTCACAACATAACTTAAGCATAATACTCGAAAAAGACTTTAGTAATAATCAATATACTATCTATCCAGAAGTCAAATCTATCAGCATTTTTGCTAAACTTGCACATAGTAATTATGGAAATATTTATTTACATTTAAAGTAAATAATCTGGAAGTGAATATTAGCTACATCAAAACATGATTGCAGTTTATCATGCATTAATCATGCAATACCAAACCTTGGCAGCATTATCAAGTTGCTAGTGAAGTCATGTGAACAGTGAAGTCCTGGAAAGAATAGCTGTGCTTTGGTGAACTGGTGATGGAAATGTTGGTTTAAGTGATTTATTTAACTGTACTCAGTTAAGATGATTTATGGAAAAAGGTAGTTAGATATGATACTACAATTTATTTGTTTACTATAAATGAAATATATGATACATTGCTACCAATTTCTTATAAAACAAGAAGATTATTTGAATCTGCTCCAGATTTTTAATCAGTTGTTTGCTGTAATAAGTTATTTTATAATTAAAAGCCAATAGATATTAAAAATAACATTTATTTCCATATTTAGAGAAGAAATTGAATTTTGTAAGTGAACAAATGACATGTTTCACATTGAGCAGTAGCAGGTCAGATGTTATAAGAATGATAGTGAAGAAAATTTTCATAAATCATAAATTAGTGCAAAAATATGGTTCTACTGGGGATTGAACCCAGGACCTTCTGCGTGTAAAGCAGATGTGATAACCACTACACTATGAAACCAATATGCAATACAATAACAAACTGTTCAATTTTTTGGTTGTCCTGACAGTCGTAGTGATTTTTGGTAAACTGTTCCGGATTATCGGTGAAACGTCAAAGTGATTGTTCTTTCATTATATATAATTTAAAAAAAAACAGAGCACCATATTTTTGGCAAATTGACCCAATACTTAATAGTGGTACACCTAGCTAAAGAAAGTTATAGCCTGGTTGACCAACCTTGCATAATTAAACATTTAATATTAATCTTTATTAAAAAGTAATGACTGCAATGATAAATAAATGTGTATCTCCATTTTAAAGTAAGCATTTTGCAAAGTTTTTTAAGTGATTATTTTTAATTTGAAGAAAACAAATATACAAAATTCTTTATTTCTAACATCTTGACCAATTATTATCTACTGTAAGTACTCTTATCAAGATCACAGTTTACTGGATTTTTTAATAAGTATGGGTTCAGTTGGGATTGAACTCAGGACTTTCTCCGTGTAAAGCAGATATGCTAACCACTATGCTATGAAACCACAACATAAACTGTTCTCACACTAGAAGATATTTATGGTCATCTTGACAATCAAATGCCCCAAAATCTGAGGTACACACTAAGTGATTTTGTTTAAAAATCCAATTATATGTCGCACAATACTGAATTTTCATATGTCCGCAATTAAGCAGCATGACTTAGTCATGAAAAAATGCAGAAAATATGGTCAGTTTATCGAGAACCTCCAAGTACCACATAGTGCACTAATATAGTAGGCTGAGATTTTTTTTTTTCATCTTGGTTGAGCGATTCAATAACCGAAGGAGTGTTTGTGACCATCAGTTCTCTGGTTTATCGGAAATACACCAAATGGTCATTTAAAAACCCTACCCAGTAAAACAGGATGAGCAACCAATTTTTTGCAATTGACTTTAATAATTGTATAGTGGGTACATAGATAAAGACAGTTGTAACATGGTTGACCAAACTTGCATTACCCAACATTTAAAATAAAAATTTAGCAAAGAGCAATGTGTGCAATGTTGAATAAACCTGCATATTCCCATTTTAAATAAAGAATTTTTGAAGCTTTTCAAGTGAATATTTATAATTTTAAAAACTATATACACAAAAATCATTATTTCTAACATTTTGACCAATTATCATCTGCAGGTGTCACACTTATCAAAATCACTTTTCAGTGATTTTTCTTGCCATGTTACCATAAAGTGCCTGTATTACAAATACTACATATAAATAAATGCCCTTTCACAACATAACTTAAGCATAATACTCGAAAAAGACTTTAGTAATAATCAATATACTATCTATCCAGAAGTTAAATCTATCAGCATTTTTGCTAAACTTGCACATAGTAATTATGGAAATATTTATTTAGATTTAAAGTAAATAATCTGGAAGTGAATATTAGCTACATCAAAACATGATTGCAGTTTATCATGCATTAATCATGCAATACCAAACCTTGGCAGCATAATCAAGTTGCTAGTGAAGTCATGTGAACAGTGAAGTCCTGGAAAGAATAGCTGTGCTTTGGTGAACTGGTGATGGAAATGTTGGTTTAAGTGATTTATTTAACTGTACTCAGTTAAGATGATTTATGGAAAAAGGTAGTTAGATATGATACTACAATTTATTTGTTTACTATAAATGAAATATATGATACATTGCTACCAATTTCTTATAAAACAAGAAGATTATTTGAATCTGCTCCATATTTGTAATCAGTTGTTTGCTGTAATAAGTTATTTTATAATTAAAAGCTAATAGATATTAAAAATAACATTTATTTCCATATTTAGAGAAGAAATTGAATTTTGTAAGTGAACAAATTACATGTTTCACATTGAGCAGTAGCAGGTCAGATGTTATAAGAATGATAGTGAAGAAAATTTTCATAAATCATAAATTAGTGCAAAAATATGGTTGCACTGGGGATTGAACCCAGGACCTTCTGCGTGTAAAGCAGATGTGATAACCACTACACTATGAAACCAATATGCAATACAATAACAAACTGTTCAATTTTTTGGTTGTCCTGACAGTCGTAGTGATTTTTGGTAAACTGTTCCGGATTATCGGTGAAACGTCAAAGTGATTGTTCTTTCATTATATATAATTTTAAAAAAACAGAGCACCATATTTTTGGCAAATTGACCCAATACTTAATAGTGGTACACCTAGCTAAAGAAAGTTATAGCCTGGTTGACCAACCTTGCATAATTAAACATTTAATATTAATCTTTATTAAAAAGCAATGACTGCAATGATAAATAAATGTGTATATCCATTTTAAAGTAAGCATTTTGCAAAGTTTTTTAAGTGATTATTTTTAATTTGAAGAAAACAAATATACAAAATTCTTTATTTCTAACATCTTGACCAATTATTATCTACTGTAAGTACTCTTATCAAGATCACAGTTTACTGGATTTTTTAATAAATGTGGGTTCACTTGGGATTGAACTCAGGACTTTCTCCGTGTAAAGCAGATATGCTAACCACTATGCTATGAAACCACAACATAAACTGTTCTCACACTAGAAGATATTTATGGTCATCTTGACAATCAAATGCCCCAAAATCTGAGGTACACACTAAGTGATTTTGTTTAAAAATCCAATTATATGTCGCACAATACTGAATTTTCATATGTCCGCAATTAAGCAGCATGACTTAGTCATGAAAAAATGCAGAAAATATGGTCAGTTTATCGAGAACCTCCAAGTACCACATAGTGCACTAATATAGTAGGCTGAGATTTTTTTTTTTCATCTTGGTTGACCGATTCAATAACCGAAGGAGTGTTTGTGACCATCAGTTCTCTGGTTTATCGGAAATACACCAAATGGTCATTTAAAAACCCTACCCAGTAAAACAGGATGAGCAACCAATTTTTTGCAATTGACTTTAATAATTGTACAGTGGGTACATAGATAAAGACAGTTGTAACATGGTTGACCAAACTTGCATTACCCAACATTTAAAATAAAAATTTAGCAAAGAGCAATGTGTGCAATGTTGAATAAACCTGCATATTCCCATTTTAAATAAAGAATTTTTGAAGCTTTTCAAGTGAATATTTATAATTTTAAAAACTATATACACAAAAATCATTATTTCTAACATTTTGACCAATTATCATCTGCAGGTGTCACACTTATCAAAATCACTTTTCAGTGATTTTTCTTGCCATGTTACCATAAAGTGCCTGTATTACAAATACTACATATAAATAAATGCCCTTTCACAACATAACTTAAGCATAATACTCGAAAAAGACTTTAGTAATAATCAATATACTATCTATCCAGAAGTCAAATCTATCAGCATTTTTGCTAAACTTGCACATAGTAATTATGGAAATATTTATTTAGATTTAAAGTAAATAATCTGGAAGTGAATATTAGCTACATCAAAACATGATTGCAGTTTATCATGCATTAATCATGCAATACCAAACCTTGGCAGCATTATCAAGTTGCTAGTGAAGTCATGTGAACAGTGAAGTCCTGGAAAGAATAGCTGTGCTTTGGTGAACTGGTGATGGAAATGTTGGTTTAAGTGATTTATTTAACTGTACTCAGTTAAGATGATTTCTGGAAAAAGGTAGTTAGATATGATACTACAATTTATTTGTTTACTATAAATGAAATATATGATACATTGCTACCAATTTCTTATAAAACAAGAAGATTATTTGAATCTGCTCCATATTTGTAATCAGTTGTTTGCTGTAATAAGTTATTTTATAATTAAAAGCTAATAGATATTAAAAATAACATTTATTTCCATATTTAGAGAAGAAATTGAATTTTGTAAGTGAACAAATGACATGTTTCACATTGAGCAGTAGCAGGTCAGATGTTATAAGAATGATAGTGAAGAAAATTTTCATAAATCATAAATTAGTGCAAAAATATGGTTCCACTGGGGATTGAACCCAGGACCTTCTGCGTGTAAAGCAGATGTGATAACCACTACACTATGAAACCAATATGCAATACAATAACAAACTGTTCAATTTTTTGGTTGTCCTGACAGTCGTAGTGATTTTTGGTAAACTGTTCCGGATTATCGGTGAAACGTCAAAGTGATTGTTCTTTCATTATATATAATTTTAAAAAAACAGAGCACCATATTTTTGGCAAATTGACCCAATACTTAATAGTGGTACACCTAGCTAAAGAAAGTTATAGCCTGGTTGACCAACCTTGCATAATTAAACATTTAATATTAATCTTTATTAAAAAGCAATGACTGCAATGATAAATAAATGTGTATATCCATTTTAAAGTAAGCATTTTGCAAAGTTTTTTAAGTGATTATTTTTAATTTGAAGAAAGCAAATATACAAAATTCTTTATTTCTAACATCTTGACCAATTATTATCTACTGTAAGTACTCTTATCAAGATCACAGTTTACTGGATTTTTGAATAAATGTGGGTTCACTTGGGATTGAACTCAGGACTTTCTCCGTGTAAAGCAGATATGCTAACCACTATGCTATGAAACCACAACATAAACTGTTCTCACACTAGAAGATATTTATGGTCATCTTGACAATCAAATGCCCCAAAATCTGAGGTACACACTAAGTGATTTTGTTTAAAAATCCAATTATATGTCGCACAACACTAAATTTTCATATGTCCGCAATTAAGCAGCATGACTTAGTCATGAAAAAATGCAGAAAATATGGTCAGTTTATCGAGAACCTCCAAGTACCACATAGTGCAATAATATAGTAGGCTGAGATTTTTTTTATCTTGGCTGACCGATTCAATAACCGAAGGAGTGTGTTTGTGACCATCAGTTCTCTGGTTTATCGGAAATACATCAAATGGTCATTTAAAAACACTACCCAGTAAAACAGGATGAGCAACCAATTTTTTGCAATTGACTTTAATAATTGTATAGTGGGTACATAGATAAAGACAGTTGTAACATGGTTGACCAAACTTGCATTACCCAACATTTAAAATAAAAATTTAGCAAAGAGCAATGTGTGCAATGTTGAATAAACCTGCATATTCCCATTTTAAATAAAGAAATTTTGAAGCTTTTCAAGTGAATATTTATAATTTGAAAAACTATATACACAAAAATCATTATTTCTAACATTTTGACCAATTATCATCTGCAGGTGTCACACTTATCAAAATCACTTTTCTGTGATTTTTCTTGCCATGTTACCATAAAGTGCCTGTATTACAAATACTACATATAAATAAATGCCCTTTCACAACATAACTTAAGCATAATACTCGAAAAAGACTTTAGTAATAATCAATATACTATCTATCCAGAAGTCAAATCTATCAGCATTTTTGCTAAACTTGCACATAGTAATTATGGAAATATTTATTTACATTTAAAGTAAATAATCTGGAAGTGAATATTAGCTACATCAAAACATGATTGCAGTTTATCATGCATTAATCATGCAATACCAAACCTTGGCAGCATTATCAAGTTGCTAGTGAAGTCATGTGAACAGTGAAGTCCTGGAAAGAATAGCTGTGCTTTGGTGAACTGGTGATGGAAATGTTGGTTTAAGTGATTTATTTAACTGTACTCAGTTAAGATGATTTACGGAAAAAGGTAGTTAGATATGATACTACAATTTATTTGTTTACTATAAATGAAATATATGATACATTGCTACCAATTTCTTATAAAACAAGAAGATTATTTGAATCTGCTCCAGATTTGTAATCAGTTGTTTGCTGTAATAAGTTATTTTATAATTAAAAGCTAATAGATATTAAAAATAACATTTATTTCCATATTTAGAGAAGAAATTGAATTTTGTAAGTGAACAAATGACATGTTTCACATTGAGCAGTAGCAGGTCAGATGTTATAAGAATGATAGTGAAGAAAATTTTCATAAATCATAAATTAGTGCAAAAATATGGTTCCACTGGGGATTGAACCCAGGACCTTCTGCGTGTAAAGCAGATGTGATAACCACTACACTATGAAACCAATATGCAATACAATAACAAACTGTTCAATTTTTTGGTTGTCCTGACAGTCGTAGTGATTTTTGGTAAACTGTTCCGGATTATCGGTGAAACGTCAAAGTGATTGTTCTTTCATTATATATAATTTTAAAAAAACAGAGCACCATATTTTTGGCAAATTGACCCAATACTTAATAGTGGTACACCTAGCTAAAGAAAGTTATAGCCTGGTTGACCAACCTTGCATAATTAAACATTTAATATTAATCTTTATTAAAAAGCAATGACTGCAATGATAAATAAATGTGTATATCCATTTTAAAGTAAGCATTTTGCAAAGTTTTTTAAGTGATTATTTTTAATTTGAAGAAAACAAATATACAAAATTCTTTATTTCTAACATCTTGACCAATTATTATCTACTGTAAGTACTCTTATCAAGATCACAGTTTACTGGATTTTTGAATAAATGTGGGTTCACTTGGGATTGAACTCAGGACTTTCTCCGTGTAAAGCAGATATGCTAACCACTATGCTATGAAACCACAACATAAACTGTTCTCACACTAGAAGATATTTATGGTCATCTTGACAATCAAATGCCCCAAAATCTGAGGTACACACTAAGTGATTTTGTTTAAAAATCCAATTATATGTCGCACAACACTAAATTTTCATATGTCCGCAATTAAGCAGCATGACTTAGTCATGAAAAAATGCAGAAAATATGGTCAGTTTATCGAGAACCTCCAAGTACCACATAGTGCACTAATATAGTAGGCTGAGATTTTTTTTATCTTGGCTGACCGATTCAGTAACCGAAGGAGTGTGTTTGTGACCATCAGTTCTCTGGTTTATCGGAAATACATCAAATGGTCATTTAAAAACACTACCCAGTAAAACAGGATGAGCAACCAATTTTTTGCAATTGACTTTAATAATTGTATAGTGGGTACATAGATAAAGACAGTTGTAACATGGTTGACCAAACTTGCATTACCCAACATTTAAAATAAAAATTTAGCAAAGAGCAATGTGTGCAATGTTGAATAAACCTGCATATTCCCATTTTAAATAAAGAATTTTTGAAGCTTTTCAAGTGAATATTTATAATTTGAAAAACTATATACACAAAAATCATTATTTCTAACATTTTGACCAATTATCATCTGCAGGTGTCACACTTATCAAAATCACTTTTCTGTGATTTTTCTTGCCATGTTACCATAAAGTGCCTGTATTACAAATACTACATATAAATAAATGCCCTTTCACAACATAACTTAAGCATAATACTCGAAAAAGACTTTAGTAATAATCAATATACTATCTATCCAGAAGTCAAATCTATCAGCATTTTTGCTAAACTTGCACATAGTAATTATGGAAATATTTATTTACATTTAAAGTAAATAATCTGGAAGTGAATATTAGCTACATCAAAACATGATTGCAGTTTATCATGCATTAATCATGCAATACCAAACCTTGGCAGCATTATCAAGTTGCTAGTGAAGTCATGTGAACAGTGAAGTCCTGGAAAGAATAGCTGTGCTTTGGTGAACTGGTGATGGAAATGTTGGTTTAAGTGATTTATTTAACTGTACTCAGTTAAGATGATTTATGGAAAAAGGTAGTTAGATATGATACTACAATTTATTTGTTTACTATAAATGAAATATATGATACATTGCTACCAATTTCTTATAAAACAAGAAGATTATTTGAATCTGCTCCAGATTTTTAATCAGTTGTTTGCTGTAATAAGTTATTTTATAATTAAAAGCTAATAGATATTAAAAATAACATTTATTTCCATATTTAGAGAAGAAATTGAATTTTGTAAGTGAACAAATGACATGTTTCACATTGAGCAGTAGCAGGTCAGATGTTATAAGAATGATAGTGAAGAAAATTTTCATAAATCATAAATTAGTGCAAAAATATGGTTCCACTGGGGATTGAACCCAGGACCTTCTGTGTGTAAAGCAGATGCGATAACCACTACACTATGAAACAAATATGCAATACAATAACAAACTGTTCAATTTTTTGGTTGTCCTGACAGTCGTAGTGATTTTTGGTAAACTGTTCCGGATTATCGGTGAAACGTCAAAGTGATTGTTCTTTCATTATATATAATTTTAAAAAAACAGAGCACCATATTTTTGGCAAATTGACCCAATACTTAATAGTGGTACACCTAGCTAAAGAAAGTTATAGCCTGGTTGACCAACCTTGCATAATTAAACATTTAATATTAATCTTTATTAAAAAGCAATGACTGCAATGATAAATAAATGTGTACAGATGTAGCCACCTTTATCTTGAGTGGCTGAGGCGTTTGTCCCGATCGAGCATATGCAGCGTAGGGAGGCGCGTCTAGTCACAGAGAGGCGTACCTAATCGCACGGAGGCAGACATGGCGTTTGGCGTTACCTTTACGTGTAATACCTGCGATCAGCAACCAGATGTCGTTTTTTACAATCACCACTGCGCATGCGTGTGGTCTCCCGTAAAATACAATACTGAAATACATAATAAGGACTACTTTACTAAGGCGTCTCATTACGCTGCATACAGTAAATACTCATTACGCTGCATTATTTAATACAGTACTGTATATACGACACCGACGCAAATAGTACAGCATACAGTACTGTATACGATCCATCTACAATACTTTATGAATACTGTATGTGAGCGTCCAAGTCCCGCAGACAAAACATACAGTACTGTAAAACCAGTAGTGTACACTGTCGCAAATGGATGTGTGTTACAAGTTCACTATTGCCTCTCAAGATTAGGAATTTTGTACAGTATGTTATCGTCCTAATCCCGTAGCCATTACAGCATAATCAAAACCAATGGATTTATGCATTTGTCTGCGGCGAAGTGGTGAAGTGTTTTGCTTCCTATACTCAGAGTCCCGGGTTCGATTCCTTAAGTACGAATGCATGTTAGTTTTTTTCAGACACTTTATTATTTTTTTTATTCATATAAACCAGGGCAAAGCTGCATGAGCGGTTCTATGCGATCGAGTCCGGTGTACCATAATGTGCAGGTTCTATGCAGGTTAAGGTTCTATGCTCCGTACAGTACACATACAATTCTGTAGCTGGGCAGACTGAATAGAAATGACTACCACCTATGACTCCTTGCCCCACAGAGGCCCTAGGCTACGGAGCAAGTAATAGTCCAGATTGTACAGACTATGGGGCAATGCTGAAGGGGCGTCACAATCCCCTAGCTAAAATACACAGTATGCACATTATGGTACACCGGACTCGTTTACATACAGTAGCACACTGGCAAAATGGCCGCCGCCCCTGAACCCTTGTGCAGGTTATGGGGCAATGCTGAAGGAGCGTCACAATCCCCTAGCCAAAATACACAGGGGCGATGGGGATAAGCTACTGTAGGATTGCATACAGTATTACGGTACACCGGACTCAATCGCATAGCACACTGTCAAAATGACCACTACCCCTGAACCCCCACCTCCTGAACCCCCACCTCGTGGCAGGCAGCAGTCGGGTATGGAATGAGAAATGGCAAAAGCTGTGCAGGTTACGGGGCGATGCTGAAGGAGCATCACAATCCCCTAGCCAAAATACACAGAGATAAGCGAGGTCTATGCACATTACAGTACGTTACACCGGGCTCGGTCGCATAGCAAACTGACAAAACACAAGTTTTACATACAGTAAAGCAGGCCAAAGCTGCAGGAGAGTTTCTACTGTAAAGGTTCTATGCACCGTACGGTACTGTACACATACAATTCTATAGCAGGGCAGACTCAATTGAAATGGCTACCGCCTGTGACTCCTAGCTCCTAGGAGGCACTCAGCTATGGAGCAAATAACAGCACAGATTTTGCAGGCTACGGGGCAATGCTGAAGGAGCGTCACAATCCCCTAGCTACAATACACAGGGGCGATAGAGATAATCGAGTGGCTGGAGGGGGGGTCCCCTTGATTTAAGGGGCCCCCACTCCTCCAGGGTACCCCGGCCAGGTGTGACTAGTTGGGTATTTAATTCCATGGCCGCAGGGACCGGTATAAAAGTGTCCCCCGGCTGTGCATTATCTGTCCAGCTAGTGGAGCCCAGTGCTGGTTCAAAAAATATGGGGAACCCCTACGCTTTTTTGTCCCCCTTATTTTTTGCACCAGGACCAGGCGCAGAGCCCGGTGCTGGTTCTAAAAAGATGGGGGATCCCGTGTCCATTTTTTCCGTATTCCTGCCGGAATTCGACCGCAATTGCATATACTGTACCCCTTAATGTCACTGCTTACAGTATACAGTATTTAGACATGAGCTTGTGTACAGTATCTGTCATGAGGTGCTTTTTTCACTGACACTATAACTTTTTTCTATTGTAATATACTGTACAGAGGCGGCAAACTAGCCAAACGGGAATAATCAGCTTCTGCTGAATAAAATGAGATGCTACAGTACATGCCTATATTCTGTGAGTGACTGTGGCTCTATGAAATTAAATCAGAAAATGTAAATATGAAATGCATTACTAATGCGTGGCATTACTGTACTGTATGTGTATAAGGTGTACTACAATATTTTCTGGTGTAACATAAGGAAAGGGCACTACTGCATGGTCTAATGCAGTGGTTCTCAAACTTGGTCCTCAGGACCCCACACAGTGCATGTTTTGCAGGTAAACCAGCAAGTGCACAGGTGTATTAATTACTAACTGACACATTTTAGAAGGTCCATACAGTAGGTGGAGCTAATTTTTTCACTTGTGATTCTGTGAGACCTGCAAAACCTGCACTGTGTGGGGTCCTGAGGACTGAGTTTGAGAACCTGTGGTCTAATGTAAATAAAGATGACTGTGGTGGGGTGTAATTTGAATAAGGGGCATTACTGTTAGGAGTAATGTGGTACTATGATATGATGTAATGAGAATAAGAGACACCACTGCATGATATAATGTGAATAAAGTTGCAGTACTGTGTTGTGTCATTTCATCTTCGGGTATTATTGTGTTACCATGCCCCTTCCCAGCAAGAACATACTGTACACTGTTTTGGGCTGGCACTAAATGTGCACATTGTTCTTATTTAGATTATAGGGGGTAGGAGCGCCAAAATGGGTGATGGTGCTGGGAAAGGGGTGCAGGGTTAGAGGCGGAACTACGTAGCATCTGTGCAAGAGGGCATCAGCCAAAATCTAGCCTAGGGCATCATGTTGGTCAGGTTTGGCTCTGATAATACTGTATACTGCACTCTTATTGTACTTTGCATTCAATACAGATACTGTTTGCACACAGGTTTTACATGAATCATTGGCAATGCTGCAGGAGTGTCTCATTAGGCAATCTAAAATATACCACGACTATGGGTGGGGATACAGTAGGGAAGTTCTGTCACCATAAGCTGTCTGCTGTGTATAGCATATTTCCATCTGAGATGCATTTGTGTGTTTGTAATAAGAAAAAAACATTTTACTGTACATTTAGTGGATACAGTATTTCTCCCCCATAATGACGTATCATACTGTACAGGTACCCTCATGTACTGTACCGTACCATACTGTAAAATTGAATATTTATTGGAAAAGCATCAATATTAATGTAAAAAAAAGTGTTACAACATCCGATTCCATGTACTGCACTGATCTAAATGTACAGTACTCTTATTCAGGACTTATAAAACTGAAAATAACTGTTCATACACATCAATAACATTACTACTGTATAATATTCTACATTAGTTTATGCAATAATCAGACAAAGGCAATTTTATATTTTTTTTTAATAATGCACCAATTTAAAATTTTAAACAGAAAATACAGTACAGAACTACATATTTGTGGCTTGACCATTTCTTTCGACTACAACAGGTAATACTTTATACAGGTGATTTATATAATTATTACAATGTTCAGGTGTGAGTACTTCTAGCCAAAATTTCTTTATCCCATCCAACAGTTGCTGTTTTGTTGTTGGCTTTGCAACACTCCTAATGTACCTCTTCAATTGAGCCCACACTAATTCGATTGGGTTCATGTCTGGTGATCTATATAAAAATAAAAAAAAAGCGTATAGAAAAAATTAATGACATTACAGTAAATAGAGAAAATTAAACATACAATATTGTACTGTTTATTAAACAAAAAAATACATTTACAGTTCTAGAGTGCTATCCAAAATTTTACTTGTACACTGTTGAAAGAATACTCACTCTGGTGGTGTGCGTTCCCAATTCATACTTTTCTCTTCCATAAATTTGGCTGAGGCGGAGTGTTTAGGATCATTGTCTTGGAATATCCTATGGTGAGTTGGGTAATATTTATTCACAAATGGCACCATACATTCCTCTACTATTGTTTCTTGGAAAAATTTCTTATCCATGATCCCTACAGAAATCAAAAAATGTTGTTCATTAATAAGCAACTCCTTTTATTGTGCAGTTACATGTACTCTACAGTACAGCATGTATTTTTACAGAACACAGGCACAGAATAAAGTATAGTACTGTACCTTCGAAAAATAATAGGGGACCAGCTCCTAATCGTGATATGCCTCCCCATACATGGACTTTCAATGGATGCTTTGGGCGTGGTTTTAATGAGATATGGTTACGTTTCCTGAATGACATTCTGGATAACCGCTCAAGGGCAACAGACGATTCATCTGTGAAAATGACATCATCAAATGTTTCACCACTCTCAATCCATCGCCGTGCCTGTTCCACTCTCTTTTCTTTATTCACATCTCTTATCATTGGAGATATCCTGTGAAGAGCCAAAAATAATGAAATCAGATACAGTTATGAAATTACAGATTTACAGATTACTGTATATACAGTAGACTGTATGTGCAGTATACTGTATTATATACCTACTGTATACATTAAACTGTACATACATTAAGGTACATACAGAGTAATATATATATACATACTGTACACACACACACACACACACACACACAGTATACAGTATGTAATCATCACAATAAGCCGGCAATGCTTCATTGCTGTCTCTGAGTGCCTATACAGTAGGTATCTCTTTTGGGATAGAATATATACAGTATATACACACACACATACTGTATATAGTATAAAGTACACACTCTGTATAATGATTTATGGCATTGTTATATCACGTATCAAGGGATTATTAACCGTGCATTTACTGTATGGTTTATACTGCTTTCAGTATTTTACCTTGTTGCGCCAAAGGTCTATCCCATTTTCCGTCGCATCCTTCTGATGCTGGTGGCCGATATGTCCAGGTCATACTTGGAATGGAGAATTCGTTTTATTTGCAAAGCAGTACGCTCATCATCCTCACGAGTTAGTTCCTCCACAATTTGTTGCACTCTCCTACAGTACAATACAGTATGAAAAATATGAATTCATGAACAGCACAATCACAGTTACAATTGATGAAGTTTTTATTTTATTTCCAAAAAATTGTCTATGGTATAAAGCAAGTCATTTAAACATTACAGTAGTGTACAGTACGTACCATGTGCATTTTGTAGGAAATACAAATCTGGGCGTTGTTCTCTCGAATGCATGATAGCGCACCGTTTCTAAAGTGACTATAATGCCACTTTCCTTGAGCCATGCATGGATCTCTTTGATGGTTTTATTTTCTTTTTTCATGTTGGCGATTATCTTGCTCATCATTTTGTTGATAGTTACTGGCATGTTGTCCAACTATAATTCCTGTATGGAGAAAAAACATTTGTGAATACTGTAGTCTAAAATTTACACATCTGAAAATGCATAAGAGTTTTATGATAGAAGTTAATACTGTACATGTTTACTATCCAGTACCTGATGTTCAAATTTAAGTATTGTATACTGTACAGTACTGAAAATACCCCTTCAGTGTTATGGACTGCAATTAGTTTCCTGTATGAAACAGATACAGTACAGTAAATAACCCTCCTTGGAAGTGCATGGGCCCTGTGAGACTTACAGTAGTGTACAGCATAAGGGTCGACTGACATGATGTACAAGCATTACATACAGTACATGTCAGTACTGTATGTAAATTCTTCAATTATTGCCTAACAACAATGCTGCTTACTGTATATTAAATACTGTAGGCCTAGAAATGTGCATCTCAATATAGTAGTTAAAAACACAGGGGCCTATGTGGATAAGCGAGTTCTATGCACACTAAAAATGGCCACCGACCGTGAACCCCCAGCACGTGGCAGCGCTCGGATATGGAGTGAGATACAGTATGGTATACATTTTACAGGCCAGGGGGCAATGCTGAAGGAGCGTCACAATCCCTTAGCTTAATTACACCGGGATAAGCGAGGTCTATGCACATTACGTTATACCGAGCTCGATCGCTGAGCAACCTGACAAAATGGCCGCCGACCGTGAACCCCCAGAACGTGGCAGCGCTCGGATATGGAGTGAGATACAGTATGGCATACATTTTACAGTCCAGGGGGCAATGCTGAAGGAGCGTCACAATCCCCTAGCTCAATTACACCGGGATAAGCGAGGTCTATGCACATTACGTTATACCGAGCTCGATCGCTGAGCAACCTGACAAAATGGCCACCGACCGTGAACCCCCAGCACGTGGCAGCGCTCGGATATGGAGTGAGATACAGTATGGCATACATTTTACAGTCCAGGGGGCAATGCTGAAGGAGCGTCACAATCCCCTAGCTCAATTACACCGGGATAAGCGAGGTCTATGCACATTACGTTATACCGAGCTCGATCGCTGAGCAACCTGACAAAATGGCCGCCGACCGTGAACCCCCAGCACGTGGCAGCGCTCGGATGTGTAGTGAGATACAGTATGGCATACATTTTACAGTCCAGGGGGCAATGCTGAAGGAGCGTCACAATCCCCTAGCTCAATTACACCGGGATAAGCGTAGTTCATGTACTGTACTTTGTGCTTACCTTAGTTTTGAGTATGCCGTAGTGGACTCGGACGCTCATGTAATTGCATTTCAAAGGCACAGTACAGTATTTCCCATCGTCTCCCCCTACCCCCATCGCCCTTCCCCCCTGGGAGCCTGCACAGGGAGGGAATTCAGGTCATGTGCAATACACAAACGCTGAAGATCTACAGTACTGTTTTGCTCAGTTAGTAGTGTCAGAATACCCTCATTTCATTCCCGCTGTTTAGTTGCATTTAGCGTAAAGAATCGCTCCTGCAGATGTACTCTGATTTATATGTAACTTGTGTGCACCTTTCCATTGACTGTCTTACAATGTAGATAAAATAATACAGTGTATTATTACAATAAAAAAAAAAAAGAAGGCACATCACGTCTCGAACCCTGGACCCCCAGCGTGGGAAGTGAGAGCCTTCACCCCTAGCCCACGACGCCTCATGAGAGACTCCCAATTTCATGTGTGAAAGTACTGCAAACAGCGCCCGGCCCCCACCCCATTGGTGTTGGTTTATGCCTTAGAGGACTCGGACGCTCGCATTTGTAAAGCACGGTATTTTCCACCGCCTCCTGCTAGCCTATTGCCCTTCCCCCCTGGGAGCCTGCACAGATCATGCAGTAGACAGGGAGGGAATTCAGGTCATGTGCAATACACAAACGCCGAATATCTACTGTATACTGTAGTACTGTTTTGCTCACTTAGTAGCGTCAGAATACACTAATTTCTACTCATTGCCGTTGTGCAGTTGCATTTAGCGTAAAGAATCGCTCCTGCAGATGTACTTTGATTTATGTGAAACCTGTGTGCATCCTTCCATTGGATGTATTAGAGAGAAAAATTTTTTTTTTTAAATGAATGTCACGGGAACACATAAAACAAATGGTTGGCATTTCCTTCCCATTGGTGTTGGTTTACAGTATGCCGTAGTGGACTCGGACGCTCATGTAATTGCATTTCAAAGGCACAGTACAGTATTTCCCATCGTCTCCCCCTACCCCCATCGCCCTTCCCCCCTGGGAGCCTGCACAGGGAGGGAATTCAGGTCATGTGCAATACACAAACGCTGAAGATCTACAGTACTGTTTTGCTCAGTTAGTAGTGTCAGAATACCCTCATTTCATTCCCGCTGTTTAGTTGCATTTAGCGTAAAGAATCGCTCCTGCAGATGTACTCTGATTTATATGTAACTTGTGTGCACCTTTCCATTGACTGTCTTACAATGTAGATAAAATAATACAGTGTATTATTACAATAAAAAAAAAAAAAAGAAGGCACATCACGTCTCGAACCCTGGACCCCCAGTGTGGGAGGTGGGAGCCTTCACCCCTAGCCCACGACGCCTCATGAGAGACTCACAATTTCATGTGTGAAAGTACTGCAAACAGCGCCCGGCCCCCACCCCATTGGTGTTGGTTTATGCCTTAGAGGACTCGGACGCTCGCATTTGTAAAGCACGGTATTTTCCACCGCCTCCTGCTAGCCTATTGCCCTTCCCCCCCTGGGAGCCTGCACAAATCATGCAGTAGACAGGGAGGGAATTCAGGTCATGTGCAATACACAAACGCCGAATATCTACTGTATACTGTAGTACTGTTTTGCTCACTTAGTAGCGTCAGAATACACTCATTTCTACTCATTGCCGTTGTGCAGTTGCATTTAGCGTAAAGAATCGCTCCTGCAGATGTACTTTGATTTATGTGAAACCTGTGTGCATCCTTCCATTGGATGTATTAGAGAGAAAAAAAATTTTTTTTAAATGAATGTCACGGTAACACATAAAAAAAATGGTTGGCATTTCCTTCCCATTGGTGTTGGTTTACAGTATGCCGTAGTGGACTCGGACGCTCATGTAATTGCATTTCAAAGGCACAGTACAGTATTTCCCATCGTCTCCCCCTACCCCCATCGCCCTTCCCCCCTGGGAGCCTGCACAGGGAGGGAATTCAGGTCATGTGCAATACACAAACGCTGAAGATCTTCAGTACTGTTTTGCTCAGTTAGTAGTGTCAGAATACCCTCATTTCATTCCCGCTGTTTAGTTGCATTTAGCGTAAAGAATCGCTCCTGCAGATGTACTCTGATTTATATGTAACTTGTGTGCACCTTTCCATTGACTGTCTTACAATGTAGATAAAATAATACAGTGTATTATTACAATAAAAAAAAAAAAAGAAGGCACATCACGTCTCGAACCCTGGACCCCCAGCGTGGGAGGTGGGAGCCTTCACCCCTAGCCCACGACACCTCATGAGAGACTCCCAATTTCATGTGTGAAAGTACTGCAAACAGCGCCCGGCCCCCACCCCATTGGTGTTGGTTTATGCCTTAGAGGACTCGGACGCTCGCATTTGTAAAGCACGGTATTTTCCACCGCCTCCTGCTAGCCTATTGCCCTTCCCCCTGGGAGCCTGCACAGATCATGCAGTAGACAGGGAGGGAATTCAGGTCATGTGCAATACACAAACGCCGAATATCTACTGTATACTGTAGTACTGTTTTGCTCACTTAGTAGCGTCAGAATACACTCATTTCTACTCATTGCCGTTGTGCAGTTGCATTTAGCGTAAAGAATCGCTCCTGCAGATGTACTTTGATTTATGTGAAACCTGTGTGCATCCTTCCATTGGATGTATTAGAGAGAATTTTTTTTTTTTTTAAATGAATGTCACGGGAACACATAAAACAAATGGTTGGCATTTCCTTCCCATTGGTGTTGGTTTACAGTATGCCGTAGTGGACTCGGACGCTCATGTAATTGCATTTCAAAAAAAAAGAAGGCACATCACGTCACGAACCCTGGACCCCCAGCGTGGGAGGTGAGAGCCTTCACCCCTAGCCCACGACACCTCATGAGAGACTCCCAATTTCATGTGTGAAAGTACTGCAAACAGCGCCCGGCCCCCACCCCATTGGTGTTGGTTTATGCTTTAGAGGACTCGGACGCTCGCATTTGTAAAGCACGGTATTTTCCACTGCCTCCTGCTAGCTACTGTAGCCCTCCATTCCCAGACGCTCATGTATTTTAAAAGCACGGTGTTTATACATTGTCCTGTACATTCTTCCTTTTACACAATTACTGTAGTTGCGTCTCCATACACATACAGTACTCCATACTTTTTCCACCGCCTCCCGTTACGCCTACAGTATTGCCAGAGCTGTAGATCAATCCGCCGCTATACTGTACGATCGAAAGTACTGGATTGGTGGAGCATTAGCCACACAGTGGTGGAGATGTGTAATGCATGATGAGTATCTAGATCGCCTCAATGCGCCTACCTGTGATTGAACTCAGCTATCGCCTTAGCATGACTAAACACCCGTCTCGGCGGAGAAACAGTCAAGATAAAGGTGACTACATCTGTATATCCATTTTAAAGTAAGCATTTTGCAAAGTTTTTTAAGTGATTATTTTTAATTTGAAGAAAACAAATATACAAAATTATTTATTTCTAACATCTTGACCAATTATTATCTACTGTAAGTACTCTTTTCAAGATCACAGTTTACTGGATTTTTTAATAAATATGGGCTCACTTGGAATTGAACTCAGGACTTTTTCCGTGTAAAGCAGATATGCTAACCACTATGCTATGAAACCACAACATAAACTGTTCTCACACTAGAAGATATTTATGGTCATCTTGACAATCAAATGCCCCAAAATCTGAGGTACACACTAAGTGATTTTGTTTAAAAATCCAATTATATGTCGCACAATACTGAATTTTCATATGTCCGCAATTAAGCAGCATGACTTAGTCATGAAAAAATGCAGAAAATATGGTCAGTTTATCGAGAACCTCCAAGTACCACATAGTGCACTAATATAGTAGGCTGAGATTTTTTTTATCTTGGCTGACCGATTCAATAACCGAAGGAGTGTGTTTGTGACCATCAGTTCTCTGGTTTATCGGAAATACACCAAATGGTCATTTAAAAACACTACCCAGTAAAACAGGATGAGCAACCAATTTTTTGCAATTGACTTTAATAATTGTATAGTGGGTACATAGATAAAGACAGTTGTAACATGGTTGACCAAACTTGCATTACCCAACATTTAAAATAAAAATTTAGCAAAGAGCAATGTGTGCAATGTTGAATAAACCTGCATATTCCCATTTTAAATAAATAATTTTTGAAGCTTTTCAAGTGAATATTTATAATTTTAAAAACTATATACACAAAAATCATTATTTCTAACATTTTGACCAATTATCATCTGCAGGTGTCACACTTATCAAAATCACTTTTCAGTGATTTTTCTTGCCATGTTACCATAAAGTGCCTGTATTACAAATACTACATATAAATAAATGCCCTTTCACAACATAACTTAAGCATAATACTCGAAAAAGACTTTAGTAATAATCAATATACTATCTATCCAGAAGTCAAATCTATCAGCATTTTTGCTAAACTTGCACATAGTAATTATGGAAATATTTATTTACATTTAAAGTAAATAATCTGGAAGTGAATATTAGCTACATCAAAACATGATTGCAGTTTATCATGCATTAATCATGCAATACCAAACCTTGGCAGCATTATCAAGTTGCTAGTGAAGTCATGTGAACAGTGAAGTCCTGGAAAGAATAGCTGTGCTTTGGTGAACTGGTGATGTACATGTTGGTTTAAGTGATTTATTTAACTGTACTCAGTTAAGATGATTTATGGAAAAAGGTAGTTAGATATGATACTACAATTTATTTGTTTACTATAAATAAAATATATGATACATTGCTACCAATTTCTTATAAAACAAGAAGATTATTTGAATCTGCTCCAGATTTTTAATCAGTTGTTTGCTGTAATAAGTTATTTTATAATTAAAAGCTAATAGATATTAAAAATAACATTTATTTCCATATTTAGAGAAGAAATTGAATTTTGTAAGTGAACAAATGACATGTTTCACATTGAGCAGTAGCAGGTCAGATGTTATAAGAATGATAGTGAAGAAAATTTTCATAAATCATAAATTAGTGCAAAAATATGGTTCCACTGGGGATTGAACCCAGGACCTTCTGCGTGTAAAGCAGATGTGATAACCACTACACTATGAAACCAATATGCAATACAATAACAAACTGTTCAATTTTTTGGTTGTCCTGACAGTCGTAGTGATTTTTGGTAAACTGTTCCGGATTATCGGTGAAACGTCAAAGTGATTGTTCTTTCATTATATATAATTTTAAAAAATCAGAGCACCATATTTTTGGCAAATTGACCCAATACTTAATAGTGGTACACCTAGCTAAAGAAAGTTATAGCCTGGTTGACCAACCTTGCATAATTAAACATTTAATATTAATCTTTATTAAAAAGCAATGACTGCAATGATAAATAAATGTGTATATCCATTTTAAAGTAAGCATTTTGCAAAGTTTTTTAAGTGATTATTTTTAATTTGAAGAAAACAAATATACAAAATTCTTTATTTCTAACATCTTGACCAATTATTATCTACTGTAAGTATTCTTATCAAGATCACAGTTTACTGGATTTTTTAAATAAATATGGATTCACTTGGGATTGAACTCAGGACTTTCTCTGTGTAAAGCAGATATGCTAACCACAATGCTATGAAACCAAAACATTAACTGGTCTCACACTAGAAGATATTTATGGTCATCTTGACAATCAAATGCCCCAAAACCTGAGGTACACACTAAGTGATTTTGTTTAAAAATCCAATTATATGTCGCACAACACTGAATTTTCATATGTCCGCAATTAAGCAGCATGACTTAGTCATGAAAAAATGCAGAAAATATGGTCAGTTTATCGAGAACCTCCAAGTACCACATAGTGCACTAATATAGTAGGCTGAGATTTTTTTTATCTTGGCTGACCGATTCAATAACCGAAGGAGTGTGTTTGTGACCATCAGTTCTCTGGTTTATCGGAAATACACCAAATGGTCATTTAAAAACACTACCCAGTAAAACAGGATGAGCAACCAATTTTTTGCAATTGACTTTAATAATTGTATAGTGGGTACATAGATAAAGACAGTTGTAACATGGTTGACCAAACTTGCATTACCCAACATTTAAAATAAAAATTTAGCAAAGAGCAATGTGTGCAATGTTGAATAAACCTGCATATTCCCATTTTAAATAAAGAATTTTTGAAGCTTTTCAAGTGAATATTTATAATTTGAAAAACTATATACACAAAAATCATTATTTCTAACATTTTGACCAATTATCATCTGCAGGTGTCACACTTATCAAAATCACTTTTCAGTGATTTTTCTTGCCATGTTACCATAAAGTGCCTGTATTACAAATACTACATATAAATAAATGCCCTTTCACAACATAACTTAAGCATAATACTCGAAAAAGACTTTAGTAATAATCAATATACTATCTATCCAGAAGTCAAATCTATCAGCATTTTTGCTAAACTTGCACATAGTAATTATGGAAATATTTATTTACATTTAAAGTAAATAATCTGGAAGTGAATATTAGCTACATCAAAACATGATTGCAGTTTATCATGCATTAATCATGCAATACCAAACCTTGGCAGCATTATCAAGTTGCTAGTGAAGTCATGTGAACAGTGAAGTCCTGGAAAGAATAGCTGTGCTTTGGTGAACTGGTGATGTACATGTTGGTTTAAGTGATTTATTTAACTGTACTCAGTTAAGATGATTTATGGAAAAAGGTAGTTAGATATGATACTACAATTTATTTGTTTACTATAAATAAAATATATGATACATTGCTACCAATTTCTTATAAAACAAGAAGATTATTTGAATCTGCTCCAGATTTTTAATCAGTTGTTTGCTGTAATAAGTTATTTTATAATTAAAAGCTAATAGATATTAAAAATAACATTTATTTCCATATTTAGAGAAGAAATTGAATTTTGTAAGTAAACAAATGACATGTTTCACATTGAGCAGTAGCAGGTCAGATGTTATAAGAATGATAGTGAAGAAAATTTTCATAAATCATAAATTAGTGCAAAAATATGGTTCCACTGGGGATTGAACCCAGGACCTTCTGCGTGTAAAGCAGATGTGATAACCACTACACTATGAAACCAATATGCAATACAATAACAAACTGTTCAATTTTTTGGTTGTCCTGACAGTCGTAGTGATTTTTGGTAAACTGTTCCGGATTATCGGTGAAACGTCAAAGTGATTGTTCTTTCATTATATATAATTTTAAAAAATCAGAGCACCATATTTTTGGCAAATTGACCCAATACTTAATAGTGGTACACCTAGCTAAAGAAAGTTATAGCCTGGTTGACCAACCTTGCATAATTAAACATTTAATATTAATCTTTATTAAAAAGCAATGACTGCAATGATAAATAAATGTGTATATCCATTTTAAAGTAAGCATTTTGCAAAGTTTTTTAAGTGATTATTTTTAATTTGAAGAAAACAAATATACAAAATTCTTTATTTCTAACATCTTGACCAATTATTATCTACTGTAAGTACTCTTATCAAGATCACAGTTTACTGGATTTTTTAAATAAATATGGATTCACTTGGGATTGAACTCAGGACTTTCTCTGTGTAAAGCAGATATGCTAACCACAATGCTATGAAACAAAAACATAAACTGTTCTCACACTAGAAGATATTTAAGGTCATCTTGACAATCAAATGCCCTAAAACCTGAGGTACACACTAAGTGATTTTGTTTAAAAATCCAATTATATGTCGCACAACACTGAATTTTCATATGTCCGCAATTAAGCAGCATGACTTAGTCATGTAAAAATGCAGAAAATATGGTCAGTTTATCGAGAACCTCCAAGTACCACATAGTGCACTAATATAGTAGGCTGAGATTTTTTTTATCTTGGCTGACCGATTCAATAACCGAAGGAGTGTGTTTGTGACCATCAGTTCTCTGGTTTATCGGAAATACACCAAATGGTCATTTAAAAACACTACCCAGTAAAACAGGATGAGCAACCAATTTTTTGCAATTGACTTTAATAATTGTATAGTGGCTACATAGATAAAGACAGTTGTAACATGGTTGACCAAACTTGCATTACCCAACATTTAAAATAAAACTTTAGTAAAGAGCACTGTGTGCAATGTTGAATAAACCTGCATATTCCCATTTTAAATAAAGAATTTTTGAAGCTTTTCAAGTGAATATTTATAATTTGAAAAACTATATACACAAAAATCATTATTTCTAACATTTTGACCAATTATCATCTGCAAGTGTCACACTTATCAAAATCACTTTTCAGTGATTTTTCTTGCCATGTTACCATAAAGTGCCTGTATTACAAATACTACATATAAATAAATGCCCTTTCACAACATAACTTAAGCATAATACTCGAAAAAAACTTTAGTAATAATCAATATACTATCTATCCAGAAGTCAAATCTATCAGCATTTTTGCTAAACTTGCACATAGTAATTATGGAAATATTTATTTACATTTAAAGTAAATAATCTGGAAGTGAATATTAGCTACATCAAAACATGATTGCAGTTTATCATGCATTAATCATGCAATACCAAACCTTGGCAGCATTATCAAGTTGCTAGTGAAGTCATGTGAACAGTGAAGTCCTGGAAAGAATAGCTGTGCTTTGGTGAACTGGTGATGGAAATGTTGGTTTAAGTGATTTATTTAACTGTACTCAGTTAAGATGATTTATGGAAAAAGGTAGTTAGATATGATACTACAATTTATTTGTTTACTATAAATGAAATATATGATACATTGCTACCAATTTCTTATAAAACAAGAAGATTATTTGAATCTGCTCCAGATTTTTAATCAGTTGTTTGCTGTAATAAGTTATTTTATAATTAAAAGCTAATAGATATTAAAAATAACATTTATTTCCATATTTAGAGAAGAAATTGAATTTTGTAAGTGAACAAATGACATGTTTCACATTGAGCAGTAGCAGGTCAGATGTTATAAGAATGATAGTGAAGAAAATTTTCATAAATCATAAATTAGTGCAAAAATATGGTTCCACTGGGGATTGAACCCAGGACCTTCTGCGTGTAAAGCAGATGTGATAACCACTACACTATGAAACCAATATGCAATACAATAACAAACTGTTCAATTTTTTGGTTGTCCTGACAGTCGTAGTGATTTTTGGTAAACTGTTCCGGATTATCGGTGAAACGTCAAAGTGATTGTTCTTTCATTATATATAATTTTAAAAAATCAGAGCACCATATTTTTGGCAAATTGACCCAATACTTAATAGTGGTACACCTAGCTAAAGAAAGTTATAGCCTGGTTGACCAACCTTGCATAATTAAACATTTAATATTAATCTTTATTAAAAAGCAATGACTGCAATGATAAATAAATGTGTATATCCATTTTAAAGTAAGCATTTTGCAAAGTTTTTTAAGTGATTATTTTTAATTTGAAGAAAACAAATATACAAAATTCTTTATTTCTAACATCTTGACCAATTATTATCTACTGTAAGTACTCTTATCAAGATCACAGTTTACTGGATTTTTTAAATAAATATGGATTCACTTGGGATTGAACTCAGGACTTTCTCTGTGTAAAGCAGATATGCTAACCACAATGCTATGAAACTAAAACATTAACTGGTCTCACACTAGAAGATATTTATGGTCATCTTGACAATCAAATGCCCCAAAACCTGAGGTACACACTAAGTGATTTTGTTTAAAAATCCAATTATATGTCGCACAACACTGAATTTTCATATGTCCGCAATTAAGCAGCATGACTTAGTCATGAAAAAATGCAGAAAATATGGTCAGTTTATCGAGAACCTCCAAGTACCACATAGTGCACTAATATAGTAGGCTGAGATTTTTTTTATCTTGGCTGACCGATTCAATAACCGAAGGAGTGTGTTTGTGACCATCAGTTCTCTGGTTTATCGGAAATACACCAAATGGTCATTTAAAAACACTACCCAGTAAAACAGGATGAGCAACCAATTTTTTGCAATTGACTTTAATAATTGTATAGTGGGTACATAGATAAAGACAGTTGTAACATGGTTGACCAAACTTGCATTACCCAACATTTAAAATAAAAATTTAGCAAAGAGCAATGTGTGCAATGTTGAATAAACCTGCATATTCCCATTTTAAATAAAGAATTTTTGAAGCTTTTCAAGTGAATATTTATAATTTGAAAAACTATATACACAAAAATCATTATTTCTAACATTTTGACCAATTATCATCTGCAGGTGTCACACTTATCAAAATCACTTTTCAGTGATTTTTCTTGCCATGTTACCATAAAGTGCCTGTATTACAAATACTACATATAAATAAATGCCCTTTCACAACATAACTTAAGCATAATACTCGAAAAAGACTTTAGTAATAATCAATATACTATCTATCCAGAAGTCAAATCTATCAGCATTTTTGCTAAACTTGCACATAGTAATTATGGAAATATTTATTTACATTTAAAGTAAATAATCAGGAAGTGAATATTAGCTACATCAAAACATGATTGCAGTTTATCATGCATTAATCATGCAATACCAAACCTTGGCAGCATTATCAAGTTGCTAGTGAAGTCATGTGAACAGTGAAGTCCTGGAAAGAATAGCTGTGCTTTGGTGAACTGGTGATGGAAATGTTGGTTTAAGTGATTTATTTAACTGTACTCAGTTAAGATGATTTATGGAAAAAGGTAGTTAGATATGATACTACAATTTATTTGTTTACTATAAATGAAATATATGATACATTGCTACCAATTTCTTATAAAACAAGAAGATTATTTGAATCTGCTCCAGATTTTTAATCAGTTGTTTGCTGTAATAAGTTATTTTATAATTAAAAGCTAATAGATATTAAAAATAACATTTATTTCCATATTTAGAGAAGAAATTGAATTTTGTAAGTGAACAAATGACGTTTCACATTGAGCAGTAGCAGGTCAGATGTTATAAGAATGATAGTGAAGAAAATTTTCATAAATCATAAATTAGTGCAAAAATATGGTTCCACTGGGGATTGAACCCAGGACCTTCTGCGTGTAAAGCAGATGTGATAACCACTACACTATGAAACCAATATGCAATACAATAACAAACTGTTCAATTTTTTGGTTGTCCTGACAGTCGTAGTGATTTTTGGTAAACTGTTCCGGATTATCGGTGAAACGTCAAAGTGATTGTTCTTTCATTATATATAATGTTAAAAAATCAGAGCACCATATTTTTGGCAAATTGACCCAATACTTAATAGTGGTACACCTAGCTAAAGAAAGTTATAGCCTGGTTGACCAACCTTGCATAATTAAACATTTAATATTAATCTTTATTAAAAAGCAATGACTGCAATGATAAATAAATGTGTATATCCATTTTAAAGTAAGCATTTTGCAAAGTTTTTTAAGTGATTATTTTTAATTTGAAGAAAACAAATATACAAAATTCTTTATTTCTAACATCTTGACCAATTATTATCTACTGTAAGTACTCTTATCAAGATCACAGTTTACTGGATTTTTTAATAAACATGGGTTCACTTGGGATTGAACTCAGGACTTTCTCCGTGTAAAGCAGATATGCTAACCACTATGCTATGAAACCACAACATAAAATGTTCTCACACTAGAAGATATTTATGGTCATCTTGACAATCAAATGCCCCAAAATCTAAAGTACACACTAAGTGATTTTGTTTAAAAATCCAATTATATGTCGCACAACACTACATTTTCATATGTCTGCAATTAAGCAGCATGACTTAGTCATGAAAAAATGCAGAAAATATGGTCAGTTTATCGAGAACCTCCAAGTACCACATAGTGCACTAATATAGTAGGCTGAGATTTTTTTTATCTTGGCTGACCGATTCAATAACCGAAGGAGTGTGTTTGTGACCATCAGTTCTCTGGTTTATCGGAAATACACCAAATGGTCATTTAAAAACACGACCCAGTAAAACAGGATGAGCAACCAATTTTTTGCAATTGACTTTAATAATTGTATAGTGGGTACATAGATAAAGACAGTTGTAACATGGTTGACCAAACTTGCATTACCCAACATTTAAAATAAAAATTTAGCAAAGAGCAATGTGTGCAATGTTGAATAAACCTGCATATTCCCATTTTAAATAAAGAATTTTTGAAGCTTTTCAAGTGAATATTTATAATTTGAAAAACTATATACACAAAAATCATTATTTCTAACATTTTGACCAATTATCATCTGCAAGTGTCACTCTTATCAAAATCACTTTTCAGTGATTTTTCTTGCCATGTTACCATAAAGTGCCTGTATTACAAATACTACATATAAATAAATGCCCTTTCACAACATAACTTAAGCATAATACTCGAAAAAGACTTTAGTAATAATCAATATACTATCTATCCAGAAGTCAAATCTATCAGCATTTTTGCTAAACTTGCACATAGTAATTATGGAAATATTTATTTACATTTAAAGTAAATAATCTGGAAGTGAATATTAGCTACATCAAAACATGATTGCAGTTTATCATGCATTAATCATGCAATACCAAACCTTGGCAGCATTATCAAGTTGCTAGTGAAGTCATGTGAACAGTGAAGTCCTGGAAAGAATAGCTGTGCTTTGGTGAACTGGTGATGGAAATGTTGGTTTAAGTGATTTATTTAACTGTACTCAGTTAAGATGATTTATGGAAAAAGGTAGTTAGATATGATACTACAATTTATTTGTTTACTATAAATGAAATATATGATACATTGCTACCAATTTCTTATAAAACAAGAAGATTATTTGAATCTGCTCCAGATTTTTAATCAGTTGTTTGCTGTAATAAGTTATTTTATAATTAAAAGCTAATAGATATTAAAAATAACATTTATTTCCATATTTAGAGAAGAAATTGAATTTTGTAAGTGAACAAATGACATGTTTCACATTGAGCAGTAGCAGGTCAGATGTTATAAGAATGATAGTGAAGAAAATTTTCATAAATCATAAATTAGTGCAAAAATATGGTTCCACTGGGGATTGAACCCAGGACCTTCTGCGTGTAAAGCAGATGTGATAACCACTACACTATGAAACCAATATGCAATACAATAACAAACTGTTCAATTTTTTGGTTGTCCTGACAGTCGTAGTGATTTTTGGTAAACTGTTCCGGATTATCGGTGAAACGTCAAAGTGATTGTTCTTTCATTATATATAATTTTAAAAAATCAGAGCACCATATTTTTGGCAAATTGACCCAATACTTAATAGTGGTACACCTAGCTAAAGAAAGTTATAGCCTGGTTGACCAACCTTGCATAATTAAACATTTAATATTAATCTTTATTAAAAAGCAATGACTGCAATGATAAATAAATGTGTATATCCATTTTAAAGTAAGCATTTTGCAAAGTTTTTTAAGTGATTATTTTTAATTTGAAGAAAACAAATATACAAAATTCTTTATTTCTAACATCTTGACCAATTATTATCTACTGTAAGTACTCTTATCAAGATCACAGTTTACTGGATTTTTTAATAAATATGGGTTCACTTGGGATTGAACTCAGGACTTTCTCCGTGTAAAGCAGATATGCTAACCACTATGCTATGAAACCACAACATAAAATGTTCTCACACTAGAAGATATTTATGGTCATCTTGACAATCAAATGCCCCAAAATCTAAAGTACACACTAAGTGATTTTGTTTAAAAATCCAATTATATGTCGCACAACACTACATTTTCATATGTCTGCAATTAAGCAGCATGACTTAGTCATGAAAAAATGCAGAAAATATGGTCAGTTTATCGAGAACCTCCAAGTACCACATAGTGCACTAATATAGTAGGCTGAGATTTTTTTTATCTTGGCTGACCGATTCAATAACCGAAGGAGTGTGTTTGTGACCATCAGTTCTCTGGTTTATCGGAAATACACCAAATGGTCATTTAAAAACACGACCCAGTAAAACAGGATGAGCAACCAATTTTTTGCAATTGACTTTAATAATTGTATAGTGGGTACATAGATAAAGACAGTTGTAACATGGTTGACCAAACTTGCATTACCCAACATTTAAAATAAAAATTTAGCAAAGAGCAATGTGTGCAATGTTGAATAAACCTGCATATTCCCATTTTAAATAAAGAATTTTTGAAGCTTTTCAAGTGAATATTTATAATTTGAAAAACTATATACACAAAAATCATTATTTCTAACATTTTGACCAATTATCATCTGCAAGTGTCACTCTTATCAAAATCACTTTTCAGTGATTTTTCTTGCCATGTTACCATAAAGTGCCTGTATTACAAATACTACATATAAATAAATGCCCTTTCACAACATAACTTAAGCATAATACTCGAAAAAGACTTTAGTAATAATCAATATACTATCTATCCAGAAGTCAAATCTATCAGCATTTTTGCTAAACTTGCACATAGTAATTATGGAAATATTTATTTACATTTAAAGTAAATAATCTGGAAGTGAATATTAGCTACATCAAAACATGATTGCAGTTTATCATGCATTAATCATGCAATACCAAACCTTGGCAGCATTATCAAGTTGCTAGTGAAGTCATGTGAACAGTGAAGTCCTGGAAAGAATAGCTGTGCTTTGGTGAACTGGTGATGGAAATGTTGGTTTAAGTGATTTATTTAACTGTACTCAGTTAAGATGATTTATGGAAAAAGGTAGTTAGATATGATACTACAATTTATTTGTTTACTATAAATGAAATATATGATACATTGCTACCAATTTCTTATAAAACAAGAAGATTATTTGAATCTGCTCCAGATTTTTAATCAGTTGTTTGCTGTAATAAGTTATTTTATAATTAAAAGCTAATAGATATTAAAAATAACATTTATTTCCATATTTAGAGAAGAAATTGAATTTTGTAAGTGAACAAATGACATGTTTCACATTGAGCAGTAGCAGGTCAGATGTTATAAGAATGATAGTGAAGAAAATTTTCATAAATCATAAATTAGTGCAAAAATATGGTTCCACTGGGGATTGAACCCAGGACCTTCTGCGTGTAAAGCAGATGTGATAACCACTACACTAGGAAACCAATATGCAATACAATAACAAACTGTTCAATTTTTTGGTTGTCCTGACAGTCGTAGTGATTTTTGGTAAACTGTTCCGGATTATCGGTGAAACGTCAAAGTGATTGTTCTTTCATTATATATAATTTTAAAAAATCAGAGCACCATATTTTTGTCAAATTGACCCAATACTTAATAGTGGTACACCTAGCTAAAGAAAGTTATAGCCTGGTTGACCAACCTTGCATAATTAAACATTTAATATTAATCTTTATTAAAAAGCAATGACTGCAATGATAAATAAATGTGTATATCCATTTTAAAGTAAGCATTTTGCAAAGTTTTTTAAGTGATTATTTTTAATTTGAAGAAAACAAATATACAAAATTCTTTATTTCTAACATCTTGACCAATTATTATCTACTGTAAGTACTCTTATCAAGATCACAGTTTACTGGATTTTTTAAATAAATATGGATTCACTTGGGATTGAACTCAGGACTTTCTCTGTGTAAAGCAGATATGCTAACCACAATGCTATGAAACCAAAACATTAACTGGTCTCACACTAGAAGATATTTATGGTCATCTTGACAATCAAATGCCCCAAAACCTGAGGTACACACTAAGTGATTTTGTTTATAAATCCAATTATATGTCGCACAACACTGAATTTTCATATGTCCGCAATTAAGCAGCATGACTTAGTCATGAAAAAATGCAGAAAATATGGTCAGTTTATCGAGAACCTCCAAGTACCACATAGTGCACTAATATAGTAGGCTGAGATTTTTTTTATCTTGGCTGACCGATTCAATAACCGAAGGAGTGTGTTTGTGACCATCAGTTCTCTGGTTTATCGGAAATACACCAAATGGTCATTTAAAAACACTACCCAGTAAAACAGGATGAGCAACCAATTTTTTGCAATTGACTTTAATAATTGTATAGTGGGTACATAGATAAAGACAGTTGTAACATGGTTGACCAAACTTGCATTACCCAACATTTAAAATAAAAATTTAGCAAAGAGCAATGTGTGCAATGTTGAATAAACCTGCATATTCCCATTTTAAATAAAGAATTTTTGAAGCTTTTCAAGTGAATATTTATAATTTGAAAAACTATATACACAAAAATCATTATTTCTAACATTTTGACCAATTATCATCTGCAGGTGTCACACTTATCAAAATCACTTTTCAGTGATTTTTCTTGACATGTTACCATAAAGTGCCTGTATTACAAATACTACATATAAATAAATGCCCTTTCACAACATAACTTAAGCATAATACTCGAAAAAAACTTTAGTAATAATCAATATACTATCTATCCAGAAGTCAAATCTATCAGCATTTTTGCTAAACTTGCACATAGTAATTATGGAAATATTTATTTACATTTAAAGTAAAAAATCTGGAAGTGAATATTAGCTACATCAAAACATGATTGCAGTTTATCATGCATTAATCATGCAATACCAAACCTTGGCAGCATTATCAAGTTGCTAGTGAAGTCATGTGAACAGTGAAGTCCTGGAAAGAATAGCTGTGCTTTGGTGAACTGGTGATGGAAATGTTGGTTTAAGTGATTTATTTAACTGTACTCAGTTAAGATGATTTATGGAAAAAGGTAGTTAGATATGATACTACAATATATTTGTTTACTATAAATGAAATATATGATACATTGCTACCAATTTCTTATAAAACAAGAAGATTATTTGAATCTGCTCCAGATTTTTAATCAGTTGTTTGCTGTAATAAGTTATTTTATAATTAAAAGCTAATAGATATTAAAAATAACATTTATTTCCATATTTAGAGAAGAAATTGAATTTTGTAAGTGAACAAATGACATGTTTCACATTGAGCAGTAGCAGGTCAGATGTTATAAGAATGATAGTGAAGAAAATTTTCATAAATCATAAATTAGTGCAAAAATATGGTTCCACTGGGGATTGAACCCAGGACCTTCTGCGTGTAAAGCAGATGTGATAACCACTACACTATGAAACCAAGAAAAGAAAATTTTCATAAATCATAAATTAGTGCAAAAATATGGTTCCACTGGGGATTGAACCCAGGACCTTCTGCATGTAAAGCAGATGTGATAACCACTACACTATGAAACCAATATGCAATACAATAACAAACTGTTCAATTTTTTGGTTGTCCTGACAGTCGTAGTGATTTTTGGTAAACTGTTCCGGATTATCGGTGAAACGTCAAAGTGATTGTTCTTTCATTATATATAATTTTAAAAAAACAGAGCACCATATTTTTGGCAAATTGACCCAATACTTAATAGTGGTACACCTAGCTAAAGAAAGTTATTGCCTGGTTGACCAACCTTGCATAATTAAACATTTAATATTAATCTTTATTAAAAAGCAATGACTGCAATGATAAATAAATGTGTATATCCATTTTAAAGTAAGCATTTTGCAAAGTTTTTTAAGTGATTATTTTTAATTTGAAGAAAACAAATATACAAAATTCTTTATTTCTAACATCTTGACCAATTATTATCTACTGTAAGTACTCTTATCAAGATCAAAGTTTACTGGATTTTTTAAATAAATATGGATTCACTTGGGATTGAACTCAGGACTTTCTCTGTGTAAAGCAGATATGCTAACCACAATGCTATGAAACCAAAACATAAACTGTTCTCACACTAGAAGATATTTATGGTCATCTTGACAATCAAATGCCCCAAAATCTGAGGTACACACTAAGTGATTTTGTTTAAAAATCCAATTATATGTCGCACAACACTGAATTTTCATATGTCCGCAATTAAGCAGCATGACTTAGTCATGAAAAAATGCAGAAAATATGGTCAGTTTATCGAGAACCTCCAAGTACCACATAGTGCACTAATATAGTAGGCTGAGATTTTTTTTTATCTTGGCTGACCGATTCAATAACCGAAGGAGTGTGTTTGTGACCATCAGTTCTCTGGTTTATCGGAAATACACCAAATGGTCATTTAAAAACACTACCCAGTAAAACAGGATGAGCAACCAATTTTTTGCAATTGACTTTAATAATTGTATAGTGGCTACATAGATAAAGACAGTTGTAACATGGTTGACCAAACTTGCATTACCCAACATTTAAAATAAAACTTTAGTAAAGAGCACTGTGTGCAATGTTGAATAAACCTGCATATTCCCATTTTAAATAAAGAATTTTTGAAGCTTTTCAAGTGAATATTTATAATTTGAAAAACTATATACACAAAAATCATTATTTCTAACATTTTGACCAATTATCATCTGCAAGTATCACACTTATCAAAATCACTTTTCAGTGATTTTTCTTGCCATGTTACCATAAAGTGCCTGTATTACAAATACTACATATAAATAAATGCCCTTTCACAACATAACTTAAGCATAAAACTCGAAAAAAACTTTAGTAATAATCAATATACTATCTATCCAGAAGTCAAATCTATCAGCATTTTTGCTAAACTTGCACATAGTAATTATGGAAATATTTATTTACATTTAAAGTAAAAAATCTGGAAGTGAATATTAGCTACATCAAAACATGATTGCAGTTTATCATGCATTAATCATGCAATACCAAACCTTGGCAGCATTATCAAGTTGCTAGTGAAGTCATGTGAACAGTGAAGTCCTGGAAAGAATAGCTGTGCTTAGGTGAACTGGTGATGGACATGTTGGTTTAAGTGATTCATTTAACTGTACTCAGTTAAGATGATTTATGGAAAAAGGCAGTTAGATATGATACTACAATTTATTTGTTTACTATAAATGAAAAATATGATACATTGCTACCAATTTCTTATAAAACAAGAAGATTATTTGAATCTGCTCCAGATTTTTAATCAGTTGTTTGCTGTAATAAGTTATTTTATAATTAAAAGCTAATAGATATTAAAAATAACATTTATTTCCATATTTAGAGAAGAAATTGAATTTTGTAAGTGAACAAATGACATGTTTCACATTGAGCAGTAGCAGGTCAGATGTTATAAGAATGATAGTGAAGAAAATTTTCATAAATCATAAATTAGTGCAAAAATATGGTTCCACTGGGGATTGAACCCAGGACCTTCTGCGTGTAAAGCAGATGTGATAACCACTACACTATGAAACCAATATGCAATACAATAACAAACTGTTCAATTTTTTGGTTGTCCTGACAGTCGTAGTGATTTTTGGTAAACTGTTCCGGATTATCGGTGAAACGTCAAAGTGATTGTTCTTTCATTATATATAATTTTAAAAAATCAGAGCACCATATTTTTGGCAAATTGACCCAATACTTAATAGTGGTACACCTAGCTAAAGAAACTTATAGCCTGGTTGACCAACCTTGCATAATTAAACATTTAATATTAATCTTTATTAAAAAGCAATGACTGCAATGATAAATAAATGTGTATATCCATTTTAAAGTAAGCATTTTGCAAAGTTTTTTAAGTGATTATTTTTAATTTGAAGAAAACAAATATACAAAATTCTTTATTTCTAACATCTTGACCAATTATTATCTACTGTAAGTACTCTTATCAAGATCACAGTTTACTGGATTTTTTAAATAAATATGGATTCACTTGGGATTGAACTCAGGACTTTCTCTGTGTAAAGCAGATATGCTAACCACAATGCTATGAAACCAAAACATAAACTGTTCTCACACTAGAAGATATTTATGGTCATCTTGACAATCAAATGCCCCAAAATCTGAGGTACACACTAAGTGATTTTGTGTAAAAATCCAATTATATGTCGCACAACACTGAATTTTCATATGTCCGCAATTAAGCAGCATGACTTAGTCATGAAAAAATGCAGAAAATATGGTCAGTTTATCGAGAACCTCCAAGTACCACATAGTGCACTAATATAGTAGGCTGAGATTTTTTTTATCTTGGCTGACCGATTCAATAACCGAAGGAGTGTGTTTGTGACCATCAGTTCTCTGGTTTATCGGAAATACACCAAATGGTCATTTAAAAACACTACCCAGTAAAACAGGATGAGCAACCAATTTTTTGCAATTGACTTTAATAATTGTATAGTGGGTACATAGATAAAGACAGTTGAAACATGGTTGACCAAACTTGCATTACCCAACATTTAAAATAAAAATTTAGCAAAGAGCAATGTGTGCAATGTTGAATAAACCTGCATATTCCCATTTTAAATAAATAATTTTTGAAGCTTTTCAAGTGAATATTTATAATTTGAAAAACTATATACACCAAAATCATTATTTCTAACATTTTGACCAATTATCATCTGCAGGTGTCACACTTATCAAAATCACTTTTCAGTGATTTTTCTTGCCATGTTACCATAAAGTGCCTGTATTACAAATACTACATATAAATAAATGCCCTTTCACAACATAACTTAAGCATAATACTCGAAAAAAACTTTAGTAATAATCAATATACTATCTATCCAGAAGTCAAATCTATCAGCATTTTTGCTAAACTTGCACATAGTAATTATGGAAATATTTATTTACATTTAAAGTAAAAAATCTGGAACTGAATATTAGCTACATCAAAACATGATTGCAGTTTATCATGCATTAATCATGCAATACCAAACCTTGGCAGCATTATCAAGTTGCTAGTGAAGTCATGTGAACAGTGAAGTCCTGGAAAGAATAGCTGTGCTTAGGTGAACTGGTGATGGACATGTTGGTTTAAGTGATTCATTTAACTGTACTCAGTTAAGATGATTTATGGAAAAAGGTAGTTAGATATGATACTACAATTTATTTGTTTACTATAAATGAAAAATATGATACATTGCTACCAATTTCTTATAAAACAAGAAGATTATTTGAATCTGCTCCAGATTTTTAATCAGTTGTTTGCTGTAATAAGTTATTTTATAATTAAAAGCTAATAGATATTAAAAATAACATTTATTTCCATATTTAGAGAAGAAATTTAATTTTGTAAGTGAACAAATGACATGTTTCACATTGAGCAGTAGCAGGTCAGATGTTATAAGAATGATAGTGAAGAAAATTTTCATAAATCATAAATTAGTGCAAAAATATGGTTCCACTGGGGATTGAACCCAGGACCTTCTGCGTGTAAAGCAGATGTGATAACCACTACACTATGAAACCAATATGCAATACAATAACAAACTGTTCAATTTTTTGGTTGTCCTGACAGTCGTAGTGATTTTTGGTAAACTGTTCCGGATTATCGGTGAAACGTCAAAGTGATTGTTCTTTCATTATATATAATTTTAAAAAAACAGAGCACCATATTTTTGGCAAATTGACCCAATACTTAATAGTGGTACACCTAGCTAAAGAAAGTTATTGCCTGGTTGACCAACCTTGCATAATTAAACATTTAATATTAATCTTTATTAAAAAGCAATGACTGCAATGATAAATAAATGTGTATATCCATTTTAAAGTAAGCATTTTGCAAAGTTTTTTAAGTGATTATTTTTAATTTGAAGAAAACAAATATACAAAATTCTTTATTTCTAACATCTTGACCAATTATTATCTACTGTAAGTACTCTTATCAAGATTAAAGTTTACTGGATTTTTTAAATAAATATGGATTCACTTGGGATTGAACTCAGGACTTTCTCTGTGTAAAGCAGATATGCTAACCACAATGCTATGAAACCAAAACATAAACTGTTCTCACACTAGAAGATATTTATGGTCATCTTGACAATCAAATGCCCCAAAATCTGAGGTACACACTAAGTGATTTTGTTTAAAAATCCAATTATATGTCGCACAACACTGAATTTTCATATGTCCGCAATTAAGCAGCATGACTTAGTCATGAAAAAATGCAGAAAATATGGTCAGTTTATCGAGTACCACATAGTGCACTAATATAGTAGGCTGAGATTTTTTTTATCTTGGCTGACCGATTCAATAACCGAAGGAGTGTGTTTGTGACCATCAGTTCTCTGGTTTATCGGAAATACACCAAATGGTCATTTAAAAACACTACCCAGTAAAACAGGATGAGCAACCAATTTTTTGCAATTGACTTTAATAATTGTATAGTGGGTACATAGATAAAGACAGTTGTAACATGGTTGACCAAACTTGCATTACCCAACATTTAAAATAAAAATTTAGCAAAGAGCAATGTGTGCAATGTTGAATAAACCTGCATATTCCCATTTTAAATAAAGAATTTTTTAAGCTTTTCAAGTGAATATTTATAATTTGAAAAACTATATACACAAAAATCATTATTTCTAACATTTTGACCAATTATCATCTGCAGGTGTCACACTTATCAAAATCACTTTTCAGTGATTTTTCTTGCCATGTTACCATAAAGTGCCTGTATTACAAATACTACATATAAATAAATGCCCTTTCACAACATAACTTAAGCATAATACTCGAAAAAGACTTTAGTAATAATCAATATACTATCTATCCAGAAGTCAAATCTATCAGCATTTTTGCTAAACTTGCACATAGTAATTATGGAAATATTTATTTACATTTAAAGTAAATAATCTGGAAGTGAATATTAGCTACATCAAAACATGATTGCAGTTTATCATGCATTAATCATGCAATACCAAACCTTGGCAGCATTATCAAGTTGCTAGTGAAGTCATGTGAACAGTGAAGTCCTGGAAAGAATAGCTGTGCTTTGGTGAACTGGTGATGGACATGTTGGTTTAAGTGATTTATGTAACTGTACTCAGTTAAGATGATTTATGGAAAAAGGTAGTTAGATATGATACTACAATTTATTTGTTTACTATAAATGAAAAATATGATACATTGCTACCAATTTCTTATAAAACAAGAAGATTATTTGAATCTGCTCCAGATTTTTAATCAGTTGTTTGCTGTAATAAGTTATTTTATAATTAAAAGCTAATAGATATTAAAAATAACATTTATTTCCATATTTAGAGAAGAAATTTAATTTTGTAAGTGAACAAATGACATGTTTCACATTGAGCAGTAGCAGGTCAGATGTTATAAGAATGATAGTGAAGAAAATTTTCATAAATCATAAATTAGTGCAAAAATATGGTTCCACTGGGGATTGAACCCAGTACCTTCTGCGTGTAAAGCAGAGGTGATAACCACTACACTATGAAACCAATATGCAATACAATAACAAACTGTTCAATTTTTTGGTTGTCCTGACAGTCGTAGTGATTTTTGGTAAACTGTTTCGGATTATCGGTGAAACGTCAAAGTGATTGTTCTTTCATTATATATAATTTAAAAAAAAACAGAGCACCATATTTTTGGCAAATTGACCCAATACTTAATAGTGGTACACCTAGCTAAAGAAAGTTATAGCCTGGTTGACCAACCTTGCATAATTAAACATTTAATATTAATCTTTATTAAAAAGCAATGACTGCAATGATAAATAAATGTGTATATCCATTTTAAAGTAAGCATTTTGCAAAGTTTTTTAAGTGATTATTTTTAATTTGAAGAAAACAAATATACAAAATTCTTTATTTCTAACATCTTGACCAATTATTATCTACTGTAAGTACTCTTATCAAGATCACAGTTTACTGGATTTTTTAATAAATATGGATTCACTTGGGATTGAACTCAGGACTTTCTCTGTGTAAAGCAAATATGCTAACCACAATGCTATGAAACCAAAACATAAACTGTTCTCACACTAGAAGATATTTATGGTCATCTTGACAATCAAATGCCCCAAAATCTGAGGTACACACTATGTGATTTTGTTTAAAAATCCAATTATATGTCGCACAACACTGAATTTTCATATGTCCGCAATTAAGCAGCATGACTTAGTCATGAAAAAATGCAGAAAATACGGTCAGTTTATCGAGAACCTCCAAGTACCACATAGTGCACTAATATAGTAGGCTGAGATTTTTTTTTATCTTGGCTGACCGATTCAATAACCGAAGGAGTGTGTTTGTGACCATCAGTTCTCTGGTTTATCGGAAATACACCAAATGGTCATTTAAAAACACTACCCAGTAAAACAGGATGAGCAACCAATTTTTTGCAATTGACTTTAATAATTGTATAGTGGGTACATAGATAAAGACAGTTGTAACATGGTTGACCAAACTTGCATTACCCAACATTTAAAATAAAAATTTAGCAAAGAGCAATGTGTGCAATGTTGAATAAACCTGCATATTCCCATTTTAAATAAATAATTTTTGAAGCTTTACAAGTGAATATTTATAATTTGAAAAACTATATACACAAAAATCATTATTTCTAACATTTTGACCAATTATCATCTGCAGGTGTCACACTTATCAAAATCACTTTTCAGTGATTTTTCTTGCCATGTTACCATAAAGTGCCTGTATTACAAATACTACATATAAATAAATGCCCTTTCACAACATAACTTAAGCATAATACTCGAAAAAGACTTTAGTAATAATCAATATACTATCTATCCAGAAGTCAAATCTATCAGCATTTTTGCTAAACTTGCGCATAGTAATTAAGGAAATATTTATTTACATTTAAAGTAAATAATCTGGAAGTGAATATTAGCTACATCAAAACATGATTGCAGTTTATCATGCATTAATCATGCAATACCAAACCTTGGCAGCATTATCAAGTTGCTAGTGAAGTCATGTGAACAGTGAAGTCCTGGAAAGAATAGCTGTGCTTTGGTGAACTGGTGATGGAAATGTTGGTTTAAGTGATTTATTTAACTGTACTCAGTTAAGATGATTTATGGAAAAAGGTAGTTAGATATGATACTACAATTTATTTGTTTAGTATAAATGAAATATATGATACATTGCTACCAATTTCTTATAAAACAAGAAGACTATTTGAATCTGCTCCATATTTTTAATCAGTTGTTTGCTGTAATAAGTTATTTTATAATTAAAAGCTAATAGATATTAAAAATAACATTTATTTCCATATTTAGAGAAGAAATTGAATTTTGTAAGTGAACAAATGACATGTTTCACATTGAGCAGTAGCAGGTCAGATGTTATAAGAATGATAGTGAAGAAAATTTTCATAAATCATAAATTAGTGCAAAAATATGGTTCCACTAGGGATTGAACCCAGGACCTTCTGCGTGTAAAGCAGAGGTGATAACCACTACACTATGAAACCAATATGCAATACAATAACAAACTGTTCAATTTTTTGGTTTTCCTGACAGTCATAGTGATTTTTGGTAAGCTGTTCCGGATTATCGGTGAAACGTCAAAGTGATTGTTCTTTCATTATATATAATTTTAAAAAAAAAGAGCACCATATTTTTGGCAAATTGACCCAATACTTAATAGTGGTACACCTAGCTAAAGAAAGTTATAGCCTGATTGACCAACCTTGCATAATTAAACATTTAATATTAATCTTTATTAAACAGCAATGACTGCAATGATAAATAAATGTGTATATCCATTTTAAAGTAAGCATTTTGCAAAGTTTTTTAAGTGATTATTTTTAATTTGAAGAAAACAAATATACAAAATTCTTTATTTCTAACATCTTGACCAATTATTATCTACTGTAAGTACTCTTATCAAGATCACAGTTTACTGGATTTTTTAATAAATATGGGTTCACTTGGGATTGAACTCAGGACTTTCTCCGTGTAAAGCAGATATGCTAACCACTATGTTATGAAACCACAACATAAACTGTTCTCACATTAGAAGATATTTATGGTCATCTTGACAATCAAATGCCCCAAAATCTAAGGTACACACTAAGTGATTTTGTTTAAAAATCCAATTATATGTCGCACAACACTGAATTTTCATATGTCCGCAATTAAGCAGCATGACTTAGTCATGAAAAAATGCAGAAAATATGGTCAGTTTATCGAGAACCTCCAAGTACCACATAGTGCACTAATATAGTAGGCTGAGATTTTTTTTTATCTTGGCTGACCGATTCAATAACCGAAGGAGTGTGTTTGTGACCATCAGTTCTCTGGTTTATCGGAAATACACCAAATGGTCATTTAAAAACACTACCCAGTAAAACAGGATGAGCAACCAATTTTTTGCAATTGACTTTAATAATTGTATAGTGGGTACATAGATAAAGACAGTTGTAACATGGTTGACCAAACTTGCATTACCCAACATTTAAAATAAAAATTTAGCAAAGAGCAATGTGTGCAATGTTGAATAAACCTGCATATTCCCATTTTAAATAAAGAATTTTTGAAGCTTTTCAAGTGAATATTTATAATTTGAAAAACTATATACACAAAAATCATTATTTCTAACATTTTGACCAATTATCATCTGCAGGTGTCACACTTATCAAAATCACTTTTCAGTGATTTTTCTTGCCATGTTACCATAAAGTGCCTGTATTACAAATACTACATATAAATAAATGCCCTTTCACAACATAACTTAAGCATAATACTCGAAAAAGACTTTAGTAATAATCAATATACTATCTATCCAGAAGTCAAATCTATCAGCATTTTTGCTAAACTTGCGCATAGTAATTAAGGAAATATTTATTTACATTTAAAGTAAATAATCTGGAAGTGAATATTAGCTACATCAAAACATGATTGCAGTTTATCATGCATTAATCATGCAATACCAAACCTTGGCAGCATTATCAAGTTGCTAGTGAAGTCATGTGAACAGTGAAGTCCTGGAAAGAATAGCTGTGCTTTGGTGAACTGGTGATGGAAATGTTGGTTTAAGTGATTTATTTAACTGTACTCAGTTAAGATGATTTATGGAAAAAGGTAGTTAGATATGATACTACAATTTATTTGTTTAGTATAAATGAAATATATGATACATTGCTACCAATTTCTTATAAAACAAGAAGACTATTTGAATCTGCTCCATATTTTTAATCAGTTGTTTGCTGTAATAAGTTATTTTATAATTAAAAGCTAATAGATATTAAAAATAACATTTATTTCCATATTTAGAGAAGAAATTGAATTTTGTAAGTGAACAAATGACATGTTTCACATTGAGCAGTAGCAGGTCAGATGTTATAAGAATGATAGTGAAGAAAATTTTCATAAATCATAAATTAGTGCAAAAATATGGTTCCACTAGGGATTGAACCCAGGACCTTCTGCGTGTAAAGCAGAGGTGATAACCACTACACTATGAAACCAATATGCAATACAATAACAAACTGTTCAATTTTTTGGTTTTCCTGACAGTCATAGTGATTTTTGGTAAGCTGTTCCGGATTATCGGTGAAACGTCAAAGTGATTGTTCTTTCATTATATATAATTTTAAAAAAACAGAGCACCATATTTTTGGCAAATTGACCCAATACTTAATAGTGGTACACCTAGCTAAAGAAAGTTATAGCCTGGTTGACCAACCTTGCATAATTAAACATTTAATATTAATCTTTATTAAAAAGCAATGACTGCAATGATAAATAAATGTGTATATCCATTTTAAAGTAAGCATTTTGCAAAGTTTTTTAAGTGATTATTTTTAATTTGAAGAAAACAAATATACAAAATTCTTTATTTCTAACATCTTGACCAATTATTATCTACTGTAAGTACTCTTATCAAGATCACAGTTTACTGGATTTTTTAATAAATATGGGTTCACTTGGGATTGAACTCAGGACTTTCTCCGTGTTAAAGCAGATATGCTAACCACTATGCTATGAAACCACAACATAAACTGTTCTCACACTAGAAGATATTTATGGTCATCTTGACAATCAAATGCCCCAAAATCTGAGGTACACACTAAGTGATTTTGTTTAAAAATCCAATTATATGTCGCACAATACTGAATTTTCATATGTCCGCAATTAAGCAGCATGACTTAGTCATGAAAAAATGCAGAAAATATGGTCAGTTTATCGAGAACCTCCAAGTACCACATAGTGCACTAATATAGTAGGCTGAGATTTTTTTTATCTTGGCTGACCGATTCAATAACCGAAGGAGTGTGTTTGTGACCATCAGTTCTCTGGTTTATCGGAAATACACCAAATGGTCATTTAAAAACACTACCCAGTAAAACAGGATGAACAAGCAATTTTTTGCAATTGACTTTAATAATTGTATAGTGGGTACATAGATAAAGACAGTTGTAACATGGTTGACCAAACTTGCATTACCCAACATTTAAAATAAAAATTTAGCAAAGAGCAATGTGTGCAATGTTGAATAAACCTGCATATTCCCATTTTAAATAAAGAATTTTTGAAGCTTTTCAAGTGAATATTTATAATTTGAAAAACTATATACACAAAAATCATTATTTCTAACATTTTGACCAATTATCATCTGCAGGTGTCACACTTATCAAAATCACTTTTCAGTGATTTTTCTTGCCATGTTACCATAAAGTGCCTGTATTACAAATACTACATATAAATAAATGCCCTTTCACAACATAACTTAAGCATAATACTCGAAAGAGACTTTAGTAATAATCAATATACTATCTATCCAGAAGTCAAATCTATCAGAATTTTTGCTAAACTTGCACATAGTAATTATGGAAATATTTATTTACATTTAAAGTAAATAATCTGGAAGTGAATATTAGCTACATCAAAACATGATTGCAGTTTATCATGCATTAATCATGCAATACCAAACCTTGGCAGCATTATCAAGTTGCTAGTGAAGTCATGTGAACAGTGAAGTCCTGGAAAGAATAGCTGTGCTTTGGTGAACTGGTGATGGAAATGTTGGTTTAAGTGATTTATTTAACTGTACTCAGTTAAGATGATTTATGGAAAAAGGTAGTTAGATATGATACTACAATTTATTTGTTTACTATAAATGAAATATATGATACATTGCTACCAATTTCTTATAAAACAAGAAGATTATTTGAATCTGCTCCAGATTTTTAATCAGTTGTTTGCTGTAATAAGTTATTTTATAATTAAAAGCTAATAGATATTAAAAATAACATTTATTTCCATATTTAGAGAAGAAATTGAATTCTGTAAGTGAACAAATGACATGTTTCACATTGAGCAGTAGCAGGTCAGATGTTATAAGAATAATAGTGAAGAAAATTTTCATAAATCATAAATTAGTGCAAAAATATGGTTCCACTGGGGATTGAACCCAGGACCTTCTGCGTGTAAAGCAGATGTGATAACCACTACACTATGAAACCAATATGCAACACAATAACAAACTGTTCAATTTTTTGGTTGTCCTGACAGTCGTAGTGATTTTTGGTAAACTGTTTTGGATTATCGGTGAAACGTCAAAGTGATTGTTCTTTCATTATATATAATTAAAAAAAAACAGAGCACCATATTTTTGGCAAATTGACCCAATACTTAATAGTGGTACACCTAGCTAAAGAAAGTTATAGCCTGGTTGACCAACCTTGCATAATTAAACATTTAATATTAATCTTTATTAAAAAGCAATGACTGCAATGATAAATAAATGTGTATATCCATTTTAAAGTAAGCATTTTGCAAAGTTTTTTAAGTGATTATTTTTAATTTGAAGAAAACAAATATACAAAATTCTTTATTTCTAACATCTTGACCAATTATTATCTATTGTAAGTACTCTTATCAAGATCACAGTTTACTGGATTTTTTAATAAATATGTGTTCATTTGGGATTGAACTCAGGACTTTCTCCGTATAAAGCAGATATGCTAACCACTATGCTATGAAACCACAACATAAACTGTTCTCACACTAGAAGATATTTATGGTCATCTTGACAATCAAATGCCCCAAAATCTGAGGTACACACTAAGTGATTTTGTTTAAAAATCCAATTATATGTCGCACAACACTGAATTTTCATATGTCCGCAAGTTAGCAGCATGACTTAGTCATGAAAAAATGCAGAAAATATGGTCAGTTAATCGAGAACCTCCAAGTACCACATAGTGCACTAATATAGTAGGCTGAGATTTTTTTTATCTTGGCTGACCGATTCAATAACCGAAGGAGTGTGTTTGTGACCATCAGTTCTCTGGTTTATCGGAAATACACCAAATGGTCATTTAAAAACACTACCCAGTAAAACAGGATGAGCAACCAATTTTTTGCAATTGACTTTAATAATTGTATAGTGGGTACATAGATAAAGACAGTTGTAACATGGTTGACCAAACTTGCATTACCCAACATTTAAAATAAAAATTTAGCAAAGAGCAATGTGTGCAATGTTGAATAAACCTGCATATTCCCATTTTAAATAAAGAATTTTTTAAGCTTTTCAAGTGAATATTTATAATTTGAAAAACTATATACACAAAAATCATTATTTCTAACATTTTGACCAATTATCATCTGCAGGTGTCACACTTATCAAAATCACTTTTCAGTGATTTTTCTTGCCATGTTACCATAAAGTGCCTGTATTACAAATACTACATATAAATAAATGCCCTTTCACAACATAACTTAAGCATAATACTCGAAAAAGACTTTAGTAATAATCAATATACTATCTATCCAGAAGTCAAATCTATCAGCATTTTTGCTAAACTTGCACATAGTAATTATGGAAATATTTATTTACATTTAAAGTAAATAATCTGGAAGTGAATATTAGCTACATCAAAACATGATTGCAGTTTATCATGCATTAATCATGCAATACCAAACATTGGCAGCATTATCAAGTTGCTAGTGAAGTCATGTGAACAGTGAAGTCCTGGAAAAAATAGCTGTGCTTTGGTGAACTGGTGATGGAAATGTTGGTTTAAGTGATTTATTTAACTGTACTCAGTTAAGATGATTTATGGAAAAAGGTAGTTAGATATGATACTACAATTTATTTGTTTACTATAAATGAAATATATGATACATTGCTACCAATTTCTTATAAAACAAGAAGATTATTTGAATCTGCTCCAGATTTTTAATCAGTTGTTTGCTGTAATAAGTTATTTTATAATTAAAAGCTAATAGATATTAAAAATAACATTTATTTCCATATTTAGAGAAGAAATTGAATTTTGTAAGTGAACAAATGACATGTTTCACATTGAGCAGTAGCACGTCAGATGTTATAAGAATGATAGTGAAGAAAATTTTCATAAATCATAAATTAGTGCAAAAATATGGTTCCACTGGGGATTGAACCCAGGACCTTCTGCGTGTAAAGCAGATGTGATAACCACTACACTATGAAACCAATATGCAACACAATAACAAACTGTTCAATTTTTTGGTTGTCCTGACAGTCGTAGTGATTTTTGGTAAACTGTTCCGGATTATCGGTGAAACGTCAAAGTGATTGTTCTTTCATTATATATAATTTAAAAAAAACAGAGAACCATATTTTTGGCAAATTGACCCAATACTTAATAGTGGTACACCTAGCTAAAGAAAGTTATAGCCTGGTTGACCAACCTTGCATAATTAAACATTTAATATTAATCTTTATTAAAAAGCAATGACTGCAATGATAAATAAATGTGTATATCCATTTTAAAGTAAGCATTTTGCAAAGTTTTTTAAGTGATTATTTTTAATTTGAAGAAAACAAATATACAAAATTCTTTATTTCTAACATCTTGACCAATTATTATCTATTGTAAGTACTCTTATCAAGATCACAGTTTACTGGATTTTTTAATAAATATGTGTTCATTTGGGATTGAACTCAGGACTTTCTCCGTGTAAAGCAGATATGCTAACCACTATGCTATGAAACCACAACATAAACTGTTCTCACACTAGAAGATATTTATGGTCATCTTGACAATCAAATGCCCCAAAATCTGAGGTACACACTAAGTGATTTTGTTTAAAAATCCAATTATATGTCGCACAACACTGAATTTTCATATGTCCGCAAGTTAGCAGCATGACTTAGTCATGAAAAAATGCAGAAAATATGGTCAGTTAATCGAGAACCTCCAAGTACCACATAGTGCACTAATATAGTAGGCTGAGATTTTTTTTATCTTGGCTGACCGATTCAATAACCGAAGGAGTGTGTTTGTGACCATCAGTTCTCTGGTTTATCGGAAATACACCAAATGGTCATTTAAAAACACTACCCAGTAAAACAGGATGAGCAACCAATTTTTTGCAATTGACTTTAATAATTGTATAGTGGGTACATAGATAAAGACAGTTGTAACATGGTTGACCAAACTTGCATTACCCAACATTTAAAATAAAAATTTAGCAAAGAGCAATGTGTGCAATGTTGAATAAACCTGCATATTCCCATTTTAAATAAAGAATTTTTGAAGCTTTTCAAGTGAATATTTATAATTTGAAAAACTATATACACAAAAATCATTATTTCTAACATTTTGACCAATTATCATCTGCAGGTGTCACACTTATCAAAATCACTTTTCAGTGATTTTTCTTGCCATGTTACCATAAAGTGCCTGTATTACAAATACTACATATAAATAAATGCCCTTTCACAACATAACTTAAGCATAATACTCAAAAAAGTCTTTAGTAATAATCAATATACTATCTATCCAGAAGTCAAATCTATCAGAATTTTTGCTAAACTTGCACATAGTAATTATGGAAATATTTATTTACATTTAAAGTAAATAATCTGGAAGTGAATATTAGCTACATCAAAACATGATTGCAGTTTATCATGCATTAATCATGCAATACCAAACCTTGGCAGCATTATCAAGTTGCTAGTGAAGTCATGTGAACAGTGAAGTCCTGGAAAGAATAGCTGTGCTTTGGTGAACTGGTGATGGAAATGTTGGTTTAAGTGATTTATTTAACTGTACTCAGTTAAGATGATTTATGGAAAAAGGTAGTTAGATATGATACTACAATTTATTTGTTTACTATAAATGAAATATATGATACATTGCTACCAATTTCTTATAAAACAAGAAGACTATTTGAATCTGCTCCAGATTTTTAATCAGTTGTTTGCTGTAATAAGTTATTTTATAATTAAAAGCTAATAGATATTAAAAATAACATTTATTTCCATATTTAGAGAAGAAATTTAATTTTGTAAGTGAACAAATGACATGTTTCACATTGAGCAGTAGCAGGTCAGATGTTATAAGAATGATAGTGAAGAAAATTTTCATAAATCATAAATTAGTGCAAAAATATGGTTCCACTGGGGATTGAACCCAGGACCTTCTGCGTGTAAAGCAGAGGTGATAACCACTACACTATGAAACCAATATGCAATACAATAACAAACTGTTCAATTTTTTGGTTGTCCTGACAGTCGTAGTGATTTTTGGTAAACTGTTCCGGATTATCGGTGAAACGTCAAAGTGATTGTTCTTTCATTATATATAATTTTAAAAAAACAGAGCACCATATTTTTGGCAAATTGACCCAATACTTAATAGTGGTACACCTAGCTAAAGAAAGTTATAGCCTGGTTGACCAACCTTGCATAATTAAACATTTAATATTAATCTTTATTAAAAAGCAATGACTGCAATGATAAATAAATGTGTATATCCATTTTAAAGTAAGCATTTTGCAAAGTTTTTTAAGTGATTATTTTTAATTTGAAGAAAACAAATATACAAAATTCTTTATTTCTAACATCTTGACCAATTATTATCTACTGTAAGTACTCTTATCAAGATCACAGTTTACTGGATTTTTTAAATAAATATGGATTCACTTGGGATTGAACTCAGGACTTTCTCTGTGTAAAGCAGATATGCTAACCACAATGCTATGAAACCAAAACATAAACTGTTCTCACACTAGAAGATATTTATGGTCATCTTGACAATCAAATGCCCCAAAATCTGAGGTACACACTAAGTGATTTTGTTTAAAAATCCAATTATATGTCGCACAACACTGAATTTTCATATGTCCGCAATTAAGCAGCATGACTTAGTCATGAAAAAATGCAGAAAATATGGTCAGTTTATCGAGAACCTCCAAGTACCACATAGTGCACTAATATAGTATGCTGAGATTTTTTTTATCTTGGCTGACCGATTCAATAACCGAAGGAGTGTGTTTGTGACCATCAGTTCTCTGGTTTATCGGAAATACACCAAATGGTCATTTAAAAACACTACCCAGTAAAACAGGATGAGCAACCAATTTTTTGCAATTGACTTTAATAATTGTATAGTGGGTACATAGATAAAGACAGTTGTAACATGGTTGACCAAACTTGCATTACCCAACATTTAAAATAAAAATTTAGCAAAGAGCAATGTGTGCAATGTTGAATAAACCTGCATATTCCCATTTTAAATAAATAATTTTTGAAGCTTTACAAGTGAATATTTATAATTTGAAAAACTATATACACAAAAATCATTATTTCTAACATTTTGACCAATTATCATCTGCAGGTGTCACACTTATCAAAATCACTTTTCAGTGATTTTTCTTGCCATGTTACCATAAAGTGCCTGTATTACAAATACTACATATAAATAAATGCCCTTTCACAACATAACTTAAGCATAATACTCGAAAAAGACTTTAGTAATAATCAATATACTATCTATCCAGAAGTCAAATCTATCAGCATTTTTGCTAAACTTGCACATAGTAATTATGGAAATATTTATTTACATTTAAATTAAATAATCTGGAAGTGAATATTAGCTACATCAAAACATGATTGCAGTTTATCATGCATTAATCATGCAATACCAAACCTTGGCAGCATTATCAAGTTGCTAGTGAAGTCATGTGAACAGTGAAGTCCTGGAAAGAATAGCTGTGCTTTGGTGAACTGGTGATGGACATGTTGGTTTAAGTGATTTATTTAACTGTACTCAGTTAAGATGATTTATGGAAAAAGGTAGTTAGATATGATACTACAATTTATTTGTTTACTATAAATGAAAAATATGATACATTGCTACCAATTTCTTATAAAACAAGAAGATTATTTGAATCTGCTCCAGATTTTTAATCAGTTGTTTGCTGTAATAAGTTATTTTATAATTAAAAGCTAATAGATATTAAAAATAACATTTATTTCCATATTTAGAGAAGAAATTTAATTTTGTAAGTGAACAAATGACATGTTTCACATTGAGCAGTAGCAGGTCAGATGTTATAAGAATGATAGTGAAGAAAATTTTCATAAATCATAAATTAGTGCAAAAATATGGTTCCACTGGGGATTGAACCCAGGACCTTCTGCGTGTAAAGCAGAGGTGATAACCACTACACTATGAAACCAATATGCAATACTATAACAAACTGTTCAATTTTTTGGTTGTCCTGACAGTCGTAGTGATTTTTGGTAAACTGTTTCGGATTATCGGTGAAACGTCAAAGTGATTGTTCTTTCATTATATATAATTAAAAAAAAAAAACAGAGCACCATATTTTTGGCAAATTGACCCAATACTTAATAGTGGTACACCTAGCTAAAGAAAGTTATAGCCTGGTTGACCAACCTTGCATAATTAAACATTTAATATTAATCTTTATTAAAAAGCAATGACTGCAATGATAAATAAATGTGTATATCCATTTTAAAGTAAGCATTTTGCAAAGTTTTTTAAGTGATTATTTTTAATTTGAAGAAAACAAATATACAAAATTCTTTATTTCTAACATCTTGACCAATTATTATCTACTGTAAGTACTCTTATCAAGATCACAGTTTACTGGATTTTTTAAATAAATATGGATTCACTTGGGATTGAACTCAGGACTTTCTCTGTGTAAAGCAGATATGCTAACCACAATGCTATGAAACCAAAACATAAACTGTTCTCACACTAGAAGATATTTATGGTCATCTTGACAATCAAATGCCCCAAAATCTGAGGTACACACTATGTGATTTTGTTTAAAAATCCAATTATATGTCGCACAACACTGAATTTTCATATGTCCGCAATTAAGCAGCATGACTTAGTCATGAAAAAATGCAGAAAATATGGTCAGTTTATCGAGAACCTCCAAGTACCACATAGTGCACTAATATAGTAGGCTGAGATTTTTTTTTATCTTGGCTGACCGATTCAATAACCGAAGGAGTGTGTTTGTGACCATCAGTTCTCTGGTTTATCGGAAATACACCAAATGGTCATTTAAAAACACTACCCAGTAAAACAGGATGAGCAACCAATTTTTTGCAATTGACTTTAATAATTGTATAGTGGGTACATAGATAAAGACAGTTGTAACATGGTTGACCAAACTTGCATTGCGCAACATTTAAAATAAAAATTTAGCAAAGAGCAATGTGTGCAATGTTGAATAAACCTGCATATTCCCATTTTAAATAAATAATTTTTGAAGCTTTACAAGTGAATATTTATAATTTGAAAAACTATATACACAAAAATCATTATTTCTAACATTTTGACCAATTATCATCTGCAGGTGTCACACTTATCAAAATCACTTTTCAGTGATTTTTCTTGCCATGTTACCATAAAGTGCCTGTATTACAAATACTACATATAAATAAATGCCCTTTCACAACATAACTTAAGCATAATACTCGAAAAAGACTTTAGTAATAATCAATATACTATCTATCCAGAAGTCAAATCTATCAGCATTTTTGCTAAACTTGCACATAGTAATTATGGAAATATTTATTTACATTTAAAGTAAATAATCTGGAAGTGAATATTAGCTACATCAAAACATGATTGCAGTTTATCATGCATTAATCATGCAATACCAAACCTTGGCAGCATTATCAAGTTGCTAGTGAAGTCATGTGAACAGTGAAGTCCTGGAAAGAATAGCTGTGCTTTGGTGAACTGGTGATGGAAATGTTGGTTTAAGTGATTTATTTAACTGTACTCAGTTAAGATGATTTATGGAAAAAGGTAGTTAGATATGATACTACAATTTATTTGTTTAGTATAAATGAAATATATGATACATTGCTACCAATTTCTTATAAAACAAGAAGACTATTTGATTCTGCTCCATATTTTTAATCAGTTGTTTGCTGTAATAAGTTATTTTATAATTAAAAGCTAATAGATATTAAAAATAACATTTATTTCCATATTTAGAGAAAAAATTGAATTTTGTAAGTGAACAAATGACATGTTTCACATTGAGCAGTAGCAGGTCAGATGTTATAAGAATGATAGTGAAGAAAATTTTCATAAATCATAAATTAGTGCAAAAATATGGTTCCACTAGGAATTGAACCCAGGACCTTCTGCGTGTAAAGCAGAGGTGATAACCACTACACTATGAAACCAATATGCAATACAATAACAAACTGTTCATTTTTTTGGTTTTCCTGACAGTCGTAGTGATTTTTGGTAAGCTGTTCCGGATTATCGGTGAAACGTCAAAGTGATTGTTCTTTCATTATATATAATTTTAAAAAAACAGAGCACCATATTTTTGGCAAATTGACCCAATACTTAATAGTGGTACACCTAGCTAAAGAAAGTTATAGCCTGGTTGACCAACCTTGCATAATTAAACATTTAATATTAATCTTTATTAAAAAGCAATGACTGCAATGATAAATAAATGTGTATATCCATTTTAAAGTAAGCATTTTGCAAAGTTTTTTAAGTGATTATTTTTAATTTGAAGAAAACAAATATACAAAATTCTTTATTTCTAACATCTTGACCAATTATTATCTACTGTAAGTACTCTTATCAAGATCACAGTTTACTGGATTTTTTAATAAATATGGGTTCACTTGGGATTGAACTCAGGACTTTCTCCGTGTAAAGCAGATATGCTAACCACTATGCTATGAAACCACAACATAAACTGTTCTCACACTAGAAGATATTTATGGTCATCTTGACAATCAAATGCCCCAAAATCTGAGGTACACACTAAGTGATTTTGTTTAAAAATCCAATTATATGTCGCACAATACTGAATTTTCATATGTCCGCAATTAAGCAGCATGACTTAGTCATGAAAAAATGCAGAAAATATGGTCAGTTTATCGAGAACCTCCAAGTACCACATAGTGCACTAATATAGTAGGCTGAGATTTTTTTTATCTTGGCTGACCGATTCAATAACCGAAGGAGTGTGTTTGTGACCATCAGTTCTCTGGTTTATCGGAAATACACCAAATGGTCATTTAAAAACACTACCCAGTAAAACAGGATTAACAAGCAATTTTTTGCAATTGACTTTAATAATTGTATAGTGGGTACATAGATAAAGACAGTTGTAACATGGTTGACCAAACTTGCATTACCCAACATTTAAAATAAAAATTTAGCAAAGAGCAATGTGTGCAATGTTGAATAAACCTGCATATTCCCATTTTAAATAAAGAATTTTTGAAGCTTTTCAAGTGAATATTTATAATTTGAAAAACTATATACACAAAAATCATTATTTCTAACATTTTGACCAATTATCATCTGCAGGTGTCACACTTATCAAAATCACTTTTCAGTGATTTTTCTTGCCATGTTACCATAAAGTGCCTGTATTACAAATACTACATATAAATAAATGCCCTTTCACAACATAACTTAAGCATAATACTCGAAAGAGACTTTAGTAATAATCAATATACTATCTATCCAGAAGTCAAATCTATCAGAATTTTTGCTAAACTTGCACATAGTAATTATGGAAATATTTATTTACATTTAAAGTAAATAATCTGGAAGTGAATATTAGCTACATCAAAACATGATTGCAGTTTATCATGCATTAATCATGCAATACCAAACCTTGGCAGCATTATCAAGTTGCTAGTGAAGTCATGTGAACAGTGAAGTCCTGGAAAGAATAGCTGTGCTTTGGTGAACTGGTGATGGAAATGTTGGTTTAAGTGATTTATTTAACTGTACTCAGTTAAGATGATTTATGGAAAAAGGTAGTTAGATATGATACTACAATTTATTTGTTTACTATAAATGAAATATATGATACATTGCTACCAATTTCTTATAAAACAAGAAGATTATTTGAATCTGCTCCAGATTTTTAATCAGTTGTTTGCTGTAATAAGTTATTTTATAATTAAAAGCTAATAGATATTAAAAATAACATTTATTTCCATATTTAGAGAAGAAATTGAATTTTGTAAGTGAACAAATGACATGTTTCACATTGAGCAGTAGCAGGTCAGATGTTATAAGAATAATAGTGAAGAAAATTTTCATAAATCATAAATTAGTGCAAAAATATGGTTCCACTGGGGATTGAACCCAGGACCTTCTGCGTGTAAAGCAGATGTGATAACCACTACACTATGAAACCAATATGCAACACAATAACAAACTGTTCAATTTTTTGGTTGTCCTGACAGTCGTAGTGATTTTTGGTAAACTGTTCCGGATTATCGGTGAAACGTCAAAGTGATTGTTCTTTCATTATATATAATTTAAAAAAAACAGAGCACCATATTTTTGGCAAATTGACCCAATACTTAATAGTGGTACACCTAGCTAAAGAAAGTTATAGCCTGGTTGACCAACCTTGCATAATTAAACATTTAATATTAATCTTTATTAAAAAGCAATGACTGCAATGATAAATAAATGTGTATATCCATTTTAAAGTAAGCATTTTGCAAAGTTTTTTAAGTGATTATTTTTAATTTGAAGAAAACAAATATACAAAATTCTTTATTTCTAACATCTTGACCAATTATTATCTACTGTAAGTACTCTTATCAAGATCACAGTTTACTGGATTTTTTAATAAACATGGGTTCACTTGGGATTGAACTCAGGACTTTCTCCGTGTAAAGCAGATATGCTAACCACTATGTTATGAAACCACAACATAAAGTGTGCTCACACTAGAAGATATTTATGGTCATCTTGACAATCAAATGCCCCAAAATCTGAGGTACACACTAAGTGATTTTGTTTAAAAATCCAATTATATGTCGCACAACACTGAATTTTCATATGTCCGCAATAAAGCAGCATGACTTAGTCATGAAAAAATGCAGAAAATATGGTCAGTTTATCGAGAACCTCCAAGTACCACATAGTGCACTTATATAGTAGGCTGAGATTTTTTTTATATTGGCTGACCGATTCAATAACCGAAGGAGTGTGTTTGTGACCATCAGTTCTCTGGTTTATCAGAAATACACCAAATGGTCATTTAAAAACACTACCCAGTAAAACAGGATGAGCAACCAATTTTTTGCAATTGACTTTAATAATTGTATAGTGGGTACATAGATAAAGATAGTTGTAACATGGTTGACCAAACTTGCATTACCCAACATTTAAAATAAAAATTTAGCAAAGAGCAATGTGTGCAATGTTGAATAAACCTGCATATTCCCATTTTAAATAAATAATTTTTGAAGCTTTTCAAGTGAATATTTATAATTTTAAAAACTATATACACAAAAATCATTATTTCTAACATTTTGACCAATTATCATCTGCAGGTGTCACACTTATCAAAATCACTTTTCAGTGATTTTTCTTGCCATGTTACCATAAAGTGCCTGTATTACAAATACTACATATAAATAAATGCCCTTTCACAACATAACTTAAGCATAATACTCGAAAAAGACTTTAGTAATAATCAATATACTATCTATCCAGAAGTCAAATCTATCAGCATTTTTGCTAAACTTGCACATAGTAATTATGGAAATATTTATTTACATTTAAAGTAAATAATCTGGAAGTGAATATTAGCTACATCAAAACATGATTGCAGTTTATCATGCATTAATCATGCAATACCAAACCTTGGCAGCATTATCAAGTTGCTAGTGAAGTCATGTGAACAGTGAAGTCCTGGAGAGAATAGCTGTGCTTTGGTGAACTGGTGATGGAAATGTTGGTTTAAGTGATTTATTTAACTGTACTCAGTTAAGATGATTTATGGAAAAAGGTAGTTAGATATGATACTACAATTTATTTGTTTAGTATAAATGAAATATATGATACATTGCTACCAATTTCTTATAAAACAAGAAGACTATTTGAATCTGCTCCATATTTTTAATCAGTTGTTTGCTGTAATAAGTTATTTTATAATTAAAAGCTAATAGATATTAAAAATAACATTTATTTCCATATTTAGAGAAGAAATTGAAATTTGTAAGTGAACAAATGACATGTTTCACATTGAGCAGTAGCAGGTCAGATGTTATAAGAATGATAGTGAAGAAAATTTTCATAAATCATAAATTAGTGCAAAAATATGGTTCCACTAGGGATTGAACCCAGGACCTTCTGCGTGTAAAGCAGAGGTGATAACCACTACACTATGAAACCAATATGCAATACAATAACAAACTGTTCAATTTTTTGGTTTTCCTGACAGTCGTAGTGATTTTTGGTAAGCTGTTCCGGATTATCGGTGAAACGTCAAAGTGATTGTTCTTTCATTATATATAATTTTAAAAAAACAGAGCACCATATTTTTGGCAAATTGACCCAATACTTAATAGTGGTACACCTAGCTAAAGAAAGTTATAGCCTGGTTGACCAACCTTGCATAATTAAACATTTAATATTAATCTTTATTAAAAAGCAATGACTGCAATGATAAATAAATGTGTATATCCATTTTAAAGTAAGCATTTTGCAAAGTTTTTTAAGTGATTATTTTTAATTTGAAGAAAACAAATATACAAAATTCTTTATTTCTAACATCTTGACCAATTATTATCTACTGTAAGTACTCTTATCAAGATCACAGTTTACTGGATTTTTTAATAAATATGGGTTCACTTGGGATTGAACTCAGGACTTTCTCCGTGTAAAGCAGATATGCTAACCACTATGCTATGAAACCACAACATAAACTGTTCTCACACTAGAAGATATTTATGGTCATCTTGACAATCAAATGCCCCAAAATCTGAGGTACACACTAAGTGATTTTGTTTAAAAATCCAATTATATGTCGCACAATACTGAATTTTCATATGTCCGCAATTAAGCAGCATGACTTAGTCATGAAAAAATGCAGAAAATATGGTCAGTTTATCGAGAACCTCCAAGTACCACATAGTGCACTAATATAGTAGGCTGAGATTTTTTTTATCTTGGCTGACCGATTCAATAACCGAAGGAGTGTGTTTGTGACCATCAGTTCTCTGGTTTATCGGAAATACACCAAATGGTCATTTAAAAACACTACCCAGTAAAACAGGATTAACAAGCAATTTTTTGCAATTGACTTTAATAATTGTATAGTGGGTACATAGATAAAGACAGTTGTAACATGGTTGACCAAACTTGCATTACCCAACATTTAAAATAAAAATTTAGCAAAGAGCAATGTGTGCAATGTTGAATAAACCTGCATATTCCCATTTTAAATAAATAATTTTTGAAGCTTTTCAAGTGAATATTTATAATTTGAAAAACTATATACACAAAAATCATTATTTCTAACATTTTGACCAATTATCATCTGCAGGTGTCACACTTATCAAAATCACTTTTCAGTGATTTTTCTTGCCATGTTACCATAAAGTGCCTGTATTACAAATACTACATATAAATAAATGCCCTTTCACAACATAACTTAAGCATAATACTCGAAAGAGACTTTAGTAATAATCAATATACTATCTATCCAGAAGTCAAATCTATCAGAATTTTTGCTAAACTTGCACATAGTAATTATGGAAATATTTATTTACATTTAAAGTAAATAATCTGGAAGTGAATATTAGCTACATCAAAACATGATTGCAGTTTATCATGCATTAATCATGCAATACCAAACCTTGGCAGCATTATCAAGTTGCTAGTGAAGTCATGTGAACAGTGAAGTCCTGGAAAGAATAGCTGTGCTTTGGTGAACTGGTGATGGAAATGTTGGTTTAAGTGATTTATTTAACTGTACTCAGTTAAGATGATTTATGGAAAAAGGTAGTTAGATATGATACTACAATTTATTTGTTTACTATAAATGAAATATATGATACATTGCTACCAATTTCTTATAAAACAAGAAGATTATTTGAATCTGCTCCAGATTTTTAATCAGTTGTTTGCTGTAATAAGTTATTTTATAATTAAAAGCTAATAGATATTAAAAATAACATTTATTTCCATATTTAGAGAAGAAATTGAATTTTGTAAGTGAACAAATGACATGTTTCACATTGAGCAGTAGCAGGTCAGATGTTATAAGAATAATAGTGAAGAAAATTTTCATAAATCATAAATTAGTGCAAAAATATGGTTCCACTGGGGATTGAACCCAGGACTTTCTGCGTGTAAAGCAGATGTGATAACCACTACACTATGAAACCAATATGCAATACAATAACAAACTGTTCAATTTTTTGGTTGTCCTGACAGTCGTAGTGATTTTTGGTAAACTGTTCCGGATTATCGGTGAAACGTCAAAGTGATTGTTCTTTCATTATATATAATTTAAAAAAAACAGAGCACCATATTTTTGGCAAATTGACCCAATACTTAATAGTGGTACACCTAGCTAAAGAAAGTTATAGCCTGGTTGACCAACCTTGCATAATTAAACATTTAATATTAATCTTTATTAAAAAGCAATGACTGCAATGATAAATAAATGTGTATATCCATTTTAAAGTAAGCATTTTGCAAAGTTTTTAAGTGATTATTTTTAATTTGAAGAAAACAAATATACAAAATTCTTTATTTCTAACATCTTGACCAATTATTATCTATTGTAAGTACTCTTATCAAGATCACAGTTTACTGGATTTTTTAATAAATATGTGTTCATTTGGGATTGAACTCAGGACTTTCTCCGTGTAAAGCAGATATGCTAACCACTATGCTATGAAACCACAACATAAACTGTTCTCACACTAGAAGATATTTATGGTCATCTTGACAATCAAATGCCCCAAAATCTGAGGTACACACTAAGTGATTTTGTTTAAAAATCCAATTATATGTCGCACAGCACTGAATTTTCATATGTCCGCAAGTTAGCAGCATGACTTAGTCATGAAAAAATGCAGAAAATATGGTCAGTTAATCGAGAACCTCCAAGAACCACATAGTGCACTAATATAGTAGGCTGAGATTTTTTTTATCTTGGCTGACCGATTCAATAACTGAAGGAGTGTGTTTGTGACCATCAGTTCTCTGGTTTATCGGAAATACACCAAATGGTCATTTAAAAACACTACCCAGTAAAACAGGATGAGCAACCAATTTTTTGCAATTGACTTTAATAATTGTATAGTGGGTACATAGATAAAGACAGTTGTAACATGGTTGACCAAACTTGCATTACCCAACATTTAAAATAAAAATTTAGCAAAGAGCAATGTGTGCAATGTTGAATAAACCTGCATATTCCCATTTTAAATAAAGAATTTTTGAAGCTTTTCAAGTGAATATTTATAATTTGAAAAACTATATACACAAAAATCATTATTTCTAACATTTTGACCAATTATCATCTGCAGGTGTCACACTTATCAAAATCACTTTTCAGTGATTTTTCTTGCCATGTTACCATAAAGTGCCTGTATTACAAATACTACATATAAATAAATGCCCTTTCACAACATAACTTAAGCATAATACTCAAAAAAGACTTTAGTAATAATCAATATACTATCTATCCAGAAGTCAAATCTATCAGAATTTTTGCTAAACTTGCACATAGTAATTATGGAAATATTTATTTACATTTAAAGTAAATAATCTGGAAGTGAATATTAGCTACATCAAAACATGATTGCAGTTTATCATGCATTAATCATGCAATACCAAACCTTGGCAGCATTATCAAGTTGCTAGTGAAGTCATGTGAACAGTGAAGTCCTGGAAAGAATAGCTGTGCTTTGGTGAACTGGTGATGGAAATGTTGGTTTAAGTGATTTATTTAACTGTACTCAGTTAAGATGATTTATGGAAAAAGGTAGTTAGATATGATACTACAATTTATTTGTTTACTATTAATGAAATATATGATACATTGCTACCAATTTCTTATAAAACAAGAAGACTATTTGAATCTGCTCCAGATTTTTAATCAGTTGTTTGCTGTAATAAGTTATTTTATAATTAAAAGCTAATAGATATTAAAAATAACATTTATTTCCATATTTAGAGAAGAAATTTAATTTTGTAAGTGAACAAATGACATGTTTCACATTGAGCAGTAGCAGGTCAGATGTTATAAGAATGATAGTGAAGAAAATTTTCATAAATCATAAATTAGTGCAAAAATATGGTTCCACTGGGGATTGAACCCAGGACCTTCTGCGTGTAAAGCAGAGGTGATAACCACTACACTATGAAACCAATATGCAATGCCATAACAAACTGTTCAATTTTTTGGTTGTCCTGACAGTCGTAGTGATTTTTGGTAAACTGTTCCGGATTATCGGTGAAACGTCAAAGTGATTGTTCTTTCATTATATATAATTTAAAAAAAAACAGAGCACCATATTTTTGGCAAATTGACCCAATACTTAATAGTGGTACACCTAGCTAAAAAAAGTTATAGCCTGGTTGACCTACCTTGCATAATTAAACATTTAATATTAATCTTTATTAAAAAGCAATGACTGCAATGATAAATAAATGTGTATATCCATTTTAAAGTAAGCATTTTGCAAAGTTTTTTAAGTGATTATTTTTAATTTGAAGAAAACAAATATACAAAATTCTTTATTTCTAACATCTTGACCAATTATTATCTGCTGTAAGTACTCTTATCAAGATCACAGTTTACTGGATTTTTTAATAAATATGGGTTCACTTGGGATTGAACTCAGGACTTTCTCCGTGTAAAGCAGATATGCTAACCACTATGTTATGAAACCACAACATAAACTGTTCTCACACTAGAAGATATTTATGGTCATCTTGACAATCAAATGCCCCAAAATCTGAGGTACACACTAAGTGATTTTGTTTAAAAATCCAATTATATGTCGCACAACACTGAATTTTCATATGTCCGCAATTAAGCAGCATGACTTAGTCATGAAAAAATGCAGAAAATATGGTCAGTTTATCGAGAACCTCCAAGTACCACATAGTGCACTTATATAGTAGGCTGAGATTTTTTTTATCTTGGCTGACCGATTCAATAACCGAAGGAGTGTGTTTGTGACCATCAGTTCTCTGGTTTATCAGAAATACACCAAATGGTCATTTAAAAACACTACCCAGTAAAACAGGATGAGCAACCAATTTTTTGCAATTGACTTTAATAATTGTATAGTGGGTACATAGATAAAGATAGTTGTAACATGGTTGACCAAACTTGCATTACCCAACATTTAAAATAAAAATTTAGCAAAGAGCAATGTGTGCAATGTTGAATAAACCTGCATATTCCCATTTTAAATAAATAATTTTTGAAGCTTTTCAAGTGAATATTTATAATTTTAAAAACTATATACACAAAAATCATTATTTCTAACATTTTGACCAATTATCATCTGCAGGTGTCACACTTATCAAAATCACTTTTCAGTGATTTTTCTTGCCATGTTACCATAAAGTGCCTGTATTACAAATACTACATATAAATAAATGCCCTTTCACAACATAACTTAAGCATAATACTCGAAAAAGACTTTAGTAATAATCAATATACTATCTATCCAGAAGTCAAATCTATCAGCATTTTTGCTAAACTTGCACATAGTAATTATGGAAATATTTATTTACATTTAAAGTAAATAATCTGGAAGTGAATATTAGCTACATCAAAACATGATTGCAGTTTATCATGCATTAATCATGCAATACCAAACCTTGGCAGCATTATCAAGTTGCTAGTGAAGTCATGTGAACAGTGAAGTCCTGGAGAGAATAGCTGTGCTTTGGTGAACTGGTGATGGAAATGTTGGTTTAAGTGATTTATTTAACTGTACTCAGTTACGATGATTTATGGAAAAAGGTAGTTAGATATGATACTACAATTTATTTGTTTACTATAAATGAAATATATGATACATTGCTACCAATTTCTTATAAAACAAGAAGATTATTTGAATCTGCTCCATATTTTTAATCAGTTGTTTGCTGTAATAAGTTATTTTATAATTAAAAGCTAATAGATATTAAAAATAACATTTATTTCCATATTTAGAGAAGAAATTGAATTTTGTAAGTGAACAAATGACATGTTTCACATTGAGCAGTAGCAGGTCAGATGTTATAAGAATGATAGTGAAGAAAATTTTCATAAATCATAAATTAGTGCAAAAATATGGTTCCACTGGGGATTGAACCCAGGACCTTCTGCGTGTAAAGCAGATGTGATAACCACTACACTATGAAACCAATATGCAATACAATAACAAACTGTTCAATTTTTTGGTTGTCCTGACAGTCGTAGTGATTTTTGGTAAACTGTTTGGGATTATCGGTTAAACGTCAAAGTGATTGTTCTTTCATTATATATAATTTAAAAAAAACAGAGCACCATATTTTTGGCAAATTGACCCAATACTTAATAGTGGTACACCTATCTAAAGAAAGTTATAGCCTGGTTGACCAACCTTGCATAATTAAACATTTAATATTAATCTTTATTAAAAAGCAATGACTGCAATGATAAATAAATGTGTATATCCATTTTAAAGTAAGCATTTTGCAAAGTTTTTTAAGTGATTATTTTTAATTTGAAGAAAACAAATATACAAAATTCTTTATTTCTAACATCTTGACCAATTATTATCTATTGTAAGTACTCTTATCAAGATCACAGTTTACTGGATTTTTTAATAAATATGTGTTCATTTGGGATTGAACTCAGGACTTTCTCCGTGTAAAGCAGATATGCTAACCACTATGCTATGAAACCACAACATAAACTGTTCTCACACTAGAAGATATTTATGGTCATCTTGACAATCAAATGCCCCAAAATCTGAGGTACACACTAAGTGATTTTGTTTAAAAATCCAATTATATGTCGCACAAAACTGAATTTTCATATGTCCGCAAGTTAGCAGCATGACTTAGTCATGAAAAAATGCAGAAAATATGGTCAGTTAATCGAGAACCTCCAAGTACCACATAGTGCACTAATATAGTAGGCTGAGATTTTTTTTATCTTGGCTGACCGATTCAATAACCGAAGGAGTGTGTTTGTGACCATCAGTTCTCTGGTTTATCGGAAATACACCAAATGGTCATTTAAAAACACTACCCAGTAAAACAGGATGAGCAACCAATTTTTTGCAATTGACTTTAATAATTGTATAGTGGGTACATAGATAAAGACAGTTGTAACATGGTTGACCAAACTTGCATTACCCAACATTTAAAATAAAAATTTAGCAAAGAGCAATGTGTGCAATGTTGAATAAACCTGCATATTCCCATTTTAAATAAAGAATTTTTGAAGCTTTTCAAGTGAATATTTATAATTTGAAAAACTATATACACAAAAATCATTATTTCTAACATTTTGACCAATTATCATCTGCAGGTGTCACACTTATCAAAATCACTTTTCAGTGATTTTTCTTGCCATGTTACCATAAAGTGCCTGTATTACAAATACTACATATAAATAAATGCCCTTTCACAACATAACTTAAGCATAATACTCAAAAAAGACTTTAGTAATAATCAATATACTATCTATCCAGAAGTCAAATCTATCAGAATTTTTGCTAAACTTGCACATAGTAATTATGGAAATATTTATTTACATTTAAAGTAAATAATCTGGAAGTGAATATTAGCTACATCAAAACATGATTGCAGTTTATCATGCATTAATCATGCAATACCAAACCTTGGCAGCATTATCAAGTTGCTAGTGAAGTCATGTGAACAGTGAAGTCCTGGAAAGAATAGCTGTGCTTTGGTGAACTGGTGATGGAAATGTTGGTTTAAGTGATTTATTTAACTGTACTCAGTTAAGATGATTAATGGAAAAAGGTAGTTAGATATGATACTACAATTTATTTGTTTACTGTAAATGAAATATATGCTACATTGCTACCAATTTCTTATAAAACAAGAAGACTATTTGAATCTGCTCCAGATTTTTAATCAGTTGTTTGCTGTAATAAGTTATTTTATAATTAAAAGCTAATAGATATTAAAAATAACATTTATTTCCATATTTAGAGAAGAAATTGAATTTTGTAAGTGAACAAATGACATGTTTCACATTGAGCAGTAGCAGGTCAGATGTTATAAGAATGATAGTGAAGAAAATTTTCATAAATCATAAATTAGTGCAAAAATATGGTTCCACTGGGGATTGAACCCAGGACCTTCTGCGTGTAAAGCAGAGGTGATAACCACTACACTATGAAACCAATATGCAATACAATAACAAACTGTTCAATTTTTTGGTTGTCCTGACAGTCGTAGTGATTTTTGGTAAACTGTTCCGGATTATCGGTGAAACGTCAAAGTGATTGTTCTTTCATTATATATAATTTTAAAAAAACAGAGCACCATATTTTTGGCAAATTGACCCAATACTTAATAGTGGTACACCTAGCTAAAGAAAGTAATAGCCTGGTTGACCAACCTTGCATAATTAAACATTTAATATTAATCTTTATTAAAAAGCAATGACTGCAATGATAAATAAATGTGTATATCCATTTTAAAGTAAGCATTTTGCAAAGTTTTTTAAGTGATTATTTTTAATTTGAAGAAAACAAATATACAAAATTCTTTATTTCTAACATCTTGACCAATTATTATCTACTGTAAGTACTCTTATCATGATCACAGTTTACTGGATTTTTTAATAAATATGGGTTCACTTGGGATTGAACTCAGGACTTTCTCCGTGTAAAGCAGATATGCTAACCACTATGTTATGAAACCACAACATAAACTGTGCTCACACTAGAAGATATTTATGGTCATCTTGACAATCAAATGCCCCAAAATCTGAGGTACACACTAAGTGATTTTGTTTAAAAATCCAATTATATATCGCACAACACTGAATTTTCATATGTCCGCAATTAAGCAGCATGACTTAGTCATGAAAAAATGCAGAAAATATGGTCAGTTTATCGAGAACCTCCAAGTACCACATAGTGCACTTATATAGTAGGCTGAGATTTTTTTTATCTTGGCTGACCGATTCAATAACCGAAGGAGTGTGTTTGTGACCATCAGTTCTCTGGTTTATCAGAAATACACCAAATGGTCATTTAAAAACACTACCCAGTAAAACAGGATGAGCAACCAATTTTTTGCAATTGACTTTAATAATTGTATAGTGGGTACATAGATAAAGATAGTTGTAACATGGTTGACCAAACTTGCATTACCCAACATTTAAAATAAAAATTTAGCAAAGAGCAATGTGTGCAATGTTGAATAAACCTGCATATTCCCATTTTAAATAAATAATTTTTGAAGCTTTTCAAGTGAATATTTATAATTTTAAAAACTATATACACAAAAATCATTATTTCTAACATTTTGACCAATTATCATCTGCAGGTGTCACACTTATCAAAATCACTTTTCAGTGATTTTTCTTGCCATGTTACCATAAAGTGCCTGTATTACAAATACTACATATAAATAAATGCCCTTTCACAACATAACTTAAGCATAATACTCGAAAAAGACTTTAGTAATAATCAATATACTATCTATCCAGAAGTCAAATCTATCAGCATTTTTGCTAAACTTGCACATAGTAATTATGGAAATATTTATTTACATTTAAAGTAAATAATCTGGAAGTGAATATTAGCTACATCAAAACATGATTGCAGTTTATCATGCATTAATCATGCAATACCAAACCTTGGCAGCATTATCAAGTTGCTAGTGAAGTCATGTGAACAGTGAAGTCCTGGAGAGAATAGCTGTGCTTTGGTAAACTGGTGATGGAAATGTTGGTTTAAGTGATTTATTTAACTGTACTCAGTTACGATGATTTATGGAAAAAGGTAGTTAGATATGATACTACAATTTATTTGTTTACTATAAATGAAATATATGATACATTGCTACCAATTTCTTATAAAACAAGAAGATTATTTGAATCTGCTCCATATTTTTAATCAGTTGTTTGCTGTAATAAGTTATTTTATAATTAAAAGCTAATAGATATTAAAAATAACATTTATTTCCATATTTAGAGAAGAAATTGAATTTTGTAAGTGAACAAATGACATGTTTCACATTGAGCAGTAGCAGGTCAGATGTTATAAGAATGATAGTGAAGAAAATTTTCATAAATCATAAATTAGTGCAAAAATATGGTTCCACTGGGGATTGAACCCAGGACCTTCTGCGTGTAAAGCAGATGTGATAACCACTACACTATGAAACCAATATGCAATACAATAACAAACTGTTCAATTTTTTGGTTGTCCTGACAGTCGTAGTGATTTTTGGTAAACTGTTTGGGATTATCGGTTAAACGTCAAAGTGATTGTTCTTTCATTATATATAATTTTAAAAAAACAGAGCACCATATTTTTGGCAAATTGACCCAATACTTAATAGTGGTACACCTATCTAAAGAAAGTTATAGCCTGGTTGACCAACCTTGCATAATTAAACATTTAATATTAATCTTTATTAAAAAGCAATGACTGCAATGATAAATAAATGTGTATATCCATTTTAAAGTAAGCATTTTGCAAAGTTTTTTAAGTGATTATTTTTAATTTGAAGAAAACAAATATACAAAATTCTTTATTTCTAACATCTTGACCAATTATTATCTACTGTAAGTACTCTTATCAAGATCACAGTTTACTGGATTTTTTAATAAATATGGGTTCACTTGGGATTGAACTCAGGACTTTCTCCGTGTAAAGCAGATATGCTAACCACTATGTTATGAAACCACAACATAAACTGTGCTCACACTAGAAGATATTTATGGTCATCTTGACAATCAAATGCCCCAAAATCTGAGGTACACCCTAAGTGATTTTGTTTAAAAATCCAATTATATGTCGCACAGCACTGAATTTTCATATGTCCGCCATAAAGCAGCATGACTTAGTCATGAAAAAATGCAGAAAATATGGTCAGTTTATCGAGAACCTCCAAGTACCACATAGTGCACTAATATAGTAGGCTGAGATTTTTTTTATCTTGGCTGACCGATTCAATAACCGAAGGAGTGTGTTTGTGACCATCAGTTCTCTGGTTTATCGGAAATACACCAAATGGTCATTTAAAAACACTACCCAGTAAAACAGGATGAGCAACCAATTTTTTGCAATTGACTTTAATAATTGTATAGTGGGTACATAGATAAAGATAGTTGTAACATGGTTGACCAAATTTGCATTACCCAACATTTAAAATAAAAATTTAGCAAAGAGCAATGTGTGCAATGTTGAATAAACCTGCATATTCCCATTTTAAATAAAGAATTTTTTAAGCTTTTCAAGTATATATTTATAATTTGAAAAACTATATACACAAAAATCATTATTTCTAACATTTTGACAAATTATCATCTGCAGGTGTCACACTTATCAAAATCACTTTTCAGTGATTTTTCTTGCCATGTTACCATAAAGTGCCTGTATTACAAATACTACATATAAATAAATGCCCTTTCACAACATAACTTAAGCATAATACTCGAAAGAGACTTTAGTAATAATCAATATACTATCTATCCAGAAGTCAAATCTATCAGCATTTTTGCTAAACTTGCACATAGTAATTATGGAAATATTTATTTAGATTTAAAGTAAATAATCTGGAAGTGAATATTAGCTACATCAAAACATGATTGCAGTTTATCATGCATTAATCATGCAATACCAAACCTTGGCAGCATTATCAAGTTGCTAGTGAAGTCATGTGAACAGTGAAGTCCTGGAAAGAATAGCTGTGCTTTGGTGAACTGGTGATGGAAATGTTGGTTTAAGTGATTTATTTAACTGTACTCAGTTAAGATGATTTATGGAAAAAGGTAGTTAGATATGATACTACAATTTATTTGTTTACTATAAATGAAATATATGATACATTGCTACCAATTTCTTATAAAACAAGAAGACTATTTGAATCTGCTCCAGATTTTTAATCAGTTGTTTGCTGTAATAAGTTATTTTATAATTAAAAGCTAATAGATATTAAAAATAACATTTATTTCCATATTTAGAGAAGAAATTGAATTTTGTAAGTGAACAAATGACATGTTTCACATTGAGCAGTAGCAGGTCAGATGTTATAAGAATGATAGTGAAGAAAATTTTCATAAATCATAAATTAGTGCAAAAATATGGTTCCACTGGGGATTGAACGCAGGACCTTCTGCGTGTAAAGCAGAGGTGATAACCACTACACTATGAAACCAATATGCAATACAATAACAAACTGTTCAATTTTTTGGTTGTCCTGACAGTCGTAGTGATTTTTGGTAAACTGTTCCGGATTATCGGTGAAACGTCAAAGTGATTGTTCTTTCATTATATATAATTAAAAAAAAAAACAGAGCACCATATTTTTGGCAAATTGACCCAATACTTAATAGTGGTACACCTAGCTAAAGAAAGTTATAGCCTGGTTGACCAACCTTGCATAATTAAACATTTAATATTAATCTTTATTAAAAAGCAATGACTGCAATGATAAATAAATGTGTATATCCATTTTAAAGTAAGCATTTTGCAAAGTTTTTTAAGTGATTATTTTTAATTTGAAGAAAACAAATATACAAAATTCTTTATTTCTAACATCTTGACCAATTATTATCTACTGTAAGTATTCTTATCAAGATCACAGTTTACTGGATTTTTTAATAAATATGGGTTCACTTGGGATTGAATTTAGGACTTTCTCTGTGTAAAGCAGATATGCTAACCACTATGTTATGAAACCACAAAATAAACTGTTCTCACACTAGAAGATATTTATGGTCATCTTGACAATCAAATGCCCCAAAATCTAAGGTACACACTAAGTAATTTTGTTTAAAAATCCAATTATATGTCGCACAACACTGAATTTTCATATGTCCGCAATTAAGCAGCATGACTTAGTCATGAAAAAATGCAGAAAATATGGTCAGTTTATCGAGAACCTCCAAGTACCACATAGTGCACTAATATAGTAAGCTGAGATTTTTTTTATCTTGGCTGACCGATTCAATAACCGAAGGAGTGTGTTTGTGACCATCAGTTCTCTGGTTTATCGGAAATACACCAAATGGTCATTTAAAAACACTACCCAGTAAAACAGGATGAGCAACCAATTTTTTGCAATTGACTTTAATAATTGTATAGTGGGTACATAGATAAAGACAGTTGTAACATGGTTGACCAAACTTGCATTACCCAACATTTAAAATAAAAATTTAGCAAAGAGCAATGTGTGCAATGTTGAATAAACCTGCATATTCCCATTTTAAATAAAGAATTTTTGAAGCTTTTCAAGTGAATATTTATAATTTGAAAAACTATATACACAAAAATCATTATTTCTAACATTTTGACCAATTATCATCTGCAGGTGTCACACTTATCAAAATCACTTTTCAGTGATTTTTCTTGCCATGTTACCATAAAGTGCCTGTATTACAAATACTACATATAAATAAATGCCCTTTCACAACATAACTTAAGCATAATACTCGAAAAAGACTTTAGTAATAATCAATATACTATCTATCCAGAAGTCAAATCTATCAGCATTTTTGCTAAACTTGCGCATAGTAATTATGGAAATATTTATTTACATTTAAAGTAAATAATCTGGAAGTGAATATTAGCTACATCAAAACATGATTGCAGTTTATCATGCATTAATCATGCAATACCAAACCTTGGCAGCATTATCAAGTTGCTAGTGAAGTCATGTGAACAGTGAAGTCCTGGAAAGAATAGCTGTGCTTTGGTGAACTGGTGATGGAAATGTTGGTTTAAGTGATTTATTTAACTGTACTCAGTTAAGATGATTTATGGAAAAAAGTAGTTAGATATGATACTGCAATTTATTTGTTTAGTATAAATGAAATATATGATACATTGCTACCAATTTCTTATAAAACAAGAAGACTATTTGAATCTGCCCCATATTTTTAATCAGTTGTTTGCTGTAATAAGTTATTTTATAATTAAAAGCTAATAGATATTAAAAATAACATTTATTTCCATATTTAGAGAAGAAATTGAATTTTGTAAGTGAACAAATGACATGTTTCACATTGAGCAGTAGCAGGTCGGATGTTATAAGAATGATAGTGAAGAAAATTTTCATAAATCATAAATTAGTGCAAAAATATGGTTCCACTAGGGATTGAACCCAGGACCTTCTGCGTGTAAAGCAGAGGTGATAACCACTACACTATGAAACCAATATGCAATACAATAACAAACTGTTCAATTTTTTGGTTTTCCTGACAGTCGTAGTGATTTTTGGTAAGCTGTTCCGGATTATCGGTGAAACGTCAAAGTGATTGTTCTTTCATTATATATAATTTAAAAAAAACAGAGCACCATATTTTTGGCAAATTGACCCAATACTTAATAGTGGTACACCTAGCTAAAGAAAGTTATAGCCTGATTGACCAACCTTGCATAATTAAACATTTAATATTAATCTTTATTAAAAAGCAATGACTGCAATGATAAATAAATGTGTATATCCATTTTAAAGTAAGCATTTTGCAAAGTTTTTTAAGTGATTATTTTTAATTTGAAGAAAACAAATATACAAAATTCTTTATTTCTAACATCTTGACCAATTATTATCTACTGTAAGTACTCTTATCAAGATCACAGTTTACTGGATTTTTTAATAAATATGGGTTCACTTGGGATTGAACTCAGGACTTTCTCTGTGTAAAGCAGATATGCTAACCACGATGTTATGAAACCACAACATAAACTGTTCTCACACTAGAAGATATTTATGGTCATCTTGACAATCAAATGCCCCAAAATCTAAGGTACACACTAAGTGATTTTGTTTAAAAATCCAATTATATGTCGCACAACACTGAATTTTCATATGTCTGCAATTAAGCAGCATGACTTAGTCATGAAAAAATGCAGAAAATATGGTCAGTTTATCGAGAACCTCCAAGTACCACATAGTGCACTAATATAGTAGGCTGAGATTTTTTTTATCTTGGCTGACCGATTCAATAACCGAAGGAGTGTGTTTGTGACCATCAGTTCTCTGGTTTATCGGAAATACACCAAATGGTCATTTAAAAACACTACCCAGTAAAACAGGATGAGCAACCAATTTTTTGCAATTGACTTTAATAATTGTATAGTGGGTACATAGATAAAGACAGTTGTAACATGGTTGACCAAACTTGCATTACCCAACATTTAAAATAAAAATTTAGCAAAGAGCAATGTGTGCAATGTTGAATAAACCTGCATATTCCCATTTTAAATAAATAATTTTTGAAGCTTTTCAAGTGAATATTTATAATTTTAAAAACTATATACACAAAAATCATTATTTCTAACATTTTGACCAATTATCATCTGCAGGTGTCACACTTATCAAAATCACTTTTCAGTGATTTTTCTTGCCATGTTACCATAAAGTGCCTGTATTACAAATACTACATATAAATAAATGCCCTTTCACAACATAACTTAAGCATAATACTCGAAAAAGACTTTAGTAATAATCAATATACTATCTATCCAGAAGTCAAATCTATCAGCATTTTTGCTAAACTTGCGCATAGTAATTATGGAAATATTTATTTACATTTAAAGTAAATAATCTGGAAGTGAATATTAGCTACATCAAAACATGATTGCAGTTTATCATGCATTAATCATGCAATACCAAACCTTGGCAGCATTATCAAGTTGCTAGTGAAGTCATGTGAACAGTGAAGTCCTGGAAAGAATAGCTGTGCTTTGGTGAACTGGTGATGGAAACGTTGGTTTAAGTGATTTATTTAACTGTACTCAGTTAAGATGATTTATGGAAAAAGGTAGTTAGATATGATACTACAATTTATTTGTTTACTATAAATCAAATATATGATACATTGCTACCAATTTCTTATAAAACAAGAAGATTATTTGAATCTGCTCCAGATTTTTAATCAGTTGTTTGCTGTAATAAGTTATTTTATAATTAAAAGCTAATAGATATTAAAAATAACATTTATTTCCATATTTAGAGAAGAAATTGAATTTTGTAAGTGAACAAATGACATGTTTCACATTGAGCAGTAGCAGGTCAGATGTTATAAGAATAATAGTGAAGAAAATTTTCATAAATCATAAATTAGTGCAAAAATATGGTTCCACTGGGGATTGAACCCAGGACCTTCTGCGTGTAAAGCAGATGTGATAACCACTACACTATGAAACCAATATGCAATACAATAACAAACTGTTCAATTTTTTGGTTGTCCTGACAGTCGTAGTGATTTTTGGTAAACTGTTCCGGATTATCGGTGAAACGTCAAAGTGATTGTTCTTTCATTATATATAATTTAAAAAAAAACAGAGCACCATATTTTTGGCAAATTGACCCAATACTTAATACTGGTACACCTAGCTAAAGAAAGTTATAGCCTGGTTGACCAACCTTGCATAATTAAACATTTAATATTAATCTTTATTAAAAAGCAATGACTGCAATGATAAATAAATGTGTATATCCATTTTAAAGTAAGCATTTTGCAAAGTTTTTTAAGTGATTATTTTTAATTTGAAGAAAACAAATATACAAAATTCTTTATTTCTAACATCTTGACCAATTATTATCTATTGTAAGTACTCTTATCAAGATCACAGTTTACTGGATTTTTTAATAAATATGTGTTCATTTGGGATTGAACTCAGGACTTTCTCCGTGTAAAGCAGATATGCTAACCACTATGCTATGAAACCACAACATAAACTGTTCTCACACTAGAAGATATTTATGGTCATCTTGACAATCAAATGCCCCAAAATCTGAGGTACACACTAAGTGATTTTGTTTAAAAATCCAATTATATGTCGCACAACACTGAATTTTCATATGTCCGCAAGTTAGCAGCATGACTTAGTCATGAAAAAATGCAGAAAATATGGTCAGTTAATCGAGAACCTCCAAGTACCACATAGTGCACTAATATAGTAGGCTGAGATTTTTTTTACCTTGGCTGACCGATTCAATAACCGAAGGAGTGTGTTTGTGACCATCAGTTCTCTGGTTTATCGGAAATACACCAAATGGTCATTTAAAAACACTACCCAGTAAAACAGGATGAGCAACCAATTTTTTGCAATTGACTTTAATAATTGTATAGTGGGTACATAGATAAAGACAGTTGTAACATGGTTGACCAAACTTGCATTACCCAACATTTAAAATAAAAATTTAGCAAAGAGCAATGTGTGCAATGTTGAATAAACCTGCATATTCCCATTTTAAATAAAGAATTTTTGAAGCTTTTCAAGTGAATATTTATAATTTGAAAAACTATATACACAAAAATCATTATTTCTAACATTTTGACCAATTATCATCTGCAGGTGTCACACTTATCAAAATCACTTTTCAGTGATTTTTCTTGCCATGTTACCATAAAGTGCCTGTATTACAAATACTACATATAAATAAATGCCCTCTCACAACATAACTTAAGCATAATACTCAAAAAAGACTTTAGTAATAATCAATATACTATCTATCCAGAAGTCAAATCTATCAGAATTTTTGCTAAACTTGCACATAGTAATTATGGAAATATTTATTTACATTTAAAGTAAATAATCTGGAAGTGAATATTAGCTACATCAAAACATGATTGCAGTTTATCATGCATTAATCATGCAATACCAAAACTTGGCAGCATTATCAAGTTGCTAGTGAAGTCATGTGAACAGTGAAGTCCTGGAAAGAATAGCTGTGCTTTGGTGAACTGGTGATGGAAATGTTGGTTTAAGTGATTTATTTAACTGTACTCAGTTAAGATGATTTATGGAAAAAGGTAGTTAGATATGATACTACAATTTATTTGTTTACTATAAATAAAATATATGATACATTGCTACCAATTTCTTATAAAACAAGAAGATTATTTGAATCTGCTCCATATTTTTAATCAGTTGTTTGCTGTAATAAGTTATTTTATAATTAAAAGCTAATAGATATTAAAAATAACATTTATTTCCATATTTAGAGAAGAAATTGAATTTTGTAAGTGAACAAATGACATGTTTCACATTGAGCAGTAGCAGGTCAGATGTTATAAGAATGATAGTGAAGAAAATTTTCATAAATCATAAATTAGTGCAAAAATATGGTTCCACTGGGGATTGAACCCAGGACCTTCTGCGTGTAAAGCAGATGTGATAACCACTACACTATGAAACCAATATGCAATACAATAACAAACTGTTCAATTTTTTGGTTGTCCTGACAGTCGTAGTGATTTTTGGTAAACTGTTCGGGATTATCGGTGAAACGTCAAAGTGATTGTTCTTTCATTATATATAATTTAAAAAAAACAGAGCACCATATTTTTGGCAAATTGACCCAATACTTAATAGTGGTACACCTATCTAAAGAAAGTTATAGCCTGGTTGACCAACCTTGCATAATTAAACATTTAATATTAATCTTTATTAAAAAGCAATGACTGCAATGATAAATAAATGTGTATATCCATTTTAAAGTAAGCATTTTGCAAAGTTTTTTAAGTGATTATTTTTAATTTGAAGAAAACAAATATACAAAATTCTTTATTTCTAACATCTTGACCAATTATTATCTACTGTAAGTACTCTTATCAAGATCACAGTTTACTGGATTTTTTAATAAATTTGGGTTCACTTGGGATTGAACTCAGGACTTTCTCCGTGTAAAGCAGATATGCTAACCACTATGCTATGAAACCACAACATAAACCGTTCTCACACTAGAAGATATTTATGGTCATCTTGACAATCAAATGCCCCAAAATCTGAGGTACACACTAAGTGATTTTGTTTAAAAATCCAATTATATGTCGCACAAAACTGAATTTTCATATGTCCGCAAGTTAGCAGCATGACTTAGTCATGAAAAAATGCAGAAAATATGGTCAGTTAATCGAGAACCTCCAAGTACCACATAGTGCACTAATATAGTAGGCTGAGATTTTTTTTACCTTGGCTGACCGATTCAATAACCGAAGGAGTGTGTTTGTGACCATCAGTTCTCTGGTTTATCGGAAATACACCAAATGGTCATTTAAAAACACTACCCAGTAAAACAGGATGAGCAACCAATTTTTTGCAATTGACTTTAATAATTGTATAGTGGGTACATAGATAAAGACAGTTGTAACATGGTTGACCAAACTTGCATTACCCAACATTTAAAATAAAAATTTAGCAAAGAGCAATGTGTGCAATGTTGAATAAACCTGCATATTCCCATTTTAAATAAAGAATTTTTGAAGCTTTTCAAGTGAATATTTATAATTTGAAAAACTATATACACAAAAATCATTATTTCTAACATTTTTACCAATTATCATCTGCAGTTGTCACACTTCTCAAAATCACTTTTCAGTGATTTTTCTTGCCATGTTACCATAAAGTGCCTGTATTACAAATACTACATATAAATAAATGCCCTTTCACAACATAACTTAAGCATAATACTCAAAAAAGACTTTAATAATAATCAATATACTATCTATCCAGAAGTCAAATCTATCAGAATTTTTGCTAAACTTGCACATAGTAATTATGGAAATATTTATTTACATTTAAAGTAAATAATCTGGAAGTGAATATTAGCTACATCAAAACATGATTGCAGTTTATCATGCATTAATCATGCAATACCAAAACTTGGCAGCATTATCAAGTTGCTAGTGAAGTCATGTGAACAGTGAAGTCCTGGAAAGAGTAGCTGTGCTTTGGTGAACTGGTGATGGAAATGTTGGTTTAAGTGATTTATTTAACTGTACTCAGTTAAGATGATTTATGGAAAAAGGTAGTTAGATATGATACTACAATTTATTTGTTTACTATAAATAAAATATATGATACATTGCTACCAATTTCTTATAAAACAAGAAGATTATTTGAATCTGCTCCATATTTTTAATCAGTTGTTTGCTGTAATAAGTTATTTTATAATTAAAAGCTAATAGATATTAAAAATAACATTTATTTCCATATTTAGAGAAGAAATTGAATTTTGTAAGTGAACAAATGACATGTTTCACATTGAGCAGTAGCAGGTCAGATGTTATAAGAATGATAGTGAAGAAAATTTTCATAAATCATAAATTAGTGCAAAAATATGGTTCCACTGGGGATTGAACCCAGGACCTTCTGCGTGTAAAGCAGATGTGATAACCACTACACTATGAAACCAATATGCAATACAATAACAAACTGTTCAATTTTTTGGTTGTCCTGACAGTCGTAGTGATTTTTGGTAAACTGTTCGGGATTATCGGTGAAACGTCAAAGTGATTGTTCTTTCATTATATATAATTTAAAAAAAACAGAGCACCATATTTTTGGCAAATTGACCCAATACTTAATAGTGGTACACCTATCTAAAGAAAGTTATAGCCTGGTTGACCAACCTTGCATAATTAAACATTTAATATTAATCTTTATTAAAAAGCAATGACTGCAATGATAAATAAATGTGTATATCCATTTTAAAGTAAGCATTTTGCAAAGTTTTTTAAGTGATTATTTTTAATTTGAAGAAAACAAATATACAAAATTCTTTATTTCTAACATCTTGACCAATTATTATCTACTGTAAGTACTCTTATCAAGATCACAGTTTACTGGATTTTTTAATAAATTTGGGTTTACTTGGGATTGAACTCAGGACTTTCTCCGTGTAAAGCAGATATGCTAACCACTATGCTATGAAACCACAACATAAACCGTTCTCACACTAGAAGATATTTATGGTCATCTTGACAATCAAATGCCCCAAAATCTGAGGTACACACTAAGTGATTTTGTTTAAAAATCCAATTATATGTCGCACAACACTAAATTTTCATATGTCCGCAATTAAGCAGCATGACTTAGTCATGAAAAAATGCAGAAAATATGGTCAGTTTATCGAGAACCTCCAAGTACCACATAGTGCACTAATATAGTAGGCTGAGATTTTTTTTTATCTTGGCTGACCGATTCAATAATCGAAGGAGTGTGTTTGTGACCATCAGTTCTCTGGTTTATCGGAAATACACCAAATGGTCATTTAAAAACACTACCCAGTAAAACAGGATGAGCAACCAATTTTTTGCAATTGACTTTAATAATTGTATAGTGGGTACATAGATAAAGACAGTTGTAACATGGTTGACCAAACTTGCATTACCCAACATTTAAAATAAAATTTTAGCAAAGAGCAATGTGTGCAATGTTGAATAAACCTGCATATTCCCATTTTAAATAAAGAATTTTTTAAGCTTTTCAAGTGAATATTTATAATTTTAAAAACTATATACACAAAAATCATTATTTCTAACATTTTGACCAATTATCATCTGCAGGTGTCACACTTATCAAAATCACTTTTCAGTGATTTTTCTTGCCATGTTACCATAAAGTGCCTGTGTTACAAATACTACATATAAATAAATGCCCTTTCACAACATAACTTAAGCATAATACTCGAAAAAGACTTTAGTAATAATCAATATACTATCTATCCAGAAGTCAAATCTATCAGCATTTTTGCTAAACTTGCACATAGTAATTATGGAAATATTTATTTACATTTAAAGTAAATAATCTGGAAGTGAATATTAGCTACATCAAAACATGATTGCAGTTTATCATGCATTAATCATGCAATACCAAACATTGGCAGCATTATCAAGTTGCTAGTGAAGTCATGTGAACAGTGAAATCCTGGAAAAAATAGCTGTGCTTTGGTGAACTGGTGATGGAAATGTTGGTTTAAGTGATTTATTTAACTGTACTCAGTTAAGATGATTTATGGAAAAAGGTAGTTAGATATGATACTACAATTTATTTGTTTACTATAAATCAAATATATGATACATTGCTACCAATTTCTTATAAAACAAGAAGATTATTTGAATCTGCTCCAGATTTTTAATCAGTTGTTTGCTGTAATAAGTTATTTTATAATTAAAAGCTAATAGATATTAAAAATAACATTTATTTCCATATTTAGAGAAGAAATTGAATTTTGTAAGTGAACAAATGACATGTTTCACATTGAGCAGTAGCAGGTCAGATGTTATAAGAATGATAGTGAAGAAAATTTTCATAAATCATAAATTAGTGCAAAAATATGGTTCCACTGGGGATTGAACCCAGGACCTTCTGCGTGTAAAGCAGATGTGATAACCACTACACTATGAAACCAATATGCAATACAATAACAAACTGTTCAATTTTTTGGTTGTCCTGACAGTCGTAGTGATTTTTGGTAAACTGTTCGGGATTATCGGTGAAACGTCAAAGTGATTGTTCTTTCATTATATATAATTTAAAAAAAACAGAGCACCATATTTTTGGCAAATTGACCCAATACTTAATAGTGGTACACCTATCTAAAGAAAGTTATAGCCTGGTTGACCAACCTTGCATAATTAAACATTTAATATTAATCTTTATTAAAAAGCAATGACTGCAATGATAAATAAATGTGTATATCCATTTTAAAGTAAGCATTTTGCAAAGTTTTTTAAGTGATTATTTTTAATTTGAAGAAAACAAATATACAAAATTCTTTATTTCTAACATCTTGACCAATTATTATCTACTGTAAGTACTCTTATCAAGATCACAGTTTACTGGATTTTTTAATAAATTTGGGTTTACTTGGGATTGAACTCAGGACTTTCTCCGTGTAAAGCAGATATGCTAACCACTATGCTATGAAACCACAACATAAACCGTTCTCACACTAGAAGATATTTATGGTCATCTTGACAATCAAATGCCCCAAAATCTGAGGTACACACTAAGTGATTTTGTTTAAAAATCCAATTATATGTCGCACAACACTAAATTTTCATATGTCCGCAATTAAGCAGCATGACTTAGTCATGAAAAAATGCAGAAAATATGGTCAGTTTATCGAGAACCTCCAAGTACCACATAGTGCACTAATATAGTAGGCTGAGATTTTTTTTTATCTTGGCTGACCGATTCAATAATCGAAGGAGTGTGTTTGTGACCATCAGTTCTCTGGTTTATCGGAAATACACCAAATGGTCATTTAAAAACACTACCCAGTAAAACAGGATGAGCAACCAATTTTTTGCAATTGACTTTAATAATTGTATAGTGGGTACATAGATAAAGACAGTTGTAACATGGTTGACCAAACTTGCATTACCCAACATTTAAAATAAAATTTTAGCAAAGAGCAATGTGTGCAATGTTGAATAAACCTGCATATTCCCATTTTAAATAAAGAATTTTTTAAGCTTTTCAAGTGAATATTTATAATTTTAAAAACTATATACACAAAAATCATTATTTCTAACATTTTGACCAATTATCATCTGCAGGTGTCACACTTATCAAAATCACTTTTCAGTGATTTTTCTTGCCATGTTACCATAAAGTGCCTGTGTTACAAATACTACATATAAATAAATGCCCTTTCACAACATAACTTAAGCATAATACTCGAAAAAGACTTTAGTAATAATCAATATACTATCTATCCAGAAGTCAAATCTATCAGCATTTTTGCTAAACTTGCACATAGTAATTATGGAAATATTTATTTACATTTAAAGTAAATAATCTGGAAGTGAATATTAGCTACATCAAAACATGATTGCAGTTTATCATGCATTAATCATGCAATACCAAACATTGGCAGCATTATCAAGTTGCTAGTGAAGTCATGTGAACAGTGAAGTCCTGGAAAAAATAGCTGTGCTTTGGTGAACTGGTGATGGAAATGTTGGTTTAAGTGATTTATTTAACTGTACTCAGTTAAGATGATTTATGGAAAAAGGTAGTTAGATATGATACTACAATTTATTTGTTTACTGTAAATCAAATATATGATACATTGCTACCAATTTCTTATAAAACAAGAAGATTATTTGAATCTGCTCCAGATTTTTAATCAGTTGTTTGCTGTAATAAGTTATTTTATAATTAAAAGCTAATAGATATTAAAAATAACATTTATTTCCATATTTAGAGAAGAAATTGAATTTTGTAAGTGAACAAATGACATGTTTCACATTGAGCAGTAGCACGTCAGATGTTATAAGAATGATAGTGAAGAAAATTTTCATAAATCATAAATTAGTGCAAAAATATGGTTCCACTGGGGATTGAACCCAGGACCTTCTGAGTGTAAAGCAGATGTGATAACCACTACACTATGAAACCAATATGGAATACAATAACAAACTGTTCAATTTTTTGGTTGTCCTGACAGTCGTAGTGATTTTTGGTAAACTGTTCCGGATTATCGGTGAAACGTCAAAGTGATTGTTCTTTCATTATATATAATTTTAAAAAAACAGAGCACCATATTTTTGGCAAATTGACCCAATACTTAATAGTGGTACACCTAGCTAAAGAAAGTTATAGCCTGGTTGACCAACCTTGCATAATTAAACATTTAATATTAATCTTTATTAAAAAGCAATGACTGCAATGATAAATAAATGTGTATATCCATTTTTAAGTAAGCATTTTGCAAAGTTTTTTAAGTGATTGTTTTTAATTTGAAGAAAACAAATATACAAAATTCTTTATTTCTAACATCTTGACCAATTATTATCTACTGTAAGTACTCTTATCAAGATCACAGTTTACTGGATTTTTTAATAAATATGGGTTCACTTGGGATTGAACTCAGGACTTTCTCCGTGTAAAGCAGATATGCTAACCACTATGCTATGAAACCACAACATAAACTGTTCTCACACTAGAAGATATTTATGGTCATCTTGACAATCAAATGCCCCAAAATCTGAGGTACACACTAAGTGATTTTGTTTAAAAATCCAATTATATGTCGCACAATACTGAATTTTCATATGTCCGCAATTAAGCAGCATGACTTAGTCATGAAAAAATGCAGAAAATATGGTCAGTTTATCGAGAACCTCCAAGTACCACATAGTGCACTAATATAGTAGGCTGAGATTTTTTTTTATCTTGGCTGACCGATTCAATAACCGAAGGAGTGTGTTTGTGACCATCAGTTCTCTGGTTTATCGGAAATACACCAAATGGTCATTTAAAAACACTACCCAGTAAAACAGGATGAGCAACCAATTTTTTGCAATTGACTTTAATAATTGTATAGTGGGTACATAGATAAAGACAGTTGTAACATGGTTGACCAAACTTGCATTACCCAACATTTAAAATAAAAATTTAGCAAAGAGCAATGTGTGAAATGTTGAATAAACCTGCATATTCCCATTTTAAATAAATAATTTTTGAAGCTTTTCAAGTGAATATTTATAATTTTAAAAACTATATACACAAAAATCATTATTTCTAACATTTTGACCAATTATCATCTGCAGGTGTCACACTTATCAAAATCACTTTTCAGTGATTTTTCTTGCCATGTTACCATAAAGTGCCTGTATTACAAATACTACATATAAATAAATGCCCTTTCACAACATAACTTAAGCATAATACTCGAAAAAGACTTTAGTAATAATCAATATACTATCTATCCAGAAGTCAAATCTATCAGCATTTTTTCTAAACTTGCACATAATAATTATGGAAATATTTATTTAGATTTAAAGTAAATAATCTGGAAGTGAATATTAGCTACATCAAAACATGATTGCAGTTTATCATGCATTAATCATGCAATACCAAACCTTTGCAGCATTATCAAGTTGCTAGTGAAGTCATGTGAACAGTGAAGTCCTGGAAAGAATAGCTGTGCTTTGGTGAACTGGTGATGGAAATGTTGGTTTAAGTGATTTATTTAACTGTACTCAGTTAAGATGATTTATGGAAAAAGGTAGTTAGATATGATACTACAATTTATTTGTTTACTATCAATGAAATATATGATACATTGCTACCAATTTCTTATAAAACAAGAAGATTATTTGAATCTGCTCCATATTTTTAATCAGTTGTTTGCTGTAATAAGTTATTTTATAATTAAAAGCTAATAGATATTAAAAATAACATTTATTTCCATATTTAGAGAAGAAATTGAATTTTGTAAGTGAACAAATGACATGTTTCACATTGAGCAGTAGCAGGTCAGATGTTATAAGAATGATAGTGAAGAAAATTTTCATAAATCATAAATTAGTGCAAAAATATGGTTCCACTGGGGATTGAACCCAGGACCTTCTGCGTGTAAAGCAGATGTGATAACCACTACACTATGAAACCAATATGCAATACAATAACAAACTGTTCAATTTTTTGGTTGTCCTGACAGTTGTAGTGATTTTTGGTAAACTGTTCCGGATTATCGGTGAAACGTCAAAGTGATTGTTCTTTCATTATATATAATTTTAAAAAAACAGAGCACCATATTTTTGGCAAATTGACCCAATACTTAATAGTGGTACACCTAGCTAAAGAAAGTTATATGAAATAAGAAAAGTTCAGGTTACCTGCGCTATACCAAATGGTTTTATATATATGGATTTAATTATAGTGTTCTACACCTTCTAATTGGAGATATAGATACCATTTATATATACCAAGAAAACCAAAGCTTGTTTCCCACACAATAGGTGTCTGGAGTGGGCAAATTATTTCTTTAATTCCCCCTATACTCTTTTGCCCACAATATATATGTGTAATATTAAAAGTATAAAAATGTGAGCACTTGAATTACTGCTTAAACTTGATTTCTTTTTTTTCCCTCTTTGTGATTTAACATATGGGCAGACACTTACTTTAGTGTTCTCACCCGCAGTCATAAAAAGGTATCTTTTTCCACAGCACCGGATTTCTCAATAACGGTATATATAAAAGCAAACGAGACTTACATTTGAATTCTGTCCCGCGTGCACCAAAAGGTTTCTTTAAAACTCCTCTCCTCCCGAGCAATACAGGAAACCCATGGGTCCAACGATAAAACGATTTATTAGACAGACATGTAAAAAAAAGTCCTGGTTTGCTGTGCAAGTCACTGATAGAATGGTGAATGGGGCGCGCTTCACCCGATCTCCGTACGTGCAGCAGATCACGATCGGTGTCGGTGGAATCCTGATGTTAGATGTCAGGAGTTAATTCAATTACATCGAACCTTTCCTGTTACCTTGACCATAAAATTCAACCTATGGTACATCTTACAAAATCTTACATTAAAGATACCATTACTGTAATTAAAAAATTGGAGGAAATAACATGGTTACCACACTATATATTGGTGACGGCTGACGTCTCCTCATTATACACGGCTATTCAGCACACATTAGGATTGGAGGCAATAAAATATCATTTAAATAAACATCAGGTTAATAATAAGAATAAGAATTCATTATGGAAGGTATCTCCTTCATTTTGAATAATCATTTTTTTTGGTATGAGGGAGATTTTTTCTAACAGACCTCCGGAACTGCGATGGGCACAAGGCTGGCACCCAGCTATGCTAATCTTTTTATGGCACATTGGGAGGACCTATGTGTGTGGGCAGGACACCAATGGGGTGCCAGCCTTGTGTCCTGGTTCCGGTATGTGGATGACATCATGTTTATATCGGGGGGTACGGAGACAGCCCTACAAGAGTTCTGTTCGTTTTTGTATTTTAACGATAGACATATTGAATTAACATTTGTTATAAGTAAAACAGAAATAAATTTTTTGGATCTAACAATCTTTCCGGAAGGTGACAAATTGGGTACTAAGAATTACTCTAAACCGACTGACTGTAACTCATATATTGATTCCAATAGCAATCATCATGCTAATTGGATTAGAAGTATACCTAGCAGTCAATTTCAGAGACTTAGAAGGAATTGCTCTAATTTGGAAACCTATGAAGAACAGGCTAATATTATGGAAGAACAATTCCGTAGTAAAGGTTTTGAATTGGAGACAATCAGAGAGGCCAGACAAAAATGCTCTAAGATGAATAGGCATAGTTTATTAAGTGGCACTAATAAAAGGAAAAATAATTGGAGTCAAAATAAAGAGGTTTTATTTATTACATCCTACTCTTCACAGTATCATCAAGTGGAAAAAATTATAAAAAAAACACTGGGGGATCCTCATGAGAGACCCCCTTCTGAAAAAATATATTACAGACCGCCCGAAATTTATATATAAAAGGGCAGAAAATCTACGGTCAAAATTGGTGAAAAGTGCCCTGCCTATACAAAAAATGACCACTAGAATTACCTCTAAGGGCTTCTACAGATGTGGGCAATGCCAAATGTGCAAAAGTTGTAAAACCCCAAATAAGGTGATTAGTTACAAATCCAATATTACAAATATTGAATACCCAATTAGGGACTTTATTTCATGTAATAGTAAAAATATTATATACCTTTTGGAGTGTAACTGTGGAATTCAATATATTGGACGCACAGGTAGAATGTTAAAGGAACGCTTGTCGGAACATGTTAGAAATATTAGAAAAGGGTTTGAGAATCATAGTGTGTCGGTACATTTCAAGGAAAAACATAGATGTGAAATTAAAGAACTAAAATCATTTTGTGGTATAAAAATAGGGAAATGTAACTGGCGCACTAAAGATGTAGAAGCAGCGTTAGCAAAACTTGAAATGCGCACTATTTATGACATGAGAACTTTAACACCGAATGGATTAAACATCGAATTTGAATCTAAATGGTTCCTTTAAATTAATGGTATTATTGGGGAAGGGATGTTGTCTATGATGAAATATCTGATACTTGTTCTTTTGTTTTCTTTTCTTGTCTGTTCGCAAAAAACCCCCGGCTTCTGACAACTTAGAAGGGTTTTTGTGGGAGTAATCAGCTTTAATTAATTAATTGTTTCATGCATTGTTGGATAATCCAGTTAGATAAATTTTATGAATACTGTATATAATTAATTTTAACATTTTTTAAGCATTGTATAAATCATGTATGAAGGTTTTTATAGCCATCAGTATAGATGCCCTTATGTTAAACTAGCATGCTTGATTAATGATTGAAGAAGCCGGGTGTAGGTCTTTCATCATTGGACAATCTGAGTCAGATGACCAGGGACTCTATAGAATATATACCAGAAAGGATGGCTAGGACGGCAACTCTTGAAAAAGGATAAAGAATTATCTGAAACGCGTTGAGGCCGTCGTCCCTGGAAGCTGTGGAAAATCACTGCGGGGAGAGCGTGAGTGACATCTAACATCAGGATTCCACCGACACCGATCGTGATCTGCAGCACGTACGGAGATCGGGTGAAGCGCGCCCCATTCACCATTCTATCAGTGACTTGCACAGCAAACCAGGACTTTTTTTACATGTCTGTCTAATAAATCGTTTTATCGTTGGACCAATGGGTTTCCTGTATTGCTCGGGAGGAGAGGAGTTTTAAAGAAACCTTTTGGTGCACGCGGGACAGAATTCAAATGTAAGTCTCGTTTGCTTTTATATATACCGTTATTGAGAAATCCGGTGCTGTGGAAAAAGATACCTTTTTATGACTGCGGGTGAGAACACTAAAGTAAGTGTCTGCCCATATGTTAAATCACAAAGAGGGAAAAAAAAGAAATCAAGTTTAAGCAGTAATTCAAGTGCTCATCTGGTTTGGAAGAACACTCCAACATTTTTATACTTTTAATATTACACATATATATTGTGGGCAAAAGAGTATAGGGGGAATTAAAGAAATAATTTGCCCACTCCAGACACCTATTGTGTGGGAAACAAGCTTTGGTTTTCTTGGTATATATAAATGGTATCTATATCTCCAATTAGAAGGTGTAGAACACTATAATTAAATCCATATATATAAAACCATTTGGTATAGCGCAGGTAACCTGAACTTTTCTTATTTCATATGTTTGTACCGGGTATGGTGTAACCCGATCAGGTAACCAGCTGCACTAATTGGGAGCGCAGATCAGCACAACTTTCTTGTATAAAGAAAGTTATAGCCTGGTTGACCAACCTTGCATAATTAAACATTTAATATTAATCTTTATTAAAAAGCAATGACTGCAATGATAAATAAATGTGTATATCCATTTTGGCTTTGAGCTAATGTGTCCGATGTGCCTAATATAATTACTTGAAATAATGTCCTATTAATATATGTGTGCACCGTATTAAGGGGTATTGCTATAATTAGTCCTAGGCAGCGTTCCGGACGAGCGGTGCAGCCGCCCGTCTTGCTGTATGTTATATGTGATTTTTAGCAACAAGAAATCTATGACGGCACTGCTAATCTCACGGCAGTAGCTATAGGAATTAATAACTTCCTTTGCTGACTTCCCACTGACGTATTGTATTAGTCAGGAACTATTAGAGTAAATATATTAAATATACTGATTCAGTTCTATTATATGAGGTTACTATATATGAAACATTCGTGAAGATACTTAGCGGGAGTGGCTGCAGTGGTTAACAATTCTATTTGCTTAATGCTTAATACATTAACCTATGGGTCCATGTGAATACAGTTCCTTATAAGGATACCTTTAACTGCGTAATATCGGCAGCAGTAAGCATCAATTTGACCACAAAGGCACCTACTGCAACTGCCCGTTTTTGCTGGAGACCACATGTGACTGTTAGGAACAAGAAATAAATAACGGCACTGCCAATTTTATGGCAGCAGTTATAGGAAACAAGAATTCTCCTTGCCTGATATCCCACTGATGTGTTGTATTAAACAAGAACCATTAGAGTGGATACCTAATGGTATATTGATTAGGCTTACTCAGCTTTATAATATATGAGGTCACCATATATGAAATAACTGTTATGATACTCTGAATTATGCCGTGCAGCTGCAGTGATTAATAATCCTATATGTTTAATGCCAAATGCATATACTGGTTTATCTAAATAGAGATCTCAATAATAACACTGTGAACTGCGCAATATAAGCAATAAAAAGTAATTATTTGATCACAGAGGCACCACTTATAATTGTAGAGTGCACACTGACACGTTTCTACTGTGCATATTATATTAAGTGTGGCACTATATGAACATACAGGTGCTCTGGTTAGCCCCAATTACTGAATTCATTGACCATACCTAGGTTCTTTTGAACTGCAGACCTTTCTTGAAAAACATAACATGGTGGTTTAACAACTAGTGATATTATATCAATAGTATCATACAGCAGATTCACAGTCTATATTGCCAGTATTTTCCAGGCAACTGTGCCAATATAATACAAGATAATGGGCAGTGTGAGAATTCCAATTGTCACATTAAAAGATTTGGATCTCACCTCATATATAATTGTTGTACAATAATTAAGTACACAATAAATTATTTTCAGTAATTTAATCATGCAGGCATAATAATATACAATATCCCAAGGGTATGATCTTATGGAACCCTCAATAATTATTTGAATACAGCACTTATTTTCTGCTACTGTTATCTATAAATATATGTATACTTATTAATGAATTACATTGGATTCAATTACCCACAGATCCTTCAGTGAGAACGTTTGTTTAAGTATAACATAGCAGGAATTAGTACGGTCCACGCATATTAGGATTATTTTACAATACAAATACAAAATGCACTCGGCACACCAGCTCTGTTTTTAATCTTTATCCACTTATTTTCATTCTTTTTCACTTTCCTTACTATCTTTCATTACTTCGCTTGATTCTTAATAAAGGACAATACTAGTCTGAAAAAATTATCTCAATTATCTATATACACAATAAACATTGAATGTGGCATTTTGCCTATATGTGTGAATAATACAGGGATTTTAACGAATTATCAATAAAGAAATTAATTTTAATACAGTAGATATTGGGTTGTGTGCACCGCACAAATAACTGATTTCTTTTTTCTTTCCCCTCCCTTTGGGGATTTGACTTTATACAATAACAAACTGTTCAATTTTTTGGTTGTCCTGACAGTCGTAGTGATTTTTTGTAAACTGTTCCGGATTATCGGTGAAACGTCAAAGTGATTGTTCTTTCATTATATATAATTTTAAAAAAACAGAGCACCATATTTTTCGCAAATTGACCCAATACTTAATAGTGGTAAACCTAGCTAAAGAAAGTTATAGCCTGGTTGACCAACCTTGCATAATTAAACATTTAATATTAATCTTTATTAAAAAGCAATGACTGCAATGATAAATAAATGTGTATATCCATTTTAAAGTAAGCATTTTGCAAAGTTTTTTAAGTGATTATTTTTAATTTGAAGAAAACAAATATACAGAATTCTTTATTTCTAACATCTTGACCAATTATTATCTACTGTAAGTACTCTTCTCAAGATCACAGTTTACTGGATTTTTTAATAAATATGGGTTCACTTGGGATTGAACTCAGGACTTTCTCCGTGTAAAGCAGATATGCTAACCACTATGCTATGAAACCACAACATAAACTGTTCTCACACTAGAAGATATTTATGGTCATCTTGACAATCAAATGCCCCAAAATCTGAGGTACACACTAAGTGATTTTGTTTAAAAATCCAATTATATGTCGCACAACACTGAATTTTCATATGTCCGCAATTAAACAGCATGACTTAGTCATGAAAAAATGCAGAAAATATGGTCAGTTTATCGAGAACCTCCAAGTACCACATAGTGCACTAATATAGTAGGCTGAGATTTTTTTTTATCTTGGCTGACCGATTCAATAACCGAAGGAGTGTGTTTGTGACCATCAGTTCTCTGGTTTATCGGAAATACACCAAATGGTCATTTAAAAACACTACCCAGTAAAACAGGATGAGCAACCAATTTTTTGCAATTGACTTTAATAATTGTATAGTGGGTACATAGATAAATACAGTTGTAACATGGTTGACCAAACTTGCATTACCCAACATGTAAAATACAAATTTAGCAAAGAGCAATGTGTGCAATGTTGAATAAACCTGCATATTCCCATTTTAAATAAAGAATTTTTGAAGCTTTTCAAGTGAATATTTATAATTTTAAAAACTATATACACAAAAATCATTATTTCTAACATTTTGACCAATTATCATCTGCAGGTGTCACACTTATCAAAATCACTTTTCAGTGATTTTTCTTGCCATGTTACCATAAAGTGCCTGTATTACAAATACTACATATAAATAAATGCCCTTTCACAACATAACTTAAGCATAATACTTGAAAAAGACTTTAGTAATAATCAATATACTATCTATCCAGAAGTCAAATCTATCAGCATTTTTGCTAAACTTGCAAATAGTAATTATGGAAATATTTATTTACATTTAAAGTAAATAATCTGGAAGTGAATATTAGCTACATCAAAACATGATTGCAGTTTATCATGCATTAATCATGCAATACCAAACCTTGGCAGCATTATCAAGTTGCTAGTGAAGTCATGTGAACAGTGAAGTCCTGGAAAGAATAGCTGTGCTTGGTGAACTGGTGATGGAAATGTTGGTTTAAGTGATTTATTTAACTGTACTCAGTTAAGATGATTTATGGAAAAAGGTAGTTAGATATGATACTACAATTTATTTGTTTACTATAAATGAAATATATGATACATTGCTACCAATTTCTTATAAAACAAGAAGATTATTTGAATCTGCTCCAGATTTTTAATCAGTTGTTTGCTGTAATAAGTTATTTTATAATTAAAAGCTAATAGATATTAAAAATAACATTTATTTCCATATTTAGAGAAGAAATTGAATTTTGTAAGTGAACAAATGACATGTTTCACATTGAGCAGTAGCAGGTCAGATGTTATAAGAATGATAGTGAAGAAAATTTTCATAAATCATAAATTAGTGCAAAAATATGGTTCCACTGGGGATTGAACCCAGGACCTTCTGCGTTTAAAGCAGATGTGATAACCACTACACTATGAAACCAATATGCACTACAATAACAAACTGTTCAATTTTTTGGTTGTCCTGACAGTCGTAGTGATTTTTGGTAAACTGTTCGGGATTATCGGTGAAACGTCAAAGTGATTGTTCTTTCATTATATATAATTTTAAAAAAACAGAGCACCATATTTTTGGCAAATTGACCCAATACTTAATAGTGGTAAACCTAGCTAAAGAAAGTTATAGCCTGGATGACCAACCTTGCATAATTAAACATTTAATATTAATCTTTATTGAAAAGCAATGACTGCAATGATAAATAAATGTGTATATCCATTTTAAAGTAAGAATTTTGCAAATTTTTTTAAGTGATTATTTTTAATTTGAAGAAAACAAATATACAAAATTCTTTATTTCTAACATCTTGACCAATTATTATCTACTGTAAGTACTCTTATCAAGATCACAGTTTACTGGACTTTTTAATAAATATGGGTTCAGTTGGGATTGAACTCAGGACTTTCTCCGTGTAAAGCAAATATGCTAACCACTATGCTATGAAACCACAACATAAACTGTTCTCACACTAGAAGATATTTATGGTCATCTTGACAATCAAATGCCCCAAAATCTGAGGTACACACTAAGTGATTTTGTTTAAAAATCCAATTATATGTTGCACAACACTGAATTTTCATATGTCCGCAATTAAGCAGCATGACTTAGTCATGAAAAAATGCAGAAAATATGGTCAGTTTATCGAGAACCTCCAAGTACCACATAGTGCACTAATATAGTAGGCTGAGATTTTTTTTATCTTGGCTGACTGATTCAATAACCGAAGGAGTGTGTTTGTGACCATCAGTTCTCTGGTTTATCGGAAATACACCAAATGGTCATTTAAAAACACTACCCAGTAAAACAGGATGAGCAACCAATTTTTTGCAATTAACTTTAATAATTGTATAGTGGGTACATAGATAAAGACAGTTGTAACATGGTTGACCAAACTTGCATTACCCAACATTTAAAATAAAAATTTAGCAAAGAGCAATGTGTGCAATGTTGAATAAACCTGCATATTCCCATTTTAAATAAAGACTTTTTGAAGCTTTTCAAGTGAATATTTATAATTTGAAAAACTATATACACAAAAATCATTATTTCTAACATTTTGACCAATTATCATCTGCAGGTGTCACACTTATCAAAATCACTTTTCAGTGATTTTTCTTGCCATGTTACCATAAAGTGCCTGTATTACAAATACTACATATAAATAAATGCCCTTTCACAACATAACTTAAGCATAATACTCGAAAAAGACTTTAGTAATAATCAATATACTATCTATCCAGAAGTCAAATCTATCAGCATTTTTGCTAAACTTGCAAATAGTAATTATGGAAATATTTATTTACATTTAAAGTAAATAATCTGGAAGTGAATATTAGCTACATCAAAACATGATTGCAGTTTATCATGCATTAATCATGCAATACCAAACCTTGGCAGCATTATCAAGTTGCTAGTGAAGTCATGTGAACAGTGAAGTCCTGGAAAGAATAGCTGTGCTTGGTGAACTGGTGATGGAAATGTTGGTTTAAGTGATTTATTTAACTGTACTCAGTTAAGATGATTTATGGAAAAAGGTAGTTAGATATGATACTACAATTTATTTGTTTACTATAAATGAAATATATGATACATTGCTACCAATTTCTTATAAAACAAGAAGATTATTTGAATCTGCTCCAGATTTTTAATCAGTTGTTTGCTGTAATAAGTTATTTTATAATTAAAAGCTAATAGATATTAAAAATAACATTTATTTCCATATTTAGAGAAGAAATTGAATTTTGTAAGTGAACAAATGACATGTTTCACATTGAGCAGTAGCAGGTCAGATGTTATAAGAATGATAGTGAAGAAAATTTTCATAAATCATAAATTAGTGCAAAAAATGGTTCCACTGGGGATTGAACCCAGGACCTTCTGCGTGTAAAGCAGAGGTGATAACCACTACACTATGAAACCAATATGCAATACAATAACAAACTGTTCAATTTTTTGGTTGTCCTGACAGTCGTAGTGATTTTTGGTAAACTGTTCCGGATTATCGGTGAAACGTCAAAGTGATTGTTCTTTCATTATATATAATTTAAAAAAAACAGAGCACCATATTTTTGGCAAATTGACCCAATACTTAATAGTGGTACACCTAGCTAAAGAAATTTATAGCCTGGTTGACCAACCTTGCATAATTAAACATTTAATATTAATCTTTATTAAAAAGCAATGACTGCAATGATAAATAAATGTGTATATCCATTTTAAAGTAAGCATTTTGCAAAGTTTTTTAAGTGATTATTTTTAATTTGAAGAAAACAAATATACAAAATTCTTTATTTCTAACATCTTGACCAATTATTATCTACTGTAAGTACTCTTATCAAGATCACAGTTTACTGGATTTTTTAATAAATATGGGTTCACTTGGGATTGAACTCAGGACTTTCTCCGTGTAAAGCAGATATGCTAACCACTATGTTATGAAACCACAACATAAACTGTTCTCACACTAGAAGATATTTATTGTCATCTTGACAATCAAATGCCCCAAAATCTGAGGTACACACTAAGTGATTTTGTTTAAAAATCCAATTATATGTCGCACAATACTGAATTTTCATATGTCCGCAATTAAGCAGCATGACTTAGTCATGAAAAAATGCAGAAAATATGGTCAGTTTATCGAGAACCTCCAAGTACCACATAGTGCACTAATATAGTAGGCTGAGATTTTTTTTATCTTGGCTGACCTATTCAATAACCGAAGGAGTGTGTTTGTGACCATCAGTTCTCTGGTTTATCGGAAATACACCAAATGGTCATTTAAAAACACTACCCAGTAAAACAGGATGAGCAACCAATTTTTTGCAATTGACTTTAATAATTGTATAGTGGGTACATAGATAAAGACAGTTGTAACATGGTTGACCAAACTTGCATTACCCAACATTTAAAATAAAAATTTAGCAAAGAGCAATGTGTGAAATGTTGAATAAACCTGCATATTCCAATTTTAAATAAAGAATTTTTGAAGCTTTTCAAGTGAATATTTATAATTTTAAAAACTATATACACAAAAATCATTATTTCTAACATTTTGACCAATTATCATCTGCAGGTGTCACACTTATCAAAATCACTTTTCAGTGATTTTTCTTGCCATGTTACCATAAAGTGCCTGTATTACAAATACTACATATAAATAAATGCCCTTTCACAACATAACTTAAGCATAATACTCGAAAAAGACTTTAGTAATAATCAATATACTATCTATCCAGAAGTCAAATCTATCAGCATTTTTGCTAAACTTGCACATAATAATGATGGAAATATTTATTTAGATTTAAAGTAAATAATCTGGAAGTGAATATTAGCTACATCAAAACATGATTGCAGTTTATCATGCATTAATCATGCAATACCAAACCTTTGCAGCATTATCAAGTTGCTAGTGAAGTCATGTGAACAGTGAAGTCCTGGAAAGAATAGCTGTGCTTTGGTGAACTGGTGATGGAAATGTTGGTTTAAGTGATTTATTTAACTGTACTCAGTTAAGATGATTTATGGAAAAAGGTAGTTAGATATGATACTACAATTTATTTGTTTACTATAAATGAAATATATGATACATTGCTACCAATTTCTTATAAAACAAGAAGATTATTTGAATCTGCTCCATATTTTTAATCAGTTGTTTGCTGTAATAAGTTATTTTATAATTAAAAGCTAATAGATATTAAAAATAACATTTATTTCCATATTTAGAGAAGAAATTGAATTTTGTAAGTGAACAAATGACATGTTTCACATTGAGCAGTAGCAGGTCAGATGTTATAAGAATGATAGTGAAGAAAATTTTCATAAATCATAAATTAGTGCAAAAATATGGTTCCACTGGGGATTGAACCCAGGACCTTCTGCGTGTAAAGCAGATGTGATAACCACTACACTATGAAACCAATATGCAATACAATAACAAACTGTTCAATTTTTTGGTTGTCCTGACAGTCGTAGTGATTTTTGGTAAACTGTTCCGGATTATCGGTGAAACGTCAAAGTGATTGTTCTTTCATTATATATAATTTTAAAAAATCAGAGCACCATATTTTTGGCAAATTGACCCAATACTTAATAGTGGTACACCTAGCTAAAGAAAGTTATAGCCTGGTTGACCAACCTTGCATAATTAAACATTTAATATTAATCTTTATTAAAAAGCAATGACTGCAATGATAAATAAATGTGTATATCCATTTTAAAGTAAGCATTTTGCAAAGTTTTTTAAGTGATTATTTTTAATTTGAAGAAAACAAATAAACAAAATTCTTTATTTCTAACATCTTGACCAATTATTATCTACTGTAAGTACTCTTATCAAGATCACAGTTTACTGGATTTTTTAATAAATTTGGGTTCACTTGGGATTGTACTCAGGACTTTCTCCGTGTAAAGCAGATATGCTAACCACTATGCTATGAAACCACAACATAAACTGTTCTCACACTAGAAGATATTTATGGTCATCTTGACAATCAAATGCCCCAAAATCTGAGGTACACACTAAGTGATTTTGTTTAAAAATCCAATTATATGTCGCACAACACTGAATTTTCATATGTCCGCAATTAAGCAGCATGACTTAGTCATGAAAAAATGCAGAAAATATGGTCAGTTTATCGAGAACCTCCAAGTACCACATAGTGCACTAATATAGTAGGCTGAGATTTTTTTTATCTTGGCTGACCGATTCAATAACCGAAGGATTGTGTTTGGGACCATCAGTTCTCTGGTTTATCGGAAATACACCAAATGGTCATTTAAAAACACTACCCAGTAAAACAGGATGAGCAACCAATTTTTTGCAATTGACTTTAATAATTGTATAGTGGGTACATAGATAAAGACAGTTGTAACATGGTTGACCAAACTTGCATTACCCAACATTTAAAATAAAAATTTAGCAAAGAGCAATGTGTGCAATGTTGAATAAACCTGCATATTCCCATTTTAAATAAAGAATTTTTGAAGCTTTTTAAGTGAATATTTATAATTTTAAAAACTATATACACAAAAATCATTATTTCTAACATTTTGACCAATTATCATCTGCAGGTGTCACACTTATCAAAATCACTTTTCAGTGATTTTTCTTGCCATGTTACCATAAAGTGCCTGTATTACAAATACTACATATAAATAAATGCCCTTTCACAACATAACTTAAGCATAATACTCGAAAAAGACTTTAGTAATAATCAATATACTATCTATCCAGAAGTCAAATCTATCAGCATTTTTGCTAAACTTGCAAATAGTAATTATGGAAATATTTATTTACATTTAAAGTAAATAATCTGGAAGTGAATATTAGCTACATCAAAACATGATTGCAGTTTATCATGCATTAATCATGCAATACCAAACCTTGGCAGCATTATCAAGTTGCTAGTGAAGTCATGTGAACAGTGAAGTCCTGGAAAGAATAGCTGTGCTTGGTGAACTGGTGATGGAAATGTTGGTTTAAGTGATTTATTTAACTGTACTCAGTTAAGATGATTTATGGAAAAAGGTAGTTAGATATGATACTACAATTTATTTGTTTACTATAAATGAAATATATGATACATTGCTACCAATTTCTTATAAAACAAGAAGATTATTTGAATCTGCTCCAGATTTTTAATCAGTTGTTTGCTGTAATAAGTTATTTTATAATTAAAAGCTAATAGATATTAAAAATAACATTTATTTCCATATTTAGAGAAGAAATTGAATTTTGTAAGTGAACAAATGACATGTTTCACATTGAGCAGTAGCAGGTTAGATGTTATAAGAATGATAGTGAAGAAAATTTTCGTAAATCATAAATTAGTGCAAAAATATGGTTCCACTGGGGATTGAACCCAGGACCTTCTGCGTGTAATGCAGATGTGATAACCACTACACTATGAAACCAATATGCAATACAATAACAAACTGTTACATTTTTTGGTTGTCCTGACAGTCGTAGTGATTTTTGGTAAACTGTTCCGGATTATCGGTGAAACGTCAAAGTGATTGTTCTTTCATTATATATAATTTAAAAAAAACAGAGCACCATATTTTTGGCAAATTGACCCAATACTTAATAGTGGTAAACCTAGCTAAAGAAAGTTATAGCCTGGTTGACCAACCTTGCATAATTAAACATTTAATATTAATCTTTATTGAAAAGCAATGACTGCAATGATAAATAAATGTGTATATCCATTTTAAAGTAAGCATTTTGCAAAGTTTTTTAAGTGATTATTTTTAATTTGAAGAAAACAAATATACAAAATTCTTTATTTCTAACATCTTGACCAATTATTATCTACTGTAAGTACTCTTATCAAGATCACAGTTTACTGGACTTTTTAATAAATATGGGTTCAGTTGGGATTGAACTCAGGACTTTCTCCGTGTAAAGCAAATATGCTAACCACTATGCTATGAAACCACAACATAAACTGTTCTCACACTAGAAGATATTTATGGTCATCTTGACAATCAAATGCCCCAAAATCTGAGGTACACACTAAGTGATTTTGTTTAAAAATCCAATTATATGTTGCACAACACTGAATTTTCATATGTCCGCAATTAAGCAGCATGACTTAGTCATGAAAAAATGCAGAAAATATGGTCAGTTTATCGAGAACCTCCAAGTACCACATAGTGCACTAATATAGTAGGCTGAGATTTTTTTTATCTTGGCTGACCGATTCAATAACCGAAGGAGTGTGTTTGTGACCATCAGTTCTCTGGTTTATCGGAAATACACCAAATGGTCATTTAAAAACACTACCCAGTAAAACAGGATGAGCAACCAATTTTTTGCAATTGACTTTAATAATTGTATAGTGGGTACATAGATAAAGACAGTTGTAACATGGTTGACCAAACTTGCATTACCCAACATTTAAAATACAAATTTAGCAAAGAGCAATGTGTGCAATGTTGAATAAACCTGCATATTCCCATTTTAAATAAAGAATTTTTGAAGCTTTTCAAGTGAATATTTATAATTTGAAAAACTATATACACAAAAATCATTATTTCTAACATTTTGACCAATTATCATCTGCAGGTGTCACACTTATCAATATCACTTTTCAGTGATTTTTCTTGCCATGTTACCATAAAGTGCCTGTATTACAAATACTACATATAAATAAATGCCCTTTCACAACATAACTTAAGCATAATACTCGAAAAAGACTTTAGTAATAATCAATATACTATCTATCCAGAAGTCAAATCTATCAGCATTTTTGCTAAACTTGCACATAGTAATTATGGAAATATTTCTTTACATTTAAAGTAAATAATCTGGAAGTGAATATTAGCTACATCAAAACATGATTGCAGTTTATCATGCATTAATCATGCAATACCAAACCTTGGCAGCATTATCAAGTTGCTAGTGAAGTCATGTGAACAGTGAAGTCCTGGAAAGAATAGCTGTGCTTTGGTGAACTGGTGATGGAAATGTTGGTTTAAGTGATTTATTTAACTGTACTCAGTTAAGATGATTTATGGAAAAAGGTAGTTAGATATGATACTACAATTTATTTGTTTACTATAAATGAAATATATGATACATTGCTACCAATTTCTTATAAAACAAGAAGATTATTTGAATCTGCTCCAGATTTTTAATCAGTTGTTTGCTGTAATAAGTTATTTTATAATTAAAAGCTAATAGATATTAAAAATAACATTTATTTCCATATTTAGAGAAGAAATTGAATTTTGTAAGTGAACAAATGACATGTTTCACATTGAGCAGTAGCAGGTCAGATGTTATAAGAATGATAGTGAAAATTTTTTTCGTAAATCATAAATTAGTGCAAAAATATGGTTCCACTGGGGATTGAACCCAGGACCTTCTGCGTGTAAAGCAGATGTGATAACCACTACACTATGAAACCAATATGCAATGCAATAACAAACTGTTCAATTTTTTGGTTGTCCTGACAGTCGTAGTGATTTTTGGTAAACTGTTCCGGATTATCGGTGAAACGTCAAAGTGATTGTTCTTTCATTATATATAATTTTAAAAAAACAGAGCACCATATTTTTGGCAAATTGACCCAATACTTAATAGTGGTAAACCTAGCTAAAGAAAGTTATAGCCTGGTTGACCAACCTTGTATAATTAAACATTTAATATTAATCTTTATTGAAAAGCAATGACTGCAATGATAAATAAATGTGTATATCCATTTTAAAGTAAGCATTTTGCAAAGTTTTTTAAGTGATTATTTTTAATTTGAAGAAAACAAATATACAAAATTCTTTATTTCTAACATCTTGACCAATTATTATCTACTGTAAGTACTCTTATCAAGATCACAGTTTACTGGACTTTTTAATAAATATGAGTTCAGTTGGGATTGAACTCAGGACTTTCTCCGTGTAAAGCAAATATGCTAACCACTATGCTATGAAACCACAACATAAACTGTTCTCACACTAGAAGATATTTATGGTCATCTTGACAATCAAATGCCCCAAAATCTGAGGTACACACTAAGTGATTTTGTTTAAAAATCCAATTATATGTTGCACAACACTGAATTTTCATATGTCCGCAATTAAGCAGCATGACTTAGTCATGAAAAAATGCAGAAAATATGGTCAGTTTATCGAGAACCTCCAAGTACCACATAGTGCACTAATATAGTAGGCTGAGATTTTTTTTATCTTGGCTGACCGATTCAATAACCGAAGGAGTGTGTTTGTGACCATCAGTTCTCTGGTTTATCGGAAATACACCAAATGGTCATTTAAAAACACTACCCAGTAAAACAGGATGAGCAACCAATTTTTTGCAATTGACTTTAATAATTGTATAGTGGGTACATAGATAAAGACAGTTGTAACATGGTTGACCAAACTTGCATTACCCAACATTTAAAATAAAAATTTAGCAAAGAGCAATGTGTGCAATGTTGAATAAACCTGCATATTCCCATTTTAAATAAAGAATTTTTGAAGCTTTTCAAGTGAATATTTATAATTTGAAAAACTATATACACAAAAATCATTATTTCTAAAATTTTGACCAATTATCATCTGCAGGTGTCACACTTATCAAAATCACTTTTCAGTGATTTTTCTTGCCATGTTACCATAAAGTGCCTGTATTACAAATACTACATATAAATAAATGCCCTTTCACAACATAACTTAAGCATAATACTCGAAAAAGACTTTAGTAATAATCAATATAATATCTATCCAGAAGTCAAATCTATCAGCATTTTTGCTAAACTTGCAAATAGTAATTATGGAAATATTTATTTACATTTAAAGTAAATAATCTGGAAGTGAATATTAGCTACATCAAAACATGATTGCAGTTTATCATGCATTAATCATGCAATACCAAACCTTGGCAGCATTATCAAGTTGCTAGTGAAGTCATGTGAACAGTGAAGTCCTGGAAAGAATAGCTGTGCTTTGGTGAACTGGTGATGGAAATGTTGGTTTAAGTGATTTATTTAACTGTACTCAGTTAAGATGATTTATGGAAAAAGGTAGTTAGATATGATACTACAATTTATTTGTTTACTATAAATGAAATATATGATACATTGCTACCAATTTCTTATAAAACAAGAAGATTATTTGAATCTGCTCCAGATTTTTAATCAGTTGTTTGCTGTAATAAGTTATTTTATAATTAAAAGCTAATAGATATTAAAAATAACATTTATTTCCATATTTAGAGAAGAAATTGAATTTTGTAAGTGAACAAATGACATGTTTCACATTGAGCAGTAGCAGGTTAGATGTTATAAGAATGATAGTGAAGAAAATTTTCGTAAATCATAAATAAGTGCAAAAATATGGTTCCACTGAGGATTGAACCCAGGACCTTCTGCGTGTAAAGCAGATGTGATAACCACTACACTATGAAACCAATATGCAATACAATAACAAACTGTTACATTTTTTGGTTGTCCTGACAGTCGTAGTGATTTTTGGTAAACTGTTCCGGATTATCGGTGAAACGTCAAAGTGATTGTTCTTTCATTATATATAATTTAAAAAAAAACAGAGCACCATATTTTTGGCAAATTGACCCAATACTTAATAGTGGTAAACCTAGCTAAAGAAAGTTATAGCCTGGTTGACCAACCTTGCATAATTAAACATTTTATATTAATCTTTATTGAAAAGCAATGACTGCAATGATAAATAAATGTGTATATCCATTTTAAAGTAAGCATTTTGCAAAGTTTTTTAAGTGATTATTTTTAATTTGAAGAAAACAAATATACAAAATTCTTTATTTCTAACATCTTGACCAATTATTATCTACTGTAAGTACTCTTATCAAGATCACAGTTTACTGGACTTTTTAATAAATATGAGTTCAGTTGGGATTGAACTCAGGACTTTCTCCGTGTAAAGCAAATATGCTAACCACTATGCTATGAAACCACAACATAAACTGTTCTCACACTAGAAGATATTTATGGTCATCTTGACAATCAAATGCCCCAAAATCTGAGGTACACACTAAGTGATTTTGTTTAAAAATCCAATTATATGTTGCACAACACTGAATTTTCATATGTCCGCAATTAAGCAGCATGACTTAGTCATGAAAAAATGCAGAAAATATGGTCAGTTTATCGAGAACCTCCAAGTACCACATAGTGCACTAATATAGTAGGCTGAGATTTTTTTTATCTTGGCTGACCGATTCAATAACCGAAGGAGTGTGTTTGTGACCATCAGTTCTCTGGTTTATCGGAAATACACCAAATGGTCATTTAAAAACACTACCCAGTAAAACAGGATGAGCAACCAATTTTTTGCAATTGACTTTAATAATTGTATAGTGGGTACATAGATAAAGACAGTTGTAACATGGTTGACCAAACTTGCATTACCCAACATTTAAAATACAAATTTAGCAAAGAGCAATGTGTGCAATGTTGAATAAACCTGCATATTCCCATTTTAAATAAATAATTTTTGAAGCTTTTCAAGTGAATATTTATAATTTGAAAAACTATATACACAAAAATCATTATTTCTAACATTTTGACCAATTATCATCTGCAGGTGTCACACTTATCAAAATCACTTTTCAGTGATTTTTCTTGCCATGTTACCATAAAGTGCCTGTATTACAAATACTACATATAAATAAATGCCCTTTCACAACATAACTTAAGCATAATACTCGAAAAAGACTTTAGTAATAATCAATATACTATCTATCCAGAAGTCAAATCTATCAGCATTTTTGCTAAACTTGCACATAGTAATTATGGAAATATTTATTTACATTTAAAGTAAATAATCTGGAAGTGAATATTAGCTACATCAAAACATGATTGCAGTTTATCATGCATTAATCATGCAATACCAAACCTTGGCAGCATTATCAAGTTGCTAGTGAAGTCATGTGAACAGTGAAGTCCTGGAGAGAATAGCTGTGCTTTGGTGAACTGGTGATGGAAATGTTGGTTTAAGTGATTTATTTAACTGTACTCAGTTAAGATGATTTATGGAAAAAGGTAGTTAGATATGATACTACAATTTATTTGTTTACTATAAATGAAATATATGATACATTGCTACCAATTTCTTATAAAACAAGAAGATTATTTGAATCTGCTCCAGATTTTTAATCAGTTGTTTGCTGTAATAAGTTATTTTATAATTAAAAGCTAATAGATATTAAAAATAACATTTATTTCCATATTTAGAGAAGAAATTGAATTTTGTTAGTGAACAAATGACATGTTTCACATTGAGCAGTAGCAGGTTAGATGTTATAAGAATGATAGTGAAGAAAATTTTCATAAATCATAAATAAGTGCAAAAATATGGTTCCACTGGGGATTGAACCCAGGACCTTCTGCGTGTAAAGCAGATGTGATAACCACTACACTATGAAACCAATATGCAATACAATAACAAACTGGTTAATTTTTTGGTTGTCCTGACAGTCGTAGTGATTTTTGGTAAACTGTTCCGGATTATCGGTGAAATGTCAAAGTGATTGTTCTTTCATTATATATAATTTTAAAAAAACAGAGCACCATATTTTTGGCAAATTGACCCAATACTTAATAGTGGTAAACCTAGCTAAAGAAAGTTATAGCCTGGTTGACCAACCTTGCATAATTAAACATTTAATATTAATCTTTATTAAAAAGCAATGACTGCAATGATAAATAAATGTGTATATCCATTTTAAAGTAAGCATTTTGCAAAGTTTTTTAAGTGATTATTTTTAATTTGAAGAAAACAAATATACAAAATTCTTTATTTCTAACATCTTGACCAATTATTATCTACTGTAAGTACTCTTATCAAGATCACAGTTTACTGGATTTTTTAATAAATATGGGTTCACTTAGGATTGAACTCAGGACTTTCTCCGTGTAAAGCAGATATGCTAACCACTATGCTATGAAACCACAACATAAACTGTTCTCACACTAGAAGATATTTATGGTCATCTTGACAATCAAATGCCCCAAAATCTGAGGTACACACTAAGTGATTTTGTTTAAAAATCCAATTATATGTCGCACAACACTGAATTTTCATATGTCCGCAATTAAGCAGCATGACTTAGTCATAAAAAAAATGCAGAAAATATGGTCAGTTTATCGTGAACCTCCAAGTACCACATAGTGCACTAATATAGTAGGCTGAGATTTTTTTTATCTTGGCTGACCGATTCAATAACCGAAGGAGTGTGTTTGTGACCATCAGTTCTCTGGTTTATCGGAAATACACCAAATGGTCATTTAAAAACACTAACCAGTAAAACAGGATGAGCAACCAATTTTTTGCAATTGACTTTAATAATTGTATAGTGGGTACCTAGATAAAGACAGTTGTAACATGGTTGACCAAACTTGCATTACCCAACATTTAAAATACAAATTTAGCAAAGAGCAATGTGTGCAATGTTGAATAAACCTGCATATTCCCATTTTAAATAAAGAATTTTTGAAGCTTTTCAAGTGAATATTTATAATTTGAAAAACTATATACACAAAAATCATTATTTCTAACATTTTGACCAATTATCATCTGCAGGTGTCACACTTATCAAAATCACTTTTCAGTGATTTTTCTTGCCATGTTACCATAAAGTGCCTGTATTACAAATACTACATATAAATAAATGCCCTTTCACAACATAACTTAAGCATAATACTCGGAAAAGACTTTAGTAATAATCAATATATTATCTATCCAGAAGTCAAATCTATCAGCATTTTTGCTAAACTTGCAAATAGTAATTATGGAAATATTTATTTACATTTAAAGTAAATGATCTGGAAGTGAATATTAGCTACATCAAAACATGATTGCAGTTTATCATGCATTAATCATGCAATACCAAACCTTGGCAGCATTATCAAGTTGCTAGTGAAGTCATGTGAACAGTGAAGTCCTGGTAAGAATAGCTGTGCTTTGGTGAACTGGTGATGGAAATGTTGGTTTAAGTGATTTATTTAACTGTACTCAGTTAAGATGATTTATGGAAAAAGGTAGTTAGATATGATACTACAATTTATTTGTTTACTATAAATGAAATATATGATACATTGCTACCAATTTCTTATAAAACAAGAAGATTATTTGAATCTGCTCCAGATTTTTAATCAGTTGTTTGCTGTAATAAGTTATTTTATAATTAAAAGCTAATAGATATTAAAAATAACATTTATTTCCATATTTAGAGAAGAAATTGAATTTTGTAAGTGAACAAATGACATGTTTCACATTGAGCAGTAGCAGGTTAGATGTTATAAGAATGATAGTGACGAAAATTTTCGTAAATCATAAATTAGTGCAAAAATATGGTTCCACTGGGGATTGAACCCAGGACCTTCTGCGTGTAAAGCAGACGTGATAACCACTACACTATGAAACCAATATGCAATACAATAACAAACTGGTTAATTTTTTGGTTGTCCTGACAGTCGTAGTGATTTTTGGTAAACTGTTCCGGATTATCGGTGAAATGTCAAAGTGATTGTTCTTTCATTATATATAATTTTAAAAAAACAGAGCACCATATTTTTGGCAAATTGACCCAATACTTAATAGTGGTAAACCTAGCTAAAGAAAGTTATAGCCTGGTTGACCAACCTTGCATAATTAAACATTTTATATTAATCTTTATTGAAAAGCAATGACTGCAATGATACATAAATGTGTATATCCATTTTAAAGTAAGCATTTTGCAAAGTTTTTTAAGTGATTATTTTTAATTTGAAGAAAACAAATATACAAAATTCTTTATTTCTAACATCTTGACCAATTATTATCTACTGTAAGTACTCTTATCAAGATCACAGTTTACTGGACTTTTTAATAAATATGAGTTCAGTTGGGATTGAACTCAGGACTTTCTCCGTGTAAAGCAAATATGCTAACCACTATGCTATGAAACCACAACATAAACTGCTCTCACACTAGAAGATATTTATGGTCATCTTGACAATCAAATGCCCCAAAATCTGAGGTACACACTAAGTGATTTTGTTTAAAAAACCAATTATATGTTGCACAACACTGAATTTTCATATGTCCGCAATTAAGCAGCATGACTTAGTCATGAAAAAATGCAGAAAATATGGTCAGTTTATCGAGAACCTCCAAGTACCACATAGTGCACTAATATAGTAGGCTGAGATTTTTTTTATCTTGGCTGACCGATTCAATAACCGAAGTAGTGTGTTTGTGACCATCAGTTCTCTGGTTTATCGGAAATACACCAAATGGTCATTTAAAAACACTACCCAGTAAAACAGGATGAGCAACCAATTTTTTGCAATTGACTTTAATAATTGTATAGTGGGTACATAGATAAAGACAGTTGTAACATGGTTGACCAAACTTGCATTACCCAACATTTAAAATACAAATTTAGCAAAGAGCAATGTGTGCAATGTTGAATAAACCTGCATATTCCCATTTCAAATAAATAATTTTTGAAGCTTTTCAAGTGAATATTTATAATTTGAAAAACTATATACACAAAAATCATTATTTCTAACATTTTGACCAATTATCATCTGCAGGTGTCACACTTATCAAAATCACTTTTCAGTGATTTTTCTTGCCATGTTACCATAAAGTGCCTGTATTACAAATACTACATATAAATAAATGCCCTTTCACAACATAACTTAAGCATAATACTCGAAAAAGACTTTAGTAATAATCAATATACTATCTATCCAGAAGTCAAATCTATCAGCATTTTTGCTAAACTTGCACATAGTAATTATGGAAATATTTATTTACATTTAAAGTAAATAATCTGGAAGTGAATATTAGCTACATCAAAACATGATTGCAGTTTATCATGCATTAATCATGCAATACCAAACCTTGGCAGCATTATCAAGTTGCTAGTGAAGTCATGTGAACAGTGAAGTCCTGGAAATAATAGCTGTGCTTTGGTGAACTGGTGATGGAAATGTTGGTTTAAGTGATTTGTTTAACTGTACTCAGTTAAGATGATTTATGGAAAAAGGTAGTTAGATATGATACTACAATTTATTTGTTTACTATAAATGAAATATATGATACATTGCTACCAATTTCTTATAAAAGAAGAAGATTATTTGAATCTGCTCCAGATTTTTAATCAGTTGTTTGCTGTAATAAGTTATTTTATAATTAAAAGCTAATAGATATTAAAAATAACATTTATTTCCATATTTAAAAAAGAAATTGAATTTTGTAAGTGAACAAATGACATGTTTCACATTGAGCAGTAGCAGGTTAGATGTTATAAGAATGATAGTGACGAAAATTTTCATAAATCATAAATTAGTGCAAAAATATGGTTCCACTAGGGATTGAACACAGAACCTTCTGCGTGTAAAGCAGATGTGATAACCACTACACTATGAAACCAATATGCAATACAATAACAAACTGTTCAATTTTTTGGTTGTCCTGACAGTCGTAGTGATTTTTGGTAAACTGTTCCGGATTATCGGTGAAACGTCAAAGTGATTGTTCTTTCATTATATATAATTTAAAAAAAACAGAGCACCATATTTTTGGCAAATTGACCCAATACTTAATAGTGGTACACCTAGCTAAAGAAAGTTATAGCCTGGTTGACCAACCTTGCATAATAAAACATTTAATATTAATCTTTATTAAAAAGCAATGACTGCAATGATAAATAAATGTGTATATCCATTTTAAAGTAAGCATTTTGCAAAGTTTTTTAAGTGATTCTTTTTAATTTGAAGAAAACAAATATACAAAATTCTTTATTTCTAACATCTTGACCAATTATTATCTACTGTAAGTACTCTTATCAAGATCACAGTTTACTGGATTTTTTAATAAATATGGGTTCACTTGGGATTGAACTCAGGACTTTCTCCGTGTAAAGCAGATATGCTAACCACTATGCTATGAAACCACAACATAAACTGTTCTCACACTAGAAGATATTTATGGTCATCTTGACAATCAAATGCCCCAAAATCTGAGGTACACACTAAGTGATTTTGTTTAAAAATCCAATTATATGTCGCACAATACTGAATTTCCATATGTCCGCAATTAAGCAGCATGACTTAGTCATGAAAAAATGTAGAAAATATGGTCAGTTTATCGAGAACCTCCAAGTACCACATAGTGCACTAATATAGTAGGCTGAGATTTTTTTTATCTTGGCTGACCGATTCAATAACCGAAGGAGTGTGTTTGTGACCATCAGTTCTCTGGTTTATCGGAAATACACCAAATGGTCATTTAAAAACACTACCCAGTAAAACAGGATGAGCAACCAATTTTTTGCAATTGACTTTAATAATTGTATAGTGGGTACATAGATAAAGACAGTTGTAACATGGTTGACCAAACTTGCATTACCCAACATTTAAAATACAAATTTAGCAAAGAGCAATGTGTGCAATGTTGAATAAACCTGCATATTCCCATTTTAAATAAAGAATTTTTGAAGCTTTTCAAGTGAATATTTATAATTTGAAAAACTATATACACAAAAATCATTATTTCTAAAATTTTGACCAATTATCATCTGCAGGTGTCACACTTATCAAAATCACTTTTCAGTGATTTTTCTTGCCATGTTACCATAAAGTGCCTGTATTACAAATACTACATATAAATAAATGCCCTTTCACAACATAACTTAAGCATAATACTCGAAAAAGACTTTAGTAATAATCAATATACTATCTATCCAGAAGTCAAATCTATCAGCATTTTTGCTAAACTTGCACATAGTAATTATGGAAATATTTATTTACATTTAAAGTAAATAATCTGGAAGTGAATATTAGCTACATCAAAACATGATTGCAGTTTATCATGCATTAATCATGCAATACCAAACCTTGGCAGCATTATCAAGTTGCTAGTGAAGTCATGTGAACAGTGAAGTCCTGGAAAGAATAGCTGTGCTTTGGTGAACTGGTGATGGAAATGTTGGTTTAAGTGATTTATTTAACTGTACTCAGTTAAGATGATTTATGGAAAAAGGTAGTTAGATATGATACTACAATTTATTTGTTTACTATAAATGAAATATATGATACATTGCTACCAATTTCTTATAAAACAAGAAGATTATTTGAATCTGCTCCAGATTTTTAATCAGTTGTTTGCTGTAATTAGTTATTTTATAATTAAAAGCTAATAGATATTAAAAATAACATTTATTTCCATATTTAGAGAAGAAATTGAATTTTGTAAGTGAACAAATGACATGTTTCACATTGAGCAGTAGCAGGTCAGATGTTATAAGAATGATAGTGAAGAAAATTTTCATAAATCATAAATTAGTGCAAAAATATGGTTCCACTGGGGATTGAACCCAGGACTTTCTGCGTGTAAAGCAGATGTGATAACCACTACACTATGAAACCAATATGCAATACAATAACAAACTATTCAATTTTTTGGTTGTCCTGACAGTCGTAGTGATTTTTGGTAAACTGTTCCGGATTATCGGTGAAACGTCAAAGTGATTGTTCTTTCATTATATATAATTTAAAAAAAAACAGAGCACCATATTTTTGGCAAATTGACCCAATACTTAATAGTGGTACACCTAGCTAAAGAAAGTTATAGCCTGGTTGACCAACCTTGCATAATTAAACATTTAATATTAATCTTTATTAAAAAGCAATGACTGCAATAATAAATAAATGTGTATATCCATTTTAAAGTAAGCATTTTGCAAAGTTTTTTAAGTGATTATTTTTAATTTGAAGAAAACAAATATACAAAATTCTTTATTTCTAACATCTTGACCAATTATTATCTACTGTAAGTACTCTTATCAAGATCACAGTTTACTGGATTTTTTAATAAATATGGGTTTACTTAGGATTGAACTTAGGACTTTCTCTGTGTAAAGCAGATATGCTAACCACTATGCTATGAAACCACAACATAAACTGTTCTCACACTAGAAGATATTTATGGTCTTCTTGACAATCAAATGCCCCAAAATCTGAGGTACACACTAAGTGATTTTGTTTAAAAATACAATTATATGCTGCACAACACTGAATTTTCATATGTCCGCAATTAAGCAGCATGACTTAGTCATGAAAAAATGCAGAAAATATGGTCAGTTTATCGAGAACCTCCAAGTACCACATAGTGCACTAATATAGTAGGCTGAGATTTTTTTTATCTTGGCTGACCGATTCAATAACCGAAGTAGTGTGTTTGTGACCATCAGTTCTCTGGTTTATCGGAAATACACCAAATGGTCATTTAAAAACACTACCCAGTAAAACAGGATGAGCAACCAATTTTTTGCAATTGACTTTAATAATTGTATAGTGGGTACATAGATAAAGACAGTTGTAACATGGTTGACCAAACTTGCATTACCCAACATTTAAAATAAAAATTTAGCAAAGAGCAATGTGTGCAATGTTGAATAAACCTGCATATTCCCATTTCAAATAAATAATTTTTGAAGCTTTTCAAGTGAATATTTATAATTTGAAAAACTATATACACAAAAATCATTATTTCTAACATTTTGACCAATTATCATCTGCAGGTGTCACACTTATCAAAATCACTTTTCAGTGATTTTTCTTGCCATGTTACCATAAAGTGCCTGTATTACAAATACTACATATAAATAAATGCCCTTTCACAACATAACTTAAGCATAATACTCGAAAAAGACTTTAGTAATAATCAATATACTATCTATCCAGAAGTCAAATCTATCAGCATTTTTGCTAAACTTGCACATAGTAATTATGGAAATATTTATTTACATTTAAAGTAAATAATCTGGAAGTGAATATTAGCTACATCAAAACATGATTGCAGTTTATCATGCATTAATCATGCAATACCAAACCTTGGCAGCATTATCAAGTTGCTAGTGAAGTCATGTGAACAGTGAAGTCCTGGAAATAATAGCTGTGCTTTGGTGAACTGGTGATGGAAATGTTGGTTTAAGTGATTTGTTTAACTGTACTCAGTTAAGATGATTTATGGAAAAAGGTAGTTAGATATGATACTACAATTTATTTGTTTACTATAAATGAAATATATGATACATTGCTACCAATTTCTTATAAAAGAAGAAGATTATTTGAATCTGCTCCAGATTTTTAATCAGTTGTTTGCTGTAATAAGTTATTTTATAATTAAAAGCTAATAGATATTAAAAATAACATTTATTTCCATATTTAAAAAAGAAATTGAATTTTGTAAGTGAACAAATGACATGTTTCACATTGAGCAGTAGCAGGTTAGATGTTATAAGAATGATAGTGACGAAAATTTTCATAAATCATAAATTAGTGCAAAAATATGGTTCCACTAGGGATTGAACACAGAACCTTCTGCGTGTAAAGCAGATGTGATAACCACTACACTATGAAACCAATATGCAATACAATAACAAACTGTTCAATTTTTTGGTTGTCCTGACAGTCGTAGTGATTTTTGGTAAACTGTTCCGGATTATCGGTGAAACGTCAAAGTGATTGTTCTTTCATTATATATAATTTAAAAAAAACAGAGCACCATATTTTTGGCAAATTGACCCAATACTTAATAGTGGTACACCTAGCTAAAGAAAGTTATAGCCTGGTTGACCAACCTTGCATAATAAAACATTTAATATTAATCTTTATTAAAAAGCAATGACTGCAATGATAAATAAATGTGTATATCCATTTTAAAGTAAGCATTTTGCAAAGTTTTTTAAGTGATTCTTTTTAATTTGAAGAAAACAAATATACAAAATTCTTTATTTCTAACATCTTGACCAATTATTATCTACTGTAAGTACTCTTATCAAGATCACAGTTTACTGGATTTTTTAATAAATATGGGTTCACTTGGGATTGAACTCAGGACTTTCTCCGTGTAAAGCAGATATGCTAACCACTATGCTATGAAACCACAACATAAACTGTTCTCACACTAGAAGATATTTATGGTCATCTTGACAATCAAATGCCCCAAAATCTGAGGTACACACTAAGTGATTTTGTTTAAAAATCCAATTATATGTCGCACAATGCTGAATTTCCATATGTCCGCAATTAAGCAGCATGACTTAGTCATGAAAAAATGTAGAAAATATGGTCAGTTTATCGAGAACCTCCAAGTACCACATAGTGCACTAATATAGTAGGCTGAGATTTTTTTTATCTTGGCTGACCGATTCAATAACCGAAGGAGTGTGTTTGTGACCATCAGTTCTCTGGTTTATCGGAAATACACCAAATGGTCATTTAAAAACACTACCCAGTAAAACAGGATGAGCAACCAATTTTTTGCAATTGACTTTAATAATTGTATAGTGGGTACATAGATAAAGACAGTTGTAACATGGTTGACCAAACTTGCATTACCCAACATTTAAAATAAAAATTTAGCAAAGAGCAATGTGTGCAATGTTGAATAAACCTGCATATTCCCATTTTAAATAAAGAATTTTTGAAGCTTTTCAAGTGAATATTTATAATTTGAAAAACTATATACACAAAAATCATTATTTCTAACATTTTGACCAATTATCATCTGCAGGTGTCACACTTATCAAAATCACTTTTCAGTGATTTTTCTTGCCATGTTACCATAAAGTGCCTGTATTACAAATACTACATATAAATAAATGCCCTTTCACAACATAACTTAAGCATAATACTCGAAAAAGACTTTAGTAATAATCAATATACTATCTATCCAGAAGTCAAATCTATCAGCATTTTTGCTAAACTTGCACATAGTAATTATGGAAATATTTATTTACATTTAAAGTAAATAATCTGGAAGTGAATATTAGCTACATCAAAACATGATTGCAGTTTATCATGCATTAATCATGCAATACCAAACCTTGGCAGCATTATCAAGTTGCTAGTGAAGTCATGTGAACAGTGAAGTCCTGGAAAGAATAGCTGTGCTTTGGTGAACTGGTGATGGACATGTTGGTTTAAGTGATTTATTTAACTGTACTCAGTTAAGATGATTTATGGAAAAAGGTAGTTAGATACGATACTACAATTTATTTGTTTACTATAAATGAAATATATGATACATTGCTACCAATTTCTTATAAAACAAGAAGATTATTTGAATCTGCTCCAGATTTTTAATCAGTTGTTTGCTGTAATAAGTTATTTTATAATTAAAAGCTAATAGATATTAAAAATAACATTTATTTCCATATTTAGCGAAGAAATTGAATTTTGTAAGTGAACAAATGACATGTTTCACATTGAGCAGTAGCAGGTCAGATGTTATAAGAATGATAGTGAAGAAAATTTTCATAAATCATAAATTAGTGCAAAAATATGGTTCCACTGGGGATTGAACCCAGGACCTTCCGCGTGTAAAGCAGATGTGATAACCACTACACTATGAAACCAATATGCAATACAATAACAAACTGTTCAATTTTTTGGTTGTCCTGACAGTCGTAGTGATTTTTGGTAAACTGTTCCGGATTATCGGTGAAACGTCAAAGTGATTGTTCTTTCATTATATATAATTTAAAAAAAACAGAGCACCATATTTTTGGCAAATTGACCCAATACTTAATAGTGGTACACCTAGCTAAAGAAAGTTATAGCCTGGTTGACCAACCTTGCATAATTAAACATTTAATATTAATCTTTATTAAAAAGCAATGACTGCAATGATAAATAAATGTGTATATCCATTTTAAAGTAAGCATTTTGCAAAGTTTTTTAAGTGATTATTTTTAATTTGAAGAAAACAAATATACAAAATTCTTTATTTCTAACATCTTGACCAATTATTATCTACTGTAAGTACTCTTATCAAGATCACAGTTTACTGGATTTTTTAATAAATACGGGTTCACTTGGGATTGAACCCAGGACTTTTTCCGTATAAAGCAGATATGCTAACCACAATGCTATGAAACCACAACATAAACTGTTCTCACACTAGAAGATATTTATGGTCATCTTGACAATCAAATGCCCCAAAATCTGAGGTACACACTAAGTGATTTTGTTTAAAAATCCAATTACATGTCGCACAACACTGAATTTTCATATGTCCGCAATTAAGCAGCATGACTTAGTCATAAAAAAATGCAGAAAATATGGTCAGTTTATCGAGAACCTCCAAGTACCACATAGTGCACTAATATAGTAGGCTGAGATTTTTTTTTATCTTGGCTGACCAATTCAATAACCGAAGGAGTGTGTTTGTGACCATCAGTTCTCTGGTTTATCGGAAATACACCAAATGGTCATTTAAAAACACTACCCAGTAAAACAGGATGAGCAACCAATTTTTTGCAATTGACTTTAATAATTGTATAGTGGGTACATAGATAAAGACAGTTGTAACATGGTTGACCAAACTTGCATTACCCAACATTTAAAATAAAAATTTAGCAAAGAGCAATGTGTGCAATGTTGAATAAACCTGCATATTCCCATTTTAAATAAAGAATTTTTGAAGCTTTTCAAGTGAATATTTATAATTTGAAAAACTATATACACAAAAATCATTATTTCTAACATTTTGACCAATTATCATCTGCAGGTGTCACACTTATCAAAATCACTTTTCAGTGATTTTTCTTGCCATGTTACCATAAAGTGCCTGTATTACAAATACTACATATAAATAAATGCCCTTTCACAACATAACTTAAGCATAATACTCGAAAAAGACTTTAGTAATAATCAATATACTATCTATCCAGAAGTCAAATCTATCAGCATTTTTGCTAAACTTGCACATAGTAATTATGGAAATATTTATTTACATTTAAAGTAAATAATCTGGAAGTGAATATTAGCTACATCAAAACATGATTGCAGTTTATCATGCATTAATCATGCAATACCAAACCTTGGCAGCATTATCAAGTTGCTAGTGAAGTCATGTGAACAGTGAAGTCCTGGTAAGAATAGCTGTGCTTTGGTGAACTGGTGATGGAAATGTTGGTTTAAGTGATTTATTTAACTGTACTCAGTTAAGATGATTTATGGAAAAAGGTAGTTAGATATGATACTACAATTTATTTGTTTACTATAAATGAAATATATGATACATTGCTACCAATTTCTTATAAAACAAGAAGATTATTTGAATCTGCTCCAGATTTTTAATCAGTTGTTTGCTGTAATAAGTTATTTTATAATTAAAAGCTAATAGATATTAAAAATAACATTTATTTCCATATTTAGAGAAGAAATTGAAATTTGTTAGTGAACAAATGACATGTTTCACATTGAGCAGTAGCAGGTCAGATGTTATAAGAATGATAGTGAAGAAAATTTTCATAAATCATAAATAAGTGCAAAAATATGGTTCCACTGGGGATTGAACCCAGGACCTTCTGCGTGTAAATCAGATGTGATAACCACTACACTATGAAACCAATATGCAATACAATAACAAACTGGTTAATTTTTTGGTTGACCTGACAGTCGTAGTGATTTTTGGCAAACTGTTCCGGATTATCGGTGAAATGTCAAAGTGATTGTTCTTTCATTATATATAATTTTAAAAAAACAGAGCACCATATTTTTGGCAAATTGACCCAATACTTAATAGTGGTAAACCTAGCTAAAGAAAGTTATAGCCTGGTTGACCAACCTTGCATAATTAAACATTTAATATTAATCTTTATTAAAAAGCAATGACTGCAATGATAAATAAATGTGTATATCCATTTTAAAGTAAGCATTTTGCAAAGTTTTTTAAGTGATTATTTTTAATTTGAAGAAAACAAATATACAAAATTCTTTATTTCTAACATCTTGACCAATTATTATCTACTGTAAGTACTCTTATCAAGATCACAGTTTACTGGATTTTTTAATAAATATGGGTTCACTTGGGAATGAACTCAGGACTTTCTCCGTGTAAAGCAGATATGCTAACCACTATGCTATGAAACCACAACATAAACTGTTCTCACACTAGAAGATATTTATGGTCATCTTGACAATCAAATGCCCCAAAATCTGAGGTACACACTAAGTGATTTTGTTTAAAAATCCAATTATATGTTGCACAACACTGAATTTTCATATGTCCGCAATTAAGCAGCATGACTTAGTCATGAAAAAATGCAGAAAATATGATCAGTTTATCGAGAACCTCCAAGTACCACATAGTGCACTAATATAGTAGGCTGAGATTTTTTTTATCTTGGCTGACCGATTCAATAACCGAAGAAGTGTGTTTGTGACCATCAGTTCTCTGGTTTATCGGAAATACACCAAATGGTCATTTAAAAACACTACCCAGTAAAACAGGATGAGCAACCAATTTTTTGCAATTGACTTTAATAATTGTATAGTGGGTACATAGATAAAGACAGTTGTAACATGGTTGACCAAACTTGCATTACCCAACATTTAAAATACAAATTTAGCAAAGAGCAATGTGTGCAATGTTGAATAAACCTGCATATTCCCATTTTAAATAAAGAATTTTTGAAGCTTTTCAAGTGAATATTTATAATTTGAAAAACTATATACACAAAAATCATTATTTCTAACATTTTGACCAATTATCATCTGCAGGTGTCACACTTATCAAAATCAATTTTCAGTGATTTTTCTTGCCATGTTACCATAAAGTGCCTGTATTACAAATACTACATATAAATAAATGCGCTTTCACAACATAACTTAAGCATAATACTCGGAAAAGACTTTAGTAATAATCAATATACTATCTATCCAGTAGTCAAATCTATCAGCATTTTTGCTAAACTTGCAAATAGTAATTATGGAAATATTTATTTACATTTAAAGTAAATAATCTGGAAGTGAATATTAGCTACATCAAAACATGATTGCAGTTTATCATGCATTAATCATGCAATACCAAACCTTGGCAGCATTATCAAGTTGCTAGTGAAGTCATGTGAACAGTGAAGTCCTGGTAAGAATAGCTGTGCTTTGGTGAACTGGTGATGGAAATGTTGGTTTAAGTGATTTATTTAACTGTACTCAGTTAAGATGATTTATGGAAAAAGGTAGTTAGATATGATACTACAATTTATTTGTTTACTATAAATGAAATATATGATACATTGCTACCAATTTCTTATAAAACAAGATTATTTGAATCTGCTCCAGATTTTTAATCAGTTGTTTGCTGTAATAAGTTATTTTATAATTAAAAGCTAATAGATATTAAAAATAACATTTATTTCCATATTTAGAGAAGAAATTGAATTTTGTAAGTGAACAAATGACATGTTTCACATTGAGCAGTAGCAGGTTAGATGTTATAAGAATGATAGTGAAGAAAATTTTCATAAATCATAAATAAGTGCAAAAATATGGTTCCACTGGGGATTGAACCCAGGACCTTCTGCGTGTAAAGCAGATGTGATAACCACTACACTATGAAACCAATATGCAATACAATAACAAACTGTTAAATTTTTTGGTAGTCCTCACAGTCGTAGTGATTTTTGGTAAACTGTTCCGGATTATCGGTGAAACGTCAAAGTGATTGTTCTTTCATTATATATAATTTAAAAAAAACAGAGCACCATATTTTTGGCAAATTGACCCAATACTTAATAGTGGTACACCTAGCTAAAGAAAGTTATAGCCTGGTTGACCAACCTTGCATAATAAAACATTTAATATTAATCTTTATTAAAAAGCAATGACTGCAATGATAAATAAATGTGTATATCCATTTTAAAGTAAGCATTTTGAAAAGTTTTTTAAGTGATTATTTTTAATTTGAAGAAAACAAATATACAAAATTCTTTATTTCTAACATCTTGACCAATTATTGTCTACTGTAAGTACTCTTATCAAGATCACAGTTTACTGTTTTTTTTAATAAATATGGGTTCACTTGGGATTGAACTCAGGACTTTCTCCGTGTAAAGCAGATATGCTAACCACTATGCTATGAAACCTCAACATAAACTGTTCTCACACTAGAAGATATTTATGGTCATCTTGACAATCAAATGCCCCAAAATCTGAGGTACACACTAAGTGATTTTGTTTAAAAATCCAATTATATGTTGCACAACACTGAATTTTTATATGTCCGCAATTAAGCAGCATGACTTAGTCATGAAAAAATGCAGAAAATATGGTCAGTTAATCGAGAACCTCCAAGTACCACATAGTGCACTAATATAGTAGGCTGACATTTTTTTTATCTTGGCTGACCGATTCAATAACCGAAGGAGTGTGTTTGTGACCATCAGTTCTCTGGTTTATCGGAAATACACCAAATGGTCATTTAAAAACACTACCCAGTAAAACAGGATTAGCAACCAATTTTTTGCAATTGACTTTAATAATTGTATAGTGGGTACATAGATAAAGACAGTTGTAACATGGTTGACCAAACTTGCATTACCCAACATTTAAAATAAAAATTTAGCAAAGAGCAATGTGTGCAATGTTGAATAAACCTGCATATTCCCATTTTAAATAAAGAATTTTTGAAGCTTTTCAAGTGAATATTTATAATTTGAAAAACTATATACACAAAAATAATTATTTCTAACATTTTGACCAATTATCATCTGCAGGTGTCACACTTATCAAAATCACTTTTCAGTGATTTTTCTTGCCATGTTACCATAAAGTGCCTGTATTACAAATACTACAAATAAATAAATGCCCTTTCACAACATAACGTAAGCATAATACTCGGAAAAGACTTTAGTAATAATCAATATACTATCTATCCAGAAGTTAAATCTATCAGCATTTTTGCTAAACTTGCACATAGTAATTATGGAAATATTTATTTACATTTAAAGTAAATAATCTGGAAGTGAATATTAGCTACATCAAAACACGATTGCAGTTTATCATGCATTAATCATGCAATACCAAACCTTGGCAGCATTATCAAGTTGCTAGTGAAGTCATGTGAACAGTGAAGTCCTGGTAAGAATAACTGTGCTTTGGTGAACTGGTGATGGAAATGTTGGTTTAAGTGATTTATTTAACTGTACTCAGTTAAGATGATTTATGGAAAAAGGTAGTTAGATATGATACTACAATTTATTTGTTTACTATAAATGAAATATATGATACATTGCTACCAATTTCTTATAAAACAAGAAGATTATTTGAATCTGCTCCAGATTTTTAATCAGTTGTTTGCTGTAATAAGTTATTTTATAATTAAAAGCTAATAGATATTAAAAATAACATTTATTTCCATATTTAGAGAAGAAATTGAATTTTGTAAGTGAACAAATGACATGTTTCACATTGAGCAGTAGCAGGTTAGATGTTATAAGAATGATAGTGACGAAAATTTTCGTAAATCATAAATTAGTGCAAAAATATGGTTCCACTGGGGATTGAACCCAGGACCTTCTGCGTGTAAAGCAGATGTGATAACCACTACACTATGAAACCAATATGCAATATAATAACAAACTGTTCAATTTTTTGGTTGTCCTGTCAGTCGTAGTGATTTTTGGTAGACTGTTCCGGATTATCGGTGAAACGTCAAAGTGATTGTTCTTTCATTATATATAATTTAAAAAAAAACAGAGCACCATATTTTTGGCAAATTGACCCAATACTTAATAGTGGTACACCTAGCTAAAGAAAGTTATAGCCTGGTTGACCAACCTTGCATAATTAAACATTTAATATTAATCTTTATTAAAAAGCAATGACTGCAATGATAAATAAATGTGTATATCCATTTTAAAGTAAGCATTTTGCAAAGTTTTTTAAGTGATTATTTTTAATTTGAAGAAAACAAATATACAAAATTCTTTATTTCTAACATCTTGACCAATTATTATCTACTGTAAGTACTCTTATCAAGATCACAGTTTACTGGATTTTTTAATAAATACGGGTTCACTTGGGATTGAACCAAGGACTTTCTCCGTATAAAGCAGATATGCTAACCACAATGCTATGAAACCACAACATAAACTGTTCTCACACTAGAAGATATTTATGGTCATCTTGACAATCAAATGCCCCAATATCTGAGGTACACACTAAGTGATTTTGTTTAAAAATCCAATTATATGTCGCACAACACTGAATTTTCACATGTCCGCAATTAAGCAGCATGACTTAGTCATGAAAAAATGCAGAAAATATGGTCAGTTTATCGAGAACCTCCAAGTACCACATAGTGCACTAATATAGTAGGCTGAGATTTTTTTTTATCTTGGCTGACCGATTCAATAACCGAAGGAGTGTGTTTGTGACCATCAGTTCTCTGGTTTATCGGAAATACACCAAATGGTCATTTAAAAACACTACCCAGTAAAACAGGATGAGCAACCAATTTTTTGCAATTGACTTTAATAATTGTATAGTGGGTACATAGATAAATACAGTTGTAACATGGTTGACCAAACTTGCATTACCCAACATTTAAAATAAAAATATAGCAAAGAGCAATGTGTGCAATGTTGAATAAACCTGCATATTCCCATTTTAAATAAAGAATTTTTGAAGCTTTTCAAGTGAATATTTATAATTTGAAAAACTATATACACAAAAATCATTATTTCTAACATTTTGACCAATTATCATCTGCAGGTGTCACACTTATCAAAATCACTTTTCAGTGATTTTTCTTGCCATGTTACCATAAAGTGCCTGTATTACAAATACTACATATAAATAAATGCCCTTTCACAACATAACTTAAGCATAATACTCGAAAAAGACTTTAGTAATAATCAATATACTATCTATCCAGAAGTCAAATCTATCAGCATTTTTGCTAAACTTGCACATAGTAATTATGGAAATATTTATTTACATTTAAAGTAAATAATCTGGAAGTGAATACTAGCTACATCAAAACATGATTGCAGTTTATCATGCATTAATCATGCAATACCAAACCTTGGCAGCATTATCAAGTTGCTAGTGAAGTCATGTGAACAGTGAAGTCCTGGAAAGAATAGCTGTGCTTTGGTGAACTGGTGATGGACATGTTGGTTTAAGTGATTTATTTAACTGTACTCAGTTAAGATGATTTATGGAAAAAGGTAGTTAGATATGATACTACAATTTATTTGTTTACTATAAATGAAATATATGATACATTGCTACCAATTTCTTATAAAACAAGAAGATTATTTGAATCTGCTCCAGATTTTTAATCAGTTGTTTGCTGTAATTAGTTATTTTATAATTAAAAGCTAATAGATATTAAAAATAACATTTATTTCCATATTTAGAGAAGAAATTGAATTTTGTAAGTGAACAAATGACATGTTTCACATTGAGCAGTAGCAGGTCAGATGTTATAAGAATGATAGTGAAGAAAATTTTCATAAATCATAAATTAGTGCAAAAATATGGTTCCACTGGGGATTGAACCCAGGACCTTCTGCGTGTAAAGCAGATGTGATAACCACTACACTATGAAACCAATATGCAATACAATAACAAACTATTCAATTTTTTGGTTGTCCTGACAGTCGTAGTGATTTTTGGTAAACTGTTCCGGATTATCGGTGAAACGTCAAAGTGATTGTTCTTTCATTATATATAATTTAAAAAAAACAGAGCACCATATTTTTGGCAAATTGACCCAATACTTAACAGTGGTACACCTAGCTAAAGAAAGTTATAGCCTGGTTGACCAACCTTGCATAATTAAACATTTAATATTAATCTTTATTAAAAAGCAATGACTGCAATGATAAATAAATGTGTATATCCATTTTAAAGTAAGCATTTTGCAAAGTTTTTTAAGTGATTATTTTTAATTTGAAGAAAACAAATATACAAAATTCTTTATTTCTAACATCTTGACCAATTATTATCTACTGTAAGTACTCTTATCAAGATCACAGTTTACTGGATTTTTTAATAAATACGGGTTCACTTGGGATTGAACCCAGGACTTTTTCCGTATAAAGCAGATATACTAACCACAATGCTATTAAACCACAACATAAACTGTTCTCACACTAGAAGATATTTATGGTCATCTTGACAATCAAATGCCCCAAAATCTGAGGTACACACTAAGTGATTTTGTTTAAAAATCCAATTATATGTCGCACAACACTGAATTTTCATATGTCCGCAATTAAGCAGCATGACTTAGTCATGAAAAAATGCAGAAAATATGGTCAGTTTATCGAGAACCTCCAAGTACCACATAGTGCACTAATATAGTAGGCTGAGATTTTTTTTTATCTTGGCTGACCGATTCAATAACCGAAGGAGTGTGTTTGTGACCATCAGTTCTCTGGTTTATCGGAAATACACCAAATGGTCATTTAAAAACACTACCCAGTAAAACAGGATGAGCAACCAATTTTTTGCAATTGACTTTAATAATTGTATAGTGGGTACATAGATAAAGACAGTTGTAACATGGTTGACCAAACTTGCATTACCCAACATTTAAAATAAAAATTTAGCAAAGAGCAATGTGTGCAATGTTGAATAAACCTGCATATTCCCATTTTAAATAAAGAATTTTTGAAGCTTTTCAAGTGAATATTTATAATTTGAAAAACTATATACACAAAAATCATTATTTTTAACATTTTGACCAATTATCATCTGCAGGTGTCACACTTATCAAAATCACTTTTCAGTGATTTTTCTTGCCATGTTACCATAAAGTGCCTGTATTACAAATACTACATATAAATAAATGCCCTTTCACAACATAACTTAAGCATAATACTCGAAAAAGACTTTAGTAATAATCAATATACTATCTATCCAGAAGTCAAATCTATCAGCATTTTTGCTAAACTTGCACATAGTAATTATGGAAATATTTATTTACATTTAAAGTAAATAATCTGGAAGTGAATATTAGCTACATCAAAACTTGATTGCAGTTTATCATGCATTAATCATGCAATACCAAACCTTGGCAGCATTATCAAGTTGCTAGTGAAGTCATGTGAACAGTGAAGTCCTGGAAAGAATAGCTGTGCTTTGGTGAACTGGTGATGGAAATGTTGGTTTAAGTGATTTATTTACCTGTACTCAGTTAAGATGATTTATGGAAAAAGGTAGTTAGATATGATACTACAATTTATTTGTTTACTATAAATGAAATATATGATACATTGCTACCAATTTCTTATAAAACAAGAAGATTATTTGAATCTGCTCCAGATTTTTAATCAGTTGTTTGCTGTAATAAGTTCTTTTATAATTAAAAGCTAATAGATATTAAAAATAACATTTATTTACATATTTAGAGAAGAAATTGAATTTTGTAAGTGAACAAATGACATGTTTCACATTGAGCAGTAGCAGGTCAGATGTTATAAGAATGATAGTGAAGAAAATTTTCATAAATCATAAATTAGTGCAAAAATATGGTTCCACTGGGGATTGAACCCAGGAGCTTCTGCGTGTAAAGCAGATGTGATAACCACTACACTATGAAACCAATATGCAATACAGTAACAAACTGTTCAATTTTTTGGTTGTCCTGACAGTCGTAGTGATTTTTGGTAAACTGTTCCGGATTATCGGTGAAACGTCAAAGTGATTGTTCTTTCATTATATATAATTTGAAAAAAAACAGAGCACCATATTTTTGGCAAATTGACCCAATACTTAATAGTGGTACACCTAGCTAAAGAAAGTTATAGCCTGGTTGACCAACCTTGCATAATTAAACATTTAATATTAATCTTTATTAAAAAGCAATGACTGCAATGATAAATAAATGTGTATATCCATTTTAAAGTAAGCATTTTGCAAAGTTTTTTAAGTGATTATTTTTAATTTGAAGAAAACAAATATACAAAATTCTTTATTTCTAACATCTTGACCAATTATTATCTACTGTAAGTACTCTTATCAAGATCACAGTTTACTGGATTTTTTAATAAATACGGGTTCACTTGGGATTGAACCAAGGACTTTCTCCGTATAAAGCAGATATGCTAACCACAATGCTATGAAACCACAACATAAACTGTTCTCACACTAGAAGATATTTATGGTCATCTTGACAATCAAATGCCCCAATATCTGAGGTACACACTAAGTGATTTTGTTTAAAAATCCAATTACATGTCGCACAACACTGAATTTTCATATGTCCGCAATTAAGCAGCATGACTTAGTCATGAAAAAATGCAGAAAATATGGTCAGTTTATCGAGAACCTCCAAGTACCACATAGTGCACTAATATAGTAGGCTGAGATTTTTTTTATCTTGGCTGACCGATTCAATAACCGAAGGAGTGTGTTTGTGACCATCAGTTCTCTGGTTTATCGGAAATACACCAAATGGTCAGTTAAAAACACTACCCAGTAAAACAGGATGAGCAACCAATTTTTTGCAATTTACTTTAATAATTGTATAGTGGGTACATAGATAAAGACAGTTGTAACATGGTTGACCAAACTTGCATTACCCAACATTTAAAATAAAAATTTAGCAAAGAGCAATGTGTGCAATGTTGAATAAACCTGCATATTCCCATTTTAAATAAAGAATTTTTGAAGCTTTTCAAGTGAATATTTATAATTTGAAAAACTATATACACAAAAATCATTATTTCTAACATTTTGACCAATTATCATCTGCAGGTGTCACACTTATCAAAATCACTTTTCAGTGATTTTTCTTGCCATGTTACCATAAAGTGCCTGTATTACAAATACTACATATAAATAAATGCCCTTTCACAACATAACTTAAGCATAATACTCGAAAAAGACTTTAGTAATAATCAATATACTATCTATCCAGAAGTCAAATCTATCAGCATTTTTGCTAAACTTGCACATAGTAATTATGGAAATATTTATTTACATTTAAAGTAAATAATCTGGAAGTGAATATTAGCTACATCAAAACATGATTGCAGTTTATCATGCATTAATCATGCAATACCAAACCTTGGCAGCATTATCAAGTTGCTAGTGAAGTCATGTGAACAGTGAAGTCCTGGAAAGAATAGCTGTGCTTTGGTGAACTGGTGATGGACATGTTGGTTTAAGTGATTTATTTAACTGTACTCAGTTAAGATGATTTATGGAAAAAGGTAGTTAGATATGATACTACAATTTATTTGTTTACTATAAATGAAATATATGATACATTGCTACCAATTTCTTATAAAACAAGAAGATTATTTGAATCTGCTCCAGATTTTTAATCAGTTGTTTGCTGTAATAAGTTATTTTATAATTAAAAGCTAATAGATATTAAAAATAACATTTATTTCCATATTTAGAGAAGAAATTGAATTTTGTAAGTGAACAAATGACATGTTTCACATTGAGCAGTAGCAGGTCAGATGTTATAAGAATGATAGTGAAGAAAATTTTCATAAATCATAAATTAGTGCAACAATATGGTTCCACTGGGGATTGAACCCAGGACCTTCTGCGTGTAAAGCAGATGTGATAACCACTACACTATGAAACCAATATGCAATACAATAACAAACTATTCAATTTTTTGGTTGTCCTGACAGTCGTAGTGATTTTTGGTAAACTGTTCCGGATTATCGGTGAAACGTCAAAGTGATTGTTCTTTCATTATATATAATTTAAAAAAAAACAGAGCACCATATTTTTGGCAAATTGACCCAATACTTAATAGTGGTACACCTAGCTAAAGAAAGTTATAGCCTGGTTGACCAACCTTGCATAATTAAACATTTAATATTAATCTTTATTAAAAAGCAATGACTGCAATGATAAATAAATGTGTATATCCATTTTAAAGTAAGCATTTTGCAAAGGTTTTTAAGTGATTATTTTTAATTTGAAGAAAACAAATATACAAAATTCTTTATTTCTAACATCTTGACCAATTATTATCTACTGTAAGTACTCTTATCAAGATCACAGTTTACTGGATTTTTTAATAAATACGGGTTCACTTGGGATTGAACCCAGGACTTTCTCCGTATAAAGCAGATATGCTAACCACAATGCTATGAAACCACAACATAAACTGTTCTCACACTAGAAGATATTTATGGTCATCTTGACAATCAAATGCCCCAAAATCTGAGGTACACACTAAGTGATTTTGTTTAAAAATCCAATTATATGTCGCACAACACTGAATTTTCACATGTCCGCAATTAAGCAGCATGACTTAGTCATGAAAAAATGCAGAAAATATGGTCAGTTTATCGAGAACCTCCAAGTACCACATAGTGCACTAATATAGTAGGCTGAGATTTTTTTTTATCTTGGCTGACCGATTCAATAACCGAAGGAGTGTGTTTGTGACCATCAGTTCTCTGGTTTATCGGAAATACACCAAATGGTCATTTAAAAACACTACCCAGTAAAACAGGATGAGCAACCAATTTTTTGAAATTGACTTTAATAATTGTATAGTGGGTACATAGATAAAGACAGTTGTAACATGGTTGACCAAACTTGCATTACCCAACATTTAAAATAAAAATTTAGCAAAGAGCAATGTGTGCAATGTTGAATAAACCTGCATATTCCCATTTTAAATAAAGAATTTTTGAAGCTTTTCAAGTGAATATTTATAATTTGAAAAACTATATACACAAAAATCATTATTTCTAACATTTTGACCAATTATCATCTGCAGGTGTCACACTTATCAAAATCACTTTTCAGTGATTTTTCTTGCCATGTTACCATAAAGTGCCTGTATTACAAATACTACATATAAATAAATGCCCTTTCACAACATAACTTAAGCATAATACTCGAAAAAGACTTTAGTAATAATCAATATACTATCTATCCAGAAGTCAAATCTATCAGCATGTTTGCTAAACTTGCACATAGTAATTATGGAAATATTTATTTACATTTAAAGTAAATAATCTGGAAGTGAATATTAGCTACATCAAAACATGATTGCAGTTTATCATGCATTAATCATGCAATACCAAACCTTGGCAGCATTATCAAGTTGCTAGTGAAGTCATGTGAACAGTGAAGTCCTGGAAAGAATAGCTGTGCTTTGGTGAACTGGTGATGGACATGTTGGTTTAAGTGATTTATTTAACTGTACTCAGTTAAGATGATTTATGGAAAAAGGTAGTTAGATATGATACTACAATTTATTTGTTTACTATAAATGAAATATATGATACATTGCTACCAATTTCTTATAAAACAAGAAGATTATTTGAATCTGCTCCAGATTTTTAATCAGTTGTTTGCTGTAATTAGTTATTTTATAATTAAAAGCTAATAGATATTAAAAATAACATTTATTTCCATATTTAGAGAAGAAATTGAATTTTGTAAGTGAACAAATGACATGTTTCACATTGAGCAGTAGCAGGTCAGATGTTATAAGAATGATAGTGAAGAAAATTTTCATAAATCATAAATTAGTGCAAAAATATGGTTCCACTGGGGATTGAACCCAGGACCTTCTGCGTGTAAAGCAGATGTGATAACCACTACACTATGAAACCAATATGCAATACAATAACAAACTATTCAATTTTTTGGTTGTCCTGACAGTCGTAGTGATTTTTTGTAAACTGTTCCGGATTATCGGTGAAACGTCAAAGTGATTGTTCTTTCATTATATATAATTTAAAAAAAACAGAGCACCATATTTTTGGCAAATTGACCAAATACTTAACAGTGGTACACCTAGCTAAAGAAAGTTATAGCCTGGTTGACCAACCTTGCATAATTAAACATTTAATATTAATCTTTATTAAAAAGCAATGACTGCAATGATAAATAAATGTGTATATCCATTTTAAAGTAAGCATTTTGCAAAGTTTTTTAAGTGATTATTTTTAATTTGAAGAAAACAAATATACAAAATTCTTTATTTCTAACATCTTGACCAATTATTATCTACTGTAAGTACTCTTATCAAGATCACAGTTTACTGGATTTTTTAATAAATACGGGTTCACTTGGGATTGAACCCAGGACTTTTTCCGTATAAAGCAGATATACTAACCACAATGCTATGAAACCACAACATAAACTGTTCTCAGACTAGAAGATATTTATGGTCATCTTGACAATCAAATGCCCCAAAATCTGAGGTACACACTAAGTGATTTTGTTTAAAAATCCAATTATATGTCGCACAACACTGAATTTTCATATGTCCGCAATTAAGCAGCATGACTTAGTCATGAAAAAATGCAGAAAATATGGTCAGTTTATCGAGAACCTCCAAGTACCACATAGTGCACTAATATAGTAGGCTGAGATTTTTTTTTATCTTGGCTGACCGATTCAATAACCGAAGGAGTGTGTTTGTGACCATCAGTTCTCTGGTTTATCGGAAATACACCAAATGGTCATTTAAAAACACTACCCAGTAAAACAGGATGAGCAACCAATTTTTTGCAATTGACTTTAATAATTGTATAGTGGGTACATAGATAAAGACAGTTGTAACATGGTTGACCAAACTTGCATTACCCAACATTTAAAATAAAAATTTAGCAAAGAGCAATGTGTGCAATGTTGAATAAACCTGCATATTCCCATTTTAAATAAAGAATTTTTGAAGCTTTTCAAGTGAATATTTATAATTTGAAAAACTATATACACAAAAATCATTATTTCTAACATTTTGACCAATTATCATCTGCAGGTGTCACACTTATCAAAATCACTTTTCAGTGATTTTTCTTGCCATGTTACCATAAAGTGCCTGTATTACAAATACTACATATAAATAAATGCCCTTTCACAACATAACTTAAGCATAATACTCGAAAAAGACTTTAGTAATAATCAATATACTATCTATCCAGAAGTCAAATCTATCAGCATTTTTGCTAAACTTGCACATAGTAATTATGGAAATATTTATTTACATTTAAAGTAAATAATCTGGAAGTGAATACTAGCTACATCAAAACATGATTGCAGTTTATCATGCATTAATCATGCAATACCAAACCTTGGCAGCATTATCAAGTTGCTAGTGAAGTCATGTGAACAGTGAAGTCCTGGAAAGAATAGCTGTGCTTTGGTGAACTGGTGATGGACATGTTGGTTTAAGTGATTTATTTAACTGTACTCAGTTAAGATGATTTATGGAAAAAGGTAGTTAGATATGATACTACAATTTATTTGTTTACTATAAATGAAATATATGATACATTGCTACCAATTTCTTATAAAACAAGAAGATTATTTGAATCTGCTCCAGATTTTTAATCAGTTGTTTGCTGTAATTAGTTATTTTATAATTAAAAGCTAATAGATATTAAAAATAACATTTATTTCCATATTTAGAGAAGAAATTGAATTTTGTAAGTGAACAAATGACATGTTTCACATTGAGCAGTAGCAGGTCAGATGTTATAAGAATGATAGTGAAGAAAATTTTCATAAATCATAAATTAGTGCAACAATATGGTTCCACTGGGGATTGAACCCAGGACCTTCTGCGTGTAAAGCAGATGTGATAACCACTACACTATGAAACCAATATGCAATACAATAACAAACTATTCAATTTTTTGGTTGTCCTGACAGTCGTAGTGATTTTTGGTAAACTGTTCCGGATTATCGGTGAAACGTCAAAGTGATTGTTCTTTCATTATATATAATTTAAAAAAAAACAGAGCACCATATTTTTGGCAAATTGACCCAATACTTAATAGTGGTACACCTAGCTAAAGAAAGTTATAGCCTGGTTGACCAACCTTGCATAATTAAACATTTAATATTAATCTTTATTAAAAAGCAATGACTGCAATGATAAATAAATGTGTATATCCATTTTAAAGTAAGCATTTTGCAAAGTTTTTTAAGTGATTATTTTTAATTTGAAGAAAACAAATATACAAAATTCTTTATTTCTAACATCTTGACCAATTATTATCTACTGTAAGTACTCTTATCAAGATCACAGTTTACTGGATTTTTTAATAAATACGGGTTCACTTGGGATTGAACCCAGGACTTTTTCCGTATAAAGCAGATATACTAACCACAATGCTATGAAACCACAACATAAACTGTTCTCAGACTAGAAGATATTTATGGTCATCTTGACAATCAAATGCCCCAAAATCTGAGGTACACACTAAGTGATTTTGTTTAAAAATCCAATTATATGTCGCACAACACTGAATTTTCATATGTCCGCAATTAAGCAGCATGACTTAGTCATGAAAAAATGCAGAAAATATGGTCAGTTTATCGAGAACCTCCAAGTACCACATAGTGCACTAATATAGTAGGCTGAGATTTTTTTTTATCTTGGCTGACCGATTCAATAACCGAAGGAGTGTGTTTGTGACCATCAGTTCTCTGGTTTATCGGAAATACACCAAATGGTCATTTAAAAACACTACCCAGTAAAACAGGATGAGCAACCAATTTTTTGCAATTGACTTTAATAATTGTATAGTGGGTACATAGATAAAGACAGTTGTAACATGGTTGACCAAACTTGCATTACCCAACATTTAAAATAAAAATTTAGCAAAGAGCAATGTGTGCAATGTTGAATAAACCTGCATATTCCCATTTTAAATAAAGAATTTTTGAAGCTTTTCAAGTGAATATTTATAATTTGAAAAACTATTTACACAAAAATCATTATTTCTAACATTTTGAACAATTATCATCTGCAGGTGTCACACTTATCAAAATCACTTTTCAGTGATTTTTCTTGCCATGTTACCATAAAGTGCCTGTATTACAAATACTACATATAAATAAATGCCCTTTCACAACATAACTTAAGCATAATACTCGAAAAAGACTTTAGTAATAATCAATATACTATCTATCCAGAAGTCAAATCTATCAGCATTTTTGCTAAACTTGCACATAGTAATTATGGAAATATTTATTTACATTTAAAGTAAATAATCTGGAAGTGAATATTAGCTACATCAAAACATGATTGCAGTTTATCATGCATTAATCATGCAATACCAAACCTTGGCAGCATTATCAAGTTGCTAGTGAAGTCATGTGAACAGTGAAGTCCTGGAAAGAATATCTGTGCTTTGGTGAACTGGTGATGGAAATGTTGGTTTAAGTGATTTATTTAACTGTACTCAGTTAAGATGATTTATGGATAAAGGTAGTTAGATATGATACTACAATTTATTTGTTTACTATAAATGAAATATATGATACATTGCTACCAATTTCTTATAAAACAAGAAGATTATTTGAATCTGCTCCAGATTTTTAATCAGTTGTTTGCTGTAATAAGTTATTTTATAATTAAAAGCTAATAGATATTAAAAATAACATTTATTTCCATATTTAGAGAAGAAATTGAATTTTGTAAGTGAACAAATGACATGTTTCACATTGAGCAGTAGCAGGTCAGATGTTATAAGAATGATAGTGAAGAAAATTTTCATAAATCATAAATTAGTGCAAAAATATGGTTCCACTGGGGATTGAACCCAGGACCTTCTGCGTGTAAAGCAGATGTGATAACCACTACACTATGAAACCAATATGCAATACAATAACAAACTGTTCAATTTTTTGGTTGTCCTGACAGTCGTAGTGATTTTTGGTAAACTGTTCCGGATTATCGGTGAAACGTCAAAGTGATTGTTCTTTCATTATATATAATTTAAAAAAAAACAGAGCACCATATTTTTGGCAAATTGACCCAATACTTAATAGTGGTACACCTAGCTAAAGAAAGTTATAGCCTGGTTGACCAACCTTGCATAATTAAACATTTAATATTAATCTTTATTAAAAAGCAATGACTGCAATGATAAATAAATGTGTATATCCATTTTAAAGTAAGCATTTTGCAAAGGTTTTTAAGTGATTATTTTTAATTTGAAGAAAACAAATATACAAAATTCTTTATTTCTAACATCTTGACCAATTATTATCTACTGTAAGTACTCTTATCAAGATCACAGTTTACTGGATTTTTTAATAAATATGGGTTCACTTGGGATTGAACTCAGGACTTTCTCCGTGTAAAGCAGATATGCTAACCACTATGTTATGAAACCACAACATAAACTGATCTCACACTAGAAGATATTTATGGTCATCTTGACAATCAAATGCCCCAAAATCTGAGGTACACACTAAGTGATTTTGTTTAAAAATCCAATTACATGTCGCACAACACTGAATTTTCATATGTCCGCAATTAAGCAGCATGACTTAGTCATGAAAAAATGCAGAAAATATGGTCAGTTTATCGAGAACCTCCAAGTACCACATAGTGCACTAATATAGTAGGCTGAGATTTTTTTTTTTTATCTTGGCTGACCGATTCAATAACCGAAGGAGTGTGTTTGTGACCATCAGTTCTCTGGTTTATCGGAAATACACCAAATGGTCATTTAAAAACACTACCCAGTAAAACAGGATGAGCAACCAATTTTTTGCAATTGACTTTAATAATTGTATAGTGGGTACATAGATAAAGACAGTTGTAACATGGTTGACCAAACTTGCATTACCCAACATTTAAAATAAAAATTTAGCAAAGAGCAATGTGTGCAATGTTGAATAAACCTGCATATTCCCATTTTAAATAAAGAATTTTTGAAGCTTTTCAAGTGAATATTTATAATTTGAAAAACTATATACACAAAAATCATTATTTCTAACATTTTGACCAATTATCATCTGCAGGTGTCACACTTATCAAAATCACTTTTCAGTGATTTTTCTTGCCATGTTACCATAAAGTGCCTGTATTACAAAAACTACATATAAATAAATGCCCTTTCACAACATAACTTAAGCATAATACTCGAAAAAGACTTTAGTAATAATCAATATACTATCTATCCAGAAGTCAAATCTATCAGCATTTTTGCTAAACTTGCACATAGTAATTATGGAAATATTTATTTACATTTAAAGTAAATAATCTGGAAGTGAATATTAGCTACATCAAAACATGATTGCAGTTTATCATGCATTAATCATGCAATACCAAACCTTGGCAGCATTATCAAGTTGCTAGTGAAGTCATGTGAACAGTGAAGTCCTGGAAAGAATAGCTGTGCTTTGGTGAACTGGTGATGGACATGTTGGTTTAAGTGATTTATTTAACTGTACTCAGTTAAGATGATTTATGGAAAAGGTAGTTAGATATGATACTACAATTTATTTATTTACTATAAATGAAATATATGATACATTGCTACCAATTTCTTATAAAACAAAAAGATTATTTGAATCTGCTCCAGATTTTTAATCAGTTGTTTGCTGTAATAAGTTATTTTATAATTAAAAGCTAATAGATATTAAAAATAACATTTATTTCCATATTTAGAGAAGAAATTGAATTTTGTAAGTGAACAAATGACATGTTTCACATTGAGCAGTAGCAGGTCAGATGTTATAAGAATGATAGTGAAGAAAATTTTCATAAATCATAAATTAGTGCAAAAATATGGTTCCACTGGGGATTGAACCCAGGACCTTCCGCGTGTAAAGCAGATGTGATAACCACTACACTATGAAACCAATATGCAATACAATAACAAACTATTCAATTTTTTGGTTGTCCTGACAGTTGTAGTGATTTTTGGTAAACTGTTTCGGATTATCGGTGAAACGTCAAAGTGATTGTTCTTTCATTATATATAATTTAAAAAAAACAGAGCACCATATTTTTAACAAATTGACCCAATACTTAATAGTGGTACACCTAGCTAAAGAAAGTTATAGCCTGGTTGACCAACCTTGCATAATTAAACATTTAATATTAATCTTTATTAAAAAGCAATGACTGCAATGATAAATAAATGTGTATATCCATTTTAAAGTAAGTATTTTGCAAAGTTTTTTAAGTGATTATTTTTAATTTGAAGAAAACAAATATACAAAATTCTTTATTTCTAACATCTTGACCAATTATTATCTACTGTAAGTACTCTTATCAAGATCACAGTTTACTGGATTTTTTAATAAATACGGGTTCACTTGGGATTGAACCCAGGACTTTCTCCGCATAAAGCAGATATGCTAACCACAATGCTATGAAACCACAACATAAACTGTTCTCACACTAGAAGATATTTATGGTCATCTTGACAATCAAATGCCCCAAAATCTGAGGTACACACTGTTGAATTCTCTTGGATTAACTAAATTAACCATCTTGTTGCTGTTTGGGTTGTTAGGTAAAAGAATGAATTGAAAATGGATTTATAAAAATCAATTATTATTTATTCAAAGGGCCACGCCCGTATACAGGGGAGAGGTAGCATTCTCTCGTCCTGTGTCAAATCATTTAACAACCACGTACACGTATCAACAATGAGTTTTATATAATACATAGTTACGCCCCTTTTGTATATCCCTCCCATATGATTTCATACCTCAGGAATACAACGCTAGGCAATAGAGTTATGCAATATTGGGACAATTGTCAAGAATACTAAAAAGATACTCGTGAGCTTCAACTGTGTCCATATTAGGAATTACATCTGTACTCTATGAGCTTTTAGAAAGTGCGTAGTTGGAAACAATACTCAGCCAACAAAGTTGTTTTTCTCTCAGGGTGTGTATAAAGTTCAAGATGAATTTGCTATATCATCTAGCTAGAATCAAAATGGATTCTGTTATGCTTTCATATTATACTAGTGAATATGAGAACCCTTTGCTTATTGGATGTATACATAATATACGTACTATCCCGTAGTACATATATATAACTGTTAGGCCTTCAGCAGGTTGCCTCAGTCCCAGTATTCGACAGCTCCACCCTTTGATCAGGGACATTATCCATGTGCCCTGTCATCTCAGGAGAATTTCTGGGAACGTATAGTTCACTAATAATCATTTCATGTAATATTGCTATTCTACATTTGACAGTAGCCTTCTAAATACAACATAGGCCGCACCTGTATGCGGTGAACATCAAATGAATGTCTATAATCACATCGGGGTTACCAAAGAATAAACCTCATCACAGAATACATCATCACATACAATCACCTACAATATACTTAAAAAACATTTTCCTAATCCTGAAAATTGAATACTAGGATTTAAACATTTATCTTTTCCAGTCCATATCATAATGTCTTGGTTAAAGTTCTTTTATATCATGGACCTCCTTTATATACTTGGCATTACATGTATCAGGATCCGTAATGTCTTTGGTCAAATAAGCACAGCAGTGAGCTCAAAGTGCTGTTTCCGGAAATCAACAATATCCTCCAATTTGTGGTATTAAAAAAAAAACTGTAGAACAATATGGTATCGTAATAGTTCATGTCCAGTGTCCTGGAATCATCACAAATGTCCACAGTTCTGGAATATCCTATCATAAAGATTAATCATGTTATCAATAATTTAATTAAAATAAAACGTCAACTTCCAGTTGATTAATCACACGACTTCATTAGCCATAGGAGAACTTATTAGCCACCTTTACCACTTCGAGGTTTTATTGATACTCTGGTGGCAGGAACATGTTTCCTGATTACTGAGTCAATTACTCTTTTTAGGAATAGTTCATCCTGCAAGAAAACTTTTCTCAAGTTAATATATGTTTTTGTATAAAATTGCTAAATCAATCTTCTTAAATAACAAACATTTTTAGAATTAATAGGTAATCAATTATATATCATATCCTAAGGACATGGTGACAACTACCATTCCCCGTTATGTATGATATCTTCTTTTAACCTTTGAATCTACTCCTAGTAAAATACATATTACATCATAAACTTTAATGAACATCATATGTAACCATTACTATATATATACCTAACTCATTATATCTAGCACATCTAGAAACCTTAGGTTAGTATATTGTAACAATCCTTTCACATTCCCTTAAATCAACCTTTTCTATCTACATAAGATCATCATATTTTTTTTTTTTTCCGTATTATTGACCTATTTTATTTCCACTAACTGAAATACACCCGATATGTGTAGCTAATATTATCACCAGTGGTTCTTTCTTGAGATACTGTTGTATCTATACACATGTACCGTGTTTCACTATTATCACGAGTCATGACTCTATAAAGTTTTGGTAATCACATCAAATGTAAATTGCATAGAGAACTTTGGCCTGCTATTATAGTCTTAAATAATGATTAGCAATACAATTTATATAGCTGCAGTACTTAAAATCTTTCCAACAATTAATGGTATTGCTGGACTGGATACTCCTCAGAATAATATCCTAAATTATTTAAATTACCCATGCATTAATCTATACATCTGTCTTCAAGTGGAGTATAATACTCACAACCACGTTTTTCAAAGTGTGTGTTCGTTACACCAGTCATAAATCCCTCTGGATTTCCTGCTTAGAAAAGAAAAGAGGAAGGAAGGGTCTTATTGAAATAATTCCCATCCACAATAATGGATGAGTACTCATACCTACACCACACGTTTGCTCGCTCTCTCTTCAAAGAAAAATAAATAAATTAAGTCCTAATGCTGTTATAAATAACGTTGCTCCTGTATACTTTCAGAAAAGTTAAAAGTTCTGTAGGATATTAGCTTATAAGCACATAGTCTATTATCAATGATCATAATCATCTCTATCTTGATTGAAGGGTTCATTCAAATACAACTCTGTGGTAGTAACAGTAGTAACAGTCTCTGTATTGTATCTCCATACAATTGTTTTTAGTGTTAGGTTCCTTTAAGCTCTGGTCTCTGACCTTTTCATTTCATTGCAAGCTCATTGATCTAGGTGTCCTTCTTCTGCAGCCTTTGCAACGGCTGTATCAGTAGTCAGCGGTACTTGCCAAGGACCATCCTATGCGATCTGTAATGGAACCAAAACATAAGCAACTTCTCACCATAACACCGTCTTCACTCTCTTTAGTGATTGTCCTGTGCTGGACTGTGTGTTTTCGTGTTGGTTAAATATCTTTCCAAGGTTCTTGCAGCTTTTGATATTCTTGTAACTGTTTAAATAATTTGTGTGACACATTTGAATCGTCAAATCATTTTGTAGTTTTGAATCAGTCTCTGGATAATATATCTTTGCTGGATAACATATCTTTGCTGGATTCCAAAAAGAATAACAAAAAATGATATAGAAGAGAGACAAAGCAGAGGCTTAGGTGTAATTCTACCACTATTGAACCAACGATTGGACCATGCCATGATTCAAATTCTGCCTTTCCTGTCTCTTTTGTAGATTAATAATGCTTAATTCTTTAAACTTTCCTTGTCACATTATGACTTTTTATTCTCAACATTACACATATTAAACACAAAATATTTTTCAAACTCCTATAAACTCTTTCTATCAGTAAAGAAACTTTACTGTCTTTTGAAACAATAGCTCACACCTCTGGCCTTATTATTCATTTCTCAAATAACCCCTTAACACCTGTTACACATACTATAGTTCCTTTTTTTGCATTAAACTATGTTGTATTAAAACAATGTTGTTTTTAATTAACCCAACCATCTGCAGTAAACATGCTATAGCTTTCTTTATCACCATCACGATCCCTCTTATTATCACATAATTTGTTATTTTGGTCCCATGCCAAAACACAATGTACACTTCTCCATTAAACTTCATCCCACTATAGAAAGCTTGTGAATCTATTTCATGTTAATTACCCTTAGAGTTGCATAACTCATGACATTTCCCCTTAATGAAAATTGGCAACAACACTTTATTATTAATAATACTAATTCACTAATTCACCATCCCATTATCCCCTATGGATGCTCAAGAAACGATTCTCCTGTTAATCAGTTTTTTTTTTTTTTTTAATTCCTTTAAATGCAATGTAAAATGCGATGTAATCATTATAATTGTCTTACTCATCCACATTATATTCCTTATACTCCCCACTTTTGGGGGTGAGGAAGACAAGTATGCAGCTGTATCTAAGTTGTGGTGGATCCTGTGAATCATTAGCAGGAAACACTGTGAGCTGGTGTTAGGGTCTCCTGCCCTGTGCTGCCACGTCGTCATGGCAACCGGGAGACAAGTGCTAGTGGAGTAACCTGAGCGCAGCTGATACTCCGGTTCGGGTCTTTTGCTGTGCAGTGGTTATAGGCTCTGTGCACGGCAGGGGATCCGGTGCTGGTTTTTGTGCTCACAGTCTGTGAGGTCTGAGTGGGGCGTGGACAGCACCTGCTTTATAAGGCCTCTTTTCAGGGTAAGCAGATGCTGCTGAATCTTTGTTGGTTAGTCAGTTCATGAAAGTTAGCCAGTACTGTGTAGCTTTGTATTTGTTTGTTGCTTACTGCAAATAGGCCTGGGGATTTGGTATTACACTCTGCCAATCCAGACCTAGCAGTAAGACTGGAGTCAGTCGTTTAGCTTGCTGGGGTTCTGTTACTACTCTGTGAACTTAGCAAGTTTGCGGCTGTATTCTAAGACTTGCCTGTCTAATCCTGTCTCACTGTGCTAGGTGTCAGGGGTCAGTTTAGTGGCAGTAAGCTAAAACCTGTGCACTGCAAGTGAGAAATAGGATTGTGGAGACTCTCCTTGTGTCTATCATTCCATCTCTGACCAAGGAGTTTACTGCCACACCCGTTGGTAACCCTTTAGGGTTTTGCTGTTGCCCTTAGCAACAGCATTTCGGGTTCTCTACGTATTAAAACACAACATCTTGCTTTTTCCATCTGTGCAGTTCTAATACAAGGGAGATACCCAGTTCCTTAGCCTCTGGGCTTCTCTGTTCACTTTGTGTGTATTTTGTTACCCTATTACCTTCTGTGTACGTTATGTCATATTCCCCAGTTTGTCTGTGAGTCCATTTGTTTTGCATAACAGTTCAAACACCAGTACATTCCTGCAGACACTGGAGTGCATAACAGTTCTGACACCAGTACTTTCCTGCAGGCACTGGTGTGCATAACATATTCAGCAGCCTAATACTCCTGTTGAAATTTTTTGGGAATATGGAGCATACCCCTCAAAATACGTTGCAACAGGTGGTCGATCAGGTGCAGGTCCTGACTCGACAATTTAATGATTTGTCCATTAAAATGCACACCTCCCAGGCTGCTGGCGGAGCTCCCGCAGCAGCAGCACCTGCAGGGGTTAAGGAGCCGAAAGTAAATCTCCCGGATCGTTTTTCTGGAGATCGCTCGCAGTTCTTTTGTTTCAAGGAGAGCTGCAAGCTATACTTCCGGCTTAGGCCTCAGTCTTCTGGGTCGGAGATTCAGCGGGTGGGCATAGTGATTTCCTTGCTACAAGGAGACCCACAGGTCTGGGCATATGGGTTGCAGCCTGACTGTCCGTCGCTTAAAAGTGTTGATGCTTTTTTTACGGCACTGGGCATGTTGTATGATGACCCTGACAAGACGGCCTCAGCCGAGGCTCAGATTTCGATCCTTAAGCAAGGGCGAAGGCCAGTTGAGGTTTACTGTACGGAGTTTCGGAGGTTGGCCCATGATACCCTGTGGAATGACCCAGCCCTGAGACACCAGTACCGAAGAGGTCTTTCTAACCAGATAAAGGACCAACTGGTACAATATCCCTTGCCTGATAGCTTGGATCAGCTCATGCAGTTATCCATCCGGGTGGATAGACGGCTGAGAGAGCGTAGGCTTGAAAGGGAGACTGAGATTTCCTTCCTTCCCAAGGGAACCTCAGACTCTGAGGAATTTTCTGAGGAGCCTATGCAGATTGGGGCTACCCGCCTCTCCTCGCGTGAGAAGACGCGGAGGAGACAGCAGGGGTTGTGTTTGTACTGTGGGAATAAAGGTCATGTGGTAGTATCATGCCCAGAAAAGCCGGAAAACTTCAGGGCCTGAGGGTGATAGGAAATATCCTGTCAGGCCAGAAGTCAGAATTTCCCAAGAAGACTTTTATCATTCCGGTGACCTTGAAGATCCTCGGTCAAACTGACAAGACTGAGGCCTTTGTGGACAGTGGGGCCGACGGGGTTTTTATGGACCGCCAATTCGCCCTGAAACACTCTGTTCCCTTAGTACCCTTGGCATCGGAAATTGAGATTTGTGGGTTAAACGGGGAACCATTATCCCAAGGTAAAATTACCTCTTGCACTAGCCAGATTTCTTTGTTTATTGGAGCCACACACTCTGAAAAATTGTCCTTTTATGTGACTGTCTGTACTTTTGCCCCATTGGTGTTGGGGTTACCCTGGTTAAGGGCCCACAATCCTCAATTTGACTGGGTCTCTGGGGAGATTCTTAGTTGGGGTACTGATTGTTTCAGGAGTTGCTTGAGCCTTCCAGTCAGGCTCTCGCAGCTAAGTTTGCCAGGATTGCCAGGGTGTTATGCAGATTTTGCGGACGTGTTCTCCAAAAAAGTTGCAGAGGTACTACCTCCCCATCGCCCCTATGACTGTGCCATTGATTTGTTGCCAAATGCTAAGCTTCCCAAGAGCAGGTTGTACTCCCTGTCACGTCCTGAGACTCAGGCTATGGCAGAGTACATTCAGGAGAACTTGGCTAAGGGATTTATCAGACCTTCACAGTCTCCAGTTGGGTCGGGGTTCTTCTTCGTGGCTAAAAAGGACGGTTCGTTGCGACCCTGCATCGACTTCAGGGAATTGAACCGCATCACGATTAAAAACTCATACCCACTGCCTCTCATTTCGGTCTTGTTTGACCAGCTTCGTACTGCCACCATTTTTTCTAAGATTGACCTACGCGGTGCGTACAATCTAATCCGAATAAGAGAGGGGGATGAATGGAAGACTGCCTTTAATACCCACTCAGGGCATTATGAATATTTGGTGATGCCTTTTGGGCTCTTTAATGCCCCGGCAGTCTTCCAGGATTTCATGAATGATGTGCTCAGGGAATATTTGGATAGATTCTTAGTTGTATACTTAGATGACATCCTAATCTTCTCCCATTCCCTGGAGGAACATCGGAAGCATGTACGCTTAGTCCTCCAGAAACTCAGAGACCACCGGCTTGGGGCGAAGCTGGAGAAGTGCGAATTTGAAGTTCAGCAAATCGCATTTCTAGGATATATTATCTCCCCAGAAGGTTTCCAAATGGAGGGTTCCAAGGTACAGGCAGTCCTGGATTGGGTGCAGCCCACTAGTTTGAAGGCGCTTCAGCATTTCCTGGGCTTTGCGAATTTTTATAGACGATTTATCGCTGGATTTTCGTCTATAGTGGCGCCCTTGGTGGCACTCACTAAGAAAGGGGCGGATGTTGCTCACTGGTCTTGTGAGGCTAAAGCGGCTTTTGCCCGTCTCAAAAGGGCATTTGTTTCGGCCAAGGTGCTGCGACACCCAGATCCAGAGCGTCCTTTTGTGGTGGAGGTGGATGCCTCTGAGATGGGTATTGGGGCAGTGCTTTCTCAGATGGGAGTGTCTGATAATCGCCTTCATCCCTGTGCTTACTTTTCCCGTAAATTTTCGCCTGCCGAGATGAATTATGACGTGGGTAACCGGGAATTGTTGGCTATTAAGGATGCACTCGAGGAGTGGAGACACTGGCTTGAGGGGGCTAAGTTTGTGGTCTCAATTCTCACTGACCATAAGAATCTGGCATATTTAGAGTCAGCGAAGCGTCTCAATGCCAGGCAGGCACGATGGGCTTTGTTTTTTGCTCGCTTTAATTTTTTGATAACATATCGCCCTGGGTCAAAAAACATCAAGGCTGATGCGCTCTCGCGGAGTTTTGCTCCAATCCAGGAGACCACCGAGGAGCCGTTGCCCATTGTTTCCCCATCATGTATTAAAGTGGGCATTACCCAGGACCTCTTATCATTAGTCCTTAGAGCACAGGAGCAGGCTCCTCCAGACCTTCCGGTAGGTCTTTTGTTTGTGCCTCCTAGATTAAGACAGCGAGTGTTCCTGGAATTCCATGCCAAGAAGTCGGCAGGTCACCCGGGTATTGCCAGAACTCGGGAGTTGCTATCTAGGGCGGTGTGGTGGCCCTCGGTGGCTAAGGATGTGGATCAGTGGGTTCGGGCATGTGACATCTGTGCCCGAAATAAGACTCCTAGAGGGGTTCCTGTTGGCCCATTACATCCACTCTCTATCCCATCTAAGCCATGGACCCACATTTCAATGGATTTTGTGGTGGACTTGCCCAAATCCTCGGGGATGACAGCCATCTGGGTTGTCGTTGACAGGTTTTCGAAGATGGCGCACTTCGTTCCACTGGTTGGGCTGCCATCAGCCAGACGCCTGTCTGAATTATTTATGCTGCATGTTGTGCGTCTCCACGGGTTGCCACTTGATGTGGTCTCTGACCGCGGATCCCAGTTTGTGGCCAAATTCTGGAGGGCATTTTGTTCCGATCTCCAGATTTCTGTCAGCTTGTCGTCAGGCTACCATCCGCAGTCTAATGGGCAGACTGAAAGGGTGAACCAGTCCTTGGAGCAGTTCCTCAGGTGTTATGTCTCCAAGTGTCAGACTGACTGGGTTGCTCATCTGTCCATGGCGGAGTTTGCCTATAACAACGCGGCTCACTCTGCTACAGGGATCTCTCCCTTCCTTTGTGTGTATGGGCATCATCCTAAGGCCAATTCTTTTGACCCCCTGGACTCCACTCCTGGTGGTTCCTCTGTGGTTTCGATCCTTAGAGGTATTTGGCGGAAAGTGAAGAAAGCCCTTGTGTCTGTGTCATTAGTGACCAAAAGGGTTTTTGATAAGCGGAAAAGACCCTGCAGCTTCAAATTAGGAGACTTCGTCTGGTTGTCTACCAAGAATTTGAAGTTGAGACAGCCATCTCATAAGTTAGGGCCCAGGTTCATCGGCCCTTATAAGATCACCAGGGTTATCAATCCGGTGGCATTTCAGTTAGATCTGCCCCGTTCTTTGGGTATCAATAAAACATTTCATTGTTCCCTTTTAAAACGGGCGATTAGTAATCCTTCTTCCAGTGGAAGACCTTCCCCTCTTCTGATACGTGGCCAGAGGGAGTTTGTTGTTGAAAGGATTCTTGACTCCAAGGTGGTTCGGGGTCGGCTGTCATTTTTGGTGCACTGGAAGGGGTATGGCCCGGAGGAGCGGTCGTGGGTGCGCAGTTGTGATCTTCATGCCCCCAGACTGATACGCTCTTTCTTCTCGCAGTTCCCCGATAAACCCGGTGGTAGGGGTTCTTTGACCCCTCGTCAGAGGGGGGGTACTGTTAGGGTCTCCTGCCCTGTGCTGCCATGTCGTCATGGCAACCGGGAGACAAGTGCTAGTGGAGTAACCTGAGCGCAGCTGATACTCCGGTTCGGGTCTTTTGCTGTGCAGTGGTTATAGGCTCTGTGCACGGCAGGGGATCCGGTGCTGGTTTTTGTGCTCACAGTCTGTGAGGTCTGAGTGGGGCGTGGACAGCACCTGCTTTATAAGGCCTCTTTTCAGGGTAAGCAGATGCTGCTGAATCTTTGTTGGTTAGTCAGTTCATGAAAGTTAGCCAGTACTGTGTAGCTTTGTATTTGTTTGTTGCTTACTGCAAATAGGCCTGGGGATTTGGTATTACACTCTGCCAATCCAGACCTAGCAGTAAGACTGGAGTCAGTCGTTTAGCTTGCTGGGGTTCTGTTACTACTCTGTGAACTTAGCAAGTTTGCGGCTGTATTCTAAGACTTGCCTGTCTAATCCTGTCTCACTGTGCTAGGTGTCAGGGGTCAGTTTAGTGGCAGTAAGCTAAAACCTGTGCACTGCAAGTGAGAAATAGGATTGTGGAGACTCTCCTTGTGTCTATCATTCCATCTCTGACCAAGGAGTTTACTGCCACACCCGTTGGTAACCCTTTAGGGTTTTGCTGTTGCCCTTAGCAACAGCATTTCGGGTTCTCTACGTATTAAAACACAACATCTTGCTTTTTCCATCTGTGCAGTTCTAATACAAGGGAGATACCCAGTTCCTTAGCCTCTGGGCTTCTCTGTTCACTTTGTGTGTATTTTGTTACCCTATTACCTTCTGTGTACGTTATGTCATATTCCCCAGTTTGTCTGTGAGTCCATTTGTTTTGCATAACAGTTCAAACACCAGTACATTCCTGCAGACACTGGAGTGCATAACAGTTCTGACACCAGTACTTTCCTGCAGGCACTGGTGTGCATAACAGCTGGGCATCACTATGCCACCAGAGGAAACCCTACCAGGATAGGTTCTTGGACAGGGGAATCGGGTGACGAGGGTCAGTGAAGCAAGTAAAAGGACTGATACGCTGAATAAACCATCTGCGGTGGTGCCTAGGCTATTTTCAGCCTCGGACCCATGTTGCTTCTTTAAGCTAGCCCAACGCAATCCCATTATATGGTGAGAGATTTACATCTATTGCACGGTCACTTTAACTGGTCCAGATTCACCCATGCACTTTATGTATGTAGTATGTCTGTGAGTTTATGTGTCCTAATAAACACATTTTTCATGGAACAAATCATTTGTCACAATTTCCCTGTTGGTTCATATATCCCCTATTGAATGAAGGGATATATCTTTAAATCTGAAATCTCTCCGTAAGCTACACTATTGCTATATTATATCTAAGTTGTATACTGTCAGAGGTAAAATGTACACATCATATAAAATCTACTGCTTAACCTCAGTATTAATCATATATACTCAGTATTAAACATATATGTTCTTGCTTATGCATAAGTGGATGGTTTGGCTCTGACTGTGTATCTATAATGTTTTATTCATGATAAAGTGTAATATTGTATTACCTTCTATAATTTCTTTGGTTATGAACTTGAATGTATGCATATAGCATTTCCAAAAAAAATTACTGTATCTAGAGATTTATCATCTGGTCATACATATCTATCTATCAATAAATGTATACCAAGGCTCCACCCTCTAAGGGTTTTAACTATCTTTGGCCTAGCGCCAAATAATCTAGGTAGTTATCTATGTCAGCACACCGTTGACTTTTGTCTTGCGACACCTTGTGGTCTTTTCTGTAAAAAAAAACACAACTGTTTAGTATCTGACACCAACACTTCAGATAATTTATAGCACAAAGGTATATCATCCACATACTGGTTACATTTCTTTACTTATTTCAACATATCATTCAGACTGGCCAGTCCACACAAACAATACGTTTTTTCATGCACACCAATTATGTGCTTCCAAGCAAACTTTTCTTGGACTGTGTCCATCCTATGGAATGTCTTGGCACATATACATATTCACTGAAAAATCACTTACAAACTTAACAACGCTCCTATTTTCTGTATAACTATTCTATACAATCATATCCCCACACTTCCTGGCTACGGAACCTGGTTCATCACTGCATATTGTGCAGTCCACTAAGAACTTTTGCAACGTATTATATCGATGCCTATACAATGAGATGGATTTTAGCAAGCATATTTTTTTTTCCTCACGAACCCAGGGTAAGTGATATATAGATATGCTATGCATCCAACTTAATCTGTTCCTACTTTATTCTTCCTGGAATCTTTAGAAATACCTAATCCGTGATGTAGTATGATTTTACACTGTAACTTTTACATTAGGTTTCTTCCAAATAACTTTGAAGAATTGTCTAAAATTATGTTAATACTGGAATCGTAGTGATTAATTGCTTGTCGCAATGTTTGATTTACAGCATATACATTAAAGAATGCGTATTCCTTTATCTTTCCCTATGATTTTAGCTGCTGCTCCGAAAACTCTTTTTTTTCCCGTCTAGCCCATCAGAGAGAGGGCGTTGTCTTCTTGACTGTCTGCCAGATGCAAATCTGTTAGCTTTAACACTGTTAGCGCATCTCTAGCCCATATCTGTTGCTGGGATTTTTATTTTATTTTTTTTTCTGATAACAATTATGCTGTAGAAAGAAATTGGCAGCATTTTCTACAGGTTATCTGGTAAAGATATTAGTTTTTTATATTAAAACTAGAGTAGATAGTTTGTATAACAAACATTTCTAGAGTATTGCTTATGCAGAGGTTCCCAAACTGTGTGCCGTAGCTACCTGGGGTGCCTAGGACACTTGCAGGGGTTCCCTGGGTTGATGGTCTAGTACCAATTCAAATTATTCAGTGCTGGTGGCTGCCAGTCATAAAATATGTGGCCAAACAGAAGCAAATATCCCTCACCACACAACTGACTCTAAGGATGACATATAAATGCCATCTACTTAATGTAATATCTATTTTTACATTTCTCAATAATACATTTTTTTTTTCCTAGGGGTGCCGTGAAAAAAAATTCTGATATTCTAGGGCCACATGATTAAGAAAAAATTTGGAAACCACTGACTTATGCTTATTATGATCCATCTTATTAGATGAAAAAAATCAAAGCTCACTGAACACTTTTTTTTTCTTTACTGCGTCATGGCTTACACTGCTGCTGGAAAGGAGGGGGCACGTTTCTGCGCTAGCCCCCTAGCTCTCTGTGCTTTTACACAGCATTGGAAACTGAAGGGGTTTTCTTTTTTTTTTTTTTTCTTTTCTGCTGGCAGACCTTCTCACAATATATTGCATTAAAGAATATTTGCGTATTAAACAATACCATATGGAAACTTCACTTCATAGTTAGATAGTAACATTAGATAAACACATATTTTTAACTACAGATCTGCCAAAAGCCATTTGAACACGGACATCAACTTTTGTTTCCTCCGTTCACAAATATATATATAAATATATATATATATATATATATAAACCTTATTATTTCAAAACTTGTAACCATGCCAATCACAGACAGAAGGTTTCTATTAGACACAGATCTGAGAATATACTTAACTGAACATTATGTTCCACACACAAACCCATAACACAAAAAATTTAAATACAGTTTGCAAACTTCAATTTCTTGCAGATTTCAACAGTTTTTCCGATTTCAAAATACGCTTAGTATTGGTTGATCAGGCCAATATTATACAGCATGATTGAAATGCAAAACATAGACTGTACCCTTTGTCACAGTACTATACAAAATTAGTGCTTCTATGGAATATTTCTTCCATACATGATATGCACACTTAGAGTTAATCCTCCCTGCCCTTCCCATACGCTGGAAAAATTTGCAATCCCTGCAATTTTTCACACACGCGACACGTCTGTCAACTGGGAAGCTGCAGTAGATCCTCTTATCACAGACTACTATCACAAAGCAACATGCCATGTTATGCTTAAAACAACCAGCAGCTCTTAGTAGCTCAGTATTGCAATATATTATTACACTCAATTACATATAATCCCTATAACCTTGGGTTGTTCACTCTATTTATTTAAAGTACCCTTCTTACACGTATGTAGCTGACTAACAAGGGGAGGTGGTCTATGTGCTTTTTACTTTATTTGGCTCTTGGTCCAAAGTACTTATTCACGCAATCATTCATAGAGTGAAAAACACAGGTCACTGTTTCTTTGCTCAAATCTTTGAATTAATTTTGGTATTCTTATTTACATGCAACAGCATCTGTCAATCATCATTTCCGAGTTACTTGGTCCTTCAACCGATTTGGACATAATTTTGGTATTAATTTTACAAACAAGCAACAACAAACAGGTCCCTGAGTTATTTTACTAGTTTTTTGTCAATCTCTCCACTAATTCTCATATTATAAAAAATACAGTCACACAGACAGCTGGCAGGTATAGAAACAGCATGTACTGGAATACAGCACATACCATGGTATTCTATACTTACCAGTGCTGTAATGATTTGGGATGTTCCTTCCATCATCAGCTGCTGGCTGGCTGGCACACCCCTTTGAGAATTTGATGAAGAGATCGAGATCTATAGTTCCAACGATTACGAGCCCCCATCTGTTGAATTCTCTTGGATTAAATAAATTAACCATCTTGTTGCTGTTTGGGTTGTTAGGTAAAAGAATGAATTGAAAATGGATTTATAAAAATCAATTATTATTTATTCAAAGGGCCACGCCCGTATACAGGGGAGAGGTAGCATTCTCTCGTCCTGTGTCAAATCATTTAACAACCACGTACACGTATCAACAATGAGTTTTATATAATACATAGTTACGCCCCTTTTGTATATCCCTCCCATATGATTTCATACCTCAGGAATACAACGCTAGGCAATAGAGTTATGCAATATTGGGACAATTGTCAAGAATACTAAAAAGATACTCGTGAGCTTCAACTGTGTCCATATTAGGAATTACATCTGTACTCTATGAGCTTTTAGAAAGTGCGTAGTTGGAAACAATACTCAGCCAACAAAGTTGTTTTTCTCTCAGGGTGTGTATAAAGTTCAAGATGAATTTGCTATATCATCTAGCTAGAATCAAAATGGATTCTGTTATGCTTTCATATTATACTAGTGAATATGAGAACCCTTTGCTTATTGGATGTATACATAATATACGTACTATCCCGTAGTACATATATATAACTGTTAGGCCTTCAGCAGGTTGCCTCAGTCCCAGTATTCGACAAGTGATTTTGTTTAAAAATCCAATTATATGTCGCACAACACTGAATTTTCATATGTCCGCAATTAAGCAGCATGACTTAGTCATGAAAAAATGCAGAAAATATGGTCAGTTTATCGAGAACCTCCAAGTACCACATAGTGCACTAATATAGTAGGCTGAGATTTTTTTTTATCTTGGCTGACCGATTCAATAACCGAAGGAGTGTGTTTGTGACCATCAGTTCTCTGGTTTATCGGAAATACACCAAATGGTCATTTAAAAACACTACCCATTAAAACAGGATGAGCAACCAATTTTTTGCAATTGACTTTAATAATTGTATAGTGGGTACATAGATAAAGACAGTTGTAACATGGTTGACCAAACTTGCATTACCCAACATTTAAAATAAAAATTTAGCAAAGAGCAATGTGTGCAATGTTGAATAAACCTGCATATTCCCATTTTAAATAAAGAATTTTTGAAGCTTTTCAAGTGAATATTTATAATTTGAAAAACTATATACACAAAAATCATTATTTCTAACATTTTGAACAATTATCATCTGCAGGTGTCACACTTATCAAAATCAATTTTCAGTGATTTTTCTTGCCATGTTACCATAAAGTGCCTGTATTACAAATACTACATATAAATAAATGCCCTTTCACAACATAACTTAAGCATAATACTCGAAAAAGACTTTAGTAATAATCAATATACTATCTATCCAGAAGTCAAATCTATCAGCATTTTTGCTAAACTTGCACATAGTAATTATGGAAATATTTATTTACATTTAAAGTAAATAATCTGGAAGTGAATATTAGCTACATCAAAACATGATTGCAGTTTATCATGCATTAATCATGCAATACCAAACCTTGGCAGCATTATCAAGTTGCTAGTGAAGTCATGTGAACAGTGAAGTCCTGGAAAGAATAGCTGTGCTTTGGTGAACTGGTGATGGACATGTTGGTTTAAGTGATTTATTTAACTGTACTCAGTTAAGATGATTTATGGAAAAAGGTAGTTAGATATGATACTACAATTTATTTGTTTACTATAAATGAAATATATGATACATTGCTACCAATTTCTTATAAAACAAGAAGATTATTTGAATCTGCTCCAGATTTTTAATCAGTTGTTTGCTGTAATAAGTTATTTTATAATGAAAAGCTAATAGATATTAAAAATAACATTTATTTCCATATTTAGAGAAGAAATTGAATTTTGTAAGTGAACAAATGACATGTTTCACATTGAGCAGTAGCAGGTCAGATGTTATAAGAATGATAGTGAAGAAAATTTTCATAAATCATAAATTAGTGCAAAAATATGGTTCCACTGGGGATTGAACCCAGAACCTTCTGCGTGTAAAGCAGATGTGATAACCACTACACTATGAAACCAATATGCAATACAATAACAAACTATTCAATTTTTTGGTTGTCCTGACAGTCGTAGTGATTTTTGGTAAACTGTTCCGGATTATCGGTGAAACGTCAAAGTGATTGTTCTTTCATTATATATAATTTTAAAAAAAACAGAGCACCATATTTTTGGCAAATTGACCCAATACTTAATAGTGGTACACCTAGCTAAAGAAAGTTATAGCCTGGTTGACCAACCTTGCATAATTAAACATTTAATATTAATCTTTATTAAAAAGCAATGACTGCAATGATAAATAAATGTGTATATCCATTTTAAAGTAAGCATTTTGCAAAGTTTTTTAAGTGATTATTTTTAATTTGAAGAAAACAAATATACAAAATTCTTTATTTCTAACATCTTGACCAATTATTATCTACTGTAAGTACTCTTATCAAGATCACAGTTTACTGGATTTTTTAATAAATACGGGTTCACTTGGGATTGAACCCAGGACTTTTTCTGTATAAAGCAGTTATGCTAACCACAATGCTATGAAACCACAACATAAACTGTTCTCACACTAGAAGATATTTATGGTCATCTTGACAATCAAATGCCCCAAAATCTGAGGTACACACTAAGTGATTTTGTTTAAAAATCCAATTATATGTCGCACAACACTGAATTTTCATATGTCCGCAATTAAGCAGCATGACTTAGTCATGAAAAAATGCAGAAAATATGGTCAGTTTATCGAGAACCTCCAAGTACCACATAGTGCACTAATATAGTAGGCTGAGATTTTTTTTTATCTTGGCTGACCGATTCAATAACGGAAGGAGTGTGTTTGTGACCATCAGTTCTCTGGTTTATCGGAAATACACCAAATGGTCATTTAAAAACACTACCCAGTAAAACAGGATGAGCAACCAATTTTTTGCAATTGACTTTAATAATTGTATAGTGGGTACATAGATAAAGACAGTTGTAACATGGTTGACCAAACTTGCATTACCCAACATTTAAAATAAAAATTTAGCAAAGAGCAATGTGTGCAATGTTGAATAAACCTGCATATTCCCATTTTAAATAAAGAATTTTTGAAGCTTTTCAAGTGAATATTTATAATTTGAAAAACTATATACACAAAAATCATTATTTCTAACATTTTGACCAATTATCATCTGCAGGTGTCACACTTATCAAAATCACTTTTCAGTGATTTTTCTTGCCATGTTACCATAAAGTGCCTGTATTACAAATACTACATATAAATAAATGCCCTTTCACAACATAACTTAAGCATAATACTCGAAAAAGACTTTAGTAATAATCAATATACTATCTATCCAGAAGTCAAATCTATCAGCATTTTTGCTAAACTTGCACATAGTAATTATGGAAATATTTATTTACATTTAAAGTAAATAATCTGGAAGTGAATATTAGCTACATCAAAACATGATTGCAGTTTATCATGCATTAATCATGCAATACCAAACCTTGACAGCATTATCAAGTTGCTAGTGAAGTCATGTGAACAGTGAAGTCCTGGAAAGAATAGCTGTGCTTTGGTGAACTGGTGATGGAAATGTTGGTTTAAGTGATTTATTTAACTGTACTCAGTTAAGATGATTTATGGAAAAAGGTAGTTAGATATGATACTACAATTTATTTGTTTACTATAAATGAAATATATGATACATTGCTACCAATTTCTTATAAAACAAGTAGATTATTTGAATCTGCTCCAGATTTTTAATCAGTTGTTTGCTGTAATAAGTTATTTTATAATTAAAAGCTAATAGATATTAAAAATAACATTTATTTCCATATTTAGAGAAGAAATTGAATTTTGTAAGTGAACAAATGACATGTTTCACATTGAGCAGTAGCAGGTCAGATGTTATAAGAATGATAGTGAAGAAAATTTTCATAAATCATAAATTAGTGCAAAAATATGGTTCCACTGGGGATTGAACCCAGGACCTTCTGCGTGTAAAGCAGATGTGATAACCACTACACTATGAAACCAATATGCAATACAATAACAAACTGTTAAATTTTTTGGTTGTCCTGACAGTCGTAGTGATTTTTGGTAAACTGTTCCGGATTATCGGTGAAACGTCAAAGTGATTGTTCTTTCATTATATATAATTTAAAAAAAAAACAGAGCACCATATTTTTGGCAAATTGACCCAATACTTAATAGTGGTACACCTAGCTAAAGAAAGTTATAGCCTGGTTGACCAACCTTGCATAATTAAACATTTAATATTAATCTTTATTAAAAAGCAATGACTGCAATGATAAATAAATGTGTATATCCATTTTAAAGTAAGCATTTTGCAAAGTTTTTTAAGTGATTATTTTTAATTTGAAGAAAACAAATATACAAAATTCTTTATTTCTAACATCTTGACCAATTATTATCTACTGTAAGTACTCTTATCAAGATCACAGTTTACTGGATTTTTTTATAAATATGGGTTCACTTGGGATTGAACTCAGGACTTTCTCCATGTAAAGCAGATATGCTAACCACTATGTTATGAAACCACAACATAAACTGTTATCACACTAGAAGAGATTTATGGTCATCTTGACAATCAAATGCCCCAAAATCTGAGGTACACACTAAGTGATTTTGTTTAAAAATCCAATTACATGTCGCACAACACTGAATTTTCATATGTCCGCAATTAAGCAGCATGACTTAGTCATGAAAAAATGCAGAAAATATGGTCAGTTTATCGAGAACCTCCAAGTACTACATAGTGCACTAATATAGTAGGCTGAGATTTTTTTTATCTTGGCTGACCGATTCAATAACCGAAGGAGTGTGTTTGTGACTATCAGTTCTCTGGTTTATCGGAAATACACCAAATGGTCATTTAAAAACACTACCCAGTAAAACAGGATGAGCAACCAATTTTTTGCAATTGACTTTAATAATTGTATAGTGGGTACATAGATAAAGATAGTTGTAACATGGTTGACCAAACTTGCATTACCCAACATTCAAAATACAAATTTAGCAAAGAGCAATGTGTGCAATGTTGAATAAACCTGCATATTCCCATTTTAAATAAAGAATTTTTGAAGCTTTTCAAGTGAATATTTATAATTTGAAAAACTATATACACAAAAATCATTATTTCTAACATTTTGACCAATTATCATCTGCAGGTGTCACACTTATCAAAATCACTTTTCAGTGATTTTTCTTGCCATGTTACCATAAAGTGCCTGTATTACAAATACTACATATAAATAAATGCCCTTTCACAACATAACTTAAGCATAATACTCGAAAAAGACTTTAGTAATAATCAATATACTATCTATCCAGAAGTCAAATCTATCAGCATTTTTGCTAAACTTGCACATAGTAATTATGGAAATATTTATTTACATTTAAAGTAAATAATCTGGAAGTGAATATTAGCTACATCAAAACATGATTGCAGTTTATCATGCATTAATCATGCAATACCAAACCTTGGCAGCATTATCCAGTTGCTAGTGAAGTCATGTGAACAGTGAAGTCCTGGAAAGAATAGCTGTGCTTTGGTGAACTGGTGATGGACATGTTGGTTTAAGTGATTTATTTAACTGTACTCAGTTAAGATGATTTATGGAAAAAGGTAGTTAGATATGATACTACAATTTATTTGTTTACTATAAATGAAATATATGATACATTGCTACCAATTTCTTATAAAACGAGAAGATTATTTGAATCTGCTCCAGATTTTTAATCAGTTGTTTGCTGTAATAAGTTATTTTATAATTAAAAGCTAATAGATATTAAAAATAACATTTATTTCCATATTTAGAGAAGAAATTGAATTTTGTAAGTGAACAAATGACATGTTTCACATTGAGCAGTAGCAGGTCAGATGTTATAAGAATGATAGTGAAGAAAATTTTCATAAATCATAAATTAGTGCAAAAATATGGTTCCACTGGGGATTGAACCCAGGACCTTCTGCGTGTAAAGCAGATGTGATAACCACTACACTATGAAACCAATACGCAATACAATAACAAACTGTTAAATTTTTTGGTTGTCCTGACAGTCGTAGTGATTTTTGGTAAACTGTTCCGATTATCGGTGAAACGTCAAAGTGATTGTTCTTTCATTATATATAATTTAAAAAAAAACAGAGCACCATATTTTTGGCAAATTGACCCAATACTTAATAGTGGTACACCTAGCTAAAGAAAGTTATAGCCTGGTTGACCAACCTTGCATAATTAAACATTTAATATTAATCTTTATTAAAAAGCAATGACTGCAATGATAAATAAATGTGTATATCCATTTTAAAGTAAGCATTTTGCAAAGTTTTTTAAGTGATTATTTTTAATTTGAAGAAAACAAATATACAAAATTCTTTATTTCTAACATCTTGACCAATTATTATCTACTGTAAGTACTCTTATCAAGATCACAGTTTACTGGATTTTTTAATAAATATGGGTTCACTTGGGATTGAACTCAGGACTTTCTCCGTGTAAAGCAGGTATGCTAACCACTATGTTATGAAACCACAACATAAACTGTTATCACACTAGAAGAGATTTATGGTCATCTTGACAATCAAATGCCCCAAAATCTGAGGTACACACTAAGTGATTTTGTTTAAAAATCCAATTACATGTCGCACAACACTGAATTTTCATATGTCCGCAATTAAGCAGCATGACTTAGTCATGAAAAAATGCAGAAAATATGGTCAGTTTATCGAGAACCTCCAAGTACTACATAGTGCACTAATATAGTAGGCTGAGATTTTTTTTATCTTGGCTGACCGATTCAATAACCGAAGGAGTGTGTTTGTGACCATCAGTTCTCTGGTTTATCGGAAATACACCAAATGGTCATTTAAAAACACTACCCAGTAAAACAGGATGAGCAACCAATTTTTTGCAATTGACTTTAATAATTGTATAGTGGGTACATAGATAAAGATAGTTGTAACATGGTTGACCAAACTTGCATTACCCAACATTCAAAATACAAATTTAGCAAAGAGCAATGTGTGCAATGTTGAATAAACCTGCATATTCCCATTTTAAATAAAGAATTTTTGAAGCTTTTCAAGTGAATATTTATAATTTGAAAAACTATATACACAAAAATCATTATTTCTAACATTTTGACCAATTATCATCTGCAGGTGTCACACTTATCAAAATCACTTTTCAGTGATTTTTCTTGCCATGTTACCATAAAGTGCCTGTATTACAAATACTACATATAAATAAATGCCCTTTCACAACATAACTTAAGCATAATACTCGAAAAAGACTTTAGTAATAATCAATATACTATCTATCCAGAAGTCAAATCTATCAGCATTTTTGCTAAACTTGCACATAGTAATTATGGAAATATTTATTTACATTTAAAGTAAATAATCTGGAAGTGAATATTAGCTACATCAAAACATGATTGCAGTTTATCATGCATTAATCATGCAATACCAAACCTTGGCAGCATTATCAAGTTGCTAGTGAAGTCATGTGAACAGTGAAGTCCTGGAAAGAATAGCTGTGCTTTGGTGAACTGGTGATGGACATGTTGGTTTAAGTGATTTATTTAACTGTACTCAGTTAAGATGATTTATGGAAAAATGTAGTTAGATATGATACTACAATTTATTTGTTTACTATAAATGAAATATATGATACATTGCTACCAATTTCTTATAAAACAAGAAGATTATTTGAATCTGCTCCAGATTTTTAATCAGTTGTTTGCTGTAATAAGTTATTTTATAATTAAAAGCTAATAGATATTAAAAATAACATTTATTTCCATATTTAGAGAAGAAATTGAATTTTGTAAGTGAACAAATGACATGTTTCACATTGAGCAGTAGCAGGTCAGATGTTATAAGAATGATAGTGAAGAAAATTTTCATAAATCATAAATTAGTGCAAAAATATGGTTCCACTGGGGATTGAACCCAGGACCTTCTGCGTGTAAAGCAGATGTGATAACCACTACACTATGAAACCAATATGCAATACAATAACAAACTGTTAAATTTTTTGGTTGTCCTGACAGTCGTAGTGATTTTTGGTAAACTGTTCCGGATTATCGGTGAAACGTCAAAGTGATTGTTCTTTCATTATATATAATTTAAAAAAAACAGAGCACCATATTTTTGGCAAATTGACCCAATACTTAATAGTGGTACACCTAGCTAAAGAAAGTTATAGCCTGGTTGACCAACCTTGCATAATTAAACATTTAATATTAATCTTTATTAAAAAGCAATGACTGCAATGATAAATAAATGTGTATATCCATTTTAAAGTAAGCATTTTGCAAAGTTTTTTAAGTGATTATTTTTAATTTGAAGAAAACAAATATACAAAATTCTTTATTTCTAACATCTTGACCAATTATTATCTACTGTAAGTACTCTTATCAAGATCACAGTTTACTGGATTTTTTAATAAATACGGGTTCACTTGGGATTGAACCCAGGACTTTTTCCATATAAAGCAGATATGCTAACCACAATGCTATGAAACCACAACATAAACCGTTCTCACACTAGAAGATATTTATGGTCATCTTGACAATCAAATGCCCCAAAATCTGAGGTACACACTAAGTGATTTTGTTTAAAAATCCAATTATATGTCGCACAACACTGAATTTTCATATGTCCGCAATTAAGCAGCATGACTTAGTCATGAAAAAATGCAGAAAATATGGTCAGTTTATCGAGAACCTCCAAGTACCACATAGTGCACTAATATAGTAGGCTGAGATTTTTTTTTATCTTGGCTGACCGATTCAATAACCGAAGGAGTGTGTTTGTGACCATCAGTTCTCTGGTTTATCGGAAATACACCAAATGGTCATTTAAAAACACTACCCAGTAAAACAGGATGAGCAACCAATTTTTTGCAATTGACTTTAATAATTGTATAGTGGGTACATAGATAAAGACAGTTGTAACATGGTTGACCAAACTTGCATTACCCAACATTTAAAATAAAAATTTAGCAAAGAGCAATGTGTGCAATGTTGAATAAACCTGCATATTCCCATTTTAAATAAAGAATTTTTGAAGCTTTTCAAGTGAATATTTATAATTTGAAAAACTATATACACAAAAATCATTATTTCTAACATTTTGACCAATTATCATCTGCAGGTGTCACACTTATCAAAATCACTTTACAGTGATTTTTTTTGCCATGTTACCATAAAGTGCCTGTATTACAAATACTACATATAAATAAATGCCCTTTCACAACATAACTTAAGCATAATACTCGAAAAAGACTTTAGTAATAATCAATATACTATCTATCCAGAAGTCAAATCTATCAGCATTTTTGCTAAACTTGCACATAGTAATTATGGAAATATTTATTTACATTTAAAGTAAATAATCTGGAAGTGAATATTAGCTACATCAAAACATGATTGCAGTTTATCATGCATTAATCATGCAATACCAAACCTTGGCAGCATTATCAAGTTGCTAGTGAAGTCATGTGAACAGTGAAGTCCTGGAAAGAATAGCTGTGCTTTGGTGAACTGGTGATGGACATGTTGGTTTAAGTGATTTATTTAACTGTACTCAGTTAAGATGATTTATGGAAAAAGGTAGTTAGATATGATACTACTATTTATTTGTTTACTATAAATGAAATATATGATACATTGCTACCAATTTCTTATAAAACAAGAAGATTATTTGAATCTGCTCCAGATTTTTAATCAGTTGTTTGCTGTAATAAGTTATTTTATAATTAAAAGCTAATAGATATTAAAAATAACATTTATTTCCATATTTAGAGAAGAAATTGAATTTTGTAAGTGAACAAATGACATGTTTCACATTGAGCAGTAGCAGGTCAGATGTTATAAGAATGATAGTGAAGAAAATTTTCATAAATCATAAATTAGTGCAAAAATATGGTTCCACTGGGGATTGAACCCAGGACCTTCTGCGTGTAAAGCAGATGTGATAACCACTACACTATGAAACCAATATGCAATACAATAACAAACTATTCAATTTTTTGGTTGTCCTGACAGTCGTAGTGATTTTTGGTAAACTGTTCCGGATTATCGGTGAAACGTCAAAGTGATTGTTCTTTCATTATATATAATTTAAAAAAAACAGAGCACCATATTTTTGGCAAATTGACCCAATACTTAATAGTGGTACACCTAGCTAAAGAAAGTTATAGCCTGGTTGACCAACCTTGCATAATTAAACATTTAATATTAATCTTTATTAAAAAGCAATGACTGCAATGATAAATAAATGTGTATATCCATTTTAAAGTAAGCATTTTGCAAAGTTTTTTAAGTGATTATTTTTAATTTGAAGAAAACAAATATACAAAATTCTTTATTTCTAACATCTTGACCAATTATTATCTACTGTAAGTACTCTTATCAAGATCACAGTTTACTGGATTTTTTAATAAATACGGGTTCACTTGGGATTGAACCCAGGACTTTTTCTGTATAAAGCAGATATGCTAACCACAATGCTATGAAACCACAACATAAACTGTTCTCACACTAGAAGATATTTATGGTCATCTTGACAATCAAATGCCCCAAAATCTGAGGTACACACTAAGTGATTTTGTTTAAAAATCCAATTATATGTCGCACAACACTGAATTTTCATATGTCCGCAATTAAGCAGCATGACTTAGTCATGAAAAAATGCAGAAAATATGGTCAGTTTATCGAGAACCTCCAAGTACCACATAGTGCACTAATATAGTAGGCTGAGATTTTTTTTTATCTTGGCTGACCGATTCAATAACCGAAGGAGTGTGTTTGTGACCATCAGTTCTCTGGTTTATCGGAAATACACCAAATGGTCATTTAAAAACACTACCCAGTAAAACAGGATGAGCAACCAATTTTTTGCAATTGACTTTAATAATTGTATAGTGGGTACATAGATAAAGACAGTTGTAACATGGTTGACCAAACTTGCATTACCCAACATTTAAAATAAAAATTTAGCAAAGAGCAATGTGTGCAATGATGAATAAACCTGCATATTCCCATTTTAAATAAAGAATTTTTGAAGCTTTTCAAGTGAATATTTATAATTTGAAAAACTATATACACAAAAATCATTATTTCTAACATTTTGACCAATTATCATCTGCAGGTGTCACACTTATCAAAATCACTTTTCAGTGATTTTTCTTACCATGTTACCATAAAGTGCCTGTATTACAAATACTACATATAAATAAATGCCCTTTCACAACATAACTTAAGCATAATACTCGAAAAAGACTTTAGTAATAATCAATATACTATCTATCCAGAAGTCAAATCTATCAGCATTTTTGCTAAACTTGCACATAGTAATTATGGAAATATTTATTTACATTTAAAGTAAATAATCTGGAAGTGAATATTAGCTACATCAAAACATTATTTCAGTTTATCATGCATTAATCATGCAATACCAAACCTTGACAGCATTATCAAGTTGCTAGTGAAGTCATGTGAACAGTGAAGTCCTGGAAAGAATATCTGTGCTTTGGTGAACTGGTGATGGAAATGTTGGTTTAAGTGATTTATTTAACTGTACTCAGTTAAGATGATTTATGGAAAAAGGTAGTTAGATATGATACTACAATTTATTTGTTTACTATAAATGAAATATATGATACATTGCTACCAATTTCTTATAAAACAAGAAGATTATTTGAATCTGCTCCAGATTTTTAATCAGTTGTTTGCTGTAATAAGTTATTTTATAATTAAAAGCTAATAGATATTAAAAATAACATTTATTTCCATATTTAGAGAAGAAATTGAATTTTGTAAGTGAACAAATGACATGTTTCACATTGAGCAGTAGCAGGTCAGATGTTATAAGAATGATAGTGAAGAAAATTTTCATAAATCATAAATTAGTGCAAAAATATGGTTCCACTGGGGATTGAACCCAGGACCTTCTGCGTGTAAAGCAGATGTGATAACCACTACACTATGAAACCAATATGCAATACAATAACAAACTGTTAAATTTTTTGGTTGTCCTGACAGTCGTAGTGATTTTTGGTAAACTGTTCCGGATTATCGGTGAAACGTCAAAGTGATTGTTCTTTCATTATATATAATTAAAAAAAAACAGAGCACCATATTTTTGGCAAATTGACCCAATACTTAATAGTGGTACACCTAGCTAAAGAAAGTTATAGCCTGGTTGACCAACCTTGCATAATTAAACATTTAATATTAATCTTTATTAAAAAGCAATGACTGCAATGATAAATAAATGTGTATATCCATTTTAAAGTAAGCATTTTGCAAAGTTTTTTAAGTGATTATTTTTAATTTGAAGAAAACAAATATACAAAATTCTTTATTTCTAACATCTTGACCAATTATTATCTACTGTAAGTACTCTTATCAAGATCACAGTTTACTGGATTTTTTAATAAATATGGGTGCACTTGGGATTGAACTCAGGACTTTCTCCGTGTAAAGCAGATATGCTAACCACTATGTTATGAAACCACAACATAAACTGTTATCACACTAGAAGAGATTTATGGTCATCTTGACAATCAAATGCCCCAAAATCTGAGGTACACACTAAGTGATTTTGTTTAAAAATCCAATTACATGTCGCACAACACTGAATTTTCATATGTCCGCAATTAAGCAGCATGACTTAGTCATGAAAAAATGCAGAAAATATGGTCAGTTTATCGAGAACCTCCAAGTACCACATAGTGCACTAATATAGTAGGCTGAGATTTTTTTTATCTTGGCTGACCGATTCAATAACCGAAGGAGTGTGTTTGTGACCATCAGTTCTCTGGTTTATCGGAAATACACCAAATGGTCATTTAAAAACACTACCCAGTAAAACAGGATGAGCAACCAATTTTTTGCAATTGACTTTAATAATTGTATAGTGGGTACATAGATAAAGATAGTTGTAACATGGTTGACCAAACTTGCATTACCCAACATTCAAAATACAAATTTAGCAAAGAGCAATGTGTGCAATGTTGAATAAACCTGCATATTCCCATTTTAAATAAAGAATTTTTGAAGCTTTTCAAGTGAATATTTATAATTTGAAAAACTATATACACAAAAATCATTATTTCTAACATTTTGACCAATTATCATCTGCAGGTTTCACACTTATCAAAATCACTTTTCAGTGATTTTTCTTGCCATGTTACCATAAAGTGCCTGTATTACAAATACTACATATAAATAAATGCCCTTTCACAACATAACTTAAGCATAATACTCGAAAAAGACTTTAGTAATAATCAATATACTATCTATCCAGAAGTCAAATCTATCAGCATTTTTGCTAAACTTGCACATAGTAATTATGGAAATATTTATTTACATTTAAAGTAAATAATCTGGAAGTGAATATTAGCTACATCAAAACATGATTGCAGTTTATCATGCATTAATCATGCAATACCAAACCTTGGCAGCATTATCAAGTTGCTAGTGAAGTCATGTGAACAGTGAAGTCCTGGAAAGAATAGCTGTGCTTTGGTGAACTGGTGATGGACATGTTGGTTTAAGTGATTTATTTAACTGTACTCAGTTAAGATGATTTATGGAAAAAGGTAGTTAGATATGATACTACAATTTATTTGTTTACTATAAATGAAATATATGATACATTGCTACCAATTTCTTATAAAACAAGAAGATTATTTGAATCTGCTCCAGATTTTTAATCAGTTGTTTGCTGTAATAAGTTATTTTATAATTAAAAGCTAATAGATATTAAAAATAACATTTATTTCCATATTTAGAGAAGAAATTGAATTTTGTAAGTGAACAAATGACATGTTTCACATTGAGCAGTAGCAGGTCAGATGTTATAAGAATGATAGTGAAGAAAATTTTCATAAATCATAAATTAGTGCAAAAATATGGTTCCACTGGGGATTGAACCCAGGACCTTCTGCGTGTAAAGCAGATGTGATAACCACTACACTATGAAACCAATATGCAATACAATAACAAACTATTCAATTTTTTGGTTGTCCTGACAGTCGTAGTGATTTTTGGTAAACTGTTCCGGATTATCGGTGAAACGTCAAAGTGATTGTTCTTTCAATATATATAATTTAAAAAAAACAGAGCACCATATTTTTGGCAAATTGACCCAATACTTAAAAGTGGTACACCTAGCTAAAGAAAGTTATAGCCTGGTTGACCAACCTTGCATAATTAAACATTTAATATTAATCTTTATTAAAAAGCAATGACTGCAATGATAAATAAATGTGTATATCCATTTTAAAGTAAGCATTTTGCAAAGTTTTTTTAAGTGATTATTTTTAATTTGAAGAAAACAAATATACAAAATTCTTTATTTCTAACATCTTGACCAATTATTATCTACTGTAAGTACTCTTATCAAGATCACAGTTTACTGGATTTTTTAATAAATACGGGTTCACTTGCGATTGAACCCAGTACTTTTTCCGTATAAAGCAGATATGCTAACCACAATGCTATGAAACCACAACATAAACTGTTCTCACACTAGAAGATATTTATGGTCATCTTGACAATCAAATGCCCCAAAATCTGAGGTACACACTAAGTGATTTTGTTGAAAAATCCAATTATATTACGCACAACACTGAATTTTCATATGTCCGCAATTAAGCAGCATGACTTAGTCATGAAAAAATGCAGAAAATATGGTCAGTTTATCGAGAACCTCCAAGTACCACATAGTGCACTAAAATAGTAGGCTGAGATTTTTTTTTATCTTGGCTGACCGATTCAATAACCGAAGGAGTGTGTTTGTGACCATCAGTTCTCTGGTTTATCGGAAATACACCAAATGGTCATTTAAAAACACTACCCAGTAAAACAGGATGAGCAACCAATTTTTTGCAATTGACTTTAATAATTGTATAGTGGGTACATAGATAAAGACAGTTGTAACATGGTTGACCAAACTTGCATTACCCAACATTTAAAATAAAAATTTAGCAAAGAGCAATGTGTGCAATGTTGAATAAACCTGCATATTCCCATTTTAAATAAAGAATTTTTGAAGCTTTTCAAGTGAATATTTATAATTTGAAAAACTATATACACAAAAATCATTATTTCTAACATTTTGACCAATTATCATCTGCAGGTGTCACACTTATCAAAATCACTTTTCAGTGATTTTTCTTGCCATGTTACCATAAAGTGCCTGTATTACAAATACTACATATAAATAAATGCCCTTTCACAACATAACTTAAGCATAATACTCGAAAAAGACTTTAGTAATAATCAATATACTATCTATCCAGAAGTCAAATCTATCAGCATTTTTGCTAAACTTGCACATAGTAATTATGGAAATATTTATTTACATTTAAAGTAAATAATCTGGAAGTGAATATTAGCTACATCAAAACATGATTTCAGTTTATCATGCATTAATCATGCAATACCAAACCTTGACAGCATTATCAAGTTGCTAGTGAAGTCATGTGAACAGTGAAGTCCTGGAAAGAATAGCTGTGCTTTGGTGAACTGGTGATGGAAATGTTGGTTTAAGTGATTTATTTAACTGTACTCAGTTAAGATGATTTATGGAAAAAGGTAGTTAGATATGATACTACAATTTATTTGTTTACTATAAATGAAATATATGATACATTGCTACCAATTTCTTATAAAACAAGTAGATTATTTGAATCTGCTCCAGATTTTTAATCAGTTGTTTGCTGTAATAAGTTATTTTATAATTAAAAGCTAATAGATATTAAAAATAACATTTATTTCCATATTTAGAGAAGAAATTGAATTTTGTAAGTGAACAAATGACATGTTTCACATTGAGCAGTAGCAGGTCAGATGTTATAAGAATGATAGTGAAGAAAATTTTCATAAATCATAAATTAGTGCAAAAATATGGTTCCACTGGGGATTGAACCCAGGACCTTCTGCGTGTAAAGCAGATGTGATAACCACTACACTATGAAACCAATATGCAATACAATAACAAACTGTTAAATTTTTTGGTTGTCCTGACAGTCGTAGTGATTTTTGGTAAACTGTTCCGGATTATCGGTGAAACGTCAAAGTGATTGTTCTTTCATTATATATAATTTAAAAAAAACAGAGCACCATATTTTTGGCAAATTGACCCAATACTTAATAGTGGTACACCTAGCTAAAGAAAGTTATAGCCTGGTTGACCAACCTTGCATAATTAAACATTTAATATTAATCTTTATTAAAAAGCAATGACTGCAATGATAAATAAATGTGTATATCCATTTTAAAGTAAGCATTTTGCAAAGTTTTTTAAGTGATTATTTTTAATTTGAAGAAAACAAATATACAAAATTCTTTATTTCTAACATCTTGACCAATTATTATCTACTGTAAGTACTCTTATCAAGATCACAGTTTACTGGATTTTTTAATAAATATGGGTTCACTTGGGATTGAACTCAGGACTTTCTCCGTGTAAAGCAGATATGCTAACCACTATGTTATGAAACCAAAACATAAACTGTTATCACACTAGAAGAGATTTATGGTCATCTTGACAATCAAATGCCCCAAAATCTGAGGTACACACTAAGTGATTTTGTTTAAAAATCCAATTACATGTCGCACAACACTGAATTTTCATATGTCCGCAATTAAGCAGCATGACTTAGTCATGAAAAAATGCAGAAAATATGGTCAGTTTATCGAGAACCTCCAAGTACCACATAGTGCACTAATATAGTAGGCTGAGATTTTTTTTATCTTGGCTGACCGATTCAATAACCGAAGGAGTGTGTTTGTGACCATCAGTTCTCTGGTTTATCGGAAATACACCAAATGGTCATTTAAAAACACTACCCAGTAAAACAGGATGAGCAACCAATTTTTTGCAATTGACTTTAATAATTGTATAGTGGGTACATAGATAAAGATAGTTGTAACATGGTTGACCAAACTTGCATTACCCAACATTCAAAATACAAATTTAGCAAAGAGCAATGTGTGCAATGTTGAATAAACCTGCATATTCCCATTTTAAATAAAGACTTTTTGAAGCTTTTCAAGTGAATATTTATAATTTGAAAAACTATATACACAAAAATCATTATTTCTAACATTTTGAACAATTATCATCTGCAGGTGTCACACTTATCAAAATCACTTTTCAGTGATTTTTCTTGCCATGTTACCATAAAGTGCCTGTATTACAAATACTACATATAAATAAATGTCCTTTCACAACATAACTTAAGTATAATACTCGAAAAAGACTTTAGTAATAATCAATATACTATCTATCCAGAAGTCAAATCTATCAGCATTTTTGCTAAACTTGCACATAGTAATTATGGAAATATTTATTTACATTTAAAGTAAATAATCTGGAAGTGAATATTAGCTACATCAAAACATGATTGCAGTTTATCATGCATTAATCATGCAATACCAAACCTTGGCAGCATTATCAAGTTGCTAGTGAAGTCATGTGAACAGTGAAGTCCTGGAAAGAATAGCTGTGCTTTGGTGAACTGGTGATGGAAATGTTGGTTTAAGTGATTTATTTAACTGTACTCAGTTAAGATGATTTATGGAAAAAGGTAGTTAGATATGATACTACAATTTATTTGTTTACTATAAATGAAATATATGATACATTGCTACCAATTTCTTATAAAACAAGAAGATTATTTGAATCTGCTCCATATTTTTAATCAGTTGTTTGCTGTAATAAGTTATTTTATAATTAAAAGCTAATAGATATTAAAAATAACATTTATTTCCATATTTAGAGAAGAAATTGAATTTTGTAAGTGAACAAATGACATGTTTCACATTGAGCAGTAGCAGGTCAGATGTTATAAGAATGATAGTGAAGAAAATTTTCATAAATCATAAATTAGTGCAAAAATATGGTTCCACTGGGGATTGAACCCAGGACCTTCTGCGTGTAAAGCAGATGTGATAACCACTACACTATGAAACCAATATGCAATACAATAACAAACTGTTCAATTTTTTGGTTGTCCTGACAGTCGTAGTGATTTTTGGTAAACTGTTCCGGATTATCGGTGAAACGTCAAAGTGATTGTTCTTTCATTATATATAATTTAAAAAAAACAGAGCACCATATTTTTAACAAATTGACCCAATACTTAATAGTGGTACACCTAGCTAAAGAAAGTTATAGCCTGGTTGACCAACCTTGCATAATTAAACATTTAATATTAATCTTTATTAAAAAGCAATGACTGCAATGATAAATAAATGTGTATATCCATTTTAAAGTAAGCATTTTGCAAAGGTTTTTAAGTGATTATTTTTAATTTGAAGAAAACAAATATACAAAATTCTTTATTTCTAACATCTTGACCAATTATTATCTACTGTAAGTACTCTTATCAAGATCACAGTTTACTGGATTTTTTAATAAATATGGGTTCACTTGGGATTGAACTCAGGACTTTCTCCGTGTAAAGCAGATATGCTAACCACTATGTTATGAAACCACAACATAAACTGTTCTCACACTAGAAGATATTTATGGTCATCTTGACAATCAAATGCCCCAAAATCTGAGGTACACACTAAGTGATTTTGTTTAAAAATCCAATTACATGTCGCACAACACTGAATTTTCATATGTCCGCAATTAAGCAGCATGACTTAGTCATGAAAAAATGCAGAAAATATGGTCAGTTTATCGAGCACCTCCAAGTACCACATAGTGCACTAATATAGTAGGCTGAGATTTTTTTTATCTTGGCTGACCGATTCAATAACCGAAGGAGTGTGTTTGTGACCATCAGTTCTCTGGTTTATCGGAAATACACCAAATGGTCATTTAAAAACACTACCCAGTAAAACAGGATGAGCAACCAATTTTTTGCAATTGACTTTAATAATTGTATAGTGGGTACATAGATAAAGACAGTTGTAACATGGTTGACCAAACTTGCATTACCCAACATTTAAAATAAAAATTTAGCAAAGAGCAATGTGTGCAATGTTGAATAAACCTGCATATTCCCATTTTAAAGAAAGAATTTTTGAAGCTTTTCAAGTGAATATTTATAATTTGAAAAACTATATACACAAAAATCATTATTTCTAACATTTTGACCAATTATCATCTGCAGGTGTCACACTTATCAAAATCACTTTTCAGTGATTTTTCTTGCCATGTTACCATAAAGTGCCTGTATTACAAATACTACATATTAATAAATGCCCTTTCACAACATAACTTAAGCATAATACTTGAAAAAGACTTTAGTAATAATCAATATACTATCTATCCAGAAGTCAAATCTATCAGCATTTTTGCTAAACTTGCACATAGTAATTATGGAAATATTTATTTACATTTAAAGTAAATAATCTGGAAGTGAATATTAGCTACATCAAAACATGATTGCAGTTTATCATGCATTAATCATGCAATACCAAACCTTGGCAGCATTATCAAGTTGCTAGTGAAGTCATGTGAACAGTGAAGTCCTGGAAAGAATAGCTGTGCTTTGGTGAACTGGTGATGGAAATGTTGGTTTAAGTGATTTATTTAACTGTACTCAGTTAAGATGATTTATGGAAAAAGGTAGTTAGATATGATACTACAATTTATTTGTTTACTATAAATGAAATATATGATACATTGCTACCAATTTCTTATAAAACAAGAAGATTATTTGAATCTGCTCCATATTTTTAATCAGTTGTTTGCTGTAATAAGTTATTTTATAATTAAAAGCTAATAGATATTAAAAATAACATTTATTTCCATATTTAGAGAAGAAATTGAATTTTGTAAGTGAACAAATGACATGTTTCACATTGAGCAGTAGCAGGTCAGATGTTATAAGAATGATAGTGAAGAAAATTTTCATAAATCATAAATTAGTGCAAAAATATGGTTCCACTGGGGATTGAACCCAGGACCTTCTGCGTGTAAAGCAGATGTGATAACCACTACACTATGAAACCAATATGCAATACAATAACAAACTGTTCAATTTTTTGGTTGTCCTGACAGTCGTAGTGATTTTTGGTAAACTGTTCCGGATTATCGGTGAAACGTCAAAGTGATTGTTCTTTCATTATATATAATTTAAAAAAAACAGAGCACCATATTTTTAACAAATTGACCCAATACTTAATAGTGGTACACCTAGCTAAAGAAAGTTATAGCCTGGTTGACCAACCTTGCATAATTAAACATTTAATATTAATCTTTATTAAAAAGCAATGACTGCAATGATAAATAAATGTGTATATCCATTTTAAAGTAAGCATTTTGCAAAGGTTTTTAAGTGATTATTTTTAATTTGAAGAAAACAAATATACAAAATTCTTTATTTCTAACATCTTGACCAATTATTATCTACTGTAAGTACTCTTATCAAGATCACAGTTTACTGGATTTTTTAATAAATATGGGTTCACTTGGGATTGAACTCAGGACTTTCTCCGTGTAAAGCAGATATGCTAACCACTATGTTATGAAACCACAACATAAACTGTTCTCACACTAGAAGATATTTATGGTCATCTTGACAATCAAATGCCCCAAAATCTGAGGTACACACTAAGTGATTTTGTTTAAAAATCCAATTACATGTCGCACAACACTGAATTTTCATATGTCCGCAATTAAGCAGCATGACTTAGTCATGAAAAAATGCAGAAAATATGGTCAGTTTATCGAGAACCTCCAAGTACCACATAGTGCACTAATATAGTAGGCTGAGATTTTTTTTATCTTGGCTGACCGATTCAATAACCGAAGGAGTGTGTTTGTGACCATCAGTTCTCTGGTTTATCGGAAATACACCAAATGGTCATTTAAAAACACTACCCAGTAAAACAGGATGAGCAACCAATTTTTTGCAATTGACTTTAATAATTGTATAGTGGGTACATAGATAAAGACAGTTGTAACATGGTTGACCAAACTTGCATTACCCAACATTTAAAATAAAAATTTAGCAAAGAGCAATGTGTGCAATGTTGAATAAACCTGCATATTCCCATTTTAAAGAAAGAATTTTTGAAGCTTTTCAAGTGAATATTTATAATTTGAAAAACTATATACACAAAAATCATTATTTCTAACATTTTGACCAATTATCATCTGCAGGTGTCACACTTATCAAAATCACTTTTCAGTGATTTTTCTTGCCATGTTACCATAAAGTGCCTGTATTACAAATACTACATATTAATAAATGCCCTTTCACAACATAACTTAAGCATAATACTTGAAAAAGACTTTAGTAATAATCAATATACTATCTATCCAGAAGTCAAATCTATCAGCATTTTTGCTAAACTTGCACATAGTAATTATGGAAATATTTATTTACATTTAAAGTAAATAATCTGGAAGTGAATATTAGCTACATCAAAACATGATTGCAGTTTATCATGCATTAATCATGCAATACCAAACCTTGGCAGCATTATCAAGTTGCTAGTGAAGTCATGTGAACAGTGAAGTCCTGGAAAGAATAGCTGTGCTTTGGTGAACTGGTGATGGAAATGTTGGTTTAAGTGATTTATTTAACTGTACTCAGTTAAGATGATTTATGGAAAAAGGTAGTTAGATATGATACTACAATTTATTTGTTTACTATAAATGAAATATATGATACATTGCTACCAATTTCTTATAAAACAAGAAGATTATTTGAATCTGCTCCAGATTTTTAATCAGTTGTTTGCTGTAATAAGTTATTTTATAATTAAAAGCTAATAGATATTAAAAATAACATTTATTTCCATATTTAGAGAAGAAACTGAATTTTGTAAGTGAACAAATGACATGTTTCACATTGAGCAGTAGCAGGTCAGATGTTATAAGAATGATAGTGAAGAAAATTTTCATAAATCATAAATTAGTGCAAAAATATGGTTCCACTGGGGATTGAACCCAGGACCTTCTGTGTGTAAAGCAGATGTGATAACCACTACACTATGAAACCAATATGCAATACAATAACAAACTGTTAAATTTTTTGGTTGTCCTGACAGTCGTAGTGATTTTTGGTAAACTGTTCCGGATTATCGGTGAAACGTCAAAGTGATTGTTCTTTCATTATATATAATTTAAAAAAAACAGAGCACCATATTTTTGGCAAATTGACCCAATACTTAATAGTGGTACACCTAGCTAAAGAAAGTTATAGCCTGGTTGACCAACCTTGCATAATTAAACATTTAATATTAATCTTTATTAAAAAGCAATGACTGCAATGATAAATAAATGTGTATATCCATTTTAAAGTAAGCATTTTGCAAAGTTTTTTAAGTGATTATTTTTAATTTGAAGAAAACAAATATACAAAATTCTTTATTTCTAACATCTTGACCAATTATTATCTACTGTAAGTACTCTTATCAAGATCACAGTTTACTGGATTTTTTAATAAATATGGGTTCACTTGGGATTGAACTCAGGAATTTCTCCGTGTAAAGCAGATATGCTAACCACTATGTTATGAAACCAAAACATAAACTGTTATCACACTAGAAGAGATTTATGGTCATCTTGACAATCAAATGCCCCAAAATCTGAGGTACACACTAAGTGATTTTGTTTAAAAATCCAATTACATGTCGCACAACACTGAATTTTCATATGTCCGCAATTAAGCAGCATGACTTAGTCATGAAAAAATGCAGAAAATATGGTCAGTTTATCGAGAACCTCCAAGTACCACATAGTGCACTAATATAGTAGGCTGAGATTTTTTTTATCTTGGCTGACCGATTCAATAACCGAAGGAGTGTGTTTGTGACCATCAGTTCTCTGGTTTATCGGAAATACACCAAATGGTCATTTAAAAACACTACCCAGTAAAACAGGATGAGCAACCAATTTTTTGCAATTGACTTTAATAATTGTATAGTGGGTACATAGATAAAGATAGTTGTAACATGGTTGACCAAACTTGCATTACCCAACATTCAAAATACAAATTTAGCAAAGAACAATGTGTGCAATGTTGAATAAACCTGCATATTCCCATTTTAAATAAAGAATTTTTGAAGCTTTTCAAGTGAATATTTATAATTTGAAAAACTATATACACAAAAATCATTATTTCTAACATTTTGAACAATTATCATCTGCAGGTGTCACACTTATCAAAATCACTTTTCAGTGATTTTTCTTGCCATGTTACCATAAAGTGCCTGTATTACAAATACTACATATAAATAAATGTCCTTTCACAACATAACTTAAGTATAATACTCGAAAAAGACTTTAGTAATAATCAATATACTATCTGTCCAGAAGTCAAATCTATCAGCATTTTTGCTAAACTTGCACATAGTAATTATGGAAATATTTATTTACATTTAAAGTAAATAATCTTGAAGTGAATATTAGCTACATCAAAACATGATTGCAGTTTATCATGCATTAATCATGCAATACCAAACCTTGTCAGCATTATCAAGTTGCTAGTGAATTCATGTGAACAGTGAAGTCCTGGAAATAATAGCTGTGCTTTGGTGAACTGGTGATGGAAATGTTGGTTTAAGTGATTTATTTAACTGTACTCAGTTAAGATGATTTATGGAAAAAGGTAGTTAGATATGATACTACAATTTATTTGTTTACTATAAATGAAATATATGATACATTGCTACCAATTTCTTATAAAACAAGAAGATTATTTGAATCTGCTCCATATTTTTAATCAGTTGTTTGCTGTAATAAGTTATTTTATAATTAAAAGCTAATAGATATTAAAAATAACATTTATTTCCATATTTAGAGAAGAAATTGAATTTTGTAAGTGAACAAATGACATGTTTCACATTGAGCAGTAGCAGGTCAGATGTTATAAGAATGATAGTGAAGAAAATTTTCATAAATCATAAATTAGTGCAAAAATATGGTTCCACTGGGGATTGAACACAGGACCTTCTGCGTGTAAAGCAGATGTGATAACCACTACACTATGAAACCAATATGCAATACAATAACAAACTGTTCAATTTTTTGGTTGTCCTGACAGTCGTAGTGATTTTTGGTAAACTGTTCCGGATTATCGGTGAAACGTCAAAGTGATTGTTCTTTCATTATATATAATTTAAAAAATACAGAGCACCATATTTTTAACAAATTGACCCAATACTTAATAGTGGTACACCTAGCTAAAGAAAGTTATAGCCTGGTTGACCAACCTTGCATAATTAAACATTTAATATTAATCTTTATTAAAAAGCAATGACTGCAATGATAAATAAATGTGTATATCCATTTTAAAGTAAGCATTTTGCAAAGTTTTTTAAGTGATTATTTTTAATTTGAAGAAAACAAATATACAAAATTCTTTATTTCTAACATCTTGACCAATTATTATCTACTGTAAGTACTCTTATCAAGATCACAGTTTACTGGATTTTTTAATAAATACGGGTTCACTTGCGATTGAACCCAGTACTTTTTCCGTATAAAGCAGATATGCTAACCACAATGCTATGAAACCACAACATAAACTGTTCTCACACTAGAAGATATTTATGGTCATCTTGACAATCAAATGCCCCAAAATCTGAGGTACACACTAAGTGATTTTGTTGAAAAATCCAATTATATTACGCACAACACTGAATTTTCATATGTCCGCAATTAAGCAGCATGACTTAGTCATGAAAAAATGCAGAAAATATGGTCAGTTTATCGAGAACCTCCAAGTACCACATAGTGCACTAAAATAGTAGGCTGAGATTTTTTTTTATCTTGGCTGACCGATTCAATAACCGAAGGAGTGTGTTTGTGACCATCAGTTCTCTGGTTTATCGGAAATACACCAAATGGTCATTTAAAAACACTACCCAGTAAAACAGGATGAGCAACCAATTTTTTGCAATTGACTTTAATAATTGTATAGTGGGTACATAGATAAAGACAGTTGTAACATGGTTGACCAAACTTGCATTACCCAACATTTAAAATAAAAATTTAGCAAAGAGCAATGTGTGCAATGTTGAATAAACCTGCATATTCCCATTTTAAATAAAGAATTTTTGAAGCTTTTCAAGTGAATATTTATAATTTGAAAAACTATATACACAAAAATCATTATTTCTAACATTTTGACCAATTATCATCTGCAGGTGTCACACTTATCAAAATCACTTTTCAGTGATTTTTCTTGCCATGTTACCATAAAGTGCCTGTATTACAAATACTACATATAAATAAATGCCCTTTCACAACATAACTTAAGCATAATACTCGAAAAAGACTTTAGTAATAATCAATATACTATCTATCCAGAAGTCAAATCTATCAGCATTTTTGCTAAACTTGCACATAGTAATTATGGAAATATTTATTTACATTTAAAGTAAATAATCTGGAAGTGAATATTAGCTACATCAAAACATGATTTCAGTTTATCATGCATTAATCATGCAATACCAAACCTTGACAGCATTATCAAGTTGCTAGTGAAGTCATGTGAACAGTGAAGTCCTGGAAAGAATAGCTGTGCTTTGGTGAACTGGTGATGGAAATGTTGGTTTAAGTGATTTATTTAACTGTACTCAGTTAAGATGATTTATGGAAAAAGGTAGTTAGATATGATACTACAATTTATTTGTTTACTATAAATGAAATATATGATACATTGCTACCAATTTCTTATAAAACAAGTAGATTATTTGAATCTGCTCCAGATTTTTAATCAGTTGTTTGCTGTAATAAGTTATTTTATAATTAAAAGCTAATAGATATTAAAAATAACATTTATTTCCATATTTAGAGAAGAAATTGAATTTTGTAAGTGAACAAATGACATGTTTCACATTGAGCAGTAGCAGGTCAGATGTTATAAGAATGATAGTGAAGAAAATTTTCATAAATCATAAATTAGTGCAAAAATATGGTTCCACTGGGGATTGAACCCAGGACCTTCTGCGTGTAAAGCAGATGTGATAACCACTACACTATGAAACCAATATGCAATACAATAACAAACTGTTAAATTTTTTGGTTGTCCTGACAGTCGTAGTGATTTTTGGTAAACTGTTCCGGATTATCGGTGAAACGTCAAAGTGATTGTTCTTTCATTATATATAATTTAAAAAAAACAGAGCACCATATTTTTGGCAAATTGACCCAATACTTAATAGTGGTACACCTAGCTAAAGAAAGTTATAGCCTGGTTGACCAACCTTGCATAATTAAACATTTAATATTAATCTTTATTAAAAAGCAATGACTGCAATGATAAATAAATGTGTATATCCATTTTAAAGTAAGCATTTTGCAAAGTTTTTTAAGTGATTATTTTTAATTTGAAGAAAACAAATATACAAAATTCTTTATTTCTAACATCTTGACCAATTATTATCTACTGTAAGTACTCTTATCAAGATCACAGTTTACTGGATTTTTTAATAAATATGGGTTCACTTGGGATTGAACTCAGGACTTTCTCCGTGTAAAGCAGATATGCTAACCACTATGTTATGAAACCAAAACATAAACTGTTATCACACTAGAAGAGATTTATGGTCATCTTGACAATCAAATGCCCCAAAATCTGAGGTACACACTAAGTGATTTTGTTTAAAAATCCAATTACATGTCGCACAACACTGAATTTTCATATGTCCGCAATTAAGCAGCATGACTTAGTCATGAAAAAATGCAGAAAATATGGTCAGTTTATCGAGAACCTCCAAGTACCACATAGTGCACTAATATAGTAGGCTGAGATTTTTTTTATCTTGGCTGACCGATTCAATAACCGAAGGAGTGTGTTTGTGACCATCAGTTCTCTGGTTTATCGGAAATACACCAAATGGTCATTTAAAAACACTACCCAGTAAAACAGGATGAGCAACCAATTTTTTGCAATTGACTTTAATAATTGTATAGTGGGTACATAGATAAAGATAGTTGTAACATGGTTGACCAAACTTGCATTACCCAACATTCAAAATACAAATTTAGCAAAGAGCAATGTGTGCAATGTTGAATAAACCTGCATATTCCCATTTTAAATAAAGACTTTTTGAAGCTTTTCAAGTGAATATTTATAATTTGAAAAACTATATACACAAAAATCATTATTTCTAACATTTTGAACAATTATCATCTGCAGGTGTCACACTTATCAAAATCACTTTTCAGTGATTTTTCTTGCCATGTTACCATAAAGTGCCTGTATTACAAATACTACATATAAATAAATGTCCTTTCACAACATAACTTAAGTATAATACTCGAAAAAGACTTTAGTAATAATCAATATACTATCTATCCAGAAGTCAAATCTATCAGCATTTTTGCTAAACTTGCACATAGTAATTATGGAAATATTTATTTACATTTAAAGTAAATAATCTGGAAGTGAATATTAGCTACATCAAAACATGATTGCAGTTTATCATGCATTAATCATGCAATACCAAACCTTGGCAGCATTATCAAGTTGCTAGTGAAGTCATGTGAACAGTGAAGTCCTGGAAAGAATAGCTGTGCTTTGGTGAACTGGTGATGGAAATGTTGGTTTAAGTGATTTATTTAACTGTACTCAGTTAAGATGATTTATGGAAAAAGGTAGTTAGATATGATACTACAATTTATTTGTTTACTATAAATGAAATATATGATACATTGCTACCAATTTCTTATAAAACAAGAAGATTATTTGAATCTGCTCCATATTTTTAATCAGTTGTTTGCTGTAATAAGTTATTTTATAATTAAAAGCTAATAGATATTAAAAATAACATTTATTTCCATATTTAGAGAAGAAATTGAATTTTGTAAGTGAACAAATGACATGTTTCACATTGAGCAGTAGCAGGTCAGATGTTATAAGAATGATAGTGAAGAAAATTTTCATAAATCATAAATTAGTGCAAAAATATGGTTCCACTGGGGATTGAACCCAGGACCTTCTGCGTGTAAAGCAGATGTGATAACCACTACACTATGAAACCAATATGCAATACAATAACAAACTGTTCAATTTTTTGGTTGTCCTGACAGTCGTAGTGATTTTTGGTAAACTGTTCCGGATTATCGGTGAAACGTCAAAGTGATTGTTCTTTCATTATATATAATTTAAAAAAAACAGAGCACCATATTTTTAACAAATTGACCCAATACTTAATAGTGGTACACCTAGCTAAAGAAAGTTATAGCCTGGTTGACCAACCTTGCATAATTAAACATTTAATATTAATCTTTATTAAAAAGCAATGACTGCAATGATAAATAAATGTGTATATCCATTTTAAAGTAAGCATTTTGCAAAGGTTTTTAAGTGATTATTTTTAATTTGAAGAAAACAAATATACAAAATTCTTTATTTCTAACATCTTGACCAATTATTATCTACTGTAAGTACTCTTATCAAGATCACAGTTTACTGGATTTTTTAATAAATATGGGTTCACTTGGGATTGAACTCAGGACTTTCTCCGTGTAAAGCAGATATGCTAACCACTATGTTATGAAACCACAACATAAACTGTTCTCACACTAGAAGATATTTATGGTCATCTTGACAATCAAATGCCCCAAAATCTGAGGTACACACTAAGTGATTTTGTTTAAAAATCCAATTACATGTCGCACAACACTGAATTTTCATATGTCCGCAATTAAGCAGCATGACTTAGTCATGAAAAAATGCAGAAAATATGGTCAGTTTATCGAGAACCTCCAAGTACCACATAGTGCACTAATATAGTAGGCTGAGATTTTTTTTATCTTGGCTGACCGATTCAATAACCGAAGGAGTGTGTTTGTGACCATCAGTTCTCTGGTTTATCGGAAATACACCAAATGGTCATTTAAAAACACTACCCAGTAAAACAGGATGAGCAACCAATTTTTTGCAATTGACTTTAATAATTGTATAGTGGGTACATAGATAAAGACAGTTGTAACATGGTTGACCAAACTTGCATTACCCAACATTTAAAATAAAAATTTAGCAAAGAGCAATGTGTGCAATGTTGAATAAACCTGCATATTCCCATTTTAAATAAAGAATTTTTGAAGCTTTTCAAGTGAATATTTATAATTTGAAAAACTATATACACAAAAATCATTATTTCTAACATTTTGAACAATTATCATCTGCAGGTGTCACACTTATCAAAATCACTTTTCAGTGATTTTTCTTGCCATGTTACCATAAAGTGCCTGTATTACAAATACTACATATTAATAAATGCCCTTTCACAACATAACTTAAGCATAATACTTGAAAAAGACTTTAGTAATAATCAATATACTATCTATCCAGAAGTCAAATCTATCAGCATTTTTGCTAAACTTGCACATAGTAATTATGGAAATATTTATTTACATTTAAAGTAAATAATCTGGAAGTGAATATTAGCTACATCAAAACATGATTGCAGTTTATCATGCATTAATCATGCAATACCAAACCTTGGCAGCATTATCAAGTTGCTAGTGAAGTCATGTGAACAGTGAAGTCCTGGAAAGAATAGCTGTGCTTTGGTGAACTGGTGATGGAAATGTTGGTTTAAGTGATTTATTTAACTGTACTCAGTTAAGATGATTTATGGAAAAAGGTAGTTAGATATGATACTACAATTTATTTGTTTACTATAAATGAAATATATGATACATTGCTACCAATTTCTTATAAAACAAGAAGATTATTTGAATCTGCTCCAGATTTTTAATCAGTTGTTTGCTGTAATAAGTTATTTTATAATTAAAAGCTAATAGATATTAAAAATAACATTTATTTCCATATTTAGAGAAGAAACTGAATTTTGTAAGTGAACAAATGACATGTTTCACATTGAGCAGTAGCAGGTCAGATGTTATAAGAATGATAGTGAAGAAAATTTTCATAAATCATAAATTAGTGCAAAAATATGGTTCCACTGGGGATTGAACCCAGGACCTTCTGTGTGTAAAGCAGATGTGATAACCACTACACTATGAAACCAATATGCAATACAATAACAAACTGTTCAATTTTTTGGTTGTCCTGACAGTCGTAGTGATTTTTGGTAAACTGTTCCGGATTATCGGTGAAACGTCAAAGTGATTGTTCTTTCATTATATATAATTTAAAAAAAACAGAGCACCATATTTTTGGCAAATTGACCCAATACTTAATAGTGGTACACCTAGCTAAAGAAAGTTATAGCCTGGTTGACCAACCTTGCATAATTAAACATTTAATATTAATCTTTATTAAAAAGCAATGACTGCAATGATAAATAAATGTGTATATCCATTTTAAAGTAAGCATTTTGCAAAGTTTTTTAAGTGATTATTTTTAATTTGAAGAAAACAAATATACAAAATTCTTTATTTCTAACATCTTGACCAATTATTATCTACTGTAAGTACTCTTATCAAGATCACAGTTTACTGGATTTTTTAATAAATATGGGTTCACTTGGGATTGAACTCAGGAATTTCTCCGTGTAAAGCAGATATGCTAACCACTATGTTATGAAACCAAAACATAAACTGTTATCACACTAGTAGAGATTTATGGTCATCTTGACAATCAAATGCCCCAAAATCTGAGGTACACACTAAGTGATTTTGTTTAAAAATCCAATTACATGTCGCACAACACTGAATTTTCATATGTCCGCAATTAAGCAGCATGACTTAGTCATGAAAAAATGCAGAAAATATGGTCAGTTTATCGAGAACCTCCAAGTACCACATAGTGCACTAATATAGTAGGCTGAGATTTTTTTTATCTTGGCTGACCGATTCAATAACCGAAGGAGTGTGTTTGTGACCATCAGTTCTCTGGTTTATCGGAAATACACCAAATGGTCATTTAAAAACACTACCCAGTAAAACAGGATGAGCAACCAATTTTTTGCAATTGACTTTAATAATTGTATAGTGGGTACATAGATAAAGATAGTTGTAACATGGTTGACCAAACTTGCATTACCCAACATTCAAAATACAAATTTAGCAAAGAACAATGTGTGCAATGTTGAATAAACCTGCATATTCCCATTTTAAATAAAGAATTTTTGAAGCTTTTCAAGTGAATATTTATAATTTGAAAAACTATATACACAAAAATCATTATTTCTAACATTTTGAACAATTATCATCTGCAGGTGTCACACTTATCAAAATCACTTTTCAGTGATTTTTCTTGCCATGTTACCATAAAGTGCCTGTATTACAAATACTACATATAAATAAATGTCCTTTCACAACATAACTTAAGTATAATACTCGAAAAAGACTTTAGTAATAATCAATATACTATCTGTCCAGAAGTCAAATCTATCAGCATTTTTGCTAAACTTGCACATAGTAATTATGGAAATATTTATTTACATTTAAAGTAAATAATCTTGAAGTGAATATTAGCTACATCAAAACATGATTGCAGTTTATCATGCATTAATCATGCAATACCAAACCTTGTCAGCATTATCAAGTTGCTAGTGAATTCATGTGAACAGTGAAGTCCTGGAAATAATAGCTGTGCTTTGGTGAACTGGTGATGGAAATGTTGGTTTAAGTGATTTATTTAACTGTACTCAGTTAAGATGATTTATGGAAAAAGGTAGTTAGATATGATACTACAATTTATTTGTTTACTATAAATGAAATATATGATACATTGCTACCAATTTCTTATAAAACAAGAAGATTATTTGAATCTGCTCCATATTTTTAATCAGTTGTTTGCTGTAATAAGTTATTTTATAATTAAAAGCTAATAGATATTAAAAATAACATTTATTTCCATATTTAGAGAAGAAATTGAATTTTGTAAGTGAACAAATGACATGTTTCACATTGAGCAGTAGCAGGTCAGATGTTATAAGAATGATAGTGAAGAAAATTTTCATAAATCATAAATTAGTGCAAAAATATGGTTCCACTGGGGATTGAACACAGGACCTTCTGCGTGTAAAGCAGATGTGATAACCACTACACTATGAAACCAATATGCAATACAATAACAAACTGTTACATTTTTTGGTTGTCCTGACAGTCGTAGTGATTTTTGGTAAACTGTTCCGGATTATCGGTGAAACGTCAAAGTGATTGTTCTTTCATTATATATAATTTAAAAAAAACAGAGCACCATATTTTTAACAAATTGACCCAATACTTAATAGTGGTACACCTAGCTAAAGAAAGTTATAGCCTGGTTGACCAACCTTGCATAATTAAACATTTAATATTAATCTTTATTAAAAAGCAATGACTGCAATGATAAATAAATGTGTATATCCATTTTAAAGTAAGCATTTTGCAAAGGTTTTTAAGTGATTATTTTTAATTTGAAGAAAACAAATATACAAAATTCTTTATTTCTAACATCTTGACCAATTATTATCTACTGTAAGTACTCTTATCAAGATCACAGTTTACTGGATTTTTTAAATAAATATGGGTTCACTTGGGATTGAACTCAGGACCTTCTCTGTGTATAGCAGATATGCTAACCACAATGCTATGAAACCAAAACATAAACTGTTCTCACACTAGAAGATATTTATGGTCATCTTGACAATCAAATGGCCCAAAATCTGAGGTACACACTAAGTGATTTTGTTTAAAAATCCAATTATAGGTCGCACAACACTGAATTTTCATATGTCCGCAATTAAGCAGCATGACTTAGTCATGAAAAAATGCAGAAAATATGGTCAGTTTATCGAGAACCTCCAAGTACCACATAGTGCACTAATATAGTAGGCTGAGATTTTTTTTTATCTTGGCTGACCGATTCAATAACCGAAAGAGTGTGTTTGTGACCATCAGTTCTCTGGTTTATCGGAAATACACCAAATGGTCATTTAAAAACACTACCCAGTAAAACAGGATGAGCAACCAATTTTTTGCAATTGACTTTAATAATTGTATAGTGGGTACATAGATAAAGACAGTTGTAACATGGTTGACCAAACTTGCATTACCCAACATTTAAAATAAAAATTTAGCAAAGAGCAATGTGTGCAATGTTGAATAAACCTGCATATTCCCATTTTAAATAAAGAATTTTTGAAGCTTTTCAAGTGAATATTTATAATTTGAAAAACTATATACACAAAAATCATTATTTCTAACATTTTGACCAATTATCATCTGCAGGTGTCACACTTATCAAAATCACTTTTCAGTGATTTTTCTTGCCATGTTACCATAAAGTGCCTGTATTACAAATACTACATATAAATAAATGCCCTTTCACAACATAACTTAAGCATAATACTCGAAAAAGACTTTAGTAATAATCAATATACTATCTATCCAGAAGTCAAATCTATCAGCATTTTTGCTAAACTTGCACATAGTAATTATGGAAATATTTATTTACATTTAAAGTAAATAATCTGGAAGTGAATATTAGCTACATCAAAACATGATTGCAGTTTATCATGCATTAATCATGCAATACCAAACCTTGGCAGCATTATCAAGTTGCTAGTGAAGTCATGTGAACAGTGAAGTCCTGGAAAGAATAGCTGTGCTTTGGTGAACTGGTGATGGACATGTTGGTTTAAGTGATTTATTTAACTGTACTCAGTTAAGATGATTTATGGAAAAAGGTAGTTAGATATTATACTACAATTTATTTGTTTACTATAAATGAAATATATGATACATTGCTACCAATTTCTTATAAAACAAGAAGATTATTTGAATCTGCTCCAGATTTTTAATCAGTTGTTTGCTGTAATAAGTTATTTTATAATTTAAAGCTAATAGATATTAAAAATAACATTTATTTCCATATTTAGAGAAGAAATTGAATTTTGTAAGTGAACAAATGACATGTTTCACATTGAGCAGTAGCAGGTCAGATGTTATAAGAATGATAGTGAAGAAAATTTTCATAAATCATAAATTAGTGCAAAAATATGGTTCCACTGGGGATTGAACCCAGGACCTTCTGCGTGTAAAGCAGATGTGATAACCACTACACTATGAAACCAATTTGCAATACAATAACAAACTGTTCAATTTTTTGGTTGTCCTGACAGTCGTAGTGATTTTTGGTAAACTGTTCCGGATTATCGGTGAAACGTCAAAGTGATTGTTCTTTCATTATATATAATTTAAAAAAAACAGAGCACCATATTTTTGGCAAATTGACCCAATACTTAATAGTGGTACACCTAGCTAAAGAAAGTTATAGCCTGGTTGACCAACCTTGCATAATTAAACATTTAATATTAATCTTTATTAAAAAGCAATGACTGCAATGATAAATAAATGTGTATATCCATTTTAAAGTAAGCATTTTGCAAAGGTTTTTAAGTGATTATTTTTAATTTGAAGAAAACAAATATACAAAATTCTTTATTTCTAACATCTTGACCAATTATTATCTACTGTAATTACTCTTATCAAGATCACAGTTTACTGGATTTTTTAATAAATATGGGTTCACTTGGGATTGAACTCAGGACTTTCTCCGTGTAAAGCAGATATGCTAACCACTATGTTATGAAACCACAACATAAACTGTTATCACACTAGAAGAGATTTATGGTCATCTTGACAATCAAATGCCCCAAAATCTGAGGTACACACTAAGTGATTTTGTTTAAAAATTCAATTATATTTCGCACAACACTGAATTTTCATATGTCCGCAATTAAGCAGCATGACTTAGTCATGAAAAAATGCAGAAAATATGGTCAGTTTATCGAGAACCTCCAAGTACCACATAGTGCACTAATATAGTAGGCTGAGATTTTTTTTTATCTTGGCTGACCGATTCAATAACCGAAGGAGTGTGTTTGTGACCATCAGTTCTCTGGTTTATCGGAAATACACCAAATGGTCATTTAAAAACACTACCCAGTAAAACAGGATGAGCAACCAATTTTTTGCAATTGACTTTAATAATTGTATAGTGGGTACATAGATAAAGACAGTTGTAACATGGTTGACCAAACTTGCATTACCCAACATTTAAAATAAAAATTTAGCAAAGAGCAATGTGTGCAATGTTGAATAAACCTGCATATTCCCATTTTAAATAAATAATTTTTGAAGCTTTTCAAGTGAATATTTATAATTTGAAAAACTATATACACAAAAATCATTATTTCTAACATTTTGACCAATTATCATCTGCAGGTGTCACACTTATCAAAATCACTTTTCAGTGATTTTTCTTGCCATGTTACCATAAAGTGCCTGTATTACAAATACTACATATAAATAAATGCCCTTTCACAACATAACTTAAGCATAATACTCGAAAAAGACTTTAGTAATAATCAATATACTATCTATCCAGAAGTCAAATCTATAAGCATTTTTGCTAAACTTGCACATAGTAATTATGGAAATATTTATTTACATTTAAAGTAAATAATCTGGAAGTGAATATTAGCTACATCAAAACATGATTGCAGTTTATCATGCATTAATCATGCAATATCAAACCTTGGCAGCATTATCAAGTTGCTAGTGAAGTCATGTGAACAGTGAAGTCCTGGAAAGAATAGCTGTGCTTTGGTGAACTGGTGATGGACATGTTGGTTTAAGTGATTTATTTAACTGTACTCAGTTAAGATGATTTATGGAAAAGGTAGTTAGATATGATACTACAATTTATTTGTTTACTATAAATGAAATATATGATACATTGCTACCAATTTCTTATAAAACAAGAAGATTATTTGAATCTGCTCCAGATTTTTAATCAGTTGTTTGCTGTAATAAGTTATTTTATAATTAAAAGCTAATAGATATTAAAAATAACATTTATTTCCATATTTAGAGAAGAAATTGAATTTTGTAAGTGAACAAATGACATGTTTCACATTGAGCAGTAGCAGGTCAGATGTTATAAGAATGATAGTGAAGAAAATTTTCATAAATCATAAATTAGTGCAAAAATATGGTTCCACTGGGGATTGAACACAGGACCTTCTGCGTGTAAAGCAGATGTGATAACCACTACACTATGAAACCAATATGCAATACAATAACAAACTGTTCAATTTTTTGGTTGTCCTGACAGTCGTAGTGATTTTTGGTAAACTGTTCCGGATTATCGGTGAAACGTCAAAGTGATTGTTCTTTCATTATATATAATTTAAAAAAAACAGAGCACCATATTTTTAACAAATTGACCCAATACTTAATAGTGGTACACCTAGCTAAAGAAAGTTATAGCCTGGTTGACCAACCTTGCATAATTAAACATTTAATATTAATCTTTATTAAAAAGCAATGACTGCAATGATAAATAAATGTGTATATCCATTTTAAAGTAAGCATTTTGCAAAGGTTTTTAAGTGATTATTTTTAATTTGAAGAAAACAAATATACAAAATTCTTTATTTCTAACATCTTGACCAATTATTATCTACTGTAAGTACTCTTATCAAGATCACAGTTTACTGGATTTTTTAAATAAATATGGGTTCACTTGGGATTGAACTCAGGACCTTCTCTGTGTATAGCAGATATGCTAACCACAATGCTATGAAACCAAAACATAAACTGTTCTCACACTAGAAGATATTTATGGTCATCTTGACAATCAAATGGCCCAAAATCTGAGGTACACACTAAGTGATTTTGTTTAAAAATCCAATTATAGGTCGCACAACACTGAATTTTCATATGTCCGCAATTAAGCAGCATGACTTAGTCATGAAAAAATGCAGAAAATATGGTCAGTTTATCGAGAACCTCCAAGTACCACATAGTGCACTAATATAGTAGGCTGAGATTTTTTTTTATCTTGGCTGACCGATTCAATAACCGAAAGAGTGTGTTTGTGACCATCAGTTCTCTGGTTTATCGGAAATACACCAAATGGTCATTTAAAAACACTACCCAGTAAAACAGGATGAGCAACCAATTTTTTGCAATTGACTTTAATAATTGTATAGTGGGTACATAGATAAAGACAGTTGTAACATGGTTGACCAAACTTGCATTACCCAACATTTAAAATAAAAATTTAGCAAAGAGCAATGTGTGCAATGTTGAATAAACCTGCATATTCCCATTTTAAATAAAGAATTTTTGAAGCTTTTCAAGTGAATATTTATAATTTGAAAAACTATATACACAAAAATCATTATTTCTAACATTTTGACCAATTATCATCTGCAGGTGTCACACTTATCAAAATCACTTTTCAGTGATTTTTCTTGCCATGTTACCATAAAGTGCCTGTATTACAAATACTACATATAAATAAATGCCCTTTCACAACATAACTTAAGCATAATACTCGAAAAAGACTTTAGTAATAATCAATATACTATCTATCCAGAAGTCAAATCTATCAGCATTTTTGCTAAACTTGCACATAGTAATTATGGAAATATTTATTTACATTTAAAGTAAATAATCTGGAAGTGAATATTAGCTACATCAAAACATGATTGCAGTTTATCATGCATTAATCATGCAATACCAAACCTTGGCAGCATTATCAAGTTGCTAGTGAAGTCATGTGAACAGTGAAGTCCTGGAAAGAATAGCTGTGCTTTGGTGAACTGGTGATGGACATGTTGGTTTAAGTGATTTATTTAACTGTACTCAGTTAAGATGATTTATGGAAAAAGGTAGTTAGATATTATACTACAATTTATTTGTTTACTATAAATGAAATATATGATACATTGCTACCAATTTCTTATAAAACAAGAAGATTATTTGAATCTGCTCCAGATTTTTAATCAGTTGTTTGCTGTAATAAGTTATTTTATAATTTAAAGCTAATAGATATTAAAAATAACATTTATTTCCATATTTAGAGAAGAAATTGAATTTTGTAAGTGAACAAATGACATGTTTCACATTGAGCAGTAGCAGGTCAGATGTTATAAGAATGATAGTGAAGAAAATTTTCATAAATCATAAATTAGTGCAAAAATATGGTTCCACTGGGGATTGAACCCAGGACCTTCTGCGTGTAAAGCAGATGTGATAACCACTACACTATGAAACCAATTTGCAATACAATAACAAACTGTTCAATTTTTTGGTTGTCCTGACAGTCGTAGTGATTTTTGGTAAACTGTTCCGGATTATCGGTGAAACGTCAAAGTGATTGTTCTTTCATTATATATAATTTAAAAAAAACAGAGCACCATATTTTTGGCAAATTGACCCAATACTTAATAGTGGTACACCTAGCTAAAGAAAGTTATAGCCTGGTTGACCAACCTTGCATAATTAAACATTTAATATTAATCTTTATTAAAAAGCAATGACTGCAATGATAAATAAATGTGTATATCCATTTTAAAGTAAGCATTTTGCAAAGGTTTTTAAGTGATTATTTTTAATTTGAAGAAAACAAATATACAAAATTCTTTATTTCTAACATCTTGACCAATTATTATCTACTGTAATTACTCTTATCAAGATCACAGTTTACTGGATTTTTTAATAAATATGGGTTCACTTGGGATTGAACTCAGGACTTTCTCCGTGTAAAGCAGATATGCTAACCACTATGTTATGAAACCACAACATAAACTGTTATCACACTAGAAGAGATTTATGGTCATCTTGACAATCAAATGCCCCAAAATCTGAGGTACACACTAAGTGATTTTGTTTAAAAATTCAATTATATTTCGCACAACACTGAATTTTCATATGTCCGCAATTAAGCAGCATGACTTAGTCATGAAAAAATGCAGAAAATATGGTCAGTTTATCGAGAACCTCCAAGTACCACATAGTGCACTAATATAGTAGGCTGAGATTTTTTTTTATCTTGGCTGACCGATTCAATAACCGAAGGAGTGTGTTTGTGACCATCAGTTCTCTGGTTTATCGGAAATACACCAAATGGTCATTTAAAAACACTACCCAGTAAAACAGGATGAGCAACCAATTTTTTGCAATTGACTTTAATAATTGTATAGTGGGTACATAGATAAAGACAGTTGTAACATGGTTGACCAAACTTGCATTACCCAACATTTAAAATAAAAATTTAGCAAAGAGCAATGTGTGCAATGTTGAATAAACCTGCATATTCCCATTTTAAATAAATAATTTTTGAAGCTTTTCAAGTGAATATTTATAATTTGAAAAACTATATACACAAAAATCATTATTTCTAACATTTTGACCAATTATCATCTGCAGGTGTCACACTTATCAAAATCACTTTTCAGTGATTTTTCTTGCCATGTTACCATAAAGTGCCTGTATTACAAATACTACATATAAATAAATGCCCTTTCACAACATAACTTAAGCATAATACTCGAAAAAGACTTTAGTAATAATCAATATACTATCTATCCAGAAGTCAAATCTATAAGCATTTTTGCTAAACTTGCACATAGTAATTATGGAAATATTTATTTACATTTAAAGTAAATAATCTGGAAGTGAATATTAGCTACATCAAAACATGATTGCAGTTTATCATGCATTAATCATGCAATATCAAACCTTGGCAGCATTATCAAGTTGCTAGTGAAGTCATGTGAACAGTGAAGTCCTGGAAAGAATAGCTGTGCTTTGGTGAACTGGTGATGGACATGTTGGTTTAAGTGATTTATTTAACTGTACTCAGTTAAGATGATTTATGGAAAAGGTAGTTAGATATGATACTACAATTTATTTGTTTACTATAAATGAAATATATGATACATTGCTACCAATTTCTTATAAAACAAGAAGATTATTTGAATCTGCTCCAGATTTTTAATCAGTTGTTTGCTGTAATAAGTTATTTTATAATTAAAAGCTAATAGATATTAAAAATAACATTTATTTCCATATTTAGAGAAGAAATTTAATTTTGTAAGTGAACAAATGACATGTTTCACATTGAGCAGTAGCAGGTCAGATGTTATAAGAATGATAGTGAAGAAAATTTTCATAAATCATAAATTAGTGCAAAAATATGGTTCCACTGGGGATTGAACCCAGGACCTTCTGCGTGTAAAGAAGATGTGATAACCACTACACTATGAAACCAATATGCAATACAATAACAAACTATTCAATTTTTTGGTTGTCCTGACAGTCGTAGTGATTTTTGGTAAACTGTTCCGGATTATCGGTGAAACGTCAAAGTGATTGTTCTTTCATTATATATAATTTAAAAAAAACAGAGCACCATATTTTTGGCAAATTGACCCAATACTTAATAGTGGTACACCTAGCTAAAGAAAGTTATAGCCTAGTTGACCAACCTTGCATAATTAAACATTTAATATTAATCTATATTAAAAAGCTATGACTGCAATGATAAATAAATGTGTATATCCATTTTAAAGTAAGCATTTTGCAAAGTTTTTTAGTGATTATTTTTAATTTGAAGAAAACAAATATACAAAATTCTTTATTTCTAACATCTTGACCAATTATTATCTACTGTAAGTACTCTTATCAAGATCACAGTTTACTGGATTTTTTAATAAATACGGGTTCACTTGGGATTGAACCCAGGACTTTCTCCGTATAAAGCAGATATGCTAACCACAATGCTATGAAACCACAACATAAACTGTTCTCACACTAGAAGATATTTATGGTCATCTTGACAATCAAATGCCCCAAAATCTGAGGTACACACTAAGTGATTTTGTTTAAAAATCCAATTATATGTCGCACAACACTGAATTTTCATATGTCCGCAATTAAGCAGCATGACTTAGTCATGAAAAAATGCAGAAAATATGGTCAGTTTATCGAGAACCTCCAAGTACCACATAGTGCACTAATATAGTAGGCTGAGATTTTTTTTTATCTTGGCTGACCGATTCAATAACCGAAGGTGTGTGTTTGTGACCATCAGTTCTCTGGTTTATCGGAAATACACCAAATGGTCATTTAAAAACACTACCCAGTAAAACAGGATGAGCAACCAATTTTTTGCAATTGACTTTAATAATTGTATAGTGGGTACATAGATAAAGACAGTTGTAACATGGTTGACCAAACTTGCATTACCCAACATTTAAAATAAAAATTTAGCAAAGAGCAATGTGTGCAATGTTGAATAAACCTGCATATTCCCATTTTAAATAAAGAATTTTTGAAGCTTTTCAAGTGAATATTTATAATTTGAAAAACTATATACACAAAAATCATTATTTCTAACATTTTGACCAATTATCATCTGCAGGTGTCACACTTATCAAAATCACTTTTCAGTGATTTTTCTTGCCATGTTACCATAAAGTGCCTGTATTACAAATACTACATATAAATAAATGCCCTTTCACAACATAACTTAAGCATAATACTCGAAAAAGACTTTAGTAATAATCAATATACTATCTATCCAGAAGTCAAATCTATCAGCATTTTTGCTAAACTTGCACATAGTAATTATGGAAATATTTATTTACATTTAAAGTAAATAATCTGGAAGTGAATATTAGCTACATCAAAACATGATTGCAGTTTATCATGCATTAATCATGCAATACCAAACCTTGGCAGCATTATCAAGTTGCTAGTGAAGTCATGTGAACAGTGAAGTCCTGGAAAGAATAGCTGTGCTTTGGTGAACTGGTGATGGACATGTTGGTTTAAGTGATTTATTTAACTGTACTCAGTTAAGATGATTTATGGAAAAAGGTAGTTAGATATGATACTACAATTTATTTGTTTACTATAAATGAAATATATGATACATTGCTACCAATTTCTTATAAAACAAGAAGATTATTTGAATCTGCTCCATATTTTTAATCAGTTGTTTGCTGTAATAAGTTATTTTATAATTAAAAGCTAATAGATATTAAAAATAACATTTATTTCCATATTTAGAGAAGAAATTGAATTTTGTAAGTGAACAAATGACATGTTTCACATTGAGCAGTAGCAGGTCAGATGTTATAAGAATGATAGTGAAGAAAATTTTCATAAATCATAAATTAGTGCAAAATTATGGTTCCACTGGGGATTGAACCCAGGACCTTCTGCGTGTAAAGCAGATGTGATAACCACTACACTATGAAACCAATATGCAATACAATAACAAACTATTCAATTTTTTGGTTGTCCTGACAGTCGTAGTGATTTTTGGTAAACTGTTCCGGATTATCGGTGAAACGTCAAAGTGATTGTTCTTTCATTATATATAATTTAAAAAAAACAGAGCACCATATTTTTGGCAAATTGACCCAATACTTAATAGTGGTACACCTAGCTAAAGAAAGTTATAGCCTGGTTGACCAACCTTGCATAATTAAACATTTAATATTAATCTTTATTAAAAAGCAATGACTGCAATGATAAATAAATGTGTATATCCATTTTAAAGTAAGCATTTTGCAAAGTTTTTTAAGTGATTATTTTTAATTTGAAGAAAACAAATATACAAAATTCTTTATTTCTAACATCTTGACCAATTATTATCTACTGTAAGTACTCTTATCAAGATCACAGTTTACTGGATTTTTTAATAAATACGGGTTCACTTGGGATTGAACCCAGGACTTTTTCCGTATAAAGCAGATATGCTAACCACAATGCTATGAAACCACAACATAAACTGTTCTCACACTAGAAGATATTAATGGTCATCTTGACAATCAAATGCCCCAAAATCTGAGGTACACACTAAGTGATTTTGTTTAAAAATCCAATTATATGTCGCACAACACTGAATTTTCATATGTCCGCAATTAAGCAGCATGACTTAGTCATGAAAAAATGCAGAAAATATGGTCAGTTTATCGAGAACCTCCAAGTACCACATAGTGCACTAATATAGTAGGCTGAGATTTTTTTTTATCTTGGCTGACCGATTCAATAACCGAAGGAGTGTGTTTGTGACCATCAGTTCTCTGGTTTATCGGAAATACACCAAATGGTCATTTAAAAACACTACCCAGTAAAACAGGATGAGCAACCAATTTTTTGCAATTGACTTTAATAATTGTATAGTGGGTACACAGATAAAGACAGTTGTAACATGGTTGACCAAACTTGCATTACCCAACCTTTAAAATAAAAATTTAGCAAAGAGCAATGTGTGCAATGTTGAATAAACCTGCATATTCCCATTTTAAATAAAGAATTTTTGAAGCTTTTCAAGTGAATATTTATAATTTGAAAAACTATATACACAAAAATCATTATTTCTAACATTTTGACCAATTATCATCTGCAGGTGTCACACTTATCAAAATCACTTTTCAGTGATTTTTCTTGCCATGTTACCATAAAGTGCCTGTATTACAAATACTACATATAAATAAATGCCCTTTCACAACATAACTTAAGCATAATACTCGAAAAAGACTTTAGTAATAATCAATATACTATCTATCCAGAAGTCAAATCTATCAGCATTTTTGCTAAACTTGCACATAGTAATTATGGAAATATTTATTTACATTTAAAGTAAATAATCTGGAAGTGAATATTAGCTACATCAAAACATGATTGCAGTTTATCATGCATTAATCATGCAATACCAAACCTTGGCAGCATTATCAAGTTGCTAGTGAAGTCATGTGAACAGTGAAGTCCTGGAAAGAATAGCTGTGCTTTGGTGAACTGGTGATGGACATGTTGGTTTAAGTGATTTATTTAACTGTACTCAGTTAAGATGATTTATGGAAAAAGGTAGTTAGATATGATACTACAATTTATTTGTTTACTATAATTGAAATATATGATACATTGCTACCAATTTCTTATAAAACAAGAAGATTATTTGAATCTGCTCCAGATTTTTAATCAGTTGTTTGCTGTAATAAGTTATTTTATAATTAAAAGCTAATAGATATTAAAAATAACATTTATTTCCATATTTAGAGAAGAAATTGAATTTTGTAAGTGAACAAATGACATGTTTCACATTGAGCAGTAGCAGGTCAGATGTTATAAGAATGATAGTGAAGAAAATTTTCATAAATCATAAATTAGTGCAAAAATATGGTTCCACTGGGGATTGAACCCAGGACCTTCTGCGTGTAAAGCAGATGTGATAACCACTACACTATGAAACCAATATGCAATACAATAACAAACTATTCAATTTTTTGGTTGTCCTGACAGTCGTAGTGATTTTTGGTAAACTGTTCCTGATTATCGGTGAAACGTCAAAGTGATTGTTCTTTCATTATATATAATTTAAAAAAAACAGAGCACCATATTTTTAACAAATTGACCCAATACTTAATAGTGGTACACCTAGCTAAAGAAAGTTATAGCCTGGTTGACCAACCTTGCATAATTAAACATTTAATATTAATCTTTATTAAAAAGCAATGACTGCAATGATAAATAAATGTGTATATCCATTTTAAAGTAAGCATTTTGCAAAGGTTTTTAAGTGATTATTTTTAATTTGAAGAAAACAAATATACAAAATTCTTTATTTCTAACATCTTGACCAATTATTATCTACTGTAAGTACTCTTATCAAGATCACAGTTTACTGGATTTTTTAATAAATATGGGTTCACTTGGGATTGAACTCAGGACTTTCTCCGTGTAAAGCAGATATGCTAACCACTATGTTATGAAACCACAACATAAACTGTTCTCACACTAGAAGATATTTATGGTCATCTTGACAATCAAATGCCCCAAAATCTGAGGTACACACTAAGTTATTTTGTTTAAAAATCCAATTACATGTCGCACAACACTGAATTTTCATATGTCCGCAATTAAGCAGCATAACTTAGTCATGAAAAAATGCAGAAAATATGGTCAGTTTATCGAGAACCTCCAAGTACCACATAGTGCACTAATATAGTAGGCTGAGATTTTTTTTATCTTGGCTGACCGATTCAATAACCGAAGGAGTGTGTTTGTGACCATCAGTTCTCTGGTTTATCGGAAATACACCAAATGGTCATTTAAAAACACTACCCAGTAAAACAGGATGAGCAACCAATTTTTTGCAATTGACTTTAATAATTGTATAGTGGGTACATAGATAAAGACAGTTGTAACATGGTTGACCAAACTTGCATTACCCAACATTTAAAATACAAATTTAGCAAAGAGCAATGTGTGCAATGTTGAATAAACCTGCATATTCCCATTTTAAATAAAGAATTTTTGAAGCTTTTCAAGTGAATATTTATAATTTGAAAAACTATATACACAAAAATCATTATATCTAACATTTTGAACAATTATCATCTGCAGGTGTCACACTTATCAAAATCACTTTTCAGTGATTTTTCTTGCCATGTTACCATAAAGTGCCTGTATTATAAATACTACATATAAATAAATGCCCTTTCACAACATAACTTAAGCATAATACTCGAAAAAGACTTTAGTAATAATCAATATACTATCTATCCAGAAGTCAAATCTATCAGCATTTTTGCTAAACTTGCACATAGTAATTATGGAAATATTTATTTACATTTAAAGTAAATAATCTGGAAGTGAATATTAGCTACATCAAAACATGATTGCAGTTTATCATGCATTAATCATGCAATACCAAACCTTGGCAGCATTATCAAGTTGCTAGTGAAGTCCTGGAAAGAATAGCTGTGCTTTGGTGAACTGGTGATGGACATGTTGGTTTAAGTGATTTATTTAACTGTACTCAGTTAAGATGATTTATGGAAAAAGGTAGTTAGATATGATACTACAATTTATTTGTTTACTATAAATGAAATATATGATGCATTGCTACCAATTTCTTATAAAACAAGAAGATTATTTGAATCTGCTCCAGATTTTTAATCAGTTGTTTGCTGTAATAAGTTATTTTATAATTAAAAGCTAATAGATATTAAAAATAACATTTATTTCCATATTTAGAGAAGAAATTGAATTTTGTAAGTGAACAAATGACATGTTTCACATTGAGCAGTAGCAGGTCAGATGTTATAAGAATGATAGTGAAGAAAATTTTCATAAATCATAAATTAGTGCAAAAATATGGTTCCACTGGGGATTGAACCCAGGACCTTCTGCGTGTAAAGCAGATGTGATAACCACTACACTATGAAACCAATATACAATACAAAAACAAACTGTTCAATTTTTTGGTTGTCCTGACAGTCGTAGTGATTTTTGGTAAACTGTTCCGGATTATCGGTAAAACGTCAAAGTGATTGTTCTTTCATTATATATAATTTAAAAAAAACAGAGCACCATATTTTTGGCAAATTGACCCAATACTTAATAGTGGTACACCTAGCTAAAGAAAGTTATAGCCTGGTTGACCAACCTTGCATAATTAAACATTTAATATTAATCTTTATTAAAAAGCAATGACTGCAATGATAAATAAATGTGTATATCCATTTTAAAGTAAGCATTTTGCAAAGTTTTTTAAGTGATTATTTTTAATTTGAAGAAAACAAATATACAAAATTCTTTATTTCTAACATCTTGACCAATTATTATCTACTGTATTATCTACTGTAAGTATGGTTATCTACTGTAAGTATGGTTCCCCAGTGGAACCATATTTTTGCACTAATTTATGACTTATGACATTTTTCTTCACTATCATTCTTATAACATCTGACCTGCTACTGCTCAATGTGAAATATGTCATTTGTTCACTTACAAAATTCAATTTCCTCTCTAAATATGGAAATAAATGTTATTTGTAATATCTATTAGCTTTTAATTATAAAATAACTTATTACAGCAAACAACTGATTAAAAATCTGGAGCAGATTCAAATAATCTTCTTGTTTTATAAGAAATTGGTAGCAATGTATCATATATTTCATTTATACTAAACAAATAAATTGTAGTATCATATCTAACTACCTTTTTCCATAAATCATCTTAACTGAGTACAGTTAAATAAATCACTTAAACCAACATTTCCATCACCAGTTCACCAAAGCACAGCTATTCTTTCCAGGACTTCACTGTTCACATGACTTCACTAGCAACTTGATAATGCTGCCAAGGTTTGGTATTGCATGATTAATGCATGATAAACTGCAATCATGTTTTGATGTAGCTAATATTCACTTCCAGATCATTTACTTTAAATGTAAATAAATATTTCCATAATTACTATGTGCAAGTTTAGCAAAAATGCTAATAGATTTGACTTCTTGATAGATAGTATATTGATTATTACTAAAGTCTTTTTCGAGTATTATGCTTAAGTTATGTTGTGAAAGGGCATTTATTTATATGTAGTATTTGTAATACAGGCACTTTATGGTAACATGGCAAGAAAAATCACTGAAAAGTGATTTTGATAAGTGTGACACCTGCAGATGATAATTGGTCAAAATGTTAGAAATAATGATTTTTGTGTATATAGTTTTTCAAATTATAAATATTCACTTGAAAAGCTTTAAAAAATCTTTATTTAAAATGGGAATATGCAGGTTTATTCAACATTGCAAACATTGCTCTTTACTAAAGTTTTATTTTAAATGTTGGGTAATGCAAGTTTGGTCAACCATGTTACAACTGTCTTTATCTATGTACCCACTATACAATTAAGATCACATTTTACTGGATTTTATTAATAAATATGGGTTCACTTGGGATTGAACACAGGACTTTCTCTGTGTAAAGCAGATGTGCGAACCACTATGCTATGAAACACAACTTAAACTGTTCTCACACTAGAAGAGATTTTTGGTCATCTTGACAATCAAATGCCCCAAAATCTGAGGTACACAGTAAGTGATTTTGTTTAAAAATCCAACTATATGTCACACAACACTGAATTTTCATATGTCCGCAATTAAGCAGCATGAATTAGTCGTGAAAAAATGCAGAAAATATGGTCAGTTTATCGAGAACCTCCAAGTACCACACAGTGCACTATTATAGTAGGCTGAGATTTTTTTTTATCTTGGCTGACCGATTCAATAACCGAAGGAGTGTGTTTGTGACCATCAGTTGTCTGGTTTATCGGAAATACACCAAATGGTCATTTAAAAATACTACCAAGTAAAACAGGATGAGCAACCAATTTTTTACAATTTACTTTAATAATTGTATAGTGGGTACATAGATAAAGACAGTTGTAACATGGTTGACCAAACTTGCATTACCCAACATTTAAAATAAAACTTTAGTAAAGAGCAATGTTTGCAATGTTGAATAAACCTGCATATTCCCATTTTAAATAAAGATTTTTTGAAGCTTTTCAAGTGAATATTTATAATTTGAAAAACTATATACACAAAAATCATTATTTCTAACATTTTGACCAATTATCATCTGCAGGTGTCACACTTATCAAAATCACTTTTCAGTGATTTTTCTTGCCATGTTACCATAAAGTGCCTGTATTACAAATACTACATATAAATAAATGCCCTTTCACAACATAACTTAAGCATAATACTCGAAAAAGACTTTAGTAATAATCAATATACTATCTATCAAGAAGTCAAATCTATTAGCATTTTTGCTAAACTTGCACATAGTAATTATGGAAATATTTATTTACATTTAAAGTAAATGATCTGGAAGTGAATATTAGCTACATCAAAACATGAT